>NC_060249.1:69669906-70919906 GCF_921293095.1 Ischnura elegans | reverse complement strand
GATTTGCCCGTTGATTAGTGTATTGACAAATATTTTTAACCATTAAATCAGTTATAAAGCATCGAAAAAATTCAGATTTTTCCACACACTGAATATGTCCTGGGAAACCTGCGTCCTGCCTGATAATATTCCTGGAGAGTATTTTTCCAGGCGTCTTTGGCTCCACAGTATCCCATTTTATTTTTTCATCTTTACTCACCATGAACCGTGAATCGTCTTTGACATATTCATCTTGTATTTCCTCATCCTCCTCTTGGTCTTCTATTTCCACCTCCATGTTGTCTTCCTCTGCTTCACTTCCATCACTCTCATTTGGAATGTCTTCTTCATCTGAGCCAAATAAATCGGTAAGAGCTTCGTTCTCGCTGTATCCAGGAGCAAATTTGACTCTATAGGCTGCCATAATTAGGAATTATTCCTGTATAACCTAATCCTACATTCGACAAGAGGAGATATGCATAAGAATACACCCTAATAAGTAGGAGTTGCAATTACATCGCACTTGGCAAATAAAACAACACTAACCATTCAACAAATGCATATGCCGTTGACAAAGTGATTTTTTTTGCTTTGCTCTTAAATCCACTAGATGCAATATTTAAAACACATCGATTCCTTCAAAACCCTCACAAAAATATTGTGATTATTTCCTCACGGGAGCTGAAAAAAAAGGAAAGTGGAACTACGAGAGGCTTCAAAAACTTCATATAACCTAGTAAATATATGAATCAGAACAATTTCCCGTAAAGGAAATAAAATTAGTACTGAAGTAGTTGGTAGGTAGTACTATGGTTTACAAAGAAACACTTACCGGTCCGCTAATAATTCGAATGTGGGAGATACTCTTGAGCCGGATACAAAGGTTAGCTATGACTTCTGCAGTCGACGGAGGCGTGACCACAAGTGACGATTCTCACTGTATATGCCGAGCTCATATCAGAGGCCGAATACTACTACTAATTGTAAGTAAGTCAAGATACGAGTGGAGAGAACAATTGAGAGAGATTGCTGGTTACAAAGAAAGCACACTGTTGATGAAGAATCAGCTCTGCGAAGATAACAGTTAGATTCAAAGTTGCAGAGCAATGAGGGCTTCTACAATCATCAGAGGAGCGACCACAAGTTATCTCTCTGTATCAGCTGAGCTTATTTCAGTGGACGAATATTACGACGCCCGGAGAAAACATTGACTAGGCCTTGCTGATTACAAAGAAAACACCCTGATGGCGAAGAATTAGCTCTGCGCTGATAATATTTGGGTTGGAAGCTGCAGAGCAAGCTGAAAACGTAGTTTGCTAGCAATCACTTGGTATTATTCAGCTGTTTTTATGAGATGGGGTGAGGTGAACATGATTGACTGCTTATGAGTTAGTCTCCAAGTTCAATCATTTGACACTGCTGGTATGGAATAGATTTTGCTTTTGGTTAGCTAATCCTCTATTCATTTCCCTAAGTGGTAATAAAGCTTTTTCAATACGACGGTGTATATTACCATTATATCAAATTCGGTATCACATGCGAAGGAAATACACCCAAAAAATCCATGGCGATCTTCTACGATGTTCTTCCCTTCTAATAATTTTAACATTCAATATGTTACTCATTTTATGATTAAAATGCTAATATTTATTCCTTACATGACAGAGTCATCAAAAAAAGCAAACATTTGTTCAATTATTTATGAAAGACGATGATAATTCACCTCCAGGTGTTGAATCACGATCGGGGAGATTTTAGTTCCACATGCCCTACCTGGGGTCAGAATTGACCCCAAGCCAGAAATTATTTTTTTTTAGGATTCTTGATGCAAATGCTTTGAAAATGAAAAATGGAATTGATGTAAACTTGTTTTATAGGAGCATTCCTAAAATAATATGAATTAAACTGTAAAAGTTAAAAAGTTATTCACATTTTTCTATGAGCTGGGGTCAAAAAAGACCCCAGGTAGGTAGGGAGGGTTAAGTTGCAAGACTTTGGTAATGGTGATATATAGTTTGTTATATCCCTAATTCTATTATTGTCATATGAATGCACCATACGCAAAGTTACATTTTCAAGCAATTGTATAGAAGTATATTTTATGATTCGTTGGCAATATTATTGAACTCCAATTAATTTCCTTAAATCCACCTAAGCCTTAGCCGATTCCTCAATTTGTCATTCTTTGAAATACCGAAAAACTTATTTTATTCTCATTTCTTTTTTATACCATAGTTCAAACCAATCGAAAGGAAAGTTTAATTTTTTGTTTATTATTTAGCCACCCTGAATGTATTACTATTTAGCCACTATTTTGGTTTTGAGGTTCTGACCTGACGACATTCCCAGCAGGAGGAACGAAACGTCGAGTTTAAATATTAAGCACGCAGACGTACACCCGAAAATGGATTGTAATAGTGAATCTAGCCACTACTTCAACTTGATCCCCAAGAGAATTAATTTCCAAATAACTCGAGCAGTACTGTTAATTGCTTACATTTAATTTTAATCATAGTTCTTAAGGTATGGCTGCCGCTGCGTCAGTTATTTATGAAATTGATGTACTTACTCCAGCAGGTATCAACGTTTTTCCCATGCTTAGTAAAGTGGTACTTATTAGAGCTTGTGCAAAAACGAGGATTTTCAAGAGCAATTTCTATATAATATGGCACAGTCTAATTCTTGTAGCAATCTTTCGTTGAAGTATGTGAGCAGATTATATTTTCAATTTTCTTTGATAATTGCATGGGCCTCATATTTCCCACCAACCTTTTTAAGCTTGAGGTTCATCTTTGATGTACCAGGTGAAGGAAAATCCTAATTAGATTCCTTGTTTCGACAGAATACTTTGTATCCTATTTCTCAGACCCTAATGTTTCTCATGCCTTGCACAAGGGAAGGGAAAAATAATGCTGGTCAGGGCTCGCAGGTCCAGGGGAAACAGTTGGTCCAGCCAGTCGTGAAGCGGCCGTTTGAAACAAAAGTCTTTTAGCGCGCATCCTCCTGGTATTATTCACGGCATTAGCTCATGCACTGTCGAGTACGGAGCAGTGAAAGGTCTCTGTAGATTTTCCTCCCATGAGTGTTGCGGGGAAGGGCGACCACACCACCCTCGAGAGAATAAAGAGAATAGCAGGAGCTGAGAAAGGGCAAGAATTGCGTCGCGGGGAGATTTAAATACCTTGTTCTACACCATAAGCTTTCCTAATGCGATGACGCTTAATCAGAGTAATGCTAGTAGGAAAGCTCTTATTTGCTTTAAATGGTTGTAAAAATTCTGTAATAGGGTTCTACAAGAAAGTTTTTAACAACTGAATGTTTCCTGAGGCGGCTCTTCAAAGTCTATTAAGTAAGCTTTTTATATTCCAAATTTGTTAATATTTTCTGTATTCTACCTCTTTGTTCTTAGATTCTCTTCACAGAAGAAAAGTAAATATATTTTTGGTTACGAATTTTTTCGACATCTGGTTTACACCAACAAGAAATTCACCTATCCTACTGGTAAATTTGGATTTGGCTTGGATTTTAAAGAGGAGAAATCACCCTTTCCTATATTATTATTATTTAACTTTTTATATTATTTTTATAATGAGATAGGAGAAAATTTGAGCGATTTGGCTGGCACTAGTATTACACCGCTATCCACTTGAACCTTAGTGGGCCGATGCATCCTAGATATTTGTACCTGTGACTGCAACATTTCCATGAGCACATGAAAAAGGAGGCGTTGTAATACACATGACTTTGTTTCGAATAAGAAACAACCTTTTTTCGTTCAAGAAAAATCTGAAATTGAGGGATTAACACTTTATTTTTCCGGCGATTTTGATGCGCAGACGAATGATGCACTCAAGTGAAATATAAAATTTGAGGAAAACACTTGAAAAATGTTTTTCCTCACATTCTTTCACTTTATTATTTTCAGAATTGTGACTCGTGAAATAAAATATGCATTCTTTAAATACATATTTGAATATGGTTCACAGTATTCATCAAGTGGATTAGGCTTTTCATGTACCCCATTTTTTCTCATATCAAGGCTTACAATAATATTTCGTAAAGTATTTTTCGATATGGTGCTTTTAAAATAATTCTTGTTTGTGCTCTATTAATCGTATAATAAGAAATTCTCAATAAAACTACGTCCTTCATTTGCTGGGTTCAAATTTTTGGAATTGCATTGGTTTTTAATTCTCTGCTACAATAGTTTTTAATGTTATCAAAAATAATTAAAAAGTGAATAGACTGAGATATTTTTATTATTAAATTTTTCTTATCCAATATATCCTTTTAAAGTTTCACATTTCAAGCGTATAATTATCCGAACATATAAAAGTTGCGTTACTGAGGTAGAGTGCTATTGCTGTCTCAATTCTCCATATGCTCCATTTGCGAATTTATGTTTAATTACAGAAGACCTTTAAAAAAGTAATTGCATTCATATTGAATTTATGATGCAATATCCTGGGATTATGAGTTCAAATTAAATGTATATCTGAAATAATTCCGATACAAATTTTTATTGGGCGGTGCGTACTTAACCTGTAATAATGGCTATGGCTGTTCAAGAGGTAACACATGTGCTGCTATTTCTGTCGCACATTTCTCCAAATTTCTAGAACTTATATCCTTGAAAAAAAAGGGTTCCTTTTAATTAGGATAACATTAAGAGATACGCGCTTGAAAATTGAGTGTTCCTTTTGCATCCATTCCCTTGCTAGGGGGAAAAATTCAACTTTATTTTGGATATGTGATTTTTTTTTAATTTTGTGCAGAATACGTTGCATTTATTGTTAAGGCCTGGTTACACGATACCCTTAATGTATGAACGCGTGAATGAAAAATACAATGCACCTTGTAACCACCCAACTTGTGCGAACGCACGAACGGAAAATAAAACCTGTTCTAATTTGATTCATGCATTCGTACATGTTACGTTCCGATCCACAAAAATCATTCATGCAAACAGACATTAACTCGTACATGTTAATGTATCGTGTAATTAGACCTCTACATATTTTCCCGTGGCAATACATCTGATGGGGAAATCACCTATGAATGAATTTTATTGTTCTCAATTGCTAGTTGTGTTATTCTAGGCTATGGAAATAACTTGACTCGTGGTCTTGCTTGTTCCCATATTAAGAGTGCATTTGCAAAATTATTCAATTCTTTGATATAAGTTTATGGAGAGGATCGTATAGGAACCAATTTTTTTACGTATTTTCATGCATTATCTGACATCATTAGCGCTATTAGTAAATGAGTTGGACTTTGAGATTTGGAGAGGATTGTATTCCATACTGAAAGTAAAAAAATATGGTAAATGCTGCGCTGTCTAGTGGGCGTAAATCAGAAAACCTGGCCATAGGTCTTATATCATACCACATTTTTAACATTAAAAAATCTATCTAATGTAATCCAAATGCAAAATTTCCGGAGGATAATAAACTAACTGTGAACTAAACTTAAATTAACTTAGAAATTAAAGGCTGTTCAAACTTGTATTACTTAGTTTCCAAATAAATCTGAAATTCTGGAAGCCTTTGGAAAAACGTTTCACTTTGAAAATTAAGGAAAAAAATGCCTTTGTACCTTTTCCATGAAGTCCATACTTTCGTGGCTGTTGGAGAAAATATTTTTCACCCTCATTTTTTATATAAAATCTATTACCTCTGGTATCCCTGGGCTACCAGTTTGAAGCTAATATAATGAAGGTGCAAATTGGAAGGATGAGGTGAAGTGTAGCTTGATTTGCCGGAAGCTGGAAGAAATGCTCAGAAACGAGCGACGTTAACTTCACCTGGACGGCAAAGCGTACCAGTTTCGGAATCCAAGAATCCCTTCTCAACGCAACAGAGGGTATAAGCTTCTCTTCAACATAAGGTTGAGTGATGCGAATCTTCCCGTTCCAGCATACCAACACAGTGTTTTTTTTGTACTCGCGACGAGGTCCCCACGTTAGGGCCATTGGAGTTGTTTCCTCTCCCAGTTGATCTTGAGGCCGTAGAGCTCACTCATTTTAATATACAGTGGGCATGTTTCCTTGATTTGATTATTCACTTGTTGTAACACTGCCTTCGTAAACGGTAGGCATTTTTTGGTCCCTCCAAGTTATGCATTGAAATTGGATCTAAAGGCCGTATCACACTAGCGACTGCGACCGCCGCTGCGACCGCGACTGCGGCTGCGACTGGCCCGTCGACCAATCAAAGCGAGGCAGTCGCAGTCGCAGCCAATCAGAGAGCTCTATTTCAATCTCGCGCGCTTGCGGCAGACGTGTTTGTTTTATGTTACCGTAGCGAGGGAAGTTCAAGAAGGTTTTGGGATAACGCTGAGATAATTTCGGATTTTTAAATTGAAGATGGAAGCCCAGCTTATTAGATATTGGACCCGAGTACACAGGTGAGTAATAATGAAGTAAGTACGTTTTAACATATTTTAGGAACAATTTCAACAATTGCTGCTCTCTATCCATTCTTTGGGCTTTCGTAAACAAACAAGCCACAAGCAGAAACGTTCATACGTACTTATGCGCGACCGTGGCGTCGGCCGCAATGTGTGATGGGGTGCAGTCGCAGCCGCAGTCGCAGTCGCGGTCGCAGCGGCGGTCGCAGTCGCTAGTGTGATACGGCCTTAAGGTTTCCGTGGCGCTCCTCCACATTGGTAAGGACTTTCGCGCGTTCCTCCGCGTAATCTTGTCTAAAGGCGACGACAGTTTCTCCAGCCTCACTTCAGACCTGAAGACGCAGGATAGCATTGAAGAGAAGTTTGCCTTGAAGTTTACGTAATAGGTAGAAAACTATTGCAGCAGATTTCAAAATTAAAAAATGCAGTGGTTCAAGATTAATAAACGGATGGATTATGGAATTCGCTTTTCCTCCTATACAGAAAGTACTTGAATAAACGCTTATCGTAATTTCGCATTGCCTTTTTATGTGTAAACGGCTGGTGTCCTGATAACCCCTGCCACACGCCTTTTAGGCGGTTTTCGTGGTAGTATGGGGATGTAGATGTAGATGAATAA
This sequence comes from Ischnura elegans, assembly GCF_921293095.1. Lineage (NCBI taxonomy): Eukaryota > Metazoa > Arthropoda > Insecta > Odonata > Coenagrionidae > Ischnura > Ischnura elegans. The sequence goes on along the minus strand of NC_060249.1, from coordinate 70,912,900 downwards.
AGTACTCCGAGAAATTATCTTTCCCATTTCCTATTAATTGGAATATTGGCATGTATTTTATTCCACATTGGATATTATTTCTTCTCATTTCTATTCCCATTCATATTATGCATAAGACACATAAGGCCTTTCTGACAAATTTTCGATCTCTACAAGGGATTTTTCGCAAAAAAAACTTTTTTATTTAAATTAAATTCTGAACTAAAATGAACTCAGTAAGTAGCTGAAGGCTGTCTAAAATATATTCTGAAATATTGGAAGCCATCGGAATAAAATTTTCATTCACTTTGAAAATTTGGAAACATTCCTTTGTACGTTTTTCATGAAGTCCATGCTTTCGTGGCTGTTGGTCGAAGGTATTTTTCAACCTCATCTTTTTTAAATATAAAACCTACCATCAATTATTAATATTGCCTGCATTTATGCCCCACTTTCTGCATCTCATTTTCAGCTCTCTGTATGACATATCTCGCCATGAACTTCTACTACGGTCAAGGTAAGAGAAAATAGATGACTCTATCATTAGGGTAGTCCTTTTTTTTCAAGTTTCCGAATTTGTTTTAGCATGCCCCCCACATTTGTTCCCTGTGGTTGGATAGTAAATCGTGAGAAATATTTTTGCAATCCGGGAAAACGTGCCGCATCGCGCTAAGTGTTTTTAAATTTTGGTATTTTAGGGTATTTTTCGGATATTACCTACGACATTATCACTCTCGGATTTTTCTTTCACTTCTCTGTTTTTTTACAACGACGGGTTAGATGTTTTTGCTCATTCACGTTCGACATTTTACAGTGTATTTCATTTATAGGACTTCGAAATTCACTGTCGCGGTTGCACACAATTGATGAATGCGCTCTAAAGATGGGTAAATATGTACTTTATAAGCACATCACATTTTGACATGCAACGTTTTTTCACCTTAAAGCATATTTTCTTTGTTTTTCCCTCAGAGGAAGTTGGTATTTGAATACAGTGTGGATGATAAATGCCTCTACATATTTTTGAATTTCTCTTTAATTGCTCTCATTTTACGGAAAGTTTTGGGAGCATTGTGATCCACTATGCAGTCATTTAATTAGTTCAGTAATGAACCGCCGAGTATGTTTCGGATAACAAATGGAGGAGATGAATATTTGACGCGCATGCACACTGAAATTCCAAGAAGTTTGAATGCAAACCTGTTTGCATACTTTTTTGTATTTATTTTCCCGAACTTTGTCGGAGCTTGGGAGATGAAAATTAATTCCCCGCATGGAATCTATTAGGCGCTTAATGTTTTACGGAATTGCTGTGGATAATGACTCGCAATTTCTTGCGGTTCATCCCGGAAATTTTTTATTCAAGAACTTTTGCCCAAAGTGTAAATACGTATATGCCGCTCTGGACGCAAGTAGTACAAGTTCATGATTAATAAATTCCCCCGAGCAAATATCTTCCCTGTAGACTATTTGTTCGAGTGAAATCGGCACGTGTTTCATTTTTGTAAAATTATTCATTCAGTTATATTCATTAAAATTCCTTCTTCCGTTCGTTATGACTAAGGGGCCTAATTTCTTCGATTGATGCCCACCGCATTGTTTAGTCCCCCGTAAGCGTTGAAGTCTACCGACTAGGTAGAAAAATGGTTGTAGTAACTTGCAGTAAAAAATGGTATAGAGAGGAAAAATTTCTCGATAGATCAGTACCATTTTCATACCAAGTACCATTTAACATTTCTTAACAGATTTTATTGCAGCCAATCAGTCGCGTCGACCAAGTGAAAATTCACGAATGTAAAATCTTGACCACGTAATCTTTTCCCGACGAATTCTTCTTGCCTCTCTTTATGTTCAACATGTGTTCATCTCTTCCATTGTAATTGGTCATCAAAAAAACACTTCCGCTTCATAAAGCTTACCCGGTCCGGAACCGTTGCCCTCCATACGCAGTAAGCCGTTATATGGCATTTCTAGATATTCCGCATCTCTAGATATTCCGCATCTCTAGATACCAAATATCTATGTCCTTGAATCCCACTTTTGTCCCGTCTGTTAAAGCAGTCACACCTCAACCATATAAAAAGTATGAAGCTCTTTACATAGTCACTCCGCTATTAAATACGTTCAATAATTTTCAGCTCCTATTTAAGTATTTCCAATTGAAGAAATAGTCATTCATAGCATCATCTAAGAAGAACCATTAAGAGCCTGAAACCTGACACTAAAAATTTAACTATCAAATTTTTATAGCCGCAGTACTTAACAAATCTCAACAACTGTGACATGTATTTTGAAGTTACATTCCTCCGAAGACACTTATTGAAAACTTCATATGAATAAATAACCCAGTCGTCTCTTTTATATACCAGTCAGTGTTGTTAAAGAGTATTTCTGATGGTTATCGTAGGCTATTTAGCAGTAATGCGAATACTAGTCAAGCACGAATTTTACAAGATATTAACTCATATGTCTCTTTTATGTACCCATCGGTGTTATCATACAGTACTTTTGATTGTAATCATAGGTTTGTTAATAGGAATTTTGGAAATGCCAGTCAGATATAAATGATATGTTGAAAACGGAGTGTTAGCAACGCAGCACCGAATGAGGTTTTCGTAATCCCTATAGGCTTAAAAAATCATTATTTGGGTGAATATAATATGGATTCTTCATTATTACATAATTGTACATAAAATCATATGTATTATAACATAATGATAGACTTCTACCGCTTGGATAATGCCCTCTACGTTTCGGTCTTGTCGTATATCTCTCTATAAAATTCACATTACCTACCATGCTACCCACTTCCCCTTTGCTGCCCTCCATATCTTATTCTAACCTCTTATCCTATCACTCTCTTTCCGAGACTAATCCACGTTTAAGTTTATATCTCATGTATTTTTCTCCGTCCCTACTCCAAACTCTCCATCTTTTTTAATATTTTTCTTTCTTTGATGCTCTTTTCCTCATCCTTTTCCCGGCCCTCATCGTTATCCCCAAAGACCTTCCACAACTCCCATTTCTTGCGATAGCACCGACCGTTGATTGCTCCATCTGAAAGTTTTCAACTTTCCCAGCGGCGAAGGATGTTTCTGGCAGTAAGTTAAGCTTTTACGAATTTTGAAATACAAATATGCCATGGTGCAGGTTTGTTTACCTCATCTGTGTTTGAGGTAGCGGGTACATATCGGCAGGGTCATTTTCACTTTATTATCATCAATCCTTTGATCGGAGAGGCGAGGAAATTCCATCAACTTTATTCCCATTCAAGATGTAGGTTTATTTGTGGTTTCGTTTACGACGAAATTGGAGTCTTAACCAAAGTGAATGGGATGGTTAGGTGCTACAAATTGAATCCCTTGTGACCCAAACCTAATCAATATTGCCTAAGCCTAGACCATTCATCTAATTCCAATACTAGGTTTTAGATCAATACATTTTTCTTTTAAAGGTGTCATTGGAACGAGTTTTTTTATATTTTGAAATGTAACTGAGAATCTGCATTACCCATACGATGTAAAGCATTTTTCTTAGAGTATATGCCTCATTTTCCGCGGATTTTCTGTGACTATTCTAACCTTTTTCAGTTACCGAAGTCTTAGTAGCTGTTTGTTTCCCTTTCTCCACGCATTTTTCTATATCTTTGAATTTATCTTTTCTACCTCTTATCTTGCAAGATTGTATCCAACCTTCCCACCGCGCAGTGCCTAACTTTAAGCCTCCATGTTTTATCATTAAGTTTCTTCCATCCTTCCATATTCGTTTTCTCTCTGACTACTATTTCTTATTCCCCCATGGGCACGCCCAGGATTACTGAACCCCTGCGGCGAAATATATAGTGCTATCTTTACTTCCGGGTTCCTTAGCATGGATTACTCCGAGTTTCGCGGTCCTTCCCAGGGTTGAAAATAATACTTAGCAAGCTTAGAGAACAGGATTTCATAACTATACATTCGCGGAAATTTATGCGATAAAACCTGGCATATCCTTTTGCATGTATGTCACAATTTTGGAATTTCTCAATTCAAAGAGAAGCGGCACATATTTGACGCTAACCGTGGCACAAAATTTATATTACTCATATCTTCCGGAAATATTGTGATTTAATTTAAAAAAATATCAATCTTTAACTGTTTACGCTACCGAATTAACTAAAAATGTCACCTGTACTGACGTACTTCACTGAGCTCTTGTCTTAGAATCTTAAATTTGAATATTTAGCCAATTTTTGTAATCTTGGGCCACAAGCAGAAGCATAATTAATTCTCGCTGAGATGCAGTTTTTCTTTCTTGTGTACCTATTGCGTGAAAACTTAATGACTGCTCCAAAATTCCACTTTCGCGTTTTACCATACCACTTATTGTTAGTCTTGTCGAATTGTAAGAGTCTTAGAATGAATAAATCACTTTTCAGAATCGTGGATACCCGGGAACTCCACCGGGTCATGTTCTTCAACTCCATCTCGGCCAACGTTTCGATCTGCGAATTTTCCATCGTCATCAGGGCCTCATGGAAACCGGTGCTGAGGAGAATTCATATGGAACGAGACAATAGGCGTGAATTCCACGATCAATCACTTACTCCTGCCCCGATTGATACCGCCGACATCCGTATATAAGGTGGACGATTTCCTAGATTCAACATGCCCTGATGACGAAGGAAAACTCGTAGATCGAAACGTCGCGACGTGTCGGCGACGCGTCGGCCGAGATGGTGTTGGAGAACCTGACCCGGTGGAATTCCCGAGTAACTATTCACAATTCGATACGCCGGGAAAACCTGCAATCACTCTTCACTTTTAAGAATTATCTCATAGAAATATCATTGAGAGATAATTTTAAAACATAACATATACAAATTTAGCACGCTGCTCCTCATTATGATCTTTGTCCTCCCATAACATTTACTGTACTCTCTCTTAATGGATTCTCTGAACTCGCCTCATTTGTACCTCTTCTGATTTTCATTTCCTGACCGTCGTTATTGATTCTTTTTCAATACGATACGGTATTTTTGTCAGTCATGAATGAGTGGAAAAATAACATATCCCTCAGCCATAATTTCCCTTGTTACCAAGTAAGGCCATATTTGTTATTTTTGCAATTGCGTAAAAATGTAATCAATATTTTAATGCAATACATTTCTAAAAACTGAATTTCATTTTACATGTAAATTCCCAACACAATTTCTTTTGTCATTTAACTTCTTTCAAAGCCAAAAAATTTCGATAGGAATGATGAGTATGGCGTTATAACATTGAAAAACCATCTTGAGTTTATTATCGGGAAAATTTTGTGCATATTGAGAAGATAAATGTGCTGTGCCGATAAAAAATGCATCGTGGGTACTACAACAAATGTTCAAACTCTTTTACTCGTAATAGGTACCAATTGACACGAGCTATTGCTAGCTATTTTTTTGTCAATTACTTCAATATATAATAATACTGCAATGCATTAAAAAACCCAAAAAAATGCGGCACTACATTGCAAAAATAAATTGTTTTATTTCGAAGCATTGCAAGACTTTTTATTTATTCAGTCGATTTTTTTCGAATCGTAATGATAAAAACTAAAATCGACGAGCTTCCTGTTGTCCTCATTGCAGTTCTGTGAGGGACTGCACTGTCTCGTGCTGTTTTGCTTTGGGTATGTGACCAATGATTCAAACAAAATAGCAACAAATAAACGTTACCCATTCTCTCCCGCCTTTGAGCCGCATCCCTTGGCGTCTCCTTCCTTCGTGTCGATCCCAAATATCTCTCTCTCGCTCGTTCTCTTACGGATATTCCCTCCTCTCCTTCTCCCCATTCGCTATCAGTCGCGGAACATCTGTTGCCTTTCTGCAATCTCTCACACATCTTGCCTTAGCATTTATCACTCGGCCACACCCTCTGCGGTCAGGCCTCGCTTCTCCTCCTCTCTTCTCCACACTCGCGATTTTCCCTCTTCCTGAGTTTTTTTCACCACTTCGCTCATCCTCGCTCCACCTAACCCATCTTCCAGCCTCACTACTCGTCCTATCCGGGGCATTTTTTTTCCTCACCCAGAAAAAAATGTTCTACCCTTCCCTGGCTTCTATCCCCTCTCCTTCCACACGAAGACAACTTACGGACATATAAATTATAAGATGCCCACATTCCATCCGAAAATCGTTAGAGAGTTGGTAGCTACGACGCGCTAATAGTCGTGGTCTCTCGAGATCTCTACCGAGTTGTTTTTACGAGAATGGTGCCGTAATTTCGGTCCGTAGTGGAAGTGCTAACATTTTTGTAGTACCTGGTCCAATCAGATCATCTTTTGCCAATCCCTCAACGTACATATCGGATTAAATTTTCGATAGGTGTATTTACTTAAAAATTGTTATCTTTTATTTTATCTATTTATAAAACCTCGATGGTATATTTTTTATTAAAAATAACCATGTTATCATAGGTTTTGACGATGGAATTTATATCAAATTGACATTATGTCATGTCTCATCTCTGAGGCAGAGCCTTTGAGGTAGAGAATGTAGGGGGATTAGGCTGCCTGCGCGGTAGCTTAAATTTTCCTTTAAAACTGTATTGCAGGACTCGCACGACGCCTTGAAGATATCTGCAAAAGGTTTGCAAGGAGTCGATGGGCCTGGTAACGAGCAGTAAGTTTCAGGAGAAAATGAAGAAATATAAAATTAGAGGAGTTCATTTTTCCCTCTTTTCATCACTCTCGTTTTTATTAAAAGCGTCTTGCCATACAGTTATATTAATCGTGAATGCACAAATAAATTTGTATTGTACATCCACACTTTAATCAATGGAGTAGCTCCGTCTCCTCTATATTATAAAGTGGTCGTTTCACCTTGCCTTCCACATCCTATTAGGTCGATGAAAACAGCGGAGAACTCAAGATTGTAAGCATTTTAAGTGTGGTGCGGTCGATGAGTCGTATAGAACAAATGGATGGGTCATAAGTTAGAGTAATGTGGAAGTTGTAAGAAGAGATGGAGAGAAGTCTTTCAACTCTTAGCCGCAACACATCAGCCCGGCTATATCGCGGCCACACGAGGTAACTCTTTATCCCACGCCGAAAAAAACTAATTGTACAAAACTGACGACCAATTTACAACTTCTAACAGGGTGCTTCATGTTTGTTAAACCTTACTTAACTTACAATCCTAACGATTTTCATCGGTCAATTCATAGATCGCGCTCTAGGGACTGATAATTTATGTGAGAACTACGAAAAAACGGCTCTTTAAAAAAAAATCCATTGCTCCGCTATTTTCTATTATTTAGGGCTCAAATTTAAGGGTTGCACGCACATGATAAACCACTACCATAAGAAACCACAGTAACCACCGATATTGCCAAAAGTGTATTTTTTTTCGCATAATTTTTGTCGGGAAAAGTGGAAAAACACACAAACTTTGCTCTTTCAGAATTTTATTGGCTTAATTACACATATATTTATAGAAAAGTGAAAAATGTTAATTTCGTTATGCATGAACAAAACATATTTATTGACCAGAACATGTCAAGCACCAACACAACCGATGTTCATTCGGCCAGGACGAATATCCAACCCGTATTTGTCTATCCTTCTCCTCGATCATTAAGCACCTTCGCCCTTGCTCGAAACGTACACTATATTTATTCCGCAAACAATATATTGCAGAAATGAAACTGAATTATTTCAAATGTACAGTTGTGATTTAAAAATGACTAGGATCGAGAATTTTTTTCACCCGATTATTACAAACACATTTATTTTGTCGATTGACACCAGAAACTAGGTGTTGTGAAAAAAAATCGGGCTCAAGCAACGGTTGCAGCCACACTTGGGTTGCTGCGAGGGTTACCCAGGAAGTGCACCAAAATTCAGCAAACGAGGGCATTAGAAGGCGGTTCGGCGGTTCTACAAGGTTTGCAGTGGTTGGGGAGACAATCCACGGCTGTCTCACCTGACATGTTATAGTGAGCTAATGTTGCCATCACCATGCCATTGATGCCAAAAGGTGGAGCCATTAATTCAGAATCATGTGTCAGCACATTAACAAATCTCAAGACGCGTTCCAAGCGACTTCGGTGCCATACCAACGGAAAATATGTTTTGATTCAACACGATAACCCTCGCCCTTCACAAGTTTGAGTATTGCAGTTAACGAATGGCAAAATCGGTTTGGACAGAACCACCCCATCTATTCTACAGCCGTGATCTGTCTCCCTCGGACTTCCGCTTGTTTGAATAATTACAGGAAGAAGGAATTACAAGAATTCGTGGAAGACAGTTTGAATACGACGAGGGCGTGAATCCCTTTCTGAAGAAATGGTTCTGTGACCGGAACAAGGATTGTTACCAACAGGGTATACACGTTCTTCTTTCGCGCTCGAGGAAGGCCATAAAACTGGACGGAGGTTACGTGAAAAAAATAGTGTGTGTGGTAGAAACATAATTTTGTCGTGTGTGTAATTTTCATAATGTGCGATAGATGAAAGTCGAAGAAAAAAAGATGGTGCATTACTTTCTGGGCAACCATCGTAGCTACCCCACGCCGATAAATGGAACGCTCGAAGAGCCCCCACACGTTTTTCGGTTTCCTATGCAATGAAATCACAAGTCACACTTACAGATGTTGTAACTAGTATCAAAATAAAACGTTTTAGACCTCTAATTTCACATTTTCTGAGCCTGAGGTAAGGAGATACCTCGAGTGGCCGCTAAGGGTTAAAAACCTAGGGGTCGAAGGCGGAACGATTTGATCGGCCGCATCTCGAGACACGATGGTCTTAAAATATCAGTGGATGGGAAGAACGGCCGCTGTAAGCCACGGCTGAGATATATAGAGCACATGAGGTGCATGGAGAGCTGCGTCGAACCAATTGTAGGATTGGTATGACGGTGTGGTCGCCAGCGGACAAGCCCGGCGGATAAGGTTGTGACCATGCGGGTCGCCGACATTGAATTAATACCATTGTCACGAATGTCTTAGCTGTATAATTTATACCAGTATCAGTATCTACCCACGAATTCCAATGGTGGCAGGCATGTGCGTCAGACGAATATTACTCTAACCGTAACATTTATACGAGAAGAACTCTTTTCCGTCTTTCAGTTGCGTAGCCATGCGGTGGTTTCCGGGTTACAACACTTCCCTTGAGCCATTTTTATGTTATAATTTATTTTAATAAATAATCTTACAAAACTACAGTTTTTGAGTCCTAAAAATCACGTTTTCATCATCTAAAATCCCAAAAATTTTCCCTCGGTCTCCCCTTCGCCCTTGACTGTTATCCATACACCATTTATGGACATGAGAATGAAATAAAATGGTAAATTTCCACACAATTTTATTTACAAAATAAAATTGTGTGGAAATTTACCATTTTATTTTATTCTCATGGATATAAAACATTTCCACCAGATATCGCCGGACACTGTGAATTATGTCCATTTATGGATATTTCCATACACCACTTAAGAGCCCCAAAATTTCCGGCAAACCCTCCAATTCAAAATCCTGGCTACGCTTCTGCCGACTTTAACAACTTTCGATTTCCTTCGCTTCCTCTCCACCATTCTCCGTCTCTCCCACTTTCCTCCCGTCCCATCTGTCTCGTAACATGTGTTTTTTCCGGCTCTTTCCTGCCTTGCCCGTTTCTGGAACTCATCATCGCCACCACTACTAAGTAAAGCCCCTGGCGCCGTCAACCCTTACGCGCCGACCTCCTGCTTTACTCGGGAGCCAATAAGGGTTTTGCTCAGGAAAGGCGAAGGCTGCTGTGCTCGGGATTCTAGGTTTTGCTCCAATAGTTCAAAGCTCTCTACGTATGCCCTTCTCCCTGAGTCGTTCCAAGGAAGAAGATCGTTGGGTCTGTGTGCGGTGTAAGGATTGGAGGAACATGAACCATGGGCAATTCGACGAGCAAACTAATTTAAGGTGAAATTGGCTGGCAGTGCAAGAGCTTTCTGAGTGGTAGAGGGGGCTAGCTTCTATGAGCTGAATTACTCTAGGTAGTAAGGGTGTCGTCCGCATTTGGGATGGTAGGTATAAATGAAGTCACTTTTTTATTAAAGAGTATTTATTAACATTGGCTTCCGTCAACTTGGAGTGGAATGGATCATAGAGCTGGTACAAAAGGTCGTTTTTTTAAAAACATTTCGGTCCCATGTGAATATTGATCACTTTATATTGCCTTTCCGAAGTAATTCTACTCTCCGTCGTCCCCCCGCTTCATTCGTCATCCTATCACGTTGGTAAGTAAGCATTGCGATTGCGTGCCACGTTTTTTCACTCTCCCATTTTTCCCGTTTTCTCTCATTCCTCATTTTACCACAGGGCAGCTTCAACCAATGATTCCCTTTGTTTTGCTATGATTTTAATTTTGTATTTATGTGGTTATGTAAGTGGTTATGAGTTGTGTGTTCCGTTGATTTATCGGTAGCTGATTTCCTAATTTATTTTCAACTCAAGAATATCGAATAAAAAAGATGAAAACTACATAAGGACGTTAGTTTTTCGCCGTGTAAAATATTTCAATTTGACGATTATTTTATCAGCGAGGATAAAGCCCTAAACATAATACGTCACGAGCAGTTCAATGCATGTATTCAAAGTCGATGGTGAGAATACATGTCTCAAAACTATATATATGAGTGAGAGAGGCATACGTGTAGAGGTGGGTTAAACTGTTCATGTTGATGAACCGTCCACCTTAAACCTGTTCAGTAAAAAGAACAGTTCAAAATATCTGTTCATGGCGTACAGTCACGGTCATTTAGGTAGAAAATACTGTTTATCGGACGTTTAGAGTAAATGAAAGCTTAGTTTGGTACCAAATAGTTTGTGCAGCTTGTCATAGTAATTTCAAGCAAATTGTGTCCCGGGCCTTTACCTGGTTATCCGTGTGCAGTACAATATCTGCTCTCCACTTGTAGAATAAGTCAGAATTAATATTTATCAACCCAGCGTCTGAAGTTATTCGTGTATTTGGAACGAGAAAGGTTTTTAATTATAATTACTGCTCTTATGAGCAATTTAGACTTTCATGAACACCTAACTGTTCTTTATAAATATTATTTGGTAGTATGTATAACATAAAAATATCCCATGTTGGGCAGAAACACAAAAAGATTGAAAAAACACTCACTAAACTACATTTTCGGTGGTGTACATCCACCTTCCTCAGAGTTAAGAAAGAGACTCCAAAAAACGTCATTATGTGAATCTCTCTCTTAGGCTCCTCGGTAGGATATCGATTTTTTTCTCCTCGTTACAGCCTGTGTCAGGTATCAATCCATTCTAACGATGCAATTAGCTGTCAATAATAGCATGCGTAAATGGTGAAAAATAATCATTTTCATTGCTAAATTAAGTAGTACTTTTGGTAGAATGTAAAAAGATACTAGAATATGTTAAACCCATGGAATTCTGTAACATATTTAAATATTATGGAAAGCAAAGAAATAATCAGCGCTTTGAGGTCTATTTATTTGCAATTATGCTAAGTGGTCACAATAAAATACATAAAGGGTCGCGACGTGGAAAACCTAACATCATCTAATAAAATCACCGCAGGTAACATATTGCTTTCATTCCTTTCATAATGATAGATATATTTCTCCATAGACTAGACCAAGTGCTTCCCCTTTATGTCTAATTACACTGCAAACAAATAATCTGAGGAACCTTGAAGCCAAAATTTTTGTTTCCCAAAATCATCAGTTCATACCTCTTAAAGCCACGCAGGGAAAAATACAGATTAACCCAGTTAAAATTGAATTCCATTACGAATATGGTGTTAGCAAAATATATAGTGGATATGACATGGTCAAACAAATTATGTTTAACTTTTCCGTTTGCTGAAATAGATTTTTGCATAAATATAACTAATCAAAATTAAGTTTTAACCTAATGTTTAAATTAACTTTGAACCACTGCACAAATTACGAACTGATAACCAACCCGTAAAGTGACCGAGAACCTGATCAATCGTATCCTGTTCATCGAACGCGAATGTTCATACGAACACGAAATCAAAATGAACGCGAAAGCCCAAATAAACAGCCAGAGGAAATGAACGGCGTTCAAAAAAAGAACGCCCTCCCAGAAATGAAAACCCTGAGAAAACGAGCGGCTAAAACGAACCTAATATTTTGAACAGCCTTTCGAACCGTTCAGCAGCTAAACTGTTCATATTCATGGACGGAGAGGAATGGTAGAGAAGGAAGGGGAGGTGCTCGGCCGACTATGAAGCACTTCGGTGGCCTTGGATGGTCTACCATCTGCTGCATCGTAACTACCATCTGTTGTGACCACTACGCTCTTGCTGCAGTTAAAAATACCTCTTGGTGAGTATACCTGTTGCACCAAATACGCCGCAATATTGTAGCGTAAACATGAACAGTGAACATGGAGTTTTAGAGAACTGTTCATTTTCAAAACGGTTCATTTCAGTGAATAGTGCGTTTTGGTATGGCAGTTATTTTTTATCCATCACTACATACGTGCTACGGAGATCGGTGAAATGTTTCTGGAGCTTCAGACGAAAATATTTCCCTGCAGATTCATTGCTCACCATAAAATTTATTATTTTAAGTAATTCAAGTTCTGTTTGATTTTTAATTGAGAAATAACAATGGTTCATGTCCATTCCAAGTTTACGGGAAATTTTATGTTAATCATCCATCGTAGTTGAAGTTTTCCCGCTTAATAATGCCAATTTAATATTCGTTTTATACGATTCATAGCTCTGAAACTATTTCCTTTGGTGCTCCTTGAAGCATAGTTCCTTAGTCTTTTTCTAACGTATGCTTGCATAAGAAAATTAATTTTGGCCCAACTTACGGCTATAAAGAGTGATATTAAAAGCTATGTTATATCTATTAATCTTAGTTTATCCTAATTTATTTGAAAAGTTTTTCTTTCTTTTTTTATTATATATTAAAAATTAAATAACCTTTGATTGAAGAATGCTTCACTCTTGTTCTATTAGCCGTAACGTCATGATTACCGTTTTAGCTTGAAATATTTTTCAGAGGTGAATGTTACTGAAGACCAAAGGAGAGCCTTTGAAAAAGTCTGTCTGACTTGTGGAACACGCATTTGCGTAGTGACGTGGTCATGTAGCTCTAGTTACCTTAACGGTTTCCTCCTCGTTGCTCTTTGAGTGCAAATCATTGCTAATACGAGATGATTAAGAGTTCGATTTCATCGGATGGTGCTCTTGCTTTTATGTTGGCCAATAGCTCTTTGCATCCATCATCCTTTGCGGTTTGTTTTGCTTCAATGAGCTCATAGAAGCTTACAATTGATACCATGCTATAGAGATTTTTTTACGCCTTGTTCAAAACTCCAAATAAGGCCAAAGAAATTGGAGCCAATTTTGTCGGGCTAGTTTCTAATCAAATGAAACCTTATGATATATTGAAGGTTGTGTGTGTTTTTAGTGAATTATGAAACTAATCCAATACTTTTTGTAACAACTCCATCGTAATAAGGAGACACATTTTGTGTGCAGACTCTTAATTTGAATATAGTTTATCGAATTATATATATTTTAATAGAAAGGAGCGTGATTTTGAAATTTTTTTTAACCAATGACTCCATAAGGGGGCTTTTGCTTACGACATCAAAGAAAAGCAACTCTAATATCAAATCCAGCTTAGCCCGAAAGGTGAGCTATCGATAACTTTAAAGGATTACATTAATTGACTTTAAACCTACCGATGTTATTAAAATTGGGTTTATTTAGGACCTGAACTGTAAGAAATACTCAGATTTTTTATGACTATGAGCACTTAAAATGTTTTTCGGAATTATTTCTCCTAAAAGGTGCTCTTAGAATATGAATTGATATTATTATTATTATCGAACTCTAATCTCGGGAGGTGGATTATGATTACTCGCAGTAACCCTCCCATAGCACAGGAAACAATTTCGCCTTAGTTGCTTTGAGTCGCCAAAATCTGATTTTTGTTGCCTTGAGATATTATGTAGAGTCCCAATATCAAATTTGCGAAAGAGCTCTTGTTCGACAAAAAATAAAAACATTCCTGCCTTATGGATCCATCGGGAGGATTGGTTTTGTTTATACTTTTTTGTGTAATGGAATGAAATTATTCTAAAAGGTCTATCGTTTAAGGGAGGATTATTTGAAACCCATTCGGAACCTAATGTATTCATAGCATTTTTCAAATCCTTATGCCCTTGTCGTTGTGATACGGTATGTAGTCAATCCACGCCTCCCAACTCAACATGATCGTCTTCCAGTATCTGTTTACTTCCATTGCCCAGTCAAGTAGTCAAACTGTCCATCCTGATCAGATGAGGTCTTCTTCCTCGCTTTGTATTGTTTTGTATTTATTGCTTCACGTTCCTTGTTCTCGAAGCTTTGCTGGAAGTAACGCATGACTTTAGGTCGACTTGATTAGTATGGAGTTTGATACTTTGTGTAATCATTCTTAGTTTTGCATTGTATTTACATTTCTACTCAACCGTAATTACACAGTGAATTTTAAGTGAAGAATCAAAACTAAAACTGTCGTGAAACGCTTAGAACGTAATTCGTTGCTTACTACATTGAGTGCTACGCAATAATTATCATCTACTCTCTTTGAATTGCTAATGAATTAATTATCCTTAAAATTTTCATTGTGTGTCATTAACAGCAATCTATTTCATATGCTATGGAGGAGATGAAGGATAAGTTATTTTTTATCGGCAATTTACTTTTCATTCCACGTCTCGAATACATAAATTACCTTTGAGTTAAAACAAGACTCTATTGCTTTGGTCATCATCATGGAGTTGCTTAATCCACTTGGATGTGAAATTATATGTTTGAATATATTTTCCCAGATGAGGAATAACCAGAAAAATACATATATACGCAGCGCCCAGGGGCCAGGAACGTTTCCATGAAAGTATGTTGCACTCATGGTCTACGCGAAGAGCAATGGAGAAACGGTTAAGAATATAAACTGTTGGATGTATTCTTATTTTACTATTCCTTAGGCGAATAAAGACAGATTGAATATGGCCCATGTGAAGAATAGCCTGAATCCTGCAAGCATTGAGTTGCTCATGATGTTTTATGAGTAATAGTAATATATGATGCAAATGAAATGGAACGACTGGTATATTTAGGCATCATCGATGGAATACCTATGGTGATATGACTTGTTATCAGTGCTGCATGGAATTTTTCAATATGGAATCAGTATATTGAGATGAGATATTGGAAAAAACGTGTATAATGTAAGAAATGAATTATCTTATATTTATAGCGGTGTGCAGATGTGTATCTCTACGAGACGAGACTTCTTGCAATACCTTTTTGCTTTCCTTGGTGTTTCTGTCACATAATGACCATTCCTGCCTGATGATTGATATTTTTACGAAGTTTTTTAAGGGAAGGAGAGCCGTTTTACTAGTTATTCGCAGTTGAAATTTGGGTTTTTGGACTCGAATTGGAAATGTGATGTATATTTTTCTCTGGAAGGATGGCTTGATTCTAAGATAACTGAAGACACGGTTCTTACCTAAAGGCCATTATGAAGAAGAAATTTTGCATGTAAACCATGACTGCTCACATGATGACTCTGCAGAGGAAAAAATAGAGCAGCTCAATTTTGCTTTGAATTAATTACTGATATGAAAACAGAGTTACCCATTTTTTAATTGAAATGTTTTTCTTTTCCGTGCTCGCAAGAACGAATTCAAAATAATTGCTGGTATGTATTGATGTGTTGATTGCGTCTCGCGCTTGACATTGTTTATTTTCATTTTCCTCTGCATTCTTTTTTCGGCAGTAGTGGCGGCTCTTTCTTCATTTATTCCGTGCTATTTTTTGGATGATGTTTTTATTGGAATATGGAACCCTCAGTTCTTTCGAGTAGCTAATTGTTGTCGTAATTATTAATCTTATATCCTCTTGTTAAAAAAATGTACTTTGAACATCTTTCGCTATGGCGGTGATATACCTAATTATATTCATTCATTAGGAGGGTTTTGATTTTCTTTTAAAAATTAAATTATTTTAAATGCTGCTGACTAAGCCGAGAAGACCTTCTCGGCTTAGTCAGCCAATGAGTTTCTTCTAAATATTCATTCTTTTGAATTATATATGAAGTAGGCATAAAGAAAAGGTTTAAATATACATTCATATTCATAATACATTCAGTTCAATATTTGTTGCTCGCTTTATACTTTCCACTTTGCAAATTTCTTGACACAGCTGGAGTGATTTTATGCACGTTTTATAAATCAGAAAACAAAGAGTTTTAATTGAATGTGTGCTTCGTAAGATGTAACCCATGTTCATGCTTTGATTATTTTTATTATTTCACCAGCATCTGATAATTTATCAGGTAGGGTACCTGATTGGAGTCAACCTTTTTAAGTGATATATTTAATGAGAATGTCATTGAATGCCAGCCGTTGAAATACCCTGTAGCTCATTATTAACTACTTAAACCAGTAATATGGACAGGATTTTTGATAGAAGTCCAGGACGGTTTTGGGAAAGAAAGAGGAAAATTACGAAGCACCGTTGAGATGGGTTGGTATTCGCCGCCTTTACATCGCGAAGCCTTGGTTTTCGGTCTTTACACTCTTTCTTCTCCTGTATTCCGATCCCTTACGTCTCCTCTCAAAATCCCCCTTGCTTTCCATTTAACCTTTCTTCCCCATTCCCCGTGTTCCCCAAAGCGGTAGCCGAAACTTCTTTAAAATTGCGTCGCCATTCTTTTTCATTTTCTCAAACAGTGGATCGCTTGCGGTCATGGTGGATGAGGTTGAGGGAACGGAGTAAAGAAATCGGCGGTGAAAAATAATGTGGAATATGAGGAAAACGGGAGGTGTTTGCAACTTTTTAAAATGAAGAAACGCAGATTTGCTCCCGCTCCATTGCTTCTCTTCCTTGATATTTCGTTGTTCTTGGTTTCTATGCCTTCATTCAAAGTCTTTTTTTATATCTATTTATAATATTGCAATCCTTGTACTCTTTTTCGTATTATCCTTCTTGACCTGTCCAGGGTCCTAAGTTTCACCACAACGTGATTGTTATTCCCCATCCTGTCAAAAGCGTATAATAAGTCTACACCTCAACTCACCATAATACATCCAGTAAATTTTAAATTTCACTTTACTAAATTAAGTAAATTTAACTTCATTATGCTGAGATCGAACGTTGCATTGAGTTATATAACTTTATTATCAAAATTTCCTGCGAAGGGGCGGTATGGAGTGATTAGGGGCCCTCGACTGATGCTAATGATGCGACCCTCCTTACCGGAGGACGAGGGGGCCATCCCCCAGAAATTTTAAGGAAATTGTATCCCCGAAAATGGATTTTGACGCTAAAATTGCTCTTAAAAAAAGCTAGATAAAAGTTAATAGAAAATAGCAATTTCGCAAGAATAAATACTGTAAAATGATAATTTCACAGCTTATAAAATGCAATATTTTTTATGGTTCTTTTAACTATTTAGTGAATTGCTTTCTTGAAATTTCATTGGAATCAAAGGAAACCTGTAAAATAAATTATTCGGATAACCCTTTCAAAAAGCATCAGGTTCACTTTTATCTTTTGACACATTTATTTTACTCATTTTTTATAGTATCTTTTTACACGGAGTATGTTGTTAATGAAGCAACTAATGGAAAAGCAGAATTTTCTAATTGCAAAAAAACTCTGTAATTTCAAGTAATGAGTATTTTTTCTAACGCCTTCCATATATGCTTCACGATGGACGCGAATGTTCTGGGGGACCCCCTAATCTCGGGGCCCTCGGCGATTGCCGATCAGCCGATCAGGTCAGACCGCCCCTGGTTCTGCGAATTAATGTAGGTACATACCATACATCTCGAACCTTTTTAGATATTTATCGAGTTGAAGAATTCCTCACACCGATAATGACTGTTTGATTTTGCTTATACTAATCGAATGCTATTACAGTTGGGTAATTATAGTTTCATAAAAAAAGGTTTGTTCTCGCACCTTCTGTCCTGCTCTACGCCATCAAAAAGGTTATACACGTGGAATAATGAGTCTGAGATAATTAGTCTGAGAAATTATTCTCTGAAAATTCACTTGGTCATTTTATGCAACGAAACAATCAGCCGACGCAGAGTAAAATATGAAGCGGTGAAAAATGCATGTAAGGAAAGAGATGTGGGATGAATGACGAAGAAAAAAAAGAAAACAAGAGACGAAAGGAGAGCGCGAATCGTTTTTCTTCCTCCACTCTCGTTTCAGATAGTAATTACGTAATAAAGAAATGTAAACACTCGAAAAACTCCTTTTCCGTCGTCAGGCAGGAAGGAAGAAGAGTCGGGGGCTGTGTGGGGTGGTGAGCAATGAGGAGGCCCAGAATGAAGAAGCGAGGATGGTTTGGTCGGATGGGAGATGTCGGAAGGGTTTTTATATCGGGGTGAGCACCCTTTCCGGAAATCCGGGAAAAGAATCGGGAATTGGGAAGCACGGGGAAGAGAAATCCAGGAATAGTCTGTAGTCAACAGGAGATAATCTGTGAGTGAAAGGGAAAAGTTTGGTAATCTTAACCCTCCCGTGACTCTGCGGGGTAACTCAATTACCCCAAATGGTGTTAATGTTGCATACATTTTTATTTTTTTTATTTTGCCCTTTTCATATTTTTTGCACTTAAACTCAACCACTTTGTCGTTATTAAGGCGATGAACGATTTTTTTGCACTTAAGCTGTTTTTGAAAACTTCAACTTTTTTGGTGGCGTAGCTGAGTTACCTCTCATAGCTGTTGCCGGGAAAAAAAACTTGTTTGTTATTTGAGTGCAGGGATGAAACTTTAATACAATAAATTTTATTACACTATAACTTCAATAACTCCAATATTCTACATCATAGCATATTAGTCAATGTGCAGTTACAATAGCAAAATATGAAAGGTTCCTTTCGCACAAAATCAACGTGAAAACTTAAATGTAGCCTATTTATATTTTATGCAAAACAAAATATTGTATCATTAATAAGCTCTCATAAAAATTTTTTTTTTAAAAACCAGCCTTTATATTTAGATTACAGGGGATGAGCAACGTTTATATATGACACAAAGCAAAAAAACTCAGTGACCCCGAAAAACCAAAAGTGACGTATTAAAAAAGTCACTATATTTATTAAATTTTCAGTGAATGGTAAGCCCCCTATGTTTCAAAATGCCACCCCTATGCTTTTAAATGCCTACTATGTGGATATGCCTAAAGTGGATAACTTTTACTGTGGTCGCAAAACACGAAAATCGACCATTTGGAACTTCTTAGATCAAAAACATGTTTTGGAGGGCTATAGGTTGACTGGGGGGTGGTTAAAGGGGGGTTGAAGAGAAAAAGTTATATTTTCATGTATTGTCATCGAAAATGAAGAAGTGTGCAAAATTTCAGCGTTTTTGCTTCACAGGAAGTGAGTCAAATTTGAGTTACAAGATTTGTACCAGACAAACAGACAAACAGACAGGTTGGTGAGTTGATATAAAGGCTGGAAAAAGAGCCATTTTGTTGAATTGCAGGAAAGACTAAAATACAACACATCATTTACGAATAATAAATGGGGTACCTGAGATACCCTACACAGTCGTTCGCGTAAGTTTTCTAGGCAGTCACGGAAGGGTTAAAAATGAATGGAAACGAAGCATTTCTACCCTCAATATTCTGCTCTAACTACACATTTACATAGCCGAATCCTTGTTGCGGAAATCCTTGTTGATCGAAATTCTGAATCGTCAAGTACACTAATGTTTCTTGCGAATCGATGTGGAAAGGGAAATGACAATGGCCAAGCTAATGTAAGGTCATGTTTTTTATGCATTGGGGAGGACTACATGATATTTATAATCTTTACTTAAGTAATACATGATAATAGATTTTATCATCGCGTTGAACTTTACCATATAGAATGGTAGATTGTTGGTTTTGGGGTTATGTCGGGGAAAAGAAAATAGAAATTATGCATAAAATATTGGTGGTTACGTCTTGTTGATTATTGAATCGGTTAGTTTGAATTTTGGGATGGTGGAGGGACCTAGATGATTCGCAAAATGTTTTGTCTAAATTTACCTTCAGCGGTAGAATACCTATCATAATGCATGCACGTATGTAGTGGATCAACATGATGGATGGTTTTGATAATTAAGGGTAGTGCTCACCCCAGGCTAAACACAGGTTTTTAAAGTTCGCATATACTGGGTAGGTATTAAGTTTCTTTGCGCGGGCCACTTCGTTCAGTGACGATTTTTGCAAGTGAGAGACTTAAGCCATCACCAGATATTTGACTACGTGAGTCTTCGGCCAGAAACCATGCTAAACCACTAGACAGCCATTCTACTTTTTTTTTATTTCAATGTTACACACTTACGTGGACTATCTTTCACACTATCACAATCAGGGTGAATATGCTTTCATCTGGCTCCTACCTTTCAACTTATCTGGCGTGGGTGTCCCTACCGGGAATAATTGCAAATTAATCCCGCCAGTGCAGCTCTAGGTGTCATAGGAACGCGCAAGCCTTTCCACCGCTAGGAGGTTGTAGCCCAAGGGAAATGTTTCAATGCATATTAATTCAAAAGCCATTTGTAAAACAGGGTATGTAAAACAACGTTGTAGGGAAACATCATGGAAAAAATGTACCTGTACTTGGGAAACTCGGGACATAAACTCGGGAATTTTATTTTGTGTTGCTCCTGTGGCCACCCTGCTTTTTATCAAATAAAGGGGAAACCTCTCGTACTTCCGCCCTGTTTCCTCGGCCAGTACCACCCGCGCCGCATCTTCGCCAAAAAATCCCTTAAGGGAAGAAGCTCCCTTCCTCTTGCGCTCCACTAAACACTCACTCCACCTCCTCTAGCACCACAAGAATTCTCTTTCCCTCTCGCACGGAAAAAGGGCCTTTATAAAAGGATGAAAACGTGCTCAGTGGACGAAGCATGCCGCGTGCCGTTAGCTACCGCATTCAGGCCCTCCCAATAAATAAAGACGTGAAGTGTGGTCCTAACTGCCTTGGTTCTCCTGACTCGACCACCGCGTCTACGCACACACAAGTTCACGGTAATTTTTTTTATCCTTCATTCTCTCCTTTGGCTTGCTTCTGCTATGTATCGTCCATCGTAGCTTAGAATATTCCATCTATTGTGTGTGCCCTGGTGTCCTGGCTTCTTTTCGGCTCCATTTACATTTTACTTCCATTTACTCTTCTCATCACTTTATCCCCTCAGTCCTCACTCATATGGTGAATTTTTCTCTATGATAGCAAGGCTTAGACGTTAACAGCAGCAGAGAAGTCAAGAGTAGAAATTGGCGATTATTTCTCTATTTGAGTCTTTGACGTTAACAGCAGTAGAGAAGTCAAAATTGGAAGTTTGCGAAATGTGGTTCCACCGATGAGTGATGTAGATAAAATAAATTGACTAAGTAACGAGGAAGAGCTGAGAGGAGTGGTAAAAAAGGGAAGTCTTCTTAAAACCTTAAGGATAAACGAGACAATTTAGTTGGCCTCATTATGAGGCATGGTGGTATACTCCAATACCGTGATGAAAACAATTGTTGAAGGACAGGTTGAACGGAAGGACGGTAAAGGACGGCTCTGAATGAGTTAGAAAGGAAAGGTAATGAAGGATGTAAAAGAGAAGAAATGCGTCACTAAGAAAGGCTAGCGAATAAGAGAGAGGAATAGAGAGCTGCGTCAAACTAATCTTAGGATTGTTACTAATGATAATTAATTACATTCATTATATATGTTATATATAATATTAACCCTAATTTTATATTTTCTCCGGCCCCGTATCAAAATTGTTGCATTTCGTCCGCTATAAACTATACTGGATCTCCTGATGGCTTGACGCAAGCCAACTGATTTATGTGCGGAAGTGGTTGATGAAATATCAAAATTGCTTCGTCATAGTGAAATTTTATCCTTGACAATGGTACACTTAGAAAGCATTGCCGGAAAAAATGGAATTACTTGTGAAAATAGCCAAGTTTAAATTTATGAAAGCCATCCTACGGTTGAGCATTGCCACCAAATGAGCGGTACCGTAGTTTAGAATTTCAATGTAAATGTTACTCGTCGGTAAATGGATATTCTATTTGCGATACTCGCCTAATATTTTTAAAGAAGAAATTGGATGTTATTTGCAGTTTTATTATCTAACCATCTATTACCAGCTAACACTGTTCACAGGTATTTATTGCAATAACTGACCCACCTTGGGCGGTAAATATTATGAATGATTGCATGAAAAGAAAGGTTATCAACGATGAATATCAATCTGCAATCCCTGGAAATCGACGAACCGCATCATCTGTGGTTACCAAAATTAACTATCGTTCTCATCACTAGCTACGGCTAAATCTTCATTATCGCGATTAATATCTCTTTCTTTATTGTATATTTTTTTTGCTCGATTCTGAAAGTCTTTTCACCCCTTCATTCTCTGAATAATATCAAAATTTCTTTCATACGTTCTCTCCTCATTATAGCGGTTTCCCTCGCTTACCTTTTCACGCCTACCCACTTCCTTTCCAACCGTATTCTTTTCGGGACATAACTTTTTCCCCATCCTCCTCGTATTCTCCTTTTCATATCTTCCTTATCTCAATCCCAATCTTTATCTCCCACGTGTTTTTTTCCGTTCCATCTACACTCCCTCCACTTCTTGTGCTATCTTCATGACATTCCTCCACTTTCTCCTCACTTTGGCCTTATGGTATTTTTTGTACGTGGCCCGGTTACTTGCGTTCGTGCCAACATCCACCATTCCTTTTCATTTCTGTAATCCCCTTCTGCGGTCTTCATCGCTTCCGGGATAGACTTCACACCCGCACTGCGATCCATTGAAAAAGTTCAGCAGATATGAGGTTGCGGCGCTGGGTTTTCCTTTCTTTTCTGGTCTTCGGCATCGTGATATTTTTGGTACTCAATTACAAAGATGTAACTAAGACTGCGCCAAAAAGATTCTGGAAGGTCAATTTCTACTATTTCATTTTGGAGGACTGCCTCCCAGTCATTGATTTGAGTTGGGATGTACTTTAATTGATGGATAGAAGAAAATAAATCTTTATAAAAAATTCTCTGATAAATTGTAATTCTGTAATGAGTAATGTTTTCCCAAATGAAAATGGATTCCTGGTACATCTTCAGAGATTTTCAATTTTAAAATACGCCCTTATACATACTTCTATCATTTTTGTTATCAGAGTTCAATGTCGGGTGATATGATTATTTAGTGGAGGAGCTTAATCTAAAAATGGTTTCATGCAGTGTTAAACTATTAACATTATTTGCATGTTAGTTTCAGAATACAGTGCAGTGAGTTCGGGATAGATATTGGATTAGCTTCATCTTTCATATTTTATTTTTTTTCTCGGTATGTTTTGTCATTATATTCATTTCATTATTTTTCCTTTACTTAATGTACAAGGCGTTAAGCATCTGGAAGGGGATGAGCAAAATTTAGCATAGGATTATATATAAATGCAAGGGGAACGTTTACAAACGTAGGTATTTATGTTTCGCATTTTGATAGGCCGTTTAAAAAATGAATTATGGGCATAATTTAAGAAAACTTGCTGCAGAAGAATTCATTGTCTAAGGGAAGGAAAGGGAAGGTCCTATGAGGTCAAAGCCTTGATGGAGGTAGGATTCGGTAACTGTGGAGAGCGTTTGTAACTGTGGCAGGTGTTGGTTGGAGCACACCACGTAAGACCAAATGAGCATTTTAAAGAAATAACCACGGATAGACATCTGCTTGTATTTGCGGACTTACTTGAAAGGGAAAGCAATGTGCAAATGATTAATAATGGTTAAATATTTGAATGTAGGCGATTTTTTTACCTCCTGATTTTGCGAGTTTTTATTGGATCACATGAATCGTTGAGATATAACGTTTTAAACTTTGAACTAGGTTTACTATGCATCAATTGCCCCTTTTTTTATTTGAAAAATTTACCTACTAGGATATACGCATCTTTTATGTATAGTCGCGTGGAAGTTGAATGCCTTTGGTACCTATGTCTAGGTGAATTACCCACATCTGTCAATTTTATCATAAAATGATGAACAATTAATAACATGTAATTACTTTTTGATACATTTCAATGTTTTTCGCTCTTTTTTAAAGAGGAATTGTTTCATCTTCCTGCATTCTTTGTATTGATTGGTTTTACCTGTATGAACATTTATGAATTATACTGACCAAGGTAATAAGTTCCCATCTCCCTAATTTTATGGGAGTGAATGTCGCAATCTTCGTTTTATGTATTTTCCTTTGATATGATTTTTGAGCTTCTGCATAAACGAGAAATATTTTTTCATTCAACCATTCTCTTTAGCGGACCTGTTTTGAAAGTTATAGCCATTTATTTTTTTGTATGGTGGGATTCCGTGATATATAAATGCATAGCATGGCTACACACAGCCCTTCCATATGAGCTTCCCGTTTTTCTGTATTCTCCCTCCACGCTCCCCTACATTTCCACGACCGTTTCCCCTAAATGTCTGAATCATATTTTTCACGATAAATTCGCATTCCTTCGCATCTTCGCCATACATTTAACCCTTCTTTCCTTTTATAACCCGCTCCCTGTCCTCCCCGACCCCGTCTCCCGTAGCCCATTCCCCTTACGCTCTCGTATTTTACTTCCCTCCATTATGCATTCCATTCTCCATCTCCGTTTTTTTTTATCCCTAATATATATACCGTTTCGTCTCCCTCAGTGAAAACGTTCCTTTTCTAGCCAATTTGTATTCCTTTTGATCCGAGGCTCCCCGGAGATTAAAATTTTTACAGTACTCCTCCGCTTTTACGCGCTCCTTGGATCTCTAGGTGGAGAATGATAGACCAGATAGAGGGAGAGACTATAGATTCGTGCTTACCTATCCTCCCCACAAGGCGACCTACTTGATCCAAAAACTACCACAAAGGTGTTCATTGTTCACCAATGTATGTGCTCATGCTCATTCGTGTATCATTATCTCCTCGGTAATTGGTATAGTATGGTATTTGGAGGAGGCGACCGACAGCTGAGGTCATTTGCGCCATGAGGGTAGGGTATGGAAGGAAAGGTGGAGAGAAACCCGGCGTCGGCATTAGCCTGCTCTTAACGAAAGGCGTCAAGGAGACAACGTCCCATCCGACGGACGGAGTGTTGCGCTTGAAATGTCCTCCACACAACATTCAAGCAGGGATCGGGCAGTCTCTGAAAATTCTCTGCCACTGCCGGGATTTGAACCCGAGCCCGCCGTGTGGGAAGCCAACACTCTAGCCACCACACCAAACCGATCCCCTCCTAGGTAATTAAACGGTTCACTTATTTCATTTTTTCTCGTTGGGTATCTAATTCCAGGTTCAACGCATTGTTTTTAGTTTGATAATTTTTCATGAATTCGTCATGGATTTTTCATTTGATTCTAATACATTATTAGGTTTATGGTGAGTTGAATCTGACTCCTACCAACCATTCCGGCTTGATTTTTCTTTTGAATGATTACAATAGTTTGACGAAGTTCCTTTTGGCCTAGAATATAGTAAAAATATAGCCTAGTTCCGGTGCCTCGAGCAACGTCATCTACCTTTGTCATTGGGGGTCAGCTGGAGTCGAAGACAACGACTCTAAATTTATTTTCCCCTCACACTATGCTATCGACCGATGGTCCTCTTCTCCAACAATTATTTTTTCTTTCATCGTGAGCTAATTAATTAATTTAATGAAAGAAAGCATTGATCTTGATACCTTAGTCCCCCTATTTAGCAAGTGCAAACCACTTCGAGATTCATCAAAATAGGAAAGAAAAGAATCAGGAAAGATTCGATCTAAATAAATGCCATCTTGACCCATTGGTGTGTTAGTATTCTTTGTCTCAGAGCCGCCATTACGCGTGATGCGAATTACAGAGGCTGCCGTTGTAACCTTTGTATCAATCAATATTCTAATCCTCTCGCGATACCCGAAAGAACTTTACTGACTGAATTACCGTTGACTGGGACAGTTATTGAAATTTTTACCAAGTCAGCCAGAATTTAGTTCTGGATTGATTGGATCGCGTTAAGATGACGCAGTTAGCTTATTTCAAAATTACATAACTGGCAATAAACATGGGATCTTGTATGGATGCCTTTCGTTAGTTATCTCCCCAATTAGAGATTTATATTTAACGCTAGACTGAATCATAAAAGTAAAATGCATCCCGTTTGAAATATTATTCTTGGACTTCTATTTGTCGAAAGAAGTAATATTTACTCAACATATCCTCGGCTTCAAAGTAGCGCTTTCAGCGAGAAATTATCTTCATTTCGAAAATTTGATGCAATCATATTTCAATATAATTCTATTTTCCATTAAAGGATATATTAATTATAAATAAAAAACAATAATTTGCCGATAATGGATGATAATCAAATAGATCAACACGGGGTGAAGTGAAACGATACGCATTACCAATGAACTGAACTCTGATGGAACCTACGACCTTCTAAACTTATCTATTAAGCACCGCACTTTTATCCGATGATGATGGAAAATATATTGCATAGATTATCAGATCATTTTGAGTAGTTTTTTATATTATGTTTACTTCTGGAATGCTTCATTGCACTTTTGGGCAAATTATGCTAACATCTCGATTTTGATGATTAAAAAAATCCGGATATATTTTTACAAATTTAGGGAAATGGGTCATTTTGATAGTAAATTAGAGTCGGAAAAATTGCTCGCTTTTGCAGAATCCAATATCTATGCTTCGGAAGATATTTCTTTTTATTTCTGTAAATTATTTTCTAAATTCTTTTTTGTATAAGTGGAAGCTCTAAATTAAATTTTGGAGTCGTGGTGATGTAATTTTCATAGTAGGTGTAGAATTAGCTTGGATAAAAGCTGTCATAATCTTGCGGCAGTGATAGTAGTAATTTAATAAAGATTTGAGTAATATTAGCTGATAAGCAGTCGGCTCAGGGAGTGTCCAACCTTTGAAGCGTGTAAAAGGGTAAGCTTATTGAAATCATTGGTAATTTACTGACCGTTGCGACTGGATGTAAAGTTTTTTGAAATATCTCATTGAAATTAAGCCTCTTCATTTAATTACGCCGATGAAGGTTGATGTTTGCTATTATAGCGTTCTAATTAGTTACATCCGTATTTTATTGGAATACTTAATGATACGAAACTAGGCCTCAAATTTCTTTTATGATGATAAGCTAATGTGTTATTATGCTCTACGCGAGACAAATGTATTTCGTTTACGGTTTTAATCCATCTCTTCTTTTTCTCTCCATATATAAACTCAAATTTCTTGGGAAGTTGTAACTGACCTAATTTTCTTTTTGAAAACCGTGTTAGCTGAAGATTTTTTTGTTTGCTTGTCGAGGATTTTACTTTGGGTCAACATAGACGATGAAGTCAGTTACTAATTTAGAGTAGTGCTTAATCTGCGAGTTGTAGCGGATTGTTTTTTCGTTTTTTTGTATCTATTTGTTTTCACAAAAATCGATGTTTGATTGCTGTAGTAATCTTTCAGCAAGGGAGATATTTTTTTATTCCATCAACGAGAAACAAAACCAATTTCGTTCAATTAACAGATATACCTAAAAGTTTTAACCATGACCTGAGCATAGATTTAATGCATACCTATATAAATATTGTCTATTCTTTTACATCAGATTTTAAAATCTTTGGAGCACAAATAATGAATATTGACAAGAAACACGATTATTCCAATAACTTGCTGAAAATACCAATGTTTTAGTTTAATTTCCGTTTTATTTCTTGGCATACGAGATTGTAGCTATGAATTTCCTCGATAAACTAAATTATTCCACTTAATATAGAGCATCGTTTGAGTTTGTTTGTTGTTGAATTCTAAACGTTTCGTCCGCTCAACAAACCCGAGTCCAACGTTTTACCCACTGGGCTCCAATACCCTCTTGCTATGCTACTAGCTTGAATGATAATATTGTTTTACGAACATATTTTTGGTGATTTGTGATTATTGAGGTGTTATTATACGTAGTATCAGGGAGGAAATGAAGTAGGTACCGGTTATACAGAGTTTGGTCCTAAGGGTCATTTACCTCGAAGGTCCTGCGAAAGTCATTTTCAGGTCACTTCCACCTCATTTTAGTTCTCGCAAAAACCAATTTCTTCCAAGATATATCCCCTTGTTTTTAGAGCCTTGACGTGTTTTGCTACATTAATGATCTTCTACGGTCCGTAATGAGCGGGTTTTTGTAAGCAATTTCAGTTTATCGTTGTCGTCGTTGCTGATGCCTTATTAATCTACGATGATGGAATGCAGGAACTACAGCAAAATCTGTTTTAAGTTGTACGTTTCATTGAAGAAGCATCTGAGAGGAACATTAAAGGAGCAGATCAGGAACTCATTTACTGCATTCTTTGTCGATAAAAGTCCCAAAATCATCCAATTTAATCAGCAGACTCAGAGCCAATCATTAAAAATCTATTTCTGCCTCCGTAAGTGCCTCAAAGTCTGCTATTAATCTAACGGTAGAGACTTAAATGGAATAGGCGGCAAAGATAATCTGTGGCAGATCATAAAATTCATAAATAGGGTTATTTTAAGTGTGTATACAACATAAATGTGCATTGTATAGCTTAAGGAGTCAAAAATACTGTGATTCGCGTGAGTATATTAAGGTGATTGATTTACTGTTACAAATTTCAAACCCAAAGCAACTGTCGGCTAAATATTTGTTTTCTGTGTAGTTGAGCATTGACCACTTATTTATCATTCTTGTAATTGGCCAAAATTAGAGTAAAGATATAAGAGTGGGCTGAAATAAGTATAGTCCCCAGGTCTTGATGTATAGGTACGTAGGTAAGATCTGATTAAAAACGAATTAAATTTCAAGGTGAAGCAAAAACCCGGAACTCCAAATCTTTTATTTACTGTATACTAGTTTCGACGGCTATAGTGACAATATCAAGACAAACATCTGTTTCATCGTCGTCAAAACTAGTCGACAGCAAATAAAAGTTTGTGGAACAATACTGGGTTTTAGCTTCACGATGAATATCTCATCGTTCCACCAAGTCACGCCAAAATCAGTTGATTTCATTGGAAATAAAATTGTTTCCTGGGTTCGCATGAATGTGGAATTTTGAGGGTATTATGCCAGTCGTTCAAGCATTTTATACCTAACTAGCTGACCCGGCAAAAGTTTTCTTACCATATAAATTATTTCTAGTGAATATTTTTGTAGTCAAATTGAGCAAAATATACTTACCGAACAACACCGGGTGGGCTGCTAGTAATCAATAAATTTCAAATGACATCTCTATCACAAGTTATGACTATTAAAAAACATTATTGGCCTCTAATTTCAATGGAGTGTACGGTATTTTTAGTAAATCTATCCTTAGCCAAAACAAACAAAGTGGATTTTTCACCCACGCATGAACATGCGACGTACAATTATGCGTAAAAAGAACACCGTGTGCCTCAAAGCCACGAAAAGACATCGTTTGGCCTTGAGACTTGTCATTGCGAATGCCAATTTAATTGGAAATTCAACCCGTTTGTATTCAATTGGCTCATTTGTCGGAATAATAGGAATTCATGGTAGTACTAAATCTCCTTGGAACATGCCATTTATAATTATGGTGATAGAAAGAGATTTCAAACGACAAAAACAATACTGACGGTCGTCAAGGGGACATTACGCCAAAATCGCTAAAATTTCAGCTTTTTTGTTTTTTTCTAAACTCACCGTAAATCACGTGGAAAACGAGTTTCAATTGCAAGAATAAGAATTTAAATTTCTTTTTCTTTCCTATGGTATGTGTCTCAACTTATTGTGACCATTATCACTAATTTAAAAATGCAAAAGAAAAAAAGGTCTGCAGTCATTAAAAACGAACTTTACATGTATTTCTTATGGAAATGACTCAGGGCCCATTCCAGGGCCTCATGGGCCCTAGATAAGAATGAAAAATAGTTGAAAACGTATTATCTCTTCTACTGAACATACCTACACACCAAATCCATGATTAAAACACAAACAGTAATTACCACACTATCTAATTTAACACTTAACGACCGACCATGGTTTCGACACTTTGTGTCACTTATTTTTGGGGGAAAACATGACACAAAATAAAGCCTGAAACGATTTTATACATACACACCAAATTTCATGGGATTCCGTCCAGCCGTTTCGGAGGCTGTGTCTACAAAAACCGTGGCACGAGAATTTTATATATTAGAGTTTCTGAAATTATATTTAGTATCATCTACCTCAGTTGTATCTTTTGAAGAGTATTTTTTAACCTAAAAACTCTCCGGTACTCCATAGAACCATTATTAAGGACTTATGGAATAAAGGCCGTTTTCCAATTCGCAATTATTCACCCCTCGTGCACTTTTCGATCGTCAACTTACGGATGTGACGACAGCAAGGGTGGATCCCATTGGCGAGGGCGCATCTACCGATTTGATCGATAGATTTTTCTTCCTCATAGGAAAATCTACTAAAATTGGTAGCATATTAATTGCGTAAGCATGGTTTCGTTAGTAGTAGGACCTGCCCGCCTTTGTGACGGTGCAGGATTCCTCGTCCCTTCCTTCCTTCCCCGTCCTTTCCCTGGAGGCGTCGTCGGGCTCCTATCGCGGCGGCGCCTCCTTTCCTTGTTCCTTCCCGTCCTTCCCCTTCTGGTGGCAGAGGAAAAAAGCTAATCGCTTATAGTCCCTGCCCCAGGAGTGTATCCCGCGAACCCGACCCAAGGGTTTCGTTCCTATTGGCGAGGGCGCAAGGGAACGAAGGGTAAGTGGGCAAGGGAACGCGGATAATCCCTCGTTAGCGTGCCCTCGTAGGAAGTGGACGTGAAAATGGCGGCAATGGAAAACTCAGAAATCTTGAACTGAAGTTTTAAGTAATTTTGTGCTTATTATGTTAGCTCTTCTACGTAATATTATATCGGCATTATGAATTCTTGCTCTTCACATGCATAAATATAAGTTTTAAGGTGAAATTGATTCTTAAATCAACCACTAGATGCCCTAACACTACCCCGCGCGTCACATTTCGTTGCTGTCAATAGTTCGCATTATTTCCGTTCACACTTTATGGCGCCAGTAGAGCATTAGTAAGGGAGCAGGGTGCAAGGGAGAAAGGGAACAAGGGAATGAGTGCATACTACGTGGATTGGAAAACGGCCATAGTAACGTAAGTTTCATCATACAACTTTCCCGCACTCAAAATTGATCGTTATTGAAATACGCCATACATTTTTCATTTGAATCAATGCTAGAAGATTTAAGCTGACCTGCACTAATTTGTGGGTGTCGCTAGTTGTTTTACTGCAAAGTTGTAATTGTAAAAGATTTGAACTAATATTTGAATTCGTACATATTCAGGCGCGTGCCAGTAATGATATGAAAACGGAGGAGAAAAATCACCAAGACAAATTTCATTCACTTCACTTGACCGAGAATGGAACCCGGGTCGCCGCATCCGGGGTCTTCCGGTTAGGTACGCAATGTGCAAACAGTTGCACGCATAAACTGAAATGCGGAGAACCGGGTTCGAATTCCGGTCAAATAAATTATTTTTTCGCATTAAATTTCCTCCTTTGTTCTTATTAAATTGGTTCCATTTGTTACATACTCTAACAAAATCTGCCGGCGACTCCTACTACTTAACTCTCCGCATCTGGATGTCTGGATAACTCGGCGACTTGTGGAATGAGCAATGATTATAACAGTCTGTGCAAGGGATCGTTTAATGTCATCGAGAACATTACTGATGGGTCAAGTACATGCAATGTGCAAACGGTTGCACGCATAGTCTAAAGTGGGGATATCCGGGTTCGAATTTCCCACAAAACGATTGATTTTTGCGCATTGAATAGTAAATACCCCCCTTTGTTGTTCTTCGATTGTTCTTCAATTGTTTGCGTTCTCGCACACAATCAGCTGGCAACTCCTACTACTTATCTCTCAGCATCTTGATGGCACGTAATAGCGACTCGTGGATTGAGCAATGATTATAACTACCTTTGCCAGACATCCTTTAATGTCATCGCAACCGTTACGAATGGGAATATGGCATTAATAAATGGTTCGATTGAGGAATGGATTCGATCCGCGTCAATCGTATCGAAGACGAATAAAGATCGGCAGTGTCAGAATCGGTCCAGTCCTCACAGCTTCCTGCAGGGAAGTCAGATGCGCAGTCTTGGCAGGTCAGGGGAAGAGATAATTGACCGCGAGCGATTCAATCCAGAGAATCCGACGCGAAAGGAAAGATGGGAGTCGATCTTTTTTTTCTTTTCTTCTCCGCTCGAGCGCATCCACTTCTCCCCGCCATGGCGCGCCACCCTGAGGGCTACCGCCTCCTTCCCATATTTTCATCCCATCCCCCATCAGTACAAAAAAAGAAGTGGAAGGAAACCGAGCTATCTGAATCTCAATAGCAGTCATTAAGGGGGCCGCTGCCCGTTTAATATGACTGACGGACCGCAAAACCCGGAGCACGCCCCGCGGGGAACCAATGTTATCGGGTCACGCACGGACCCAAGTCCGCCCTTTCCTGATCGACGGTCCGCGCTCAAGACATCGTCGGCAACCGGTTCCGTTGGAGCTTGAGGTGGAGAGAGGGGTGGAAGGGTGCTGGAGCAAGGAAAGATGCTGTATAAGAAAGATAATAGAGCCGGTGGGGTGTTCGTTAGGATGGGAATACAGGAGACAATACCGCAGTCATATGACCATTCCGGGAGTCAAAATTTATCACCCTTCCCTCGTAATGTCAGTTACAAATGCCGGGAAACCTTTTAAAGATTGAAAAAAAGCCTTAGACCCTTAGATGTAGTGAGGAGTGCAAAGGTTGGAAATCAGATACACTTACGCCGTCTCCGCCAGGCAGTAGTTACTTTTTGGGATTCAAATATTCTAAAAATAAATCGTATTGTTATATGTAATTTTAATTAATAATTGATCATCTCTACATGTAGTACGTTTACGTAATGGGATATTTTACAGACCATTGCTGTTCAAAAATGAAAACTTCATTGAAAAGTTGTGGTCGAACCGAACTTGTGCCATTTTGTGGATTAGTTTTTAGGGGACGTTTCGTCAAATACGCATATCTACATCCCTCTCTGGTAGTTAAAGTAAGAACTTCATGTCATTTCCTCTTATACTCCTCTTTCCATGCATATCTTCCATTTCTGTCCCTCTTTGGAGGGGATCGAGTTGGTGTGGTGGCTAGAGTGTTGGCTTTCCACCCGGGGGGCTCAAGTCCAAATCCCGGCGGCGGCAGAGAATTTTCAGAGACTGCCCGATCCCTGCTTGAATGTTGTGTGGAGGACATTTCAAGGACAACATTCCGTCCGTCGGATGGGACGTTAAGCCGTGGTCCCCTTGGCGCCTTTCGTTAAGAGCAGGCTAATGCCGACGCCGGGTTTTTCTCCACCCTTCCCAACCTAACCTTCCCTCATGGCGCAAATGGCCTAAGCTGTTGGTCGCCTCCTTCAAATACCATACCATACCACCCTCTTTGGATTGTATTTCATTTGCAAATAAATGAGTGCAATGTTACCAAGGCGCGTATAAATTGTAGTTATTTTATTCTGGTCTAGTATGTTGACCCATCTACTTACGTTCACACCTTCCGGAATAACCTGTTGCATAACATTTACCTCGGCGCCATTTTAACCAAGATGGAACCCAAAGGGGGAAAGAAATTAAATATATTCATAAATAAAGAAGAGGAAAACTCTCAGTAACTTTTTGGGAATAAATAGAGTTTGGTTTCGTAGAAACTAAAAGGGATAAGGTACATACGGTTGGAAAACGGTGTTCATTGAATCTGTATTAGGGGAACGGTAACGTATCGGCAGTATAGGAGTTCCCATATTTTTCCCAGATTCAGAAGTGGACGAGCAGGAATCAGTGAGATAGAGTACTATGAGAGATAGGGTTTGTGCATCTTAAGTTTTTTTTTACTTTTTTTCTCCGTCTTTGAAACCGAGAGGGCGGATGTGAGTCACGTCACTTTGATTGCCACGGATCGATTTCTATCTGGTTCGACCCGAACGCGAACTCATATCCTTTCATTTCCGCGGACATTAAGCGAGTAGCTCCACCCTCGTCGATTCACTTTCCAAAGCGCAATTACCTCTCACCGCTCTCCGCGTAACCACTCCTCACTCATCACTCCAGTATCTGCAACCTCTGTGACCTCTCACATCACTCTACCGTATCCCCGTTAACTAACCCATGCCTATATCATGCCCTCACCCGTATCCCTCCGTAGCCGAGTAGAGGAGAGGAGGCTACATCTCCGACGTGCACCAAGTGATTACGTTCGATCGTTTTTTTTTGAGATATTTTTAGGTTTCATTATTTAGCCCATTCCAACCCAGAGCTACTTTGAAATTTTGAAATAAAATTTCAAAGTAAAATTCATTTTAAAAACTTGAAAAATTTGCACTTGATCATAATTATCGTGGCAGTTAAATGTTTCGCCATTAAAATTTACGCCACAAAATAATACGTAGTTTAGATATTTCTAAAATAGAACTGAAATTTTATACATTTTTTTGTTTTTTTTTGAAGCAACATTGGGTTACAATGGGTTAGTTGAATTTTATTTCTTTCGGTCTCGTGGAAACTTCCGTTTTCATTCCAAGGAAACTCAAACCCGATTCATGAACGCGTCTGGAATTCGGAAAAAGAGAATTTTTTAATGTATGTAATAAAATGTATATTTTATTATTCTATACATATTATAAAACATGTATATTTTATTTTATGTAATGTATGGTAAAAAGTTATTAAATATAAATATTTAAATACAATTAAACACGATGCCGATGTATCGGCACGTTGAGCGTTTTAAGTTGAAAACTGATAGCCGAAATATTTATATATACCTATATATACCTTGAGTTTCTAAGATTTATGAATCTGGAATTTTGTATTGTTTTCATATGCGTGGACTCCTACTCTTAAAACACTACCGAATTTCTTTTTACCTGCATAGAGGAGACTATTTCAATCATTTCAAATGTTCAAATCCATAATATAATTAATTGTGCTCAATTCGTTTCAAACGCAGAAACGTTAACATTTTTTCGCTTTATATTACCTACTTTCAGTTATTTTCCAATGCGTGGATTCCTACCATAGATTCCTACACTCAAATCTGTTCTGCGTTTCTTTCATTATCTGCACAGAGGAGACTATTTCAAACATGTCTATTCAGTTATTAATAGTGCTCAATTTTTTTTCAAACGTAGAAACGCTAATTTTTATTTTTTTTTACTTTTATATTCTGGATACATTGTTTTTTTTCAATGCGCGGATTCTTTGACTGAAAGCCCTCATTTTCATGCTCTCATCAATCCTCTTTTACGTTTCCAATCCTTTTTTATTTCTTTATTTAATTCTTTTTCGTCATCAATTCACCTTTCTGTAATTTTCGTAATTTTCCACGATACCTTATCCCTCCTTTCTTGCTTCCCTTTTCCATCTCGTCCACCGTGTCCTGCCCTTCCCATACCTTGATCCCCCTCCTTTGATATCCCTCAATGAGTATCCAAGCCATGAGTACTATTCAGGATCCATTTCAATCGAAGGATAATCACACGAGAGGGAGATGTAGAGAGGTTGTATAGAGAGTAAAATAGTTTAAGTTGCGTAAATGAGGTTCGGTTCTTTCTTGCCATTTAATTAGAGCCGAACTTCAGTCGGCTGTGTTTCCGAAGTCTCGGTCATAATTAAGGGAGATATTAATGATCCCTTGAGTGTTTTTTTTTACCGCGAACGAACGAGAGGGAAGATTATATTCACGATATCAAGGGTTTGCTTTAGTCTGCACGTCTCTTCTATTTACCGTGTAAGTCGTAAAACATTATATCGTCTCTTTCAATTGCAAAATTCAGAAAAGAAAGTTATAATTTTCATCAGTATTTTTTTTCGATTTACAGTCATACTTATTTGTAATCATACGAGCTTATTATTCTCTGGGTTGTTGTTGGAAAATGTTGAATCTTACCAAAATTAAATTCACATCACTAAACTCTTGCTATTGTGAATTGCACATGAGTGGAAATAGGTTCGGACGTTGATTATTGTACGTACTCAATTGCGCGAAAATTTCTCATAAGTAAAGCGTAAAGATTGGTTTAATTTCGACTGCTTTTCTCGGTTATCCTATAATGGAAGGGAAATTTGATGCACCAACTATTTTTTTATTGTTTCTTTACACAAATCAGTGGTGGTTTGAGCGTGGAATACGTATAGTGAGATGTGCGTCTCGACACAGCACATAGAGGGATGCATTGAAAACATATTGCGATGACTCTTTTGTTCACTCACTCATGTATCTTTATGCGGTCAGTCCTCTTAACCTTCCTGATCATTGGCTTTAATACCAATATGTAATTTCAATGTTTAATTTACGATCCCTATGCCCAAATTTTCATACTGTCTTAATTTATTTACACGAGTATTTATATTTTGATTCTCGCCATGTTTGTATTTGTGTTTTGAACCTGAATAGGCTCAACCTAGTTTCTGTGTTTCTAGTATATTTGCTCGTTCACCGCTTGAATTTTGAGCATTGGCATTTTTAGCTTTTAAATGGGTCGCTTTTGCTGACTAGTGAAATACCATGTGTCCAATAATACTACTTATATCTATTTTATAGTTTCATAGCCAAATGTTGACGATTAT
Source organism: Ischnura elegans (assembly GCF_921293095.1). Taxonomy (NCBI): domain Eukaryota; kingdom Metazoa; phylum Arthropoda; class Insecta; order Odonata; family Coenagrionidae; genus Ischnura; species Ischnura elegans. The sequence goes on along the minus strand of NC_060249.1, from coordinate 70,876,222 downwards.
ATCTGATTTGTTTGTAATGTATTCCACTTACTCAAAGGTATGAAATAATTTTAAAGTATATAATAATAACTGGTTGAGGAAGGCCATTTTCTCTCGAAGGCCGGCTTCTGTAGCCACTAGGTCAACGTAGGTACACCTATTTTTCAGTTTTATGTGGCACGGTATTCGGACACATGTTATTCCTATGAAATATGAAATTCCTAGCATTTCAAATTGATTTTTTTGTATTTACGTATGAAAGCCAAAGCGCTCTTATGAAGGCAAAGCCTACAAATATGTTTTGCTCCACTCAATACTCCGGTGAGAGGCTTTTTGAGTACGTTGAACAAACTATCAGCTATAGCAATCTGATGTTGGTTTTTGCAATTACCTCGAACCGACTACATTTTTTTACCATTCCAACCTAATGGAATTGGGAGTATATTCCTCATGCATTCATTCTTTGGCGCGATGCGAAAGTTTTTGTGCTTCAGTCGGCACATAAGAAGAGTTCTCTCAGTACCTTGACGGGACCCCATCACATTGTGAACTTTAGAAGGTCTTTTGCAGGGGTGATTTTGTTCCTGAGTTTAGAGCTATATGAGATGATAATGATGCAAAATTGGTTCGTGTACCTTATTTAGGCTCAAATTTTCCAAGAAGATTCATAAGGCGCTTTTCATGGCAAAATATAAAAGACGATAAATGAAGCTCGCTCATGAAATGCAGTACAAAATGGTGAAACCTTTGGGTTGTCCGTCATAGGTTTTGTAGATTATTTTACAACTTTTTCTGAGAAAAATCTATGCCAATATTGGAGCCATTTAAATGGGCTTTTATGAAATATTATCTTCGATATTCATCCTCGTGTAGAATCTTTTTTTTTGCCTCTCAGCAGGAAACGCTGTGCAATGGGAGGAAGCGATTATTTTTTTAAGAAACTATATGTTTACTCGTAGCTGTACCCACAAATGATTGCATGCTCTCCATTACAAGTTTAAAGTAGGAGATGATAATCACGACTCGAAATCCTCTAAATAGAGTCCAGGTATCTGAGGTAATTATTTTTCTAAACCTCCTGTATTTCAACATTTACCGAAGGTGTGAAGCTCGCAAAACTGCATGATTTGGTTATAAAACGCCTCATCGACTTTGACAAGCTGACGATGCACTATCCTGTTTATCAGGACTTCATAGCTATTCTTTGTTTAATCCTGGGAATGGAGTTATCTCATGTCTTCAGAATCTGTGATATTCTAGCGCTAATAGTACGGCAAGGGACGTCACCATAGTGTGGTAGAGAAGAGATTTCAGCACATTGGTTCCGATGGGTTCATAACACGGGAGCGGAAGAAATTTTTCCGAGGAATATTATTATCATTACCAGTTCTGTAACATGTGTGCCGCGTGTGTAAAAATTCTTGTTTAAGGTGGTAGATAGAAATAATAGGCGTTCTTGGGGTCTTTTAGCTAGGGAGCCTCCAAAATTATGCCAGTTGAGGTGAGGAGTCTGTAGCAAATGGTGAAACGACACGAAGCAGTGAATAGGAAAGTCATTTCAGGGTGGGATGTGTTTTTACCATCATATTTACGGTCATCATTCGTCTGTAGTCTAGGGAATAGTTTGGCACACCGTACTTTTAACTTCATCTATCAGACAATCTTTTGATTTTGAAGTATTTCCTCTCTTTTACAATCTTCATCTCTTAGTCTGTGATTCATTTACGAGGCCTTCATTTTCCGTTTTCCCGCTACTCCTGATCTTTGACGATTAATTTAATGAGACTATCAGGTGTGATGAAGTGAAAATGTTGGTAAGCGTCATATCAAATCCATCAGGTGGCTTTCTTTCATCGTTTCTTACGATCTAGTAATTTCTCACTCGATGGATCTCTTAAATCTTCTTAATTTTTCCTCTATCAACTCATTCACAATACTTTCACCTTTGCTTTCTCTGTTGTTTCTTTCATTTAAGCCCTTTTGCTATAAAAATCTCGAAATTTAGTTATTTAATCTACACAGTTTTTTATATTAGTTGCGTTTTTTTTTAAGTCATGCTTACTTATATGATTGTATTCAATTGTGCCCATCTTTTTTTTCAAAAATTTTGCCGAATTAAAAGGTTTTTCCTCTCTAATAACCTGATTTCCCAAAATTTTTTACAAAATTGGACTAAAAAATATTGGGTGGTGTGATTCATGTTTGATCCAATATCTCGTATTTTTGGGGGATCAATATGTATCGTAAAATAAATCACATAGATTTTGGAAGTCTATCAATACGAAATTTACTTCAACGCTGGGCATAACTGGAGAACTCTTCTCTCTCTCTCTCTCTGCCTATTCACGTCAATGATCTCAGCTGTCGATCGGTCAATGACATCCACCTGAATGTAAAATCTGAATTGTTTCCATTGATGTTGCTAGAACTCTCTCTGAGGAAGGTAGGTATACTTCCCACTTTTTCTCGCTCCTTGCCGCTTGAGCTGGCTTGATCTAAAAAAATTAAAAAAAAAACACTCGCGGATCAACCCTTAGCGTGATACGACGTTGCCCATGCGATGGCCCCAGGCGATTGGACGATGATTGATAGGCTGACGGAAATGACCTCTCCCCCACCTCCTCGTATCCTTCTCGCGCACATGCATTTGAGTTATTACGCGAGCGGACGCTATTACAAGAGGGGTGGGTCGTATTGAGTGTGGGGAAACACATTAGGTACTCCTAATCCCCTCCCTAAACCCACCCAGGTCCCCCTCCACTCTATGTACGGATGTTAGAACGTGCGTAATTGCCTTCGGGGCGTGGAAAACGATCTCATCTCCGTGTTGGGTGCATTCATACCGACTTATACGCCGTTGCGCCGCCTTATTGCATGTCCCGACGCATCTGCTGTTAATTCACCTCCTCGTTATCGAAATTACGCAGGAATTTGTAAGGCGATCAGGAGAAAACTCGCTCGATACTCGCAATTGAGAGGTCTGGTGAAATTGACCTCTCTTCTCTCATCTACCTCCCGCTCTCTCTCTGTCTCTCTCACTAATCTACGGAAAATCGTACAAATTTCCTTCCTCATAGGGAATTTATTTCTTTTCTGTCGATACAGTAAGTCATGGTTTCGCTAGTAGTAGGACCCGCCCGCTTCTGTGACGGTGCGGGTTTCCTCATTCCTACACTTCCACTCCTATCCATTCCTAGGAGGCGTCGTTGGGCTCCTATCGCGGCGGCGCCTCCTTCCTTTCTCCTTCCACGGCCTCCCCCTTCCGTGGTGCAGAGGTGAAAAGTGAATAGCTTACAGACCATGCCTCGGAAGTGTAACCCCGCGAGCCCGCCCTTGATTCTCGTTTCAACTGTCTCTCTCACTATAGATAGCGTTGTAAGGGGTGTTCCAAGTGGAGGATAGTAGTTATCTGCACGCTATTTTATTTTCCTAGAATCAGGTGGCTTTCTCGTTAATCAGTCATGATTTGCTTAAAGGCACTTCATCTACATCTACATCTATATAATACCCCGCAAGCCGCCTAAAAGGCGTGTGGCAGGGGGTGTTGGGACACCAGCCGTTTACAGCATTAAAAAAAAAAAATGAAGTACCCTAACGAGGTTGGTACTAGCGTTTATTAAAGTCCTTTATGGTTCGGGCAAAAAACTAATTCCCATACCTATCCGTTCGGCAAAACATCTCTCTTAATTTATCGCTTCTATCGGATCTGGAAATATAGTGTGGCTCTAAGATTATGTTCTCTGTGTCGCTCTTAAAGATATCCATTCTCAATTGTTCAAGCAATCTAAGCCTAGCGCGCAGCCTCCGAGTCTCCAATGGCTCCCAGCCTAATTCGCTTAACATCTGGGTAACGCTATCTGTACGCCCGTAGCAGTTTTTGACGAAACGCGCAGCCTTCCTTTGTATTTTATTCAGTTCACGGATTAAGTCTTTCTGCACCGGATCCCATACGCTCGCTACATATTCAAGGTGCGGTCGGACGAGAGCGAAATAGCACCTTTCTTTCACTTCCTCATCCGAAAATCTTCCCACAATACGCTTGAAGAATCCTAATTTCTTCAGGGCTATGCCGCAAATATTCTTTATATGTCCGCCTTAAGAACACATAAATTCCATGAATAGCCTCTCTTCTTTCCACTCTCTTCCTCCATCTCTTTAGGTACGGCTGTGAGAGGTACTCAGGCGGCATAAGTCATCGTAACTATCTATACATGGACCAATCATTTTAGTTGCATGGTTTTATATTTTCACCGAATCAAGGTGTTCTTTTGTCGTTTTGAGTGTGGATTTCTTGTGGATTTATTTTCTTTCTCTCTCTCATTTTCATTATCAGCTGTTGCGGGAATTTATTTGTGAATTCAGGGGATCTGCTTGAAATTAAAAAATGTTCTCCTTTAAATGCGCGACCATAGCTGACTGTAACCCATATGTTCCGACTGAGTAATAAGCTTTCTGGGGTTAAGTTATATAATTATACATAGCTTATTCTGATCTCATTATTTCTCTGACTTAGAAAGTTTAGTTCGTTGGTAAAGTCAGAAATGAAATTGGGAGCAAAAGGAATCATCAATGCTCTTAAGGGGGCTGCTCCGGACCATTAAGCCTTGATCTTAGAACATGAACAGAATATGAACATTATGAAGAAGTGATCACAATGAGGTCCTAAAAACAGTAGCTAAGTTTTTTCAATAATTTATTTTCAGAATCAGTAATGGCGCTCTAAACTGAGTATTTACTGAGTGATATTTTTATATTTTTTTTATCTATACATACGGCATTCTAATATTTCACCCGGGTTAGAAACTCAGGAGTCCTCGATCAGAATCCTGGCTCCCTACGCACTGTGATTCCATTTTTATTGCTTTACATTCGCCTTTTTTCAGAGTATACATGGGCTAATTTTAGTGATTAAGAAACTTGCTGTAAGTACATCAAGTAAGCTCTTCGATAAATACGGGAAATTAAGCTGAGCACACAGAATTTAACTTTTTCCCTTTATGAATCAAGGGTTATTATGCATCACAAATGCTCAGTTTTAAGAAATTGAACTAAAAAATTTACGGGCAAGCGCTATGGACCTCATAATCAAGGAAACATATGATCACTTATTCTCATAAAATCTCGAAATATGGATGAAAAGTTGAGATTAATAAAGTAATGCAAAACTCACAAACAAAAAAATATATAATTCAAACATATTATACGGGGTAGGCAGGATTTATAAGGAGCCCGAATAATTTGGAATATCCTAACGGTCACACATAAATATGAAATCTCTATGCCCATTGTAGACAGAATAAGCATCTTTTAAAACTCCTCAAATAATGCAATGACTTTGTACAGTCTTCCAACTAAGTATATGATAACTGTCTGATTAACAATTGAATGAGAATGACTGTCCAAGTATCATATCTCTTTATTCCTACCAGAATAAGCATTTATAATTCCATTTTGGAAAACAAATGCCAATTTTTAAAACTATTACTCAGCACATGAAAATTTTCCGCAACCACAAGAAAATTTTGCGCCTCATTTGAATCCTCTACGTAATCAAAACCGGTCGCAGTAATTGATAAATTGTGGAACCTGCCATTGTCTTTCCTTTCTGAAGTTCAGAGATTATTTATTTTCCACTCCCTGACTATTAAAAATAATCCAATTAGACCGAATAATTTGTTATTTTAACATTTTTAGTAATGTTTGGTAATTACCGGTGTGCAGGTAGTTAGATAATAGAATATGAAGGCTAAAACTGAGTACAAAGGATAAAAAACGATAATTCTGCCATGCACCCTTTCCGAATGAGGCATTAACTCTAACGTCACGAGCGATTAATCATAATCGCTCATCCGTCAACTTCCTCAACTTGGGTACCATTGGTTAACAAGAAGCTTCAATGACTTATAGGTAGTCATAAGATTCGGCATTATGACCTAACTACAGTAAACTCAGTGCACCGGAATCATTTATAACGTAAGGATCGACAGAAATAATATCAGACAAAGAATGGTCTCGATCCAAGGCATGGGCGTACCCAGCGAGGGGCAGGGGTGACAGCCGTTCCCCCACTCCCCTGGAAGCAAAAATCGCATAAGTCTTTAAGCAAAATCAGTACTGAATTGAAACGAAGGTATTCAACAAATTTTCTTCAAACACACGAAAAATTTTATTTATTAGTAGGTATAAGAAGTGTAACTAATTTAAAACTAAATTTTTCAATTAATAATAATCTCATAAACTAATAAAGCACTGTTATAATTTTCTTAAAATGTTGGTTTCATTCACCTTTTTCATGGTAAAATGTCACAACTTGGCTTGCCCATCCTTGACCATGGCTTGCCCCCCCCCCTAGTTATGATCCTGGGTACGCTCTTGTGCCTTTCCAGGAAAAATCTTGGATTCGCCCCTGTCAGTACCTGATGATGATGACTGAGTACCTGAAGATGATGTATAACAATCGAAATATATGTAGAAAGCCGTTATAATAAAATTAGTGGACAATAAGATAGCTTGTTTATCATTAGATATGCTTTATATTCCACGGCATATCTCCGCAAAGAGATGAATTTATCCGATAAGACTATTCCGTTCTTATGGGCACATCTCTAATCAGCATTGCAGCGCCAATGTACTAAGCGCATGGTTACGAACGTATGAGTCACATAAAGGCCCGACGAAAGCTCCATCAAGGAGGCGCACAGCGTTGGTGTAGGCACGCAGAGTTAGCGAGATCAAGTCGGTGCCCATGCTCACTCAAGCAGGAATGCAATCGAGGGGAGGTAGGACGTCCACGTGCGGCTATGGCCACTCAGTGAGGCGAGCGATTTATTTAATAGGCTCGGGGAATTGAGGGGAGGTACGAGACACGTACGAAACGGGACCAGAGCAGACGAAAACACGCGCAAACCAAGCTGCGCACACGAACGAGACATTAGCAGAAACGTATCACGGATACGGGTATGCAAAAGTGCAAAAAAATAAATATTCAGGTGACTAAAGAAGGCGAAGGGTGAGAGGATATTTCTCATACTCTTTTTTCATATCCAATCTTCATTCCCCCCCCCCCCCCCTAAAGTTCTCAACCTATTCCTCCCCTAATGAAAAAAAACCTAAATACAGACTTCCGCCCTCTTTTTTACCATTATTTTTTTCATCTACTTCACATCCAGCTATTTCTTCTCCTCCCGACGTTTTGATTTCCGATTCAGTTCCGACGGCGGTTCTCGAAAGCGGTTCGATTCGTCAGAGTGCCCTTGATGAACCACTCATGCGTCCAACACTCCCGCTTTGTTCGGTTGAAGCTGGCCGCCTGTAAGTTTATTTTTTTATCAGGTACCTCCGTATTCTGATTCATTTTTTCTTCTCTTTATTCCTCTCTCCTTTCGTTCCTTTGTTTTCGCCATCATACCTATACTTCCTTATTTTGTTTTTCTGGGCCAATGGTCCGGGTCAGCCCTCTTAAAAAGCAGTGTTGCTCGCTCCTACTACCACATTCGGTTCTCACTCTACCAACGATCAAACCATAAAAACTAGCCTCGGTCCCCAATATCCATTGCTCTTTCATCTTGCCTCATTCGCATGCTATGACAGTCGAATCATGCTACAAACCCCTTGATTTTCAGGCCCTGGCTATACAATGACACATTTTCTGTCAATATTCAGAGGCATTCAATATATCTTGGCTGATTTCTTACTCTGAAATGAAATATCGATACCAGTTGTAATCTTCTCCAACGGATTGTGATCTATCCCATCATAGTAATGTCCAAATTGCTCAATACATCAAAAGGTTATAGCATGTAAAGATTGTTAAATATCATTTATAAAAAAATAAAAAGAAGTAATAGAGCCCTGATGGAAGCACTTTGAAAGGAGTATTTATGTTTCGGGTGATATGAGAATATATACAAGAAGTTAACTCAAAAAAATTTATTGAAAAAAATGAAAATAAGGATACGTATGTCATTAATATTTTTAATACTTATTTGTTTAATATATAATAAATCCAACGGAGAAAAATTATGAAAAATCTGAAAATATTTGACCAAACCCAACAGAGGGAGTATGTACTAAACTAAATCTGTGAATATGCAGGTTTCTCATCTAAGGCCTGTGAATATTTCTCTAAATGCAAATCGCCAAATCTTTGTAAAAGAGCATTAGACTTGCACATTATTGTGGCCTCATCCTGACCGGTTAAAATAAAACAAGTTGGTAATTTTTTGTCCCTTTTTTCTTCCCCTTTTCCCAACGTATTCTCGATCAATCTTAAGGAACTCACCGTGCACAAACTTGGCATTTTAAGTTTGAATTAAAATGTAAAAATCATAAGCGTGCATAGATTTATATTTGTATGATTGTATTTATTCTTCTCGCAAGGAGTGCCCAGGTTTATTTAAATGTCACTTGATTTTCATATCGTTACATCCTTTCTATTAGACTGATATAGTCTATACTTTCCACCCATTAATCTAAACTCATATTCAATTTTATGAAAAGGGGCTCGCAATGTAATTTAAAGTCTATATTATCAGGAAAGTGAGAATCCTATTGTTTGGACTGCCTCACAATATGATCTCCAAATCGCTTGAGTTCAAGTTTTGTGGAACTCTCTGTATTCGTATAAAAAATATCTTTTTCCGTAGTATTTAAAGATGCTTTTTCCGGTTTCAATCGCCAATCGACTTAGATCGACATCGTTCAATTATCTGAGAAGTACGCCTCTCCGGTTTCAGATCGACTGTCGCTCTCTGGCTCTCATCGTAGTAGTCTCTCCTATGCACATATCTCCCCCACTCCCGCGGGCCACTACGGAAACCATGACGTAATTCGTAAATCATTCGACTGCGCGGGATAGAATCACCTGAGACCCCCACCACTCTCTCTTCTCTTTTATACCCCACCCTCTTTTGCGCCCAAACCCCCATCAGGACGGCCGTTGTCTCCCCAAAGGTTTACTCAGGGGGCTTTTAAGCCCCAAACGGAAAGATGATCGATCTTATATAGTCCCTCTCCCCGACATCCACTCCCACACAAGGACCGACGTGATTTTTTGATGCTCCGCTACGAACAGCCGGCCACTTCCCTCGACCATCATCATTTCTCTCGTCCGTTTACACTTTGTCTCTCCTTCCTCCTCCCAAATACCATCCCTCGTACTTCGATACTCATGCAGAGGAATCTTCCGCCCGGCTGGATTCAACCGCCACGCTTTTGCCATTCGCTATACCTAGGTACCTATACCATATGTAAACTGTGGGTGGCATAAATCATTTATTTTCTGTTATCAGTTACGATTAGATCTACCTTACTTACATCAAAACTGCTAATTATGGGAACTATAAACTAAGTGATAAATGTCAAGCAATCAAATTTTATCTGCGTGATGTCACGTGCAAAAAATATGCACTCTTTTGAGAGAAAATTAAGAACAAGATATGCGAAAGAGAGAATTTTTAAGGAATATGATCCATTGTATAAATAAACATTGAACCTTCTATTCTCTTTGTTACGTTGAAGTTGGTAGTATCGTTTTGATGATGGAGCTCCTCCAAGTCTGATGTCTAGCTTTTATTTTGCAGGCTGCGGTAGGCCCATTGTATGTTTGGGATTGTGGCAAACGTTTTTGATAGATCTGAGACCTTCAGCTCTTCAACGATCTTCTTTAGGCCATCCACAACTTCTTTCGACTATGATATGATTGCTTGTATTTGAAAATACTGTCATGGGTATGCAAATCGGGTATATGACTCAATAATGTCAACGGGTGAAAGTTTTCCGTGATAGCCAAAAATTAAGGTAATTAACCTTTCCGTGACTGTGTGGTATAACTGAGTTACCCGAAATTATGTTTGTGCTGCATAATTTTTTTATTTTGTCTCTTTGATATTTTCTTTGTACTTGAGCTCAACCACTTTGTAACTAATTAGGTAACGAATTATTTTTTATATTTAAATTGTTTTTGAAAACTTTTATTTTTATTGGTGGGGTAACTGAGTTACCCCGCACAGCTGTTAGCGGGAAGAAAAAAAAACTTGCTTGCTATATGATTACAGGGATAAAAATTGAATGCAATAGATTTTATTATATTATAACTTGAATAATGGCAGTATTCTACATGATGGCACCTTTTGTACCTTGTTTTGCTTGCATGTTAGTCAATTTACAGTTATAATTGCAAAGTATGAAAGATTCCTGCTATTTCGGATAAATTTAGTGTAAAAACCTAAATGTTGCCTACAATAAATTTATAAATTATACAAAACAAGATATTATATCATTAAAAAAATTCCATGGTTTAGAATTGCAGAAAAGACTAAAATATAGCATATAGTTAATGAATTATAAATGGGATACCTGAGATACACTTCAAAGTCGTTCGTGTAAGTTTTCTAGACACAGTCACGGAAGAGTTAAATTATGATTGTTTGATTCGTGGCTTTCAATCTACTGAATAGACGAAAATAGACAGTCATAGGCCATCAAAATCCATTGTTGACGACCAATAATCGAGAAACTCCATCATTGTCTATATTAGTGGTGCAGAAGCAATGAGAGGTTTGACGAGAATCTATGGAAACACGGTAACAACGGTTGTGCTTAGTTATATCTTTTTATAAAGGATGTTCGAGAACTCGGAAATTCGAGACGAGTTGAATAGTTGGTACTCGACTCGAGTGCTTCGAGTAGTATTACAAATGTCGAGTCGAGTAGTTTCGGTTACAGAGCTGTCGAGGCCGGTAGTTAATAAATCTGCCGACTGGAGGCGCTATCAGAAAACTCATGTTATAATACCGTTTTTATGGTCGATTAGTTGTTCTAATCCCATAGCCAATGAGATTCAGCTTGTTGTATACGTATCAATTAACTACCATAGTTGTCAACGAGAGCGACGAGTACTTTTTTGTCAGACGCTGTGGCCGACAGTCTTCCGATTTTGCTTCGTAATCGTAGTGGACCGCTGTACAGCCCATATTTTCTTATGTGATGCTTTTGTTTCGTATCATTATTTCTTTGATTTGCTAATTTTGACAATATGTTCATCAACGTTCCCCGTTATCTTTTCCTTTGTACATCATGCTAAGCGTTCAGAGTAGAAAATTAGGTATAGAAAAAATGAGAATATGTAGGATAATGCATTGCTGAATTGTCTAGTTCACATTTGCCATACTCGACACGACTCGACTCGATACTCAACTCGAGATCAAACAGTACTAATCGCACATCCCAACTTTTTATATATTACAAATATCTCTTTGAACCAAAATTGTCACTGGACCAGTGATTATCAAAGCAAAGAGGTTTCAATTGCATGGTCCAATTTGATATCGATGCAATATCGATGTCCACCGTCGAGTAATGACAATCGATAAATATCGTGCGAAGCATGACACCGTCGGCCATCCGTAAATTTTATCCGTCGAAATTCGCCGGCCTGAATCTCTCGCCGACCAAGCCCATGTCCGGTCCTTCGACGCCTTTCCCAGAACCTCCTACGCGACTAAATTCCCCTCCCTCCCATCCTTTATCTCTTTTTAACCCTCTTCTGCTGGACCTCTCTTCATCATCCTCTCCGCCCGCCGAATGCCTTATGAAAGGGATGCAAGCATGGACGAGTGGCCGTATCGTTAAATCTCGTCGTCCGAATCCGGTCTCGCGATAGATATTTTTTTTCTGCACGATTTTTTCCTCCTTCTTTTGCTTCTTGCCTTTTTTTTTTATTCATTCTTTTTTTGTTTCGGTGGTGGGATGGTGGTTGTTTGTGCAGCGCGCATAACCGTTCCTCATCGCGGTAATATCGGTCTCAGCATCTCGCTTTCATTATTTCCCTTAAGCCGTCATTTATTGGACGTAAAAACCCTGGGCAAACAAACAAACAGACCGTCCTAACTGATGGGAGGGAGAGGAACATCTAGACAACGTTTCCATCGCTCCCTTTACTGTGTTTGCCACGTCTTCTGAGCCCGTTCGAATTTCCCCCAATCTCCCTCTTTCTCTGTCCTACCCTCCGATTTCAGCAAAGCCTCAAACATCCCATATCCTTCGTCACGCGTTCCATTAATAGCCCTTAGTACTACGGCGGCTAACAGTTAAAATCGAAGAAGATATTTTCTGGGTAGTCTTTTATAAAATATTTCCAATGGTAGGGAACAATTTTACTTATACATACTCTCGATTTCTTTTCAAGGAGAGCTTTCCATTACGGGTTACTATATTGTGAAACGATAACGTACAAATGCCCATCCGCTGGAGTTGTATCTTCAATAGGCCCTTCGAAGTAAATGGTAGCAAATAATGCAATTTCTTATCTAGTGAAGTAGGAAGTTCCAAAAGTACCCGAATAATTAGGCAAACATCCTGTGATCTAGCAATGACTCTTTGAATGCTCTGGCCTCACCATAATAAATGTAATTTGATACAATTTTAAGTATACTTTCACTTTCACTATGTATCTGTATTAGTTTATGTATTTATATGAAATGAATTTAATTTGTACAAATACCGTACAAATGGCATACAATCACATTTTTTTCTGTAATAGTTTATACACTGCCTTGTTGATTTGCTTGTAACAATTTATCTTTTCTTGTTTTTATTGCATAACATAAAAAAATTATCCGCTAAATACCGATATATTTGCACGATACGAACGATTATTCACTGGTAAATTTACAGCATGCTTATATGAGGCTGAGTAGCCTAGTAGCAGCAGTATGTGACAAATGTTTGTCCAATATTCTGTGTTGGGATTACGAAATAAAATGTATGATCTTAAGTTTTTCCGGCGTATCAAGGGCAGAAAAGTTTCTCTCGTTTTTCACCGGTTAATCGGTGAAAAACTGGTGGAAAACCCAGGAAACTTTTTTGCACGAAATAAATTGTTTTCTCCCTCTCTCTCTCTGTCTCACCCTCCGATTTCAACAAAGCCTCAAACATCCCTTCCCTCCGACTCTGCCGCACGTTCCATTAATAATCCGTAAGTAAGTACGAGCCCCCTCTTCGCTTTTGCAAAACGCTTGGCTACGATATCCAGACTCATTCTCGCCGTGTGCGTGCCTCGTAGTCTCATATTCCATTGTCTTATGACGCTTTAAGCTGTCGAATTGATACGCTCTCCCCATATTTCTCTCCTTGGCATCGTGGTGACGTCATTTATTACGGTTTTTTTCAACGACGAATGATATATATTACCTTAGGAGGGTGGCTGAAATCGTTTTTGTTGTAATGCCTTCTCATGTTTGTCAACTGGTGTCCTCAAGAGTCGCTATTTTAGACTAACCCGTTCAATTTAAATTTAACATCGTCCGATTAGATTTTATCTCGCTCGCACTTTGCAATAAAAAAATTTGGGTAGAAGAAACGTAGAAAAGTAAATTCGGACTTTTAGCTGAATTATTCTGCACTTGAAAATATTAAACTTAAAATAAATATCGGCTGAAGAATAAGAAAACTAGTCATCATTGAGTGCTGCATTGTTAATTTTTGTTCATAATATAGCGTAATATCTTTGCTTTTTTATATAGCTTTGTTATCTTGTGTTCAGCTGTAAAATGAACATGTAGGAGAAAATAAATTAATAATATAATATTATTATTAATTATGACAGGGATAAAATTGATGTTTTTTCTCATTCCCATAGTGGCTTCGTGGGTATAGTGATCGGCTTTTGACAGAAGGGTGCCAGGTTCAAAATCGGAAAAGACCTGTGACGCCGACAACTATCAATCGCAGAGATGCAAGCCTCAAACTCACAAGCCTCTATAGCTTTAATAACAGTGCAGATGACCCAAGGAAACGGATCTAGAACGAAATACAGTCACCAATACACTGCACTTCATATTATCCATGTTTCATGTATTTATGCATCTATTCTGATTTGCTGTCTGTTTCTTCATTGATTTAGGCAGTATTGGAGGGTTTGTTCTGGCCTTTGTATTGGGAAGAAGTTATTCAGATACTAATAAAAGCACAAGTATGGTGTATTATAAAATGTATACTATCATGCTTGAATTCATACACGATTTCCGCTACATATAATTCCGAACAACTTTACGTGTATTTTACATTAGGATTAGTGAATTGTATCACTGCTAATGAACGATAAAAATAAACTCTCACTTGATGAATATTACATGAATGATGATAAATATGATTTTTGAAGCCCAATTATCACCATAGACTAATATACTATTGGATGACATTGCCGTTGCCTTTAATTTACTCGTCATTGGTAAGTGGGAAAGATCATAAATTAATAATAGAGCATACGATTTTAAAACGACACTTTTATGGCTGCTGGATCCACATTCGATAAACTCTGAATATATATTAACTACCAGGAATAATTCTGCTCTTGTTTTCAAGATATTTATTGCTATTTCTTCTTAGTCTTATTTTATTGTTTGGTTGCTGTCGATAGTTCCTACATTATTATATTTTTTAACTTGTTGCGTCCGTAAAACTTGGCCTTGATTTTTTGTGAAGTACGTAGTAATAACTCTTTGTGATTTTATTTTAATCCCTCAGGAAGTTTGTAATCTATGTCAACAGGAAATCGTACATAATAATAAGCCTGTCGTCTTCGTTACATCGTCAACTTTTCTTACCTAATTTTCGTTAGAATAAACTGAAGTACAATGACGGCAACGGGCGGAAGTAGTCGCCCTGAGTGATTTACTGAAGCATCATATAACATGCTCAATTTTTTACTCTAGAAACAGTCGATCATTGTGTATTATGCAGAAAATTATTGAATAGGAAGGGAAAAATACGACGCAGTTAATTGGAACATGTCGTCGAAAAGGTTTTTCCTGCAGGATGGAATCTGTGTCATCGCGTGTCTTCTTTATTTTCTTTGTCGTATGCTTCGCTTAAATTTCTCTCTCCGCTTTGTGCGTGGACGGAATATCCGGTTTTAGACACGTACCCCGACATTTATTTTTCCCTGTGACCCTACTTAAACGTTGTGAGCTCCCTACTTGTAGTAGGGAAAAACAAAACTCCCCCCGGAACCTTTCCACCCTCTTAATACCTCGCGTGTAATTAATATTTCATTTTCTTCTCGGGTCTCTTCCGCCACATCAACAGCGTTATGCTTCTCCTTTTCCGTGTGTGTCCCGCTACCGTGGTACCTTAGTTTGCCATTCTCATTATTTGCCTTATAAACT
Organism: Ischnura elegans; assembly: GCF_921293095.1. Taxonomy (NCBI): domain Eukaryota; kingdom Metazoa; phylum Arthropoda; class Insecta; order Odonata; family Coenagrionidae; genus Ischnura; species Ischnura elegans. The sequence goes on along the minus strand of NC_060249.1, from coordinate 70,861,076 downwards.
TGTCCGTACAATTAGAAACCTTTTACGGCGCTCGAGTAGGCTCACAGGGGCTCCTCGTAAATTAATAAGTCGGTAATACCCAACATTTTCCTCCTCTAGCCCTCACGTCATCACCATGGCGACGATCGTGGCCATCAACTCTTAACCTCCTCGCCCCCGCCCCCTCCCGCCTTTGTAGATATACACGGGAGAGAGAGGTCCTCTTGAATGTCTCTTTATTCCTTTCACGGTATCGTGTCATTCCTTCATAATCCTCCTTTCTCCATTTAACCTCACATTGTTGTCCCCATCCTCCCAGTAGGAAGGAGACCCTTCTCCAAGTCCTAAAAAGCCCTCCCTTATACCCTTCCCTCTCAAAACCTCAGCACACTCATCACGCGGCTTATAAAGTCTCTCTTCCCTATCTTGAGAAACGTTTACCGTCTCCGCCCCCCTCGGAAATCGCTGAAGTTTGGTGTGTGTGCCATGCTGCTACCCCTCTTTAGCCATCAAACGTCTGGCAAGTCGGGAGTCACACTCGTTTCCTTCCTCCACCCCGTGCTCTCCGACACAGGTGTTTCCTTTAAAAACCTCTTTTTCTCCTCAGCACGAGTCCCTCTTTCTTCTGTGCTTGCCTTTTTCGGACGGAGTTTTGACCCTTCTGTGACTCTCTCTTCCCTCTCATCGTCGCCACTGTGACCTCCCTCGCGAAATGTCTCCGTTTCGGGAGCTTCAAAAGACTCATTACCCGTCTCTCCTGCACTTAGTGACCCGCCGTCTTCTCTGTCCACTGGAGCTAGCTTGACTTTCGTTGACCCCCTTGGGTGCCAGTTTTGCATGGTTAATTGCAATGAGGTTAGTAGAATCTTCAGTACACCTAGAAATGTTTTGTTATGAGTTTGATGTTAATGTCCTAAAATCGCATTTTAAAAGCTGAATTCTGTCAGCGTGATGTAATTCTTTTGTAAATGGTGCATTTTTTTAAACAGGGGAGTGATCAATCTAAATAAAATCTTCACAAATTTCTGATACCAGATACAGATACTTTTTTTTAAATACACAGTTTAAAATAATTAGGATACTGTTGCAACACAAAAACAGTTCATGGAGCTTAGTTTTGTTTTTTTCCTAATTTGTGTTCCAAAATGTGTAAAATAATTTTGGTTTCCCAGGATTTACTTCCCCAGGCACTCTGTCAATCCGTTATGGAGCTTCAAAAGAAATATCTCTCACCCTGATAAAAACTTATCTTAAGCCTCTCTCCTCCTCCTTGCCCAACGAGTCTACCCTTGAGTGCCTTGAGTCGACCCAATATGGCAAAATACGCGGGAGTCAGCCCCAGTCAGGCATTAAAATTCTTCAAAAATGTCCGTAGTCAGGGATATAGTTACAGAATATAGGAAACAATCTCTAAGTGGCATTTAAATTCGAGATATGATTCAAGATAAGGATCATTTACGTTTGCCTTTAATATTTTATTTTCATCCAGAGAGTTACGAATCACGGTAAAGCATATGCTTCTTGCTTGTAGGTAATAGTTTGGTACACTTTTCAGAATTATACGCTGACGCGGTTTTAAATATATGATCAATATAAAGGTGTGTCTGTTATACTACTTATTACTGGATATAATTATGTAATATCTGTCTCTTAAGGCCGTTTTACACGGTACACGAAATTGCGCAATCTGACGTACGTGCGAAGGCGCAATCAAAATTGCGTCGTGTAAAGCGGTGAATTGCTAGAACACATGCGAGAATGCGTGGATGCGAGACGGCAAAATAGCCCCTGTTCTAATTTCGTTTATGCATTCGCGCAATTCCACGCCATTTTAGAAATAAACGCAGCTCTAACCTGCGCAATTCCGTGCCCCGTGTAAAACGGCCTTTAGAAACTATAAAGAATATTTTTGCTAGCACAGAGTTTTCTGCATCGTTCGTCGCTCCTTCTTCTCCATGGCGCTTGGTGATATCCGTCGTGAAAGATGCACTCCCCACCTTGTGTCAAGGGTGCTTCAAAAGACAGAAATTCCGTCTCTCATACGCTTACTGCCCTCCGTCTTTGCCCACCGGAACCAACTTCGTTGAGGACGACCCCCTTTGGCGAATACCTTTGCGGCGGACTGTCATCTCATCTCTATGTGACGGAACTGACAGGCTTCCTTTGGACTGATGTCATCCTTACCATCCAGGCCCTTCACAGCAACATGGAGACTACAGTACCTTTCCTTTGACTCCTCGCTGTGGCTTCATGTATCCATCATCACATCGTTCCTTTCTCGCCTTGTCTCCTTCAGCTGGATTTATCTTGACTTGCTAGCTGTATAAACTATGGGACCATAAAAATCCTAATATTCTCATGGCACAGATTTTATTGGAATTATTCTGAATTTTGAGAGAGATGGAGCTATTTACCACAGAATATGGTGAATATTCTCATAGCAATATTGGAGTTGTATGCCCGAAATGAAGGGTGAATCGATACCTTTTTTCAAAATTTTTCGTGAAAAATGGAACGCTTTATGCATAAATATTGCATTTATATTTTAGCTTGCCAATGAATCGATTTCCAGTTGTTGATCACTAATTTATGTTTTATATATAAATCGTTAAAATACTCCAAAATATGCAATGGAAAACCAAATGAAAAAATGTTGTTAAATAGTTCGAAGGAAAAAATTACCATCCTATAATTTATTATTACATTTAATGAGTAGAAATTTACTTCCTGTACTTATTGTTGGCGTCGTACCAAATGCTTTAGAAAAGTATAAATTTATTATTAAAATTTGATTTTGCACTATGCAGTTATGGTCAGGAAGTGATTCAAATAATATTTTTCATGTCAGACAGGTGAGGAGATATATACACCAAAGGATGAAGTTCTCCACGCAAAAATATTTAACTTGGCCGGGATTCGAACTCGAATCTCCCGATTGCTGGTCAGGCGTGTTTTAAATCGTTCTATGTTCATTTTAAACCAGGTTTCATAATACCTTTTCAATACTGTCCTTCGTAATCAATTTAAAAAAACAGTCTCTTGAAATCCATTTGGTCATTTATCTCTTCGTTTTCCTCGCTTTAATTGTCGATAAATTTTAGCGAAGTGAAATCCTGTGTATATTATACTTTTGCAGTTCATTGGCTGATTTTGTAGTTGAAGTTAAAATCCGTAAGTGTTCAAAGTTATTGTTTGGTACTGTTGTGTTCTCTGCTGTTATGAGACGATTATCGGGGAGATGTTACCGGACTCTAGGGATATCGTGCTAAAGTCTACGGTGGGCACATCAGTCACGCTCCCAATTAGACAGTCAGTGCGTGATTAACGGAGAATCACTTGCCCACCAGGGATCACTCGCGTCAGTTACTCCCGGCCAGGTCCACACGTCCCACGGCTATTTACCGGTAAACATGTTAACCGTATGCCCAGGACAACCGCAACTCCTCAAACTCACGACTTGGAATTGTCAGGTCAGGGCCTGCCATTCTTAATGTATGAAAGAATATCAAACTGGTTTGGAGCCTAAGTTAATTTTTGGTTTACAAAGAATGGAGCGAATAGGAATCCTCGCAAGTTTTCTTTCCTTTATCTTGTGCATTAGTAAACGATAAAATATTTTATTTCATCGAATTTATTCATTTTATTCTTGAACCTCTTTGAATAGTACATGAGTATACTCCATTTGGCCAAGATTGGCACATTACGAAAAGTCATTTATCGTTTTAATTGCCAAAAGTCTTTAATTGTCAAAAGTGTCGAATTATAATGCAATTTTCCCCTTCGATTTTAAAAAGTAATTATATCGTAAAAACTAACCGTGCCCACGATGAAGAGCTCTTTTTGTTCCCAGGGATTGCCTCCCGTACGCAGTCAATGAGAGGTCAAATCTCACGCAATACCACAGAGGTTATTGATCTTGAAACTCTTAATTTCGTAATATGGCAATGGATGATGGAACTTCTTTTCTCTCCTGAAAATTTGAAATATATCTGCGCAAATAACTTTGCTGCCAGAGAAAAAATTCTACAATGGGAAAAAAATAATTTGCTGTGGGATTGGTATTCGAAGTCCTCCCGAAATTCATGACCCAAGTATTAACTATTCGTCGTAATACTCTCGTTTCAACCTAGCATCGCTTATTGTACCTCATGTATTTTATTAAAAATATCGAGGCTAAATTTGCATGGTTTTAAGTACGTCGTTATTTTGTTATACCTGAACCAAATACAAATATTATTTTCTTTGGAAATTTTCTGTAATACGGCTGGTACCCCGTTTAAAATACCCTACGCTACTACATTTGGGTGACTTTTCTAACATATCTTAGTGATTAACGGATCAACTCAAAAAGGAATTGTTGGTGGTTTCGGCGCAGCGGTTGTTTGGCTGGAGAAAGCCTATAATAAAACTTATCATTGAAAATATAACCATTTTTAAAATCTAATTTACATTCGCTAGTTTACTAAGGCTAGCCATGAGTTAAGGTGGATCTTTAGAAACTAAAGGAACTTTATATTTAAATCGTTGTACTAACTGGTTCCCTACGGCAAAAAATTGAATCAGAGCATTAAGAATCACTAAACATGCCTGTAGCAGATGCAATGATGTCGTTTCGAGGCGATATTTACCATAAGCTATGCATTACTTGAATGAAAGTATTTTTTTCCTTTTCTCACTGGCTCTCACTTATTAGTTGAGCCCGCTGCGACATTGCTAATAGTATTAAGGACAGATATTCCAGCTATCATCATCATATTTCACTTATCATTTTCGCCGCAGCCATGCCTATATCTGGAGATGAATAACTGCGACGTTGGAGAATAAATCGTCCCAGTTTTTTTTTCATTTCTCTCCGGGGAAGTTCAGATCTACTCCATCACTTTTCATCCCCTCCCACTACCCTTCAATTACCCCTCATCGCGTACTTATGATTTCGTGCGACGTATTACACGTCTCTTGAGTGGCGAACGAAGGAAACGGGGTTTGGTGGGTGAGGGGACTGGGTAGCTTCTTATCGGAGGAATTACTATATAGCCGCATAGGAGTGCTGCATGGTGAGGCTTCAATTCTGTCGTGTATTTTTTTCGTGCGCTCATTCCTCTCGCTAATATATCTCTCTTTCTTTCTTCACTCCTTCCCGACTCACGACACTTCGTGCCATCTCTTCTATCGTGCTCATTTCCGCTCCGCCATCTTCAACTTTTTTTTACGTCTCGCAGGCGACGTTCGTTTCGTATCATCTTTTATTACTACTTCTGTTTTTTTTAATCCTACACACACACGCACACACCATCTTAGCATTGCCATCACTCTCATTATGACTGCCAGACTCCCGCTGAGCGTGAAAGGCGGGCATAGAATGGGGTGTGGGAGGATTGATAGGAGAATGTGAAACATAAGGCGTGGGGGAGGGAGTTTCGCTATTTGAGGCTATGTGGCACGTTATATATATGTCTCTATGTTGTCTCCCAGTCACTTGGAATCAAAAATTTCTACAACATAAACGCTGCCTAATCGAGTTTTTCTTGCATGAGTCTTTTCTACGAGTTTCCATTTTATAGTTTCAAAAGAAAGTTGTTAAATGTCGATATGTTTATTGTTGCATTTAATGTATCCAATTATAATAATATTTATTGATAAAAGAGACAATATATTGCAAAAAAATATAAAGAAAAAGGAGAAAATAAATTACTGTTCGCCATGAAAGAAAATATGTATTGAATATTTTCAAATAGCAATAATATTTACTGATAAGAGAGAGAAAAGAATGTAAAAAAAATATTACGAAAAATAAGAAAATAATTGCAATTCGCAATGAAAGAAAATACTTAAAACTTGACAAAATAATACCAAATTCGCAAAAAATCATACTGCTTTCAATTTTTACAGACCGATGTTCTCAATTAGGCACATAATTTTCTGCTATCAAAACAACGAACTTCCGACACAACACAAACAAGGATGAAACCTTCTCGGGTTTCCAATCGGGTCAGGGTCTGCATTGTGTAAGCCGACGTTTCGTTGGGAGACTTTCCCAACATCCTCAGGGCTGATGATGATGATCATTTTATGTTGACAATAGGGCAGTTTCCTTCATCAAAGAAAACGAAAGGCATTGATTGCGATTCGTTACCCACCATTAGTGTATTCATAGTATTAAAATTATTTGGTTTTAGAAACCCTAGTCTAGACGAATGTTAATGGCCAATTATAACGTCATTTGAAAAACCCCAGATTGGCGCCCATGCGATGCCACTCTACGTGACGTCACAGGGGCCCAGATGCTAAACGATTAGTCAGGAAAAATCTTCTCGGGATTGCGCGCGGGTTAGATTATTTAAGAGCGCCGACGTTTCGGGTACCGACTCGCTACCCATTCTCACGGCTACGAAATATTGTAGCGAGTCGGTACCCGAAACGTCGGCGCTCTTAAATAATCTAACCCGCGCTCAATCCCGAGAAGATTTTTCTGTAGTTATTCGCCGGGAAAGTGTAAAATCATACATGATTAGTCAGGAGTTTTACATAATCTGAGATTACCAATGCATGCATGAGGCACACGCAGAGGCCAGGGAAACATTTCTTTATAATCACCTATTAAAATTGGATATGGTCGGAAAGTTTCCTTCGTTTGATAGGGTATTAATAATCCTTATTTAAGCCAAGCGCTACCTGCTAGCAGGGTACTCTACGCTACCGCCATGCTCGGCAGTAAGCAGCCTGTATCTTAGCGGTGCTCACAGCGTTGCACCAAGGTGTCCTCAAACAGCGGCAGCTGGAACCAGAATGACGTCACACGGGATTTCCCCAGCATTCATACTTAACTGTCGCGTTTTCGCGCGTTTGAAAATTTTTACTTTTCATTTAATAGGGAAAAATAGATAATATCGTGACAAAATATCGTGATTTAAAAATCTAAACGTGTGAAATGCGTACTCGGATGAATCTCTCTTTTATCAATAACTATTATTATAATTGGAAATATTCAATAAAACATTAAATATATCGACAATTGACAACTTTCTTTTGGAACTATGAAATGGAAAGTCAGAAATAATCTTTCGATTTAGGCGATAAAAAAATAAAAGGAAACCACTCTATTGCTAGTGGAAAAGAGCCATGTGTGTCGACTGTCCTATGAACTATCGAAAGTCGTCTTAACTCGATTTCACGATTGATGCACAATCTGACCCATGATTAGTGGATGATTATATCTACTGTACTTCTGGATGCCTGATAATTAAAAGTTGGAGTAACTGCGACTCCACAGGATAATAATGCGCTGGTTTCCTCTTGCCTTCCACATTACAGTATTACATCCGTTAAATAAATATTACCATGCCTTCAGTGAAATGAGTGCCACTGAAGTAACCTCTGTGGTCTTCACCTTCACTCATATGAAGAAGACTAGCTGCCCCCCCCCGGGTGAGGTTATATAGAATGTTAAAGAGGAGAAATATGTCACCATGAAAAGCCTAATGGCGAGGAGAGCGGAATAGAGAGCAGCGTTAAACCAATCTTAGGATTTTAGATCTTAGATTTTTCCTGCACATCAGGTGTAGAAAGGACTCTCAAGTTCTCCTTCGGGCAATCGGCTACCTGTCTCCCGGTGGATCTAAGAAGGACTTATTCTTCTCCCTGTGAAATCATGTGGTGAGAAACGGTCGGAAATATCGTTAGAATCGAAATACACTATCGATAGTCGCACCAGTGCGCATCGTTTCTGCGCAGAACTTTCACCGAAATCATTCACGGAAATCTTTCACCGTGTATAGCGGTACCGGCGAATGAATTTCTTAAGCGGCCTTTACCCTGCGGAAAACCGAAAATCCTTTCTGCAATCTTCGGATTGTTGACTTATGGTGATGATGGTTTCTGGGTGATACAAAGTTGAGTTACTCCAAGTTAAGTTATTGTGAACAGGACTTAACTAGCCCACTCTTCTCTCCACTCTCTTACAATACCCTCTCCAGGACTTTGACCGAGCCATCTTCCTCGAGTTTTTTTATTGTTTTTACTTTTAGCCTCTGCCTTACCCACGTAGTCTAGAGCCATATTCTTGATCTCAGACGGTGGTTCTCTTTCTGTTCCTTTTGATTCTCTATTTCAACCACTCCTCACTTATCCCTCACCCTCTGCTCCCCATCTTTCGCGAAGGTGAATGCGCTCTCAGCCTAACCCTTTCAGCTTTTCAAACGCCCCTACCAACATCTCAATGATGACCAACCAGCATTTCCGTATCTTTAATGTCTCAATTAGATGTATTTTTTCGTCAGTAGCAATTTTTTCTCCATTGGCAGTAATTTCCATTTAACTATATTAGAAATGAGATGGAAAACTTCTTCATACTTCGAAGAAAACTGTCTAGTCTCTAATTTTACCTTATCCTTGCTACTTTTTTATCATGCTTGTTTTCACTGGAGATGTTGATAAAAATATTTTACGGCAATTTAATTATGTATCTGTGTCATAGAATTTTAGTGTTAACTGGGTTGTCATATTTATCCTCTATTGTTCACTTATTGCTTTAAAAACAGATCCAGCCATCAAAGATAAGAGTATTTAGTGACAGAATAAATATAAATGGTCAGAGCTCTCTTCAATATTTTCCAAAATCATCGTGTCTTATGGCAAATTTTAGAACTTCATCATTAATTACATCCTGTACATTGCCCTCTTCTTATATTATTACTATAAATTATCATATCTTTGCTGTCACGTAATGATTTATACAGGACTAGAATTTGGGATTGTTGCTTCGAAGTCGAAAGGAGTTAAAATTTTCCAATATTTTTTCCCGGATATTTGTAATCCTATTGCTTATGGACTAATATTTTGCACTGACAGAACGAAGAACTGAGTGAACCATAATTTAATTGTACACTTTTATTATTAGAACAGTAATTGTGTCCATTTTCTCAGGAAAATAACTAATTTTTTTTACCTTGTCTTTCATCTTTCGAAAGCAAAATAATGTTAGGTTGCATTCCAAGGTGAATGTGATTGCGTTAATATGAAGAGGTGATAAATATGAACCGTGATTTTTCTTTATAGATAAATTCGATGAATTAGAATCATAAAGTCCTGCCCGTAGCTTTAAACTTTAACGCCCATATGTTGAACTTTAATTTATCCAATCTCATGGCATGCAGTTAAGGCATTTCATGGTGTTCTCAGTTATTATATCTAGAACTCATTTCCAACGAAGGCATTATCTAATGTCGTAAAGGCGAGTATTGCTTCTCACGATACTAGTTCTACGGGTACAATAAAGGAATTAAAAAAAAAACCTAAGCATGCAGAGGAAATAAAATTACAATAAAACGCTATTTTACAAATGAACGTGCTCCAAGTAAGTCTCGTAAAACGCAAAATTACTTTGCCCTTTAGTTTTCTCATCCAAAAAGCGGATAGCGCTCATTCATACGGGAAACTGCCTTCACGCTCCACCAGTTATTTCACTTGAACACGATACCCATTCTACCTACGTTATCATCGTTTTCTACTCGTTTTACTGCTTAAATACGGCTTCGTTCCTCTCATCCCTTATGATCCTCACCGCAGCCGGCTCTGCGTAATAATATATTTTTTCTACTTCCTCCTCATACCCCTAGAGATTCGAATCCATAAGGTCCAACGCCACATACCCGAACACCCCTAGTTTTTTGCTCCTCTTTTGACGTTATTCTTTTTTCTGACCCTCGTGCACGAAATCTTTGGGCACATTCCATTTCTCAGTGGGTATTTTCTCCCTATCCTTATCGTATATATCCTCAGCCATATGCTCACGGTGTTTTGCTCACCCTGCAAACATCCAGTCTTGGTAGGATCCACTCTTATAGCTACAGTAAGTGCCAACCATCAATTTTTACCCGTTTCGTTAGCCGTGATCCTGCGTTTTTGTAAATATTTTAAATAAATATAATACTTGTCGCTTTAAGTAAGTTTTGGATACTTTATGCCAAAATAAGAATATTTGAAGATACTTGTAGGGTTTTAAGTTTCGGAAACACATTTATTGACCCAAACACCTACTGTGATTGATGAAAAGAAATTATAATTGAATTGAGAAAAATTTTTGCCATCATGTTAAAGGATATCCCTTGGTATGTGATGGCATTTAGCAACAAATATATTCTCCCGTTAAACATTCTAACTCGAATTCAATCGTGTCTGTTTTTCTTATAATAACTAGACTTCTTTTTATTTGGACCCTATCCAGAATTTATTTTATATTTTCATAAATCGCATCCGTTTTCGAGCATTGACCCTTCCTTATGCACATTTAGGCGGGCGTTTCTTTCCGTTTTAGATACATTTTCCCCTCATTGCATGGTGATTTATAGATAACAGGATAACTTTTGTCAATGATTGGTGTGGATGTATCTTAACTCCAATATGGCTAGTCGACTTCCTGGAACTTCATAATTTCTGTGGTTTTCCTGGTGCTTTCATTGTTGAATCTAGATATTTGTGCATGGAGCAACATGATTAATCTTCCTTTCAAGTCTCAAGATTTTTATTGGGAAGGCATAAAATTATAAAATTTGTTACTTTTTCTACCCTGTGTTTATTTTCGGCAGGTAATGTAGAAATTATGGGAGAGAAATATTTTATTAATTATGTATTAGAATCATCAACGGTATATCATATTTGCGTTTTGATGATTTTGATGATGGGGTTTTACAAAAATATGCTCATAAATGTCGCTATCAACTTCGGTTTTAGTGCTTTATAATATGAAAAAGAGTGCAGCCTTTTTAATGAAAAGAATGTGAATATCTGCCCCAGTTACATGACTGAAAGTGTGGTATTCTTAACAATAAATATCGTTCATGGGTACCGTAATTCTTACAATTTTTGTGTATCAAAATGTAACGTGAACCCTTTCATTTGGTAAATAACTAAAATAATTAGAATGCCTTTAAATGAGATTTTAATTGAGTATTTCCGAGCCGTAGCTATAAATAAAGTGCATTGGAATGAGATCCTAAGCGCGGAAATAGAAAGAAAATATTCCGAAGATGAAGTTATGACAGTTTTAGCCAAGGGTGTGTTTCCCTTGTTCAGCTATTCCGGAAGCGGGTTGAAGCGCATAACAGAATACCTCGAAAGTTCTCTAGAATTCTTGTAGCCTTTCCTTTCTCTCGCTGTCTTGAATAAAGTTATTCAAGAAATTCTTATGAAATATGAACAGTATGGTTTCTTCCACTCAGTGTTTTAGTATCCTTTATCTTTTGAAGATCATCTCTCTCAAAAATCTCCTTGACTTTGTATCTATGCATATTTCTATCGGCTCCCTCTGTTTTAGTTTTTATAGCATTTTTCTACGGATTCTCAGAAACGTATCTCGTGATCAGCCCGCTCCTTCTCCCTGAATTCTTTTAATGCCCTTTGCCTTCTACATATTTTTCCCACCTATCACCCAACCGCTCTATAGACACCCACTAGTATTTTCCAGGTGTAGCATGGTACGAAAGGGAAAGAAGGCATTCGTAACTTTTCGTACCTCATTCATTTTTTCCTCTTTATGTATAAATGATACTATTTGGATAGTGGATTGTGTTAAGATAAAACAGCTTCTGTACCTCAACCTTCAATAAATACTTTATAGCTGCTCGAACCAAATTTAATAATTCTAAATGGTATTTTGATGGTACGCTTCTTGATAAGTTTTTTCTTTGGACGCTGTTACTTGCAAAGGATATATGCTTTTACTCAATTTCATTTATTTCATCATGAAATTCGTATTAAATCAAGTATATATAAGTCTTGTATTTACATGTCTACCTTTAGGCAGACATGTAAATACAAAGGATTTTTTTGAGGATGAATTTCCGATTACGGAGGAAAAATATTAAATATTTCTTACTTAAACTGGACAATAATTGGCTAAAATAATTTATCAGCAGATCATTTCGTGTCCTTCCCAAAACATTTTGATACTATAAAGAAGTTAGAAAGATTAAAGTTTAAAAGGAAATAGTTGACGGGTGCTAAGTGTACTGTATGTTCTGATGATATTTTTTTCTCCTGCCACAGGGCAAGGAGGCTACTCGTAACTTTAACGTTAATTATAAAATAACTCCTTTCTTTCCCTATCTCTTATGTCTATCCTCCTCTCCTCATTATTTCCAGGACCACCATAAATAAATAAATTAGAAGTACACTGTCTAGCTCCTAAAAATGACATTTTTGAAAATTCAGTTTTTGACCAACATTTTTCCTCCAAAAAGTAGAGGCCGCACTGCACGTAATAGATAGAAAATTTAGCGTACCAGCAATTTTTTCCAAGGGTTTCAGATGATTTCAGAGGGGCTCGATTCCATGACTTTTTGTCGTAACTTGTAACTGTCGTTCAACTCATCAGTCGGAAATGGGTTTTATATTATTTAGGATGAAATTTTTTTCTTCCATCATGAGCAATGTAATCACTTACAACAACACGCAAAGCACTATTAACAAACTTCTTTAATAATAATTAATTTCTCTCTCCATCTCTTCTCTCTATTCCCCTCTCCTCATTTCCAGCAACCACTTGCCTGGGTTCCCCCCTCCCAAACGTCCCGAGGTGCATCCGATTTGCCTCCACGTGCATAATTGACCGTGACCGCTGGATTTCCGTAGGTACCATCTCACTCGCCCACGCTCCAGCATGCGGACTGGATGGCTTGACGTGGAACACTCCTCCATAATCCTTTCCCATTTCTCTTTTTCCCCATCCTCTTCCAAGGATACTCCTTCACCTCATTCCTCCACCCGTCCGTTCTCGCATCTCGACGCTGGAGAGAGAGAGAGAGAAGACGGTTAAAGATTGCCTATTAGTCCCGACGCTAATCCGAGCTCATCCATTTATCACTTTTTTTGGCCCATTACATGTCACGTATGTATCTCGGAGTGCGTTAATACGTTTAGCACTCCTCTTACCATCCTCCTTCTCCCGTTTGCTCCCTGCACTGCCTTCTGTCGCGGCCTCGACTCCGTCAGGAGGTACTCGCGTGGCGTCATTAACTGTGGAATCATTTTCACCCTACCTTCATCCTCAGAGCTAATTAATTTAGGAATGCATGATATGTACGCCATGGGACCCAATTCTTCTCGGTGATTTTAACTCGAGCGCTTAGTCTTTCAGTTAATAAAGACTGCCTAACTTCCTCTGTTATGTGTCACTAGGTTATAGCTTAATTCATCGGTAATAAATGGTCGTGTAGTTGCTTAAAAAATAAAAGTGGAATTACTTTAGTTTACCTTGCACCAACCCGAGATTGAACTAATCCCTTCATAAATATTTGACTTATTATTTCCTTTAATTCAAGCCATTTTTTAACCCTTATGTTTTCAATGTGAATTTCCTTTTCGTTTTTAATCGGCGCCAATTTCCAAAGCGATACCCTGGAACGCTACATTCATTTGTTTCATAAATCCACGGATAGGTACATCGTTTCGAATGTTTGAGTCCAGTATTTTTAATACACATGTTCCTCGTGCATATTTGGTTGGTTTTTAATTACAATTTCTTTCCTCAAGACATTATGTTATATTTTTTTATTTTATCTTCTAGCTCTCGTAAAATGCTCTTTCACATCATCGGTGTATGGATGATTAGTTCTTGTAAATAGCATAATAAGAACTAATTTTTAGAACTTCCTTGTTGTATCTTGCAGAATATCCACATTTAATATGCATATACGTTACAATCCATGTAGCAGGAAATAAAAATTGAGGTCCTATTGATGGTTGATATTGAGGCGTATTCCTTTGTCATCCATTGACCTATTTCAACAAGCAGCAGTATTAATATACATCTCAATCGATTTATGGGCTATTTGAATACACTTGAGATGTATGTTAATTTGAAAATGCATTTTTCAAAACTTATATTTTGTTGCAGTTTTTCTTCGCAGCTATTTTGCTATTACACTTTTCTCCCTAATACAATGGCGTAAAATTCTCGTAATTGATATTTTACTGCTTTTGCCGCATAAATTGGAAACTATTCCGAATATATATATAAAACATACGTTCATGCGCCAATGCCATATTACTAAGGCCTCTGAGCTTCAATCCTTAATACATACTATCCTGAGTCTCGGTACATATCTACATATTTTTGGTTAATTAGATGTTAAGAAACAAGAAAAGCGATTTCTGTGAATCATGCTTCTCTATAACGTTGTCATGTGTCGGGACGCTGTGAAATAGTTACAACAGCGAGAGGTCATATAGCCAAGCGGAGATAAAGTTAAAACGTCGATGTACTGTGTACAATACGCCAGTACTGAGGAGGATATGGCAGCAATGCTTCGGTACAGCGGGCGACCACGCCTCATGTGATGCATTCACATTGGTCCCCTGCAACTCATAGGTCAAAAACCTTGTGTCGAAAGAGACGAGGCAAAAGGGCTTTTGCCATCCATCCTCCCCCCTTCATGTCTCGCTATATGTTTCGCCACGGACGGCACGGACACGGAGTGCGAGGGAAAAGAAGGGACGAGTCGTGACTCAATTCGAGGCGTGTGGAGACGCGGAGAGGAGGGTTGTGTTCGAAAGAGTCTGCTCCCGATGCGAAATTGCGCGACTGCCCTTCAAACGCTCCACCGTGTGGAAACGGTTCGACGATCTCTACGGTCCACGACCTTCGACTCTCAAAGCCACCAACAACGGGGGTGGCAATCCTTTACTACCACTGATGCTGCCTAGAGAAATGCTGCTCATTGCAATGGATCCCGCATACATCGGATCAGGCTTATGTTATGACCGATGAACTATTTACGATATGAACCGATTTTTGCGCGCATTTTAACATTTCAAATTTTACCTACTTTATAATTTGTTGTCCCTGACGGGACTTCATGGAATCTCTTTAACTAACTAATCATTCACTCTATTCTCTCGCTAGTGCGCTAACGCTGTTTTTTCCTCTCTTATTCTTCATCGCCTATTCCGTGACCTTTAATTTTCGCGGCCTTTCTCTTTGCCGTCCACTTCTCCATTGACGGTTGTATTCATCACCCACCAACCCCCAAAATGTGGCCGATAAAGTTATTCCCTATTATTATTATAACTTTCTTAAGGCGTCCCTTCTCCACAATTCACAATTGTTTGTAGGGCATCCTCATTACTGACTATAATCATCGAAGTGATTTTCATCATTCTTATTTTGTACCACATTTTCAATGCTTTCACCCATGATTTCTCGGCTGCTGACATTATCTATCATCTCTCACAAAATGGGAGCTCCCCTAGATTTTGTATTCCCTCAACCAAAATTTTTCTCAATATTGCAAATTGCGCCTTTATATAATCCCTTTAGGCGACCCTAACGAGTACCGACATAGCTGACTCAAAACGACTGCACTTCCTCCATGTTTTATTTTTATTTTCTTTCAATTTTTCCCCTTTCGCTCTCGTGGCATCATATTTTTTTTCATCGTTCCGCCCACGGCTGCGGATGTGTCAAACTGTGCGTGCTTGGGTTCATGCACGTTTGCCCCGCAGAGGACTGTCCGCGTCGCCTGCGTCCGTGGGTACTGCGTGTCATGCCGGGTCACTGAGAAGTGGAAAAGGCACGACTGTGCTCGGTGATTCACGCCGCGAAAGGAAATTGAAAGCCCTGACTGGTGGCCGGAGTCTCGTACGGCTCTTGAGTTCGTGTCGCATTTCTGGCAGTTTTTATCACTTGGCGATGCAGTAGCTTCAAAAATTTAGTATTAAAATATTATTTAATTTTTAGGTAAAGTACCCCCTTTTATACTGTATCTCCTTGAAAGGTACGTAATATTCTTAAACAATCGTTTTTTTGAAATGAAATGTGTGAAGATAAATAAGTCGTCTTAAGTCTTTCACCTTAAATCTGAGGAAAACCGCGCAAAAGTAGTTGAATAACTGATTTATGCTATTTTACCCATGTTTTATATATAGTTTAGCTCGTATACCTATTGTGTATATGTTTGATACACAGTTCCACCTTAAAATTAGAAAATCAAAGGCTACATGTACCTCCTCCGAGTATGAGATCCTCATCCATGTGACTCATTCGTGATTGCATTGGATGCTACTTTTGATGGTTATTTATCAATGATACTTTGTAAGTAGGGCAATGTCTACGTTGAAACAAATTGGCCATTGATATTGAAGTGTTATATATTACTCTGGGGTATGAAAATCGGATATGACGTTGAATAATACAAGATTTTTAACGCTTTTCCAGTTTCAATCCTTCATCCTTCTGCTCTTAAATTGATGTCCAGTGGATATGTAATTGAACTTGTGTATCGCATATATATGGAGTTGAAGCACTAGCTAAAAAGGTTGTGATGGAAGGACACTGATTCTCTCGTCCGAATACGTAAGGGTTTTATTAATTTTAAAATAACATATGTTGTCCTCTTATTTACGAGTACATTTTATAATATTCTGAAATTGAGTGTTAGCCATTCCTTCGGAGTGAACCTTGAATCTCTTAAATATTTTATGATATGTTCGATTATGTGTGCCAGGCCTTCTGATATTCTGCCGCATGACTGATTCAGTACAGAGTTAGGTATCAAGGTACATTTTCATTCTTATTTACGTATTTGAAAGAATTAAAAGTTCATTTCGTTGGTTCATAATTCCAAAAATGTATAATGAACGTTGTGAAGTCTCACGATACAGCGCTGTTCTAGGTTCAATTTTGGTGGCATTCTTACATATTAGTGGCTTCTAATTGAAATCTCCTTATGATATAATATTCAAAAGGTCTTTCATTTCATTTTAAAATCATCAAGTAACGAATAAAAATTTCCCTCCAATATGACCTGGCTATGCTATGGAATAGGGTTGGTGGTCTTGTCAATTATACATCAGCATTGGCTCCAAGAAATTTATTTTCCTAGGTTCAACATGCAGGGTTATCTTAAAAGAATGGTGTGATTACAGTAATTCATAGGAAGATAGTATGGGTGGACTTGCTGAAATTTATCGATTATGAAAATAACTGTTAGAGATGATAAATTTGAAAAATAAAAAATAAATACAGCAAGAAAGTGTATTTATATTTAAACCATGTTCAAAACAGCTCCATTCTTCTATGATAACTCGGTATTTAATTAAAAATTAGTGTATTTTTCCAATTTTTAAACGAAGGCAAACGATGAAGATATATTTCGGGAATTTGGAACTCAAGAGCCTTCGTAGAGTGATTAATTAATGTAAATATATTTTTATCGCTCTGAGCATCAGGCGTATGAACTTGTTTTGATTTAAACGATATTTCTTCTGTTCCTTGAGGTGGGAAAAATAATTACCTGGACGCTCGTTTTCCTGGTCATTGGATTCCACCCTCGATTAGAATTTTTGTATTCATTAACTCACAAAGGTATAACCTTGTTATCAAACCGTTGTTTTGAGGTTAATTAGACTAATTTCCTGGAATCACACATCATCATCAATTATTATTTTTGCAATAAAAATCAGGTGGTGAATTTACTGTGCTATTTTTCCGTGATCTGAATGCCTTCCTTGTATTTTTCATCATCAATCACTTGCAGTGGCGTTGCCACTGGGGGTGTCCTGGTTACAGCCCCCTCTTTAACCTTCATTACTTCATTTTATATATGAATTATATACTTTTATAAATACTCGCACAAAATTACTTTTTTTGAGTCCTAAAAATCACGTTTTCAACATAAATGATCCAAAACTGTTACCCAATTTGCCCTGACGTGTTTTCCATAAGGACCCCGAAATCTCCGGTGAATCCCTCTATTTCAAAATCCTGGCAAGGTTAATGATCACTTGATCACCTTTGCAGGTGAGGTTGATTTTTTCTTTCAAAATATTTTGAAGTCATTGAAAAAGATACGAATTTCCATGCATTATTAGAATGAAGTATTTTGGTATTATTGATTTCAATGTTGTAATGTTTGATAATGAATAATCTAAGCACTCTAAACTGGACCTAGGGATGTAGTGAACGCGAATTAGTTGTACTGTTGCTAATTTGGGTTTTATCGGAGGAGTAGAAGGAATGGAAACTTTTTCCACATGGTGATTTATTTTTTACGACTATTACGGTGAAATTCTAAAGGTTAGGGGTACAGAAAAATTGAGCAGTATGTATGTTGGGTTAAATATAACGAATAAATAATATATATACACAGCTTAGTCTTTGTGTAGCTCTCAACTTGAACCTTTTACGCCGTAACGAAACCATGGTCGGAAAAATTAAATCCTCATGCGAAAAAAGCAAAATTGTTGTTCCCTCAACTCCTACAGTAAAGGATTTACACAAAGTCACACCCCCTACTATTACTTATAGTTATTATATATTTTTATGGCTTCAAAATGAAGAAATGGTTTTTTTTTATCCCTCACTTTACATTTATCGATATTTTTATCCGGCTTGCCAAAATAGCCGTTTACAAGAGCAAGAGGCAGACGCGGAGAGTAGGTACGTAGCGACGCTATTGACATCACACGTTCAAGAGAAATTCTTCGTATTCACGCTTGCTAAGGTTTGTTCTGTTATTGTGAGTGAAGCTGTCCTCTCTTCCAGGGCACTTCTTTCTTGTACCCTTTGCGTTGACTCGGTTCGACCGTGAGCGTAGCTGGTTGCCTGGATGTAGAGAAAGGTGGGTGTCAAACCCTCCCTTTTTACGTATTAAAACTTGCAAAATTCAACGTCACCTCTCATATATGCATCTGTCCCTTTTCAACGTGTCCTCTTCCTTTCACTCACCTCAGTCCTCAGGTTAACGCTTGGATCCCCTCCCTGTTCGAAAAGATTTTTATTTTTAGTTTGAATATAATTTGTTTTTAAATTTCATCTTGTGTCGGCAGTGAGGGAACCGAGACACTCTTTGGTAATGCTTTCAATTTTTATGTTTTATTCTTTGGCGTCCTTTTCACTGACGCATACATACTCTACCTTTATAATCAAATAGCCTTTCTCTTCACACCTTCCCCCTCGTTTTCATCCCCTCTAGATATCAGATAGGCAATTTCTAGCATTTGGATATTTACATAACGATTAGTTTCCCACCATCATTAAATCCTTATGCCCACCACCACCATAGTTGCTTGTGACGTTATTTTTTTGCCATAAATCTGTTTTAAATTCCAGATGGTATAGAGAACGTAACTGACCCTGAATTTATATCTATATTTATATTAATTTATATTTATAATTTATATAATTAGAATCTGAAATAAAGGGTACTAAGTTTCACCCTCGGGCTTACCATATGAAGCTATGGTTGAAAAAATTAAAATACCATTTTTGAATGACGTGTCGTATGAAAAATTCGATTTTGAGTTTTGTTGTGAAGGAAATTTGAAAATCTACTCGACGGGAACATCGTTCATCCTTGAGTTCCTTCTTTATCCTGCTCGTCACACATAATTATTTTCAATCCCCAGTGTTCTCTCCCGCCCTCTTCATGTAGTCGGAGCGAAGGAAACAAAGGGACGACCCTATGTGGCGGACTAGGTGAGCGATTATCCCAAAAGCGAAAAAAATAACGTCGTACAAACCGCTCATGTTCTGGTCTCGTGACCTATGAGATAGAGCAAGTTTGGCATTGGCTGTCTTAATTTTCGTCGTATATCAAATGCGTATATTGTATAAACTGAATGAACAGTGTGCACTACCCGAATGTGATAAATTTCTTTTTCCGTTCTTACGTCCTTATTTTTGCCATCTTCTTATATTGCCATCGAATGGTGTGATGTAGACGAACATTTTCAGTGATATTCATTAAAATTTCGAATTATGCCGTGTTCTATAAATTCAATTGAATGGTCACATACTTTATGGAGATCCATTGTAAGATATGAAGTGATAGTACTTCGCACTTTTCCACATAACACCCTCCCCTACCTCACCTCAGACCAACGGTCAGTTCGAAATTCCCAACCCTCCCCACACTCCTACCCGCAACTCTCTTCCTCATCCTTAAACACCAAGGAATAGGATAATTTTCTCCTTCCACCCAACCTTCCACCCCCACCTTCCATTTTTTTGTGAGTGTGCTTGTATGAGACTATTTATTCTGGTATGGTTAACATTTTTGTTAATGATGAAGTCTTCTCGGGAAATCAGCCGGATCAGGATAGACATTGCTGCCAACGTTTCGATGGCCTTCTCTACCATCGTCATCAGTGTAAATGATGGGCCTGGTTAGTGCCGTGCTTATCTACACAGTTGGGGTGGTCAACTCTTCTGTGATTGGTCCGTTTTTTGTGTCCATCTTCCTCTTAGCTTACTCACTCGTTTGATGATGGGATTCCATGATTTGCTGAGGTTGAAACCCGCGTCACTATTCATTGTATTATTTGTGAGTCGTATTTCAATCGTCTCCTTTGTAAGTCGATCCCAATATCCCTTTGCTTCGCAGAGGATTTTGAGAGATGCCGGTAAGATATTTTTGTTGTATGCAGTTGCTAGGTTGTATGTATGTTGGAGAATCGATGGCGCTTACGATGGGCCTCAGAGGAACTCCGTCTTTATGGATATTTGGGAGGCCGTATAATCTTTGCAGAATTGGAGTTTGTGGTACAACCTTCTTCCAGTCTTCCTCAGGTAGGGTATCGGAACACAAACGCTGCATCAGACTCGGATACCCGAAGAAATCTACCGTAGCCGACCACTGTACTAAATACGACCATGCAATACAGTTCGGTGAAACCAAAATCCTTTGCAAACCAAGATTTCAGCAAGATTCGCTGGGAAAGGACCAAACCCTTTTATGTTGGTCTTTATAATGCTGCAATGCAGAGAAACATGTTGACTCTGTTGAAATAAAGTTTTGTGTGGAAAAGTGCAAAGTACAATTCCCTCATATCGTAAACCGAGTTCTGCTGGAGGTAATATCTAACTATGCACTGTAAGACAAGTGTTTTCTTGTATTTTTCCTTTGATATTGTTGTGTATGAAGCGTTTCCAAATAAAAAATCCAATTTTGCCTCTTTTTTTACTATTTACTTTGCATTTTCATGCGCTTGATTGCTCCGTATTTGAAAGGCCGTCCATAGGAGCCTCTCTATAATGCATTATTTGTATGCTAATTTTGAATTTCGAATTTTCATTACCAAATTCTCATCAAGAATTTTAATCACCAATTCCAATACTCGTGAAAAAAGAAATACCCCCGGGCTTAGTATTCGGAAAATATCGATAATGATTAATACGAGGAGTTCATTTAATTAGAAATTGTATGAAGAATGTTAAAATACTCAGGTGTGTCACAATTCATATAAAAAAGCTCCTGTGTAAACACAGTTTGGAATTGTCGGCCCCCTATTTTTCTACCCCCTGTCTGAGTGAAATTATGAGTTCTCATGGAGATGCCTCGCTGTTCGTTCCGCATTTGTTTTTACTCTTGCGTAATGAATGTTGTCTTTTGAGAAATGTATTTCTCTGAACCTTTGGGACGAGAAATTGGGACGAATGCTCGATTATTTCATTCTTTCGGTCTGAAAACATTCACAATAGGCTACGCTAGTCTCTCAAGTTTTCACTTCTGGTCAAGAAACACATTATTTTTCCTGCGTATGCGTTTAATATATTCGTATTTATCATATCAAACTAGTATTAATATTCATTTTTATTCTACTACACTTTCTGTGGCAAATGGCATAAAGCCTTTAATGCTAGCTAGTCATCAGCTACGTCTTACTTTTTGTGCTAGACCTAGTGCGACTTTAATCTAAACAGAAAAAAAGTGCTTCAACAGTATCTACTACCTGAATGTGATGAAGTTCCTTTACATTATAAAGCTCTTATTTTTGCCAAATTCTCATAATGCCATGGAGTAATGTGATGCGGATGAACATTTTCATTAATATTCCTCTATATCGTGAACTAAACCGTTCGTTTTTTACAGTTTTTTTTCGTTATGAATGGACTTTCTAAATTCTTCTTTTTATTGGTTTCCTAAATAATTTTTTAACATTTCAATCAACATGAACCGCAATAAATAATCTAGCTTACGAATGATGAACCGCTATTGTTGGAGTTACCACAAATTTTGAAAGTTTATTTTTTAGTAGGCGCAGGAGTTTAAAATCAAAAATCACTTTTTCGGGTGTCATGTCTAAGATGACGACAGCAATCCAGTGTCGATATTCCTGCACGTTAAACTCACGTGTGCATTTCACCTTTTTTCTAACTCTCGGCCAAAGGTAGAGCCAAAAACAAAACCCTTGTGGTAGTTAATCATTTTGTATCTCGCCATTCAACTCGTGTAGCTGAGAGCTTGGTGAAACGACTTGGAAATTTTCAAATGAAAATAGAGAAGTGGTCGCCCACTGCTTATTTTTTCTGTGTCTCGCCTGCGGCCTTTTTTTAGAAGATAATTAATCATTCCCGAGCAGCATATCTCCTTTAATCTCCACCGTACATGTCGTGATAATTGATACTCTTGTCTCCCTCGCCGTCGCAATCGTGCTTTATATTCCGGCGTGAATAAGAGTAAAACGAGGAGTAATTATGCATTCGAGGTCTGGGGAAAACAACCATCGAGAAATTGAGACAGAGTGAGGTATATATTCAAGGTAATGGAGCCATATTATGACTTTTAGATATGGCAAGGAAAAGGAAGAAAGATAATTTATGCCCAATCATGTGTCTATAAGAATGGTTGATGCGACAATCTAGGAAATTCAGAAATATTGGCGTAAGATACGAGTTCAAAGCATTTATTATTTTTATAAATTTTTCTCCCACCGAATTCTTTTCAACGTTGAATATAATCATGCCGCTTGTTTCTTTGTTTCGTTACTGTGCCCTGTAAAGTCGTTTGATCGATGTTTAATAATATATTATAATTTAATAATAATTAATTGCTTCCTAACATAATTACATTTTTACATTGCATAACAACATATACTGAGAAAAGAACGGAAGCTTTAAGTGGCATTCAAGAAAAAACTGTCCTGAGACCACCGTCAAAAATATATACAAGTACCACATGATTTTCATATTTGTGACAATCATTTTTTTACAATTCATAAGTTCATAAGAGAAGAAAAATGAAAAAACATAATAGATAACTTGCTGAAATACGACACGTGCTTAACTTAAATAAAAAATAAATGACATTGAGCATGTCAAAAGGGCTGATTAATTACATTTAAAAAATCCAAAAACCGGTCACATATAATTGTAATATATCAAAGATATATTCAACACTAAATTGATGAAGAAGCCATTTCTCTATTAATTTGGGAAACCTTACTGAAGAACACTGAACAGTTTTTGTTTCAAGTGGTAATTAATTGTACAACTTTGGGCCCATATAGAGAAAGCACCTCTTGAACCAAGTCCTGTTAGGTTTTGGCACCTTTACTGTAAAAAAAAAATCACGGAAAATGTGGATTGGATTTCCCAAAAATATTATTTTATCACCACTCCTTACAAAAAACATTTTTAGGACTTTGTAAAAACACAAGTGCCTTGAAATGGAAGTAATTTCAAAGTTACAAAGAGAGGTATGAATGTTCAAACCTTTTTTACGTGAAATAAGTCTAATTATTCTTTTTGCAGTAAAAACAGTGATTTTAACGCATTTACATACACATCTCCCCCAAAAAGGTGAAAAACATATTTTCACCTTTTCATAAAAAAAACTTTCCTTTTGTCTCCTTGCGTCTTAACGGCTTTTTTTAAATAATTTTTTGCAGATCTAAATCGAGATAGTGTGCAACGGGTGTATATCAGGATATCCTCCATAAGGTCACAATCTCATCTCGATATCGTGTCAAAAGAACCTGGAAAGCTGCCCATCGCATGAAACAGCGCGCTTCCAGCAGCACCATATTCCGTATCTAATTTCCCTAAGGTAAGTCCACGCAAGCAGATCTGTGTCTGTACGCCCTAATCCAGTTATTCCTAGTAAATACCCATACCACCGGTCGGCTTATGCTGTCATATCCTATTACTGACAACCTCAAGGGAAGAAGTTTCTACAATTTTTCATTCAATTAAAATCATGGTGCAATTGTAATGACTAAATCAGCTGGACTACTCAGTTGATGGAGTATTCTCTCCAAATTGACGTCCGGTTTGTCAAATTTTAGCACCAGCCATTAGCACTGAAATGCGGTAGAAAATGCATGTATTGACGCATGTTGTATTTTATAATTTCACAGGTCCCTTGATTCCGAATTTGACAACTAAGCAATTTATAATTCCGTATTCAATAAGCTGCTATGCCCAAAAATGGTTAAAAATATGCTTTAAATAAAAAAATAGAACTTTATTTTCTTTCAACCTTCCTAATCCAGATCAAGATTTCTCATTTCTCTGGAAACTCTAAGAGTTTTCTACTCAATCATAATTATTGTGGCAGCTACATATTTCGCCATTTTTTTACAGCAAAAAATGGACACCTAGATTAAATTTTTCTTGAATAGAACTAAAAATGTACGCATTGTTGATGTTACTTAGAAGCCATATTGGGTTATAATTGGTTAAAGGACTTTCTCGTGAGGTATTTGACGTTTCATTTCTATCACGCTTCCCTTGTGAACGTTTTGGCAGAAGATGAGGAATTGATATTCAAAATAAAAGGTACCATGTCGCACCTTGTGTGTAACTGGATAGGTTGAGAAAGGGGTGGGGAGCAGCTGTTGGATGGGAATGAGACGATATAAATGGAGAAATGTAAGAGATACCCTTTCTTTGGAGCACGTCCAACGACTCTACAATACACCACGCCCTGACCGCCTTGGCGCCGCCGGTCTCCGATTGAGGATGGATTGTGACTCTTCCTCCGCCGACGGTGGAGGGTATGTCAGAGGGGCCGATGGATGGGGACACATTACCTGGTCCGCTAGCTGCAGACGCCTCAGTTCTTCATGACATCCTCAAAGTCTTCCTTTCATATTTAAGTGACCCTGCCAGAACTATCCGTCATGGCTAAAGACTTGGCTATGTTTGCAGTAGCAACGGTTATGATGCTTTCTCTCTAGTAGAGGCAGAGTGTAGTGCCTTCTGAAGACTCTAAAGTGGTGAATCCTATTCGTTCTTTAGTGATATCAGTACAGAAAGTTTGGAAGATAATTTACTCAGGCCTTACATGGGATTTAATCTGTCCTTTTTACTGCAACGCTGATTACAATGAACAATGACCCCGTTTGGGAAACTTCTGAACTATTTTCTCTATATGAACCTTTCCTTTTTATCATGCTAATTATCTTTTAAAAAAATGGTTTTTTAGTTTGCTCTTTGCCTCCTGCCAACTGGCAACTCCCAGAGAAAGTCAACGGCTCTTTTCTGCATAATTGCTGTTTTCGACATTCAATATAGATAGAACATTACTTCAAAGGCTAAATGGCCTACTCTGATAATCTCTCCATAAGCCACCTAAACGCGTATGGTCAGCCAATAAAAGTAGCCCCAATAATTAAATAAGATGCAATATGAGCGTAAAATTAGCTTTTCAGTATCTTTGTCAACAGTAGCCCTCACTTTATATGTAATGCTCTCTTCTGTATGTGTCAATATGCACTTTCCCGAGCGCTATTTATCCAAAAACAACGTATTTTGATGACACATAAGTTGTCTTCGTTTCTTCCCTCTGTCCCTTTCATCTTTCTTACTTAGATTTGGAGGGATCTCTAATATACAGAAATATCTACGCTTCATTATTTCATTTTTCTGGAATACATTTCCCAATTTTCGTAATTAGACAGAAGAATCGTTACCTTTCAGAATGGGGAAATTAAAATAGTAATGCCAATTACTATCGAAAGATCATTCGGGCTCACTTGCGAATTTCAGTTGCTTTACATGTTTTTTTTTCCAATAAAATTTTAAGCTTATATCATTGAAGAGATACAAATAGCCTGGTTGTTCATCACAATCGATTGCTTTTACATTATAGAGTTGATATTGTGCTTGCTACGTTTATCTTAAGACAGTTTTTCCTTAGTTTCAATTCAGTTATTGCATGACTGACAAAACGTAAGTTAGATTTTTTATTACTCAAGGAAAAATATATGTCACACTTAATGCAATATTTTCCCCTGGCCCATTATTACCAGGAAAATATGTTTTATATTTTCCCTTTTACCTCACATATTTCTCTGCGAGAACCTCTTTTATATACTGTAGATTTTTACTCCGTAGCTTCTCTTGCCGATTTCCATAAGGTAGCGATAAACCGTGAGATTAAACTGAAGAGCCTCTCTCAAATATTCGTCTGAGGTTTTTTACTCTCAAGAATTTTATCCATTCGACCTCTCGTGGGCGTCTTTCGACGAAAGCGGGAGATTCAGGTTCAGAACCATAAAATTCATAAGAAGAGATCAAATGTGAATCAAGACACGGGTTTTTAAGACGCGTCAACTCCGTCAACTGTTTCCAACAGTTTCCGGCTCAGCGGGTGGCCACTTCCGAGCCCTATCCAGTGGATTGTGGTATGTTTGCCATGGTAACGACCGTAGACCTTGAATATAAAGACGCAGAGTATTACGTCCTGAACGTAAAGGAGAGATGGGTCACGTACTGGGTGGCAGATCTCAACGGTCTTGTGAGATGCGAGCAATGTGAATAACTTTATTGCTACTGGTGACACAGTAGGTGCGTCGTAGGGCATAATTTGCCAGGTTTGTGATCTCCATGTTGACATGTGGAGATCGGAAATTGAAGGGGAAGGAATGGGATGCTGAGGGAGGGATAGATAGTACACCGGTGGTTTGCTGTGGCAGTATAAATTTGTAGTATGTTTTGCGGTATGTGCTGATGTCCTCAATGTTATTCTTCGCTGCGCGAAATAGTGTATTGCGATTGCACATTTTATATTTTTAAGAAGTTTTAAAAACTAATAGTCGCTTCAATATATAGTTTAGCAAACCGCAGACCCATCATGGGATGGTTCACCATTTTTTGTCAAATGCGACAGTTTGAAAAATGAAGAGAGCTGTATTTTTCAGTTTTTAGATGCGTCGCTAGTTATCGAGTTATTAGCAGTAAAATATTGACGGTCTTAGCCCTTTCGCTGATGAGTTGATGACCTTACCGACCTTGTCTTGGCGATTTGCCACCCCTTAGCTACTCCTGGTCCTCGCTGCATTAGCGTGGAGTAGTTTATTGCTGTTCACAGTCTTGAGAGCGGTCCCTTCCCTCATTGCACGCATCTCTATGAATTACACTTACTATAGATGAAACTCTGATGATTCCACCAACTCATGAAAAGTGGACGGCAAATTTTTCGTTTTTTTCTGTTTTAATGATATTTTTAGCAAAGAGATACAGGCTAATTAGGACACTTTTATTCTCGTCATGAATTATCTTTCTCTTAAATCTACAGAATGTATCAAATGCAATCTCTGCTCTTAATTAGTGATCAACCTGATTAGGCGAGCGCGGCGGATTCAAGATTTTAAGTACCGCCAATTTTTTGCTCCCTTACTCGTGGTTCATGTTGGCTTCACTGATTGCCCACGCTGAGATTCGTAAAGCGCCTCCGTTGCATGCAAGGTCAATGATAACGACCGACCGGTCCATCTGCTCTCTGTGTGGAGCGAACTCGAGTTTCCCTTGCGAAAGCGCGCCAAGCAACAGTCGCACAGTGGTCCCAAATCGAAAAACTCTGTCCAAATTAATAACGCTATTGTGATTGCGTGGATATTTGTTGTAAAGGTCGATTTTTATAGTTTATGATATGCTAATTCTGTATTTAAATTTATGTCGATATTTTTTTCAGTAACAAAGTTGTTATTATAGAATTAGCTTGAGCAATTGTATTGTAAATCTAAATGGAATTTAAGGTTAATGCCGCAGTGCAAATGGGAATCACTACTTTTCCATAAATAGTAGTGCGTCCGTTGGGTTAATACTTCCCTTGCCATTTGCCCTTCATGCAGTTGAGACAGCTATTGCGTCTATGTGGAGGTCTGAGTACCAAATGGTAACAAAAAATTCCTTGGAAATACGTTTCATATTCGATCTCCTTCTTATTTATACAAAAGACAACGCGACAACATATGACGCTCATAACGATATTTTTCATTTTATTTTTGGCAAAAAGAGTTGAAGTTTTATTCATTTTTAATTATACAGTATAGATAAGCCGGAATGAAATTTATTTATCACGCAGCACTAACGTATATATCTGTAGGTTAAATTTTTGTTACAAATAGATTGTCCAAACTTTGTCCTGCATGAAGATGAACTTCATAGAAATCAACCAATTTCACGCGACTGTCATTTATATAGTGAATGGTTCATGTTTGTAGGGTTCCTGTTACCTCCATGATTGATGTAAATGCTAACAATATATTGCATTTTGTAGACCATATGCAATAGAATCCGAATGAATTATTCAGCATTTCTCAGTCGAAGAAATTACCCTTGGAAGCTTTCAGTATTGGACCACTGCACGTCTTGTTTTCCTCTCCCTCGTCGAAGATCTGCGGTCGCGGATCTCCACGGGAGACTGCGAAGGGAAGACGGCGACGTCTTGAGATGTCTACAGACGATGTGTAGGGAGACGCCACCGGTTGTGCACGTCCGACCGTCACTCCAGGAACCGGTTCTTCACCCTGACAGCCGTGACGACCCATGTGGAAGTTCAGTTCGCGGCCGCGGGGATGCGATACGATGGTGGCGCTGGTCTCGTCCGGGCCCAACCATCTTTCCGCCAGCTCTCTTCGTAATGCCATATGTTGGAGCTAGCAGCTGTGCGGAGGGGAGAAATAGATGCTGTGGAATCACAATATTATAACAGCGAATTCTACCGTCAGCCACTACGTGTGCTATTCCCCACGAAATCCAAATTGGCTGCACAGCAGTCACCAGTTGCGACGGTTGGGCGACCCGGTAGGGCTGTGAACCGAATTTTATGATGTTATCTCTCACGAATCCGTAAAAATTAATTGCTCTTCATCCCAGGTGCAAATAGAGAAGGCTCCTCAGGTGCTTTACCGCGTGATCTCCTCCATACCTTCCGATGTTTTGGGGTACGAGTCGTATCCTGAAACGTCGGGCGCCATGCTGGATTTTACCCGTAGGAGCACCCAAAAAGCCTTCACTGCCAATACGCCAGGAAAACATCAGATCTTTTTTCCAAGTGCAAATGGTCTTTTGTAAGCGGCGGGGTAGACTCCTTGTCTGCCACACAAGAGATCGCGGGTTCGAGTCCCGTCTGGGTATGTTTCCCCGATTCAGGGCATGTATGTTCGTGTACGTTTCGTTTTTAAGTTAAAATGAGCAAAATAAAAGGCCTATTGTACTGCTTTCGATGGTATAGGAATAAATAAATCAATAGATCGCTATATTGGTGGATATTTTTGGAAAACGATTACAATGCGAGAGAAGTAGCGGAAGCTCCTAGGGGATGGAGTCAGGCTTATGTCGTCCCCTAGTGTAGAAGATAGATGGTACACTGCTGGCTTGCAAGGGTGGTTCCCCGATGGGATGGTTGTTCTCGCGAGCACGGGGTAGAATCGGGAGTCGAAAATGGCACGCGGTTAAGGGTGGGGAAAACATCATCGGAGAGGGGGCTCGACGGTTGTGGAGGGTGGGTAAGGTGGATGGAGGGAACTGCTCTCTGTTTGCTTAGTTTTAATGAAGTTTGACGTTCACTTTGCGACTGTTTCCGCGCAAACGGGAGGATGAGCCGGAGATAAACAGAATTAGACAAATATTTCCAGCGGCCGGGGGTTCGAACCCGCGTCTGGTCTGGCACTCAACCGTGAAGTAAGGGGAAACATTCCCTCCCCATAGGAGTCGCTACTGAGATTGCATCGCACGATCTATAGAGATAGCTTGAGAATCTGTTTTTGTGGAGGTTTTCCTCGGAGGTGTAAGCAGATGGAGAGGAAAGCGCGGACATCCACCGAGTGTGTGCCTTCTTGACAGGTAATTTGCAATCGACAGCCGTTTGGTTACTAGAGTAGTTGTTAGAGGGTGCTGATGGAGTGTTGCTCTATAATCCTCTCGACACGTGCACAAATGTTTGAGAGTCGTTTCATTGGCAATGGATTTAACTTTTTGGAACCGTAAATTATTGAAAAATCAATAAATTATCGACGTAAAATCAATTCGAAATACATTGAATCGACGAAGGTCAAAGTGAAGATTGACCGATCAGAGAATTCATGCCAAAACTCTTGTAAGATTTTCCTAGAGTAATTTACTGGATTAATCGTATTTAATTTGTTGTCTTCGAAAACATGGACGTTCCCGAAAAGTTATTGGTGTATTCAATTTTAGTACTATATCTATTATTCTATTTTTGCGTCCATTTTACAGTTGAAATAAATTTACTTGGTGATGCTTACGAATAAATTACTTTTGATCATTACTACCCACGTAACCAGATATCCGTTACTTAATATAATGAAGTTACATAGCGTTAGTGTAAACACTGAGGCATTAATATTTCATCGGATTGTTATGGGTATAGTGAAGCTAATATTCATTAAACTACGGAGAAATAAGAATGTAATATAAATATGCATACATTACCGGAGATATAATTAGTGGCCTGAAATCCTCTTGATGCCTCTGTGGGTGTTGCTGGTATTAACTTCTATCACAAAGCTAAACGGAACTGTGAAGGTTTTTTTATATAAAGTTTAGGCTTACATATAGGAATTGTACTGAAAGGGGTATATGTGAATATTCATTTGACTTTTTCACCCCAAAGAGCACCGTATATAGCAAATTTTATGTGATTAACTTGATACATATATTTTAGTCAACTTGTATTCATTTATAGATCTTAGTTTCTAATATATGCAATAACATTGCGCTTGGATTTAACTGTTCTAAGTGTAGTTACAAATATCAATGCTTAGTAAAGTAAGCGGCAATCTCTGTATCTTTATTATATCACATTATGAATAAAAATTTTCCCGTAGTAAAAATGCATCACTTGGCATCATTCCTACTCAAAAATAGTAATGGCAAAAGAAATTTTTTCAATTCACCAGCTAAAAAGTCAGTTTTGCTCAACGTAGCTTCCAGTACGGTGAAAAAAATCTTTCATTTTAATCAAATAATGAATGAATCCCCCCCTTCAAGGATACTTCAGAAGAATTCTGTGGTAATCCTTTCTTTCTCCTGTGATCTGCCCGGTCCTACTCATTACCCGTTGAAAATTATATTTGGGTTTATGCTGTGGTATTCATTGTTGCGTGTCGTCGCTAATTGAGATGAGGAAATAAAATTGTGGCTTGGAACAATGGGAGCAAGAGGAATTGGACAGGGAATGAAAGAGGCGAGGTTGTGTGCATACGGCAAGGAACAATGTTTTGTATGCGTGGCTCGCCATTGGGGAGTAGAGTAGGTTGGGGAACAGGGGAGGTATATGCATGAGGGACCGCTACGCGAGATTTCGAGGCAAAATAGAAGAGTGGCGAGCGAAACATGTGAGAGAGAGAGAGAGAGAGAGAGAGGTTTTCGGGGAAAGAAATGTGGGTTTGGGGAGGTTTTTGAGCGTAGATGATGAGAGAGCGAAGAAAGGACGGTAGAAATTTGATTTGAGTGGAAAGCGCGCAGGGGATAATGGAGTAATTACAGAGCAAATGGCAGATTAAAGTAGAGTTGCAGTCGCGGATGAAAAAGCTCTTGTGTCTATATGGTGGGGACTGACGCTGGACTACGCTCGAAGTGAGAGAGAGAAATGAAGAGAGAGAGAGAGACAGTAGCGGAAGATTTGTACACGGAGAGAGAAGGATTTTTGGACGCAATCCACCGAGAAAAAAAATATTGAAAATGAAATATTTCACCGAAAAAAAATAAAAGAAAATAGAGTACGACGGGAATAAATTGGACTCCACATCCCATAGTTGCCTCATGATGGAATGGGGTACGATAATTCAAATAGAAACATGGTTTGTCTATGGGGCCAATGGAAGTCGTTTTAGGCCGGCTGCCGCGGCTCTTAACGTCCCCCATTTCGCGTCTTTTCGTGATAAATTGTGGCAGTGAGGTATATGCGATGTGCAGTCATGCGTATCGGTTTCGCGAAAAAAACATTTTAACGGGTGGGTTTGCTTTTATTTCTCCTACCCACCCCTTCCCTCCTTCGCCGCACTTCTGGGCACTCTATCTGTAAGGGGCTGTGGAGAGTGCGAGGGGAGGGGGTTAGAGATGTGTAGACAAACAAATACAATTGCATTTGCTCGCACATCAAGGGCCGGGAGAGTTCAGTGACGGCGACGCGGGCGGCCGTACGATAATTCAAACAACCCTAGTGTAGAAACGTTGCCGTCAAAATGGGAATGAAATGCTCGCTAGGTCTCGAGCGCGTGAAATCACTGCCGTGTCCGCAGAGTGGTCAAGCAGATTGTCCCACTCGTTCGGGAACATTTAAAATGGAAACAACGGCAGCGAAAAAAAAAATGAAAAGAACCGTTGGTGAAGAGGACAAAAGGTTTGATGCCATAGCGTTGGAGGGACGACGGAATGGTTTGTCCATTTGGGATACGTGCGGGAAGGGAAGGATACGCTCTGCTTTCTCCCCACTCTCCTCAATACTAACTTTTCCTTTTGTTTCCGGGTTTTTGGAGTCATCGTGCGAGAAAATGCAAGAATTTTTGACCCACAATGAGGTTGAGTGTGCTCTCCCTCCCTCTTTGAAGCTCTAGCACGAATCAGATTTTATTCTGGACGAATTTTGAGGAAAATTGTATCGCAGGTAAAAATATATCTCTTTTTGTGCTTTTCCAAGTCAAACTGAACTTAATTTTTTTGTGTGGTTTCTGATGGATGAATACGGATTTACATATTGCAGTTTATTTTAAACTAACGTCATTGAAAAGCTAATACTTAATTGCGGTATAACTATAATTTTTATTTTTTTACCGGTGTATATATTTTTTTCTTGAAAAAATGTTTTTCGGCCGTTTGCGATCCGATTACGGTAAAAAACTAAAAACTGCGGTTTAATTATGTTTTCTATATCAATTAATATATTGTTTTTGAGCTAATAAATTTTTTGGCCATTTTGAGATTAACCGATTGGTAAACAAAGCCGACTGACTAAAATAATTGCGATGATTATCATCATTGAAATTAATGCTTGCAAAGCATAAAGGATGAGCGCATTATTACGTAAGTGCTTTCTCATTAATTTCAAATAATCCATGTACGTAGTGTGTATCTTAAAGTATTACATTTCGCTAATCAGTGGCTTTTGCCGTCATTATGTTCCTTTTGTCTTCATTTGTTTATCATAATTTAGTAAAAACACTGTGTAGGCGGTAACTATGATGATATTTGGAAATAACGGGCTCTTTTGTTGTCTACAAAATGTACTTAGTATTAATTACTTGCTAAATTTACTATTTTATCCATCGAAATTATATCATCATATTTATTTGATTCCTGGGAATATATTTAGAGGAATCATAAAAATTAAATAAGTAACAATTAAAACAATTTTTCGTGTCTCGTAGTTTCTTTTTTTGATGTACTCAATGCTATTAATTAAAATGTATAGGCATCTAATATCAATAGATATAGTTAATGACACTATTATTATTCCGAAAACATATACATTGACAGTTAGCTTTTAATGCTTATTTTTATCCGCAATTTATATATATTATACAATTTTTTCCTTTACTTTTTGAATAATAGATTACTTCTCGCCATCGTAATTTTGCGATTATGTTAGTTACTGAAATAGTGTCGTGCCGGGTGGACTGAATGGCATGGAAGTCTCAGGCGGAAGAGCGGAGCCCAGAAACCCATAAGTAAATTATGACAACTATTACTTTGCATAGCTAAAATATGAAGAAACACTCGACAGGTTGATGACAGACATATTAATTGGCGCGCCACAGGAGCCTTACAGATGTACCGGCAAACATGTTCACCACAACCAACCAGTTTGCATTAAAGTACCTACTTATGGAGCGCAATTGTTTGTGTTGTTTGGGTAGTTTGTATTTGTGATAGAAGAAAACTATATTAAATTGAGAACCTTGATTAGAAAACATTGATAGCAATTTAAATATATTTTTTGCAAATTTTATATTATTTTGCCTCTTTTCCGTATTAGTTAATTTTATTAAGATATGAAGTGATATACTGTGCACTTTTCCGCGTAAAACTTTATTTCACCTGAGTCAACATGTTCCAAGACTCCTTGATATGCAGAGCAGTGAAAAATGTTGACTCAGGTGAAATAAATTTTTATGTGGAAAAGTGCGAATTAATAAGACTTCATATCTTATAATGGATATCCACAAAGTACCTATCTGCTAATTCGAAAATGGCTATTCGAGCTTCCAGGCGGGTGGTCCCTCTTCATTCTGCCGACGTTTCGGAACACGATCACGTTAGACCTTCCAACCGATGAAGACTATATAAGCTGGCACACTTCATCCACTCACCATTAGCTCTAAGGATGGAACCCGACTCGTGTTTCGAAACGTCGGCAGAGAGAGGGAGAGAGAGAAAGAGAGAGTGAGACCACTAGGCTGGAAGCCCGAATAGTCTTTTTCGAGTATATTCACCGGGAAACCATCAGGTCTTATCTGCTTATTCCATTCAATTTAATAACTTTGTTAATTTTCCATTGCAAGTAGCAATTTTTAAAATGTCTAACGTCTGAAAGTTTCACGGGTCAAAACACCCCATTCCTTTCCTCATAAAAAATTCCTTTCCCGTCCTCGCAGTGCTCATGAAAACAGTGCAGGCGAAGGAGAGCAGTGGTGAGGAGAGGTGGAGAGAGAGAGAGAGAATGCTTAGGCGCTCAGACGGACTAAAAGGAGAAGTGATCCGGAGTCGCTTTTGCACCCTCGGGATGGAGTGAGGGGGGAGAAGGTGGGAGGAGCTGTCTGAAAAATGGCGGGTAAATAAAGACGGCAGTGAAAGACACGGGGAGGGGAGAAAGTTGATAGGGAGACTACCACTTGAAGACGGATCGTGCGCGTGGGACGTGGATGGGTATTGAAGCGTGAAGGTAGAGGTAGAGAGAATGAGGAGGAAAATAAAATGGAAGGAATGGGTGAATGATCCTTTGGAGTGAACTTAAGAGTTGAATTCATTTTTACGTCAATTAAGGGTGTCTCGTTTATGTCATCATTTACGTTTTTTTCTGCATCTACATAACACCCTGCGATTCACCTCAACGGAATATATACTAAGGAAGATGTTCGCCATGAAAAAATGTTCGGCATAACCGGGATTCGAACCTGTATCTCCCGATTGCCGCTCAGGCGTGTTTCGCACGATAGAGCGAACTTTTACTGAAAAGTGTTCGGCTAAAGTTCGCTCTGAGAAGTTGGCTTGGTGGTGTAAATGACAAAATCGGCACACCGGTAATTGGGAGGTCTAGGTTCGAATCCCGATTAAGGCAAATATTTTATCATTACGAACTTCATCCTTCGCGCATATAACTGTACACTCGTGCGCGTGACTGCGTACAAAGTCTCTTGTTTCATGTAGTGATATTCACCTCAGTATTGATTGGCAGGAGTTTAGTATAAACCCACATGCAGTATGCAATACGCTGCGTATTCGTTTTAATCAAAAATAAAGGCCATAACACATGCACATGGCAACAGGCGGTGTGAGCTCCCACCGATAATTCATTGCTCCATGCAAGTTGGCATGAACCATGCAAAAATTAAAAAAAATTAGTGGGTATCCATGAAGCTGCATAAAACTAGTTAGATGCCGAAAAAGAAAAGAAGGACAAAGAATGCTCTCCGAATGTTACGGAAGTATCGGGAAATAGAAGTATCGAGAATGATGAGAAAAATCTTATGACAATCACCATAGAAATACTAATTATTATGGTAACATTTTTCACTTAATTTCTAGTCACAGATAAGTTACCAATGGTTACCGCAATGATTTCGGTGCAATTGAAAAGCTTCTCTGTGATGATCATATTCCTCAATACCATAGCCGTCTCATTTTTTGACTCCCAAACGCCCCGAAATATTGAGGCATAGAAGTTGTTGGCAACACTGTAGTATATAGAAATTTTAGTGTTTCCATAAATTGTCTCAGGGTTCCGGACGATTTTAAAGGGAGTCGATTTAATGACTTTTTCTCGCCTTTTACTGCAGTATCTTGCCCCGTTCACTCTAAAATGAATCAGCCAATGGTCATAAGTGAGTATTAAATATAGTGATTAGGGTGCGTCGAGACATGCATGGTGCGTCGGGAGACGAAAGCAACCCTGTAAACCATGTATGTTGCCACAACGTTGCAGCAACGTCTCACTGTAACCTACTGGGAGCTGCTGCAACATTATGATAATATCATAAAAGCCTCCAAACGTTCTCCCTACTACATCGTGGCAATGTCTTCACAACGTTACTACAACCTGACACTCAATGTTTTTGCCTTCACAAACTTTCTGCAACCTTAAATGAATAATACTCATAATGATGCGCGCATGATAAACTTTTTCTAATTGTAAGACAATTTCTGACTCAAAACTTTCTAATTTATTTATTTATTTATTTTTTGAGTCCTCAATGCCATTGGAAACATAATAACTACGTTGCAGGAACGACACCATTCGACCTGAATAGCACTTTGAGTTGGGGAAATTATACAACGCTAGGTTTCTCATGCAAGATTAAATAAAAGACTTATGTTGAAAATATTTTTCCAGGGGTTCTCATGCAACAATAAATTAGGCAAACAGCGGAACGCTCTATTGATATCCCCGCGGAAATATTTTCAATGCCACTAAGCGTTCTGCAGGAAGTAAAAACCATATCCTTCTGGCAATTGTTTATTCACATGATATGCCAAAGAGGGCCATATAAAACAACATATTATAGGCCACTTTATGGCTCAGCTACTTCGAACTTATAAAAATCTCAAGTCCTCGAAACTATTGGACACGTTATTATTACGTTGCAGCGACATTGCAAAGCGACCTGAATAACTCTGCAACCTCGCGCAACCTGTCTGTAACTTTGCTGCAACTTTTAGTGTTTAGTGGGAAGTGATCAATTACCCTCTCAAGTGGGACAATGACTGAATATGAATGTCGGGAGGTGATACCAAAGGGAAAGGAAAGATCGGGGGACTATGCAATTTGGGGAGAACCCAGAGATGGGAATGAAATAGTGCCGCCAGAAATTGGTATCGTGGAATGCTGATAGCGGAAGTTGAAGGGGTTCTCGTAGCGGATGCATGGGCGTGGAGCGTCAGATAACTGCAGTGTGCCAATCAAATAAGTAATAATACGGGGAGGGGGAGAAATGGGGAACGGATTACTTTGAAGAGTTTGTTTGCTCAGTGCTAGCGGGGGATTAAAGACGCGTGCAAAGTGGAAATGGGAGAGGAGGAGTTCTGGATTCTGCGCATTTGGTTGATGTTGAGCAAAAAGCTGTCGGACAAATATTTCCCTAAAATCCGAATCAATTTCCCTCACTCCAAGTTTTCTGACTCCGTCGTCATCATCATTATATCGGTTCAGCAATCGTAAGTTTAGTTTGACGCAGCACTCCACTTCACTCTCTTATCAGCTAATCATCATAATGGCACCCGGCCATGATAATGCTAATAAAGCGTTATCATTGCCGGCGTCGGTGGCGGCGGGGTAAAGACCTCTCCTGCAAAATAACTGGCCGCGGGTTCGAGTTCTGCCTGGGTAGGTTTCCCCTAACCAGGGCATGGTTGTCCGTGTACGTGTCATTGTTAAAGGCTATAGCGGGATAAGATGGTAAAATCTGCACTAGGCTGGATTCTTATTTGGGATTATGCACTCGAAAGTAATTATTTAGAAACCCCTTCAGCGAAATTTTTAGATGCCTAGGTGGTCCCACGGTCCTTTTATCGTAAAAAACGTGTTTTTTCGAAAATCATTTTTCCTGAGCGATCCTTTGCTTTAAAAAATCTGAAAAAAATCATGAAAGTATATTTTAATGTCCAAATACACCCTGATTTTTTCATACTTTTTGGGTCAAAATTGAGTTTATGAAAAATATTTTAATTTTTTCATGAATTTTTAGGTTATGTTAGTAATATTTGGCAAACTTTAAAAAAATCATTTTTTGTGTATTTTTTATTGTTCTTTTGAATGGCCGTGTTAGATTTGCCATTTTTACTCCGGAAAATCCTCAAAATTTGAAAAAACCCAATTTTTAGTGTTTTTCTCCATACTTTTTAGCAGATAAACTCTACCGCATGTCAATTAATAACGATTTTTTAATTATATTTTCGTTTTTTTACATGATTGGATCAGGTTTGCCGTTTGAGCTTTAAAGAAAATATAGCCCTGCGTCTTAGTGAGCTCCCTGAATACATGCTGCACGGTATACAACTGCTATGTAAAATCTCTAAAATGATAAAAGGGTAAATATTAAAAATTAAATATTAACTATGCTTAATTAGCATCATTTTATTGGATTTTGAAATTTTATCGAATTCGTATTACAATTGTGGTAGATGCCGCATACTTTAACAGCTGATCAATGCGTATTTCCGCGTTTTAAAGGGGGACTTGGAGTCTTTGTAAAGATTATTTTGTTAAGATTATTTGAATGTGTTTGGGAGGATAATACAGAACTATTGGGGAATTGATGAGATATATTGTTGTAATGGCACGCTGGGGATATTGTTTAATTACGTACGCTGGATTGTTGCGAGGAGTGTGAAGTTTCGCTGAGGGAAATGTATTGTTGACAGGAAATGCGAGGGTTCAAGGCGAACCCTCTTGGGGTTACAACCACCGGGGCCGGGACCCAAGCCCGTGGCTTATTCGCCCGATCACCCGGGGAGGGGCTGGACGGGAAGGAAAAAGGATGGAGACGCCGTCGCGATCGGAGCCCGCCGACGCCTCCAAGGAAGGGAAGGGGCTGGAAGGAAATGGGAGTAGGGATAAAGCACCCCAGTGCTATGGAAGCAAAAGGGGCCCTACCTAGCGAAACCATGTGTACACAATTAATATTCTACCAATTCTGACAGTCGTCACTCGAGAAATGAACTTATCGGTGTTATTATCGGTGTGCGCGAGTGTACTGAATACGGCGAGTTATAACTGTGAGTGTGCGGAACTCTTAGTGAACTGAATTCTTAAATTTTACCATTCATGGATAAAATTTATAAAATAATTATTTAATAAATACTTATTTTTATTGTGGACCTCTTTTCAATTTTTATTAACAGTTATGACATTTTATTGTATTACAATATTACAAAATACTTAAATATGTTCAAAACCACATAAAAATAATAGCTTTAGTCTTCGTCACTGTCTTCGTTAATGACGGGGTCAGTATCTAACTTGATAAATAATTCTGAAAGAATTTTTGCTGGTCTAATAATTTTTGACTTATACCTTGCATTACTAAGGTAATAAATAACTGCGGCTATGTGAGAACATGACCCTACAGTTCTTAATCCATTGGCACAGTCACAAGCATGGCGCAAAATTCCATTATACCCCATTGAATTAGGCTTGTATTCGACATAACATTTGTAGGTCTTACTATTAATGTGTCTTGACCTAACGAAAACTTTAATGATGCTAGGTTTCATCCTAATATACTCCAAATTAATGCTATCATTTTCATACATTAACTCAGCTAAGTAGCAAATGGCTTGACCTAACTGATAGGTCCCTGAAAAAAATATTTTGAGGTCCCTCTCAGTCATCTCTGGAAAATCTTCCACTTCTTCAGAAGTTAGTTTTACCGCAGAAGTGGGCCGCCTTGACCATCTAGCTGTCTCAGCTTCTACTTCATGGATTTAATTATTTATATATACATATATTTATTAATTATTAATGAACAATTTTTAGAAATGATTTGTAATTATATTCATGATTTTTGGTATATCTTAAATATTTACTTTTCCAGAGTATTTAAAGAAGATGGATAATTTCGATGCAACCGACCAATGTTGCAACTGTCTCAAAAGACATCTAAGTAAAATAGCAGCTCCGATCAAGATAATTAATTCGTCAGGTGATGTTGAAGCCGTTCGAGAACAGTTGAATCTCGGCTATGTTGACATCGGGTTTAAGCTTTGCGATAAATGCAGACGAATTGTATTTTTTGGACCGTGGGACCACCTAGGCATCTAAAAATTTCGCTGAAGGGGTTTCTAAATAATTACTTTCGAGTGCATAATCCCAAATAAGAATCCAGCCTAGTGCAGATTTTACCATCTTATCCCGCTATAGCCTTTGTTGAATACCCCGTAATAAAATGGCCAATATGAGCTGTATTCGGTGGTTTGGGAATAAAATAAATTTAATTTTAAAAATTTCACTCCAGTGAATATCTTCTTTTTTATATTTATATCTGTTTCATATATTTTGTTCGAGGTCTTCCCAAGTG
The DNA here is from genome assembly GCF_921293095.1 of Ischnura elegans. NCBI lineage: Eukaryota > Metazoa > Arthropoda > Insecta > Odonata > Coenagrionidae > Ischnura > Ischnura elegans. The sequence continues at coordinate 70,820,840 of NC_060249.1, read as the reverse complement.
TGGCACCTAATTGTCCCTCGATGATTGTCTTCACTAGGCCATCATTTCTCAAGATGTGGCCAATGAGGTTGTTCCGTCTTCTAATCAAGGCTTTCATGAGGATTTTCTGCTCACCTACTACTCTTAAGGCCGTTTTACACGGGGCACGTACTTACACAATCTGACGTGTGTACGAAGGTGCAGTCAAAATTGCGTCGTGTAAAGCGTTGAATAGCAAGAACACATGCGAGAATGCGTAGAAGTGAGATGGCAAAATAGCCCCTGTTCTAATTTCGTTCATGCATTTACGCAATTACTCGCCATTTAAGAAATTAATGCAGTTCTGACCTGCGCAATTCCGTGCCCCGTGTAAAACAGCCTACAGGACTTCCTAATTGCTGTCGATCCATTTAATCATTATCATTGTACTTTGGCAGCACTTTTTGAAGTCCTTTACCATTTTCTCCGCTGCTGTCATTGTCCATGCATCGCTTCCGCAGAGAAGCATACTCCAAATGTGAGTTCGGGTAAATTGTTTCCTTGCTTCTATGTTCTAAATTTCCGGTTTAAGTATACCTTTATTTTGCTTCTTTCTCCTGAGCAAGGACTCCACCGATTGGCTTATTTTTTAATATTCCGGGTAAATTTGTTTAGCATAAAAATATTGTTTTATAAATACGAGGATCACGTTGAAGAAAATGCGCGAGTCTTCAACTGAACCCTCTTTGCAACTTTCAGCAATTTGTTTTAAATTTATTTTTCATCAAAATGGCATTATGATCAAGTACATTGTCTCAGGTTTCCGGTGCTGGATAGCCTCAACAGTGGCACTTCTTCATCTCAAGGTGGTGACTGAGAAATTCATGTGGTTGCAATTGAGGAGTTCAATTCAAAACGGTATCTAAATCCTTTTTAGTCAAGAGTGACGGATTGAATGAATATTAGGATAAACAGTCGCCATGTAATAGAGCTCTATGTTTTTCCCTTTTTTCCTAGGGCGAATTGTAATATCCGGCAATTCTTACGTACCCGCTTCGATATAACGAATTTTATTTTTTTCTAATGTATTTATCCGTTTTGTAAAAGGTTTTCGTCAAGCTGTCAACATTTTGGCAAAATATTCTTTTTTTCCATGGGTGTACCAAATTTTGAGCGTAGAAATCTTTAATGATGAGTTTCTCATTTTCTCCATGTTTCAACTTAAAGTTTTCTTCCGATTTTCTTCTAATGCTTTTTCCTCGAATGTCTCACTTTTTGAACAAATTTGCTTGGGGCCGTTCGGAGTATTCATCCGAGATTTGAATCCAGAATCTTTAGTCAAGTTTAGTTTTCATATTTTATGAAATGCACATTGATCACTTCTGAAAATATCGACTTACTTATATGAGATCGTAGGGAGGGATTTTTGGAGCGGCAGCCAAAATTAATGGCATCCTGGAAAGAAAATAATTATTTTACATTTCTTAATTACCATTTACGATCTCACTTAATCGTGTGGCACCTTAGCATTGGGGAATTGAGAGAAAAGGTATGTTTCTGATGACTAATGGAACCAAATTTTTTCACCTTCGTTTACTAATGGGTCTCATCTGTCAAATATTTATGATTTACGGCTTTGATGAGTCTTTTATTCTCTGGCTTAACATTTTACCCATTCAAATCCATGTAATAACTGCATCCAGTGCTGCGTCAATACTATAATTCCAGGAGAATGATCCCGTGGACTCTTAAAAGGATAGTTAGCAGGTGACATATATCTTAAGTTTTTTAATCGGTGCACCAAAATGCCTCCTGAAGTGAATTTATGGAATCGTTCCCAAGGCACCGAGGAAAATATTTCTTTCGGCCTATAAATTTTTTTAAGCGGCGAACTGAAACAACTTGTGCCATCAGATCAAAATGGGTAAGCATCTTTCTGCGTGAACCAATTCTAAGGTGAGGTGGCGTTGCATCCCTGAAGTTGGATTTAAACTTATTTCGAGTGTGCTGCGCTTTCAAATGGAAGCGTTAAATCTTGTTGAATCTACGGAATAATCATCTAGTCCCAACTTAGGCCCTGGATTTTTGTTCATTTCGCTTACCCTTGCATAAATCTTTGCTTCAAACTATCTTACTCACATAAATATACACAGTATTAATACCCTAGGGTTAATGCAATGCAGTTCACCATTTCTCTCTATCCCATACTAGTTACTTTGCTCCTTTATGGTTCTTCTTCCACGTATTCTTCTTGACTCAAGTACTTACAGGATATAGCTATTCCTCTGTCACTTACAAGGAGGTTAAAAATATCTGTTGGTGCTGTTTCCAAGTTTTTGGCGTGGTCAAATTCCACCATCTTAGTTTCACAATGTTTGGACTCAGTCTCCGACTGATATTATATAGTGGCTAAGTTTTTTTCTGAAATAGAACTAAATTAAGTGAAAAATTCTACCATAATAGTTAGTATTTCACCGGTGATTGTGATACGATTTTTCTCATCATTCCCGATACTTCTAATAATGTATAAACTCTGTTTCTGTTAGCCTCTTTACTGGTGGGGATATCCTTGAAAATATACTTTATTACAAGGAAATGACTCGTAAATTTTATTTTCAGCTCAGCTGGTTGTAGAACCTAACCGGGTGATCGATAACAATTTTTCCCTGGGAAAAGGTTATTGAGGCATAACTTCGCGAAGCCTACCAATGAAGTAAGAAAAAAAGGGCTTACATTGTGCGTTCCATAGTTTAATTTAACAAGTTATGACCAAAAATTTCAACAAATAGAAAGCATTGACCCTTAAGGGATTGTCAATGTTTTTTGTTAAAGTGGGCGTGGCTTGTCGTACCTAAGCACCCCCACTCCAGCCACACTTCGTTCCACGCTCGAAACCCGTGGTCCCCCTTCCCGATATTTACAACCTCCTTGATCACTTACCTCACAGGTTACCTTCCATTTTATTTGAGAATCCAGACTGAAACGCCAACTATCGGCCGAATTCCGAAGTAGATCTCCGAGGGCACCAAGTTATTGCTATTTTAGGAAATCATTTGACAAAACTGGCATCAGACATTGTTGGTTATTTTATTGATTCATGCCTTTCCGTTGCCATTTATTACTAGAATTCATCATTTTCTTTCGCGACGGATCTTTATTGCTATTTGCCAAAAAAAATTATCAAAATACCTCCTCAAAACCAAGAGAATCTTCTTTGATATTTTCTACTTCATTTTTCGATGTGGTTCGACGATTTATTCTATTACTCTATTTTTATCATTACAACCACGAATATTACGAAGGAGGATCCTCAGGACATCCTTTAATGTCTTGTGTCACCACTCGCGTCGTGGACGGACAAATTGATCCGAGTGTAATGGGGAAATACTGTATAATTAGGGGTATTAACTGAACTATACACATGATCAGGTGACATATCAAATTCCTAACTTTTCAATGCTGTTCCTTGAAATTACAAGTATTATAATGCAAAATATTGGAAAGAAGTGAATCACATTGCGCCGCAGTCATTTTTGAAAGATGATTAAAATGCGACCGAAGTGGCAACAAAAATCAGCCATCTGTGGGATGCAATTGGGCCATCTCTATGCAATCCCCTAGATCATAGCACTATCATCGATGCGTCGGCCATATTGACGACTTACGTCAGTACCTTCAGCGCCGCCATCGGTGAATTGAGTCTCGAATAGTTCCCGTAATGGTTGTATTTCATGACATGGCCAAACCACCGGGTCATTCCTTATAGCATGATACTTGAAAATTTCCTTCCTTAAACAAACTTTGGCGTAACTCCTCGTTCCTTACTTAATCTATAATTATAATCGTCAGAATCCACCTTCGGCTCCATGTTTCAGAAATTTTAATCCCTTATTGCTCAAGATCACGAAGATACCGCGGAATATCAGATCTTGCTACTAAGGTATTTTATATTGTTGACGATATAAAACTTCGTCTTGAATATCCTCCTCTTTATGTCCTTGTTGTGTTATTGTTATGAATCTACCTAAGCTCACCCACGGTGTTTCATCTGTTACCTTTATTTATTTGTTCATGTAGTTATTACTAATCTTAAATGGAACGGTGAAGGGTGGATTTCAATTAATTCTCTTGGAAACAGGCAAATATTTGCTTTAACAATAGTATTTGTTTGATATCTGATCGAAAAGTGAGCAAACATCGGCGTTGTCATGCCCAGATGCATTTCATGGGGAAAAAGGAACACGCAATGCTTTGGGTGATACTTTAGTACGAGCTTTTTAATTGAGGAAATAAACTAAAATCTATCGGGATAAAATATTTATGGGAAGCCTTGCGAAAACACTGCACCGGGAGGTTCAATCTAATCTGAAGCGCAGACTCGATGTTACTCAATGAAGTTGTTTGAGGATTGGTGCAATGCGCGGTTAGTTTTTCAAAAGACACGTTAATCCTTCTGGCCAATATTAGATCAACTGCGATAGCTATTCTATTAAGTTTCTAGGATTTAATGGAATGCAAATGTTGTCTGCATCCGGTGGGAACGGTTATTTTTTGAGGGACCGTGCTACGTACAATATACCTTTACGCAGCATTTGTTATTCGAATTTAAGTCTTTTGGGTTAGAAATAGGGATCCTTCCTATGCAATTAATGCCTGTTTATTTGATGTGGGTGAGAAATGTGGACAGAAAATTAATCGCAAGGTGCCCCAAATTTATGCGATTTTCCAAAGCATCGCCGGAAAACAATGTGTCTCTAAATAGAAATACGTGGACATAAACTCGATCAAATGAATCACTTCAATCGATTGGGTACCGCATTAGAGGAAAACGAACACAGAAGTACTAAGAAAGAGAAAGAAATTTTATCATGTAGAGAATTGTTTTAGCTAAGCGCTTATGTTCAGAAGAGACTAATTTAGAGACAAGGCTATAGTGACGAGAAGGGGCTGCCAGAAAGACGCGTTGCTAGGATGAAAAATAGTTAGGTAAGCAAAGTTTAGGGAGAGAGATAATAGGATTCATTGATAGAATGAAAGGAAATAGACCTTACTGAGAATTCAAGAGGTTATTTTTTATAATTATTAAGTTTTTTCGAATATGTAGCAACAAAACGGAGTCTTAAGCATAATGGAATAGCTATGTTCCGAAATACATAAGTACTATCGAAAATTGTAATTGCGAGTGGAATAAACATAATTTCTATTATTTTAATTTTTGTGAGAGGGAATTGGCGGGTTGATTCAAAAATTTCTCTCTGATAATCTACCTTTACCGATATAATTACATTAATAACAGGATCAGCACTTATATCTTCGTGTTTGAATGATATATGCACAACTAAATTATTATATTTATGATTATAATGTAACATATTGAAGAGTTAATTAGTTCACCGATAGTTTCCCCATTTATTTCCACGAACTAAGACGTATCTGGGCGAGAAGCGTTGTACTACACGATGGGGTGACTTCTAACGGCTTTCGAAAAGTCACGGGAGCAAGCAAGGGCACACAGCGTTTGTTTTTCAATCCGAGGGTTGCCGTGACGACTAACAGACCTCAAAAGGCAGAGTTGGATCCATCCTCTTGGCCTTCATCTTCTTAAGCTCCTCCCCCAGTCTCACAATCCACCCTCCAGACCACTTCCTCCCCATTTTCCGCAGGCGTCGTCGTCTTGGCAATACCGATTAAGTCCCTCGGCCAACCGACGAACAGGAGCCTGCACTTCGTTCTCGGAACCGCTGTTGGGTCTGAGTCAGAGGTTAAGAGGGAGTCTCCTGCGATGAGTAAACGGCTCGGTGGCCTTTGGTCCCCCTCCATCCCTCCACCTTTGCAGCTGTCTCTTGGACTAAGCTTAAGGAGATTCCGCCGCCCAGTGACTAAACAACTCAAATACTTCTTCCTAATTTTATTTAAACAAGTTCTGGCTCCTCAAGTGGTCTCCATTCCAGTAAAAAAGGAACATGTAATTGTTCAAAGAATTCAGAGAAGCAAAAGATTTTTTTCTTTAAACTGTACTTTTTTGCATTGTTACGAGCATTTTCTCCATTTTTGTGAATAACGTTACCATATTAAGGATTGAGAAACCATTTTCCTCTTATTAAGCTCAGCCCTACACCAAAACCTACGTTAAAAAAACTCTACCTCGCCTCAAAAAGATTAAATTTAGGACGCACTCTAATGCTTTTTCGAGCTTTGTGACTCGGACGTAAGGTCATTTTCCATTAAATAACGTAATTAGACATAAGTGACCCGTTTTTTTTTTTTGTAACTCTGAAATTGAGTAACGGGTAAAGCCTTCGGACGTCCCTAAAAGAATTTCAAAATGCGAGGTGGCTCGCGACTCAGGGAAAGTAACTGGCCCCCCTACGCACAACCTGTGAAATTAACGGAGGAGAGACTGTCGGAATGCTTCGCAAGGCCCCATACAAACATACCTTAATCGGTAGAATACATTAACAATAATTATAATTGTCCATGGTTAACATTACCTTCACCAATCCAGACCAACCTCCTGGTTGAATCCCCAAGTTAGTGAACTCTGAAAGTACAATCATGGCGTTCGTTCAAATTATACTTACCATGGTTATTACAGTGATATATATATTTGATTTAGTTTTTCCAGTAAAATATATAAATCCCAGTTTTCATAAAGTATATTCCTATATTAAGGTAACAAAGATAGTCCAGATTTTTATCGGCAGACTATGGAGCCAAATAAGAATAGCATTAAAGTAATTATCGTGAAAATAATATTTCCTTCGCTTCTTTGCGGATTTTCCATGGCAGAGGTCTTATGAGGATTCTACTCGATAGCCTATACCCTCCACTTTCGCAGCTGCTTCTGGTGCAGACGAAAAGGAGCAAATATTACCTACTGCTCCGTCCACGCGATTCGGATGACTCTGCAGCGGCGGTGCAACTACCGCGGGCTCTATAAAAGGAAAGCGGTCCCCGACACGTTGGCATTGGGAGTCTGCAATGGACTTTTCTGGATCGTGGAAGGACGCTCTTACAGCCTTTCACATTCAGTGGGTGTAATGGGATCGTTTATTTCATTGCCAAGAAAATGGGTAAAACCTTTCAGATTTTTCGGCTCTCGCTATCAGGCAGGTTGTGAAGTGGCCTTAAAGCGAGTAATTTGTGAAATTTGCCCAAGCCACGCAGCCAGGGCGAATTTTTAGTGAGGGTAAAAATACCGTGTATGGAAAAATGTGTCAAGCCTGTAAAATGAAAGTGAGTTACTAGAGTGTATGAGAATGCGACATTTCCAGTTGCATATTCATTTCTTAACGGTCTTTTCTAGATGTATTTTCAACTCTTCACATTTTGAGGCACGATGGTCTGATGAAGACAATCGTTGAAGGACTAGTGGAAGGGAAGAAGGGCAAGGGACGGCCCCGAATGAGTTATATGGGACAGGTTATAAAGGATGTAAAAGAGAAGAAATATGTAGCTATGAAAAGATTTGCGGATAGGAGAGAGAAATGGAGACCTGCGTCAAACCAATCTTAGGATTGTTGACTTGTGATGCTGATGACTCAGTGACTGAATAAATGAAAAGAGGCAATGTAAATAGGACTTTCTTACAATTGGTAATTCTAAATTCAGAATTCTTTTCCGTCTATTTTTTCAAATAATATATGTTGTGAATTGCGCCTTATGACCATATAAAGTTCATTTTTGTCATTTTGTCTTAAAATTCTTCCACTTTCTATTGATCAACTTACCACCAGGCTCTCGGCTTATCAGCGGTGTTAAAATTAAGATATTGATTAGAAGATAAATTATTTCATTCGTATTGATAGATGACGGCGTAATATCTTCTACAAAGCTTACTCTTTCTATAATAGTCGGTCATATAATTTTGGAATAGAAATAAGTGTGCCTTTATACTCATAAAACACTCTTTTCAAATGACTATATTGCGGAAATTCATTGTAAGATATTACTTAAATATTGTTTTTTCTGAGAATTGTGGAGGTATTTTATTTTCATTTATTTTTTCGAAAAAGACTAACTCAAATTTTCATGAGTGAAAAAATTTTGTGCAGTCATAGAGCTAGAAATCCCTCCTGTGTGTTCCTAGGATGAACTTTGGCTGAGAATCGCAAGTCCCTACGGATTTATGTCTCGCTGTGGCAAAATGTTTGTCTTGAAGGGAGAAGTTGTGCTTTGGGCTTTTCTGTTCACTTCCTTCCTGCCTTTCTACTTGCCTCACCATCTTCCTTCTTCCTTCGCCTTTCAGTCAGGAAAAGACCGCGTCGTCAATGCTCGCCATCTCAAAGTGTTTTTTCATATCTCAAACACATTCTGGCTTTGCTTTCCCTATTTAGTCTAGAAACTTTGCATGATTCATGTAGAAAAATGCACCAAGTTTGCCATTCCATACTTTTCTCGCGAACCGTAATGAGAGAGTTATTTGTCCCCTGGGAAGTTAATGGAGTGTAGCGATACTACTGCTCAAGTGTTTTTTCTCCTTGGAATTCCTTGAAGGAGGAAAATTTCCTAGTGAGCGATGGTAGGTACTAAAGCTGCTTCAATTATAAGTCCACTATGACTCTAAAAATTCTTTCCTTCAATTTTATGATTTAATTTTGAATTCCTTTTACGACTCTTAAATGCTTCATACGCTAGTTCTAAAGACAACGCATCTTGTGTTATTTTTCAAATAAAAAAAAGATTCATATGATGTTATGGAGTCTTCACATTAATCAAATTTTTAAGAATAGCGGATTTTTCAGAGAGGAAAAAATCATTTAATAGATCGGGATTTGGGTGATCCAGGTTCGAATCCGAGTCAAATTAAATGATATTTCCTCTATGCAATTTACGTTCTTCATATGCACTTGCGGGTGACACCGTAAAGGAATGTTATTTCCTAAAGTGTTGCATTTTTTATTTAATGTGGAATAAATATTTGGCATAAGCAAAGTTGGATATCAAAATTATATTGACTATCAACACAGAGGAGGGCAGTTTTATAAGATAGATTATTTGATTACTGTAGGTACTCACTTGCACCCTTCATTCTCTCTTCAAGGATGCGGATTGTGTTCACTCGCTATCCTTTGTAAAGAAGGATTTATGAGTATCTTTTGTTTCTATGTACGTTTAAGTAAGAGCTCTTCCGTTTATTTTCACTATTGATTGATAATAAGTAGTTGCATACATGGCATGGGTTGTCTTCTTCACTATTAGAATGCATTAGCCTTAACCAAAGCCGTAGGTGAAGAACAGATCCGATTTTCCCAGTTCGGTGGAACATTTTTCGTCGATATGTCGGGGTTTAGAGCTGACTTATGGCCTCCCCTTGATCTCCTAAGTCATTTGATGACAAAATTCACGTTGGGAAGCCACTGAAAATTCCTTGTAGGTCGTAATGAGTCCGAATTATGCACCCCGGTCTTCCTCAACAGCGCATGTTGCACAACAGATGACAGCACCTGCTTCGATAGGCTCGCCTCCGCAAGAAAAAATAGCCCTCAGGAAGCCCTCATTGCCATCAAGGTTTGCCCAGCTAATGGATCCCGAACGTTATTTTTCTCTGGGCCGACAGGAAGAGGGGACTCGAAGGATGGGTTAGGTACCACAGTCCTTCGGCGCGGCGCCCACTCCTACGTCTAGGGGTCCCTTGGTCGGGATGTTGTTGGTGCAGCTGCTTCTCTGTCGAGGGTGCATTGGTGCCTCGTTGCCATGCTCAAACACGTTCGGTCAGCGTCGACTGGAGAGGTAATTTGGGTGTTGTTTCAGAAATCCACCCATTCGGCTTGTAGATACTTTTAAAAATATCTCCACGAATTTTACATCTTTTATTGTTTCCATATATTCACAGGTAATTCCAACATTGAGTTGATGACGAGATTAAAATTTTTATGACCTGTATGAGGGATTCCTCTTCCACGCTGGTGATTGATCACCCCCTGCCAAACACTCAAGAGATGGCTCGCAGGGTATTATGTACACGTAGATGAAGAGAAGGAAGACAAAGGAAGGCCTCGTGAATGAGTAATATGCGATAAGCTGTGACGGACATAAAAAGAAGGTATTCATAAATGTGGAAAGATTAGCTAATAGGAGTGCTGATCGGAAAGCTGCGTCTATCCAATCCTGGGATTGGTGAACTATAATATAATGATGATGTAGAGTTTTCCGTATTAAGAGGGTTAAATGATGAACACCTTTGATGGAAATTACTCATCTATCTACTATAAAGACCACTTACGACCACTCATTCATTCACGTATACAAATGTTTGGGGTGAACGAGACGAGATACGGCAAAAAGTCTAATGAAGACCCCCTCTAAAATTGTCTGAAACCCCAGGAAAAATTATGAAAACACTAAATTTACAATTATTTATCAGTCTATTCATATAAAATTGAGTGTATGGGGATTAGTTCAAAAAATGGCCACCAAATTCCAATGGCGGCGCGGCAGTCATACAAACGAACAATCATTGCAACATATTTGTTTATGCAAACAAGAGGAGCTAAATTGGGAAAGAAGATAAAGGAAATGAAACGCAAAAACTGATAAATATAAGGTAGGAAATTAAGAAAGTAATAATTGAAGTGTCTATTTCTTTGCGTCTTCTTTCCGCAAGAACAAACATCTGTTTAAATCAAAGCGCATTCAAATCAAAAGCGGAGAAATGTAAGGTAAGAAATTAGTTGTTGTTTTTGGTATATTACATCGAGTGTGGTGGTTATTAATTTCAAAGTTTACAAGTGCTCTAAATTCCATATTAGAAATATGATTCGTGCTGTTGACTATAGTTCGTATCTTGTTGGCGATACACGATTGTAGTAGAAAGACTTACATAATATTGGTTGGTAAAAATGATTTTATTATCGTGTTTTGTGATGGTGATAACTTTATATTTTTGTTCACGTTCTTTTTTCCGTTAATTTCCTTTTTAATGTACAATGTTATCCGTGAGCTCCAGGAGTGAATAGGCAGTGAATAATACAATATGGAAGATAAGTGCAAATAAAGGTATTTCTTATTCAATTATTTGTCTTGCGAAAATCACGTTTCCTTGAGTGACTAAGTTATTCAACTGTGAAAATTATCGAAATCTTGACATTCACAATGTCTTGTACACCAAAGGCTGTGATCCGTTACTCACCAGATTTATTGCGCATTGCGTTGGATATTAAAGCTGAGATATTTGTGTATCCCGATTCATTAAAACTTTTGATAGAGGTATTTCTGAAGTGAAATCATTCGCGATGACGATAAATAATATTTCGATTAAATTCATCATACTAGCCCCAATTCGTGCTAAGACGCATTTGTTCTAGATATTGATATTCTGTCCCTACGTAATTCGCTTACGAAGGGGAACAGCTGTTACATCTTATTCGTATATCAAGAATTTGGTTGAGTTTTGTGGAAAATAATTAATAAACGTGTTTTTCATTGTAATACGTAAAGTCGTTATGATATTACGTATGCATTGGGTGTTACAGTGGAACGTGGTCTCAATGCTTTTTGTATTTGAATTGAATAAGTTAGAGAAACTCGTAGAAATTTATTTTACCTTTTTAGCCCCTCAGAAAAACGTTGCTCTTTATAAATATTTACATTCATATTGTAGCCTACGTTCCATGCGCTCGTTTTACGTGAAAGTGGAAATATCGCTTATACCTAAGCTTGCCAGCTTAAAAGTAAACGATCCTTAAGTAACAAGTAGCAAACAAAAAGTGTAAGACCTCCCACAGTGAGCATAACAGGCCGGAGGCCTTTTTCGGGGGGGCCTTGGGGGGGCAGAGCCCCCCCAGCGAGCTAAGCGAGTTGTTGAATATAAGGGCAATGAAGTCACTGAAGTCATTCCTTGTAATTTATTTTAATGAGCAAAGTTTCCGAAATATTTGTGCCGATAAATAGAGAAATCTCTTTTTACGTTGCCTATTTCATAAATTTGGTTTAAGTATCCTCCTTTTGGGTTTTTTACGTGTACATGATACTTAGTGAGCCACCGCAATGGTGTTTGCAAGGTTGCTTGTCTACACTATGCATAAAGCATGCTACTACATGTAGGAGCTCCCTCGGTGACACGCATAAATATGTCACACGGTTTGGCTATCACCAAGCATCATTATTCATTCCGCTGTCTCAACAGTTAGACCTACAATCACATTCATCACAAGATGTGTAAAAAAATTGCATCACAAAAATGTAAAAATAATCGCATCCATACAGAACGATATTTTAGCACTTCTAATCGAATTATTCTTTAGTGTTCCGTAAGAGTTCAGCTAGAGAGCTACACTGGTTATTCAAAAGATTGTTTTTTACTTTAACTTTTAAAGTATCCAGGAGAGAATCTTTCCTCATCTTTTTTTTTGCATCTACTTCGATGTTTGGTACTGATTGGGAGGCTACGTCATTTCAAGCCCAGGATTGTTGACCTACGGAAATTAAAATTATGAAGAATTTTTTTAGAAATCAAGGGCTTTTATTGAGATTTTATTTATACACGCATGCCGATGTGCAATTACTCTCACTGAGTAAGCTCCCTTGAATAAACCTGCATTGTGAGAGATATTTTTTTGAGCCGCCTCATTGTTGAAGGTTCATATTCACTGATAATAGAACTCAAGTGGATAGGGGAAGTGCTCATGGCAGTAAGTCGTTTTGAAAATCCACCCTTTTGGTGAGGGCCATCCTTAGAACCCTTGAAATAATATTTAATGTTCTCCATCCAAATCATGCTTCCATTCAGCATCACAGGTTAGCAAAATTTTTATTCTTTCGGGCTGCATATTCAATTTGAAATTTACCTATATGACACACTTCCAAAGTATTAATTCTACTTGGATCGCAAATCCTAGCTACTATTTTCCCAAGACAAGTTCACTCAGTTAAATATGGTGTTGATACTTCAGTTGTACGCTCTCCTCATACGCAATAAAATTATTGTAAGTATAAGATAATTTGATTACTAATCGATATGCAGGCGGCTGGGGGCCTTTGAGCCACGGGTTGCATACCAATTCATCTACACTTACATTAGTATTACAAGCTCTGACATTCCAGCAATCATTGGCTTTTGACGCAAGGATTTTGGAGATCATTCATTCATAAATACGTGCGAACAATTATTTTACTCGGTTAATTCCTCATTATTTATTATAATAGATAATATCTAGTTTTCAACAGTCATCTTATCATCACGAATTTTTTTTTATACTTCTTAGTTGAGTGTTAATACTAGTACTTCGTCGATATGCCTGAAATAAGGGATTAGAGGAAACATACTTTCGTAAAATTGGTATTCTTAAAAATCTATCCTTTTGAGCTGCATGTAATCATTAATTTTAGAGCGATTTTAAGAATCTTTTTTAATATCTTGTTACCATCAACGCACCGGAATTTTACCTTGATATATTGGTGAAACAGTTATTTTGACTTCAAGTATTTAGCAGTCAGAGACTTTTTAGAATACATTATCCAGAGATAATCGTAGGTCAGTACGCGTTATGACATTCGCAGAGATCATTAAACTATAAAGTATTATCATTGGACATATTTTTCGATTGTATATTGTACTTATCAATGGAATTGTTTCCAGTTGTACCTTGAGGACCTTGAGAGTGACCCTGACGAAAGAAACTTCTACTGTTTGCGGGACGGAGTATCGCTGGTGTTTTGTTTACTTTGATGTGAGACGAAGAAAGTTAAACTTGTCATCTGTACTTAGTGTAAACATGAGGAACGGTGTCAGTGTGAAATTCTGTGTGAAGTTACGCCCTTGACGTCTGCTACACTTTTCGTAGGAGTTACTTCTCAAATTGGCTGATCACAATTAGCTCCAAGTGTGTGTTCCCCGCCTGCCTTAAAATTTTATCAGAATACATAATTTCTTTTCCATGAGACCCAGGTTATGAATAGACTCTAAAAAATACAGTTTCAGTAAGTACTACCACATTCTGTGCTTCATAACGCATATGTATAAAGAAGAGAAAGAGTAATGTCTGACATCATTTCAGTGGTGAGCAAATATAGCCACAGTGACTTCAGTTAACTTAAAGGACAAATATTGACCTGGAAGCCGCTAGCCTTGTGCGCCCAAAATGTTCAAATTGAGTTAGCATCGAAAGTTGGAGGTGGTTCTATAGTCTCAGTGACTACCACGACCTTGGATTGTTTGTTAAAACTTCATCTTACTAATGCGTGTGCTTAGTTCATGTTTTGATTTTATTTAATATGTGTGATTTAAGTTGGCTTCGCATTGATGTCCAAATTTGATCGGTAATGTAGGAATGATGATTGGATTGAAAAACCCGTAGCAATGAACACCTAGGATTGAAATGTGATTATTAGCAACTGAAAGCAAAGTGATCTCATCAAAAATTATAGCTCTTGGTTGCAGTTAAGTTACAGTTACGCAAACATATTGTCGGGAAAATTTAACTCGCCGGAGTTTATATCTTATCCGAACTTGCCGATAATCGGAAATCCAAAACTCATAATCCCTCAAGAAATATTAATGACTGAAGGCAAAGTCATCTCATCCAAATATTCTAGCTCTCGGACTCCAGTTATTTTATAGCTACTTAGATACATTGTCTGAAAAATTTATTCACTCTCCGGAATTTAAACCTTATACGAACTTTTCGGGAATCGGAAATCCGAACCTTACAGTCCCTCAAAAAATTGATGAGGTTTAACTTTGTTGATGAAGCAATATAAAATTTTAAATTGATCAAAGCAATTAATTGAAATTCCTTTTCAACGGAAAATATAGTTAATATTTTTGCATCACTCGTTCAAATATATGTTCACCTATATCATCATTAGAAAAAAATATTTCGTTCGCGAATGTGAAGTTATGATAAAAAAAACGCCAAAATATAACTTCGGACTGGCCAGTGATCAATTTTTCCGAAATAACCCGCATTCCCACATTAAATGATATTTTTACGATACTGAAACTATTTACTTAGACGAGTACTCGAACTTGCAGTTCTCCAATAAGCAATGAGTGATTAAACCAATTATAAAAAGGCAATAGGAAAATGAAATGATCAGGCTCTCTGACTAGAGAAGCATTTCATGAAACTGCAATAATATCTGCCGGGAAATATGGTATTGAAGCATCTCATTACCCATGAAATGTAGAAAAAATGTGGCTCTTTGATGAGACCGCAATACTTCGCAAGTCGACGTCGCGTCCCATTGAAATTTTATGAGGGACAAGTCTTGTTACGCGAAGAATCTGGAGGTAATTTCTCACAGCTTTTCGCACTGAAGTCGCAGCTAGAGAGGCGGCAAATTTCTTTAATATTTTTTATAACGAATACTATTGCCCTTAAAAAAGTTCCACGGCTTGTACGCCTAGTTTCTTTTATTATTATTTTCTTTTCCCTCGTGGCTTCCCCGTCTGTTTGAGGAATTCTTTCGCGGGCGTACCCGAGCAAGCTTGGCCCCTTCCCTGTAAGGCGGCAAAAGGTGGGAATTACCCTGCGGGTCCCTCCGCAGTCGGAAAACTCATCGCAAAATGTCCCCACGGGCTGACTTCCTCGCGCGCTTGCTTGGTCTCCTCTCCTTATGTCTCCCTCATGCTCAGCTCCTCGGTCGACCAAAATCCTTTCTTTTCATGCTTTATTTTTTCAAATTCCGTCTCTTTTCGAGTTCTGGGAGGAGGAGAAGGGGTGGAAATGTTAGAGAAGGTTAGCGGGGGCGTAGAACTGAGAATTTTAGTGGGGTAGAGTGGTGGTGGTGAGAGAAATGTTTTCGTAACTGCTGCTACCCTCTGGTGGTGGCTCGCACAGTCTCGCGACAGTTTGTCTGGCAAATAAATCACGGTTGCGCGCATCCTTCTTCGCCTTCCATCCCCCTCCCCTCCTTCTCTCACCCCTCCCTGTCTACAGCTTACACCACCACCTCTCCACCCTATTTTTCTTTCTCAATTATTCCCAACCCCTCGCACACCGTCGCAACATTATTTTGGTACTTCCTCTCCCTCCCTCAACGTTCCTATCCGCGCCCAATTCTTATATTTATCCATCCCGCCCTTACTCTCTGCACTCGCACTTCTTCTCATAAATTGTGCTAAAAATATTTTAATACCACCATTATTTTGCGTAAACTCGATTGTTTCTGGCTTTACTTTGTGAAAATTCATTCTGAATCCATTCGTAACGATTTCTGTACCTGATGATGTCGCCTCTGCGACGAAACCGGTCGTCTTGGATAAATCGTGTGAAAAAGTACCATAACTTTTTACTGTTCATTATTTTGCATGTAAGATTAATTTTTTTAATGAGTTGACTGTTTTATTCTGTTTTGGCTCGATTTTTTTTGGTGGTGTTAAATTTTATCTTCATTTTATTAGTTTATCCCAGCATTCCTTAGCATCTGAAATCGCCTTGTCTTTTCGATGATTCAAAAATTTTGAACAGTGTTTGCATTATAATATTTCTACTAGATGTGAGCGTAGTTTTACGTATATCATCTAGAGACGTCATAATGCTTAGGGTGTCTTATGGTAGTGAGTTCGGACTCGGACTAGTTTACCTTTAATATATTAGTTAAATGTTAAAACTTTTTCTCTTCCATTGGCTCCTCTCCCGCTGTTCTAAACCTGACTTTGTTAGCCAGTCCGATATATTTTTTTAAAGATACTGGACTCATCTGATCAGGAAGATTGAGTTCGCCCTTTTTATTTCATTTGGCGCACATTTATTTCATAGTTCCGCAATTGTTTTATAAGAGATTTTCTCTGTGGTAAACTAGCGATCTTGGATAAATGAGTGCTGTTACTGATATATTAATCTATCCTGCCCTCTCTGTCTTTTCCACCTTTGTTTTGCTTCTCCTTCGCCTGTGCATACTCCTCTACTTCAACCGTTCAAAACAGTCTCACTCTTCTCCCATCATGTATTCTCTTCTTCTTCCCCCTGCGTAATAAAATCTTTGCCTCCGCATCCATTACTGGGAAATGCAAGCAAAAGGGATGGTATCTAGAGAGGGTGAGCTTTTCTTCCTAATGGGGAGCTTGGAGAATGGTGTGGCATAACGATTATAAGACGATTTCGAAAATGTAAAATTGACTCTTATCTCAAAAGCTATAGGGGAGGTAATGGATAAAATTGGAACCCTCAAGTGTTAGTTTTAACCATCTCCGATGGCGCGTAAGAGGGTGACGATTTTACATCGTGTTTCAATGCGAATGAGGACAAAGGATGAATGTTCCAAGGAACAAACTAATTTCCTTTCCGCCTCATTATAAAGGCTATTTTTGTATGTGCCGTGCTCTTTTCTTATTAGTTATTTTATATTATTTATAATTTTTTGCTTAATTGGTGTACTTAATAGGGAATTTTCGTGTTCGTTTCTCAAAGGGAAATACGAAACCCGCTACCTATCTGCTGGCAAATATATTTTATTCGTAGAATTTCAGCTTTCCTTGGATCAATTAGCCGTGTTTTATTTTCTATTTTCCCAGAAGCCTATTATTCTTTCCTTAGTGATTTGTTTCGATAGTTCATTCCATTATACACGGTTTAATGCGCAGTTATTTTTTTTTACTTCCTTTGATGTCTGGAGCGCGTGTGGGTTCTTATTACGTTAATTTATGTGTCACTTTAACCATGCTAAGTTAATATCATAATGGGAAATTGTATTTTGTGCAATTAACTTAAAAATCACTGTTTACAAATTTTTCACGCATGTTGATTCTTTTCCATACAATCAATTTGTGATGTATATTCTCCCGTTTCATGGCTATCAACAGCTTCATTGTTATCCACCTCCTAATCCTTTTCCTAGCTTACTATACTGCAACTCTGTGGTTAATTTCTCATAAAATAATAATTCGTGGCGTATCCATTGTAGTTATATTTTTCGGTTTCAGTTTTTTGCAAGTAAAAATTATTGTTGAAAATTGTTGTTAGAGTGCATTGCGAATTTAAACCTAAGATATTTGCTATCTAAATGCACTTGATGATTTTGTGGTGAAAACGTAGTCCAAGGATAAAAGCATCTAAAGGAAATTAGCAATAATTTCATAGAAAAATATTCTCTCTAATTACGCCAGACCGTACATAAAAGTATGCTTTGAAAAAAAAGAAACGTGAAATCAATGCCAGGACCTCATGTCGAAGGACCTCGATTACGTGCTGCTTCCACATAACAAAGTGTGAGGTTCTAGAAAAAAAAGGAATTTTGCAATCTGTATCGCCACTATCTGTAAAACATAAGCGCGTGCTGCTATGCAAATTTAATTGATACATCCATTAAAGTGAAAGGATCTTGATAGCATGCATACCTCAATAATGTATTTCTTCATACCCTCTCGGTCGTGCGCGGCTAACTCTTTGTCCTCTCCTCATCCGCCTCATCTAATGTCGCATTTTTTGGTCCTTCGAATACACTTTTTCAATTTTCTTCCAACTCGAACTGCGGAGACTTGCCCACTATAATTATATGGGTATGAAAAATATATTTCAGTAATTTTTATTCCTAATTGGCAATTACAGAGTGATCAGCTTTTCCATGGGGAAATTATATTGCTTCCTAACGCCCCTGTGAAAATATTAATTTTACTCTACAGAAACATCGAAACACAAGCAAAACCCAGATACCTTGTGTTTACCGTTATGCTCGATTTTTTATGTTTTCCAGTAATTATAACTATTAAAGTATTTTACCGATTAAGATAGGTTTACACAAAGCATTTTGCGGATTATCCAGTCCGGCATGCCCTATCAAACTGTACTTTTTGTCAATAAACAAGAAGACATACTACCTTTCATTCCATACTTTAATCCCTTTTATATTATCATCCTTCCCCTTCGCTTAGTTAAAATATTTCCTCAAGCACTTTTTTATTATCCTCTTTCCACTCTGTACTCGCTCTATCCAAACCTGCTGTCTCCTCCTTATCTCATCTAGAAGCCGCCAATCCTTACCTGCTATGTTCAGCACTTTGTCGTTTTTCCTTCTCTCTATCTATCTCACCTACTCTAATGTTCTCCAAACCCACATCTCGATATCCTCTTGTCTTCTCTTTTCTTCCTACCTTAGTGTCGAAGTTTCCGCGCTGGAAAGCGCTACACTACACTACTGAATTTTTAGCAGACTTTTCTATAAACTAAGGGACGTAAGGGACTATTCATAATCTCTTTCATGTTCATTAGGCCCTCCTTTGCTAACGCTTTCAAAGCTAATATTTTTTAAATTTCATCATATCACTTATGAATTATAAGATAAATAGTTTATTTAGCATGTTCAACTCATTAAATTCAGAAACGAGAATAAAATTCAATGCTAGTATGACTCACTCAGTGTTTCAACCTTCAAAATATTCTCTTGATTTCCTTACTGCTATATCCGGCCACAAGTGGTTTAAAAAAATCTTAATACCATGGGCAGAGTAGTCACCAGAGAGAGGTCACCTCAGTACTTACGCCGCGTACCAAATCAGCCTCTTGTCTCGGTTACCTTTTGTTCAACGCGATATGACTAGACAATGAATAATTGACTTCTGTAAAATTATTCCATGCAAGCTAGCACATTTCTCGCACCAAGGCTAATGACAAATATTGATGTTTTAAAATAGTTTTTTTCTCCACCATATCCGTGTATGCATGCATTTCTTAGAACACCTTCGGTGGCTTATTAACCCATTATAACCCTATGTTGCTTCTAAGCAACATCAAAAATGTATACATTTTCAGATCTATTCAGGAAATATCTAAACTACGCATTATTTCGTGGTGCAAATTTTAATGACGAAATGTTTAGCTACCAAGATAATTATGATTGAGTGCAAAATTTTCAAGTTTTCAGAACGAAAAGTCGTGAAATTCGATTTCCTTCCAAAGCAGCTCTGGGTTGGAAAGGGTGAGTCAAGGGATATCATTATGCCCAACTTGTTCCGTACTTGGGTTAGTGATTGGATTAATCGTTTTTTTGCATAATTTAACGATATTTGTTTTCTCTCGGTTATTCCTTAGAAAATCCACCCGTTTTGAGTTTTGCACATTGCGAAATTACGGTTTTAGGTTTCACATGTTCTAGGCTTGTGTTTAATTATGATATGTATTGAATCTGCGATGATATTTTCGGTGGTAGGAATAATTTCACGATGTACAATGCAATTTCCATAATCATTACCATTCACTGTGATGGTTCTGGATTTTACCTAACAGAGACAATCCGGAGTTGTTTGGGATAAAGCCTTCAGTTGAGGGAGTCTCGGCGGTTTTCCCCCCTCATATTTTTGTGTTTTCACGACTCATTAACGATGGTTTTGGGCAGATACTTATGAGTAAAACAGACACTGAAAATTTGTCTATTTTTGATGTTCTTATCGTATTATTACTAGTGCTTTGGTAAACAAGATAAGTCCTGGTAACGCAAAAATTGAAGGGAATTAGTTTTTCCTCCGAGGGCAGAAGTACTTTGATTAAAGCTATGCATAATTTCATTAGAGCCTTCCCTTTTTACTTTTCAACGGCTAATGTACTAACACCCCTCGCCACACGCCTCTGAGGCGGCCTGCTGGGTTGTATGTAGATGTAGGTGAAATTACAATTATTTTGAAATGGGTTTTCATTCTCATGGTACATTTATCATTCAGTTCATCTAGCCCAGCATTTTCTCTCTCGAGAGAAGGTTCAATCGATGCGTGGTATAGGGCATTTTAGCCAATGGAAGAAAATATGTCTCGTATTTCGAACCATTCGTTTGTCTATCAACCATACATTTCGCCCTTCTGAGCGGCACTTTGATCCAACTGCGACTTAAGTAGCGTTTCCCATGCGCTTTACATATCGTACCTGAAACCCCTTGAGAGCGTTTGGCTCGTAAAGAGTAGGTTTCACCAAACATTTTTCAATAGTTATCTACATCTACATACTACCCCGCAAGCAGCCTAAAAAGGCGTGTGGCAGGGTGTTAGAACACCAACCGTAAACATATAAAAAGCTAATGATCAAACGAAATTACAACTAACATTTAATAAAGTCCTTTTATGGCTCGGGGGAAAAAAGAATCGCCGCTCGGCAAAAATATTTCTCTCTCTTAATTCTCGCTTCTGTCGGACCTGGAGGTTATGCAGTGGTAGGAGGAACGTCTGGTACTCCGGACATACATTATCCCCGCATTGTCTCCAATATTTTTTCCTTCTTCCATTTATATTGTTCCACCTTTCCTGTTTCATCATATTTTCCCTTTCCACGATTGTCCTCCCTCTTGTAGTTGAAGGGTTCATTTATCAGTTTCTCTCTCTCTCTCTGCGGCCTAATCCGGTTAGTGAACCTCCACTCCTTCCGCTTTTCCTCTACTTTCCTCTTTTGTCCAACCCCTGGGAATTTCCTCTTTTCTTCCAGGAGAAAGTGGACAGGCGGTGAAGAATGGGATGGGAGGAAATTTTTGTGGAAGTTTCAAGGGTAGCTCGATTGTCGGCTTATTATGCTTTAGGAGTCGTCGTGCCTCTTTTCTTAAAGGGGTTTTGTTTCTTTTTACAAAGGGAAAAAGGTAGGTAGGTACGGAACTTTCGATTTATGGCTTCAAAAGGGCTCCGAGCTGGAAGACGTGTTTGCGATATTTGGCGATGATGAATGTTTGCACTGCTAATTTTCGCGGCCTGCCGGGTGGGTATTTATTCCCAGCTGTTTCTCTCTGGAGGAAATGCGTACGATCTCGCAGATTCGGGAAACCTCCGCGAACTACGATCCTCTATTAATTTCTCCTCCTTTTCCCTAGGCGATTACGGTCACTGTTTCCCTGATTAAGGTTAAGTAATCGTAGCAATTGGATTATCCGTAGTTTACATAGTTAGTTGACCTCGCTGGGTCAGGAAACTAATGTGGATATTTATCAGGAAGCCATGAATCACAGAGTATTTTCATAGTAGAGGATTAATATTTTCGTCTTTTCATACAGGAAATGAATTAGGGGAATTATCACTCGAAAATATTTTTAACATCACTTAAACTTAATACGAAAGCTTGTTTGAGAGAAATGTAAAATCATAGTGCATATTCATACTGAAAATTTAGCTGCCCTTGTTTTTGTCCTTTAGTTTATTAACCTTATCTGCTGAAGATTCTATGTTTCTATTAAATTTTGACAACTCATTTAGATAATTAAATAAATGAAAAATAATCCCATCTTTCTTTCAATCGTGCATAGCGTCCGATATATCGAACGCGCGTATTTTTTTCTGAGCTCTAGTTGGCATGCGCTACATAGTGGTAGTACATCACGTTCAAATGGATGCCAGTGGTCACCGCATTGCTAATGTATCTTAGTTGCTTCCATGAATTTATCGTGTTTTGAAGCATTTATTTGAGACATGGCATTGAAAGAATTTTCAGTCGCCCGTGCGAGGTTAAGAAATTATTTTTTATTGAAGTATGCACCAAAATATGTTGATACTTTCTCTCAGATTTTCGCTCTATAGATTTATCTTTTTATTTTCTATTATTTCTAATTTTTTTCCAGACTATTTTATATCTGAAAACTATCATATTATATCTATCATATTATAGCTGGAAACTGACCGTCCGATCTATGCACGCCATACACTGGGGGTCAGATCTCGTCGCAAATCTGATAATGGCTGCCTTTATATGTGCACCATAATTATTTATACTAGTGATGTATTATTTAACTATAAAATAAAATTCATATATTTTACCGGAGAAATTGTAGAATACTTTATGCTCTAATGGGTTAATACAGTGGGTTCCTACCTTGAGATTGCAGGGATGCTCTTTCAATGAGATTTATTTGCGTCTGTATGCAAAGAACATCGATGATAAGTTGGATGCTATCGGCATTAACTTTGTGAAAATTCATGGTTTATTAGGGAATTTAACTTTCCAAACGAGGATCACTTAATTTCTTTCTTTATCTACGACCGGTGCCGTCCAAAAGATGCCTGATGATTTCCGGTGTTGGACGAAACCGGCCGTTGTTCAAGAAAAATTTTTATTCGATATTGTGTACAACGTTTAATAATAAAATCAAAAGTATAAATTGCAAAAGCTAAGGTTTAAAGATAATGAAATTTCATAGGGCATGTCTTTAATTTTCAATATATATTCTCAATTTTATACATAAAATTAAATACGGTAAGACGTACCTATTTCATTTCTATGATCAATATAGGTATGCATGGTTAAAGTAAGGATTCCTTAATCGGGATACTTGCATATCTTGGTTTTCGTATTGAACATAATGAGTAAGTTTTTTGAAATACCCCTAATTTTTGGTGGTCGCTATGCATGCTTTATTTTGAAAATTTTGTGCATCTTTTTATACGGTCACTTTTGAAAAGATGAACATTTAATTTCAATGAAACACGTGCTCTGCATCCGGGAAATAGGTTTGAAATTTGTGTGAATAAGGCATTGCTAATGTAGCAATATAATAATCCTGTTGCGAAATTGGCCCTTATGGAGGAACCAGGGATTTACGTGCGGTCAAGACATTTAGCTCCGTGCTCGAGTGTTATCGGATGCATAATTTCTCTTTCAGCCTTCATAGGTTACCCGTAGTGAGGACACGAGAGCTCAGCGTGTCGTGTTCGGGACCTCAAACTGTGTGACCTTTTAAGTTTATTTCTGAAGAAAGCCATCCACCCTAATTCGCGCCGCTGCATTTTGTATGCGGTTACGTGATAGGCGCACGTCGGCAGGAGGCCTGGAGATAAAGGTGACTTCACCTTGTATGCAGACCTCGTTTTGCCGCACCCAGCACGCAGTGCATTATGACTTGACCCGTAAATTACTGCCTTTAGAAGAAAGTAAGTGAAGGTTTAAGCATTTTTTTTTAATCCTCACAAGTAAATACACTGCACCACGTATGTTTTTCAAATTAATCAATTTCCTCTGTTTTTTTTTTTTGACGCGGTATCTGGTCCTTCCTAAGTGGAGTATTGTCATGAATATATTTTTTAATATCAAAATTATTTAGCCCTAAAGAGATAACTTACCGCTTTCTTTTCTCATCCATACCGCTTTCTTTTCTCATCCGTTGTTTCAATTTTTGTACGGATATTGTTTTAAATTTATGCCTTTTAGTCCGAAAGCTTGAGGATAATTATTAGCCATTGTGGACATATGTTTTCTATAAGATGCATAAATTATATATTTTCTAGATTAGATTATCCTACCAGGGAAAAATTAGGAAATATTCTGGCAAAGTCATTCATTTGATGAAACCATAGCTCTTAAATAAAGCAAAATGCGTAACTGCTGAAAAATGCTGTTGTGATCATAGTAAAATATATATTTTGTATCAAATATAATTATTTAATTTTTTTGTGCTCATGGAATTTTAATTTTGTTTTGTAGTCTCATAATAAGCCATGGTATGAATACAGTAGCACCCAGCTATCGGCAATGTATCCTAAATTGTACAGTTTTAATTCTAAGTATTCTTTTTCCTTTATCCAACGATAGTGCCGAGGAAGAATAAATGGAGAGTGCAGTAAATAATCAAGAGTGGTAAAATTGAAGACATATTCGGCTTACCTCATCGGGTAAATACAAATCTCATTACTATTTCTTTGTTACATCAGTAATTTTTATCGGGACACATTTTCCTATATTCTCAACTCTGGCTTGAAATAAACAAAGTATATGCATGTTCATACGAGATGAATGCGGGCATGACAAGTATTTAGATACGTTGCATCAAGTTCTAATTCGAAATTTTCGCAAAATCTATTTCGTAGTAAAAGTATCTGAATCAGTATGAAAATTATGCTTCACCATTTTCAATAGTTAATTTTGGGGAAAGTAGAACGGAAGAAAAACTTTACACACCTTATCTCATTTCTAGCCTCTTTTACCTGCTAATACCTGAGGCTAGGATTACACTGATCATGGGAAATATTGCCCTATTTTTCTTGTATTAATAGCGTCTGCTATAATGAAAGAAGCAGGAAAAATACTTTAGTTTTCATATTTCTCAGCAACAAGAGAGTGCTTGAAATTTGAATGAATTTTCAATGTGTCAGCGTGAAAAGGCGCGAAATGAGAAAAACTTGTAATCAAAAAAAGAGTTGGGCATGAGACTGAAATGATGAAAGTTGGAAGTATGAATCGGTAGACTTGAAAAAACTCACAATGCAATAACATGTACAGATGGGAGCTACATATTCAGTGTGAGAGAAAATATTTTCTCACTCTCAATCGAAGGGAAAAGTTTGCTTGCTTTATACACCTAAAGCATTTGATATTTTTTTCGAAACTGTGAATATGTATCTCACGGCCTCGCGGTAATCCATTGCTCTCTGGAAAACAAGCCATTCTTTCGGGTGAATTCTTCAACGATTACCAACCGGGTTAGGTTTTGCATGATGGATGTGGATGTTTCGAGAACCTCGAGAGTAATCGATGGTTTATGCCAAAACTGAGTTAAAAATGAAATAGCGTGGTAAAATTGCAACGAAAAGTGAAATTCATTGCCACCACAACAACCCAATGCCTCCAGTTTTCCGTCATCGTCAGGAATAAATCGAAATCAAGTATTGCAGCAAACGGAATGAACCTGAGAATTTTAACTTATCTATTTTTCACAATTGTAGTTATGCATTTGGAAATTAAATAAATACCTCAGTGCGTAGACTATCTCGGACGCATCGGTCATTATCCGTTTCTATATGGAAAGAGTATGTTTCAGTTCCGAGAATTCCATGGATGAACGTTTTTTGTTATGTCTAGGTGTTTTGTAAATGGCGGTGTATAGTGAAGACATGGGAAATACTATCATTACCTGAGGTTTCAAATTATCGTAATCCTCAGATATAAGTAGTAAACTGGATGAAAATATTGACGTAAATAAGCCTATATAACGTGCGGTTTTTAAAACTGGGTTTTCTCTTTTTTTGCCTTCGTCCTAACTATTTTCTCTAAGACTTTTTTTTTACAAAAGAATATTATTATCGCTTTCATACGAGGGATGTTTTTTTTTTTACCTCCGATAGCTCATCAAAACACCATGCAAGCGACAGGCGGGCTCTGCCCAGATAGGGCAACTGCACGTTAATGCAGCTGATCAGTGTCAAACACTACGCCCATTCCTATTCAAAACAAAAGAAAAGACATGCTGAATCCTGGAATTGTTCTGATCCATGACAACGCCCGTCATCTCAGCGGTGATGCATTCCAACCACTCCTTTAGCAATTTCAATGAGAGATTTTCGATCACCCGCCGTACAATGCCGACCAAGTACCTTGTCACTTTCATATTCACGCTGAAATAAAGATGTGGCTAGGAGGGAAGCGTTTTCAAACGGGCAATGAGGTTCAGGATAAAGGCAACATTCATTGAAAGTCATTGGCGGCAACTTCCTATGAAGGAGGTGCAGTTAAGCTTATCTACAGACACTACCGATTCTTCTATCGCCGAGGCGATTATGTCGAAAGGACACCGCAAGTATGCTCAATACGTTGCAATGAAAACATTTTTAATCAATCACTTCGTCTTCTGATCATGTCCCATCGGAGGTTAAAAAAAGCGCCCTCTTATTTCACGTAAATATTATTCATAATAGCAAAAATCTATTATTTTCACGTGTCATGCGTGGAGAATTAAATGATTTAAATTAGTTTCTCTGGATGCATTATCGCGAAATCAGCGATTGATGAATAGCCTGTATTTTCTTAGGCACGTGTTTTACATTTGCAGAGTAATTGATTTCGTGTTTATTGTCTGTTTGTACCATTTACCTGAATGTCCTATGGGTAATGGGTATTGGCTTTTCATTAAAATCTATCTAGTTCGTCATACGTTTTGTGAAACTATTCGGATAAATCGATCATCAATGATTAAATCACATTAAAAAGGTGTATTACAAGGAACATTCGGTGACAGATTTGTGCAATTGAAATTATTTACTTATTTGATTTAAACTGAAACTCCGCAGTTTTATCAACTGAATGAAACATTTTACGTGAACAAGGTGATAATTGAAAATTATTTTACGATTTCCGTCAGTATTTCCTATGGCTTATAGGATAAAATCCTATTGGCATTTGACGCACAGGAACTTCGTAAGTTCGGAGAATGGGTCCTAAGGAGTCTGATTGTCTCTTGTTTTTTCGAAAAATAATAGCCCCTTATTTACGAGCGAAGGTGTACAACCAGGTCCACTCAATTTATACAAATGAAGAAAATTTACGCATGTCTACTCTAACAAAGGATTGAGTATTCATATGTCATGAATTCCCGTGGGTAGTATGAAAATGAATATTCACAATATTTTGATCACTTGTATGCTTTGTATGGTAGGGAAACATATCATTCCTTAGAATCGAAAATAAAGATCAAATACTGTTTGTCTTCTCTATTCTTCTCCTTGAACGAAACGTATAGTGATCATCTGCTCTCCACAGTTTTCAGGAAGACAACCAGGAGAAAAGAGTGGGGTGCCTCTGCTTTGGAAGAGCATTTTCTAACACTAAGGAATGTGGTCGCTGTGTAATAAAATCCCTCACACGGTGACCTTTCGTGGACACATCCGAAGGACCTCTGACCTTCCCGCACGTTCTTCCGTAGTAATTACCCCTATGGAACACTTTTTCCTCAAGAAAAAAAAATCAAAACGCGCACCTTCACATGGCAGTTCTCCTAAGATTACCGCTCATTGAAAGGGTGTCTTCCAGGGGCTCTCACAGCCTTGACCTCTGTCCCATAGCCTTGCTGCAATTACAATGTTGTCGTCTCGAGAGATTTACAAGTTTTGCTTCCCCATCTCCTCTGCTCCCTTACCCATGTACGCTAAATCCTCGTCCTCATTTTCTCTGCTTTGTGTGCACTCGCTCTAAATTTATGTATATTTGCGAGTCCTGACTACTTAAAGCCCGCCTCCGCCCGGGTGCATAAGCTCTTTTCTCAAGTTTCCTTTGATGCGCCCCGCGGAATAAATTAACGCGACGTCCCCCGTGCCAGTAAGGACGGAAAGAAGTAAATATGGAATGATAATACGGGCCAGCTCACTGGGGGCTCTACGGATATGTGACGCATTCCAATTAACTCGCGTTCCCTCCATGGAGACACCCTTCTAGGAAGAGGAGAATCGATAGTTGCTGGGGTATCTTTTCCTTCTGTCGATCTGGTGACCGGACGGCTTTGCAAGAGATAGATAGGGAGGGAGTGTAAGAGTTAGGTGGTGGTATGGGTGAATACCCAGGAGATTCTCTCAAAGAGATGTCGGGTAATGTGGCTGTTTGTGGGATACCGCATAAATGCCCGCGTCAAAGAAATGAGACGTCCTCCTCAAAGGAGTCGTGATTTTTTTTCGCTTAAATTTATTTTTTTGTCTGTTTCTCTTTCTCATTTAGGAGAGCTATATTGTCTCTTTTGCCACGCGCTCAGAGGATTATCCTGGAGAACTCGTGTTCCAAAACGAAGTGGGAATGTTTCTTTTGCTCCCCTCCGCATCTTGGACTCTTTTTCTCCAACTTCCTTTTAAAAACCCCTGCGTACTTGAGACTAAAAAAATCTCCGTCTAAGTAATTCCCAGTGTACCACCTCAACGGTTTGTGTTGAGGGGGGGGGGTTGGATTTTCACCAGCATGCTTCTGGTTTGAATACTGTTGCCATGCAAACCGCTTCCTATTCGTGGACGTAATTGGAGTTAGTTTAAGCTACCAACGAGCACTCATCGACTTTCCCATGTTACACGGCACCTTACTGTTAGCCATAAGTTTCATTTGCAAGAGTTTGCGTTCCACGTATACTGCAATAAACTTTCATAAATATTGGATTGAATACTACCATGCCAACGCACGAGGGTGCTTGAATGGGTATTATTCGACCTCAGAACGTGATGTTTTTTTCATGTGCAAAAGTAGAAAAATGCTGCTACATTTGCCACCTTCATATGTCACTCCATTTTATTCGCATGTTCTGCGTGCGCTGAGCCTTGGGCATCATTGGTTAAGTGGTCAACTATATGTCTATGTTGAGTGAAGACGAATAGTTTTTTTACCGGTGACACCAATTTTGCTTTCAGTTTTTTTTCAAG
This sequence comes from Ischnura elegans, assembly GCF_921293095.1. Taxonomy (NCBI): domain Eukaryota; kingdom Metazoa; phylum Arthropoda; class Insecta; order Odonata; family Coenagrionidae; genus Ischnura; species Ischnura elegans. Next base: position 70,791,880 of record NC_060249.1, on the reverse strand, counting down.
GAGGGGAATCAATGAGTTCCATCTACTCAGTGTAAACAAACTATGGGAATTAAGATACTTTAAAGATGATAGATTCTGGATTAATATGGTTGAATAAATATCAGTAAAAATCAGTTAATTTCCATTAGCCCCCGAATGTGAACAGGTTTTGGTCAATTTTTCATTGAAATTGGCTTTAATCTGAACGTCAAAACTGAGCTCATGGAATCGTTATGCGTTTACCTAATGTTTATGGCAAACGAACTTGCACGAATTTAGCCATGCTAGTTTAGTTCCCACTTCAACAGGAAGAACAGATGAACATCAACCTTCTTTGAAAAGAAATTGATTCGATCGACCGTTATTTTTAAGCGTGGTGGATTTATTGGTCAATATAACTGACAAACTTAGGAATGAAAACATACTATGGATGATAGAGGGACTAATTAGCCATAAAAAAAACTATACCAAGCGTCGTAATAGTTTAGGACAAGCAGTGCAGAAGGGCTTTTTGCTCAAGGATATTTTGGATAAAGGGGAGGAGTTAAGTGAGAAAGAAAAAAGTAGAACTAACGGATTTAATCGAGAAATATAGGAGTATAATAGGATGTTGAAAAACTTGGAAAGTAGGAATAGTTGGAAAGGGAATATTATCAACTAAGGAATTGATGGGCCCAGCAGGATTACCAATGGAGGAGACACATGTCCCAATTTTCGGTTATGTGAGCTATGAGACACGCTATATTGCACAATTATAACCAATTAGGATGATGGTGCTAATATCATTCAAAATCTAAGATGTTCCTAAAACTTCTTCCTCATTGGTTTGGCTCTCTGTGATTTGTCTCTGGGTAATTAACAAGCTGTAATGTTACGATTACCTAGTTAATTTGATGGAATTCATCATAGTATTTTGGAACATTGTGTATGATATGTTCTTCTTTCCTTATTTTTTTTAAATTTGTAAAATGGAACTCTTTTGTTGCATTCTTACGTTGGTTATCGCTCACAGTAAATTGTTTTTGTTCTTAGAAGATATAAGTTCGATAGCAATAAATATCTTTCTATGTCTAAAAATTCTAAATATAAAGCATCCCGCTCATGGAAATGGTTTGAGATTTTCGAGTTAGTACTCCCTGGTTGCGATGCGCAACTAACGAAGCGATTGACGGTACTGATCTGGATCAAACTCTTTATGGCTCCTCACGAAACTATTTTCGTGATGGGACCAATGCTTTTCCGTAGCAACTATCACCTACTATTCAGTTGATCGAAGCCAGCAGTGTTGATAGATCGGATCGATTCTCAGAGTGTGTCTAAGCCTACAGACTATCCCGAAAGCCGTTTCATGAGTCGTCTAGTGGGGGTTTCTAAGACACCAGGTGTTAGCAAAAAAAGATATGAAGGTGCGCGTTGTTTAAAATTCATTACGGAATCCCACATAACGCCAATTTAAGCACTGCATGAAACAAGTGACTTTGTACGCAGTCACACGGACAAGTGCAAATTTATATGAAGATGAAGTTCGCCATGAAAATTTATTTGCCTAACCGGGATTCGAAGTCGGATCTCCTGGTTGCTGGTCAGGCGTGCTAGCCAGTTCGTCCTTAAATTCGTCATAAGAAGATGCCTTGGTGGTGTAATTGGCTCGCACACATGACCGGTAATTGGGAGATCAGGGTTCGAATCTTGGCAAAGCCCAATATATTTTTATGGCGAGCTATATCATTATGAGTCCTTTATTTTCTGAGAAAAACAAATTCCCACTCCTATCTCTTCGGTAATAGTTGGTATCTATGAAACTTTTTCGTTTCTGTAAGGCCTAGATACATAGTGAGGTTACAAGATGGTGTTCTCTGCGTCGCTTTAAAAGATATCCGTACTCGAATCTTCCGGATAGTAGGGTCACGGGTCTCAGCCATTAGATGCTGCAGCATCCGGGATCGAAGAATGGCGAGGCCGCGACATTCGCGGTGGGTGCTCCCTTGATAAAGGGGGTTTGACGGCAAAGCCTTGCGGCCCGGCTCCCGTGCCTCGGGGAGAGAATGGGCGAGTTGCCGCCACCTCTCCTGTGGGGCTGGTGGAGTCGGGGTTATCTCCTTTTTGCTGGCAGGGAAAGGGTTTTGTAGTAGCGAGCGGGAGCGTTTTCTGCGAATTCTCGGCGGCGAAGGAGCGAAATTAAACGCGGCTTTTCTCAGCTGCCGCCGACGCCTTCTAGGGACTTCCAGTTTTTTATTCGTCCGTCTTTGCTTTCCTCGCCGCCTCCTCCGCTTCTGCACATGTCGTCTCATACTTTTTGCGCCGCGTGCAAGAGTGTTTTCGCCGCCTGCTTTTCCTCTCGCTTTTCCTCCGTTCTCCTCCATCTCTTTAGTATCTTATTTCCTTCCTCAATGCGGAACAACGGTTGTCAACATGAGGTTGAAATCGTCGTGGAGCGGTAACGAGGTCTCAGAAAGATATTTCCAGATGTGCGTGAAAAAATGTTCGGTGACACAGTAACTTTGAACGTAGTTTGAGGAAAATATTTTATTTCTTGTGACTTTCTCATTCATTCGTTTATTGGAGTTACGCTAACAATTTCCTGTATATCTGGGGCCGTAACTTTTGCTCTTTTCTCCGAAATATATTTTAAAGATCTATTTATAACTCATCATGTAGGATTTGGTCAAAGAGGGACTTAATTTAAACAATTTTGATATGAATCTTATTATTTTTGAATGATCATCATTTAAAGGCAGTGGTGGATAAATGAAAACTTTTTCATGAGTCTCTTAGAATTTATCTGCCTCACCTATTGCTGTTATAATGGCATATGAGTACTACTTAGTTATTTGTTCATGATTAAATTTTATTATTTGTAATAATGAATAAGGAATTGAGTAAATTTGGAGAAAGAACAGGCAAGGATAGACGAATTATTCACAAAAATCTCAACCTATGCTTGAATATTTACTGTACCTAACTTCATCCGTCTCAAGGGACTCCTTTCTAAAAATAAAGCTGTATTCTTAATTTTCCTGGAGTAATTCCTATCATACACATTCGGTCCTTTTGATGCAGAATTTAAAGGTATTTATGTTAAAATTTAATTGCTCAATTGCTTTAATAATAGCAATACCTACTTGCATTGCAGAGAAACTGTTACAAAAGGATTCAAGATGCTTCTTATTGTTTTACTTATGTTTTTAAATGGAAAGTAGCAGCCAGGTGTTAAAATTTGGTGTACTCTGAGTCTTTAGTGCCATCATCTTGCGCGGCACCATCTTCATTTGTAGCAAATACCATTTCGCTCCTTTGACTTTGCTTTCTGCTGTAGCCCTTTCGCATGAACTAAAAACAAGGATAGGGGAGTGTGGAGTTGCACTCTCTGGGTTTTGTGCTGAGCTTCATGATATTCATACATGTTCCGATTTCAGGAACATGTTCGTATTAATCGGAGTCACATAGAAGTACAATTTCCTTCATTAAGTTTATGATCCTTTCCCTTGGACTCCAACATTTCCGCGGTGGAAAGGCTTGCGCGTTCCTATAACCTCTAGAGTTGCACTGGCGGGGTTAATTTATAAATAACTCCCGGTAAGGGCCAACCATGCCGATTAGGTCTAAGGGTTGAAGCTAAGTGAAAGGTAGTCCACGCGATAGTGTCAAGTAAAAAATACTGTAGGAATGGAAGTGGAAAGCCCTACCAACTATCTCTTCCCTTACAAAATGGAGTGAATTAAAATGAGCTCAGAAATTCATCGAACAGGACCCGTGCGCACAGCTTTCCATCGGTATCTCTGAAATATTTTCCTGTGTAATTGTTTACGTATTGTACTTGGAATTTTATTGTGCCTATACCCACGCGATATGAAAATTTAACTTTAAAGAGCCGCATGAATTTCATATTTTGACATTTTGAAGTCGTTTCAAGTATAATTCCTTGAAACGTCGAGACCCAAACGCGCACTCATCCTTATGTAGTCTTTAAAATGCGCGAAAATAATATATCGCCTTCTGAAGGGGACTATACGGAGCAAATACTAGGAACTAGAATTTGGCGCTGCGAAGAGGATGCGCTAAATTTTCTCGAACCGTCTTTTTATTGCGTCGAATTGTTCGTTTATAACTAGATGGAGGACTCAGACTTCCCCCTCAACAGGTTGTATTTTTTCTTTTTTCATCATCATCATTAGTCAACAACCCTAAGATTGGTTTGACGCAACTCTCCATTCCTCTCTCCTATCCACTTACCTTTTCATAGCGACGTATTTCTTCTCCTTAACCTCCTTTAAAGCCTGTCCTATGTACTTCATCCGGGACCGTCCCTTGCCCTTCTTACTTTCCACCTGTCCTTCTACGATTGTTTTCCTCAGGCCATCCTGTCTCAGAATGTCGCCAAATAATTTGTTCCGTCTTCTGCTTAAGGTTTTTAAAATAAATCTCTTTTGTCCCATTCTTCTTAGCACTTCCTCGCTACGTACACGGTCAATCCATTTCATCTTCGTCATTCTTCGGTAGCACCACATTTGGAATGCTTTTACTCCTGACTTCTCTGCTGCTGTCAATGTCCAAGCCTCGCTTCCATAGAGGGAAATGCTCCATATGTAACATCTGATGAATTGTTTCCTTACGTCTATGATAGTAATCTAAGTTGTAAGAAGATTCTTCTTTTTGTAGAGAGCACTCTTCGCCTGCGCTATTCTACAGATTATTTCTTTCTTGCTTCTTCCATCGTTGGTAATTCGACTTCCAAGGTAAGATAACTCTTTCACTCTTTTGTGTTCCTTACACGCTTTTTTTTAATAAATAGTCCGTTTTCTTTTAATCCATGTAATCTTATAATTGATCTTTAACATTTTTCTTCCCGTTGCATTATCGACTTGAATTTTTGCACTCTCGCTTGCTTCTGAAGACAAAACAATATTGATTAGTCAGAGATTGGAAACATTGTTCTATTGTGCTCTATTTAATTATCTAAATTTCCATGCGGAAAAATAGTAATAAAGGTTCTCTGTAGATGACGTTAGTTATAAAGTTTTTTATGGATCATCATCATTTACATGATTCATCGCTAAAAAGTAGAAAATAAAATAAAGATTAAAAAACGCGCTTTTTCCGTTTGAGTATAAAATGCTCAAAAGAGTAAAAAATAAGCTTCTCATCATTCGGATAGTAAAGCGTGGGTGCTGATTAAGTTTTGATATTTTCCTGTGCGTGGAAATCCTTATTTACCTACTAGTGACCCACAGAGTCAGAGGTCAGTGGCTCAATCCCGTAACAGTGGAATTTTTTTCTTATGGCAATTAATGTATGTATATTGAAAATATTACCTCCAGTGTTTGCTAAGCTAAGCTACAAAATTTTTAAATTTTAGGCTCGGGAAAATGTTTGAAATTTTCTACTTTGTACTGCATTAAGGAAACTTCAATATTGTAACGCAAGTTTCAGCAAATGATTCGTCGCTAAAAAAGAAAAAAAGACTACTTAGTGAGTGCTCTTCCACTGAAAGAATGATTTGTTCCCTAGAAATGAGCGATTAAAAGAGCTCGTTGACGCGAGCATCCGCGTGGCTGATTTTAGGTTAATGGAGCTTCTCCGCCCGTGAGGCTTGACCACGCGGTTGCATGCTAATTCCCCTCAGTGCAGGAGAGAGGCAGGGGAATACGTGTGTTACGGGGAGGAGCGTGTTTGCCGCTGCTTCTCGTCGCGTTCGCACGGGAGAGAGATGAGCTAGCACTCGAAGGGCTGCAGTCGAACACATCCGCAGAGAGATGAAGGGAAAAGAGTGTTGGAGAGAATGATTGCGCAAGTGGTGTGCGGAGAAAATGGATTCCGAATGATAAGGGGAAAGGAAGGTGAGGGGTCGCAAGTGGAAGTTGAGCATGTTGTACTCGTCGACGTTGACTGCTGTACACTGAACACTAAACAGTGGGATTCTGATCCCTCTGTCGTTAGATGTCGTTAGTGTCGTTAAAAATGCGGTAGAAAAACTAACGTTTAGTAAGCGGAAGTCCGGAAATAGGAATGTGGATAAGGGGACGAGAACGGGGCAGGGTGGAAATTTTATATTGATTAAATAGAGCAATTCAGGGATATCGATGGTGGAATTGAGTATCTCATAAATAAATTTTAAATCAGCTGTGAGCCTAAGGGTAGTGAGATTAGGATTGGAGTGGGAGGAGAGAATAGCATTAGTGGACATGTTACGTAAACACGGTAATTTATAATTAACTATTATAGCAAAGAAATTACTGACAAGCATGCTGTCCTCGTCGACGTTGACTGCTGTACACTGAACACTAAACAGTGGGATTCTGATACCTCTGTCCCAAGTGAAGCTGAGTATTTGCTCATCTTGCGAAGGACCTCTAAAATTGCGCTCCGATGAGAGATTGGTTTGTGAAGAGATACACCAGATGGGGCGAGAATGGGTAAGAAATGGAAGAATGATAGAAGAAAAAAAAATTCGAAGTGCTTGGGGGTCATTAATTTCATTTATGAATAGAGGAAAATATTTCAAAGTTGAACGGTTTCCCTTGCATTTAATCGGAGCGCAATTTTAAGAGGTCCTTCGCAAGATGAGCAAATACTCAGCTTCACTTGGGACAGAGGTTTCAGAATCCCACTGTTTAGTGTTCAGTGTACAGCAGTCAACGTCGACGAGGACAGCATGCTTGTCAGTAATTTCTTTGCTATAATAGTTAATTATAGATTACCGTGTTTACGTAACATGTCCACTAATGCTATTCTCTCCTCCCACACCAATCCTAATCTCACTATCCTTAGGCTCACAGCTGATTTAAAATTTATTTATGAGATACTCAATTCCACCATCGTTATCCCTGAATTGCTCTCTTTAATCAATTTAAAATTTCCACCCCGCCCCACCCGTTCTCATCCTCTTATACACATTCCTATTTCCGGACTTTAGCTTACTAAACGTTAGTTTTTCTACCGCATCCCTTCACTGTTGAGATCACTTCCTTCACTCATTGACCCCTCTGCACTTCCATTGAAATCCTTTATAAGCCTTTCCTTATTTTATATGCCACCGAACTAGCTTTATCCTGCAGACTCTTGGCGTCTTTTTTGGTAAATTTAATTATTGTTTCTGCTTCTTATATTGTTTGTTTGTCCTCTAATTTATATATTTTTACTGGCCACTATACATTGGATACACTGCTGTATGTGGTTCTCTATCTTTAAAAAATATAATTCGGATGAGAATGCTACTGAATAGGATCCCGAAAGGCAATTTTTTTCTTCTCAAAATACACTATTCTTTTATGCAATTTATTGCACTATACCTTTTCTTTGGGCTACAACCTTGTTGCGGTGAAAAGGCTTGCGCGTTCCTATGACACCTAGAGCTGCACTGGCAGGATAAATTTACAATTATTTCGGTTGGGTCACCCACATCGAAGAGTAAGAGCCTGAAGAACGGTAGTCCACGTGATGGTTTGGGCTTTATGAGTATTTTTGGACGATGATTTGGTGAGGGACTCTCTAACCCTGGGTCTGGAAGAATGTTATGCTAGGAGGATTCATCCTATTTATTTGCTGAACGCGATGTAAAATCGTCTATTCTTTACCTCGGATACCTCAATTTATCAACCTGTGTGATTATCGAAAGAAAATCACGAAAACATTCTAAAGATAGTTTTTGCTCTGCAGAGTAATTGATCGTATTACATTGAAAAAGCACGTTATCATTTAGAAGTCTGCGAAGATCACCTACTAGTAAGGATATTCCGAATCTCATTTCATGACTGGCGCTGTAAAAAATACCATGTGCTTATATATTGGGCGTATAAAAATCTTTATCAATATAAATTGAAAATAAAATAAAATTATTCAGCTTATTACTCTGTAAGTAGCTAATAAAAACTTATTTTCAAGGTATAATTGTAACAGCGTCGACGAAGAAAAATAGTTGCTAATCTGTTCCCGAGAAGTTAAAGTCAAACTAGCTCTCAAAATCAATCGCGTTGAGATGAAAAAGAGGGTAAAGCATAAATAATTTTTGATGAGATTTCTTTTAGGAACTTCTAATCACCCATCTTTCTCGCAGAGGGTAAATGTGCACCGTAATTAAAGTCACGGTGATGAAAACTCCTGGAGTTTATCGCTGACTCTCAATTAGGAGCTGATAGGCATCCTAACTGTTTACGCGAATACAAGGCCCAAATGCTTTTTTCACGATATCGAGTACAAGAGTCTTTGACAACGTGTTTCTGATTAAAAGTTTTATTCTTGGATTTTTCGCACAAATATGTATCTGTCTAACAATGGAAGTCTTTCAATTGTCACCATCAGACCTCGTTCACATTAGGTGATAGGAAATAGATTCCCATGAGGTGTTGTTTTTATTTCAGCCGTCATCCCTCAATACTTTTCGAGGTATTTGAAACTAAAAGTAAAAAGGAAAACGCTTTAATTGGTGCAACTAAAAAAATATAGCCTGATGGGCACCCTAACTGTGACGCGGCTAAGGCCCCAAGCACACGCATCGATTTTGGATGGCCGGTAAAATACCTGACGATATTTTACCGGCGATGGGATGCTTGCCCACACGCCGAATTTCTTCCGGTCGAAGGATAAGCTGCTATATTGTTGAGCTGGCGCTGGTGGTCCACAGTGGCAAAGGGTGGCAGCTTACTGGAATTTTACCGCTGCCGGTGCAAGGTCGGTCAGTGTGCAAGCTCCCATTCCCTCCCATTGCTCGCTATTGGAATATGGACGGCCGATATTTTACTGGCCGTCAAAAATCTGTGTGTAGGCAAGGGCCCTAAGAGACCCATTTGTTTTTATTACAGTATCGAGTACCTACGGAAGCATTTATTACGCGTTACTCAATAAAAAGCCTGAGTTCGGCTCACCGTAATGTGTATCTGATGCATTATAGAAAAATAGAAAATTAAAAGATACTACCTGTCTGAATTTATCATATTTTAAAACAATTAGACAATTTTTTTGAGTTATCTCCTATCCATTAATCCGAAAATTGATACCTCACGTGAAGACATCAACGCGCGAATTATTCAACCTGATTAAAAGATGTGTTTGATGGACGCGTCGGGAATGAGATGGCGGGAAGGATTAAAATGGTCTGAGCGTCAAATGGAAGGTGGCGAAGGAGGTAGATAATGGGGTTAGATGGGTGGGATGGTTTGCCCGGTGGAAAAGGGGTGTGTGAGGAGGGAATTGCACGGTTGCCCGCGAAGGAAATGGCCTGGAGGGAAGGGGCCTAAGGTGCGGAGAGTGCAGCACTTGTGGACAGGAGTATATGGGGCATTCAATCTCCCTTGACTCTGTCTCTCTCCCCGCCTATCCCTCACTTCCTTTCCCTTGAGTGGGAACCATAGCGCTTCCTCTCCACGAGACGACAGATTCCACCCTCCTCCCCGCTCCTCTCACTCCGCTTTTCCACGTGGCTAATCCACCGTCTTCCCTCCCTCCATTAATCCCGACAAGCCACTCTCTTAGAGCAAACTCCGCAATTCCCCGCTCTACATCAGGTGCCCATATCACATGGCAGACTATCCTCCTCCCTCCACTTTATTCCCTATCTACCGTGCCTTTCTCGCTTCTGTAGTGCAAGCGATTAGCCAATCCGCTTTGACCCCCTCCTCCTCTTCTTGTGAGTCTCTAACCACCAGACTTCTTTGTTCCCCTGCCATCCTGTTCATTCGGTTTATTTTTTTTTAATTCTGTCATAATGGTTCCTTAAATAACCACTCTGAAAATCAATTGTAATGAGATGAAAAAGAGAGTCAAATATAAATAATTTTTGATTAGATTTCTTTTAGGAACTTCTAATCACCCATCTTTCTCGCAGAGGATAAATGTGCACCGAAATTAAAGTCACGGCGATGAAAACTTCTGGGGTTTATCGCTGACTCTCAATTAGAAGCTGATAGGCATCCTAACTGTGACGCGAATACAAGGCCCAAATGGTAATTTTTAAATATTTGACTATATTAATGCATATTGATTACATTTTATATTTTAAAAATGGTGATACTATTTCAATAAGATGAGCAATTCAGAAATACATAATGGTTGCTTTTATTTATATTAAAAAATGTTGTATTTTTTATTTTAGATACAGATAAATATTCGTATAAAATCATGTTTATTTTAATTGCATAAAAAAAACTCATTAATTAAAAAAATACCTTTAGGAAAGCCAATGCATCGAAAGCTTAGAGAATGATTTTTTTTTATTTTTCACGATGTGAATGACATGATTTTATTGTCATATTTTTGAGCGTTTTATTGTGAATTAAATAAACTCAAAATATAATATATTATTATTTAAGCGGTATTATTTTTAAATTATACTGATGAGTTATCAGTGGGTTGGAATAATTTATGATAATTCTTCAATTTCGATTTTATTAATTCATAATGGTTACGTTTTCTATTTTTAAAATGGTGATACTTGCAATATGATGAGCAATTCAGAATTAAGTTGAGCACAAATTTTAAGAGATGGACTCGGCATAAGGAAAAAAAGTGTGCCGAAATATAGTGCTGGCACTGTAATCCTCGTGATGGAAGATATTGTAACTACTTCATCCTGCCCTTCTCTTTCCTCAAAATATGCAAGTAGTCCATCACAAAAAAAGATTAATTTAGGTAGGTACTTCATGGCAAGTATAGAAATTACACATCGATGGCTAATCTCTAACAACACGAATCTCAAAAATAGCAGTTTTTCACGAGAGCAAAAAAAACGATTTATTTTTTCAATTGTATATAATTTTAATTGAAATTAAAAACAAAAAATACATAAAACTGAAAAAGAGGCATACATTTGCAAAAAGGAGTTGATTGTTTGCTTTAATTTAATTTTATTGACAGTATTATCAATATTAACTCAGACCGGCCTAATTTTGAGGTACTTACGTGTTTTAGAACTTAGCCATCGATATGTTCATCTGGCTGAAAAATTTGATGGATACCAAGTAAATTTTTAAGTCATAGTTAAGCGTTGATAATTCCTTTTTTTCTGTTTTATTCTTTGGTTTACTTTGGAACAGCCGTTTCTTTCTTTCTCTCCTATCTCTTTTTTCTGATTCTTGGATGGTCTTTATTTTATTGCCAGTAAGGCGAGCATTTTCCAGAAATTGTGGAGGATTTATAAGAATTGGTTCTCTGGTAATAGCCCCATACAAGTCAGAAGCTAATGAGTGTCTTATGATACAATTTGATGATAGTCAATTGCTGCTACCGATACACGTTAAATCACTTTTTAATTGCCTTTCGATTTATGGCGCCTGATTACTCCCTCCTCCTCAATGATTGCCTTCAGTTTTTCCCCAACGTGACACTGCTCGTGCTGTTCTCGGAAATGTGGAAGCATTTAAATTTTCCGTCTCCAAGTACAGCTATATTTTATGGCCAAGCATTCCTGTCTGAGTGGTTGTTGCTAGTAATACCCATCGGCGTCATGGCGAAATGGGTGCGTTGGCCCCATCTTCTTTATAGCCTGTCCGGGGATAATGGTCTTAGAGTGAGCTATCTGCTCTTCTAGCTGTTTTTCTTCGATGCTTTTGCTCCTGTTCAGGCAGATTCTTCCATCTCATTGACCCTCACGGACTTCTTTTATTTTCTAAATGACTTTCTGGCATGTACAAAGCTATTATTTTTACGCAGGTTAAACGGGATATTAGAGAAAAGCGACTGCTTCTCTTTTAGTGCCTTAAGGGCAGAGTTGTGCTCAACAAGATTTTATGCTCAAAGAGTATTTTATGAATTTTGGCAGTCTTTCAATAAAACCATTGCTCAAAAAAAGGAACATATATTCTGAGATATCAACAGGGAATCATATGTGAACCTTTAATTTTGTATCATTTAACCCATTGTAACCTAATGCTGCTTCTAAGCAATATCAAAAACGTATACATTTTCAGCTCTATTCAGGAAAGATTTAAATTATTTATTCTTTTGTGCTCTAAATTTTACTGGCGAAATATGTTGATGCCACAGTAATTATGATTGAATAGAAAATTTTCGCATATTTTAAAATAAAAATCTTGAACTTTAATTTCTCCCGGAAGCAGCTCTGGGCTAGAAAGAGGTAAAGCCATGTAATTTAAACGAAAAAATTTGGCTCTGAATGGTAGAACGATGATCGTAAATGGTTTTCTAAAAAAAGCAATTTTTTAAGGAATTGATGTTGATTTTATCATTTTTTACTCATCTCTACCCTAGAATTGCTTCCAATTTTCATCGTAAAAATGCATTTTTATGGTTATTACCAATTTTTAATAGCTGTATATTATTTTCATGAAGAGCCAGTTTCTGATTATTCAACGTTCTTAATTTATAACCAATCCTTCCAAGAATTTTTATATACAAATATGAACTTTTTTATAAAAATAAGTATGTAATTATTATGTTCACCGCCAGTAGAAAACCAATGGTAATGAAAACAGAAATATTTTTTCTCTTGCTTACACGATAGCTTTTTCCTCCTTCTTTCTCCTCCGAATATTTTCGAGCAAGTCCAGAAGGTTTATATTTTATTGAAAGCATATCTTTTGAACAATGATGGCAGCTGACATTCGAGAACTACGAACCCCATGCTCAAATTTAACTGCATCGATAAACTATATACTTACCCAGACGTTTTGAATTTTTGATGCTATATTTTTACTGATTGTTTTTACGATAATAGTTGGTTCTGAGAAGTCTATGATGACCTCCAATGAATATTATATGCCCTTTCATCCAATCAAAAGGACCAATAAATAAATATATGTACATGAATCTGAACTTTCTATTGGTAACGTCTTAGGTGTGTAATTAAGATAAGGCAGAATTTTTAACTTTGAGAAACCCTTTTGTTACAAAGCCATTTCGTATCAATAACGTGAAACCATATTAACGTCGATACATAGGTTTTTGTCGTGAATAAAATGATATATTGGCCGTCAATCGGTAAATGCTAATTGCTTGTTTCAACTGCTTTTATGGGACTAATTGATAATTAGGTTACATTGAATTTCCAAAATGAGTTTCATCCTACGAGAGCGAAAGGAGTAATTAAGTAATTCATGAAAATGTGTACGTTGATGAAACCAGCTGAACAATTTCTCTCCGGTGTTTACCTTCATTGTTAAGCTCTTTTCCAACGGGTGGTCACGCGCCTCGGTTATTTTTTCTTCTAAATGGTATAGGATTATTTACTAGCAGTTACCAACAAATATATTGGATATAAACTTAGCAAAATTCTGATTGATTTGATGGCGTTTCTAGCAATTTGATTTTACATAGAGCATTTAGAGGTCCAGATGCCCTGAGAGAGTAGTTAATTATCCCCTTTTGCGAAATCACGAGACGAATGTGGTTACACTTCTCGCGATTTTAACCTTTAATTTTATTGTTTAACAACTCTCTATTTAAAGTCATAACATTTGATACTTGCCAATTTGTAAACTGTGACGAGTGTAAAAAATATAATATGTTGCTAAATACTTCTGTTGGTATTTTAATGGCATCAAAGTAAGTCGAAAAATGATAATTACATTAATTATGAGTAATTCTTGTGTATAAGGTTAGAACTTAAGCTACCATAGTATCCTAAGAAGGGGCAAGGAGATAAATTTTATCCTTTTGTTATAGTCCTTTTGTTTTCCCAAAGCAATGATTCACTCAAATATTTAGTGTACGTTCATGCAATTAGTTCTGAAGTAATTTAAATCGTGCTCCACTTTCACTCAAAAGATGTATTTTACTCCATAATCTATGATCAAACGTCTTCGTTAAAATTCCTTGCTGTTCTCAGTGAAATGGGGCTCCAGATTATCTGCACGTGGCGCCGAAGCAAGTAGATAAATTGTTTGAATACGCTCGAGAGCGATTTTACTCTGTTTACTCCTTGCATAAGTGCGCAATTGAGATGTGTGTGTGTTTGTGGAATAAATTTTGTCCCATCTTCAGTCTTCCCTCCCATTCATATTCTGACAATTCCAAATTTTTTCCTCGACGGTGGAAAATCTATCCTTGGATGTTTTATTCCCAACTGTCGTTCCCTTTGAATCTTCCCTAATTCACACTCTCCGGCATCATTTGCATCCCCGCACTTCCCTCCCGCCAAGTAGGTACCTAAGGCTCCACCTTCTTTCGCCTCTAACTGCCTCATTATTCATTCACCTGCGCTCTACTTTTTGGACGATCTCGGTACGTTGGTGAATGCCTTTAAACGGTGCATCTTGAGTGGTGCATGTTCGCTAATTTTGTGCAGCCATTCCTCGTTCGCGACATGCTGCCCGTGGAACAAGAGGCCCTACAAGTTAAAGCCGCATAATAAGGAGGCTTTCAGATAATCCATTCGGTAGGTACCCAAATACCTTACTCTGCCGAGGAAGAATAGATATGAAGAAATGACGAAATTTGAGGGCATAAGCCATTCAAATTTATCGCTAGAAAAAAAATAATATTTTTTGGGTGAGGGCTGTCAATATTTATTGTATTTTTACCGGTTGGAGGAATATTCACCTGATCAGCAACTTTTAGGAAATATATTGATAAAATCCCTTTCTATAATTATCATTTACTGTCTAGTCTTATTTTGTGTCTTAATTTTTTATTGAAAATCGTCAAGTGCAACACAGCTTTGAATTGTGCCATAGGTAGCTACCAAAATTTGGATGTAAGAACCTCAACTCAGGAAGAGCGAGTACCTAAAAATTTGAGTCAGGTCGTCTAGTTGGTACTCCAAGAGAGTGTTTCAAGTACTATTACGAATTCCGAGTCGATATGTTTCAGTTACAGAGCTCTTGAGGTTTCCAGTAGGTTCATAAATTTGCCAGAAGATCATCAACCTTTTGTAAGAATACATAATTAAGTTTAAGTATCGACAAAGTACTAGGTGTTAATTAATTTTAATTTATTGAAACTATTCAAACCACATTAACTTTCATCCATCTCAGGCCAATTATTTAGAAGAAAAAATGCTCTTAGGGATCAGAAAAATGAGAATGTTATGTTACATGAATTATGATGTTGCCTGGTTAACAAATTATCATAGCTCATACGTTTTGACTGGAGTCGACTCGATACTCACGATAAATCAATACTCAACTCGATACTCGACTTGAGTACTGCTCTTACATCCCAAGGCTCTACAAATTCGACGGAAATGATGATCGATTTAGAAATCCACTTTCCCCTCGTTAGACCAATGCAAATTTTCAGCATGGCATCCAAGCATTTCCAATTAAAATTTATTCCCATGATATATTTCAAAGGAGCATAATTGCCATCGTATAAGTCCTCCTTTGAAATATATATTTTTAACTTTTCCAATTAAAGTTTATTTTCATGATATATTTCAAAGAAGTATAATTGCCATCGTATAAATCCTTCTTTGAAATATATTTTTTATCCTTCTTTGATATATATATTTTTAGCTCCTTTTCATTCCCCACATTGTTATGTTAAGGCTCGGTGCATGAGAAAAAGTTTCCTCTCGTTTTTTATTTCAAAATCTCCGCCCAAACTTCTTAGGTTCACGACGAGAACGTTTTACTTTCTCGCTTCATATGGCTCCGTTGTCAATTCCTTTGTTCACATTCTCCATGGCAGGAGCATTTATGATGACTTCTCATCTACTCCGCAAAGTTTAACTCTATGTGTTTATATCTGCATACATTCCCCCTACATTTTTTCATCATTGCCCCCCTTTCACTTTTTTCATCCCGGTTTTACCTTTCCCCTCGGAAGGTTGGCGCAAAGTTTTTCGTTTTATGGTGCATAATTTCTCTACGACGACTTCTTTTAATATTTTCCATCCTTGCTCTCATGCTTGTGTGTGCCTCTGCCAGTATGATTGCGTTTCTTTTTATCTTTCTACTTGCATTTATCTCCCTACACACTTAAGATTTTAAAAAGTATTTTTAGGTTCTCCCAGAAGCCACACCTTTATCCGCCATTGAGTTGAATTTTTTCCTTGTTTTGGGAATTCCCTAAATTATAAATTTTGTGGCAGTCTTTCGTAATCTTAGAGCATTTTTTATGATTAATTTCTTTTTTGAGAATTCATTCAAGGATATAGCTGCAGGATCTTTTACGAGTTCCAATTTTTGAAGAGACAAATCCAGAGAATTGAGAGAGAGACTGATGTTTTCACTTTCTCGTGCTATTTACTTTGTCAGACTGAATACCACGGATGAAATCATCCTGTAAAACATATTTATGTTTAACATCAAGCTTAAACTGAGGAAGCCTTGCATAAGTGTGCTTAAAAGAATGTTACGCATAAGGCATTGTGTTTTTTCTCTGTCTTCTTCAATGCATCCGGAAAAATCAATTTCATCTGATTATCAACGTTAATAGTATTATTATTATAAATATATATTAAATATTAAATACATAAATATATATTATGAAAATATACTATTAATAATAACGAATAAGATTTATGTATTCCAGGAAAGAAATGAAAAAACTTCCGGTTCCTTGGCAAATTTATTCTCTACGTAAATTCGAATAAATCAAACAAAATATTCGCATAAAACGTTTCGCGGCGCATTTGTTAAAATGTATGTAATGTATGTAATTATTTATGTTAAAATCACGTGCACTGTATGCTAAATTCGTGTGAATAAATGTAAATTCTGTTGACGGAACTGGTAAAAAGATATTTTAGTTTCCATCAATTTTGTATTCTGTCTATATCTAAAGGCGTTCTGTATCAAAAATCACCAGAGTACTGCAAGGCGTCACTCTTGTGATTTTTGGATGGAAAATCTCTTCTGATTTTGGAAACATGTGCGTGGCATGTTGGGCCATGACATTCTTTCTACATCACATTCGGTTAACTGAACCTTGGCATGATAACGAGTGTATTATGCTTCTATAAGTTGAAATTTTATAACAAATTCAATGAAAATAAAATTATGCAATGCAAGTGTAGCTATAGGAAAAAAATTCCGGAAAACTTGTTTGCGACTTTTAGAATTGAAGGTGTTTTATATCCTACTATGGCTCTCCAGAAATTTCTTTCGTTTAATTTTAATTCCCATCCTTTAGATTTTTCCACTCCATTCTCTCTTCAAGTTTTAATGAATTCCTTTTTTATCAATTTAAACCACAATTCTGTATTTTTGCTTTCTTTGCACTGATTTCCCCATATTTCTGCTCTAAATGATTATTAAAGCATAATTAAGCCAATAAATAAGGATCACAGATCTGCAAATCATTTGGACCCGAAGACGGGAGCTGGAACGCGCCCGAAACTGTCGTCCGCAAAACATGTATCAACGCGGTGTAAACCCGGAAAACCATAACCATAATTAAGCCATTTAAATGAGTAAATAACGTAGTATTTAAGGATAAATAAGATATTAGAACCATTTTTATCGAATAAAACAGTAATGATAGGCGCTGACGCTGCGATACGATTTTGCGATGTTTCTAATGTGCCTTGATATTTTAAGTTAAGGAGAAATTAAGGTGAATTTTTGCCATAGCATCGTAGAAAATTACTTAAGGAGTGTAATTAAAGATTTCTTAGATGCTCACATAATTTATATCAGGGCGTAACGACAATACTAATGTCAGGCATAAAATTATTGATTTTCCATTAGATGACTTATTTAATGGTAATAATATCCAAGTGCCATTTGATTCACGAAGGTTCATTTTCATCCATTCCGGCTTTTAAACAGATTATTTAATGGATTGGGTGTATATGGCGATAATTTTATGGGTATAAATGGGTATTTTTATACTCCTAAACCATTTTATTACCTTCACTTACACCACTGCGGTGCCTAGGTGCACCGATTTGTATTTCATTCACAATGATTTTTCAATGAGTGCACGCACCCTGAAGTCTGGAAAAAATAATAATTTTCTTTTTTTAAATTGCTGTCAGTAATCCTACTTTAGGATATGCTTCCAGCATCAAGATATCGATTATCCTTGATATACAGCTTAGTAAACAAGATTTCAGGTGAATGAAAAACAATTCGCATCCCCCAAACTTTCCACTAGCTAAAATATCATATTCGGTCATTAAATTTTGGATTTCGTTTTTAATCTGCATCATGCTGTAAATAAACGAGTAGAATTTAAAAAAAGAAGATCGGATTAAAACAGGTTATCAAATGTGAATGGCAGTCCAATTTTTTATCTAACCAAAGTATGGGGGCGGCCAAGTTTATCCTCCTTTAACTACGAGGTGGCAATTTTAGGTGGGCACTTGGAAGAGAAAAATAAATATCCCCCAAATTGTTGGCATATAATTATTTGACGCGATTTAATTACTAAAGTGTTCACAATATCTATGGGATCGTTAGATGATGAATTCTTATTCAGTATTTTCTTTCAATCTCCCTCTTGTATTATCTTCTGATCGTCGAAATTTTATTGGATGATGGAATTATCCTCTGCAGCTTCCCTTTAAAATGTTTCACTTAACGTTATCTGCTGAATTAATAATAAAATTAACCCAGAGCGGAGCTTTAAAATTTTATCACAGTTGGTAATATGTATGAATTAATGCTTGACATGTACCTATGCGTAATTGATATAAAAGTTATGATGAATGATATGACCTCGAAATCGATGATTGATTTGTAATATTTAGATGATAAATAATCCGAAATAAATGTCATAGCATTAATAATAAATATTGCGCAATCTATTTCGAAATGTAATGAATTCACTGTCGTGACAAGATTTGACACGTATGTATAAGCGAAATGGATTACTGGAATGAAATATGTGGTTGATTCGTTTTATTTCGTGATTCTCTTTTCAATTTGGCGAGAGAACGGTGTCGAATACATCTCCTCTCCAGAATCATAAATGAATGAAATCTCCTGGGAAATATGTTTACGTAAACTGACTAACATTCAATTTAACTAAATGCCGTATAACTCCCCCAATATAGAACTGATGAATAATCCATTCCTTCTTTCCAGGAATCTACCGAAATGTCGGTATGTATGACACTTCCTCCTTCGTCAATTATACGTTGACATCCCAATATCAACGACGTGACAGCTTATTTATATGGAAGCGTAGAAGTTGCATTAAGTATATCAAGGAATGAAACCAACTGCGGAAAGAAATAGTGACCGATCGAAATAAGGGCTAGGGCCTAGGGTATCCAATTTACACTGGGTGAAACAGTAATTTTGATCGGACCCCCACTACTGCTGGGAGGTTAATTCCCATCCTCCCACATATTAGCCCAGGTAGCCCATCGAATGTACTCCTCTCGGAAGAGAAATAAAATGGATGAATGGTTTATGCAAACCATTCATTAGTTGTTCTCGCCGGAAGTCCACTGTTCTACATTGTTTTTGTTTTACAATTCTTTTGTCATAAAATCCAAATTCAAGTGAATGATTTGAAGCTTGCATTTATAAATAATATGGATTTAGTGAATTATATGTCAAGATTTTCCTGGAATTGAAGGATGAAGGTTCATAGAAATTTCATTCCAAACCTCTACTAACCTCCTTTACTCCAGCCCATTCGCTTTCCTATGTATTTTTCCAAATTTTTGGTGGTATTAATGAAAATGTAATGCTAAACACTAAATGTAATACTAAAAACATGTATTACTAAACTTATTTTATCTGCCGTATTTTGCCCTAAACTGTAGAAACGAATTTGAGTTCATTGTAAAAAGGTCATCGGGTTTTTTTATTACAAATTTTTATGAAGATCGCAAGATTACTTTTTTACGCATCTGCCGAGTTTATGTAAAAATTTTAGCTAAAAAAATCAGGTACATAGTGTAACCTTTCTTATCGAAGTAGTGGGTTGGAATAATCCATTCATCCAAATGGTCAATACTCCTTAGTGAATGTACTCCTCCAAAAATGGTGAAAGAGCACGTAAG
The DNA here is from genome assembly GCF_921293095.1 of Ischnura elegans. Classification (NCBI taxonomy): domain Eukaryota; kingdom Metazoa; phylum Arthropoda; class Insecta; order Odonata; family Coenagrionidae; genus Ischnura; species Ischnura elegans. Next base: position 70,772,049 of record NC_060249.1, on the reverse strand, counting down.
CTCATGTTCATTTCATTATGTAGCTAGTATTTTCCCACCTAAACTGATCAGATAGTATATATAATGTTTATTTTTCAAAGTTTTTCTACTACGTCCCATGTTTATGCCTAGATGGTGGAATTCGATCTTTCCTCCGATGTCTTTTGTTCGTTATCGCCTGTGAAGGAAATAAAACTTTACCCCTTTCATTCTTGTTTTTGACAGCCAATTTCTCTATCAATATTTTATGCAATCATGATGATAAAAAGGATTGAATTACGAGTTCTATACGATTACGGAACCGTGATGCCGTATTAAACGTAACGAAATATGGAGATTTGTGTTTCGTTTTCTTTTGTTTTGTGAATTTTCATATCAAGAGCTTTCGTAAAACTCCTACCTGTAATTTCGTTATTCTTTTCATGACCATGGCCTTCAACACCTTAAGAAAACTAATTTAACTCCAACACTAACTCCGCTTTTGTACTGCGAAGATAACAATTATTCACGCGCAGGTTACAGCTACAAATACTGACCGTGTGAGCCTAGTATTATCCAAGTTAGCTCTATATGTACTCGGCTTACTTTCGGAATGCAGAATGAGTTGATTTTCGTTTCTACGAGGTAGGTTTACGGCATCCACTTTCACCTCCTCCATTCCGGCGGCGGGACAGAATACAAACTACCGGGCGTCCCCCGCCCGTCAGAGGAAGCCGAGTAAATTTAAGGCTTCTGGAGAGAAAGAAGAGCCTGGCTCGCTCCATGTCTCCGAGATTCCGTGGAAGAGAGAGAGAGAGAAAGAAAGAGAGATAATAATTTCTTTTGTAATACAAAACAAAATTTATCACGGTTTAACAAAAACCCAACACGGAATATTTAACAAAAGTTTGTCATATATTCTGAGGCTACAAGGTCTCATATGAGCATTCTATAAATTTACATGTGAATAATCGTCCGTATCGTGCACATTAAAGTTTACCAGTATTTAGTGGACAATGTTTTAAGTAATACAATCAAAACAAGAAAAGATAAAGTGATACAAGCAAATTAAAAAGAAAATTTATAAACTATACCAGGAACAGTATTTTTTAACAATATGCCATTTTTACGGTGAATTCAATTACATACAATTAATATAAATATATAAACTAATACAGTTTTTTTGTAAATATACTGAATATAGCAATAAATTACATTTCTTGTGGTTAGGCCAGGTCAGAGCGTGGATTTTGTTTGGTAGTCTTTGCCTAAATATTCGGCTGTTTCTGGAACAGCGTATTCCACTAGATAAGGTATTTCTTAACTCGCTACCATTTAATACGAAGGCCCTTTTAAAGATACAAGTGCGGTGGATGATGATTATTAGGCTATCGTTTCGTCCTCTAGTAACTGGAAAAAATTGTCAGAAAGGCTGGATGTCCAAAAAAAATCATTTTCATGATAAGTGCAAAGTATATTTTTAAAAATACGCTATCACAGCTTAGTAAATGAGGAGCTGCAACCCCATGTTTACAGGACAGATATGCTTAAATTTTCCTTCCCTATCACCTGCTGAAGTATTGCAGATCTCTCATGAAATTCCCCGTATAACCGAATCCAGATACCGAACCGAATGGTTATGTGTAAATATACCGAACATAGCATTGAATTACATTTGTTGTGGTTAGACCAGATCAGAGTTTGAGGATAGAGAGAGAGAGAAATAAAGAAAGAAGGCAAAGCGGTGGATGTTTTCAAATAAAGACGTTACTTCCCCCACTATTCCTTCCTCCGTTCTTCCACCAGCCCCTCCATCCCCCCGCGCTTCACCTTTTTCAGCCCTTTTACAATAAATGCTCCTGCTCCTGCCATCCTTCACGAGCCCCACCACCTACCAACCCGTTTCTCTTGCCACTTCCATTCCCCTATTCTTCTCTCCTCCTGTATAAACCCAAGCTACCTTGGTGATGAACCTAACCTCTTCCTTCCCGCCCTCCCTCTGCCCTTTCGTGGACCGGACATTTTTTATCTCCCTGCCCCACCCCCTCTTCCCACGTCTTTCTTTCTTTATCCTCTGGAGCACAAGGGACCTGTGACCGGTCCGGCCCGCCAGCGGTCGCACTCCTTTGATGGTCATCGTCTTCCTGAATCAAAGAGCGGTACTCTTAGCTCCCCAGTCTCCTTCCTGCCTTCCTTTTCGTGTTGCTTAGGATCTACATTTCATGAGGGCTGAATTATTTTTAAAATAAAATTGATAGTAATCTTTATTACAGGTATTTAACCATTTTAAAAAATAATTGGACAAATAATAAAACATTTGTTAAGTATTTAGTCAAATTAAATATATTTTTTATCTAAGTATATCTTATATTAAATATGAAAGTAGACAAGGCAAAAGAAAACAAAAGGCTCATATCCACAACTTAACGTTTACCATAGGCGGATCTAGAGGGGGCACGTGCCTCCCCCAGACCCTTAAAATATATGCAAGATTTTTAATACGGTCCCATTATCATTGCGTTTGTTTTGTATTACGAGGTACCCTTGTGCCCCCCCCCCCCAGAACAAAATTCTGAATACAGCCTTGCTTGTGTCCCAACCAGAAAGACATCCTTGACCCGCCCCTGAAGTTTACTCTATTTTAGCATTTGTAAAATTATTGACAAGAATATTTCTCCTATACTTACAATTAACAATATATAGCATACCAAAGCAAAACAATAAGCAGTAATGGAAATACTGAACTAATGCAAGGATAGAAATATACTTTAAGTAATAAAATAATTTGAATGGAATCCGATTATTCATATGCCCAATTTTTTAAAACCATTTTCGTTTAAGATGGGAGCTGAGTCATTATGGATATCATCAAATGGCTCCACTAAATTGTATGTGCGGTGTAGTCTGAGAAGGGGTGCATTGTAGGTACGTGAAGTTTCTGTAGGAAAATTCAAATAGCAAAGTTTGGTTTTCCTCGTGAAGTTGTGGGTGGTATCAAAATGTAATAGTTATGTAAGAGAAGGACAGTTCAATTTATAATTGCATTATCTAGTGATTAATGAAAGATCAACTAATGGAAGTTATGCTAATACGGCCGCTTTATGGCCGCCCTATTCAGTGCATTGTGTTTTTGTTTCAAAAAATTAAATCAAAATTAGATTTCATTCAATTGTATTCCGCACGAGTTTTAGGTATTTATACAAAAAAATATTAAGAAATACTTTTTCCCGAGCATAAAAGAAACCTCTCCATTTCGTCCGTTGAATTGTTTTTCCATATGAAAACTATGTTTTCCAAAATTAAGCAGAATGATCTCAAGCATCCTTTGCTTTCACTTTCCTTTCCCACCATTTGCTTCCCTTACGATTTCTTAGGAAATGGTTTGGAATCGCTAGTTACAGCATCTCATGAAAAGGTAAACTTACGCTCATGAGAAAAATGCATTAGTTCCACGTTCCTTATACTCCACTGGCATAGGCGTCTGCTTTAACCCAGTCCTCTTTCGTGTTTCTTGCTATTACTGGCGTAGTTCTGTTCTTCATTCCTGCCGTCTTGGTACCTATTTTCATTTTATCACTTTTTTGCAACTCTCAGGTTTATAAGCACACGTATACGCATCCGCGTGGGGAAAAAACATCTCCTTTGTTACGCATTTTATCACCGCTCCACTTTCCTTTCTCTCCTTATCCCTTTTTTGCCATGTTTGCGTTGGTGTATATTTTTTCTCGAAGAAAAACCGTCTCTTTCCGCTGATTTGGTGGGAGAGATGTCTTTAAAATGCTGATCAGCCTCTCTTGTAGCCCATCTTCACTACCCCCTTCTCTTTGGCTGAATCTAAAAATTTCACCAAAATTTTAAATTCTCGTCTCATTTTGTGTGTTTAAATATTTCATATAATAAATTACAATATTTTTGGTTTTCAGAGGAGAAAAAATTTAAACCACGTGGTTATCAATTTTCTACCCCCAGAATCCTATTTTCGCCTAGAAGGAAAGTATAATATTCAAGCCAACGATTTTTGCCTTAAAATACGATGAAATCATTGAGTTATAATCTATTATATAAAGGTTATTATTATATTAAAATAAAGGTTAACAGCAAGAATGCAATAAAATCAGTAATTCGTTCCACACGAAATCAAGTTATTATTAAAGTATTACCGATCTATGAACAGTTAGCCCAATTAAATGTAGCATACTTAAATCCATAAAACGCCTAAAGCTTTTTCTTGAAAGCGATTATTTTGTACTGAGAGGAAAAGGATGAATTTCATACTTTCCCTATTTCTGATGGCTGAATCATCAACTTCAATCCAAGATATAAATGAAAAAAAATGTGCATTTTAGAGCCTCTTTCTAGGTTCTTCTTAGCTAACTTTCATACAGCGCAGTCCCCTTGTTTAAAAATATTTGGTATTTTTATCAGAATATTTTGCGACTCACCCATTAATCATTTATTTCGTAATAAGTTAAAACCAAAAATTTATGTAGCCTCAAATTTATCTCATTATGTCGAAGATGATGAGCTAAGTGAAGACAAGTGTAAAGAAGAACTGTGATCCAAGTGGAACGTTTTGCATTAATTATTCCACGAAACTCTTTATTCTATTAAGCTTCTCAATTTTCAATTTCGAGGTCATGTACAAAGTCCTCGGTGTTATCGTCTTAAATTTTTTTATTGAAATTGTTAAGAAATTTACGAAACTGGAAAATATTTAATCTGACTTATTCATAACCTCCCAGAGGATAGTTTTAAAGAAACCAATAGGTTGAGCGTGAAAGTGGGATGCTATTTTTTGGAAGGCCCTCAGCTTGAGAACTGAAATTAGTCGCATGGATATCATCTCCGATCCAAAATCGCCGTCAAGATTAATGATCGGGCTCATCCAAGACGAGCGTCATAATTAAGACCTAAATATTAAAGGGGATAAGGGAAAGGTGTAGTGTGATCTTCTCGAGATTTCATCGCGTGATTTATTTAATTTTTCCCACTTTACCTTCTTGAAAAATGTGTGTATTCTACTTGTTCATCTCTCTGAAGAGCATTCACGCCACGTTCCATTGTAAGTTGTCTATACTGTTCCTTGGAGTGATAAATCATAGGAAAGTTAATCTCTCTACTCAAAACTTCTCAACTACGCGACAAACCTTCCTTTAAGCTTGTCAACCTTCTGATTACGACCACTGTGGGCGAGAGTTTGTGCTTTAAGTTTAAAATATTTTCTGGTTAGTTTCCTATATGATGTTAACAGAATTATCTGGTATTCATTCGGAGCGGTGAACGATTGCATTGCAATTGTTCACCTCAAATTCACCATATTTTGGGGGTTATAATTTTTTCAGTATCTTTGTAGATCAAGTGCAATTTTTCATGGCACCGCATGGTTGTGCTTTCGGGCAGACATGTTTTGTATTTCAAACAAAATCGTTTAGTTTCATATGTTGTTATGCCCTCTGACCTGAAAAAAAACTGGAAATTGAGAATTAGATCGTAGAATAAAATTCGTAGGGTAAAATTTAGAAAAGTTTAATATTGTAGTAGCATAAAACTGGAATGTTCTTTAATCATGGTTTAATCCCAACACAGAAAACTAGTTGGGGCAAGTAAGGAAAAATTAAGGCCCGAATTAAATAAAATTGATTAATGAAAATCCTTCATTACACTAGAAGCTGGACTGGAGCTACACTGGAGTCAAATTACTTTTACAAAATACAATTAAACGATCTTCAGGTTTAAATCTCATACACCTTTTAGAAGTTAATACATTCGATGAAACGGTAGTACAATGCTCCTTTTGATAAGATTGAAAATTATTCATTTGAATAGTTTTATAACACAAGACATCAGATGCAGGAAAACTCTCCAAGCCACCAATATTCATGGTAACATTATTAGGTATCCTTGCGAAGCAAATAGTGAGCCAATAAGAACCTCTCACCATACACCTTTTAGAAGTTAATACATTCGAAGAAACAGCAGTACAATGCTCCTTTTGATAAGATTGAAAATTATTCATTTGAATAGTTTTATAACACAAAACATCAGATGCAGGAAAACTCTCCAAGCCGCCAATATTCATTCCTCAGTAAAGCATTGTACTACTGTTTCTTCGAATGTATTAACTTCTAAAAGGTGTATGAGATTTAAACCTGAAGATCGCTTAATTCTAAATGTTATTGTATTTATCCATCATATGAATTGAATTAAGTTTGGGAAGTATTTAAATTAAAAAGATATGCCAATTTTCAATTATCCATCCCTCAAAACCTTGTGTTCAACTGTCATTTTGAATAAATAATATCCAATCTTCGTTCACGAGCTACTATGGCAACGATTCCTGATGCAAGCAAAACTTTGTTTAAATCAGCATTCGACAATAAAATAGACTGAATCAGATTTTTGCATATCATATCTAGGAGATCACATTTTTACTGTGGAATGGAAGAATAAATGTCAAAGGCTGTGGGCGGCCAATGGAAAATAATACGGGGAGCACTTAATATATAAAGAGTCAGAAAGGAAGAACAAATAAGAATACCGAGTAAAAATGGAAGTGTGGGGTGAAAAGGTGAAAGTGGATGGATTCGCACTCGATTATGACGAGTCACGGGAATGTGAGGAGTTCATTTTTAGGACAGATTAATGGCGGGAATTAATTTGATTCATGAAAATTTAATATTTCGGTCGGTTAATCACAATTTTCAGCTGTAAGATAAAGGCTCATTTGCAACCCTCGTTAGTATAACAGCATATAGTAGTATAGTTTGTTATTATACGGGACGTTTTTTGGACGGTGTGGTGTGCATGTGGGAGTCCAAATGCATGCTGCATGCTGGTGATTGATCACCCCCTGCCAAACACCCTAAAGGTGGCTCGCAGGGTATTATGTAGATGTAGATGTATACGTTCGACTAAAGTAAATTAGCTGGTCTTCGTTATTACGTTAAAAAATGGGTTTGAAGAAATAGTGCTAAATAATAATTTAAAAATATGTTAAGCGTTTCTTCTGACAGTTCGTCGGCGTCTTACGCTTCCTTCTTGCCTGCGGTATTCCAATAATTCCTCATAAGTTAAGTTAATATAATTTATGAAAATTGAATTCCAATTGTATTTTACGACAGTTAAAAGACATTCGAATTATCGAGAATTACCTATACCTATTCGGAATAATGAGTTTTTCTCGCCTAATTTAGGAATATAGCATAGGAAACTTTTTATTGTGTGCCATGGATAAAAAATATTTTCTCAAGAAATGGATGGGCGCGTCATACGCCATATAACGAAATTTCACTTTTTCTAAGGCCGCGTACGTGCATTAGGGCAACTTTGTAGTATATGAATTCATTTCCTTCTCAAGAAGAAATTACTATTATGGAGATTACGCCTTAAAACCGTGCTTCATAACTCTGTATTGAGAAAATTAAATCATGGATATCATCGGCCTCGGTGGTGGCGGGCTTAAGTCTTCGCCTGCCAAAGAAGAGGCAGCTAGTTCGATTCCCGCATGGGTAGGTGTCCCCTATACGTTTGTTCCATTGTTCTTCGTGTACATGTAATTGTTGATTTTCTTCAATACCGCGTTATAAAACGGCCAATATGAGCTATATTCGGTGGATTGGGAATGAAATGAAATAAAAAATGAAATTATTCGTTGTCCTCGCTAATCCATAAATTCTGTAAAAAAACTTCATTGTGGGTAGGAGCATCGGGGAAGGTAGGCACTGCAAATTCCTACGATATTTAAGTGCATGGCTTTGAATAGCAAACAAAGATAGTTGAGCAAGTAAAAATCTGTCCAAAATAATAAGTCTGTTCGGAAATTTTTATCACCCATTGTACCTACGCATGAATCATGCTATCTCATATCAATCCGCTCCGTAATTTTCCTAACCATAATTACCAATTTCATGATTTTTACTGAAAGTTTGATTTCTAAATATTTATGACGGATTGACATCTGTTAAAGCTAATTCTTGAACATTTACTATGCTTTGGTTCGTATATCAAACTTCGTCCATCATCCTCGTGAAGCAAGATTAATCTAATAAAATTAGAATTGACAAATTATAATGAAGACATATGCATGAAACTGCTAGAGGATAGAATTCCCGTCTTCCGAGAATCGAACCACGGACCTTAAACTGACCAGGCCACTAAGCAGGCCAAGATGCTATCCAGTTTCCTGAATTTCATTGAAAATTATTCTGAGCTTCATGGTACTGGATGTTATGAAGACATGATCTATACGTCTGTAATCTATGTGTGCGTATGAAGATAATAGTGACTGTACACACATTCGCAAGAAAATAGTTTAATTATCACTCCATTTCAAAGATTGTGGAAAATTTTAAACTGAATACCTACTTATGAATTTTTAGGCGAACCAACTCAAAACCGTTGAAAGTACGGAGATACGTCTAAAATTGCCTACATTAACACTCACAATCATGACGAAAATGTCGCCCATTTCGAATGATATTAAACTTGTAGTCTTTTTTTAAATTGAAGTCAAACTCCATCATAAAGATGGGTGGAGAGGATATTGACCAAATTTTTCACTGCTACAGATAGCCTGCAAGAACATCCTTTTTTATGAGCATCATTGAATTCAAAACTGATTCACCAAAACCATCTTCAGGCAGCCAGAGGCTTTGGTTTATCATCGATACTTACCACCAGCATCCAACCTCACCCATTATCATCATCCTTTAGCATCGGTGATAAAACTGACGAAGTAAAGGTACATGAAAACGGAGCTTTCAGCTCGTGCCTATGAACATACAAGCAATTTGGGCTCAACCGAGTAACGAGCAACTTGAGATTGAAGTCGCTTGTGACTAGCACATGAAAAGGATGACGCTGCGCTCACCGAGAGGAAAGAAAACAAAACACGACAGCATCCACGGGACGGCGGAGTGGAATCAGCAGCAAGAAAGGGAAAATGTAATCCTGAATCTTCCCTTAAAACCTTAGGGCTGGGTGGGCGGTTGTCATGGTTAGGGCCATCTCTTTAAAGCAGACGAGAGAGAATAAAGAAAGAGAGTGAGGAGGAGCTCATCTAACGCAGGCGGGCCACGCGAATCGCACGAGAGATATGAGTTTGCGGGACCACCTCGAGTGAATAAGTTAAAGTGAAGCGAAGGCGAATGGTTGACGAGGGAAGCAGAGGGGAGAGGCTGGGAGTGACTGTCGAGATAAGTGAGCAAAGGGCTGAGCGCCAGGGAATAGGGGAGTGTTCAACTATGTGCACACACAAACACACACACATGCGCTGACCCCTTGGTTGTTTACTCTTGCATTAGCACTGACTCCCGAGTCTTTTCACTGACGAGAAGAGAGAGAAACAAACCCTTTTGCATTAAATATTCCCAAGGAGGGGGCAGGTTGGGGAGGGAGTATACGGGAGGGAGGTTAGAGGGTGGGCGGGGAAAAAGGCATCAGGAGAAACGGGAGGAGTGGACGAGGTGACGAGCAGCATATGAGGAGATTAAAAGGCAGTAGTCGCAGCGGCAGCGAGAGAGACAGAGCGGAGGGTATGACGAGGTCTGAAATGGAAAGGGTTTGCGATGGAATGAGGAATTATGTGACGACCGCGGCGGACGGACGACCCTGGACTAAGCCGGAAGTTGCAGATGCAGGTTAAAGGATTTCCGAGGGTCTCTCTTTCCCCTCGAGGATTAGGGACGGAGAATAATGTTCAAACCCAAGGCTCAACATACGATCAAGTATTCACTTTCATAATTATCAATCCGTTTTGATGCTGAAAACCACTCTAGCAGCTATAAATTAAATCAATGTACTAACAGGTAACTTTGTAAGTTATCTCGCGCAAAGCTTAAAAACATTAAAAAATAAAAAAAATAAATTCGCTAACATAATATCATTTAACCTGGGTTCGGACATGGGATGGTTTGCTTCTAATTACATCACTGTGAACGGTGGAACAACCTTGGAATGAATCAGAAGTTGCAGATAAAAATTAAAAGGATATACAAGGCTTCCCTTGTTCCATGAGGACAATGGGCGAAGTTTGATGTACGATTGCCCCACAAGGATGAGAGGCGCAGAATAATGTTCAAACCGAAGGCTCAGTAAACAGTCAAGTATTCACTTTCATTATTATTAATACGTTTTGAAGCTGAAAATACTGTACTAACAATATGTATAATTCAAATCTATGCATTAGCAGGTGACTCCGCAAGCTAAATTTACTAACATCAAAGCCTTCGTTTTCCTACCAATTTTTATACATGTATTTGTTTATTTGTGTTGCTCATAGCACCACAGTGGACAAAGGAACCACCCTGTAATGAATCAGAATTTTCATAAAAAAATTTAAAGGATTTAAGAGGTTTCCATTTTGTAAGATTTATAAGATTTCATTTGAAATCAACGACATTTGCGTCATAATTGTGGATCTAAGAAGTGTGTTCCCAACGGTTTCGGGTTGGAACTTTTCACGGAACCCACCTTTCTGCTTTGAACATTTTTACATTTAGAAGCAATGACAGTTTTTTACTGGGATTTACGTACGTAGATTCAGATTCTCATGTGGAAGATGTGCTAAATATCTCTTGGGATTTTTTTACTAAATGAAAGGATATAAAATTTCACTTTTTTAAGTGTCGCACTATTGTTTAAAAGGACTCGGGATAAAATCCTACCCTCGCAGCTCTCCCGCTGGGAGACAATCTCACGGGACGCGTGCCGCGAGTTTTCAACTTCCCCAGTATCCCTCCCTTCCTCACGGCCAGCATTCACTCCCCGCCTGCCTCGCGCGAATGTTTTTCCGATGCTATTTCAACGGGAACTCTTTTCCGTTCCTCCCGATTTACGAAGTACTCCCCTCATCACTATTCCCTTTCGTCTCTTCACTCGACGGGCGAGGCAAATTGTTTACCTTCGCCACGCCTGGTACGGTGGTGCCGCTCACCGGAATTGAGATTTTCATATTTTTCCATCTCCATGTATCGCCAGTCAGCGTTTCGAGGAATGCTGATTGGTATTAGTATTTTCGAGTTTGTGCTCTCATCTGAACTTTCCTCAATTTTACTTTCACTTCGCGGCGTAAGAACTTCGATTCTATTACTTTTACTTGGAGGTTTGACGCTAAATTAAATGATTACTTTCTTCAATAAACGCTGAGGATTCATGTGTGCCAATTGAGCTCTCAATATTTTTATTATTTTCGCATTTTGATTTACTTTTGATCAATTATTCATGCGATTAACGTTTCCTCTTATTATCACAGTTTTCATGTCACATTATCATGGCATCCTTTCTGTCCAACTTAGTTTTATATCTGCACTATGCGCCTCGCTTTTATCCTCTCCAAACCCATGCCAATCCAATTTTTCTATTCTTCTCCTACAATATATTTCTTCTAATATGACTGCTCCCCGCCTAAGTGTCTTTCCATAGCACTAATTATAATACCCGAAAAGCAGTCGTCTCTCCCAACAAAGAAATTTTAAAAAGTCATCATGTTTTCAATCTCTTCTGTGGATTTTAAAATATCTTCGTGAGAAATATCTAATCTTCTTTATGAATGTAATTTTCTTTATCTAAGTCGCATCAAAATAGGCCGGAACATCAGTATTTTGTAATAAAAACTTCCTTAAGAATAAGTAGTTATGTTCTATTCTATTTGTGCCTGCAAATTATATTTTATTGCTCTGCCTTCGATAATTTAACTTGCAATTTCATCGGTAACGTAAAGTTTTGCTTAGCACCTCCGCCGAATCATCTAGAACACAATGTATTCAGAATGTGTCTTATTGTGACCTGAGGATCCAGTAAGGTAATTTGATCATTTCCAATACTGAAACTGTAATAATTTTGTTGAAAACTTCGTACCGTCCCATTGATTTCTTGCAGTGATTACTCTTTTATGTGAATTCGGAGAACGCGAGCTTTAAAGTCGCTTGACTCTATTGTCTTATGCGTTAAAAGTCCAATTCCCTCCCCTGGCTTTATGGCAGTTTGCGCAACAGAAAATCATGAGAGTGAATGGATATGCAAAGGGCCTGGATACTCCCAAATGTATAATTATTGCATTTCCTAGATTTTTAAATCACGAGTCCTAGAATTCCTATCAAAATATTAGTTCAAAAATATCGATATTGAGCAGATACATATCCCAGAAATTTGGTATTTAAATTTGATTTCCTACCAAGATATTCTTTTAGTACTATTGGTGGATTCGTCATTACGTGTTCATCTAGTCATCGTTTTTATTTTTGGCTTCTATTAGCGAGTTGAGCTCATGTAAAATTTACGTACGCCATGGACATTTTAATGTATATGCTTATTTCCACTGTTTGTTGAACTTGTATACTTGAAGAAACTGTAGGGATTTAGTCGTTCGACTAATTCCTTCGGAAGTTCCTTGGAACAACCCTAAGAAACTTCAATACCTTCGAGGTGCTATTTCGCCCTCGACCGGCCATACTTTGAATGTGCAGTGAGCATTTGGGATCCGGTTCATAATCCGTGAACTTAATAGAATATAAAGGATAGCCACGCGATTCGTCAAAAACTGCTCCGGGCGTACAGAAAACGATATACAGATGTTAAACGAATTGGAGTGGAGGCCGCTAGAGACTCGGAGGTTGAGCGCTAGGCTTAGATTGCTTGAGCAACTGAGAATAGATATCTTTTAGAGTGACACGGAGAATACCATGTCCGAACCGCACCGTATTTCCATGCCCGACAGAAACTTTAAATTAAGAGAGGTATTTTGCCAAACGAATAGATATGGGAATTCTTTTTACCCCCAAACTCTAAAGGACTTAAGTAAGTACAGGCGGATCTTAGATTATTTCCTTTTTATTTTTTAACGGCTGATGTCTTACCATCCCCCGCCACATGCCTATTGAGGCGGCTTGCAGGGTATGATGTGTATATAACCCGAATGTGTTTGACTGTTTGTAAGTGAATACAAATTGGTGGATAAACGCTTGGTGAATTTATGTTCATTTCAGTCCCCTTAAATTCTCAAGATTAATAATCTTCAAAACCTATTTTTCTTACGTGGTTGAGTTCTTCTACTCCTCGACCTCGTCAGTGCTTTCTGGATTTCAATTTTGACCTTCGATTGCGATATATTTCCCGCCTTTTAAATGATAAAACAAGTTTCCCTCTCATTGCTTCTTCTCCGTCTTACTTCTCTTTATAGCACTCTCTCTTTCATGTTGGTATTCGATTGCCGAGTACGGAGTTCTGGTTGGGGAGGTTACCTTTACGTCGTGTTGTGCGGGAAGCTCCGAGCAAATTCTCGCCTTTTCCCGCCTTTTTCCCCAGAGGTCGCGATGAAGGGCACAGAGGAGAGGCAGAAAATCGGGATAAAATTATTTCACGCAACGAATGCATCCGTTGGATTATCACACCTTAGCTCCGTGTTGGTGATCCTAAAACCTCCACATCAAATTTATCATGTTACCACGGAATAATGATGCTATGCAACTATATGTACTTGTTACAATGTACATGTTACCTCAAAAACTAGCTCAAAATACGTGTGTCGAGTAATACGACACGCCTGCTTTAAACTTTTAAAAGAAAGCTAAACGAAAATGAGGCTGCATATTGCGAGATACTTGACGCCTCGTGTTCGACAAAGAATTTTTTAAGTCCATATTTGGTCGACGGAAATTTTTTTAACCAATTCGATTCTGTCCGGATATTTTATATCTTCCTTTATCGTTTTAGTGGGGCCTGAAGATACAGAGTGGAATTAAGATGATGTTATCCAAATCAGCACTTAAAATTCATCCTTTTTTATTGCTTAAGCAATGTGAGCCTAGCCCGCAGCCTTTTTGTCTCTAGTAGACCACAGCCTGGACCGTGCTGCGTGACGCTCTCTGTTCGCTGGCAGTAGTTTTTGACGAATCGCGCCACTTTTTCTAGTATTTATTTTAGTTTCCTGGTTAATTTCGGCTTCGGATCCCATACGGTGATTTACGCCCCTCCAACTAGTAACTGAAAGATTACGTCCTTGGTATTAGCATGTGCATCCGTAGAAAACTATAAATGCCAGGATCTCCAAAGTTATATAGTTTTTTCGTTATTGGATTGTTCCTCATGGAGGCTTCGTCATATTAAATCGTTTGTGTGCACAAAATTCGGGGAGGTACTCGCAGACGCTGGGGTCGTCTAACACAAGTTGAATATTGGGAGTCAGACTAGAATCTTAAGATTATACCTTCATATATTTATGCCATTTCCAAAGATATGAATGAATCCATGATGATTACATGTCACGATAAGGCGGTGTTTTTTTTACTGATTCGATATCTTTTAGACACTCTTTAGAACTTATAACTTCTAGATTCCGAGAGGGCAATTCCCCAGCGGTTTTCCAAAGTATTTATGGTATTCATGATTGAATAAGTAAATTTTGTAATTTTTACAGAATTATTTTTAAGCATGACTAAACGAAATCTGTAACTGACTTTATACTTATTCAGTCATGAATATCTAATATTTCCACATGCTAAACCTTAATCAATTTATTTAATTTTGCGGCACTTAAGAGCGAAGAGTAGTCGCATAAGGGTTAGCAATTCACGAAAAAATGTGGCCACTAGCCGTTGAAGAAAGGTGTGAAATTAACATTGCTTATGGGAGCAATGTGCTCGGTTCCTGTGAAAATGGCTGGTTATGCTGGCCGCTTAATAGGGATGGCCGTGTGGGCTTACATCTCTACGTTCTCCTTCCCGCGCTCCGTGGATGCAAAGAAACTATCCTGCCCCCGACCATATGGCGTCGAAATTACCGTCGCAAAAACCGAGCGCCCGATTGAGATTTTATAATTGGCGCCTATTAATGATTTTTCTCTCGCTTCCTTAGTAAAAAACAGCGCGTATTCGACGGAAATATTAAGTCAACCGCGCGGCGATTGACGCACGGCTGAAGATGGAAAAATATGTGACGTTGATTGATTGCATTTTCACCGAGGGATCGGTTATCCTTATTTCGGAGCGGATTTTGTAATCATTTAAGGACGGTGCGAGGGTGATGATGACGGTGATTAATGATTTGGGGGCCATCTCTTTTGCCGCCTCCAGGCTGTATTAAATCTCCCGACCTCTCGTGCGTTCCTTCGGAGTGCAGCAAATATCGCACGCAATCAGCAGCGTCCTCTCCCTAAAAGATCAGGAGGAGAGACCGCAGAGTCAAATAGCCTGCTCAGTACAATATGCATGCCTGTAAACATGCTTAGGTATTTATACGGCGAGACATAGGTTCCTAGGAAAGAAAAATTCTTCGGACTATGTAGCATGTGCTTTTCTCCCTCGATGGACTCGCACGAAAGAGCCAGCCCATGAATACCCTAGCCTTCATCTGTTTACGTTGTCGTTCCACTAGTATATTGACTTCGTTCAGATTTTTACCTTTCTCTGCCAGTCTATCTATAGCATATGGGTTCTTAAAAATTAATGAATAATAAAATTAATTAAAAATAATGCTTGAAGTATGGAATGAATTACCACCTGTAAGCTACTCTTTAAATATTATTATTATTTTCTTGTGATTATTTCGGTGAAGAATGCATTTCAATATTTCACAATTAATTTGGGGAGGCCCACTAAATAATCTACCAATAATAATGATAACTTTACTGTCTATTTTATGCTAGTCGATAGCATTTGAATTTAACGCTTCAAAAGAGCTCACTTAAAGATAATATGCATTACATTATTCAAATTGGTAAAAAAATGTCGGCAGCATATGATGCAACGTCAAAATTTTTTTATCATTGACTATCAATTAATTAAAATTAGTGTTTGTTAATTCTTTACGATTAATATAACTGGGTGTATTTAATATTTTTGACAAATTACATCTTGCGTTATAACTTACAGCTATCGCTGATTTTTTGTAGGGGATACATGGTGATGCACGCAATTTGTAATGCGTAAAATAAAAATAAAATTATTTCATACCTACCGAAATTGTTTCCTATTATATTTTTAGTAAATGGTCTGATTTTCGGTTCCTGCTACAACATTAACTTTTATCACTAGTGACGCTACCTATGTGTACGTAGGATGAATGAGGTTGCTAAGAGAAGTCTTGATACCTGATTAACTTAAGAGGGAGAATGTTTAAAATGTCTAAAGAGGGAATTTAGTATAAGCATATCAAATAAATTTCCCTGAAGAGATCAACTTCTCGAAAGCTAGGGCATTAAATCACCTTCGGGAATAGTGCTATGTCACGGATGTTACTGTTGCTTAATTAGTTACGGCTGTTTTGAATTCATTGAAATGGGAAGACATTCCGGGGGCCTTCCAATGAATTTGGGTAATGAAGCTATTGGAAACTTACGGAAATTTCAAATGAATGCTTTGCCTTTAACTTTACAGGCTATTTACTTGCTTTTTGCTGAGTCACTGAGCACCTCGTGGATGTTTGAAGTTTTCATCTCATGAGCCATTTTGCCTTTTAGCCCCTTAGAATCATTCCGCTGTTGAACTTAGCGGATCAACTAACTTGATGCTGAAGTGTATTCAAATTCGCAGTTAGAAGAAGCCTTTTGATGACAAAGTTTCTGAAAATGGGCTCTCTTTACGATAAACAACTTACATATGCGCCTAACTGCTCTATGATTATAATTTTCGCTTGCAAAGTTATGGGATAATGATCCAATAATATGCTCCCCCTCTCTTGGGAAGCCATTTCGAAGACTTGTAAATTTGTGCAGCATTTTCGCCTAGTTTCAAACTACAGAGTAATTACTTCTGAAGTCTTCTTCGTTTCCGATATCGAAGGGACTGATATAGCATCTAGGGCTCATCAGGAAAAGATTCCAAGGTGTTTTGATTACCGCATCTCATTTTCCGATATCTCCCCACAATTTCCGGTAAGCATTAAACGTCGCAAAGTACCTGAAAAGTAAAAATGCACGGAAATGAAGACGGAAAAATCGATTTCGATAAAAATCGAAACTCGAGTTTTAGTAGTAAAGATCGAGGAAATCGAGATCGAGTCATGATATTCGAGTTTGGATCCAAACTCGATTTATCAACTCTGATCCGGACCATTTCGTCTGATCTAACCAGCGTCATAACCGGCTTATGCTACCGTCATCCGTCTCATTTTGTGAAAGTCTTTTCTTTAAGGTAAAATTGGAAAGGTACGCCCACATTCATCAAGAAAGCATCCCAATTCGTTGATCTTTCTCAAACATTTTGGTGTAGCCGTATGGTTACACACGGTGATTCCAAAACCGTTAATTTAAAAAATAATAGTTCTTTTAAAGAACCATCAATTTTTTCTATAACTTATTCTCTCGGTTCAAATTTCATTTTTTAAAGTCAAGATTTCGATTAAAAATCGATTGCTCTAAAAACGATTTCAACCGATATTTTTCCTTCAATACACTGAGATGACCTGTATGAGTTAAGTCCTCAAGCGTGGTGAGCCAACAACTTGAGAGCTCCCATTTCCCAGCCCTTGTTTACAAAAATACATATTAATGTGGAATATTTCAACCCTTACGTGTTTGCTCACGGAAGTTGCTCACATTTTATTTTCATCCCAAGATATGCGTGCATTTTTTCGTCATTATCTTCATGGTGGCAGGGAAAAAATGGTGGATTACCCCGTATTCTCGTCCACGGAAAGGATTAGCGACCATGTGTTCCACTTGGGAGAGGTCTACCGACGTCCCCATCTCTCTAGAGACTCGAGGTACGTGTCCTTTCCATTCCCAGGGGAGCTAGCTCCCGCCGCGTTGTAGCGGAGCTCCCTCCGCGCTCGAGGTCTGGTCGGGGATATATAAGCTCACGCACCTATGCCGCGCCTGGCTATAATTTCCGCAAGATTATGCCGGACATGCGTTAATGTTGACTCTGCCTGACTTCGTAGCAGGAGTAGGCGGTTGTGTGGGTGGGGGACAAACAAGGGGGGGAACGTTCCCGACTGGACAGTTCCACAAGGGACTGTCCTGCACCATTCCCCAGCGTGCCAACCCTCCCATCCACCTTTACCTGAACCTCACCTCTCCCCGTCTCCGTGATCTCTTTGAATTACGTAGCAAGTGGCTCGTGGCGTAAACATTTCGCGACACGGCCGCGACGCTAGAAAGTCGCGGTGCTGGGTTTGGACGGGGGGAAAACCTTGGGGGTAAGGATTGGTTTGGGAACATTGGTGGTGTCCCAGGGATATATGTTTCTTTCGCGGCGAACGTGAAAATGTGTCTGGCACCGTGTTGTCGTTTTGCATTCGCACACACGAGCGCTAAACGGTCCTTTTCGTATGCATGGGTGGGGACGCGACAGAATCTCGGCGCCGGTAGAAGGTGCGGAAGGGCAAAGTCGTCGTGATGGGTGAAAGTGCAGTCCGGAGCACGTTTTCGAGATTTGCTTTCGTAATTACGTGAGCTCTCGGCTGGAGTGTGTTGGCTAGACAACTGGCCGACCATCCTCAGCGGCCCCAGAAGTTCAAACTAGGTATTTAGCATATTTAATTTGTGCGCAAGACTGACTTGGGTTCGGAGTATCTTAGTACAGTCAGAGAATATGCGTTTCTCTAATGAGTCGCCTCGTATAACATGAGTTTATCTTTGGGCTATGAAATAAATCTGATACTCCTAAATTTTATGGGAATGGCTAAGCTTTACTCATTTATAAAGATATAAATAGCTATCTAAAATCCTTATCCTATCAGATGCTCTTATAGAAAATAACTAAGTAGGTAACTAAGTAAAATAACTAAGTAAGTACCTATTTCTTCGATCCTGATTGGCAAATTTCATTTAACTTAGGCTACAATACATACTTTGGCTTTTGACCGTTTTAAGGTTTTAAAATATATTTTAGAGCATGCATTTTCGATCGCTTTTCTGGTAAAGTAACTAACTATTTATGGCGTACTCATTATTATGATAAGCTACGTGGTAAGAAAACAAACTTACTCCGTTGCTGTAACTGAAATATAAAACATCGAACTCTTTGGTAATTGGATATTATTTTGCTTGAAAATGATGGCTGTTTTATGACTGCTAAAAATGCCACAGCCAGTGGCTCTTTCGAGCAAATGGAATTGGTGAAATTGGAAGCTGGGCAGAAGTTACTGATCAAGCAAAACCCCTTAGCAACATATTTAATAAATGCCTACAAATAATATTTTGGCTTCTCTCTGCGTATATGATATTAAGATGTATTAAAATAGGCTGCAAAAACAGAGTAGTAGTTTTTAGTGGATTTTCTGCATTTGCCGGCCCCCCATTTTTTGACGAACCTTGAAGAATACAGAAAGAGTGGCGTCGTTTATTCCACATGTGTAAACTATCGGTGTAGTATACTATATTATACTACACAGATAGTATACTCTAGTGTAATACACTACTTTTTTAAACATTTACCTAAGCATGGGATTTTATTTACTGAGAAGTGAAATCAGAAACTTGACCTCCGCGTTCATTTTTAGTGAACGCTAATTACCAAGAGAACTACGGCTTATCGTCCCACTGGAGTAATGTTGTACTTTACTTGTTATGTGCACCTCACATTATCGTTGTAAAGATATTAGTTTCTCCGAAAAATCAGTTGAACCCCCTCAAAAATCCGATGAAAGTAAACTCTTTGGTCTCCATAGTTCGGTTTTCGGAATTTAGTTTCTCTAGACCATTATAAAAGTGTAGTAAATTCTACGTTGACCCAGGAAGTCAAATCTTTCACAACCATTCCCTAAAGTTTTTTAGTATTTTCTTCAAGGTTTGCGGCCGCCTATCCGATTACCTCCCGGCATCCGCCCTTGAAGTTGCTGGTGGGGATGTTACCCGATGTAAAACTCGATCTCCTGTACCTACCTCCGGTTCATATCGAGGAAGATTCTTTTGGTTACATCAAACTTTCCACTCGTCATCATTATGACGGTTTGAGCATTGCAATTCCAACTATTTGCGATAGGAAAAATTCCCTGTACCGGGAAGCGAACCACAGCCCTTTGACTTGTTTTGCCCCTGCTCAAACCACTATGCTATCTCATCATCATTATAAGCCAAAATTAGTCAGATTGGTTTGACGCAGCTATTGTTCTATCTTCTAATCTTTGCATGATGACGTATTTCTTCTTTTTTACTTCCTTCGTAATCTATCTTAGGTAACTCGTTGGGGGCCATTTCTTACCCGTCCACTAGTCCTTCAACAATTTTCTTCATCACTCCATCATGTCTTATTATGTGGCCGACTAAAGTTTGCTGTATTCTTTTAGGTTTTTAAAGAGTGCTATCTTCTCCCGTTCTTTTTAGTCCTTCCTATTTGCTTACTCGACTTTGCTATTTGTTACCGGTAATATACGCTGCGATTTTGCCGTGGCATATGGCTTGAAGGTGCTGTGCTTAGCATGAAGGTACTCGTAGTGAGTGTGAGATATTTTGCTGAAATTAATCATGCATCGCTTCTATCGCCTGAAGGGATGTGTCTCATTAGTCGGTTTCCTCCCTGATTGCTTATGTACCAACCCACTATTAAAGGCACCGCACGTGTTGCTCATCACCGGAAGAAGAGGGCGTGTATTCAAGGCGGAGATATCGAGAGACTAAAGAAAGGACGAGGACAAGGAAAGTCAACAATGTGGGGTGGGTACCCATAGCGCGTCGCGTGGGATAAAGGAAGTTTTTTTTTCGTGTAGACGAGACAATTGTCCCTGGATGGAGAGGAAATCCATTGACGCTCTAAGTGGGCAATGGAGTGTGGGAAGAGAAGCTTAATTAAAAATTCTTATGCAAGAGAGGGCACGCGTTCCCTCTGTTCTGGTCTGGCATGAATTTTCAAAGCACTACGGTGTTTATACAGGATTAAGGCAAAACTTATCGCAAGAAGTGAAGACAAAAGAAAAAGGTGCGTAGGTGTTCAGAAAACTTGCGATGCAGGATTATCTACAGGTTCGTTATTCATCCTTACGGTGACTAAAAATGCATTAGGTGTGTACAATTCTAGAAGTTAGAGCATGGGTGTTCGTGTAAGTTTCATTGTTAGGCTCTTTGGAACGACGTAGGACATAAAAACATGTTTAAAATGAAATAAAATTATATATAATCTTCATTGAGCTAAATTTAAGTCTCAAATCATATAGCCTTTTCACCATCCTCTATGGGAATAATATGTTTATATTATCAAATTTTCCCTAAAATGGTAGAATTGTTGATCCCTAAGAGGAATTCAATGAGGAAGGGATGAATAAGGGGATGATAACGAATCTCACGATATAATATAAAGTTGAAAATACCTATGAAAATCCTGCTGTTTTCCGCCGTACGGGAATAAATAATCAATGAAACAATTGACTCACATGAAATACGTGATTAAAAAAAGTCATCACTCGAAAACATTTGGCGAGTCATGGGTCTACAGCGACTGGCGCGCGAGCCCAAACCAAACAGTTCAAAAAATTAGCGTTACTTTTGGCGTCGCGAGCGAATTTTTGATTTGTCTTTCTATACATGTTCGCATCATTTCATTTCATCCCATCAATGAATATTTTGATGAACATATTTTTAAACGCTAGTTTTACTCTAATGTATTTAAAATATTGCGTAAAATTATCGTCCGCTACTTCATAACGTCAGGGCTTACATATTCATTCCAAAATCTCTGAAACTAAGTCGAATAAATTATGATAGCAATACATGACACAATTTTCCATCTCTTTAACTTAATTTAATAGCGTCAGTAGATACTGATTCTGAAAGATTCCACAAGAAAACTGAAAAACGCCGTTTCCTTGAAAGTTGTAACTAAATAACGGCGAATTTTCATGAAAATTAACATCCCATAATTTGATTTACAACCATTTTGGAGTGCTGTGAAGTTTCAGGCACCAATATAGAAAAAAGCCATATGGTACTTTTTTTTTACTTTCTTTGGAGTTCAAGACACTGCGCCGGATTGAAAAATGGAAAAATAGGAGCCACGTTATGAATACTTGAAAAATCCACTGATCTAAAGGTAATATTTTATAATGTTATTATTTCCTCCTGAAATTACATGAGAAGGATAGTAGGCATGTGGATGGAAAAATTACAGCAAGTTCCTATAAAACAGTAAAATCCTTGGTAGTCGTCAATGGTTTAATATCTTCATGACATAGTGTATCAATTCTACGGTGCAAATGCATTATATTAATGAAAGAAATTTTGGAGTTGGTGAGTGAAGAAATATTTCTCCTGGAACTTATGCGACGCTCAGTGACTTATAATATTAGCAGTTGGCATGCTAAGTGTTTAATAATCTTATAATATCATTATTACTGAGAATGCTGATTGAATATCTATTTGTCTTGCCAATGCATTATTTAATGAGAATGATGATTTTCTCATGTTAAATATTTAAGTGGTTTTAAAAGTACCCATCAATAAAATTTCTCGTATTTCAGCGAAAAAACGTATCTTTCACTTTCTCCCAGTGGTAAGACGTCTTTCCGCCATCCTTTATGGGAATTAGAGGTTTATATTATCAAATTTTTCCCTGAGATGGGAGACTCGGTGATCCGTAAAAGGAATTCAATGTGGAAGGGAAATGAATAAGGGGATGATATCGAATCTCATGAAATTGGGCGAATGACGTCATCTCGAGACGAATACAGCCTTAATCCCATCCTCCATCCAGGGCACGAAATTTCAAATGAAATCATCAGAATCTAATGTGAAAGGTAATCTCATTCTATGACTTCGCAGCGTCTCATCTTTTGCAGAGGGCTGCGCAATTTTTAATAACGTGCTTAACATTTTATTTTTGTTTTGCGTGCATAATTAACTAGACATGGGAAAGATTAATGAAAACTCCGGTCCAAATTAGAAAGGACAACTCGAGTA
Organism: Ischnura elegans; assembly: GCF_921293095.1. Taxonomy (NCBI): domain Eukaryota; kingdom Metazoa; phylum Arthropoda; class Insecta; order Odonata; family Coenagrionidae; genus Ischnura; species Ischnura elegans. The sequence goes on along the minus strand of NC_060249.1, from coordinate 70,749,266 downwards.
GAGTTATGGCAAATTCAAATTTGCTTAATTACGGGAGCCAATCCCTGTCGGTGTAATGTCATGTAATGAAAGGATATGGTGACGGGCTGGAGCTAGTTTTTAAAACGGTTCAAGTATTTATCCAAGAGGTTGCCTGCGTTGATTCCTTTGATCCTTATCAAGTTAATATGACGAAGACAAGTTAATGGAATGATGGAAAGTTCGAAGCTATTATTTTTAGTTACCTTACTGTCTTTTTTTTACTGAAGTATCCACTAGAAGTCCGTTGCAATCCACCTGCTCAGCGAAATTATTTTAACTGTGCCTTGGAACAGGTTGAATTATATTTTTAACCTTTCTTTAGGTGTTCTGCCAGTTGCCGTCACATTTCCTAATTCACAGCTATCTTCTCGCTATTTCCTTGATGCATCAACTTGGTTACTTTTGACAAATTTTATAATGACATACGTAATTACTTCTATGCGATAGGCTTTTTGATATTAATGTAATTAGTTTTTGCCACTGCTGGACGTTTTGCTTCCTTTTTCTATGCTATTTTGAAATTACCAACGTGAAGAACTACTGTTATAGCTTATTGTAGGGGCAATATTCATCCGTAATTTCACTTTGAAAATTTCAATAAAATATTTATTCAATTGGGTGAAAGTTCATTGCAATCTCAAATAGGATAGGGTTTCGCTTCGTGTTTCTTGTTATTTGGTCGGAATTGTATTACAAATCGTGCGGCGTTAATACAGAACGACTACTTGGAAGAGAAGTAGCCACTGTTCTATTTTATTCTATTGATAATATCCACAGAATAATACCAGTCTTTGGTTTCATCTTAGGTATTCTATTCCATAAGCTTGCATGAATGTTGTGAGATGGAAGCATGTGGGCGTAATTTTGGTTAAACCTTATTAGTTTAACGGTGATATTTATGCACAATACATTGATAGGTTTACATTTGAATTTTGTATAGGCTCCCCTGTGCTGCACTTTTTCGGATATATATTTGTCGCAGCTTTCTGAAAAAGTTTGCATATTTTTAATGTACCTACGCTGTAAAGTAACCATAAAAATTCGGTGTCAATGAGATGTATTTAAACTGTGTGAGGGTATTACTGTCATATATTTCTTTTTAAATGAAAGTTGGTGGCTAAAACTGAAGTATAAAAATATTGATTAAATTAAAGGAATATCGTAAGTTATGTGTGTTGAATTATTCGGGTGGGAAGGCGATGCGGGCGGGAAGGCGGGTTCTAACGGCAATTTTTCAACAGCTTTAGATGATACAATGATAATGTGAACGCGTTCAAAGACAATGCTAATATGGAGCTAATCCTGATTACGCCGATTGGGTGACTTGTAGCAAAAGTGTTCTTTTGATCCTTTAGTCAATCCGATCGTTAGATGATGCTATAATTAGCTACTAGTGAAGCTCCTCAGAAAGAATTTCCGATAAGACCCATATAACGTCTTTGCATAGAGGTATCGATGAAGGCATCAAGTAAAAACCAGAGGGGTTATGTTTGATTTCATTGATTTTAGTCTTGAAAAAATGAGTAACGATTAAGAATCTTAAACGTTTGCTACTTCAGAATTCCTTACCCTCTGGCGCCCAAGAATATATTTTAACAATAATTTGAAAGAATCCGAAAACTTTATATCTCTTTATAACCTCAGTTTGATGTGTTTCACGTTTCATTAAAATAATGTCACACCCAGAGGTGTCATGGTGCCGGAACGCCGTTCCAGCACTATTCAAGAAAACATATACTCAATAGTCAAATAACACTTTAATCAATTTTGTTGCTTCAAAATTTCTAATTACGGATTTGTAGCAAACAAAAATTTATTAATAAAATGTAAATAATGACTTGTTATAATAAAACGCACAGAGTAATATTTCACTTTTAAAGAAAGTTTAGGAAAGTGCGTTCCTTCCCTTCTAATTTTGCCATGACGTCACTGTTCGTAACAAATACATATATGTTTTGGAACGTAGGTTTTCGCAGCGAGGGGCATCGTTGTTAACGACTTTCGGGAGCATCTGCGGGAGCTTTCGCGTCCATTACACGCCGCATCATCAGGTGATGCAAGTATGTTACCGCGAGGTTACACAGTTTAGGCCTGAAATAAATAAAAAAAATCAACTACCTTAATTTCGTGATGAAAATGAGCATTACACTTTTAAAACTTTTACTGGAAAACTATTTATAGTCTATTCACTTTATGAATGCGGGTGAGCTTTCGTGAGAGTCCGGACAATCTCGGATGGTTTCGCTGATAGAGAGAGAGAGGAGTGAAAATAACGTTGCCAAATGTACATAGCCGCCCTACTTTATCACTGAAAACGTGTGGGTCATAGGTGGCCACAGGTATTTTGGCCCTGGCGCGGGCGGCGCCGAGACAATATACCTACTCATTTGGAAGGCATTGGGAATAATCCTTTCACGGATGCCCATGACATTGTCAGCTACCGCGCTGAATGAGGCACCATTGGTGGAAGGCATACTTAGTCACATACAAGAAGAACGCGTGAGGTTTGGCAACACTGCTCCACGAGCAAATTCACGATGTTTACTCGGCGGAGGTCTGAGAGCGACTCATTGAGGCCACGCCTACTATTTGCTGATTGGCAAAGGCAAAGTCACATGTCGAGAAACTTTCCCTCCACTCATCTCCACTTGCTATGGCCACACCAGCTCACCCGCAGAGATAAAATGAACAGAGTATAGGACCATTTTACTCTACACCAGTTAAGGAGAAATGTATTTTCACTGGTTGATACGATGCATTACCTACATTGGCCAAGAAGAAGACCACCACCACTAAAGACGCATACGCTTCCGTCACCTCAGTTGGGTTGATAAAGAGTGGAACGATTTTCGAATCTTAGGAGAGGAAGATGGTGAAAGAGAGCCATCTCGGTGAATGCATTATATTGAGAGGCCCTCGGTGAGATATGGGCTGCCACGTGCATCCCTTCCTCCGTTGCCAATATGCAGAGCGGGCCGGACCGCCCTATTTTTTTCCTTGCTGGGCTCGTGGTGGGTGCATTATGAATTCTGGTTGAGAGGAGACTTAGGGATACGGCGGATGGGGACGAAAGTAGTAGGGGGGAGAAGATAAGGTGGGTTTTGAGGAATATAACGGGTGGGTATTGTGACGGCACGAGACCTGTTGCTTGGCCAACAGCTGCCTGCCCTGGTCGGAAGATAATGTTCGGAAAACGTTCAAGGAATTTGTTCGGAGGAGTGAAGCGAAGTGTGTCCTTTTCGTGATGAAATTTTTAAAATATGCTCTTCTAATTGTATTCACTGGAGAATGAAATATTAGCTTTATGGATTTAAATTCTTCCAAACACGCCGATATGATATATCCACGGTATATTCGAAGGTAGTAGACACCTAATTATTCCTAAAAGTAGCGGAGCTCTTTACGCTCTGACTCATTGCTAAGTGACTGAATTGAATGATGCCGAACAGGCCACTATATAAAGAACTTCGCATTTTCAAATGCACAAATGGCCAGAAATCAATGTACCCCCAATCAAGGCAAATAAAGAGACCTCTTAAGCATGGAATGGTTGATGAAAATTGAGCCACATTCACCCAAGATAACATCTTACTACACCTAAGGCTAATAAAAGCACGTGGCCCAACCTCTACCGTGCCGTCTAAACCCGTTCCGAAACCATATCTACATATTGACTGATTGGTGACTGACGGCCTCTAAGTATAACCCATCCTCGCTACATTATCTGGATATTGATCCTCATTCGCATTTTATACAGATCTTAACGGCGATACTTTTTAATCTTACGGTATGTTGATTAATTCTCGAACACAAAAATTAATTTTTCCGAAAAACTCATCTAGTGAAATTGTATCATCAGTAGTCAACAATCCGAGGATTGACGCAGCTCTTTACTCCTATTCTCCTATCTGCTAATTTCCTCACCTACACATTTCTTCTCTTTCACTTCTTTCTTTACCTGTTCTATATATTTTGTTCGAGGTCTTCCTTGTCCGTTCTTGCCTTCCACTTGTCCCTCGACGATTGTCTTCATCTGGCCATCATGTGTCAAGATGTGGCCTATGAGGTTGTTCCATCTTCTTCTCAAGGTTTTCTTGAATCTTCTCTTCTCTCCGAATCTTCTTAGGACGAACCCGGTCGATCCATTTGATCCTCATCATTCTTTTGTAGCACCACATTTCGAAGGCCTCTATCCTTGATTTCTCCGCTGCTGTCATTTTGCATGCCTCACTTCCATACAGGAGCATTCTCCAAATGAAGGTTTATATAAATTGTTTCCTTTCTTCCATATTTAAGTAAACCAGCAATGAGAGAAAATTTCACGCAGGAAAAATCATTCACCATGCCAGGTTAATGTTAGAAATTTAATTACTATTGCATTGATATCTTCATTATTCAATTTATTTGATTGTGTCCAAATACTGTTGTGTTAACCTCGATGGATGTCACCTATTGTGAAAAAACATTTTTTATAGATATGGAAAAGATTTGTTCTCAATGAAATTGTTAAATTAAATTGGTTGTATAGTTGAGAACAGATATCTTTAAGAGCGACACGGAGAACATCATATTAGAATCCCCCTATATTTCGAGGTCCGATAGACACGATTGATTAAGAGATTTTTTTTCTGAACGAGTAGGCATGAGAATTCGTTTTTTCCACAACGAACAAGAAAGGTCTTTAATAAATGCTAGGTTTAATTTTGTTCGAGCATTTTTGTTTCTAAACGGCTTGTGTCTTCTCATACCCCTCCACACGCCTATTGAGGCAGCTTGTGGGGTAATATTTAGATGTAAATCTTTCAGTCTGTAGCGTACCTTCTTATTGGCAGGTACAAGATAGAGAGGGTATGGTGTACCTCAAGCACTTTTACGATATGTAGGAAAATTTTTACGTGCGGCTGAGTATGTGAATCTCTCTCTGCCTCTCTCTCTCCATGTTCCCTCTCGTTTCAACGCCCCTTATATGCGCGGTCGAGAAATTCTTGAGAAGGGCCAATCGGATGAAGGAGGGGTTGATGTTCTCTGCCCCGCAAACCGAGTTGAAGGGCTGAGATTTTAGGAAGGGGGTTGAAAGAGCCTCGAAGCACATATGCCGCGTCCCGTAAAAAGGTCGAGGGACCGTAAAAATTTTGGAGAACGAAGCAATATGGTCTATGTCCTATACCTTCCATCCGGTGAACCCTTATCGTAGCCTAGATTCCATTTTTTACCATATCCTCCTGAGTGAGGTAAAGAGTGTATCTTTTCACGTGATGAGTGGGCATTTGCAGCTGTGTCTATTTACAAATGTTAATATAGTTCACTGGTCGTGGCTTCGTACTCCATCCCTCACGGAATCTAGCCTATCCACCCAACCTAATTTTTACGCGGGTATCTAAAAACTATACCACGTATAATGCAATATTTTATCATTGCTTATTCAAATATAAAATATTTTCTTCGAATTAAATAAGCATTTTATTCGTTTGATTTACCAACTAATTCCCCTCATTATCTTTTCTAAAGCTACATTCCTGATTAGCTTAGTGCAGCACAGTCGATTATCATCTTTGGTCTTCTAATCGCTCAGATAATATGTAGTTACGCGTGAAATAGGGGAAATAGGGAAATGGTGGCATAATATCAAAAGTCAATAATGTTTGTGATGTTTCAATTTATTATTCCCTGAGTTATGTGTTAAGAGTTTCTAAGTAATCTTGAACCCAAGCAGCGAAAAGTAAAGAGAGAGATAAAATGAAATGATCATTTTTGGATATCCACATTGTGTAAATTTGTAGCCCGTGTAAGATACAAGCAGCTGATTGCCAGGTACGTTGTTTTACTGCGTACGAATTACATTTTATGTCTGTGCTTATAAGTAAAAATTATTCCATGAATGTATTACTAAGCATCATCTAATAACAACATATTCGGCCTTCTAATCGCTGAGATAATAATTTAGTTACGCGTGAAGTAGGGAAAATGGTGGCATACCCTTAAAAGTCAAAAATAGTTGTGGTGCGTTATTATTTCCTGAGTTACATGCTAGTACTTTCTGAGCAATCTAGAACCCAGGTAACGCAAAGTAAATAGAGGAGTGAAATGATCATTTATGCATTCCCACATTGTGTAAATTTGAAGCCTGTGTAAGATACAAGCAGCTGATTTTCAGGTACGTTGTTTTACTGCGAGCCTAAGCGAATTACATTTTATGTCCGTACTGACAAGTAAAAATTATCCTTTGAGTATATTATGAAATTATAAATACCATCTTTAAGGAATCCAGCCAATGGCATCGGGACTATTCAGTTAAAAGTCGTCCAGACGTAAGCTTGCCTTCTTGTGATGCCAAACTGTTATACATCTCTGTAGAATGCATTTTAACAACACTCATGGCACTGTGTGTGCTATGATTGTATCTATCTACCTCTGGTGAATATCCTTCTTACCTCTATGAGATATATATTTACATCCAGCATGTACTGGCAACTTAAAGATCTTAGTTACATATTTGATATACTTTTTAACTGTGCCCCGATGATCGCCCACATAAGAAGTGAATTTTTTAGAGCGTAATGGTAGAAGGACCCGCGTAATTTACCACGTTTTATTATACTCGCCATCTTGTTTGTTCTTCCGGGCTAAATCTTGCAACTGAAATTTTGGCCAATACCTGATTAGCTAGAGCACTGAAATTTTCAGGATAGTTCAGAACTGGATGACAAGATAATGTTCTTTCACTCATACCACGATCGAAAAAGTATCTCCAGTAATATTCAGAAATAAAAATTAAGTATGGAGTTCCAAACATGTACTCAAAAATCTAATGGAGTCGCTGCAATCATTGTGGGTGCAATATAGTACCTGTTTGTATCGCGTGAAGTGTGTGTAGATTTTTTGTTTTGTTTCATATTTCATGATTCAAATACTGTTGGTTCGTATCCTGCTTAGTGCCATAACTCAATGTGCTTTGATGCGTTGTTCTTTTTCGTTCTTTACGCAGTCGGCCTTGTAGATCGTCCTATTTTGAACTGTAAAATGTGCTCATTCGAACGTATCTCGTTTCTTTATCCCCACTTAAACCGCCTCCTTCTTTTCTCTCTCCCCCTTGCTATCGTAATGCCCCTTGTGTTTTAGTATTTCATTTCGCTACCCCCAACGGTCCTGGCATTTCTTTCGCTTGCAACGCAAATGCCACCTACCCCTCCTTCCGGCACCTGTGCATAAAAACCGGTGCAGGACTGTAATATCGAAAACCTTCTTGCAGCAACTCTCTCCTCACCTCACCCCCTCCCCATTTTTATGTCCCGGCGTGCACTCCGAGCCTTCCGCCGACCCCAACCCATATGGACCACTTCACTTCTCCCCTCCTTCCCTTCCTGTTTCGTCTGCTTTTCCGGGCGTTTTTGAGTTTTCGGAGCAAAAGGACCCATTCCTTAACTCGGGTGACACCGAAACACGCGCTCCGTATGGCTCCACGTGCCGTCAAACTCCCCCCTTCCCCAACCATGGTCCGAAAACAGTAGTAGCGCAGACTGCATACTTTCCTTCCCCACTCTCCTCCAGCCCTTTTCTCCCCTGTTTGCGTGGAGATGTTTGTGGTCCTCTTGTACTTGCAGGGCTCAAATGCATACCGGTCCACACAAAGTTCCCGAGCATACTCTATTTTAGGGTGTAGGGTTTCATTATTTTTTTGGTCGTTGTGGTGGGAAGGTGTCATTTGAGATTTCTGGTGCTCCAACATCGTAGCTGGTTGTACACCCGCTAAAATGCTTTCTACGAGTACTGCATTCAATCCTGAGGAGGGATTCAAATTAGCGATCATGTTGTGTAGCTTGCTCTGCACGTTACACGTGTAAATTTTGCGTGAAAAAATTTAATTATGCATGGCAGCATTATGAGATACAAGGAGAACATTCTCCGAATTTAGATCACCCACCTGATTTGTAGAAAAATATTTTAAAATTTTCATGTCTCTCATTCCATGTTACAATTGAAATTCTGCATGAAAGTGACGTTCTTTGAATATATTTAAATTATTCATTTCCTGTCACTAAAAAGTAAATACCTCGCAGTAGGTGACGATTCATCACACTTTGCGTAGCTATAAAAAATAAATTGACAGTTTCGAATAATTTCTTGTGTTTCAAAATACGCCTACAGTTCTTTGTTTCTTTTTAATATCAATTCCTATAATGCCTGTCTGAGCTGACTTTCTTAGCATATTTTATAACTTTAGCTGTATGTTGTGTGCTCCACCTAAATATTATGTTAGTAATTAAAGAGTTTGATGATACTGCAGATACGTATCACTAGTGATACGTTGGTGGAACATGATTGACAGGCTCTTATTTCCTAGGTTATGCGGCATTCTTTTAAGAATAAAAGGGGGTGGTTTTGGTGTCTACAATGGTTGATGAAAACATGATGATATGCTGAGTGGTTATTCCTTTTTACGGCGTTACCAATACGTTGTTTCGTATTGATAACTACATTTTTCTGTTATTCCTGTAGCTCTCCTAAGTTCCAAGGTATTCAATTATCCAAATAAGGTCCAAATTCTTCAATAAGTAAGCAGGGAATATATCAGAAACCCCGACTGACAGAGGAGTCGACCTGTGCACAAATCGTGCAGGAAATCAAACTGATCTCAAATCCTGATACCTTTTCTACATGGAATTAAACTACTCACTCATGAAATTTTTTGAGATAAAATTTTTCATGGCATAGGAGGGCAATCGCTTCTTGTATCAGACTTAAGAACAAATGGCAGTCAAGAAAAAATTCAATTTTTATGGCGCTTTTACATCGGAAGCTTATCGTAGGTTTCAATTTATCGCACATATTAGCACGGCAGCCTCAGGATGTATAATTAATCTATTTTTCCACCACCTTCGCCAAGTTTTGAAAACGGGAAACAATCGATCTGTGTCAAGCAAATAACCGCATCGAAATCCTGGCCACTCTCTCCATGAATTCTTGCTGAAGAATCGCGGAAACCGTCGTTTTCTCCCAAGATAATTGCCTGGTCTACAATGTTTTTGTCGAGTGTCATATTCGCCTTTTGATAGCCCGGACATGAAAGAGGTACCGCCTGAAATGACTGGAGTTTTGCTATAATAAAAAACATACACCTTAATGCGGTAAAAACAATGATACCTCATCATCTTTTTTTTGCCTCATTAATATCTCGGATATCCTCGCGATCCAAAAAAATAGTGAATAACAGATTGCTTGCGCAGAGTATCACCGTCTTTTGAGAAGGAAGCCGATGAATGGACGAGAAGTCCGTCGGAGGAAGGAAAAAATACCATCAAAAACGCTAAACCTTGATGAGACCACGGTAACAAATCCCACCGTTGTAAACCAATTTGATAATTTAAAAAATGACTTCGCCTCCCTTCCGAGTGATCTTGAGACGCCACTGTGACGAGAAGAAAGCATTGGGAGTAGCGAGCTACAATCCTCTCAAGCTTTTAAAACCCATCCTCCTTTTCAACCGCCACTTTTCCACGTCGTTAAAAAACATTCGCACCTCTCGCGCCCGTTTCATTTTTGTTTTTATTTCTACCTCCTCTCTTTCTCGTCCTCTTCCTTCCATTCCTCTCGTCGTAAAACTCCGGAGGGTTGGCAGGCCTATTTTTTCCCTCTTAGGAAGCTCCCGACTGCTGCTGCCCCCGGGGGGATATCCCCTAAAACTGTCTAACCTCCCGAACCCAACCTTGAAAGTGGAAGTTTTTACTAACCATCCCGGGAGAGAGAGAGAGGTAGTCAGTCCCTCCTCGCCACCATATTTGAAGTGTTCCGAAGGCACCCTTCTCCCTTCCCTACACCTGTCTCTCTTCCTCTGCTGACCAAAATCCAACCAAGCTTCCTCACTCTTCACCAAGCTCATCTCACGCTCGTTAACGCTGACCATGTCTGCACTTCGTGTTGGGGACTGCAGTCAGCGTCAAACGCGTTCAGGATTCTAGCTTGAGGAAGGCTGGCACTCACTGGACAGCGGTTGCTCTTACCGAGAGATCCTGGAATTGAATTTATTTAAAATAAAAATGGGTCAGAATAATGATTGTCCATCCTGCTATAAAATATTTGAAGTCTTACCCTGTATACTACGGTTATAATTCTTATTCCGGCTGCGTGACGAGGATTGGGTGGTGTCTTAAAAATTTTAATGGATAAGCTGTAAAAGGAAGTGTAGCTACCTTTTCAAATGTTTCTGAGAGTGACAAGCGAAAAGTGATTTTTTTAAGCTGGCGAAAAAGCAAGTGTTCCCCCATTCTACTTCGTGTAAACATGCCGAAACCCATTATAGGGTCCACCCATAGAAGAGAAGTCCCATAGAAGGCTGATTTCTGTTGCCACTTCGGTCGCATTTTAATCGGCTCTCAAAAATGTCCGGTGATGAGTGCAATGTATTTCACTTTTTTCCAATATTTTTCATTATTATGTTTGTAATTGAGGGGAATAGCATCGAAGAGTTATATATTTGGAAAAAAATATCGAATGTTAATTTGGGTTAAAACCCCGAATTATATCTTATTTCCCTGTGAAACTCAGATCAATTTGTCCGTCAGCGACGCGAGTGGCGACTTCTGTAAACCCATTTAAATACGCGGTGTTTGACAACACATTTACAGGTACACTTGAGGATCCGCTTCTGTAATTTTGTGGGTCCACCTTTTGGATTCCAGTTGTTTGCGCGAAGTTATACCTGGAAATATTTCTTAGCTTCGAAAATCCTAGGCGCAGCCTCTATTAGCAAATATTTTTCGTAAAATTTAATAGTCACATTAACTCAATTGCTTTCCCTCATTGGCCCAAGAACTTTATGTAGAAATTTCTGTTCATTCCAGCCATATATTTGGTCAATCGAGTTCGTTTTCGCGGGTCAAATTCCGGGGCCAAGCCTTGACTTTCAGCCTTCCTATTGGGAAAATGTGAACATTTATATGCATAGAAATCACATTATATGCTATTTTGGCACTTAAAATTACACAATTTAAGGGTCGTCGGGAAGCTGTTTTGCTTTAACATATTGGTGGAATAGAATAAATTTGTATTATAAGTAGGTTAGAATTTCTCTGCTAAAATTAATGGGTTGGGGGTGAAGGGGGCACCCCCTATGCCACCCCTCCCCTGGCTACGCCACCGTCCATGTTAGTATCTCTCGAAAAGTTAGTACCGTGCCAGTCATGCTCTATTCTAGACCCGAATGCCGAAAGTAGCATTCGATCGCGGCTTCTTCATTCTAAGTTTTGCGGAGGGCGGCACCACCAGTCACCACGATGCGATTTGGTCACTGACGACTAAAAATTGGGTTCCAACCAATTCTAAATGCAATACAATGCTGAAATAATCAGTATGCATTCTTAAGTGAGTAATATTTGGAATATTCGCGATTTCTTTCGAGTTGATCCTGTGTCACGGCATGGATTGGTTGCTCTGGTGGTGGCGCAGAGCACCACCCTCGACCACTGCTGATCATTCGTAGCGGATACAAAGCATTTCTCTTCATTCCATTTCTCTGGCCACCACCATCTTTTCCACCCGACTCGACCTCTCCACGAAAGGAAGCCCACTCATGTTCTGGACCATGCCTATAGGTCCTCTCTCCTCTTCAGACGATGGATCCTCAGCTCCATGCCGGCGGCTATGCCTCTTTCAAGTGCCCTCGGCTAATCCGAAACCTTCACAAATATTCGTGATTGCAAGACCTTCAAATCGCGAGTTAAGTGTTTGCCTTTCGTGCTCGGCGGAATGAATTCAAGGTTTATTTACTCAGCTGGAGATGCTTGATTATTTCGTGGTGAAAATGAGTCAGCCAAAAAAATTCGAATGTGTAATATTTTAACGGGCCCGCACATGTTAATGGTGGATCTTTAGGTATAGGTGTTCCAACATATAATGGCTGATAAGGTTACTAATATTTTTTGACCTTTTGCATGAAATTTCCCGAATGATTAATTAGTATATGGAATTAGAAGTTTCGAAACGGTACGGGATTCTCGAACCCATTAGGACGATGAGCATGTTTATAAATGGATCGTCAGAAGAAAGGGAGGACTCTGTCCGTAAAGAAATCGGTGAGATTTTGCATTCACAAAGCTTTTTATTTGGCACGGTCATCTTTTGGTTAAAGGATGACTGATATTTCAAATTACCTTTCAATATCACGACTGCGAGATGTGTCCCTCCGTGTGTTCCTAATTTACCGAAAGAGAAAATGCATTAATAATGTAAATTTTAAAGTTGGTTTGAAATCAAGGGAACTAAGTCTATGGATCACATTACAATTGTTAATTACCCAGCGGTAATCTATGTACATATTCATCGGAAGAAAGCTGTAATTAATCCTCCGGTAAATAGTTAAATAGTTATTGGTTTTGATTTCAAATTTCAACACTTTTATTACTTTTGCTGTTAATTTAGGCTCATCTTCAGATATAATCTCTTTATAATTAACTATAATAAGATAAATGCTAAGTTTTCCAGTATTTTTACTTTTGCTATTAATTTAGATTCATATTCAGTGTATAAACTCTGTGAGATACCCAATTTAAAGAGGAATGGCAAGTATTCTATAGTTTCTTCGCCCACTAGCATTAAGGTATTGTTACACTTGGAGAAATTTTAAATTTATTTGGAGGACTAGTAATTATTTTCCATAACAATGTTGTAACATTATCGTGTTTGAATTTTGAATGAGGTTTTTTTGGATGCATGGCTCCCTGTCATAATTTCTGACAGCGGTCAATGTTGCGTGTCTACTTGTCTCTGCCGAAACTGCCTCATAATTAAGGCATAATACTCGTGGTGGATAACCCGGACGGTTATTTTCCTCATTTCCACGATGGCGCATGACACGTATATCGTTAAAGTTACGAGTTTTATTCATTTTCGGCAGTAATGGGTTGAAATTTCTGTAATTAAAGATATAACAAATTCTCTATTACCCAATAGCTTCATTTCGTACTTAACATATGTTTAGAACGGCAGATTGCGGTAACAAATCTTAGAAAAGACTGTATAATAGCGAGAATAAAATACAACTTTATGATAATAGTCAAAGAAATAGATTAGAGTATATGTTTATTATGTTCTCGAAATCATCCCTGGAGCAGAAAAAAAACAATTTATATGGAGGAATAAACGCTGTATTTTGTGGGGAAATCAGGGAAGAAAATAAAAAAGATATTTTTTTCTACGATTTGATATTCTAGTCCGTAAATCGTAGGTGAATATCGTTTTTTATTTATGGGGGCTTGAAGCATTGTTTTCATAATTATTAATTAAAAATTAGTATTTTTACAGATGGGATTTTGGGCTCTGATATATGCGGGTGTACTTCAGAAGAAAGGAAGTCAATACTTCTTCAATATGGTTTATATTCGAGCTCATTCCAATCGAATTGATTGGATATCTACATGTCCTTCTACGCAATAATCCGTCAGCAGGGTCTGTTCAAATGCGCCCACCGGCTCATATATCTTTACCTTGACCACATGTTGCATTCCACGAATATTTTGCCTGGGCTCGCACATAGTGGGGCTTTCTTTGGTTTTCCCGTATGTCCACCTAATCGCATTCGCCAAGGCGTTAAATGTCTCTTCGACAAAAGGGTGGTTTTCTATTATTTTTAATTGCCTAAATCGAAATATTATTACTCCTGTAGTATGCATTTCACGATCTTAGATTATCAAATGATGATATCAATTTTTCGCGATTAAACGAAAAGTGAAAATTTTCAAGCGCGCGAAAACGCGACGGCTAAGTAGGAATGCCGGGAAAAATCCGTGTGACGTATTTCTGGTTCCAGCTGTCGCCCTGTGAGGTGACCTTGGGGCGAGGCTTTGAGTGCTGATACGACGCAGGCTGCCAGGAGGAAGCAGAGTACTCTGCTAGCAGATAGCGCTTGGCTTAAATAAGGATTATTATTACCCTATCAAACGGAGGAAACTTTCTGAACTTACGTAATTGGGTGGTTGTTAAGATTCCCTGAGCCCCGTGCCTCATGCATGCATTGGTAATCTCAGACAATGTAAAACTCCTATGTACTCGTATAGAAACTAGGTCCCTGTGGCGTCACGTGGAGTGGAATCGCATGGGCGCCAGTCTGGCCTTTTTCAAATGAGGTTAAAATTGACCATTGCCATTCGTCTAAACTGGGATTTCAAAAACCAAATAATTTGTATATTATGAATACACTAATGGTGGGTAAGGAATCGCAATCAATGCCTTTCGTTTTCTTTGATGAAGGAAACTACCCTATTCTCCCATACTAACGTCCGTCACCGCTCTAAAGACTCTCCCAGCTTTCCCTTGTCTTAACCTGGCGGTGACAGCCGAATTGACGCTCGAGACAACTGCGCTATTCCCTTGGGGTTACATAACTCTCCTCCGCTCAGCTGAAATCTTCTCTTGCATCCAGCCGTGGGCATCCATTTCTTTCGACGCCCGTTAAAAGACCTTGCCGTACATGGCAGTCCACTCAACTTTTCAACCAGACGAGAGTTACACAATCAGAAGGCAACGTTTTAGAGTAAAATTTTCTCTTCTCGCGTGTTCTTGTGACCAGGTTTGGGAAATATTTCGGTTTATCAAAATCATACGAAAGTAATACCATCAGAAGGGAACGTTTCAGAGTTAAATTTTACCTTCCTGCGTGTTCTTGTGACTAGGTTCGGGATATACTTCGATTGATCAACACCAACAGTTACTTTCTGACCTTTATTCAATGTGATGCTGTTAGCCTTACCGAAAGTAAATGCAATAAATTGCAAATCCTGCCATTTTAATAAGGACCTCCATAGATGTGCTCCATTTAAATATGAACTTTGCAACTTTGAATCATTTTCTCATTTCAGGATAAATATATTCGGATATTCTCAGATTGTATAATTTGGATGGAATTGAGACTTCGTAGATTGATTTATTAGACCCGATATGACATATTTTTATCTAAAGGCACTCTTCATTCATTGAAGTTTTGCGAATTTTCCCAATGCATACATGCATGGAAGTTGGCCATGTCGGGATGCCCGCACAGTCAGACTTCCCGTGCGCCGACCATAGTGACCAGCAGCTTTTGAGCTCAGTTCATTTAGGGCAAAGAGAGTAAATAGGATAATATGATGACTTGGTTCACGTTTTCGGTGATGTTAATAGAAAAATTAATGTCGAGGGTACTTAAGCGAATTGTACTTAATATTAAACGATGACTTTTTTATAAACTTCCCCAAATATTCCGTACCAAGGTTTCTCAATGTTATATCCCATACTATCCCGCTTCGGGCTACTGTGGAATGAAAGTTGTATGATTGACCACGTTTTGTTGATCTACAGCGATATGGCTACAAGTTTAGTTAATGGCTCGATTGTGGTTCTATTTGGACTCCTGCAACCTCTATAGATAATAGACGAGGGGCCAACAATATTCAATCCAATGGATGTGGACAGTAAATTTAAATAGCCTTCGCTCATCATTATTGGCGTCGTGACCCCTCGATTTTAAGACTTCAAATTTGATATCGGGGTTTGCATGTTTCACAAGCATCCATGACGTGCCCTTAGCAACCGGAATATGCATCATTCCCGCTCATTTGGTATATTTTCTTGCGGTATTATCGTTTTAAAAACATATGATATCACCTTGAAATTTTCAAGGAGTATAAAGTAGGCCATTATTTAAACTAAAATTTACCCCAAATTTGAACATATTACCGAAGTAATATCTTAGATGGAAATTTATATTTAAGACACAGGACAATGTTCACTAATGTTTACTTCATGTTCCTACCCAGAAAATTCGGAGGTGATTACAATATATTTTTAAGCAATTAATTCTTCACGAAAAAAGACAAAATACGACTGGTCTTTCGGGACCGATCGGTCCTCTTATCCATCGTACATCGAAATAGTACTTACTCACAGACTTCTGTTCGAAATTTTGTTTGAGATATAGGTAAATGTCCACTAAGGTTTACTTTAGGTTCCTACCGATAAAATTCAAATGTGATTACAGTATTCTTTAAACAATCAATTCTTCAAGGAAAAAAATATATAGCTGGTCTTGAGCGAGCAATTGGTAGCACTCTTATTCATGGAGCATCGAAATAGTCCTTACCATTGACTGTTTTTAGAGAATTTATGTTTGACATACAGACTAATGTTCACTAAGGTTGACTTGAGGTTCTTGCCGAGAAAATTCAAAAATAGTTAGAGTACATTTTAAACAATTGATTCTTCATGAATATATGACTATACACGACTGGTTTTGAGAGAGTTTTTGGCCCTCCTATCCATCGAACATCGAAATATTACTTGTACATAGATTGTTGTTAGTGAACATTTTCCTGCATATCAACTATAAAATTTTCAAGGTTTACTTGATGTTCATGCCAAGAGAATTCGAAAGTGATTCTAGTATGTTTTAAACAGTTAATTCTTCACGAAAAAAGACAAAATACGACTAGTCTTTTGGGAGCGATTGGGGCTCTTATACATGGAACATCGTAATAGTACTTGCCCGTAGACTGTATTTTACCTTCGAAACTTAATGTCGATGCCATCGCACTGCCCTGCCTTCTGCTCCTTTGTTCTGAGGGAGGGTAGGGGGGAGGGAAGGGAGGAATTGGGACTGACCATCCTCATCAACACCGCCTTCGAAATCTTCCACTTCCCCTCCCTCTACCTTTCTGTCCGACCCAACCACCCTCCCACTAGGGCGGGAAGCTTGGCGTCCCACTCGAAGGCCTCCCAAATTACTAGCTTGCCTCCATTCCATCCATTCGTCCCCCTCATAGCATGCTTCTTCTTCTTTCTCTCCTGTCCGCCCTTCGGAAATGAGAGAAAGACTGACGCCTCGATAATCAGCCCAACGGATCTCTCATTCCCCTCCTCTCTTTCCCCACCTCTCTCCTTCCCCTCATTTTTCATAAATTAACTATTTCCTATCCTTTAGCTTCATATTATTTCTTTTGCCATACAAACTCACACGATATATATTTGCCATATATATCGTGTGAGTGATAAATACCCGCCTTACGATGGTTCACCTTACCATTGTTTTGGTATAGATCTAATCTTATTTTACGCGCGATTTTTAAAATTTCAATGTTCATACATTTATTCTATCATTTGCACTATATGACACCTATTACTACGCCCTATTTATTGACAATCTATTTAACTCAGCAATATTTCCATGCGTTGATGCACGTAGCTGAATCTTTAGAAATAATGATGGTTCGCCATGCGATGGAATATATTTTATCACCCGTGGATCGGATTCTTAGTGGATTAATGTCCTAAATTTAGGGTTTACTGTATCACAACTGTATTATTAAGTCACTAATTTGTCATGAAATTCATATTTCTTTTAATAGGTTTCTATGGGGTTTTGCTTGGAGGAGGTACACCCAAGACTATCCTCCCAGAATTTCGGTGGATTTAAACAACCTGACACGACCTTCCCGTTCGCAATGACCTGGGAACGTAAATTCTAATTTAATGGTAAGTATTTATACGTTAAGTTGGCTAGTTTCGTAGTAATTTTTCCTCCCTGTCCTCCCTGTAAATGAATACCCGTCTCTTCCGTGCCCCCACTCACATTCAAACTCATCTTTCCACCAGTATTGTTTCCCGCCTCTTTCCATTGTTCCTTCCTCCTCTTCGCTTTAGCAATTTTCAGCTTATTCACATGAATGACAATATTTACTTTAAGGAGGTAGAACTGAGGAGTAAATTTTACAATATTGTGGACAGCATTCTAGACTACAAGTATTACATGATTAATCAGGTTGCTATAGTTAATTGAAAATTAATATTTTTGTTTCCTATGTTTAAATACAGTATCTATCAGTCTTCCTCATGTTAATTATTTACAAATTAATTAAGTAACTAACAATTCATTTAAAAATGCATGTATTTAATCATAGCAAATAAAATTATTAATTTTGATTGATAAAAATTGATTTATTATCATATTATTTATTATGTAACTAGCAGGCCACCCGGAGTTGCTCGGGAAGGATAGTACGCAGAGAAGAAGAAACTTAGAACTTGAAATTCATTGTCATATTGGCCTCTCAATGGTAAAATATGAAAGAACGTAAAAACGAACACGATTTATCGGAATGCTTGGTTAAAAGGACAGCAAGATCATTCAAGGGCCATTTACCAGTGAACGGCGAAGTTGCGAGAAAAGGCAGTATTGGAACTGGAAGTCGCCAAATCGGCCTTCGCCTCACAAACAGCGCGGACAAAGATATACAAACATGGCAGAGTGAATGGTGATATTATTGGAAGGAATGAAAGTAAGCGAGGACGGGGTGATTGGGTGCTAGGTGACGCTGAGAGCACTTGCAAGGTTCGGTAATGAGAAAACGACATAAAAGACGCATCGGACGCAACCGAAAGTAGCACTAAGGACTTTGAGAGCATTAGATGCACCTATGAATTAACTTTCGTCGCAATTCATGCAGCTGTATGGAAATGCATTGCGGACATACAAACAGACATCCCATTTTACATTGGGGAACCCGGGGCGGTACGGGGTAAGCGATTTTTAAGTGCGAAAAAAGAGGAAATAACTATAATTAGTCGTGATTGGTTTTGCTAAAATTATAAGCAACACCAATCTGGACTAGATATAGTTATTTCCGCTTGCGCAGCCCCTTTTTTCGCACTTAAAAAAATCGCTTACCCCGTTCCGCCCCGGGTTCCCCTACATAGATTCTTGTACATACATCATGCAATATATATTTTCAGGAGACCTTTGAAATTCATGTCCTCTAACTGATGCGGAGTATATATTAGGCTTGTTAACCACCAGTCCACTCGCAATGCCATTATGTCCTCCCCTCCCTGTAAATCTATATCCTTCTACTGCGTGTCCATACTTTCATCCAACTCACCTTTCCTCCATTGTAGTTTCCCTTCTCTTTCCATCCTCGCCTCATTCTCTTCGCTTCAAATCCCATCCCATCTGCCTTGTCTCTCGCTAGCATCATGAAGGTTTCCCTTCATCCATCCGTTCCTCCACCCCCCCCCCCCACTTGGTGTTACCATCCCAACCGAGCCACCACCACCTTCCATTTCGAAGCGATCACTTCCTCTATTGTTTATCGCCCATCAGCCTTCTTTTGTTTGCCGTTGATGGAAACTCTCGCTCATACCTCCGGACAAAAGTATCGCTGGATCTCTCACTGTCCCTCTCTTTCGCCGTCGGAGAGTTGAGGGAGAGGAAGGGGGGGTGGTCCAGAGGGAAGCATTTTGCGGTGTGTGGGGGAGAGGAAGGGTTTTGGAGCTTAAATGACGACGATATCTCTAAATCACGCCGTTGGAATTACTTTTCGAAGGGCGGGTATTTATATGCATAAGAATCACGAGCTTGGGAGATGAGTTTTTTAAAGCACCATATCTATATTGTATCTGCTCATTATTACTCCCGTCGAATAGGTATGGCTCGTGGGCGCTATCCTGGTGGACCTTCCGAGTATTAACTCTCAGTCCTGGTTTTAGGATTCAGCCCTTATCTCGCCATCGGAATTGTATGGGGAGCGGTTATTGTAAGCAGCCTCGCAGTAAATAAAATTTAGTTGATTCTCAGAACTGGTCATTGATATTGCCCGCCATTTGCATAGTCCCGTGCAACCATGGTTTTGAAGCTTGTAATGGGTCGTAAACTGTTATTTTTATGATTTTGGAAATGAGTTGAAGAATCTAAAGATAAATCATTCCTAATTGCTTCTTTGAGGAAATAAGTAGTAAGTTTATAAGGTGAGGATCCAATTCCGTGTTGTTTTAAGGGCGAATTTATTTGGAGAGACCGAAATAATTCAATGTGCGCAGTAAATATATACAGGTTGTTTTCTAAAGACTCGTTATCTGAAAAAAAAACTGCTCATATTACGCTTTTGCGGCTTCATTCGATGAAATATTCATCTTCTGGGGATTTTAATAAGAAACTGTGAAAAATAAATTGGTAACTTTTGTGCGTATTTAGAAGTAAAATATATTTATTACTACGATCGATCCGCGAGGTAAAGAAATGCTACCCACGTAAATCCGTTCAATTTGTTCTCCTGCATTAATTTTTTTTTCATGAATATCGCATTTCATAGAGATGGTATGTAAACCGATCTCATCATCTTTTCGTTCTAATACGTCTGTACCCTTTTTTCAATTTCTACATTGCTGACTTGTATTTATCCTAGGATTGGTAGGACCATGCCGTGTAAACGTCAACACCATAGAAAAGTTTTGAATAGCTAATCTCCATTTTACGTTTTGTTCTTAGCATTTCCTGAACTTTAAACCAGAATTTATTTTTTAAGGCAGTTATATTATGGGAATAATTGTGAGCTGGCAAAGTAATTTATTTGCATGATTAATTAATTGCTGTTCTCGGTATTAGTGGCTCTTTATTGTGGTTCTGATATTAATTTAAAATAAATGTAATCATTTAAAAAAAATTTATTGGTATAACGATCTTATGTTACAGTTGGAACAAAGTACACGAATACAGGAAACGTCATTAAGGTTATACGAGTAAAAATGATTGATAAATATTTCAATTCTTACAAAAAATATACCATCCACGTGCAGTACTTTCGTTAAAATAATCAACTCCACTGTATAATAAAATAGTTAACCATTATACACAATTTTTAGGGCTGTGTTGTCGAGCATCTGTTGGTCATATAAAATATTTTTCTGTGGATACTTTTTAGGCCTATTTCAACCATGTTTATCGAGGTATTGCATCTTAATTCAGGGTGGTAGAATGGTACACATTTTTGAGCCTACAGCTACAGGTCTCACAAAGATCAGCTTATAATTGTTGTAGGTGATTTGCATTTACGTCTAAATGAGACCTTGTCAGATGATTGTGGATATCATCAATTGATGTTCATCTGTGGAGACTGATCTTGATGAGTACATACATTTTTAAAATGTATGGGAAAGGTACAGTGAGTAGCCTAAACTTCACATGCAGTAGCATGCCGTCTGGATATATCCATGATAGTTCCGGCTGACTTTTTCTGTAAGATGGAGGCGTTGTTTAATAGGGTTAAAGTTGATCTCCAGTTGCGTAATAGACTTTACTCAAAAACTCAATGATGCGGAGTCAAAGAGTCAATAGCCCCCAGTGGTATAATGAATCTCTGAGAAATCTTTGACCGTGCAGAACTATAAACATTAACTGATGTGAGTAGGTATTGCTTTCATTTGTTTTGCTCGGTGGTGGCAGGATCCTTTTGAATTGTACTTCTCTTTTTGATTCAGAGAGAATTCCCTCGATGGGCCGTAAATTCGTGTGCCGTCACGGCGAAGAATACTGTTGTTTCAGTTGCCTGGCTGAAGTTTTGTCATCACACACTTTATTGAGTGAGGAAGTTCGGATATCTTTTGTAATCCTCAATTTGTGGGAGCAAGTGTGTTATCGTGCACATCCCTCCTCGTCCTCTCGAAATTTTGAGAAACTGTTGGAGTTTGGTGCAATTGGTTTGGATGCAGTGGGCGTATCAGCTTCCCTTCAAACATCGGCCGTCGGCAATTATAGAACTTGATGCCGCAATTTTTTTTCTCGAAATCTCCCGAATAGTCGACGCTCCGCAAATAGTTTGCCAAAGTTTTCCCTCAAATCCGGATAAGTTGGTCTTGTGCGCTAAGCGTGCCGTCATGAAAGGGAAGTTTTCTTATTACTCGATTTTGAGCTAAATCGTTTCTAATAGACGCTTAACAGTTGGGCACCGTGAGTCTTAAAGCTTACCGTTGCATTCATCTGGCGGCGAACAATTAAGGGCAGGTGCGAGCCGTGGAATTTTCTAAGTGCAATTAGCTGTAATTTTTCATTCCATTTTAAGCCGCTACTGTGGTGAAGGCAATTGTTCATTCTATTAGTTGTAATAATTTGAAGTTCCAAAATGAGGCATTAGTACTTTTGGCATGATAAAATTATACCCAAGATTTATTCCATAAAATTCTTAATGAGCATGAGCAGAGAAGAGAGCTGTGTAGTTTAGACAGATCGGAGTAAAGTTCACATTATCGAGAATGTGTCCTACTTTCAGCGGTAAATCATCCATAGTTTACTTAGCTGAAGTATTTTTTGGTGTCCAACTGTGTGAACTGAATACTTTTGATATTAATACGGATATATATTATACATGAAGATATTTTTATTTTCGCGATACCTTTTGTTTCGTCCGCAGATATTTATTAATATGGTATACTATATCTGCCTTGAGCTAGGTGATTTAATAATAAAATGATATAGAATTCCTTCAAATTTGAATCATTTACTGAAAAACCAACACGGGTGTATCATCTCCCCTTTATTGGTTGCATATTTACCTCATTAGATTGTCATCTTTATTCTTCTTCCGGTCCTCACATGAATTTTCTTCATTATTATTCCATTTAAAGTTGAAATTAAGTGGTGAATGGTATTTTTTAGACACGGGCGTAACACAAGTTATATCAATTCAGATTATCACACTGCTGTCAGCTTCGAAACTTTGTTGCCGTGGCTATTTCAATGCATCAATGCGTAAGTAGCAAATATGTCACACTCTTGTTTTTTAAAAGAGCTTTATATATGAATTTCAGCTCTACTTCTCTGATTTTAAGATGATCTAGGGAAAGAAACTGCCCCTCTCTCTTACTTTGTGTCATTCACACCTCTGTGGCACTATTTAGGGTGAGCTCTACCCTCGCCTATCGGAAGCAACCTTCGAGTTGAAACGCTCAATGAGAGAAGGACGAATTTGAAATAAAAATTGAATAATACCGTGACCCTTGGTAGTCTTCATTGAAGTATATTCCCCAATAGTGCAATAGCTGTCTTTTTTAGTCAACTTTCGCAGTAGGAATCCAACTCGATCAGCAGCATCCACTCCAGGATAGTTCGCGGTACTTCTCCCAGTGATAGTCATAGCCTCCAATTTGCTGTTCTTCTCCCACCATTTCTAAATGGGAATATGTTTTACGATTGGCGGTGTCTTTATGATATTTTTTGTGGGGACGTCATTTGTCTCAGGATAGTTTCAGGGTCCCCGCACCATCTTGGCCATAAAATTTTATTTCCCCGCTCTTAAGCCGTCTGTCCTTCGATTAGCCAGGATTATAGTACCTTAACCGTATAAGTTATCATCCGTCAGTTCCACAAATTTCCCCGTTCCATCTGCCTCCGTCCAGCGTCTAATCCCATTTTGAAATCTTCTTCTCACTCCGTCATCTGATATGTTCGACCTCGACTTGCTACGTCTTCATCTGGGCTTGCTCCTGCTGTAATCAGTAGAGCGGAAGGCTTGGGTTTGTGAAAAGGTCACCTCAGAGTGTCGGTGCCATTATGTTATTTTATATTTGTTGTAAAAAAATATTCCTTCCAACTTTTCGAAAGTTTTTGTGAGCTCTCTCATCTTTTATTTCGTCGCTACTTGAATAAAGAAGTTTTTGAGTTCTGAAAAAAGTGTCTTTGCCGCCTTTCATTTCTCTTTATCTCGGCTGGTATTTCAATGGGAACTTCATTTCGTTTATAATTGACATTTGAATAACAAATTAAATTGAATTAATTATAATTGAGAATCTAATTAAAATCAAAGTTTGGTTTATTTTTCACGGCTTTTAAACTTGGAGAATAGTAGTACTTTAAGTTTGTCACAAATCCATTTTAAGAAATTGAAAGAAAGGATTATGAATAGGTAGTTCACCATGCTATCTATTTCTCCGTGTAAAATGATTTCGTGCGTGCAATTCATTTTTACCTAGCTCCGTAATGAATTATGCTTAGGAAACAGTGAGGAAATTTGGCATGGCCAAGCAAGTCCTTGCTTTTTGCTAAACAGCCGTGGTTTTGATACGTAATTTCGCGTCTTGGTTACATATTTCATTGTACCTGAAAAAAGCATTCTACAATACAAGAAGATTACCTCTAGAGTATGACACAAATTAATTAAATGGAATGAATCGCCTTTCCTGGGTCACTAATCAGCACAGTAAAGCTTGGTACGTATAAATCTATTTTATTCATCATTACTTTTTGAGAGTTTAATGCCGTAAAAAAGCCTTTCCCCAGTTTTTTTTTTGTTGAGAAAATGTATTTATGCCCATTATAAAATGGCCGAGTGTAGTATAAATACTTATTTTTTATAAACTTTGCAAATTAAGTATTTATAAATTTTTTTATAAAATAACTCTTTATCTTCCGCTATAAATATCTATCCGTCATTTGATACCGTGAAATTTGCCTTTAATTGGAAAATATGCTGCGGTATTTCCTCGTGAGGACTCCTCAAAAGAAAGTGAAGAACTGAGTCTGAAAATTTGAAAGTTATCCCAGGAGAGATGAAGATGCAGAGATGTTTCAATTTGGAATGAAAATATAAGAGAGAAAGTGGGGAAGGATAATCGTGGAGAGCGGGCACTTGTGGTTTCTGAGTCGAGTGAGGAAGGAATTCGTTTGGCCGGGGAAGGAGAGGGCTTGCTACCTGGCGAAAATCGCAATTAAGGAAACGGAGTTTGATTTCACGTCGGCCCGATGAAAAGAGGTCGGTGCGAACGGTAGCAAACGTTCGTTCGTTATGGCACGGGTAAACTTAATTACTTAGGTATTTAATTAAATTTCTGTTACGAGGAGGGTGAATACCAAGAGATTAAAGGTCTTAATCCCGAGATTATATCAACTTGGAAAGGGTTTGATGACCCGGTAACGTGATGAAAGAGTTCACCAGATGGTCGAGAGGTTATAATACTTGTTGAAAAGGCATGAGTATTACTACTTCAAGACTGGTATTCGGCGCATATTTGATATGTTTTCTTGACTTTTCTTTTCTAATAATCCACTGCCAACGAATATTTTCACGTTCTCAGTTAAAACGATGCAAATTATCGGCTTTGTAACAGGCTAATTTGCTTCCACATAGAGATTTTAATGACCCAATTTCTGTTCTCCTTGAGATGTGGGTCTACACCTGCCATCGGATATTCATTTTTGTTCTATGTGGTAAATATCTATCTTGTAGGATAAATTTACTTACCCAGTAATGGAAAATAACTTAAATTATCTACTCAGGATTATTTTTTTACCAAATGGAGTATTAAATTAATCAAGCGATGGTTTCCTAGTGGAATTGTTGGGCAAATGGATAAAAAGTACGTTTTTATGCGTCAAGTATCTCAATATTATATTTCTACCTATACAAACAGATAATACTCATAGGAACAAATTAAATCAATTGCTTTACGAAGATTAAGTAATAACTAACCGAATGCATGACATAATATAGTGTAACGAAACGAAAATAAGTACTCAGTTTGATACCTTTTTTTCATAAAAAACCTACTCGCATTTTAGTTAAATGGCCAATAATGATAATGGAATGAATTCTCTATACCTGGGATGGTTTGGTGCAGGTGGTGGAGATGGTGGCTTGGTGGTGAAGGAGTGAGGCTTAAATAACTTTTTCTTTGCCTCATACTTTTAAAACAATGTAAAAATGAAAGTTTGTATTTTTCTCAAAAAGTATTATTTCGAGAAATAATTTCGTGGAAAGCTGAAATATAGCTAATGTTTGCGTTATTTTATTTTTTTTAATATAGCAATTCCGCATTTAGATTTGAATTCATTAAGGTTTTCGCAAAGCATACGCAGAAGGTTGATCACGTACTTAAATTTTCATTAACTCTGTGGAACAATCTACCCTTTTTTGAAGCTAAATCATTTGTATGTAGTTTTAGTCAAGAATAATCCATCATGTTATCACAATAAACTGAGATGGTCAAGTCGATATTTTTATCAATTTCGATACCTACTTTTATAAATGATAGAGCTCAAAACCGATGATTATGAATTAACCTTGAGTATCTTGCCCATATTTTTTATCAATATAAATAATATTTTCCTTGTGTATTATCACCGGAGTTATTCGCCATTTCTAATTGCCTAATACGAGTTTCTTGTCCAGACAGGTTATACATTCAATCGTAGCAACAAGAATTTTTTGGGCTAAAAGTTTGAGGTTGACCAAACACTATATATCCGTGGAATATTATCAACGCGTACCTTTCGCCCATTTTTCATCCGGATAAATATGAAATATTTTATAGTAATATGCGTGGTAATTTGTCTCAAGTAGAATGTGATACTGAAATTAAAGGGAATGCGTTATTCTGTATAAGTCATGTACGACTGTATCTTTCGGTGCAGTCAAATTTTCCCAGCATTATCCGTTATTTTGGGTTCCTAGGATGTTTCAAACCCACAGCAATGTCGCCATCTCAGAGAGTGGTTAGTACAGTTCATTAGATTTCGATTGCATTAACTTGATTAATGTCCGCCTAAGAATTAATAGCTACATCGTTAATGCGTTAGACATTCTCGAAAATTAATGTCAGGAAAGGAAGGATTGCCACCCATATTTTCAATATCTATTGAGGTCTCTATAACTCTTCATTTTAGGGTCGGGTTGTTGTGATGGCAAGAGCGTCGGTTTCCCAACCCTTGGGCCCGGGTTCACATCCCGGCATTGGCAGGGATTTTTCAGAGAATGCTCGGTCCCTGCTTGAATGTTGAGTGGAAGATATTTCAAGCAGAGCATTCCATCCGTCGCAGCGGACGTTAAGCCGTGGTTCCCTTGGCGCCTTTCGTTGAGAGCAGGCTAGTGTTGACGCCGGGTATATTTCCATCCTTAAATACTATAACCTTCTCTCAAGGCGCAAATGACCTCAGCTGTGGGTTGCCTCTTCCAAATACAATACCATACCTTACCATGCCAAAGCTATATTTTATTCTTGCTTAGCTTGTAGCCTTAACAAGAGCACTAGATAGAGCATTTAAAATTATCCATTCTCTATTTCATCTATTCTTTGCGCCCTTCTCTCTAATGTTTTGCATGCCATCTAACGTTATATATTTTTTTCTTGTCCCCCCTCCGTCGCAAATTGTTATGTCTCCCACAAGGCCTTCTGGTTTGGATTTATGGCGGCCGACCCGCGGTCTTCTCTCTTCGCATAAGTTAAACCCGATTATGGGTTTCATTATTGCGATTGTTTCTTTTTTTCCAAGAGGAAAGGGAAAAAAACAGATGAGGAATATATATTCTGAGAGGGCGTTTTTTCACTTCAAGCTGTTTCATTATGTCTCTGGGATGATGGAGGTCCATTTAAAGCGCTTCTTGGATTTAAGCGGGAAGAGTTTTTCAAGACGCGAAGCGAGGCGTGAGGAGAGACTGGAATTGGAAATTTATGAGACACAGGGAAAGGTCTTTTCAAGACATTAAGAAACGTCCTCTGCAGGCTTTTCAGCCTTCGTCTAAAGCTGCTTAGCTTTGTGTTGCGCTCACCGCATGCCATCTACAACATTGCCAAAGAATTTCCTCGTGAAATTGCGTTGGTTTATGACTCTCGAGGAATAGGTTTCGCCGCTTTGCAGGCACCATGTTCAGGGAATGTAGAAATTAGTATTAGAGTTATTTGTCAATATTTGGTGCTATAGATGCCTAAATTTCAATATTTGTACTCTCCAAAGGAAAATAATCTCTTTGTCGTTGCTTATTCACGCAGTTTTTTTACACCAACGGTGTAAAATCTATACTAATTTACCTTTGATTTTGTTTTTTCATATGAAATCGAAAAAGCTATACATCAAGCAAGTATTGAAGGCCTACCCTTAAGAACTTATTCTTGATAAATTCTAAAAGAAACTGCGTAAGCTAAAAATGTAGCACTGTAATACATTAGCAAAATAATTTTCCTTTTGAATTTCAAAGTTAAAGTTTAAGCCTTCCTTCCTTGGTAACTTACAAATAATAATTGTTTTGGCTGGGGTGAGTTTACTATGTAAAAATTCAATCCAAGTTTTGGACCGAAGAAAGTATGTAGTACTGGTATCGCGCGATCTTACAGTCGCGAGTGTTCGTTTAAAATATCCTTGAATTGTATGCGGAATTCCTGGGTACATATATGCAACTAGTTATTTTGAAATTTATTTCCTGGTTATGAATCTCATGGGTTTTCTATATAGCTGTATTGAATCTAAGAGAAATTCGGTTTCCCATCTCCAGTTCGCCTCTCCATTTCCAAGTTTATCCCCTGTATTCCAATCTGTTTTTACGGGATTTTTCGCACAAAACATTTTAGCGTCATTGGAAAATGATTTCGCTAGGTATATACCGAATGTAATATATTAAAAATTGCATCAACGCTAATTTTAAATACTATCCCAGTTGATGCGGCGAAACCGGTGTCCTGTTTAAATAATGAAGTCGGCTATCCATTTTCATTATTTTTCTTCGAACTCTTCTCGGTGATCAACACAAATTTACTCGCAAGACGGAAATTTTTCCCTTATAGGGACTAAAATAGAGTATAATACCAGGAAATTACCAGGAAAATAAGTGCTTTATTTTCCTGGTAATATCATTGGGCACTGGGCACTGGTACTCTCTTCAAATCCTAATTCATGATTAAGTTTACCATTACATTTATTTATTTTTTCCCCACCAATAGTCATCCAAGATGCCTAATATGAGCGCAATTTGGAATTTTCATTTAATTTTATCGTAAGAAGTCAAGTGCCAGTATGGAATATATATCATTGCCCATTGATTTGCCGTTTGATTTATTTAAATTTTATTCAGGAATTGAAGTGTACTGCAACATTTCTTGTCCCTCAACGTTTTCTTCCAGAGTTTGTATAACACTGCGGGTAAAAGAGAGGTGCTATTTTACAATCTTCTGGCTACACTTTGAATACACAACGAGAATAACACAAAGGAAATCTATGAAATTGGCAAAAAAAACTACTACGAGCGTTCAGAAAGCGTTACACAGTTTTTTTACTAACTGGGAGTCGCTACAATCTCAGAAGCTACGCGTTAGACTTAGATTATTTGAGAAATGAAGAATTTACATTTTCCAGAACGAAACGCAGTACTACATATCAGGGCCTCACTGTATTTCCACCCCCGTCAGAAGCCATAAAGTAAGACAGATAATTTTCCGTAAGAATAGGTATCGGGATTTGTTTTTTCCCCGAACATTAAGTAGCTTTAACAAATACTAGATGAAAATGTGAACGCTTTTTTCCTTTTTGTGAACTACTGGTGCCCTATTATCTCCTGTCACACGTCCATTGAGGCTACTTGAGGAGTAGTATGTAAATGGAGATGTTTTGAAAGCAAGAGCAATAATGCACAAGAGTAAATGGCCTATGTAAATATTTTCTTACTCATCCTTGCCTCCATGCAGAAGTACATTTCTACTATGGGTATATGATTTTTGAGCCGATGCCAAATTGTCATCGGTTCATGAGCATCCCCTTGGCGCCGAAGTCACATTAAGTCTTCATCTAAATTGCTTTGTCTACACCAATTCACCGATGGGTGTCACGAAGGCATTTTGGGGTTCAACCCTTTTAATATGGATCATTATGAGTGGGAATGTCTTTTTTATGCATGAATATTTCGTCCGTTTGGAATTTGACTGCTTTCCAAACTTTCTGATGTGGATTTGAAATTTACTGAGAGGTACCGGAGTGTTTACTTGTCCTAATATAATACGTCTGCATGATCAATCAAAGAATACAGCCTCCGCTGGTGTTCTTTTTTGTGTTTGATAGAAAGAGGATGTTGTTGAAACATGGAGTTGAAGATTAACTTTTATTTTAAAATATTTTCAATGATAATATTGAATTTGCTGATCGCACGTGGAAAATATATTTGACAATACTCGCGAAAATTTGAGATGGTAAAACTATATGTACAAAACACAAGAACCGATAGCATTTTTAGGTATTGTAGGCTTTGAGAAATCTTTGGTCATCTGTCTCCACTTGGAAATATGATTGATTTCGTGGACTGAATTATCCTCATGCGTCTCTATTTTATGATCCATGTACACGATTTAAAATCTCATCTTTCCACAGAAAAATATCAATGTGTGGTGAAAATACCTGTGATGCATAAATTTTTCCCATAAGAGGAATCGCCAAAAAACCAGCTTGTTCACGATCAATGACCGAGCGAGTTGGCATACTCAACCCTATCAGCCAGTTTAAAATAAAGCCGTGAATTGCTTGAGGCATATGTTTGCATTGCCCGAGTAAATTTTTTTTGTGTGAAGAGAAAACTTTAAACTAATTATTTTACATAAAACAAGAAACAATTAAGCACAATATAAATATTGTAAGATAATTCAAGGATTTGTTTCTTAATTCATTTTGATGTTTAATATTTTGCGAAAAACCTGAGGGTCACTTCAAACTATTATGCAGTTATTGGACCAAATCTTTTTCAATCGGTATCCAAGCAAAGTTTAAGAAGGGATCAAGTAAAATCCTCGTTATTTACCCGCGAATCCGAAACCAAAACATCCCTGTTTCACTCTACGACACCAACAATGTAGTCGGCGAATGGCGATCCCTAAATACGAAAGCCTCCCTGTTCCTCTCCCGTGGTCGTAATTTATGCCAGACTTTGAACGGCAGAGGGCAACTCTGAAAAGAAATAGTGAAGAGCAAGAGGCCATCTCGAGAGCATTTGTTTCTCCTTTGCTCTCACCGCTGCGAGGTCCCTTTTGTCCATAAATAGAACGACCGCGCCCTCTGCAGCAACCCGGGCTCAGGCCGATCCTGGTTGGGCTTCTCCAACCTTTCTTCCTTTGCGAAACTTAGGTACCCAACCATTCTTTGTTCGCACCGCTGCCGCTCCTGTGATGGGTATTGGGATTTGATTTGTAGTGGTTTGCGATAAGATAAGATCTAATAGTTTTTCGGATTCTGTGCATTCTTCAGCACGTATCAATTCTTGGGTACCTGTAGGAAATGGTGTAACATTACTCTCATATCCAATTAAGCAGCGAAACCAGGTATTAGGTTTTTTTTACTACGTGAGTGACATAAAAACGTTTTACTCGCACAATACAGTGCGTAGCCAGGGGGTGTTGACGGGGGGTCCTCCCCCCCGAAAATATAAAACGCAATTATTTTCCTTCATAAAAGAAAAAAATATTGCAAAATCATGAAATTACAAAATATTTCCTTATCAAATGAAGTTTTTTCGGTTATAAAAAGTGTTGAAATAAGTTTAAAACCGTCTACTTACAATTAGTACCCTGTTTTTTAAACAATTTCCCCCATGGTTTTGGACCTCCTCCTCCCACCTCGAACAAAAAACCTGGCAAAACCACTGCTGGAAGATGTCCCTGGGGTAGAATTCATTAAGATAGGGCCATCGTAAAGCATTTTCTACCGTGACAAACGCGCCTTTAATTCGCTACAGTCATCACCTGATAGTAGCAGAGTGCAATTCAGTAATATGTGTGATGAAGTATAATTACACATATTCACAATCGCAATTTTCACGGATCATTCCCGTCGAGAGCTTTGTTCGTTTTTATTTTTATCGCATACCAAAAAATTTATTTTTTAAGAAGCAATGCGACAGGCTTAGTTTCAATGCGCAAATTCCCTTTGGTAAGCCACCCGGTTACTTCGTCCTTCGTGCATTCTCTATGTATGTGTCAGGGTTAAATTTATTGATTTGCTGTTTTATTTAATTATTTTGTTAGTTAATTCTGATTTCCATGAAATATTAACTGATTCTTCCCACCCAATGACTTTATGTCTACCATGTGAGCCCAGGTTTAGCGATCAAATTCTGCAAATGCTCAACCTGATTACTCCGCTGCCCTTTTTCTCTAATTTCCAAGAAAAATCATTGAATTATCCGCCCCTGGATCGGTTTTATTGCTGCATTTTTTAATTTTCAGGGCAGCATTTTGCAACAGGCTCACTTTAACCTTCATTCTCCTCTCAACTCCGCATGGGTCATTGCTCTTTGTATTCTTGAGAGCCAGTCCTTCTCTAAATATAATCCTCTGCCCTTTTTCTCTAATTGCAAAATCATGAATTTACAAAATATTTCTTTATCAAATGAAGTTTTTTCGATTATGAATGAGTTGAAATAAGTTTAAAACCGTCTACTTACAATTAGTACCCTGTTTAACCCAGCTTGTGATGGGTTAAACAGGGTACTAATACAGGGATCACAAGCAAGGTCAGTTGGACTGTTAGCTGGAGAGCGATCTGCACTGCACGGAGTTCGGAGAGAGACTGCGGGCTCCTACACACTTTCTCCTGTCGCTCTTCTGCGATTGGCTAGAAGGTGGGTAGCATAATTCTCATATATCATAAGTATTCAAATGACGTCACCAGCTCATAAATGGTGGGTGGCTGATTTCGCAATTTTTTATTTTATTTAATGTGGAAGACTTGTTTTTTGTAACTTTTTTTAATACATTTCATACTATTCGCATCGAATTCTCGTGGTTCATACCAGTATACAATCTTGTGAGCCTTTCATTCGCTCAATCGCGAATATATTGCCTGAACGAGCAAATGAACCGGAACTTTAATATCTCCAGCTCATAATGAGTGAGTGGTATATTTCGCCTTTTTATCATTTTTTTGTTTACAACTTCCGTTTTAACAGCACTGAACGGCATTTACATCCAGCACTAAAGATCACAATAACACAAAAATCCATGCCCTGGATAATTAATACCTACCTAGGCGGTATTCGAACCCACGATCTTCGGTTTGGCAGGTGAGGACACTACCACAACGCCACCGAGGCCGGCAATAATTTTAAAATTACGTTTAAACGGGTGAATTTGGATGATTTTTCTCGTAATGCTTCATTTTCCCCTTCTATCTGCGAAATTCTTTCAGTTAATTGCGTTTTCCGGTCTTAGCGAACGATCCCATTATGTTGCTATTGATTTTGAATTATTCCGCAAGTTATGTATTTATCCCCACAGGGCTCCGGCTCCCGTTAGCCCCTTGAGTCCTAGTTGTGCCCCTAAACAAGGAATCAGCTCCTCGAAAGCCCTCTTTGTCTTCCCCTCCTCCTTTCCGGAACCGTCTCCTCTTCCTCCTCCTTTTCACCTGCCTCTTCCGACCTTCTACACAACCCTCCGCTCCTTCGAATGCAATTATTCTGCCATGGGCGCCTCCCTCGAGGCGAAGTCGAGGTCTACTTCGGCTCCTTTTTAAAGTCTCCGGCCCTCTCCACTGCTTCCTCATCTTTGCGACCCTATAATCTCTTGCCACCCCCCGAGGGGCGCCTCCTATCCTCTCCCTCTCTCTCCAAGGAGTGCCGTTTTGCGCTCATCCCGTAAATTTTCCCCAAGATGCCTTTTTTTTTTGAGTGGAGGAGAGAGAGGCCCGTTTCGTTACCTCATAGCTGGAAGAAGAAATGTCGGAGGAAATTAAATTTTTCTTCCCGCACAGCGCAAGGTCTAATTTTGGAATATTTCTCTCCTTATCATGCGTGTATTCAATTCGTTTCAGTGGTTTTTCCCTGCTGCTTACTCGGCTGGTCTACTAGACCCTGACTTGGTCGATGTTTTGTAGTGCATATTTCGCTAATGGATGATAACGGAACGGTGTTTATTTGGAAGCTGTGCGATAGTGATTACCACTCCTCTTGGAATGTATGACATTTGCGACATTTTCTTGACCATTCTTCCAAACATTGTATTTTCATATACTCCGACAAACGTGTTATTTGCTTGCTTAATAACATTCAGTAGCTAATTTTATAGCGGCCTTCAAATTGTTTCTTGTGTTTTCAATGCAAGTTAACGATTATAACTAGTAAATATACTGACAATTAAAAGAGTAGCTTTCTCGAGAAGTCTTAAAGGGCAGTTATCTAGCGGTTCAAAATAGAATATTATCTAATTTTAACTGAACAGATTTAGCATAATATTGGTGTGAATTCAATAATTGATTTATTTTGCAAGTTTTGTGGTTGGCTCTCTAACCATGGAATTTGTTACTAATTTATTTTAGACCTCTTAGCTCATCACCATTCCTGCAAATTTTCACCAAAGCATAATTCTCATAGGTTTAGATCGGATTTTTCTTTACACTTTGATGACGTTCCCATACCTTCCGCTATGAAAGGCTTATATCAGTTACAAAATAGAATTATTTTAGCTTTTTAGAGAAATAAAAACGCCCTCAGAACACCCATTTTACTCAAATTGAAGAAAAATGTTCACACTACTGCAATACTATAAATCTTGAAATCATCGTGCAGTTGACTTAATCGGGTAGATTAGGTTTTCCGATTTTCATCTTGATTTTCACGGCTGAGAATCTTTAAGGAATCTTCACTGTTCGTTCGAAGACAGATCTGCCTAAGGATATGTCGAATATATTCATTATATGGCGACTAAAATTGATCTACAGGCTCACGCATGTTACTTGTTTATACTTTTTCCTGGTTTCTACCACTTTCCTCGTCATTCCATAGAGATGCTTTCAAAGGTTAAATTTCAGCCAACTAACGTGGAAGACTCAACAGCGTTTTTAGCGTTGAGTGTGTTTAAATTTGTCCAAGAAGTTTGTAGTTTAGAGGGAAGTAAGCGTGATTGAAAGGAAAATTGATTCTGAAAAT
Source organism: Ischnura elegans (assembly GCF_921293095.1). Classification (NCBI taxonomy): domain Eukaryota; kingdom Metazoa; phylum Arthropoda; class Insecta; order Odonata; family Coenagrionidae; genus Ischnura; species Ischnura elegans. The sequence continues at coordinate 70,714,791 of NC_060249.1, read as the reverse complement.
ATATTTTTCCTTACTAACTCATCGACTTTGCTTTCATTAGATGCTGACGGTGGATTCTTAACTTTTAGGCAGAATTTATTAGCTATATTCTCTGCAAGTTTCACGGAACTAATTGCAGTCTATTTCAGGGAACATTGTAATTTTAGGCAGCGTGATAGTCTTTGACTCGGCGATATTACTTATTTAATTTAAATCATGTAATATGTCTAAATAAAGCTCAAATTTGAAGTCACAAAATTTCGAGGAATTCCGGCGTTTCTGTTCCGAGATAAGTTCAGGGAAGATGAAGTTTCCTATGGAATGGCATTCTTCCGTTGTGACATTTTCACACTGCCTTCCTCTTAGTTTGAATAAAGACGCAGTATATTAGTACGTTTGTTATAATTGCAGGTGTAGACTTAAAGTAACTTTGCAAATTAATATCCGGAATCCACATCAACATATTCTACGTAACACCCTAGTCACCTCAAGGGAGTTTGATGGAGCAATCACCAATATGCAACATGCAATACGCTACACGTCTTCGTAGTTATTGCGTCTACTGAACTCCCATGTGACTTAGATAAGTACTTGTGACCCATGTGACTTAGTAAGCAGATAGTAAGAAACTTGAATCAATAACGTTTAACGCCACTACATCCCCAAAGAATTAATATCAAATACAATGATAAAATAAAACCAAACTTAATGTTTTAAATTAAATCGAAACTTGAAGCTTGCACGTTGTGGAAGGGCTCCATATTATCAATAAGAGACACTTTGTTACTTCCACTAAATATTAATAAAAATTTCTCTTTTATGACCGCCATAAAATAGAAATTTTTATAAATATTTTGTGGAAGTAACAAAAAGTCTGATATTGATAATTAGTGCTTCGACATGTGTTTGAAGGAGGTGAAGTTTCCTTTAGAATGGGATTCTCTTGTTTTTACAATTTCACACAAGACTTTCTCTTAGTTTGAATTAAGACGCAGTATATTAATAATTAAGAGAAAATATACCTTCAATAGCAGCTTTTCCTTTACTAATTCCTATGCGCCAAATTTTATACGCGTACACCTTTCTGTTTTACCCATTCCCTCTGTTTTTAATGGAAAAACGGTAAAATAGTATGTCGTGTGTTCCTTTCACTCATGGACTCCTTCGCATGGGCCATCATTGAAGATACCTCCCTCGAGGAATGGTGACGTCATTTCCGACTTTTCTCTGGGTCACTCTCCGGCACCAGACGCGCCCGTTTCCACAAGTTTTGAGTGGGCCGAAACCAATGGCTTTCGGTCCGGTTCCCGTGGTGTAACTCTTCAATGCGTGGGTTTATTTTTGTGCTCTGTTTTGCCAACATTGCGAAAAAATAAGTTCCCCGGAGTGCTGTGGAAGTTTTCTTCGTCATTTTTCATCTTTAGTCCAGCTGCTCTTGAAAACATATCGGCTTTCAACCTCGTTTTGCGATGAATTTGACAAAATTTAGGAATGCTGGACAACTTTGTAACCAAAATTCTATATCGCAGTAGCACCCCATCATATTTTGTTTACATCCATGTGTTACCCTGGTAGCCATCTCTTGGCTGAATGGCCGTAATGGGCTTCAACCCAGAGCAGTGCCGGATACAGAGGGGGATCGCGGGGGCGCGTCCCCCCTTGCGGGTTCGCCCATATTGCCGAACATTGCAAAACCACAATTTTAACTGTTTTATGTCATAAGATGGCATTGTCTTTTACATGTGTCTAGTCACTTTAGATAAAATTTTCTTATAGTCTGCCTGTGACTTGATTTCTCTAAATACCGCTGTAAACTTTAAAAAAGAGCGTAAAGTTTTCATTTTTAAAAGAGCTAATTTTGATGGGTTTAAGAGTCATATGAAAAATGCTTTCCCCGAGTTTCAAGAATCAGTATTAAAGTTAAATGTAGAGAATACTTGGAAAGCTTTTCTTTCGCTCGTAACTTCGGGAATAAATAGCTACATCCCTAGTAAAATAGTAAAAGAAGGCAGCGAACCGAGATGGTACGACGCGGAAGTGAGAAAATCATTGAGGTGACAGAGAGCGTGTCATGCTAAAATGAAAAAAGTCAGCACGGATTTATCCGCTAATGAACGCGAGCTAATAATTAAAAAATATAGGATGACTAAAGCCGCCACGAAGGAAGCGTTCAGGAATGCTTTCACGAATTTTAAAAGAAAAACACTAGTAGAGCAGTTACAGGATAACCCAAAAGCATTTTGGTCATATGTTAGGGAAGTTCAAGGTAAACGATCTACCGTATGTTCGCTGAGAAACGAGAATGGAGATGTGTTGACAAGCAGTTACGATAAAGCCAATTTATTAAATTCCTACTTTAAGAGCGTGTTCACGGAGCCTTCCGAAAACTCACCCGAGACCGATGACAATCCCTGTCTACATAAGATGCCAGCTATTGACATTAGTACGCTCGGAATAGAAAATATATTGAAATCGCTTAGTCCAAATAAATCACCTGGTCCAGACGAAATCCCTTCTCGCGTATATAAAGAACTATCCTCAGAACTTGCCCCCTACTTGCAGTTAATATTCAGTAAATCCATCAAGCAACACGAAGTACCTAATGACTGGAAAATCGCTAATGTAACGCCTATATTTAAAAGTGGAGACAAGGAACAGCCATCTAATTACAGGCCGATATCTTTAACGTCCATCTCTTGCAAAGTCCTTGAACACATCGTAGTCAGCTCGGTAATGAAACACCTAGACGCGCAAAACTTATTAATGGGAACTCAACATGGATTCAGGAAAAGCAGATCGTGCGAAACTCAGTTAGCGCTTTTCGCCCACGATATTTTAGTCTCCGGGGAAGACAACATTCCAGTAGACGCGATTTTTCTTGATTTCAAAAAGGCATTTGATAAAGTACCCCACGGAAAGTTAATAATAAAACTGAAATCTTATGGTCTAGACGAAGATGTCATTTCCTGGATTAGAGAATTTTTGAGCGACCGCGTCCAAAGAGTAGTATTAGACGGTGCAGTCTCCAATGAGGTTAGAGTGACTTCTGGCGTTCCTCAGGGTAGTGTCATTGGCCCACTCCTATTCCTTCTTTATATAAACGACATTGGCGAAGTAGTGCCGAGTAAGTTACGATTATTTGCAGACGACGCTGTAGTTTACAGAGAAATTCGTTCCAGCAAAGATATAGATGAACTAACGAATGACCTTGCTGCTATCCAAGCTTGGTGCGATGCTTGGCAGTCAGAATTAAATTTGGAAAAATGCGTCGTAATGAATTTCTGGAAGAAGAATAACTCCGTACAGCGTAACTATGTCATTCGGGGCACGCAGTTAAAGGCAGTTGAATCTGTGAAATATCTAGGGGTTAGACTCAATAATGATCTATCGTGGAATAAACATATTCGAGAAATAACCGGTCAAGCTAATCGTAAAATGGGTTTTGTTAAAAGAATATTAGGAAAGTGCGACGACAAAGTGAGAGAAATTAGCTACTTTTCCCTCGTTAGACCACATTTGGAATACGCTGCCAGTGTTTGGGACCCTCATGAAAAAGGCTTAATAACAGAGTTAGAACGCGTGCAAAGAAGAGCTGCCAGGTATGTGAAAGGTCGTTACGATAGTCTTGTTAGTGTAACTGACCTCTTACATAAACTCGGATGGGAATCTCTGTCGGACCGTAGATTGAAAAATAGACTAAACCTTTTAGATAAATTCAAGAGCAGTGTCTTTTCTGACGAAGTTAACCATATCTTGCGGACGCCAACGTACTACGGAAGATCAGATCATATAAATAAAATAAGAGAGATAGATTGCAGAACAGACAGATTCCGAATGTCATTTTTTCCACGATCAATAAGAGATTATAACGGCAGCAATAGAACGCGTAAATAGATTGCATGACTTGTAGTGTAGCCTACTAACCTATGTAAAACTTACAGCATGTTTCTGAATTTCTATTCTATATTCTATTTCTAACAGCATATAGTAGTATAGTTTGTTATTATACGGGACGTTTCTTGGACGGTGTGGTGTGCATGTGGGAGTCCAAATGCATGCTGCATGCTGGTGATTGATCACCCCCTGCCAAACACCCTAGAGGTGGCTCGCAGGGTAATTTGTAGATGTAGATGTAGATGATGATTTTTTTATTGCGATAAAGTAAAGACAACTCAAGAAATATTTTGTGCCCCCCCTTGAGTTTTTTATGTATCTTCCACTGACCCAGAGCGTACACAACATCTGCAATAACATATTATTTGGATATGAATAATATTACATAACTTTAGTGCATGCACTTTCACGGCTAAGGCTAGATCATGCCTTGAGTAAATATTTATTCTCGTAATTTAAGATATAATATATTCTCTAGCATGATGAATACGCGTTGCACTGGTAGTATTGCTTTGGAATCACTGGTTGAGAAACCAACAACCCCTCTTCTGTCTGAAGTCAAGATTTTACGATCGTCGCGATCAAGCCTATTTTTTACAGGTCATTTTCTGGAAAAAGGTTCAGTTAAGCTTTTCTTTACCAATAGTAGTTAATATGCGGGTGTCTATGAAGCCTTCGTCGTCCAATTTAGGTGTAACCACGCATGCTCGGTATGAGATTCTTTTAGTTACACGTATTCATTAGCATTAAACAAGGATCTTTCCCTGACAAAATGCCGTTTTTCATCTTTGAAAGTAAAGACTAACATTACTTTTACTAATTAATTACCGACTCTTGCGGCTTAAGGAACTGACTTGAATGAAAATCATTTACGCCACACTCCAATACTATGCGACGACTATTTACGTCGTACTCCTAAAAATTCACCTTCAGTACAATTTGGTGAACTAAATCAAAATATGACCGCAAAATTGCACGATAATCTCAGTATTTCTCATAGTAGGATATGTTGTCATGATGCTTCATTGACAAAGAGATTACTTGAACCGTGGATGAAACAGAAGTTTATTATAATGACCTAATTTTGAGTGAACTGATTTGGACGCGAGCCGGTCCCAGTAGCGTTGGGGTTAAATGTTCGACTGCCAAACATTGGTCGCGGGTTCGAGTACCGTCTCGGTGGGTTAGGTCCTTTGATTTTTTTTTAAAGAAGTACATTTACATACAACGAAGGCGCTATTTTACAGCAGCCAAGTAACTGTACGTGAATTTTAATATTTAAACTGATAATATAATATAAAATAAGTATAAAAAATTATATTAATAATAATAAAATAAGAATCCTAGTTTGGGAGAAATACTACTTTGGTGAATGGCTCGAAACGGCAAAGGTGGCAAAAATTATTGATTGGAAGTATAAAGGGATATGAGCACAGGAGAGGGAGTTCGATAGAGAGGAGAGGTGGCGGTAAAGAGAACTTTTAGAGATCGAAAGTCTCGGAATAGGCACACAGAGTAAAGGCTGAGAGCGAGTGGGGTACGATGGAATTTCAAAGTTCATGACGGAGAGCTGTGCAAGGCAGCCGATGACGGAGTTCATAATATTGTTTGTTTTCTGCGTGCAGTGAGTCAAAAGGCGTTGAGATGGAAATGAGTAGAGTTTGGTGTTAGCGGACAAGTTGCGAAAGTGCGATAATCTGTTGCTAATTATTTTTTGTTAAGAAATTGAAAACGCAATCCAGGGCTGAGAAATTAGTTTAAGATTGATCAAATCATTGGAAGAGGGATAGAAGAAAAGAAGTATAAGACAATAGGTATTTGTGATTGTATGATTGTTGATTGTTGGAACCTCTATATTTACGGAAGGAATAATTCTCGGGTTTCTCAGCGGGAATGGTTTTGGACAAGTGGTCCGAACGTTTCAAAGGATGAGTCTGCTATCGTCTTCAGGAGAGGAATGCTAAGTCTGCCATCTAGCTAACAAACTTGCTTAATTATCAATATCTACTTAATACCCTGCGAACCACCTCCAGGGTGTTTGGCAGGGGGTGACCAATCACCAATATGCAGCATGCAAGACACCGCACGGTCATACAAGTATTACGCATGCTAGCAAAATATACATGCATATTCATTTTTAAAAACTTGCCATCTGTTAGTAATTCCTATAGTAAATGCACGCAAGGTTAGAACAATGGAAAAAACATTCAATGTTTTATCCTACTAAGTAACCCCATGACTCCTATTAATTAAGAGATTGCTATCCTTTATAGTACGAGGGAAAAATGGCATTTTAAACCTCTCTGCTTTGCAGTCTATTTCTTTTATTTTCTTCTATAACGTTTCGTAGGTTGACGTTGACTTCAGGGGTAGAATAAAAGAAAATCTTTCTACTCCTGGAGACGATGGCAGACTCAGCCTTAAAAACGTTGGGACCAGTTACCCAAAACCACACGCGGTGAGAAACCTGAGAATCATGCCTTCAAACTATGCACCGGAATAAAATTCAAAATCTACCTCCGAATAGATGCTACTACGGGTGTTTTCGGAGTCTTTGAAATTAAATAATCTCCATTCTAGCTATATTTCTTGGGGGCAGCAGCAGTGCAGGAGGGAGAAAAGCAAATGGCAACGCGTAGAAACAGATGAAGGTCGAGGTCACGGTCGCGCGAACCATGAAGGGAAACAAGGGTGAGGGGAGAAAACGAACCGCAAAGTGGCTCACAGGCAGAGGGAGGAGCAGAGGACGAAGAAGTGGAAATGAGTGGAGCAGAGGGTGGGATGAGTTGTGCAGGGTAAAAGAAATAGGTCTGGCGACTGAGAATGAGCGAAGCGGGGAAAAAGAACTGCGCTCGCGAGGCACTTCAAAAGAGGGTAGTAAAAGGAAGAGTGGGGTGAGAGTGTTGGTCTCTTCTGTGATGAAGTGGGCGCGTGGTCACGCTCTAAGCAGCATGTGTGCACAGGATGGTCGGGAGGGGGTTGGTGGTGGAGTCGGAGTGGTTGGCATAGCCAGTGTGGGATGGGAGTCGGGAGGAAAAGATGGCTGCACTCATGGGGAGGATGAAAGATGACGTTAGGAGTCTGACGAGGAGGGTCTAGGAGGAGAGTTTTTCCCGGATGGGTCTGATGTGAGTTTGAGGAGGGAGGAGTCGACCAAGGAAGGGATGGAGTGGCAGATGGCCCAGCGGAGAGTGTGACAACACAAGTTGAGGGTTAGCAAGCAAGGTGGTCGGTTAGGGTTATTATGGTGAGGGAGGAGAGGAGCAGGGTGAGTATTTTGCTCTTCGGTTCCCCCGTTAAAACGTAGTGCAAATTATATTTAATCCATTTTTCTAAATTTTCCGGGATTTCCTTTCGTTCAAGAACCACTGCTTCTATAGCATTTCATTGTAATAGAAACTTTATATTTTATTTGTACTTATACGAGAAAATGTCTTAACTTTGACGGCCTCGGTGGCGCTGGGGTAACGTCCCTGACTGCCAACCTAGAGGTCTCAGATTCAAATCCCGTTTGGGTGGTTTTAATATCTAGGGTATGGATATACGTGGATATTAAGCAATTAAATCGTGAGAAAGGACAGTCGAGTCCTAAATTCCCTTGTAATGAAAAAATGACATTATTTACTTTCTGTGTTTCCCGTACGAAGTATTGTCAGTAGCGTTGATTCATTTTTTCCAATTAGATGAAAAATCATTGCATTTGATAATTTTAGAGCTCTTATAATTCCAATTAGTCCACATGTATTTTTTAAGTGTCGAGTATTCAGTCATTTGGAGCGATTGGCGTGCAAATGTCTGTTGATTTGGGAATTTTGAGCCCAATCCTGGTAACACTGGAAGCATACATCGTTTGAACGTGCCATTAGTTGCCTAGGGTTTAGTTTCATCACAACTTTAATAATTTGGTTCATAAGTCCGTTATTTTTTTGCAAAATTGACATTTATAATATGAAAATTCCACGCAGGTACATTTTACTGCACTCATTCAAGTCGATCATGTGTGGGATTTAAGATGAAAATAAAAATCATAAACTGAAACGTGGAATGCTCAGTCTTTTTGAACCTCAATAAATAGACTGAAATAATGTACAAAATGACGTTTAAATGAGTCTTGGCCCTTCCTTCAAAGGGACTTAAGGGCCTGGGGAAGTAGGATGAGGAACGTTGAGAAAGCGAAGTTTTCTGACCCATCTCCTGTTCCTTGGAAGACGTCACTCCAACCTCAGCCTGGCCCACCCACTTCCCTTTAGACCTCCCTGAAATGGGCCAAGAACCATTAACCTATGTAATTAAACTTCTGAAAAGGTTTTCGCAAACTTGGTAATTTCCGCCTAAATTTTTTCCCTCGATTGCCAGGGCCAGGTTTTTTAGGTCTACCGTTTACATTTATACATATATGTATGTGTAACCGGAGTGTGTTCAAAGTGCAGCATGAGTGCTCGAAGCTAAAGTTAAGCGAGGGGGGAGAACAAGCCTTTCACGAAGGGCAGAGGACGGAAAGGCAATCACCTGGGAATATCATTTAGGGTTTCACAAACGCACACCCTCGCACATAAATAAACGAGGCATGAACCCAACCGAAATTCCTTTGGCGTCTCCGATGGAGGTGGGAGCGCCACTTAACTCAGGAACGACAGACTTTCCAAGCTTGGAAATGCTCTTTCTCTAGAGCATGCTCTCGAAGTTTATTTCGGCGGGAGTTGTCTCGGGACTTGTGAAAAGGTTGAAATGAATGACACCGAAAACGATCATCCAGATATGACTCGTTCTCTACTTCACGATTCCTCAGAGTTATGTTTCTTCGATGTTGATTTCTTAGGACCTCCTGTCGTAAGTACTTAAAACTGGAACCAACTTCGGTTGCTTTTAGGCTCGCATTAAGATGACTTTAACACCACTTAAGACGTGAAAATTATTTAATTCCATTTTGCATAAAAATTAAAAGTGCTACCGACAATCTCATATCCAATCTTCTGAAACAGAAGAATTCTGAACACTGTCGGAGTTTCAAAAGTACTTCTTCGGGTCCATGATGGTTTCATGATTTTTCTGAGTTATTTTTAATCTGTATTGAATTCTCAGGACCTTTACTTGTACTTAAAACTGGCACCAACTTTGGTTGCTTTAAGACTCGTATCAAGACGATTTTAACATCACTTTAAGAAGTAAAAGTTAATTAATTACATTTTGCATCTCCCGATGAGTAGACTATATTCTTTCTTGTATGGCTGAATAAATGGATTTCTAGATAATTGAATTCATGGAATTATTTAAGTTCAAACTAATATTTTCCATAATATTCCTCTAATCCATCATAGATTTGATAAAACCCAATTGGGCGCCTTTATTATTTATTTACAGAATGAATTTTTGTTTGCACATTTTGAGAAAAGATGATTAAATACACTCATTAGTATTTATTAGTTACATGGTGTATCAGGTAGTTGCCTCAAATCTTGTACTTAAGTTCAACGAATTTGACTACTAAGGAGAAATCCCTTTACTACTCTACACAATGCGTGACAGGATTCCAATATATTTCTATGGTTACAGCCTATGATGAGACTCAAATATCTTCCAAACCTCTACTTTTTTTCATTCGTCATATTTTTATAATGATTAATATTGTAAACTCCTCTCTTCTTTAAGTAAAATTTTCTTTTCTGCTCTCATTTTGAACAGAGTTTCATATACTTACTTTTTTTTCTTGAAAAACGAAAACAGCACCATTGGCATTTTACATCAGGGTTTTTGACATAACGATGAAGCATACAAGAAACTGCCCTAAATATCGATTCAGTTGGGACTTGAACCTGTGACCTCTTGAGTAGCAGACAAGGATTCCTCGCCGCCACCAAGGCCGGCCTTGTCCTTCGAATATGTGAATCACCTATGCTTCCGGTGTATTTATGCGTAGTGGACCAATTGAAAAAAGCACATAAAAATAGCTCCTTGAAGATGATGTATTAGCATCAAAATGTTGGTCGGGAGTAAAATTTTATCATCGTGGAAAATTGCATGCGTTTCTTTCAATATGGAAAAATTCCACGCCATCGCGCTTAGTTATGCATAGGGCCAAATTTTTCCACCTTTTACGTGGTACTATCGAAACCTAGAATCTGGTGAGATGGGGCTCTTGTTTGTGTGAATGCGAACGAAAGTCGTACTCAGACAGCCATTCGTGTGGTTTGGAGAAATCCTCGCCTTAAAGACTGCCTCCACAGGTTGTGCTCTTTTTCTTCCTCCATTTTCGTAGCCCTTGTAAGCTAACTTAAGCATCCCCACTCCCAGAACACCATAACCCCCACATCCATATTTGATTTGCATTGTCAACTTCCGCCCTTTTCCCCAGACCTGGTATTCTCTCTCGTCTCTCCGACCAGGAAACGCGAGACTTCCTTCTTTTCACTCCCCTAAGAGACTTTTTACGATGAGACTTTTCTCAAGAGAGAGCCTCGAGGTTAATGGGACCACTTTCCCGAAAGACTTGAAAATATTATGCTTACAAGGAGTTATCAGTCAGGACTGATTTGAGAATTGAATCAAGGCAATAATTTCTTTGAATTTAGGGATAGATTATAGAAGGAATGTCACCTTTTTCTTTCCCATGGACCCAGGTAAATGCGAAATGTGTTACTCTAAAATTTCCCCCGTGTTTGTACGTTGCAGTTCACAATTATTCTTTGAACTTAATTAAACCATAGCTTTGAGTGATTGTCATCAATACGATTACGCTATGTCACCCATTTTGAGCATAATTGTTTCAGACAATTATAATCTCAAATTGTCTTTCTGCCATAGTTATTTTATGTACTTGATAATTCAGGGAACAAAATAAGGTGTCGAAAATGCTGGATACCTAATAAAAACTGTTTCCGTGGTAACTGCAAAAAGTATTCATAAAAATGTATGCGTCTCAGTAACTAAGGAGTTGTGACCCCATGTTTATGGATAAAAAATTCTGAAAATTGTCTCCCCTACCCACTCCTGAAGTATTTCAAATCCCTCTTTAAACACTGCGTATTTAATGAGAACTGGTGTCATTCAGTATTGTAAGTCATTGGACCATAAACCGTAATGTAAGGGTTCGAGAGTCACTCTCTGTGATTTTTAGTTCCAAATATGATATGAGTGTACTGTGCCTCCAAAAAAACTGTTATCTTAACCTGCGAATTTTTTTCTTTCTATTCTGCCGCAATAGTCTTGCGTAATGAGAGAAAAATATAGATGAAGTATATAAATATAGATGATATAGATGAAATGTAATCGAGATTCTGGTGTTAAAGAAAATAAATCAGAGAGAAATAAATCAGAAAGTTATTGGTGTGTAGCACAGAGTAATGGTGTGCTATATTTAGCCAGTCCTATATTTGTGACAATATCGGTGAATAATAATTGCATGATATTCATTGATTTTTTTCTGAAACATCTTAGCAAATAGCAGTTCCCTCGGAAAATTCCGTATTTTGGGTTATATTTAAACTCAATTGAGCGTAATGAGCTCTTTGTCCGCAAGTGATTCTCAAAATATTCTTATCTCCCACTTTCCCTTACGTCCGTCGGATTTATAATGCATCTTTTCCTCTCCCAAACATTCGTTATTTTCTCCTATTAGTCATCCTATTCATAGCCCTGCTTTTCCCTGAAGCGCCCTTAATGCTTTTTTGCTGCCTCCTACGCGACTCCAAATCACGCGATACTAATTTTTCATACGTTTCACTGAAGTTCTGTTTTCCCTGAGGAATATAGTATCTATGTTTGGAATATTAATGAATCGGTATAAATCCTGTTCAGAAGCCTCATGGTTTTATTTCTTGATCCATTTCTCCAACATCCACAACTGAATAGGAATGATATTGAATTTCGGTGCGACAGGTTATGTGATAACCTCACCGTACTTCACGTGCTGTGTTTTCTTTATATTGGTGCGCGGGGTAATTTCAATAATCATTTAGATTCTAAATGCTTATTTCTGTTTAGATGAGGGTATGTAGGGGGCAATGATGAATTGTAAGAACTCCAAATACGGTGAGCTGCTGAAGGAGAGTTTTGATTTAGGCTGTGCCCTAACAAGTCTCCTGCGGTATTCATTTAGCGGTGATTATCGTTCGACGTATTTTATTATGTCCAGATGAACTTTATATGCGCTGGAATTGCTCAAAACACTTCATTAAATCGGTTGGCCGAAAGTATCATCGATGTGTGAATTGTGTGAATCAACACAGCAATGGCAAATTTTGATTTGTGATTAATTTTTTGTGAGTTTCTTTTTCCGCGTATTAATGCTACCTGATTAGGCATCATTTTCATTTCATCCATAAGACCGTTGTAATCAGCAAAAGTAATCGGGGAGTACATTGTGATTAATTATTTTGCCTTTACGCCTTTTAGGCACTTAGTGTTGAAATTTAATTCCGTGAATTTATTACGATCCAAGTTCGATTAACCATCAACGATGAAAAATGTCGAGGTAAGAAGTGAAATGAAAATTCACCCGTACATATCAAATTAGCCGCATGTATATCTGAATATCTATATCTTCTTAAGGAATTGAGTTTTGATCCCGGTATCATCGTAAAATCGAACGAGAAACGATGTTTCCTGCATTGTTACGGGTGTAGCACGCGAGAATTCTTCCAATTCGTCCTCATAATAACTGAACTTAAAAAATCTGTTCTCTCGTGGAAATGACTCTTTGAGGTTACTTAGAGAATAATGAGAGAGTGTTGGAGGAGAAAAACGACTGCTTTCGCCTGATGGGGTGCGTCAGGCAATTACCCCAAAGGCACAGCCGCGGCATTTCTAAAAACAATCTGAGCTCCTCCTATTTAGTGTCCGATGGACGTAATCCCAACACCTTATAGTGTGAGAGACGGGTTAGGATCTACTGAGGGAGTCTTACGGAACGGTTGCTGCTACACCACCTGTCCTCCCCCACTTACAGTTATCCCCCCCGCCGCGAAAAGATAACGCGCTACGTGGTTTTGCGTTAATGGATAAATGATTGATATGGGACGGAAGAGAACTAGTTGGTAGTGAGTTTGGCGGAGGAATGGAGCACGGAGGAAGAAGCAGAATGAGGGGAGACGAGGTGGCTGACAGAGGTGGCGTAGTGCTAGGTGGAGATGTGGAGGGACGATAAGAAGAAAGAATGATGTAAAGAGAAGGGGTGGAGAAGGGCTATGCCTAAATGGAGTGACCGGCTGGGGCAGAGTTAGATGATTGATAGGACAAGGCTGGAATGGGTTTGGAGGTGTGTGGAGAGGGGTCCGCGAGTCGAGATATACACTGGTAGGGGGTAGTTCCGTGCTCTGTTGTTTGCAGTGGTGTGGTTGGAAATAAGGATGAGGGGCGTATGCTTGCTTGCATGAACGGGGAAATGGATTGATTGCCGGGCTCCAACGACGTCCGAAAAAATCCCACAATCAGTGCCGGGGCGGTTGGCTTGATGGACGAGGGAGTATGAATACGAATCCGCGGCGCGTCGCGTCGGGTTTCGATCCTGCGGCACGGACTTCCTGTTTTACGGGTCAAATCCCGGAAAAGGCGGAGGAAAGGAATGATTGAGCATGGTTGGGGGAGGAGCTGGCTGCTGTAAGACTCTCTAGAGGTAGCGCGTGTTATTTATAATAAAGGGTTTCATTTTCAGCCGAAAAAATCCTTTAAAGCTCCTGCTACTGAATTAATTTTGTGGTTTGAAAAAATTCAATAACCACTGCAATGCTTCTAAAAAATTAATTTAGCCGAACCAAGGCTCAACTCTGATATTCAGCCTCTGTCTACTTATATCGTAGTTTATTTTTCAAAATATATTCAAAACAAAGTGCAAGATATTCCGTGAAAAATCAAGTCACAGCCAACATTATGAGATACATTTCTTGGAATAATCCACATTAATTTTTAGCATTTATTTAAAAAGACCTTATTGGAATTCTTACATTATCATTAGATTTTTCGAGGGTTTTCTTGAGAATTTTTTTGGCAGGTTTTATCCTTCCGATACAATTTCCCCTAAGGTAGTGCAAAAAAATAAACAATGCGATCATATTTTCCCATCTCTAGTAGCAGAATTTCCGATTTTAAACACGGGGTTTTTAAGGCTACTTTCTGGCCCTCCTATATTTTGTGCATGCAAATTGCTCGCCAATTTAATTTACTTGATTGCCATAGAGAGTAAATGGGGTTTATTTTCTACGTAAACGAATTACGATGGCATTTAATCCATAAAAATATTTTATCCTAATTCCGTGAATTTCATCTCGAATGGTGTCCGTTATGCGTTGTAACCTCGTCTCTGTTTTGCAATCAGTGCAAAAGTAAAACACCCATTTTGGCCATACTCAAAATGATTCGACATTTTATTTTACAACAAATGCTTCACCTGAAATCCTTACATCCCTTTATTTCTTTTGCTCTGCAAAATTACGTCTTTGGCCCAGCAAGCCGCTCATCCACTCTGAAGTGGGCGAGGATTACTCCTTCCTCTAGGACATATATTGTTTCGCTCCATTACCATCTCTACCCTTCACTCACATCAGTCCAGGGACTCTCGTAGTATCCTGGCGGCGTTTCCCCGTTCCTTTTACAAGCGTATCTTGCATGCCTCACGCGTTCACCAAGTCCTGTCGCTCCACTCTGCTTCTCTCTACTAGTCTGTGGCTCCTGCCGCCGTAGGCAACTCGTGCATGATTACGACCTACTTAAACGTGTCTATCCTTTCCTATGTACGTCGGAACCCGCTAACTTCTCCTTCCTTTGTCCTCACCTCATACGCCAAACATTAGTTGGTTGCATTCGTTGGCCGGTTTGAACTTAACTTGTTGAGAAAGCGTTATGCGATCAGTTTTCATATTTTTCGTGACTTACCATAAGCGTACTCATTTTTAGATTTCAAATTAAATTCGCTTGAATGCAGTACTTATTTTATTCATGAGACTATCAAATCGATACCGCCTTCTCGTACTTATTTCCACAATTCGCACTCGGAACTAAAATCTTCCATTGCAAATTTTTCGTGGAAATTCTTTTGAATTTTACAGCCGGAAATCGTTTTGGGGAAACGAGGGCTACATTTTCTTCTTGGAAACCCAGAGCATACCTTAATCTGTGATGCTCAACGAATCACCGAATTTTCAGAAGCGCAGAAACGTTTCGTTTGCCTGATATTTGATTGACAAAATAAGATAATTCAGCGGGTATTACTCCTCAAAGAAATTTTATTAATTTATCTCTTAAGTAACATTATGGAACGAACTTTGTTAATCCATTCAACTTGAAACTGTAGTATTGAAAATATGCTGGATGACGAAATAATGAATACATACGCATCAATGAAATGGCACTGCAGCCGATGGAATGATTGAATTACTAGAATTAAGCCGATCTATAAAAATTCTGTGGATGGAAAAGCAGTTTTCAAAGCTGAAGAGATAAAGTAAATTGCTTCATTCCATTAGAAATTACTAAATTAATTACTTTGATATGAAATACCTTTCTGGGCGAAGAAAGAAAATACGTATGGGCATTGAAAATGAAATTACATTAGAAAATAAAAGATTCCATCGAACAGATATAGGCAAAAATATTCCCTCTTCGAAAATTAATTGATTTAGCCAGTTTATTTTACCACCAACAAAGATCACTTGAAAATAGCATGCCAATGAAATGGAAATGAAGCTCCTCAATAAGTATTATTATCTTTCAAGAGAGCACACGGCAACTTCAACCTCGCTAGCCGCGGAAATGGGAAAGGTTTATCTGCCGACGGTGGAGGTGCTCTTTAATTGATGAGGTTTCGTGGCCTGCTCGCTGGGGGGGAGTCGGGAATGGGAGTTTTGGTGCAGCGGATAAAAAGGCCGAGGGAAATGGAGAAGGAAGAGGTATAGACGGAGAGGTAAAATGGGGGAACACAACCCTTTCTGCGGCACCACCTCACCCTAGTCTCTTTCTCGCTCACACTCAATGGGCCTCTGAGGAAATTAGAAAAGGCGCTTGGTAATGAATTGCCGCCTGTCTGTCACGGTGCGGACAAGGAGTTGCCGCGAGGATTGATTTAAAAGCGTTTTCCTGGCACTTTTCTTGCTTGTGCTCGCTTCTCTCTCTCTCTATGGCGAAGTGGGCGCTTGGTAGTTTGTACTTGGCCGATGGCGAAAATAAATAAGAAAAAATGCGTCGGCCGCCGGTCGTGATCCTGGATTCGGGTCGTTGATTTTCATAAATAACTGAGAGAATTCTTCTCCGCATGCACACTAATATCCCTGAGCCAGTTTTCATTCTAACCTACTTTATCAAGAGACTTTAATCTTATATATAATTTACGCTGTTCTTACTCGTGGGTTACTGACTCTGAGGGCTTCTTTATGGTTCCTATTCTTAAATGTACTTCTGGGTACCTATTAAATTCATTGCCTTCCTATATTTTACCTTTATATAAACATAAGACTCGGTTCACTTCGTGCAGAATATTTAAGTACCGACATGGTTATCCCTCTTTCCTAAATAGTCGAGGGAGGTGGGTAAGTTAGTGCCTGTGTTGTTTTATTTGTATATGCTCTTCATAAGGATTGAATTGTTTACTCTACGTTCGAAAAATTTTAACGTTCTTAGGTTTTCACCTATATGAGAGTCACAATAGATATGTTACGAACTTCAATTCATAATTTCACCATCTGTCCCTCGAAATGTGTCAAAAATGTGTTAGAGAGTCAAAACTGTGGGAATGAGTGATGACGTCAGTGCGTTAGCTAAAAATTTCAATATTTTTTTGGCCCTCCCACAGTTGTTCGTGATATTTTTGATGTTTTTATTCTTTTCGAGAGCGCATTTTCTGGAAGGTTGTATTTTTTTGTGCTACTTCGATTCGTAATTTTGCATTAGATGGCATCGGTTCGTCACTGTTGGCATGAATGGCCCGAGACTATAGTTTTGATGAAAATATTTGTTGAATAGGTATTTTGTTTGTACATACAATCACTTAACTTGGTCAAATATTACTAATTGTCTACCTCATTTCCATTTTATGCGCTCTTAAATCATCTGGATATGTTTTAGATAACGCAGTATTTTCATATATAATGAGTACTAAGGAAGAAAAGATTCGTTGGAACCTGGAGCGTGCAGATGGCAAGAATAGGTAAGCGAACGGCCACATTATATTGGCATGGAAAGTTTGATTGTCTGAATAAATAAGTTCGCAGATGCACCGAAGAGTTCATTTTTAAATTATTCATGACTATTTTTCGTGCCACCCATTTTCACAGTGACAAAGGGCGTGAAGGTGGCAGCATTAGCGTAATATTTCGTTCAACCATATTTTCGGTCGCGAGTTACCGGAAGGGTGCGGTACCACATCGCGACACCTGCTTTTGTGGGGCGTCGATGAAAAATCAGCTCAGGGCGTGAACTAGGAGTTTTGCCAGAGGTGGCAAAGATCAGTTTGCTGCCCCCCTCCTCATATCCCCCTCCCACTCCTTCCCCAACCACTAAAATATGTAGCATCCGTAAAATATTTTTATGAGATGCTATAGATGAAATCGCGCACCGTATGTTTGCGATTAACAGTTTTTATTGATATCATTGTTAAATAATTTAAAAGTTAATAATAGGGATGTACGAGTACTCGAAAATTCGAGTCTAGTCGAGTAGTTGGTACTCGACTCAAGTATTTCAAGTAGTATTACGAATGTCGAGTCCAGTCGAGTAGTTTCTATTAAAAAGATGTCGAGGCCAGTAAGTTCAGTAATATGCCGACAGGAGCCGCTATCATGAAACTCGTATAATAATAACATAAAGTCGATAAGTCGTTCTAATGCCTTTGCCTCGGAGTTTCAGCTCTTTGGGTACGTAGAAGTCAACCAATACAATAGTCGACGTGGGCGCCGAATACCTTTTCGCCTTCCGCGGCGGAAAATTCACAATGGGATATGATAAATGAGAATATTTTTGAGCATGCATTGATGTATTGCGTAGTTCCGCAAATGCTATACTCGTCTTTATACTCCCGAGTAGTTTTAAACTCGACCTGATTCTCGTCTCGAAATCAAAAAGAACTTCTCGCACATGGCTAATTAATAACTATTGTTTGACAATTTTATTATAAAAAAATAAATATCTTCTTGATAAAACTTTTAAAATTTTGCCTCCCCCATATCTTCCGCCCGGGGCACGTGCCCCTTGCCTGCATCAGCCTTGGGCCTTCATCAGCTGATGCACGAGCATTGAATTACGGCGGAGAAAGAAGAGAAAGGGAGGATACATTGCAGGAGAGGTGGGTCGAAACAACTTCTGAGCCAAGATGAAAACCCACCTCAAGGCCAAGTGACTCGGCTGGATGCTTTGCAAGCTAGTAGGGGTGGTTTTAAGATTGCAGTTGCGAACGGGCGGCGGCGCGGGCGGCTCACCTGTTGGTTGGTACATCCGCCGAAAGGAGATTAGAAAGGAGTCGGGGTTGCGGCGAGAACAAGTGAAGGCACACACGCGGTGGCGTAGACGGCACACGCCCGTGTGTGTTTGGCAGCGGAGGAGAGAGGGGGTCGTCAGTAAAGAGTAGTGGCAGGGGGTGTATTTTTTTCAACCTTCAACGGAAGAATAAAGGATCCATTTATTCATCATTGCCCTCCTAGCCGGTGCGCTTTCCGAAGGGATGGAGAGAGTGGGGGGTTTTTCTTTTTGGCAGGGAGCACCTGAGGCCACTCATTGGCCGATTCTTAGCACGTGTGTGACTGGGATCATTATGTTCGTGTTTCTGTCTTTAAAAGCCTTCCCCCTTCTTCCCTCCTTTGCCTGTTTCCTGAAGCAACCCCAACGCGGTTGTACGAGAAGAGACGACATGCTTCCTTCCCCACACGTGTTTCTTTTCGTGAAACTTTCTGGGTTCTCTTCCACTCCTCTCGTCACTTTTCCTTTCGACTATCCTTATGATCGAAATTGGGAACAGATTGTCTCCTTGCCATTACCATTTTGATGGAAATTTTATTTATACTTTGATTTTGTTTTGTTTTATTCTCAAACCACAGGATACAGCTCTTATTGGCCATTTTACACCGGGGTGTTCAACATATGTAACAAGTAAACGTACACAAACAACCATGCCCTGGACCCGGGAAACCTACCCAGGCGGGACTCGAACCCGCGACCTCTTATTTGGCAGGCGAAGACGTTACCCCGCCGCCACCGAGGCCGGCGGGGTAAATGTTCTTTCATTACTTTAACCCACTATAACCCAATATTGATTTTAAGTGCCATGAAAAATGCATGCATTTTCAGCTTTATTGAGGAAAATATAGACTACGTGTTCTCTCGTGGTGCAAAGTTTAATGGAGAAATATTAAGTTCCCAAAATAATTGTGATTGAGTAGAAAATGCTCACATTTTTAAAATGAGAAGTCCTGAACTTCAATTTCTCCCAGAAGCAGCTTGGGTTAGAAAGGCTAATTAAAGGTTAATTTCCACTAGGTGCATTCCATTTTATATTTTAGGACGGTGTTAATATTGTATGAAATAATTTTCAATTCCACTTGAACGAAATCAAATTTTCATAAAATATTTTAAAACGAAATAAATCTTATTTAAAAATAGGGACCTAATGGTTATAATTCTAATAAGTTTAATTAAATCGATCGATTAAAAATAAATGAATGCAGAAGGAATACTAATCTGGGATGAGATTTTCCTCTTACTCATCAATCGGCTCAGCCGATAAATCTTATCTACAAAATCTAAACCTAGTGTAGCTTATGTAGTTGGTGACTTGAGAATTTCTGCTCCTTTTTGACAACGTAAAAGGGCGTCAATTGACTTAGCGAAGATATTATTTGAAAGAAAGCTCATTACGCCTAATGGTAATATCAAGAAAGGCGGTTATATACTTATGTTGAAAATTTCATCAAATATCGAAAAGACACGTAAATTGATTTCTCAATTGAATTTCGGTCCAAGTTGTGGTTCGTGGAACATTTCAGTTAATGGTCTTGCTTATGATAAGTCAAGTTACACCAAGTTAAGTAAGAATGCCTAAAGTGCGAAATACTCGGCGTCACATCTTGCTCAAATTGTTCTGGATTTTCCTTTTCGCTGCTCGGATAGTTCGTTAACGGAATCTTACAACTCTATCACTGGAATTTAATCTAGAAATACTCGTCCAATATATCCTCTTTACAATGAATGCCGAGAGAACCCGTTATTCGGTTTCTCAATAGACGCTCAGTCTGAGCTGCAGTTCGTGGAAAATGTCAGTCATCTGCCTCGCTAATAGTAAGTCAAGTGAGAATTCCGCAAATGAAAACTATACAACATCAGAACTTTTTTCAAATTGTTCTGGATTTTTCTTAATCCGCTGTATAAAACGTAAACGTATACGTAAACCGAATCGTAAAACTCTATTGCTGGAATTAAATATAGAATCACTCGTTCAATGTAAGTGTGCACCAAATTTTCTGTACGGCTTCGCCCGTTTTGCAGTGAGCAATGCGTAATTTCTCCGAGAGTAAGTGGCACCTCATTCCCATTCTTCTACTGATCTTCTCTCGGTGCTTCTTACGGCAAGCCAACTCCTCGGCTTACTCCGCGTTTAATGTTCTCGCTGTTTTTTTGGCTGTCAATGATGAGAGAAACACCGAGAACGCAACACACCTTTTTTTTCGGCTCCGCTCGGAAATTGCATCGTTTGCTGCCTTTTGATCTCGTGACCTTTGAAAAATATATTTCTGTGGTTTCAGAAGATGTTTTCTGTACTCTACGCTCAGGAAACCTTATTCCGTAGCTAAATTTTTTCATGAGTGGTGGTTAAAAAGCCGACTTTGTAATTAAAGACATGCCTATCTTTTGCACACTTGATTATTTTTTTAGTTTAACCTTAACTTCATGGCAGCATTAAATTTAATTGCGTGATTTAAATACTACCTTCTGATTACTTTCTTTGAAGCCTGCTATTCTTTCTCTTTTCACTACAATACTTCCCACTTGTTCACAATATTGCGTGATACCTGGCATTTATTCCAATACTTTGTCTTTTTATTGTCGCAATTTTGCGAATGTCATATATCCAACAAATCACTAATTCACATGTAAACAATTCGTAAACTATGTTAGGAAACTATTTTTTTCATTTTAATTTTCGAACGAAATAGCGAATATAATTCAGTTGGCCATTCTATCATCGAAGTTCGCGTAGCTCATCAGTTATTCTGATAGGTATGTGGACATTGATGAACAAGGAAAATCAAAAAATATACTTATTACGTCTGCTATAATCTAATTGTCTGTTTAAAACGTATTTTAGGTGTGTTCCATCGTATTCACCAGCATGAAGGTCGTCTTTTTAATGAGCCATATTTCCCACGAGGGATTCATTATCATTTATCCATTAAAGTGTTTCATCCGACGTTTTTCGATTAAGTATCCTCTTCTTCTGAATGCCGCCTAATTATTGACCAATTCTTAATTCATCTAAAGCAATATTTTCAATTTACTTTCAATTTTTTTCCTGCATTTTGTTTTTTTAATATATTTCCAACTGCGTTCAGGTATTCATTTTTATATTAATTTTATTCCCATCCCGATTTCGTCTTTATTAATATTTTTTCTTTTTATTTCGAAAAGACGGAATTGGTGAGTCATTTTCTCCATGAATTTTCCGCATGCAACTCCTTTGAAATTCATTCATGTCATCATCCCACATGTCATCTTGTGCACACCTGACCTTACTATCCAGGCAGAGACACCTTCGGCACGTAGCTCCGTCTTCTTGGTGAACGCATTTCGAAGAAAAAGCAAACTTCCTCTCTGCGAAGAAATTATTTTCCGTATGGTATGTAAAAAAAATTAAAAACCAGTCGCTTACGAAAAAGTCGTAGAACTAAGTTTATCGTAATAGTTTTCATTTTTAGCATTTGAATATTTTGCAATAAGGTATATTTTTAGCGAGTAAAATGATTTATCTTGTATTTCTGAGTGTGACAGTTTCGTTTTAGAAATTTCTCAAACATTTCCATCTAATAAAATACTTATAATTGAATGATTTACGTGCCAATATGCCTCAGAAATACGCCATTTTTTTACAGTTCATGACTGGCTTTTATCTGCATATGCATCTGAAATATTGTGAGTGAAATTTTCATGAAATTTTCATTATCAGTATTAATTTATTTAATCCTATGCCACCGCAACGGCACCATAGTATTTTACAGGGTGGTTTTGAACTCAACAATCAAACATTTAATTTCGAGGATTTGATTCTCGTTTTATTTTATGCACTTGATTCTCGGCATGATTTAGGTAGATTTGATTCCCGTTACATTATATGCATTTTATTTCTTGTTATATATTATTTATTAACTTGTTATTGCACCACTGTAAATGGGCAATAAATGCTGTAGCTGGGCTTTTGAAATAAATAAATAAACTTACTCGAACATCCATGCCCTGGATAGGGGAACCTACCCAAGCGGAACTCGAACCCGCGACCTCTTGTGTCACAGGCGAGGACACTACCCTGCTGCCACCAAATCCAGCGGCAATTGCATGCATCCATACTCTACCATCGATTTTTGCGCCGAACGTTGAGCGATTTTCTGCATTTATGGAGGAGGAGTAAGGGAGAGTAGGAGGAGGTGAGCGGGGTGCCCTTTTATGCGGTCGCAAGGACCAGTTACGGATTCGGAGCAACGGGCAGATGTCCAGTCGAGAGGAGGACGAGCCTTCCTTCCATCCCGAGGAGAGCGCGGGGGTGCAGAACATTGAGTGAGGGTGTGAGGTGTCTTGAGGTGTACACGCGGAGGATGGCCTCCTCGGGCCGCTCGACCGTCCCGGGAACAGATGGTCGTTCTCACTCCCTTCCTTATCCCTCCAAACCACCCACGCAAATCTCTCCGACCATTACCCACCTCCCATCTCTGTCCTTTCCATCCTCGCCATCTCTCGACCACGTCCTTTTCTGTTTATGCCCTCGTGTCTCTCCTCCCACGAATGCGCACCTGCTCTTTTGCGCTGTCTACAAAACCTCCCCCACACTCCCCAAACGTCCGTCCCCGTGTCAGGATTCTTTGTAAGTATCGAGTCTCCCGAAGCATTTGCGCCAGGTTTGCCGAAATATCCCTTTCCTCCTTGTCGTATCCGATAATTAGCTATCGGCTGGGAGGGGAGAGAAGTCTCATCGCCGAATCCATCCACCGAGTTTCCAGCCTCTCGTGGCGACGATGCGAGTGTGGAATAATTTATAAGTTTGCGGTCCGTGTCTGCTCTTAAACCGGGGAATGGGTAATTTTCTCGAGTCGCGCCGAAAGGCATACGAAATGAGCATTCGTATTTCTATCTTGCCGGCAAATTCATGACTATAGATACTGTGTTTTGCACTTTGATAGTTTTCATTTCGGATCGAGCCGAATATGGTGTCCTCGACAAAACTGGAATCGAATCGAAAGTTGTTTCGTTTAAGTTTTGAAGAAAGGATTTCGCACAAAATGGAATTTAAAATATGAGCGCAAATATGTGAGGAATAGGCATGGATTTTGTAGAGTTGGATCAGGGTATATTTTAAATACTTTTTGATAAGTAATTGCATCAACTAGATACCCTGAAAGTGCGAAAAGGCCCAGGGGATGTAATGCTCCCCCTTACCTACCATAAGTTTCTGAACTTCTTACGTAAGTACCTTAATTCTGATAGAAGTATATTTTCATCTATCCTATCCAACCGTGGGATTTAACACTGTGTGAGAGGTAATAAATTGAAAGCCATCTCATCATCTCAATATAAGACACGGTCTCCGGCGTTACTTTGTGGAACTGCTTCATCATAAAATAAAAATACTTCGTGTAAAAATAAATCATCATGTGATAGCATGATATGCAGAAACTCGTACTATTTAAAATAAAGTGTGGAATAGAACAAAGTATTTTTATTTTATCGTCATCTCAAGTTTGGAGTGAGCTTTCATGGAAAGGCAGTAATTACAATTATTTATTTACTTTTGTATTTCATTAACTAAAAACTATTGAGTAATAATAGCTAGTTGGTGATAATATCCTGAAAGCCATCTCAAGTTGGGAGTGAGTTTTCATAGAAAGGCAATAATTTTGGATATATATTTACTCTGGCATTTCATCAAATGAAAAGCCATCTCAAGCAATCTCATTATCTCAATTTGGGAATGAGCTTTCAAGGAACGGCAGTAATTACGGGTATTTATTTACTCTTGTATTTCGTTAAATAAAATCCATTTTAATGATACCATATTTCAAGTTGGCTGTTTTGTGTAAATAAATAGTTTATTTAGGGTAATCGGTGAAATTGGTGCATGAAGGGAGGAGTATTTTCAAGGGAAAAAAGAGGGAATCGTTTCGGTTTAACTGAGAGGAAACTGCTGGGCTTGTCTTTGTAATTGATGTGTTATTTTGACTTGCAAAATAAAAGTGTACGTTTCACTATTTTATAGGAATTACCAATCGAGAATGTGCAAGTCTCTTTAAATTATAATCTATGCATCCCCACTCCAAATATTTGATGATAAAAGTCTGATGCTGTGATTTGAAAAGAAGTCTTGTTGACACGTAAATTTTGAGCCCTATTGGAACGAAGCATTCAGGCTCTCCAAAGAATCGAGTATTCCTAATTCTAGCCGATATGATCAAGCATTTACTTCTAAGAATCTTCTATCCCCTCAATAATTTATGCTTTCACAGTCAGAGATAATCTCGGCTTTAGCCGACCATTCTTGCGTAAATCGGCTAGTTGACTGGTGGGGTAGGTTACTAACTATTTTATGCCCTCCTTATTGCATGTATTATGTATTCCTTGATGCAAGTTTATGAATTTTCCTATTTTTTCGAACAGCATGTTTTCTATGTTCTAGTTTCATAGGCAGATTGCCTTCTTAAGGACGATATATACTAATTACATGCCTTACACTTATGTCATACGTGGCGTGAACCTTGCATAGTGCATGTTCATGAAAGAAAATTTAAACCTCAAGGCCAAGTTGGTAATGGTTCACACCCTGCCACACACCTCTATTAGCGGCTTGCAGGGTTTTATGTAGATGGAGATGTGTCGACGTTGAGGTTTTCATTCGAAGGCCTTGCTGTGGAAACGTTCCCGTTTCATTATTCCTTAACGGTTGCACCTTTTAGATATTATTTCGGTAATTTTCTTCTCTAGGTTGGAAATTTTTTAATAAATCCCGCAGCTTTCACTTCCTAATAAGTGATTAAATGATTCTGTATCGATCTATATGCATGTATAATGCAGCTTTTAAGTCCATAAGTTTTAGTGTACTATATTGCAAAACTCTTAGTAAGCTCTTCGAAATATCTACCATTAAAATATTAAGATAGTACCAATGTTGTTGACATTGTTGGTATTCCTACGGCACCCTCGTAAGTGGTGCCACACGCTGCCGAGCACCATCATATCAGCAGGTGCTTGTGGGTACGCGTTACTCAGTACCAACCCATATTTATGCCGTCAGAGAGACAGACGTATGCACTTTCTTTTTTCCCCTGTAGTTTGCACGGTCTATCAGCCGATTTTCACTGAGTGATTCTCCTTACGGTCGCCGATAGAATGGTACCTTTTATGGTCCTCGTAGTCTCGCGTTGAGTGTAGTCTTTTGTTATCGCGCGAGCGGCCTAAGAAAATAGAGGGCTCGTGAGGGTGGCGAAAAGAAGATGCAGGCCTCAAAGAATGCTTTTTTTCTCCTCCCTCCTCTTCTATATCATCCCTCGGCTCCTTCCCTTGGCGGTCTGTTTCAAAGGCCTCGCATAGAGTGGCGGGTCGCTTCTTCCGTGGATTGAGGCAAGATGTTTTACAGCGCCCATATTCCTCGAAGTAATCGTCCGCGCTCGCACCTGTTCTGAACCATCCTGGCCAATGCGGAAAACCCGTCCACCCTTTCTTTTCGTCCTAATGCTCTGCCGTTATGGAGAGCATTGATTTCATTCGTTGTTGGTTTTCGATTGTTCGCCAAGATTCCCCAAGCACAAGGGCAGACAATGGCCCACCATATAGTGCTTAAATTGCTTCATACATTATGCTGACTGTCCCTGCATTTTCCATCTCTCTTCTTTCAACCTCGTTCCCGCCTTAAATTTAGTTTATATTCCGAAACGGTGAAACTTTATATACTCTCTTGGTCTGGGATTTCGAACAGGTTTGGCCTGAAAAACGTTATCACTTTCTTTGAATTGAGTAAAATGTTATGATGCTATCTTCATCTCCAGTGCAAGTTCTTCCGTATTTTGTGTTTACGAATTTGTGTGCAGATTTTAATATCGTACGCTTCATTTAGGATGTTTATAGTGCGTGCGTCAGTCTTAAGGGTAGTATCTTTTCAGCGGAGTGAAGTCGTTGCCTGCCACACAAGAGGTCGCGGGTTCGAGTCCCGCCTGGGTTGGTTGCCTTATCTAGGGTGAGGATGTTCGTTTCAGTTAGATTTTTAACAATAAATTTAAAAAAACGATGCAAAGGCCAATGGTGCTGTTTTCGGTGGCACAGCAATAAATGAATAATTTCATCCTAGCTTCTAAGCATATTTCGTTTTAATATCCAAAGTTATCTTGATGAGTAATTGATGATTTTATGAATATGGTGTAGTACAGTGAAAAAGATGTTGAACTTATCGAAGATATTTTTGTATATTGTACGGAATATAGCATTTATAACTGAGAAAAAACGAACAAAAAAGCGTAAAACTTGATCTATCCATCTATCTGTTTGGACCCTCAAAGCATAAAACATCAAATAGATAAACTATTTGGAGCATAAGATATTAATTGGTCTATTTGAGGAAAATCTGAGAAGTTTGAAACAGTAATGGGTACCTAATGACAAACTGCAAGGCTTCTGAAGCTCTAAAATATCTCTTCACTTTTCTAATTCTACCGGGACAGCTCTAGTTATGCAAAATTACATTTATGATAAGTGATTGTATTAAAGGGTTATTTTCGCACAAAACTTTCTGCCAATAAAGTAATCTTACTGCATAGAAAATGTAATATTTCCTCTGGCCATATCCTCGTAGTACTATCAATTATTTTGCATATGTTGGATATTTACTCCCGAGGCTCGCAATAAAGTGGAAACTTCTAATGTTTTATTAAAAAATTTCCTCATCCAGAAGTTTGGCATAGTTTTCATTTGGAAATTCTTCTATCGTATCTTCAGTTTTGAGTGTGAGCGTTCGAAATCTTTTCGACATTTGCCTTTTTTCAAACCCAAGCCAAGAGTCTTTCTTGTCACCTAATTGAGGTACGGAAGCCGATCGCGAATTTAGTTTTAAATCAATCGCTCTCGACGTCTTCACAATTCTCGTTCTAGTTGCACCTTTCTTCGTCCCTCTCTCCGCCTTTTCATGAGATTACTTGTCGATCTTCCTTTTTTATTACGAAATCTAATCTCGTTTCCGGTCCCTACGTAGCACTCTTTCGGAAGTTAATTGGTTTGTCTCAACCATTTCCTCTAATTAAAAGCTGGAGCACTATTTAACTTAGCTCCGTGGCTTCAGAACCTAATGATTTAATGGAAATCCTTTTGATCAAAGTCCAATCGCAGGAAATCTGCATCAACAGTTCAGCTGCCAGTAGTGTTTTCATTTCTAATTACTACTACACCCGAGGCATTCTTTTTTGGAAGTTATCGGAGATTTTTGGGATGTGTTCTACTTTAAAATATTGATCGTTCGATTTTATTTTTATTTTCTACGCAAAGCGTTCAGTTAAAGTCCAATATTTCCCGGCTTTTGCTTCTTAAATAAAACATCAAAACTAGCTCACCAGTTATTAATTTATGCAACAATTTTTCTACTCTTTGTGAAACTGTAGTGCGATTGATAATTTAATAACCATTGTACTCTTTTGCAGTCATGAGTAAAATGATCTCCATGATATTGAAAGGTAACACAATGTACGTAGCGTTAAAAAATCATAAATAATTTAATAATTTACATGTCTATTCAGTTATTTTTTCGCGTAAACAGAGAGCTTATGCCTGTGAAATAATTAAACACATTCATCCCATGGGATTATTAATTTTTCTTTAAAAGACCCGGAGCCTGTTATATTTTTCTGCCTTAAATCATTTTGTATGCCACAATTTGTTTAAGGCATAATCTTTTCTTCAAAGAATTTAATCCTATGTTTTCCGATTCTCACTTTTTACCTGTCTTCCTGTAAATTTTGTACAAAATCCCTAAGTACATTTACATTCATCATGTGCTAACTAATTTAACATCAAGAGTTTTATTGCATTCACTTACGCGTTATGGCTTTATTTTGATAAATCCGCAGACGTGCAGACACGGCGCATGCCATTTTGATAACGAGGCGTTGCATTTACAAACTCATCGCATTGAATTCACTAAATAATAATCGTAAAATATTTTACTCGGCATAATTTCCGTAACCATGGGGACCAAATGTCATCACTGTTCCACTAATATTTCAAGTGACCTCGTTTTGCCACAGTAAGTCGTCTCCACTCCAGTGAAATGTAATTATATTGAGATAAGCTTTTCGTTTTAGATGAAAACACACACGACCACTCGTTATTTTTACGGATATAAAATCTCTCACCTGTGCTTTTTTAAAGCACTAAATGCATTCAAACAAATAGGACGGTTTGATTTTTCCCAGAATCCCGCAAAATGGTTTGCAAAATGGTTTGCAAAATACTTTAATTACCCTCTTTCCCGCCTTTTTATTCTGGAAAAGAGGGCAAAATGGCATGCATGGCTCTCTCGTATTGATATTTTTTTTCCCTTCCTTAATTCCCATATTTAGTCGTCAACACATCCACTTCTCTCGTTTTGTTAAGTGAAAAATATCTTCACTCATTCTTTTCTACTCAAACATCTTATTTTTTCTTCACGTATGCTTATCTCATATTTTTTTAAATTTTACACTCAAAGAATGATCGCAGCTCTCTCTCGCATATTCTGCCCCATTTTTTCCTTCTTCTATTTCTTTCTTTTAGAACAAGCATTCACCACCGAGCTCCATCGTATCCTTGTCTATACCCTCATTTTCTTTCATGCCAACGTCCACATAAAGAGAGGAAACCCTTCTCCGTCTCCGTTTACCTTCGCCTGTTCTGCCTATGTCTCTCCATCTTCTCCATTCCTTATGCTTCGTTCAGATTACGATTCATCCAGCGAACGCTGGAACTTTCGAGCATTCACACAATGACGGTAGAACCTGTGCTACCCTCCAGTGCTGAAATATAAAGTGAGCGAGAAACTGACGGTTATCAAAGCTGTTGAAGTATGTAGGGTTAAGATATTACTGTGTTCAACGTGTATTTAAGGTATAAATATTCTTCCTCCCATGTAATTCCTTGTTGGGACAACTTCATGAAAAAAATGTAGCGATCGGAGCTTGTCCCATATCACATGCACCAACTGTTTAAAAAATCATGACTGTTCAGCGTTTAAACAGTTGGGATCGAGTTTTGTTTTACTAAAGAAAGAGTAACTTTTTCAGTGTCTTGCGGTCCCTTCCTTAAGCCGGCTTCACGCGATCATATTTCGAGTACATGAGTACCTGCCTCTCCTAGTGTACTTGTAAGGTACTTCCACGAGCAAGTTGCTGTCTTGTAAGAAGCTTTCTTACGCTCCAAGTTTGAGTACTCAAAGACCCACTATGGCTTTCACTTCTTTGGCTTACCTGAGGAATCTGATGATATCTTGCTGTATATTTAATGAGCAAGGCGATCAAAATTTATTTTCAATATTTGACTTCATCTTCCTCTCTGGTTACAATCAGAGGATTGATCTGTAGCAATCTTATACGTTATCCGATCTTGTATCAATCTTTTATTTTCTATGTACGATTGGCCCTTTCCTTAACAAGCTCTACAACGTAGTCCAGTCTAAGTTGTCTTAACGGTTATTTCTACGTTTTGCACTTTCCAGTATGGTTTTAACCACCTTTCCTGCTGGGGAATACGGCCATACCAGGTTTTCTTACTCTTATTTATCATTTGAGTTAGATACCATCTCACCCAAACTAAAACCAACTCGGGAACGAAACTATATAAATTTTACTAGTTTTGAATTTCGTTTCGTTTCACTTGCCAACCCTGATAATCCTTTAACACCATAATTAAATGCCTCTATTCGTCCCTTATCTCTCTTACCTACTGCCTAGTTCCAGTTATTATAGAGCAGAACGCTCCATAGTCTTCACTAACAATTTCCAAATCCCAAAATTAATCTTACTGATGGTGAAAAAATTTGTTTTGTTAAATGCTAACTTTGGCTGGTTGATACGGTTTATCCTTTCTTCCTTAATCCTGCCACTTGATGCATCTCAGATACGTGGACTCGTCGACCACCTTTAATTTGTCCTCATGGAACGAGCTCAACTCATTTTCCGATTCTAGACGCTGGTTAAAATGTCTTGTTCTCGTTATTTTCATGCTAATAATAATGAAAAAATTCCACATTACCACGAATTTTACTAATTTATGGGCATATTCCATGCATCCAAAGGCAGGCTCATTCCCACCCGTAACTTTGATAGAAGCTTAGATAGAGTGTACGTACAGTTTCGGTCACTTAATTGTATACCTTTACCTTCCATACCGCTCATAACCCTTAAATGATGAGAAATCAAGTGATTTTTTAGTACTCTGCAGTTCGTGTTCCTCCTCTTCCCCATCTGAACATTCACCATTCTTCCTACGTTCTGTCCATAGTTTACTTTCCTCTCCTCAACTTCCTTGTCACTCCGCCTTTCGAGGGAGAGAATCTACGTAAATAGCACGAAAGCACGAAGTGTCCCCTCCCAAAGCGTCACAGTCTGAAGGGAAGGCGCGTACGAAAGGCGCTCCTCAAACTCAAAGGGGCAAACATGTTCCCGTTTTCCATTATCCCCCGCCCTCGTGGGCTTCAAAATATCATCTTACCCTCCTCCCTTCTCCTTACTCTTTGCATTGGAACGCAGGGGCCTCCCCACCACGCCTTTCAGTACAATTTTGTCGGCGCCATACCTTTACCGTGTGACCACCTTGTATTGACGTATCCTTATGATTCAAATTATGTTCATTTTTATAATCTGAGGAAACAGCATCCTTATGGTACCTGAATTCCTACGACATAAATTGAAATGCTCAACGCTATTTCCTTTACATCTACAAACTACACCTCCAGCCGCCTTAGTAGGCGTGAAGTACTGATACGTCAGCTAATAACCCCTATTTATTTGTACTAGAACGATTAAGGCGTGCGTGGTTAGAGTGATAAGACTTCTGTCTAACATTCATTGAATTCTTTAATTGTTCACTGAAAAAAAACTCCAATACATATAAGTTCCGCAAAAATCTGCCTTCTTTTATTCTGTCTGGCCTAGATGTAAAAAGGTTTTAAGGTGATGGATCCTATATACTTCAAAAGGGAATCTAAGTGTGTCGAATATTTCTATAAAAGTATTTCAGTTTTTCATGAATTTTTGATTGACTCCTCCCAATTTTTCAATGAGACGTACCTGGCGATGGGTTTTACATAAAATTGCTGCGATGGCATCACGCTCAACTTTGGAAAACCTTATTTTGTTTAAATGACCCCGTAAAAATCGTTATCTTGGCCGAAATCAAATAAATTCTGCTTTTGACCTCGTTGATGGTGGATGTTCCAAATCATGCTCAAAACCGCACCATTCTTTCTTGATAGTCCTGCATTACGAAAAATAATAGTTCTATATCTGCACCGACAACTATTTTAGCTATAACGTTGTCCTTGAAAACTTATTAGACAATTCGAGCACTGTTTAGTGACCAAGGGCGTATTTTAAGCTAATGTTGGAATATTTTGAATTTAATGAAACCTCAAGATTAACCTTTTAAGGTTAATTAAGTTTTAATACTGTAATATTCTTAATTAATTTTCAATGTCCCAGTTTTAGCATGTCAGCTTTTATCCGATATTATAACTTGAAGTGCGCTACATCTATTTTTAAACTAATATATAAGTATTAAATTATCCGGGGAAATGTTTTTCAAATTATTTTCAGCGTTGCATGACAATCGTTACACGTACTGTCTACTTAAATAAACCTACAATGGTGATCTTTGCCAGCCGTTTTAGCTTAACCTCGAGTTGATCGCGGTGAGTGATGAGTAATTGTAATGCTTGGTCGATTTCCGATACCTGAATGCGTTAAAATACTTCCGCTCAAGTGTTTCCAATAGTCCCGCGCTTCTTTCCGAACGAAAACATGTATAATTTTTCCTTTGGAATAGGAGAAAGGAAAGCTACCTCCCATCTCCCATTAGCAAAGTGGGCTGCTTTCATAGATGAATCATTTCCGCTTGGGTTCATTTCAATCGATAGGAAAGTGCATAAATATTTCCCTGTCCGCGTTTTCCAGAGCATCCTGTCCCATCGTCATTAGGCTCCGGCAACAATCAATTTTATCGAGAGACCCATTACTGCGTTGCGTAGTCCAGAGGGCTCCCCATTTCTCTACGGCCAAGATGTTACCACCACAAAGAGCAATAAATATCACTAAGTATTTCATGCAAAAGCAACAAATGCTTTCAAATAACCAAGTTCAATAAATCCTTAATCTAAATCTATGAAATAATTTGTAAAAATATTCATGTGTGTATTACATAATTATTTAACGTGTTTAGAATTCATTAATTAGAATAAATAAATCAAAAGTAATTAATAATACAGAGTATTTCAGAAGGAATTTGCAGCACTTCAAGAGGTGGCAAGTAAGACAATTTTAAGCATTTTTGTCCCTATCTTTTGTGAGCTATGGCAACGCAAACATTTTTTCTAAGAACTTTACAGTTGCCATGAAAACGATTTTTCTTAGGTATTTAGCCACATTTTTTCGACATTTTATTTAAATATTTGTAAATTTGATTTTAGAGCTAATTTGAATATGTCCGTATAACTTCTTGGCCACATATTAACAAAAATAAACTAACTCCTCCTGCAAAATGAATCCATTTATTTCATTCGTTCGTCTATTGAGTTAGGGAGTAGTTTCCTGCATTCCGTCGGAACTATTGTGGCCCTAGGTTTTCTAATGCATATGAAACTTTGCGTTATATCACGATAAATTTCTTATCGAGTTACACATTTTATAAAAAGATTTTCTGGAAAAATATTAAATTTTCACATTTTTAAAAATCTGCCACAACTAGTATTATACTCCTAATATTTCATACCTTCATGAATATATTTTTCCTGATCGAAATATTCATTTAACAATAGAAAAGTACTAATGTATTTAAAATTTAATTTTTCTCACGATGGTGTTTTAAGTAAATAATCACCCTGCAAGGAAGTTTGGATAAATTTAAACGAAAATTACGCTGCTGATATCCGGTAAATATTTTGGCGCAGCGTGGGATGAAACCAATCTCTTCAATTCCCTTCGCAGACGAATCCTTTCTTTTTTTTACCTTTGACAAAAGCGAAGCGATCAATCATTAGAAGTGTAGTTTTACGATCCGGGCCAAACCCTAATCTTTCTAGAATACCTGTTTTTTCCGGATTCTCGACTTTTTCCAAGACGCCCGCACTCCCGGACTTTTCCCTCAAACTCGGCGCTTTTTCTGCAATTTGCCCTTTTTCTCTCTCTCTCTCTCTCTCCCATCTCTTTTGCCTTCACTTTCCCTTTTTCGCTTTAGATTCAGGCCGTGTGCATTCCCCTTCTTTCTCCTCCACCACCCTTACCTCCCTTTCCTAACCCCGCCTCCACCTTTTCTCTCGTCCGTCTTCCTCAGCTCCTTATTCCGTATTCATTCTCTCAAACTTTTCGGAGCCTCTTCCTTCTCAACCTCTGCTTCTTGCGCTCGATCTTCTTCATCCCAACCCTTCCTCCCTATTTACCCATGTTGCAAACTCTTCCTTTAATCTTTTCACGCAATCTTTACTCCTATTAAAATTAAATTTATATTTAAGTTAAATTTACATTACATTTATCAAATTTAAAATAAGTTTCGATGGAATTTAAATTAAATTTAAATATAAAATAAATAATATTTAAATTAAGGAATAATATAATTTAATTTCAAAATTACTTTCAAGAAATATAAAACAGATAATCTGAGAAAATCGTCCCTACTTAGAGGAATAATGGAGTGGAACGACCTACCTGAAGATATTTTTTAGGTCTCCGCCTCAAATTCTTAAATTTTTAGCAATAAGTGTTCATCGCTTCTTGGATGATGAAATTGTGAGTTTGAAATTGGAGTACTAGGGTCAATCTTCATTTTTTAGTGGTATGAAATCAGAATTGATACATTTTTTTCATACAATACGTGTAATTTTCTGTTTGTTTAATTTGTTATTAGATAGGTAGACTCGTCATTTATTTGATGAATTCTTCTCGGGTTCACAGCCAGGCTAATTCTGTCGTATAAGCCGAAGTTTCGAGAGACGACTTGTCTTCCATCTTCAAGGCCGTATTACTCTTTGAAAGTCCAATTTTACACTGAATAATTCACTGGCCTTGAAGATGGGAGACAAGTCGTCTCTCGAAACGTCGGCTTATACGACAGAATTAACCTGGCTGCGAAGCCGAGAAGAATTCATCAATAGTATTCACCAGGAGAAATTAAAATCGTTTATTGTCATTCATTTGTTTAAATCTAATGCTGCCACTAGGCCAAAGTCTATTTTTATTAAATTCTAATAAATAAATAAATACATTCTCTTCCTACCCCATAATTTTCCTATTTTAATTATTCCCTTTATTCCCTACTTCTATGATTCTTTTCTTTCTCTCCGCCCGTATCTTCGAACGTTATTCGCTGGACTAATCTGTATTCTCTCGCCCTCCCGTTGTGTTGACCTTCTATACGTACCTCTACCCTTCTTTTCTCTTAGCTTTTCCTTCTTCATGCGAATACCTGCTATGGTCAAATGCAGGCCATGCTACGGGTGGTGTACCTATTTTAAAATGTAGTTGTATAAGTTTACCTTTTCGCGTTGCTTCAAAGCCTTGTTTGCTCCGTAATTATCTTTGCTGTAATAATATTATCGAAAATCAGGACAAAAAGTTCCCAACGTGGTTGAATAACTTGAGCTACGGATGAAACTTGTAGACCAGAGTCAATTTATTGCTGTAGAATATTTAAGTACTTACCAAACCTTCAAATGTGGTGGACTAGAATTACGAGGTGAGGACAATGGACTGATTTGGTACCATATTTTAGTTTCTTTTCACTTGAGGTAAAATCCGATGACCTTCAAAGTACTTGAGTCTCAATCCATCTATCGAGAATATATATCGTCTTCTCTGTCTTAAATACTTTCGATTCTCGTATAGAATTCTTATTTTACACCAAGATATGTATACCTTTTGCTACCTTTGCTACCTTTAGCAATGATTAGGTTTGTTTGAAACTCCCCAAAAATCCAGAAATACTTTATCACCGTTATGTTCCTAACCGCTGACGCGCTTAAGGGCCCTTCTTGGAAGTTACTTATTTCTAGGAATCATTAGCATTTTAAAAAAAGTGGTCATGATGCTCTTTTTGGGGTACATATTGAACTGCATACCCCTGCACTGCTTGACTGCATTGCTTGAACAAATAACTTTCAGAGCGATACAGAGAGCATAATCTTAAATGTTCAGCACGCTTGTAGATCTTAAGGATACAATTAGAGAAATATATCGCCGCACGATTAGGTATGGGAATGTGTTTTTGCCCAAAACGATAAGGGACTGGATAGTGAAATTGCTTCATGCTGATTCATAAACGTTGTAGACATAAATAATTTTAATAATTTCATAACCAGTTTTTGCACCAGGGGATGTCGTAGAACGACGAAACTGGTCGATATAAAAGAGTTTTATGTGACACCTACATGGTTTTTTTTATAAAAACGATACGGGACATAAATAAATAACTACTATAGGTGAAAATCAGAATTCATATACATCCCCAACTCGTATAAATAAAAATGTCCTTTTATCTCATAATTTTTTTTGCTGTTAACGGCTGGTTTCCTAACACTCCCCGCCACACACATATTGAATCGGCCTTCAGGTATGATGCAGATTTAGGCGATAACTTGAGTTTTTTTTAACAGGAAATGCGTTTCGAACAAATACTGGTCAAGCGAGATTGATGCGATCACACCCCCTCACTTTTTTTCTCCACCTTGCTTCCTTCCTCGGGGAAGAAACAGACGCTTTTATGCGTCTTGCCTGAGGCTCCTTGTAGCCTGACGGGTGCTGCTGTGCTCGGGTGGATTTCGGCGGTTGATGGGCGCGTGTCTGATTGTGAGAGGCCAGCAATTGGGATGGGTCTTCTCATCGCGTGCCTACGCTTCGTCTGTCAAATCCTCCAGTCCTCCGATTGCCACGAACGTGAATCTGCCTCCTCATCAGGGCCAGTCGGCCTAGGTCTAGCTTGATACGCCCACAGGCACGTACTGGTCCCCGGACTAGCTAAGTATGCACGAACCAACAGACCAAAGTGGCACACTAGTTGAGGTATCCGAGTTTCATATCTTGTGAGAAAGCGTTCTGTGCTTAATGCGGTGGAAATGTTGAATATTCGTACGAAATTATGGGAAAATAATGTTCTCCACTTTCTTTCTGTGGCATTAGTAACATATTTTATGCGTATGATAGACGTATTTGTTGTAATTCAATCTGTAATGATAAAAATTTCAATTAAAAACTATGAACTATATGCTCTTCTGAGAAAATATTCGCTTTGCCTCATTTCAAACCGTAATGCATAACTACTTTATAATGGATTTAGGTTAAATAATACTACATCTCAATGGATTCATAATATCTAAGAATTTTAATTATCAAATATTCTGTCAAATGCGTGGCATAAAAAGGCGTAGCATTATATCCGACAGTAAAAACGACACATTCCCACGAGACGGCAATATATGGTAATGCTGGTTTCATTACTGAATTAGGCCTAAGTTAAAACGCAGCATTTATTTTTTGCCATTAGTGCATTATTTTGGAGTCTAATACTTTGAATTTACATTTTCTTGTATGTCATTAGATAAAATGAAATGAAAAAAATATATATTTTTAAGCATTTCTTTACTCGGCCGGTAATAGGTTAAAAAATAGGAAAGGAAGGATAAGAAAATAGGAAGAAAGGATTTTTGTGAAGGTATTAGGGCAGAGGTGTTACATTCGTATTTTTGATGGTGACTGAAGCTATATCTCTGACTATCAAATGAGAAGGGCTATTCTCCCCCGAACTCCTAATGGCGGGACTACTTTCTTCTCATCGTCATCGCTTCTGCGTCAACTTTCCATTCTGCGAGAAGCACTAAATATGTTGCGGATGCGCTCTTAGTCTCCTTCGCTTGATTAATTTCATAAAGCCCGTTTACATTTAATTGGTGCTTTAATTTGTATACTTAATTGTTTCCATTGGGATGTTGTATCAGGGAGTTCATTTGACTCATCTGCATTTAAAGTAGGAAATAGCGTAAGTTTGGATAGATTGCTTGCGTATTTTTGTTGTAAGCCCTTGCTAATATTTCCTGTATCTCCTTCGATAATTGATTATTTCGTCTCCTGTTGAGTTTTTCCTCAAAACTCCGGTGATCCTCTTCGGAAACTCAGTATTGAAGGAGGAGGAATTGCATAAAATTTAACAGAAAGGCTTGCTGATGCCTATCAATCTCAGAAATAGTGAACAAATAAATATTTTCGGCTTAGCATGAATATTTTTCTGGCGGAACGGCATTCAATGAACAGTTTTATAGAGTTATTATTAAGAAGTGCTTGATAAAAAGTAAATAATTAAAAATATTCCTTAGCATCATTTCTCGATTAGTGAATCTGTGGTTATTTTTCCCCAGATAAGGTACAGGAATTGTTTATATTTATTTTATTTCCTAGCCGCCTTTCATCTTTTGTGAAATCACATCATCTTATTCGTTTGGTTTCTAACGTCTCCGTATCGAAAAATTTATTATTTTAATGAGATGTTTACTAGTGTTTTTCGCTGACATGATGGACTCTCATATGCTCAGAGATGTAGTTGACTTCCTAATTACATTTGATAGCGACCAATGTAGATCAAATGATTAAAATTATGTCATTTGTTGTAAGTGTTCTAACTTCTATTTCGCTGTATACCAAATGAAGTGCGTAATTGTATCGGCAAATCTAAATTTTCACGCAATGTCTTTTTATTTGGCGGTGGTTTGTGGATAATCAATATCGAATTATTTCCGATAACTTAAGTAAGCATGAAAAAATGGATGAATTATATTTTTGGAATTTTCCTACACAGTGACACGAAGATTAAATCTTCCACAACCCTCTTTTTTCATTCTTCTGGTTTTAATCCATATATTTCTTCTCTCTCATGAAAGCCATGTGTATTGTTAATTCCTTCAAGAGGCTCGCAAATTACATGCGAAGTCATTAAATCTGAGTCTAAGTTTCCTCGGAGGAGTGTGCCAAATTTCTCGGAAGACAACATTCTTGAACTTGCCCCTGCAATTGTCCGACTAACTCATAAAACGTTTTATGTAAATGGAAAAACTGGTTAAAAAAATATTTTTTGAGCGAGATAGGCGTTCAAAATTTGACGAATAACCTCTAGAGTGATACTTCTGTCCGAAAGCTAAAAGACCGGATGTGTGCTGTAGTTTTTATGAAAATTTTCGGGCGATTTTGTGCGTGAGTTTCCATGTTTTTTGTCGACCAAACCCATTTTTATTCATTTTCGTCGTCATTCAGTTTTTTTCCCATTGCCTTCTCGTTCCATCCATCCTTATACACCTCTCCCATTAGCCCTTAATAATGGCCGCCCTGGCTCCTGCTCTTATTTCTCTCTTTCTTATAGGCATTCTCACGTGTCTTTCCCCCATGAGCGTCCTTGACGAAGAGAAGGGCTGTGCTGAGCAAAGGTAGCCCTCGCAGGCTTGTTCGATGCACGAATTCATCCCTTGTGATTACCTGGCTAATGATTATTGTTAATAAGCTTCGATATCGATTTGGGACTTCCATCACTGAACTCCTACTGTGAAGGTATGGATGGAGGGGGTACTTAGCGGGGAAGGAGTGTTGAAAACAGTGTTAGAGGATAGAATCTTGGGCAAACGATAGAGAAAGGAATAGAATACTATTTTTAGATAGAATGAAAGGGAGTATGCCTTATTGTGAATGGGAGAGGGAAGTACATGATGAAGGGGAGGATTCCAGAATGTTTCATAAGTACTCCATGGAAACTGGGAGAAGCTAGTCCATGTTTTAGAGGCTTCCATATATATTGATCAATGGTTATATATTTGGAGGATGGATGATGGTACTTCTAACATTTTTATAATTAATTGTTTTTCTACTCCAAAAAGGTAAAAAAAGGTACAGTACAGAAACTTGATGCATGCATACTTGGGTAACTTAAGTTAGTCATTAAGGAGAATCTTTATCAGGGCTACAATCATTTATAAAAGGTCTCGCACACACAAAAGCATTATAAGACAAGCGTTTGAATATACAGTACATATTACATGGTATTACATCAAAGGAATATGTCCTCGGTGCTTTGTCTTGTAAGTAAATAAGAATATATTATTCATTACCAAGTTATGATTTTTCATTTTAAGACATGAATCCGGCATTGAACTGTACATTTTTGTGCCAATAAACAAGAAACAACCTTTACATAGCGTAAAATTAAGTAAAGAAATACAGGCTCTTCGTATGTTCAGGCTTTTTGTGGTCAGTAGAGATCGATATGATAGCTTTTGATCACGATTGATGTCTATTATATAATAATTGATACGATTGAT
Source organism: Ischnura elegans (assembly GCF_921293095.1). NCBI lineage: Eukaryota > Metazoa > Arthropoda > Insecta > Odonata > Coenagrionidae > Ischnura > Ischnura elegans. The sequence continues at coordinate 70,675,175 of NC_060249.1, read as the reverse complement.
CATCCTTGTACACGTACGAGGTATACTCCTAGCCACCACATGGTTGTGTGGCACGGGGTAATTCTACACCAGGCATGCAGTACTCATTCTAGAGTTCATTAGAAACGCACTCGCTTGCCGGATACAGACCAGGAAAAAGACACACAGACTATAACTAGGAAAGTACTAAGGACACGAACTTGCTGCTATAAATAATAAAATACTAGTAAGTAATAGAAATACGAAAAGTTAGCTTATTAACTGATTCATGATGTCTGAGTTATAACAGGCCAAAAAATCAATGCAGATAGCTAGTATTGAAATAAATACTTGCAATTTTCCACGATTATAAAATTTATTACGATACGATGCTACTACATCATCTTCTACGCGAATACGATGTAGTAATGTTGTAAGTTCGAAATAAATTTTATAATAGGGGAAAATTGCGAGTATTTGTTTCAATATTGTAGAAAAATTCCACCCCATCACTCTTGAATCTTCAGATTCCTAACAGATAGTCAGTATTGACGAATACAACAACTAATTAACTATCCTTGATTATGATAGCTAACTATACCTACTCGATATTCAGAGCCTGGATGTGTCGGCGGTCAATTGTTTTTTTTATTAATAATAATGGTTAATAATAATAAATGAAAATAATGATGCTTCGCTTCTCTCTGCTTGGATCCAACTTTGCCGTTCTCTTCCACTCCTCTCCTCCTTCCTCAATCTCCTCTATTTTCCTTCGTCACTCGAAAGAAAAGGAGCGTGAGGTTTCGTGTAAGGCCTTCTCCTCCGCTGTTCGCCGTCATCCCTTCAACTATTTTCTCGGATAGGGTTCCTCTTGGAGTGCAGGTGGCCAGTCTGCCCACCTCCTCACCTCCACCCTTCGCCTCCGCTCCTCGGCAAGATTTATCTGCGTTTATTTTCCTCGGAATACGAGAGATGTAAGGAGAGAGAAAGGCTCTCCCTCTCTCCGAGTTGGTTTGTTTTTCTTTATTATTTTCTTTCCAAATCCTCTTCAAGGTGGATTTTTTCCCTCTCGTACAGGATTTAACCCTTCCGCGTAAAATATTTCTGTTTCGAAGCCGAGATTACGTCGATTATTTTGGATGGTTTTTAATCCTTTTCGGTCGTCTCGTATAATGTTGGTATTTCCCCGGCAGATAAGACGCGGAGTAAATCTTCCGCTCGGAATGGAAAGAGGACGGAGCCATTAATCTAAAGATTATGCGTTTATGAGTGTCGCCTTAGAAAATGTATATAACCATAGACATCTATCCGCTCCATCTTCAGTTTCTGCCATTATCTTAAGATTTATATCTACATTTACGTTTTAATTTTTAGTTTTTTTTTTACAAATTCTCAATGTATGGAGTAACCGACATAATGTCGCCTTCCGTTTCTTTACTTGTTGGCGCCAAGATAATGATGCTCTAATCTCGATGTCAACGTGAATTTACCTAGCTATTCAGTGACATAAGTGCAACAGGTGGGCTGCTGAATTATTTGCGTCTCAACGTGACTTCTCTTCTTGAAGGATCGGAATAACGTTTCAAGGAATTAGCTAGCCTTAGTATTGCTGCAAGCACAATTGGCAATTTAGAAACTCTCAAAATCCGTCAACCGTCTATCTGTGTTAGCTGTTTGCCTGAATTTGTGACAGCTATGCCGATGTTTTTCGTCTTATTCTTAAATAACAAATCAATTTGCATTATCTGAACTTTTTTATGGTTTGGTGGGTTTATGCGTTCAACAACAGACATACATTGTAATTAGCTTTGTAAAACAGTGTTGTTTACTTTTTAGACTGCATTTTTTCCTTACATAGATATGTAATAAGGTAATCGGAATCACAGAAACATCGGAGTATTTCGGGCAATTTTATAAAACCGACAATTTGCAGCAATCACCTTACAATTTACTCCAAATGACTCCAACGGGTAACTCCCATTTAGAAGGAGAACCCATGTGGTAACTCCATGGGTAAACCACGTCAACCATATCGCGTGCTACCCATAACATCTAGGCGAAACTCCACACAGTAGAGTGGGATAGGTACTGTTTTAATCTGATGTGATACTTCCTTCCTATGGAATATAGTTTTCAATAGGAGCAGTTCTGGGAAGCGTAAGTTCTTCTACTCATCATTCGGAGTCACTTTTCCCCTAATTCTTATTAAAAGTATCTATCCTAAATGGTGTTAGAGGGTAGAATGTTAGGAAAACGAGGGAGGGGAAGGAAAAGAATAGGATTTTTAGGTAGATTGAAAGGTATTCAGCCTTACAGTGAATTAAAGAAGTCAGTGCTGGAAGGAAAGGCTTCCAGATCACTTCTTGAACACTCCATGGAAACCTACCTTAATTGGTAGAATACTATAAAAAAATCCTAGACTAAGTACAAAATGATATAAGATTATAGGGCCAAGAAACCGAACTTTTTACTGAAAGATTTCAGCCAATACTCAGCGGTATCACGTGAATAAATAATAAGAATCAAGCATCTTAAATTTCAATTAAATAAAAGTGCGCACTTCTAAGGTGCATTTTCATCAACGACAGCTGAGATTAAGTAGATGCGTACTAATATCCTTGCATTTCAATGCAGTTGCCCTCATTGTTCTGTTCGAAAGAAAAATTAAAGTATTTTACTTTCAGGAAAGGTATCTGGGCCCTCAACACACTCAAGTGGAAAGGCACTGCAGTTGACTCCTTTCATAAAAATCGGGCCCACTCATCCTTTCGGGTGACTCCCCAAACCTCACGCGTGGGCAGGAAATGCCGCCTCATTATTCGAGCGCACAAACAGCCATCAAAAAATGTCCGCTCCCCAACACTCAAGAATCCCTTCCTCCGCGAACACCACTTACTCGCTTCATTAGAGTCGTCTTATTCCTCTCGGACGGTTGGCACCACTGAGGTGGGCCTTCCCTTCACCGAATGGAAGAGGAAGGGCATGGGTTTTTTGTTCGTTTCCAATGCGCCAGTTCCACTGTGGTTAGAGAATTGGTAACCACCGAATAGAGTTTGTGTGATGTAATGGAAAATATTGCTGCCTGGTCGTCTTCTCCAGGAATACGGCTGGAATAAAGTTCTTGTGTCAATGAAATTAAGCGCAAATGGCCAAATATGGCTACAGTTACAAGAGATTTCCACTTCAATTTGTCACTGCTGTTTCCGGAAAATCTAACTGACTGGAAAGTGCTGGTGAGATGATCGCTATGTAATATTTTAAACAATACTGGAGGAAATTCCAATCTAGAGTGAGGCGCTTTGTGGTGCGGAGGTACGGACACATTAGGCAAGCGAGATAGGAAAAGGAAAAGAATAGGATCTATTGATGAAATGAATGAGTGTTCCTTATCTACAGAATATCTTGCGAGCCACCTCTACGATGTTAGGCAATCACCAGCATGCAATACGATCTCCACATACACACCACACCTATACATATGACACATAGGCTACTATATCCCACTTATAAATACAATCTGATTGAACTGATTGGCCTAACTGATTGAACCATATCAGCTAACCAGAGTTATTATAATAGTATTCCAACCGCAGTTGACGCTTATTGTGAATTGAGGAGCTAACTAAGAGGGGATACCGGACGTAATTATTCTAGAAATGATCCATGTAATACTATGCTAAACAGTGGAATGGTTAAAAAAATAACAGACTAACCCATAATCAAGAGCAGTTTATTTTCCAACGAAGTAGGCCATATGTTGCGAACCTCAAGGTACTGCGGTAGATCGGATCATAACAATAAAATAGAAGACTAAAGAACAGATAGATTCAGAATGTCGCTTTTTCCACGATCGATAAGAGACTATATCGGCAGCGTTAAGACTTATTGAAGGGTTAGTTGACTTACAGTGTAGCCTGCTGACTTAAGTATTCCTTAATGTATGTTTGTGACTTATCCTAGTATTTCAAACAGTATGTTTTGCATGTTCTACCTTCATAGGCAGATTGTCTTCATAAGTAATCGGCAAGTTGTGCCTTTGCCTGGGAAAGGAAGAATAATTTCTTTAAGAGTATAATCCTCTTGCAATCCTTCTATAAGAAGCATAATCCTTTTGCATGCTGGTGAATGATCACCCCCTGCCAAGCACCCTAGAGGTGATTTTGTTTGGTTCTTTCCCGGCGAGCTTCTCGGTTCTCTTACTGGGTCCTCCATACCTCCATCCGTTTCGACAAGCAACTAGCCAATCGTCTTCAGGGTTTCAAAAGCCCAATCAAAAATTGGATTCCTGGATCCCTGCAGACGATGAGCGAGTTGCTTGCCGAAACGTTGGAGGGAAATGTGAAGGACGTTCCCCGGTGTAGGACCCGAGAAATCTTCAATACCCTTGAGGTGGCTCGCATGGTCCCATTTAGATGTAGATTAGCCAACCAGAATATTACTAATCCAACCTCATTTGATACTTATTGCTGTTTCTACTACGAAATGTAGCCGTGGTCGCGCTCGGCGACGGTGAGCGCGCTGGAAACGGCATGATAAACGAAGGGCGTGGGTTTTTTTCTGGCTTGTTTGTGTGCGGCGAGGAGGAGGAAGAGAGGAACCTCTCCTTGGAGGCGTGGGCCGGAGGCATCTGCCGGATTGCCCCAAGGTGGCGTGGTGTGGGCCGGCAGGTGTTTCTCCCGGGGAGAATCTCTTGAGGGGGTGAGTGGGAGGTGGGGGAACTGCCCGCGGCGGTCGACGCCTCTTGGGGCTGCCTACTGCACCAGCCCGTGTTGAAAAGCTTTGCCCACCTCGCAGGGTAGTAGTCCATCCCGCCTCTAACACCTTCTCCTCCTCCGGTCTGCGCCTCCATTCCCCCCCTCGACTTCGAGGGCGGCAGGCGCTCTCGCGGGCTGAGATTTTTACCCGCGTGGGGTGGGTGATGGTGGTGAAACCGGAGCACAAACACCTTGATGTAGGCGGGTTGGTTGGTTTGAGGCGTCGCGTCGTCTTGATATAGTGGTGCAGGACACGCGCGCTTGCTTTAAGGCTGGGGCACACTGAATGCGAAGTTGCGTGTGCGAGCTTTTCTCGTAACTATCGTACGTTTACGGTTTATTCTTTCGTTGCTTAAGGCTAGATGCGACTAAAATCAGATAGCGCCAAGTAGATTAACATACATTAATAGAGAAATACGCTTACATACTCCTATTTTAAGTGAGTAAACGCTAAAAAGATCGTGAATAAACTTCCAGGAGTCATGCCTTCTAGCAGATAGAGTTGCTAACTTGCCTCTAATTAAATGGTGCAGCTTTTACATTTATCTTCAGACAGCGAGATGACGAAATACTTCAAATTTGGCCATGAATTGTCTTAGTAGATAAGAATATTGTTAATCGCAGCATGTATTTGCCCATTACTTGCAGTTAATATTCAGTAAATCCATCAAGCAACACGAAGTACCTAATGACTGGAAAATCGCTAATGTAACGCCTATATTTAAAAGTGGAGACAAGGAACAGCCATCTAATTACAGGCCGATATCTTTAACGTCCATCTCTTGCAAAGTCCTTGAACACATCGTAGTCAGCTCGGTAATGAAACACCTAGACGCGCAAAACTTATTAATGGGAACTCAACATGGATTCAGGAAAAGCAGATCGTGCGAAACTCAGTTAGCGCTTTTCGCCCACGATATTTTAGTCTCCGGGGAAGACAACATTCCAGTAGACGCGATTTTTCTTGATTTCAAAAAGGCATTTGATAAAGTATCCTACGGAAAGTTAATGATAAAACTGAAATCTTATGGTCTAGACGAAGATGTCATTTCCTGGATTAGAGAATTTTTGAACGACCGCGTCCAAAGAGTAGTATTAGACGGTGCAGTCTCCAATGAGGTTAGAGTCACTTCTGGCGTTCCTCAGGGTAGTGTCATTGGCCCACTCCTATTCCTTCTTTATATAAACGACATTGGCGAAGTAGTGCAGAGTAAGTTACGAATATTTGCAGACGACGCTGTAGTTTACAAGGAAATCCGTTCCAGCAAAGATATAGATGAACTAACGAATGACCTTGCTGCTATCCAAGCTTGGTACGATGCTTGGCAGTTAGAATTAAATTTCGAAAAATGCGTCGTAATGAATTTCTGGAAGAAGAATAACTCCCTACAGCGTAACTATGTCATTCGGGGCACGCAGTTAAAGGCAGTTGAATCCGTGAAATATCTAGGGGTTAGACTCAATAATGATCTATCGTGGAATAAACATATTCGAGAAATAACCGGTCAAGCTAATCGTAAAATGGGTTTTGTTAAAAGAATATTAGGAAAGTGCGACGACAAAGTGAGAGAAATTAGCTACTTTTCCCTCGTTAGACCACATTTGGAATACGCTGCCAGTGTTTGGGACCCTCATGAAAAAGGCTTAATAACAGAGTTAGAACGCGTGCAAAGAAGAGCTGCCAGGTATGTGAAAGGTCGTTACGATAGTCTTGTTAGTGTAACTGACCTCTTATATAATCTCGGATGGGAATCTCTGTCGGACCGTAGATTGAAAAATAGACTAAACCTTTTAGATAAATTCAAGAGCAGTGTCTTTTCTGTCGAAGTTAACCATATCTTGCGGACGCCAACGTACTACGGAAGATCAGATCATATAAATAAAATAAGAGAGATAGATTGCAGAACAGACAGATTCCGAATGTCATTTTTTCCTCGATCAATAAGAGATTATAATGGCAGCAATAGACCTCGTAAATAGATTGCATGACTTGTAGTGTAGCCTACTAACCTATGTAAAACTTAAAGCATGTTTCTGAATTTCTATTCTTTATTCTATTTCTAACAGCATATAGTAGTATAGTTTGTTATTATACGGGACGTTTTTTGGACGGTGTGGTGTACATGTGGGAGTCCAAATGCATGCTGCATGCTGGTGATTGATCACCCCCTGCCAAACACCCTAGAGGTGGCTCGCAGGGTATTATGTAGATGTAGATGTATTTAAACACTCATTATAAATATCCCCATAATTCAATTAAAGGTAAGATGATTCCAAAGAAAACACTGGATTGACCACTGAGAAATTGAAGTTGTTTTCTTAATAAAGGATGATATGTTACAAAGATAATGAAACAAATTCCCCAAAATTACTTTGACTTCAGTTCGTTTAGTAAAAATGGAAATGTTGCTATAAAACAAGTCTGGGAATTTTAAAATATTTAGAAGGTGAAACGAGCTGTAATTCATAAAATGCCGTGACAGTTTTACCAAGGGGGCGACAGAACTGCGATATATCGTATAGAAAACCTCTTTCGATTCGATTTTTCCAGTGGTCCAACGGCCTACCCAACATAGAGGCGCTGGTGTAGCCTGTTTTTCTGAGCAAATGAACTGGGGGCTGCCATATTGAATCTCGATGCAAAGAAACGTGATATTGAGGCTTATTGATAGTCATTAGTGTTAACTGCAGACTTTTTTTTATTGCTTACAGTGTCCCTTACGATTTTGGAATGTGCTCGATGAAGGATACGAGTCTCAATGATCTTGGTTATTGCTAAATTGCGTGGGTATGAAATGTATTTGGTGATGAAAATGTGAGTAATTCTGTTTCCTTCATTATTCCATTTTGATTTCAACCTGTGGTTAGCTAACCTTTTCTCATGTTTTCAAAATTTTATGGTGTCTTGTATTCCTTATATTTCAATATGTTTTTCATTGTACTTGCAGTTTTTCTAGTGTTCAAACTACTCATTTATCGCTAGTGCTATGCTTTCGTTTGTTTAATGCTAATCATTTTGTTGGTTATGTATGTAATTTGCTATTTCAACTCTGTCCTTTCAACTGTTTAATTGTCATTAATTGAGCATTATTCATTAAGTTTTCTACGATGTTTACATTTCTTAAAACTTTAATCTCTTTCATTTTGAAGTAAGAACTTAATTTCTACTACATTGGTATAAAATATTCTTCACTTTTCTCGTTTTCTACTTTTGGAATACTTTCTTTCGTCTAAGTGATGGATATTAACTTATAAGAACCTTTCATTTTAAGACTCCTCTGCCAAGATATGTTGTATATCTTAATGGGTACTCATCATGAACAACTTCCTACGAAATAATGTCCTCCTTTCATAATTAAATAATTATCTTCCATGAAATGATATCCAAACTTGCATGCTTATTTCTAGTGAAGTATTGTTATGGTCTATGGTTTCAGGATTAGCATTATTTTCCCTGTACCAGAGCTATTGCAAGATACATCTACCTCAAGGAAAATTGGGTCACCCTCTTTGTCTGTGGAGTGTTTACTTAAGCAATGGAATCTTTCTCCTATTACGCAAAGGCTGCTCATCTCATGTTGTCATTGATATTTGTTGCTTGTGCATCTCATGTGCTTGTAGAATGGTTAACTTCGTCAGATTTCATCTCTAGTATATCATATTGAAATTGTTATTGTTGTATTTCTTTTGCCAGTTATTGTATCAATAAATACTAATGTCCACTGAAGTAAGTTTCCGAGATCATTATTCTTACCAACCACCAGATCGCCAGTTGACTTTGTACATTAATCTTGTATTATGGTTACTGCTTTAGTAACCTGGGGAAGTTCTTCCGGATGATTTTCCTATATTCACTGCTTTTAAGTTTCTCGCAATTGCAGTATCATTATTAGGCCTGAATAGCACGCTCTATCGATACGCGTAAAAAAAATTGAAACACGCGCCGAGATGTGCATTCAAACTTCGCGGCAGCATTGGACCACTGGCATAGATGGCACTGATGTATCAAAACCTATACGCATTATCCTTATGGGTATGTCGCCCCCTTGGTTTTACGTGGCAGTTTTTCAGTACGAAAAATATCAACTGTATGTTTAAGAAAGTTAAATATTTCTGTTGAATATGAGAATTTTTAATGTTGGAGACACAGTACTTACTATCCTCCGACTTATGACCGTACGGAACAACGAAAAAATTCTAAAAACAAGTATTGTTTAGTCCCCAAAAATATCTTATTGGAAATGCCACGATAATTGCATGCACTTTGCGGCAAGTGCTTCTGTCACAGCATAATTCTCGGCAGCAAGTACAACCCTGAGAGGGAAATTAAAACCGTTTTCATCTCTTTTTTCTGGGCATACATGACAAACAATTTTGTTTTATTTATTAGTAATATTATTCTCTTGAAAGTTATATAAATTTAGGAACAATGCGCAAAAAATCATGTGCAATTCACAGAGCAAATTTGCGTCATTCGGCACAGCAACGTTGTAGGCTAGATTTTGCCCCTTAGATGATTTACAAGTAGTATATGCAAAAGTAGCATTTTTACATTGCGAGCAATTCGACCTACGACCAAATTTTCGACAAGAATCGTGTTCATAAGACAGGAACCTCTACTTATTAATTAATATTGCGAAATATTACCCATTTTGTTGGTGTCCATCCACCCTCCAACACCTTCTCTTATACTGGCCGCCTCCGTTGCCTTGCCCTCGGTGGTAGGAAGCGAGCTCGGGAGCAGAGATTTTTCCCCTTGTGGTGTGGGTGATGGTTGTGAAACCGGAGCGCAAACGCGTTGATGAGGGTGGTCGGTTTGAGGTGTCTTCGTCGTGATATAGGATTGCTGGACACGCGCGCCCCCTTCAGCCCTTGCGTCTTGAGGTGACGTCTGGGCTTGTCCCTCCATTTCTCCCCCTCTCTTCTCTCTCAGAAGCACCTCCAGGACCTGGGCCCGCAGACATTCCACCCACGTTCACCTTGCGCACGCTGTTGCGGTTTGGCTCGTGTCTACCTGAATCGGGAAAACCCACCGGGTATCCCGCATGCCTGGATGGTTCGTAGAGAAATATATTTTGCTGAAAAACTGGTGCCAGGCGTTACTTGTGGCATGTGGTATCAAAGGGAAAAGACACTTTTAACATGCCTTTCACTTTTTTACGCAGAAATTAGTGTTATGATCGAAATAATGATTATTGCACTTGAAGTTAAAGAAGATGAGCTCGTAACAATGGTAGTTTTTGGTCTGTTGTTGAAGGATTGACGTGAACCTATTTCTCGGGTTTACCTGTTGCTTGGACAAATCGATTGATATCCATGGCCATCGAGACGTTAATGGATTACCCTCTCTCGTGCGAATATCGTTGGAATAATTAAATTCTTGCATACTGCTTTTCTGTGATTTAATTTAACATGATTTGATGGCAAACTAGAAGTGAATTCATGCGTAGGCAGGCTATGTTATGTTTATATGCTCAAAAATCGGACGTGATTCTTTAATAATATATTTAAAATAAATAATACTATTATAAGACAAATAGCGAGCGAAAAAGAAACTCATTGTGCGTAACAGGAGCAAAGCTTTGTTAAACTTGATCCTGACCTCAGTTTGAAGTTATGCGCTGTGATTTTCATTGATGTAAACAAGTCTTTCTGCTCGTACGCAGGTTTCCGCGGTGATTACTTGAGTTCAGCATTCTTTCGGGCTGCATCCGCGTCCGTTGTCGAAGAACCACAACAGTTTCGCCAGCTCTCCTGCCAGCGTCCTCAGGTGAAGGATGGTTCGTAGAGAAATATATTTTGTCATCCTTCATCTGAGGACGCTGGCAGGAGAGCTGGCGAAACTGTTGTGGTTCTTCGACAACGGACGCGGATGCAGCCCGAAAGAATGCTGAACTCAAGTCTTTCTGCTCCTCCGAAGTTGGCATATATGCTGCCAGGACTATCTCCCGTAATATATCACATATACATGATGTACATCCATGTAATTCCCCGCTAGCCATTTCAAGGGTGCACGGTAGGGGGTGAGTTTTCTCCTAACGGCTTTAGTATCCTACAGCCACTTCCTCCCCCGTCACCTGACCAGCCGAAGCCGAGATTCCCGATGAACCATTTCTTTCGCTCATCTCGCCAACTTTACCCCACCCTCCTCCATCTCGTCCGCTACGGACTGACCAGGGGCATCTGCCGCCGCATCCCTCGGCCGCATCTGCTGTTTTTTATACGGCTAGTGGTATTCCGATAGCCGGCGACGCAGCCGCCTATTGACGGTCCCGTGAAAAAGAAGAAAAGAGACGTCTAGACTGCTGTCGTGTATCGACCATCGATGGCCTCGCAAAGTGGTCGTTGCATCTTGATTATGGGCGACCTTGAAATACCTCTCCGACTGTGATGCGGGTCATACCCAGCTTTGTGTTGACCGTATGGTATAGCACCTTGACAGTATTCGTTGCAGGTGGGAGAGGACTGAGGTAATTGTCATTTGATCTGTATTATCGGAGCTATTTAGTAGCTGGGACCGGTTTTTCATTTTTATTTTGCTACAAACCGGTCGGGAAGTAAGCTCCAAACGACCCAATAAACCATTTCCTTTAGTTAAAATGTGTAATTGCTCACGATCTATTACCCATAAAAATGACGATTGGCACCTATGCATTTGTTTTTGTGGATAAAAGTGCGCGCATACATTTAGACACTTTGGTGAGATGCCTTTTCTAGTATTATTTGGGTTACATTGAGGGCATAGGTTATTATTTTTACACCGACTAGAAATGGGTTACTTATAAATCACGTCAAAAACCGCCTCATGAGTAAAATGCACAGAAGTACCGTAGGTAAATAACCATTATATCATTATTATAGTATTCTTGATTACGGTAGGTTTCCATCGAGTACTAAAGAATCTGGGAGCCCCCCTTTCCTTCCAGCACTACCTTCTTCAATTCACTATACGGCCTACTCCCTTTCATTCTATCTAAAATTCCTATTCTCTCCCTTCCCCTCCCTCGTTTACCTAACATTCTACCTTCTAACGCCATTTTCAACATCCTCTCCCCGCCAAGTACACCCTCCATCCAAACCTTCTGTCTCCTCCGTATCTCATCTAAAAGTTGCACCCACCATGTCCAGCACTTCGTCGTTCCTCCTCCTCCTTGCCTATTTCACCTTCTCCATTATTCTCCACACTCACATCTCGAATGCCTCCAATCTTCCCTCGTCCTCCCTCCTTAGCGTCCACGTTTCCGCACCGTAGAGAGCCACTCTCCAAATCAAACTCTTCACTAACCCTTTCTTCAAACTTTTACATAACGATCCTGTCAGAAGCTCCCTTTTGTTTATAAACGCCTCCCCTGCTTATGCAATTCGTTTCCCTACTACTAAGCAGTGAAATATACTCTGCCATCCAAACCTAGCATAATTAGCTGCAATAAAACTAATCAGCAAGTATACCTTCTAGTTAAAACATAAGCAATGCAATCAATGCTGTTCTGCTATTTTTGGGAGAAATTATTGATTCAGATTGAGATAACAGGTTGTTTCAAAAAATTCTTTAAAACGGCTGATTTACGAATGAATGGCAGCTGGTACTATATAACTTAATTCAGGTTTTTGTGTATTTCAACACTTCACCTATCGTATTCTGTACAACCGTTTACTTGTCACAATTAAGGCCCTTGTATTTCTTAGGAAACCTTCGCATTTTAACGAACGACCGAATTTTTGGTTTCTTTCCTTAATAACCAGAGCAAATCCAAAACCAGATAAGGTTGACGGTTACCAACCGACGTATACAATCTGCTTCCCTTAATGGTTTCATCCAAACACTGGAAAAAAATAACATAAGTGAATATGTTATTATGAAACTGTTTCCTCACTTTAAAAGGGTTTCTTAGGAGTTCTTTCGCTATTATTAGCATCTAACGTACGATAAAGATTGAGAAATCTGTGATTCAAAAACTTAAGTGTTGTCGTTTCTTGGCCTACTTAAGCATTTTATGTCGCGGTTAAAGAATTACCTATTACCTTTGCTGGTAGCGTTAGTAATTCAGTCCTGGGAACATATGTCATACCATAAAGGTGTTAGAATATCGAAAAATGACGGAGAAAAAAATTAGCAAAATTTGATGGGAAAGAGACAAACTTTGCAAATTTTACTAATAATGAGAATGAAAATGTATTGATACCCGGATATATCACATGTTATAATCAGGATTTTCGCTAACTTTTGTTGTACACCTGAGGACAACATAATGTGTAGTAACCTGAGTAGTAATAAATTTCCTTTGCTTCATCGCGGAGAAATCTCACGAAATAAACCCTGAAACAGTTAGTTTTGTTGACAGAAGTTGTTGCAAAAAACTTCTGGTGCATAAAATCTGTGGAGCCCTTGTCGTTTTAATTTTTTTCATAAATTAAATAGATGCAATTGAAAATTAATAAGGCACACTCATTATCATCTATCATAATTCATACAACTTATTCCGATATAAAATATTATAGTCACCTTATTTTTCTACCCCGTTGCAACGTAAATTATAGGAGCGTCTCAAAATGTTGCTATCACTGCATATTTTTTATTTCGTTTTGGCTTTTTTGAGCTCACAACTTCGTAATTTATCAAATGCAGTGTTGAAAAACAAGTGTATAAGAGTACGGAATCAATGAGGATATCTCTTTTATGGTGTCATTGATGTTTAAATACGACTGTGGTTAGAATGGAAAATGCGGTCCTTTTACAGAATGAGGTTGAAATGTGCTTTTACTCCAAAGTGAGTGTGCTTCAATGCATAAATGTCTGGGAGATAGGAACGAAAGGTATTGTAGGGCTAGAAGAAGTTTCATGAGGGAGGTAAAAAAAATAGTTTTACGAGTTGCAATTTTTAGTGTAACGGTTGGAGTGGGGATAGCGAGGTGAAGGAAGGAGTGCAAAAAAGCTAGAGGAGATCCAGACACCCTCATTCTGGTCCGTAGGATACAAGCAAAGTCTTCTTCTCGACTCGGCTATATCGGCAGAAAGCTATGGCGCCACTCGGTCGGAAAAAAATGTGAATTGCGAGACACGCTGCGCAGTGTTCAGAAGTTTCTCGATGATTTTTCTTGCTTGAAGAGAGTACTTCTCCGATGTACTCTGAGATTGAGACATATTATCTGCCAAAAATCCTACTTCTCACTTCTTTTGGCGATTATATTTTTGAAATTGAATTTTTATGTTAGGTTACCCGATAAAAAGCAATGGTTTTTTGACACTGGCTCTATTTAACTACTCCATTCGAGAAATTCTATTGATTAATGTTATTTTCCTTAGACATCGTTTTTCAAAAATGCATACCAAAGGAAAAATATTCTTATGCATTGTTATTCAACGTACTTATAACACTTTTACTCGGTTTGAATTTAATTTTTGTAACACATTGTTTGACTGACCTACTTGTTATCGCAATTCACTTCAGGTATTTATGATAATGTTTGCACCACCATGTTTAATCAATAATTTTATTTATACTTGGCGGAATATATTTTTATTTTCAATTTTTGTTCAAGTTTTGTTCATGCCGAGTCACGGATCGCTATATGGTAACGAAATATGAACTATGGTCATATACAATTGAAAGATGATATCCAGGCCTTGTCGTTATTGATGGACTTTTCAATGCGAGAATTTAGAGACTGATGAAACTTTCATTTGTTTTGAATGATGCGACAGAGCATTTCATTTTGTTAATTGGTCATAAAAATCCTTTAATTTTCTTTTATATTTTAATATCCTATTCATTTTAACATTTTCCCTCCTATCTGTTATCCTATGCGGATGTTTCTACTCTTTTGTTTTATTCATTACGTTTCTATTAAAAAATATGTATAAACGGATCATACGTCGATACATAATATGAGGTCTCTTCATAAAGCTTGGAAACTGATGTATCAAATAATTACTACACTATGCCTGTGAACTCTTTTTTGCTTAGTACACCCCAGAACTAATCATCAAAGTTATTAAATCAAAGTTATTAAATGTTCGTGTTATAATTTTTCGATTCCATATAAATGTAACTATTGTCATATTTCCCTTTTAATGTGTCTTCTTTAGCTTTTCCTATTATTTCATTCAACAAATTTCAATGGAACTATTTTTGCAGATCATTCTTCATTGTAGCTGCAATATAAATTTGAAATATTTTTTATATCTGTGTGAAGGCAGGGCGCCATCGAATTTATAATGGCGAATGATTTTTTTTTTGCTGTGAGTTCTTCGCACAATTTGTGCATTACGGGTGACTCCGTATAATTATCACCGTGGCTAGTCCCGGTATGCTTAAAATATATTAATGTATTTTATAAATGCTTTTTCAATAAATAGTTTTGATTATTTCTCTAAAATAATTAAGAGGCACCTCAAAATAGAAGACTTATACGACGATTCTCATCCTTAATGTCATATTTAGTCATTTCTTCATCATATAAGCCTTTAGCGAATCAGATAACTGAGCATGGGCAGTGGTGTGGATTATTTTCGCACATTGATTCTCCCATCAATTTTATTAGAAAAAAAAAACATCATCCGCCGGCAGGAACGTTACAATTCTTATTTTTTTGCCTTCATAATTTTTTTACCGAGGTGCAAAGGTTCAGCATCTATTTTTGCCGCATACATCATGTAATTCGCAAAAAAAACGGGACCGTCTTTAAAGTTTCCTCTCCCTTCATTTTTTCTGTCGTTTTGTAGCTTGAAAATTATTTTCATGAATAATCCTCGGGCAAAGCGCAGAGGGTTGAGTGCTCCTCCATTCTCGGAAGAACGATTTGATAAATAAACCATTTTCACGTAATAGAATAACCCCACTTTTCCCTATCCTTCACACCGTAGCCTCCGCTTTTTGTCTTCTAACTTCTTGCAGGAGAGCGATCGACGGAAGTTTACTGCCCCCTGAGGCACACGCGGTGCCCCGCGGAAGAGCAAGAAGAAGACCCGACATCCCATGAGGGAGCCAGATGGTACCCATTCCCCCAATCATCAACAACACCACCAACATCGAAGCCAGATTAGATTTTCGCCCTTGTTGGAGGCCTTTATAAATCCCGGCCCTGTTTTTTTTTCTCCTCCGTAAGGCCTCGATTTTTTTTCGGCCCCTTCTCGCCTTTCTTGGTTACATCCCCTGACATACATCAGTTGCGGCCCTCACCCAACTGCAGGTCCGCTATTTCTTTCAGCACCCCTTCCTAATTTGCCTTATGACTACTCGCATAACTTTATCTCAACGCTATGATATTATGCATCTCTTCACACCGGTGATGAGCTAATTGTTATCACGTCTTATATAAATATCTCTATCTATATGTACAGGTCTTGGTATACTGATGAAATGATAAGGAAGGTAGTTTGCTGTTATAGTGTGTCCCTCCCTGTATCAATACTGAATTATATTTTTTCATTATTCTATTATTTAATTATCAAAAACTTTAGTAAAACAATTTTTGCTTCTGTTCCATCCACGACAATTTCAGTAGCACAAAATGCACCATGGAGCACCCAAGTGATCACCCCTACTTTTTTCTAGATTCTTTACATCCATTAGTAATGCAATGTAAATTTCCATTTAGAAAAGAAAAAGCTCATGTCCTTTGGCAGGCACATTAGAGTTACTTTACCAATTTTTCCCAGATCAATATTTTAAAATTTCAATGCTTTGCATTTAATTTCGTAGTAGCTATTTCCATGCCTTTTCCCTGGTTTGGTTTTTTGCTTACCTTGTTATCAATTCGTTAATTTTCATCGTCCCGGAGTAGAATTACAGTGCGTACCCACATATTAGATAGGAAACAACGATATTTCACCGCACACATACATTAACTAGTCATTGCGGGCGATTGCATTTTGCATTTGTATTATAATCAGTGTTATCCGAAGATTTGGGCAAATGAATCAAAATATCCATGGAAATGTAAAATATTAGTCATCCAGTTTCAATTTTTAATGCGTATTTATTACACGTGAGGTAATTTGCGCATGCTAGCAAATGGATCAAAGGCACTCGTCGCTAGGAGAAATATTTCGGAGGGGTGGAAGCTGAAGCCCTCTAAGCCCCATCCCTGTCTTCATGCCTGTCCGCGGGATGTATTTTTCTTATAGCATCCATCCCTCGAACTAATGCTCAATCAGGCGTGCAATTTCTTCCGCAGCTGTGGCCCTCAGCATGCAACAGCGTCCTATCCCGGTGCATCATCCCCCCCTTCGAAATTCGAAACCTCTCCCGCTTCGCCCCGTTGATGCGTCCACAAGGAAAAAGGCCTTATCTTTTCGCGAGACGAATGCCATGCTTGGCCGCGTGTTTGAGGAAGTTTTCTGGCGGCCCCCCCCCCCGACTTGTATACGACCCTCCTCCTCGTCCTCGGCTGGGCGGAACCAATCGAAGAAAGGACATCCGCTCCGGCGACCTATCGCCGCTCGCCGTAGATTCTCCGCCTGGCCGGCGAGCCTTTATGAGGGTGGCAAGGCGCGGCGAATCACGAAATTACGGCGCTCCCAGGCCTTTGAGGGATTGAGAGAGGCCATCTCGGCATAGGAGACAAATAGCAGTAGAGGTGGGTTATGCTTTAGGAGAGGATGGCCTAGTTGAGCCCAGCATGTTGACCCACCACTTTGAGGTTTGGGGATTTTACTACTTTTCGAAACATACTTATAAGGACCATATTTTCGTCAACGTCAAGCCTAAACCGAAATCCCAAATCCTGTATTTGTATCCCTTTGCAATTTTTAAGTTATTTCCGAGATTACTTACGCTCCTACCGATATTTTTTCTGTAAGTTTCGATTCCTCCGGTTCCTACGCCTTTGTGTACATGTTGCGTCGTAACTTTGTTTATTTTGAGGATAACGTTTTGCGTTTGTTTGAGATCCTTTCGGTTAAACATGTTCTTCCTCATATTTTTAACTCAGAGAATGTTCAAGGAGGTTGTTGTGACATTGACCATCTCAGTAACACCTAAAGGTGTTCTTCATGTTTTTTGCACTTCCTTATGTTTCAGCGAAAAGTCTTTAACAAATTATGTTATTCATGGAGGATATGGTTGCGGAATATTTACGTATATTATATATTAAAGATAATTATGGGCCTATTACATTTTAAAAATAAATTCGTTTGATTGAAACCGGACTATTTTCAGTGCCTTCCATCATTTTTTGTTCAACCAGAGCTAGATGAATCCTTCAAGGGTCCACCTGGAGATCCGATTGAATTTTCTCTTTAATTATTTTTTTCTCCTCCATATTCGATATGTCATGCCTGTATTAATGTAGTGAAGGAAAAGAGATGGCTACTGATGATGGATGGATAGTGGTATTACGAAGGTAGCCTGGAAAAATCAAGAAGTGAAAAATGGAGCAGTCTTCGTTGGCATTCAGCCGACACTTGAACGATGAATGCCATCTCATTGAGTTCGTGTTCTTGTTACCTTAACAGAAGCACTATTAATCGGAATTGACGTCAACCATTTTTTTTGTAGATTTATCTTGTCCGTTATATTGAAGGCCTGAAGAGTGATTTTTTTACCTATCAATGTCAGTCATTATTACTATCTAAACTGTCGTATAAATATTTTACTATTGACATATAACAAAAATTAACAACTTTATAGCTTAAATGCGAAATTTTTTTAACCTCATGCATGGTCTTTGACGTAATATGATGTCATATCTGTCTGGCTTGTGTTGTTCCTTAGTTCATTGAGACAGACTCAACTACTGCTTGCGAGTGATGAGTATGTTTTATGCTATGAATTTTCATGTGGGGTAAAAATATTAAGATGAAATAAAAAGAATTTTATAAATGCAAGCCCTTTTTGGGACCCCAAACCACCATCAAAAGTTTATATGATATAGCCAATATTTCAAAACATATTTTGCGGGTTCGTGTTCAACCATTCAAAACATTTAAATTGAGAATTCCTGTAAAGGAAGACATATTACGTTAGATAACTGTTATTACTTAATTATTATTATAATATTACAGTAAAATGTACCTTTTTGTGCCATCAAATGCGACTCATGTAGAATATCTCTTGTTTGTGACGCAAAGACTTATATTTTCACATTTTTTTAGGCCATCAGCTTCCAACGCCATCCAGCTTTGACAGATTTACTGTCTTCTTAGGTATTTGTAATCAATGCGGCAAGTTTGCCGAAATGCCGAAAACTAATCAGCGGGAAAATTGCGGAATATTTCAAACTCTCTTTCTTATGCTCATCATTTCAAGATTATTGATAAATATCCAATGAGAATTAGCTGATTTCATGGCAGCATTTTATTTTTTTTAGGTTCTCAATCCATAAGATTGATAAAGGTTAATTGTGTATACCTTACCGCCATCGCTTTATAGGACCACCTTCTTGGAGAAATTCCATAGATATTTGCATAAATATTCGAAAAAATCTGTAATGTCATTTTTTGATATATCAACTGCTTTTTACTTTAAATTTTACTCTTATTAAATTAAGTTTCAGCTTTATACTTAATTGTGATTTTTATTCACAAGTTTAGTTCCTCCATATTAATTAATTTGAACAATTAACTAGCTCAGAGACGATGTTTCGGATAGACGATATTCATGGCACTTTATGGATGGTAAACTAAAGCCAATATTGGTCCGCAGCAGTGAGAGGGTTAAAAATAACTGAAATGCCACTTTGCGCTGATCAGATGGAATATAGTTATTTAAATCGACATTTGCGTATAAATTGGCCCCAGATTGCTCAGCTCAGCATAATATTGTCCACATTTTTTGCCAAGGATTATGAAAGAGCCCAAATACAACTATCATAATTTTAAAGGGATTTTTATCTGCCATTAATCTTTTTTCACTGAGAGGGTGGGAGGGAGAGACCTTCCGCTGCGAAATCGGGGCTGAAAACAAATGCGCAA
Organism: Ischnura elegans; assembly: GCF_921293095.1. Taxonomy (NCBI): domain Eukaryota; kingdom Metazoa; phylum Arthropoda; class Insecta; order Odonata; family Coenagrionidae; genus Ischnura; species Ischnura elegans. The sequence continues at coordinate 70,655,549 of NC_060249.1, read as the reverse complement.
TAAATCAAGCGCGGGAGCTATTCGATTCGGAGGAAAATTGAATCATTCATAAAGGGATCAAAATCCTTTTTTCTTATTCTCCCGGTCCACGCTGCCAACCGCGCCCCCTCCCCTTTTGTTTAGGCTATCTATTATGTTCCCCTCCACACACAATACAACCGCGGCGTACTTACTCACCTACTTGTCACCATCTCTCTCTCTTTCTTTCGCTCAATGCTCGCGAGAGAGAATCGAGGATGGTCCTGAAAGTGGTGGCTTTGATGTACCTTCTTAGCGGTTGTATTTGCAGCACTCGATATTATTCTGAGATCAAGCAACATAAATATGGTTCGTTAATTCCTAAAATTTTCTTCCGAGTCGTGGAAACTTATCGGAGAGTAACTTATCGTTGCTAGAGAATACCTTATTACATTTTCTGTCATTTATGAAAGATTGTGAGTGATTTGATGAATCTAGCCTTTTTTTGGGAAATATCATCGAAGTGGTGCAAGAACATACTTCTCTATATTCGAGCATGAATAAATTATCTGCATTTTTAAGTATTTAGTACGATTTGTTATGAATTCGTGATAACGCTCATTCAACATCATTTATACGGGTTGAATTTAATTTTTAAATTCTTTTTCACCGAACTTTAATTTAACAGTTCAATGAACTGGTGTGAGGTCTCCATGTCTCAAACTGCCTATGATCTGTGTTCTGGGAAAGATAGTGAAAAAAATATAACCGATGAGAATATTCAATCAAAAGGTACATTTTATTTATATATATTAAGAGCTAAATAAGTCAGTGTGAGGTCCTCATGTCTCAAACTTCCCATGAACTGAAGTCGGGATTTAAAATTGAAAAAAGTATCATCGGCGGAAATATTTTTAAATGGAGTATTGGTCGAGAATACATTTCTGATGATATCTAAAAACAAGGTAGTTTTTCTGTACTTACGATGAAAGTGTCCACACTCGGAGAGCCCAGAAGAAGACCCGATCTTCAATCGAAATATTCAATGAGTCATTCATTGCTCAAGGTTACAATTATTACACGATGAAAATGAACCTTTAGCTTCTAAGTGAGCCCTGAAAGTGAGCCGTTGCTCACTCGCCTCAGGCGGTCAATTATTCAACTTCCAAACAATGCCCTTATTTGGCTAAATCTGCAAATTTGAGCTTCAACTTGGATATACAGAGGAACCCTTCAGTTCTCTTACAATCGATGACGTTTACAAACTAAGGGTATCATTGTCCCAGAACTATTTGGTTGACTTGTATGTTTGTGAGTCGAGATGAATCTTGTGCCTCGGCTTCGGCAGACAGAGACGTAGATATGTCTGTGTAGGCAGTAAGTATGGGATTATTTCGAGCGTAAAAGTAGATGGGGAGATGAGACAACGCCCTAATGAAACGCATTGCTCGCCACTTGAAGATGCGACGAGTAATTAAACATGGACCGCCCTCCCCCTCCTACTTCGCCCCGTTTTCCCTTCCATCTCTTTAAGAAGCCTCTCCTCCTCCGATTTCCCTTTGATTCGCGTGGATTCATTAATGCGTCGCTCCCCTTGACGTATCTTCAGATGTGCCGGCTTCTCCTCGACAACCCCTGCCGTGATGATGGATATCAAGCTTACGAACTCCCTTGCGAAACCTCCCAGACACTCCCGTGCTAGCGGAGGGGCTTTTAGTTATTTTTTCTGAGTTCCTACCCCCCAAAATACCCATTGTCAGTGCTCCTTTATTCAGGATAAGAAAAACTCCAATTGCATTACAATATCTTAATTCAATTTTGTATCTAAACAAAGGAAATGATATGTTAGAACGTAGGTTTCCGCGGCGATGGTTTGATCTCTGCATTTCTTCCGGGTTTCCTTCCGCGTCAGCTGGTTTGTAGAAAACAGTTTCGCTGGCTATCCTTCGACCTGAAGACGCTGGCAGGATAGCCAGCGAAACTGTTGTCTACAAACCAGCTGACGCGGAAGGAAACCCGGAAGAAATGCAGAGATCAAAGGAAATGATATGTTCATCATAAAAATGCTTAAGTGTGCAGAATGATTGACACACGACCGAAACAGGAATATAGAGCATTTAAAGCTATAAGATTTGAGTTCAGACAGATATCTTTAGTACTTGCATTAACTTGAATTTTCTACCTTGCGATTTACGTGAATGATAGGTATACTTGGAGTTGACCGAATAGCTGTTCAAACTTTTTATTCGATAAATATTCACCTTCAGAACATGAATTCCAAATCTTAACTGGGTATATTAGAGAAAAACGAAATAAAAGAATCTTAATTATTAGACACGGTACATTTTTGTCAAAAAATAAGATTAAAAAGTGTGCAATCAACTGTTAATAAGGTTTTGTTCCCACCTAACAAACATTATATTATCATAATTACGTAAAATTGTTATGAATTCATCATTTCTCTACGTCACTTTTCGAAACTGCTTCCCTAACGCTTCATTATTTTAATCCTGTTGGCCGCGGATAGTTGAGTATTCTTGTGGAGAAATTTTCATGAAGTTTTTGCAATATTATTTTATGAGGTTAATTTTTAGTAAGTCAGAAATCGTGAGATATTTTTCGTAATTGCACTCAAGGTGGTGATAAGGAACAATCTACATATGCGTGCAGCATTAAAATTCCGCAATGATAGTGAATTACCTTCACTTTCGATTTAAAGTCCCTGGTTGGTTCATACTGTCAATTTTTGTTGTATTCTCATCGATTTTTTTGTTTCATGCAATAATATGGTTTTAAATCATCATTTTACTTGAAATTTCACAATATTACACTCTAATTTGTAAACTTTTTTCTTTTCTCATTATGATATCGTCATTATTAAGGAGTCACGTGGTATCAATATAGGACTTCTGCTTATGGCTGCCTACTGTTTAGCCGCATTCAACCCCCTCCTTGGTCATTGCGCCGGTGCATCGCCCGTCAAATAACGCCGCGTGACTTTGGTGAAATAACCAGAAAACAGCAAAGCGGGAATTCGCATTTCCCCGGTGAGTCATTGTTGCAGCCTCATGCTTAATGAATGCCTCCATCAATGAACATCTCAGTGCGTGCGAAAACCTCCCTCTCTCTCTCGTTATTCTTCCCCTTTGTCGTTTTCCCTCCGCCCGCCCTTATCCGAAGCCTTTTGTGGAGGTGAGGGGCTTAAATCTCTTCTTTTCCGCATCAACTCTTTGTCCGCCCGCCATCATGACCAAGGGATGCAGACCAGACAGATCCTCCCACTCCATCCCTAGGAAAACCACTCCCCCAGTCTTTCACTCTCTCTCGTAATCCCAAAAAGAGTAAAATCCTCAAGGGTGCGGGAGTTATCTCCGCGGGTGAGGTGCGGACACAAGACTGCGCCATGCGGGAAGTGGTCCCCTCCCTCTGGGACGGAAGATTTTCTTGACTCCCCTCTTCCGATTCTCACTTTCGCTTGTGATACCCGCAGGAATCGGCTGTCTTGTCAGTCTTTTTAATGCACCAACAGATTCCTTACTGTGGCAGATGGCGTAGATGTACCCATTCATAAATTTATTCATCCCGTGGACTGTGATTAAGCATGTGGTAGTGTATTTTAGTCCAGTTGGATGTTAAATATGTTGGCGGTTTCTGGCGCAGCAGGTGGTGAAATACGGCATGTTGTGCCGTTTGCAGTTCAAAAAGTCTTTATTTATTCCTTCATAGAGCTGGATAATATTTGCTATAGGTAGTCGGGTGAGGGGCAAACGGGTAAATGCCTTCAAAGATGCATGGAGTGAATTATTTCTTCCGGGTTTCGGTATATTCAATATATACATATCTCCTTTACTTTTCTCAGTGTGGTTTGCGTTTGGAGCTGAACGCGCTGAATTACTATGAAAATCAAATATAATGAACCTTTTCAATTGTATACTGATTGTGTTGGCAGTTCACCGCATTTTTGGGGATTAAATATGGAACATAAGGATCAACTTCGCCCATCAACAACGACATCCGTCTGCAACATAAGTGAATGTGGTTTTTCTCTTTATCCTTTATCTCTTCCAATTCCCATCCCCCCTCACTTTCTCTTGTGTTATCCGCAGGAAAATTCTATCTTTTCCGTCTTTCAATGCACCAACGGATTTCATGTAGTGACTGATGGTGTAAATAAACCCATCTCTACATTCATTCATCCCGTTGACAGTGATTAAGCATTGGATAGTGTATTTAAGTCCACTTGGATGTTATATATGCTGGCGGTCTCTGTGCAGCTGGTGGTGAAGTACGGAGTGTTATGTCTGCCCTTTGCAGTTTCATACTCCCTTTAACATAATGAAAACATTTGCATATTTCTACCGGCCCAGGTTTTGGCAAATGATACCATTTTCAAGGTCAACCTATCAATAGACAACTGCTTTAATTATGTCAAATATCAAAGATTTCCATCGACTCGGAAACTGGATCTTTCATTAAGTACTAGCAGGCCATCGTGAGTTGCTCGGGAAAGATAGTACCCAGAGGAGTGGGAAACTTGGAACTTGGATTTCATGGTCACATAGCAGGATTTTTTCGTTTTCCCTTTAAGGGTGACAAGAGGTGTCCATGCCCGGCAGGATGTCCAACCGCAGAAACTGTATGACGTGACGTAAGTACGGTAATGAGAAGAAAACGTTAAATACTTGTCGGACGCAACCTAGATGCAAGTGCTAACTTTGGACGCAATCCGTGCAGCCGTATGGAAACGCATAGCGGACTAACAAACAGACATTTTCTTTTATAAATTTAGATTTATACCGTTGACTGTGATTAAGCGTAGCGTATTTAAATCTATTTGGATGCTTAATGTGTTGGTGATTTCTGGGGAACTGGTGGTGAAGTACGGTGGGTTATGTCCTTCGCAGTTTCATATTTCCTTCAATATAATGGAAGAATTTTTATATTTCCACACTTATTTATTTCTACCGACCGAGGCTTCGGCAAAAAAGTTTCAAGGTCTACCTTTCAATAAAAAGTGCTCTCATTATGTTAAATATCAATAGTTTTCACCAAATTACACGGGAAACTGGGTATTTAATTAACTATTTCCTTATTTATTTGTCCATAAATTTGGATAGTATTTACTGGCTTGGTTTGGGGCAAACTCAAGCGTGCCATCAAAGATGCATTTTCTTGATATTTCTACTAGTATTCGGTATATTTAATACGTACATACCTCCTTTACTCTCCTTAGTGTAGTCTTCTCTTTTGACAGAGAAAAATTCCTGCTCCTCTACATCACTCCACTGATGATGAATTATAGTTGTAGGTTTATACAATTTATTCATCTATACGTCATAAGTACAGCGTTCACTTTTCGGCTTTATGAAATTCCGTTTACCGCATTCACCTTTCAGTTACGCTGACTGTTGGATGCAGTTAATTTTTATGGGATTTGTAATTTTTCTCTTGTTGTTTTCTTTAAATCAGCTTTTCACTGATATCCAATTTTTAAATTTAAGCGAAGTTTCATTTCCGAATCAGTCGTTCTTTTTAAATCGTATTCCTCAGTTCGCAAATCTTGAAATGAGTACTTCTTTTATTCTACACTTCAAAATAACTTTTTCGTCTACCTTATTTTCTCATGTCGTCATTGCCTATTCAAATCTCTTCCATTTTTTCACGTTCAAATGCCAGTTTAGCTTTTTGTTTTCACCTAAAAGTTTTCACTGTACGCAGACCTTCCTCAATGTCTTAACCCAGGTTTACCCTAACGTTAGGATTGCTTTCTCTTCCCGCTCTGAATTTGGCGGCGCGGCAGTCGCTCGTTTCCGGTAGTTTTTCTCACTTCACCCGTATCAGCTCCCTGAAAATTACCTCCATCCATCTCTCCCTTTTCCCAACATGCCGAACTTGGTGATACTCTTGTTAGTTCTTCCCCCGAATGCCTCATTGTCTCACGAGCATTCCTTTTACCTTCCTTCTCTCTCCCCTCCTTTCTGCAAGATTCTTCCCCGGTCCCCATGCATGGCCCCCCAACTTGGGCTAATCTTCCGTTTTCTTCTCCTCTCTTTCTCAATCAACCCAGCTCCTTCTCTCCCATTGGTCTTCTCACCCATAGTCTCCCGTTTCATCGGCTCCCCTATTTATTACCGGTAGTTGGGTTTAACCCCTCCTCCTTCACCAAGTTCACCCTTTTATCTTTCGTATAATTAATGTTATTATTTGACTTGAGTGATGGATGGGAAAAAAGGGGTTTTATCGTTTAATCTACACCCTATGAGGGGTTATTAATGAATACCTTTTTTACCTTAATTGCTTCTCTTCGTATATCCTGCATTAAGTTTACTTTTAATGTTTCATCACCTTTTTATCTGTTGTTTTTTTCTTCTTTTAATGAGCTTTATAATGGCGTGAACGTTATTTCAAAATCTTACCTGAATTTCTTTAATGATTTATTTGTGACTCATAGTCTGGATGGCCTACACTAAAATGCCTAAGCACGAATAAGATTCATTTTATTTATTTACTAATTGCAATAGAGAGAGATCCTCAGTTCCTTAATGTCGAGTCAAATGCTAATATCAATTGAAAATTCTATCAACTATGCAGTAACTAAAGATTTTATTCCATTAAATATGCAAAGCACTGTATGAAAAAAATGAGTAGTGTATATCCTTTCTGTTTAGAGAAACCAGGACGCTAATGATTATTACTTTAAAATCATTTGATATATTTAAATTGTCACAACTTAGATGTGTCAGGCTTAGGTCAGACAGCATGAAGCCATCATTCGCTCTGTCCAAAGTTTTCGATTTTTATGTTTTCCATTGTCAAAAGACTAATTGATGCTTATTACATAAAAATAATCGTAATATGTATGCACAACAGATCAAAAATTGAAAATTCGCGATTATTTGTTAATTAGTGAATAGGCGAGCGCTTAAAGCGAGGCAAATGACTCAAAGAGTGTCTAATTCCTAGTATTTGCTTATTTTAATTTATGTTTGAGCGCATTATGAGGAATTAAAATTTTTTTTTTCAGCATTTGCCACATGAATGGAGAACGCTATTGAATGCCTCCACCTCGCGTCATCGTCTTCATCTGTTCCATTTCACTCCATCACCGTTGATTTGATTACCTCATTGTTGCGGACGCCTTCTGGAACTTGATCGCTTCTCGCAAGGGGACAACGGACGTGCGTTTCACCATTTCTCATTCCGCCGGCATCTGGGATGGATTGCAGTCTCTGTCGTGTCCATCTCAACCCTTTACTTACTCAGCTCTTTATTATCTCTTCGTGCCCACTCCAATTCCATCATGAACGTCTCCCGTCAGTGTTTTTCCCCATTTTCTTCCCTTTTCTCTCCAGCCTCCCTCTCTCCCCCCGCCCAACTTCCCTGATTCACATCATGATCAACCCTTCTTATACCTTCAAGCCATATCCCCTCTTCATATCTTGGTTCTGTCTCCCTTAGAATCTAGCTTCCCCTCTTCATGACAATGTTGGCGGACTTTCCGTGCTATATTCTCCGAGACAGATACCCGCACGCTTTTGAAATATCTACCCTTTTTGGTCACAGTTGGCACAGCAACCACATCAACCCTTCTCAGGCTTCATTATGTCAGAGTATGTCAGAAATAGAAAGGAAAAAGACGAAGCAGTCAGAAGTTTATTCTTTTTTCAGGTATTAGGTTTGCTTTGTTAGTCAGCGGGAGCCAACGCAATAATCGGAAACTTTTTATGCGGAGTCGGAGTATTTGAAGTTTTTCGTTAATTTTTTTTTGCTTGCCTTAGAAAATGATCCTGAAGTGCATTGGAAGACTTAGTTTTTTGTCTGTATGTAGCAGAGTTAGGTTATTAGTTAAGTGCGCATAATTTTTTATGATAAATACCTTAACTTGTCAAAAAAAATCGTAGATATTTTTTAAATAAGTCCCTCAGAAGTGTTTAAAAGTCTTTTTCGGTATTTTCATGAAAAAGTAAATTTAACTAAATTAATGTAAAGAATATTCCAGAGACGTGGATTCCTTGTGAGTTGTCTACGAACGTGATAGAAGGAAAATCCCTATTTTTTAAGATTGGTGGAAAAAGTTGGCACATCGTTTCCTAAAAAAATTTAAATTTTACGCAGGTATTTGTTTCCTTAAATGTCTGCATGCTCTATCCCGGAACGTCTTTACAAACTTGGCTCAATCTCATCTCTCTGATCATCAATACATTTCTTATCATTACTCCAATTCTTTAAATGTTTATGTACTTGTTTTCGATATTTTTAAGTATTTGATTCTCGTCACTTTTCATGCATTTTGTTTCCTCTTATATTTTGTACATGTTCTTACTATTGGGACACTGTTAATTGGCCTTTATTTGTATCAGAGGCTATCGAGAAAGCTCGAACCTCCTGTTCTATGTATGAAGCTATACATGTGGGAAACATCCAACAATGTCATTAAAATATCAATTACTCCTCTGCAGGAAAATAACTGTAAGCTCTTTTTCTGTGTGTACTGCGCGAAAAATGCTCAATCCTTCTTCGAATTACATCTCGGAAACAATCACCAACATGCTCTTCTTTGTGCCAAAGCGTGACTGACACGAGAAACAGAGGGGGTGCGAGGTGCCCGTCTTTTCTCTCCCTCCCCCCCCCTGTAATCCTTTAGCGATGATCTCCTCCCGTCCCCCCTGCACCCGAATACTCACCCCCCCTTCCTACTCCGTCGGCTCCTCCATTACCCGGCAACACGCTAATGGACGAATGCGTCTCCGAACGTTCAAATCCAGCGGTAATCTTCTTCCACACCTACTCCTTCCCCCCCTTCCCTCCATAACTATCCTCGGCGTCCGTCCCGTAATCCCCAGCGGCGGTAACATTAGTGCCCAGCTGCATTCTCTCTTCTTTCTTTCTTTTCCATTTAGTCGGATGAAAACGCGTTTTCCCTCGCACTCTCCGCTCTCAATTCACGGCGCAGTTACAAGGCGCAGTCTGTAGTTACCGCTTCTCCACTGCAAGTATACTTCTCTATTTCTCTCTCTCTCTCCTGGATGCATTTTTGCCAGCACCCGCAGACGGCGCGTCGTCCCGGGACCTTTAAGGTGCCTTCTCCCTTCACTGTTGGGTCATTCCCTAGTGTTTGTAGAGTTTTCCTCGCGGAGTTTGCCGTTGCTTTATTTTTGCTCCAGAATTCTCCTTTATGCTCCGGAAGTGGTCACGCACATCTTATTTTGCCCACTCGACTATTATTTTTGTGGATTTTATACTTTTTTTGTTACTCTTTCATGGAAATTTTCATAGCCTACCTCTGTGGCGGTGGTGTAAAGTCCTGCTAAACAGAAGGTCGCAGGTTCGAGTCCCGTCTTGGTTGGGTTTACGCTGTCCAGGGCATGTACGTTCGTACACGTTCAATTGTTAAATCTTATGAATACCCCGATGTAAAGGCCAAATAGCGATGTTTTCGGTGGTGTGGCAATAAATACGAATAATAAATAAATAAATCCTTTTCCTGCCCGGAAAATAGAGTATTTAGAATTTGTTTATTTATTATTGATCTTAGTCGCAGCCGTCGTAGCCACTATTTTTTTCGCGGATTATGAATAAAGTGCATTCCTGGACGAGAAGAAATGGTGTCTCAAATAGCATTTGTTTTTTCCTATCAATTGAAGAACTTGTAGTTTCTATGAACTATAGAGGATAATATTCAATTATGATGTCAGTCCTCCCCATAAGAACATCGTGAAAATGCCTATGTCCAATCTCAATTCAGTGTTCCAATTTCATCTCCCTCTTTTGCTTTTCCGTTCCATTATTCATTCTTCCATCACGCCACTTAAGGAAGGGTATTGAGGTATTGCTACGTCTCGTCTTGTTTCCCTTTATCCAGAAATAAATTCATTTTTTATACCGAACAGCGTTTTATTTTCTCCCAGATCCTTTGAAGTGTCTTATTACTGTTGAATAACCTACGTAAGCTTCACGAATAATTCCTTTTCATGGGTAGTTCAGCCACAGAGATCAGCTATAAGCCTTCTTATTCTAAACACTTCGTGATATATCGCCGCTTTCCTATGTATTGCTGCTCAGTATCGCGCTGATTTCTTTTGCCGTAGTTGAATTTTCTATGGTGAAGCCTTCATGAATACAGCCGATAGCTGGGTTTATTTAGTGTTTAGTTCAGCTAAGCGTGGTTTTAGTTTACTTGCATTACTGCAGGAACCTAGGAAACTATAGGAACCGTAGCACCGTTTCTACAGACATTAAAGGTGAAGAGATGCTCAAAATGAGTTTTGTTTTGTCAAAAATTCCTATTCCTGGAGTTACATAACTTTCTCTTCATTTCGGAGTCCTTTGTTCTTTCATGGGAAATCTGATTCATCGGTCACTATGCTCTGACTTGGTCTTTTGAAATTATAATATAACTTTTAAATAAGTGAATATTTTCAGTCCCTACTTACTTTAAGTCTCAAGCTTTTAGGCTCTCAGTGCTAGCTAACCTCATTTTTGTGTTTCTGCGCAAGGTTTTGTCTTGACAAGATTTCATTAGATATACGAATGTATTCAGCTGGTACGCTGTTCCATATCTATTTTTTGTAAATCCGTTTCTCTGAAACCTATAACTTTGACTAGTTACTCATATTATTTTCATCGTAAATTATGACGCATATTTACTGTGTGCTGGAGGTTTTTGCTGCTAAATACTTCTTGTAATTTGTCATAAAATGAGCGGTTCGTGTGAGATATTTTATCCTACTGCAAGAAGGCATAATCGAAGTTTTTTTTTACAAATTTAGCCGCTAAGAATTATTATCATTTTCGAGTTTTGTACATTCTCATTTAGGCTTAGGGTGCGAGGAGCAAGTGAGGTGGCTACGCAGTAAAATGGAATCTCCACCAGAATTTGACTCATGGTCCTTTGAATATTCAATACGGACATATTTGTATAAAACTGACGCAGCCGATACTAATTCGTATTTTGAGTAAAAACGGTGATTTAATTGAAATTAAGGAAAAATTAGAGTTATGGCAATTAATATTCTCCCCTAATCAATAAGAAATTGGAAACACAATCATATTTTACCCAAGGTAAAACAAATTTCGACGTTTCCTCAATGCATCAAATGTGACTCTGAATACTGGTGGAAATTCACTGGAAATATAAGTAATTCCGCTTAATGCATTATGTTAACCATATTAAAGCACTTATTCCCTTCACCTGAATATCAATGTATTTGCCGTCGTAGCGTTCCTCGCTCACTCTCTGTCTGATTTATAGTAGCTTCTTTGACAGTAACTAAGTCGGCTATTTGGAAAAGACTGCTATTTAGGTCTCGTCACCCCGCGGTAAACAGTGCTTAGCTTCAGGATTCTAAAGGAACACGCCTTTGTGCTTGGTTTTTATTTGTAATTTCTTGCTCCATAAAAATTACAAAGTCTTATTAACTTCGAGGATAGCTTAAAATTACTATCGTCCATCGGATCTCATGTAAATAGTCCATCGGAATTTATGGTATTTCCTTCATTTGCGGAAAGAAATCATACTCGAAACTCTGTCATTGGCTGTTAGCCTTTCATCATTTTTAACCTTCCTGAATTTATATTGGTTAGTTCTTCAAACACTGAGGCAATTTATTCATCAAAATATCTTTACATCCAAAGCCACTGAATCACTTCTAAATCATCCTACATCAAATTTTGGTGAAAATAGCGATTGGACGACTCGCTCAGCTGTTTGACTTGAGATGGCAGTGATTTTTTTGTTAACTCACATTTCCTCCTCAAAAAAATGAGTTTCAAATAAAGGTGCATATGCACTTCTCGCGTGGTTGGAGTGGTTAAATAGAAACGATGCGAAAAGAAGTCATACTCATATTTCTTCCGTTGGTTTCAAGCAGTTATTCGTCATTTTTAACATTCCTGAATTTGGATTGGTTAGTTCCTCGAACACTGGCGCAGTTCATTCAGTTCAAAATATCTTTACATTCCAAACCACTGAATTACTTCTCGGCCATCTCACATCAACTTTTGATGAAAATACCGATTTGACGACTAGCTCAGCTTTTTCGCTTGAGGATGGCTATTATTTTTTTTTTACCTCACATTTCCTCCTCAAAAAAATGAGCTACCAACGAAGGTGCACACGCACTCTCGGTCTGGTAGGGGTAGTTGAGGAGAAACGAGATGAGGGAATGCGTAATTATTTTCCCATCATCCCCTTCGAGCTGCGTTTCCTTCTCCAAGTCGGAAACGTGCCCCTCTCCCCTGGTTTGACGTCACCTGCTAATCCGTCTCCATCGGAGTAGAAATGCTTTTCTTCTTCAACCTTGGAGTGGTTCGTAAGGGTTGGATCTGGCTGGTGAGTCAAAGAGGGTGGTGGAGTTTTGAAGCGGGAGAGGGTCTTGGAAGGGCATAATGTTCGTGGCATGAGTCTCTCCAACCTCTCCCCTTCCTCTTCTCCTCGATTAGATGCCCTCCTCCTCCTCCTTGGCTTCGGGTGGACACGCGTCTCCCTAATATGCAAATGATTCTCGCCAGAAACTTCTCCTCTCTCGCTCCTGTCTCCCTCCTCGTTTACACTCCGCCTTACGCAGTCGGAAACGTGGAGCCGTAATGGGTTGAGACCATTTTGGCTCCGGAGCATGTCACCAGCTGTATTGCTCTTCATTAATACGAACGGAAAGTTGATTCAATTTCATACAAATACTATTTTAGTCCATGTATTTTTTTTTAATTCATCATTCTGTAAAATGAATCACAAAGGACCGTAATAAGAATGCACGATTAAAATATTGAGTGTAGATTAAATTTAAAATAAATTAAAGACTTTCTGGAATTGCTTCTATAAAGATTAAATAAAATAACTTTGTTTTATCCCACACTTTATTTTTAACGTGATAGCATTAGATGCTGAAACACGGGTCGTGCTATTTAAAATAAAGTGTGGGATAAAACAAAGTTATTTTATTTAATCTATAATGAAGCAATTCCACAAAGTAATGCCTGAGACCGTGTCTTATATTAAAATGTTGAGTGTTTACAATTTAAATCCAGAGTTAACGACTTCTTCGATTTAAGGAAATGATTTGAACTAAACGTTATTATGAAATGTTTTGTTATGCTGTAATTTTAAAACATCCTCAAGTTAAATATACGGCTGCATCAACTTCTGATTTACGCTAACTAGGCATCATAAAAACGACCCTTAATATTGAGTGACCGTGCTCCTGGTACTGAATTCGTAGCAGATTTTACGAGTTTATCCGTACATCGTGCTGAAGTTTGAGAAATTGGCAGAATTATGATGGGAAACGGCGTAAAATTTCATTTCTTTCCATCCTGTAATGCTCACAAGGAGGAGCAATGATTAAATAATGGGACTGAGATCATCTTTCTAACATTTTCTAATGAAATTTTAATTGCTAGATTTATTTTTATGGTCACAAGAAACTGTTTGTGAGTTTTCGGGTTTGTTCTCGTGTTGATTAATTCTTGTGCCTCTAGCCTCGCTGACATTAAAAAGCCAGCATGTTAACTGAATTAATCAAGGATAAATCGACGCGGGATTAGCAAAAAAGTACATCACCTAATTTATATAAAAGCTTCGTTACCACAAGAAACGTTTTACCTCAGATGCAGGGAAATAGTATTATATTAGCACTGATGTTTCCTCTAATTAGCTGAGAATGAGACAGTTTCTTTGCAAAATGTTAGAAATATGAGTCTTCTCTCTCATGTAGCGTTCAAATCCTTTAATAAAATACTATAAGTTAAATTTTAATGGACCGATTCTGTCATCAAATTTTATATCAATAGGGTAGTTTTCTTTATCAAAAAAAATGAAAGGCATTGCTTGCGATTCGTTACCCACCATTAGTGTATTCATAATATACAAATTATTTGGTTTTAGAAATACTGGTTTAGACGAATGACAATGGTCAATTTTATCCTCATTTGAAAAAGGCCAGATTGGCGCCCATGCGATGCCACTCCACGTGACGTCACAGGGACCTAGTTTCTATACGAGTAGATAGGAGTTTTACATCGTTTGAGATTACCAATGCATGCATGAGGCACAGAGCTCAGGGAAACATGCCTTAATAGTCACCTATTTAAACTACCTAAGGTCGCAAAGTTTTCTTCGTTGATAAGGTATTAATAATCCTTATTTAAGCCAAGCGCTATCAGGGTACTCCGCTACCTGCCAGCATCCTGCGTCGTATCAGCGATCAAAGCCTCGTCCCAAGGTCACCTCACTTGCGGCAGGGGGAACCAGAACGACGTCATACGGAGTTTTCCCAGCATTCATACTTAGCCTTCGCGTTTTCGCGCGCTTGAAAATGTTCACTTTTCATTTAATCGCGAAAAATAGATATCGTCATTTAAAAATCTAAGATCGTGAAATACGTACTCCAGGAGTAATAATCTTTCGATTTAGGCAATAAAAAAACAATAGGAAACCACTCTCTAATTTGTGAATATTGCATAAATTACGAAAAAATGCTGCAACTCTTGACGTCAATGTTAGTACTTTCTATCCAGATTTTCATATGCAGGTACGTTCATTTAGCTAGTTTTGTCCTATTAACCTTCGTCGTACCTCTGGGTATGAGGCTTCGATTAGTTTACCCTCGCCGCATCAGCCGGTCCACTCCCTCCCATTATCACCCTCTCCATTCACCCTATCTCAAACTATCTTTCCCCTACTCTATTTTCATTAGAGTGCAAGCCAAATCCCTTTCCCTTAGGAGATTCTGGTCTGCCTAAACTCAAGGTGGTATACGCGCACGTACGAATTCCATTACTTTAGGGTTTTGACCCATCTGAGTTATGCCGTGAATGCGTAGGCATTCTCTCGTGCTCGAAGCCAGCAACTGTTTTGATTTGATATGGTGGTATCGAATCCCCTGAGATAATGGAATTGCTTTATCTCTGGTCGTGAATCGAAGAAACAGCCAACTCTAGATAATTTTCATTTTTGAAAATGCTTTAATCACAAAGGTATGTCGTTACAAATAAATTCAAATACATGAATAAGCGGATGACTTGAAGCGGATGAAAACCATATCCTATATACTTGAAGTTCTTTCGCTTCAGGAGTGCTAAATGAAAGAATATTTTCGTCTCTTCTTTCTAGTTGAGATAAATGTTATCGAACTTCACCATTTCTGGCGAGCGTTCGCAAATCCACAATATATGGAATCCGCGCTTCGCAAATAGTGTTTTGACCACACTGTTCTTTATTGCTATTGCAATAACGTATTAATTTTCCAATAACTTCCTTGGTAATACTCTTCTGTAGGATTGATATTATGGTCATTTGTATTTGCTATAAAAACCCTTTGCTTTCTCTATAACAACAATATGAAAATGGTACACACAAGAACGTGGAAGTGATTACTCAAAGTTGTGGCAATAATAATTTGATGCTATTGATTTCTTTACAATCAACTGGTATTTCTTGTGCATAAAATACTTAAACCTAAATTGCCTTAATTCATTAACCCTCGAGCGGGCGCGCCTGATATTTTAACATGGCCCAGCGCGTGGCGTACTTTGTCCCCGATGTATGCATTTATATGATTACAATCGATTTTAAAACATTATCTTTATTTGTAGAAATTAGTTCAAGCTTGTACATATTTAGGTGATACAGGTATAAAGGTGCACATGTGGTACAGGTGGCACACGGCCAGTCACGTGGCGTAATTTATACGCCACGGATGCCGCGTCCCTCTTGCCGATCTAAAAAAAATTACTACAATACTTTGCGCTTTAAAAATCACGCTATAGATAGTCAAAATGACATTGTAAGAATATGCGAGGCCATTAAAGAAAGCTCGAGGAACAAGGCCGGTCGCGCGGCGTACTTTGTACGCCACGGGTGTCGGTTCTTCTTGTAGATTTAAAAATAAATTAGTTACAATACTTCGAGCTTTGAAAACTCGCACTATAGACTGAAAGAACACTATAAGAATACACGAGGCCATTCTACGAGAGCTATCATCTGTAATGACCTAGGACTGGCAGGAAATTAGGGATAATAATGTATTTAGCCTAGACGTGTTATACTGGGTTCAATAAAATATTTGGTTTCCGGTCGCTGGGAAAGAAAATACGGTAGGGGATGGGTCTTGTATCTTTTGTTGATGCAGGTAAAACGGGTGATGGGTTTTACTTTTTTGTGGCAAAATGAATACCAAGCAATAAAAAGTCGTTATTTTTTGGAGTGGGAGAAGTGCATGTTGCATGCAAAATATACGCCAAGAAAAATTTTTCCGACCCGAAGCAACTGGTCATTGAGCTTGACTTGGCATGTTTCATGTTGGCGATATCGATTGGTCGTTGACATCACTTGGCCCCGTGTTGCGAACTTGTACCTCATGTGGTTTTCCTGTGACACAGAAAGGAACTTTGGGACCCAGTATGCTTAACTGCTTTTATTTTTTCCACGAATTTTATTCTGGTCCTTCGCTCTCTCCTGCCATGCATCATGGTTTGTTATTTTTAGTGTGGTTGCGGGATGTGGAAGCGGACGAAGGAGGATGTACAACTCACTTCCTTCGAACGGAATGATGGATCATGGTCACTCGCCGCCACTTGCACCGCAGTTAAGTGAACATCTGGGGCACACACAGAGTTTGGTATTGTAAGCGTCCCTTGAATTGGCGAGATTCGTGGAAGGGATATTGAAAAACGATGGTGACGTATAAAATTACTCGCCTCCCATTCAGTGAGGGCACTTTCTAAATCCAAAAGGGATATTACGGGGGTCGGGGAAATCCCGTCAGCTGCTCCCAAGCCGTGATTATGGGTGCTAGGAAGGGCACTCCTGTGTTACGCGGGCTCTTATGACAGGCGTAACGCCCCATTATATGATCGCATAGGTCGGGAATGGATTTTACTATCGAATTAGGGTGGGGAATTTGAAGCGTCGAGTGCGTTTTCAGATAATTAGGATTGAGGAAAGAGGACGTGTGGTGAATTGCAAAGTCGGCTCTCTGCACAAACAGCAAGGTTTAACAAACCTTTGCTCTAACACAAGCAGTTAAGTTTTACAACAATTCATGCAGTTTGTCAAATTAGTACATATTTTAATTATTGTATCTTTTAAAGTTCATGAGAATATGTTTTGTTGAGAAGACTTTGCCTACATCTCTTGAATATTTTGGCAACAGTACCTCTTTAAAATTAAGTATTTACTCGTAATTGCCTAGTGCATATAAAGCATAGTGCTGTAATTGAGAATTTAAAGCATCTGAGCTTCATTGTGTCTACAAAATATCTGTGTAAATACCACCTCCGTTTTGGCGTAACATATTTCGATATACGCATCAATATGCTATCTCCCAAGCCATAACTTTATTCCAGCAATAAGTTGGTTTACATCAAAATCTATCCTCTACAAATCTATCCTATACACGTTGATGGCTGGTATGTAGTCACAACATACTTCACGCTCTTCGCTTGGGATTGTTGGCAGGTGAATAGATTTTGATGGAAACCAACTTATTGCTGGAATAAAGTTACGTAATATTTAGATTGCTTGAACAATGGAGAATGGATATTCTTAAGAGCGACACGGAGAACATAATATTAGAGCCCCACTATATTTCCAGGTACGATAGAAGCGATAAATTAAGAGAGATGTTTTGCCGAACTGATGGATATGGGAATTCGATTTTTCCCCGAACCATAAAGGACTTTAATAAATGGTGGTTCTAACTTTTTTAGAGTACTTATTTGTACATGTAAACGGCTGGTGTCCTAACACCCCTTGCCACACGGCTTTTAGGCGACTTGCGTGGTATTATGTAGTAGTAGATTTCTTTCTTCGATTTCAATTCCCTGAATACCTACAAGTTAACGGGTGGTATGTAGGTAATACGTACTTCACGCCCTTGGCTTGAGATTGTTAGCAGGTGGACAAATTTTGATGTAAACTAACTTATTGCTGGGATAAAGAGTAAGAAGAGTAATGAATAGTGATGAATTTGATATATTATTTATTTATTTATTTAATCCAGTCCAAAAACAGCACGAGGCCAATTACAGGGGACTCACAATAACAGGAGAAACAATTTAATAATATTAAGCAAAGTAACCAATAATGAACAAAAAATATTCAACAGTATTTACAAATAAATATCAAAGGATAGCATATTTCATTGGGTGGTGCGAGGAATTGGGGGAAAATTACGATAGTGATGGTGCAAGATGGATGTGGGATGAAAAAAAGGATCAAAATTTGGACCACATTTGGCATAGGAGCTAATGGAAGAAGGAAGTCTGAATAGAAAATTACATTTAGGGGCAGAAAGGCGGGGGGTGAAACAATGAAATAGGTCACTCGACCTTGTCGTGCGCGAAGGAACACGAAGCGGAAAAAAAGAAAGGTCAGATCACGTCAAAGTGTGTATAAAATGTTATTCATACCCGTAACTACACGTTATTTCACCCAAACACTCGGATCAACTTGTCCGTCGGCAATACGAGTGACGACTTTTGCAATCCCATATAAATGCACGGTGGGTGAAAACACATTTTAAGGCCGACTTGAGGACCCTCTTTTGTTATATTCGTAGTCTTACTATGATGATTTTTGACTGGGAATATTTCTGCGAGGGATGGAAAGCAAACCACGAAGGCCAGCCGGGTGCGGGTGAGCGAAAGGGGTGAAGTTCGCAGAAGGGGAACGTAATCACGCGGAGCAGAATTGGGAAAAGGGGGAGAAGGGCCCGGCGTATTTCGTGAGAGGTCGTCGGGGTTTCGGTGGCTGGGATGCAGAGGGAGGGAGTCGTCGCAATATGACGCGAGGGACGGGGGTTTGGACGTGAGGGGAGAGAGGGCGTCACACGGGGAAGCATCCCTCCTTTGCGGAATGGCACCGCGGATACGGAAATCTGTAACAGTCACGTCCCGGCAGTATATACCACGTACGCCCGCGCCGCACCGCGCCGGCCGGCCAGCCTGCCGGAGCTCCAGCTTCCCTCCGCACGATGGTTGTTGCCCCATCTCCACCCGACTTTTCGTATCCTTATCCTTACATAGCTTCATGCCCCGTTCAGTCGACGTATGTATCTATCAACGTACCCTCTGCCGCCCGAAAACGTCTTGTCAAGGCTTATCCTTACGTTTTTATCTCGTCGTTTCTCATGATGTGAAGTAAAGATACTTTTCACTTTTCCACATAGGTATTTATGTGTAATATTTTAAAGTATCTATTAATGTAAACCATCTATCAAACTATTTAGAAGATTTCTACGAGGAAAAAAAGAGTTAACAAGAAAATAATTTAAGGAATAAAAACCCTACCTAAAGACTCGACAACACCCTCATAGAGAGTGGACACATTTCCACACACATAAATATTTATGTGGAAAAGTTGAAAGTATTTTTACTTCATATCCTAACATGGACTTCCACAAAGTATCACTCTCCATCATTATTTTCATTGTAGTTTCTCATTAGTTTGCCCTATCGCTGCAGTTAATGCAACGTGTACTCATACTGACGTCATGGAATTCGTTATCCCTTTTTTAAATTTATTTAAAGTAATTACATAAAGTTTTTATTCGATTCATATTAGCATTTTCTATTTATGCCATTTTATCTCTGGTAGAATTCTTCTATTTTTTCTTAGGGATTCACATAGTGGAAAGGAAATGGTAAGCTTAATTATATGAAGAGGTTATTGCCATGCAACAGGATAGTTCCATGTATAACGGAGACGTTTTGTGTTTTTTATCTTCCCCCATAATGGGAATTCTTATAGCGCCATCTTGATGAAATCGTGATTAGCTAAATCAAAATTTTGGTGAGCACATTTTTCGATTTCTGCTATGCTTATTTAAATTGCAAGTGGTCATTTAGTGAGTGCTTGCAGTAATTAATGGTGGTGTTTGATATCAATGGAACGATTGCGAATTGTGTTCCGCTTTTTAATAGCTTTTATTGTCCATTTAATTATGCCTACCTTCAATTACGGGTTAGAAAACTAGAGGCCTCAATTCATTTCACAAGCATTATCCATTTTATGGCTCCAACCTTACCGTTTGTGGGTTTTGATATTTTTTGTGTGGCATTAATTTTAATGGTACTAAGAAATAATTAAACGCTTACGATTTATTTCTGCTATTTGGGTGTCACATAACCTAAAGTAATCTTGGCATAAGCTCGCATGTTAAAAATATGGAAAACTTTTTTTTCATAAGCAAATGCTACTTTAGAGCAATTATCATACTTAATTGCTTTAGAAGACTAATTCTCAGCTTTGAATAGTTCGTAGTATATAAAATGATCCCCTAGAATCTTTCGACAACAGGAACGAGTTTTTGGAATTCGGCAGTAAGGAACTTAAGTATTGACTCAAGAAACTGCATTGAGGGCTGTTATCGTGCAAAGGTTTCGGATGCAGTAAACAGTCAAGTATGATGTTTGCTTATCCGGTAATATGTCCTAAAGGCTTTCCCTGCTTTGTATACGAGGGCCATTACTTTTAATCAAGGGCTACATCCACCAGATTACCTCGTCACCTTCTGCAATCGATTTTTAAATAAATTTACATTTAATTCTGTCGATATTTTTATGGCATATGGAGCAAGTCTGGGCGTGATTGATTATTAGCATATAATCGCTTCATCCTTTCTCAATTCAAAAAAATTTTCCTCATTCGAAACATAACAAAAAATAACTGATTTTATGGACGGTTATATTTTAATTAAACATTATTTTTTCGCATCTAAACCTCAATTGAATGAGGAATTGCATGTGCGACCCGCGGGATCCCAAACCGCGCACGAAATGTCCAGCCACCTTGATTAATCGACCTTAATAACGTCAGAGCATGAAAATATCCACCCGTCATCGCAGTTTTGAGTTTCCAAAAGGATTGGCATTGCCCTGTATGGGCGCAAAATATTTCGAGAATTAAATGAAGTCCCTCGTGGATAGCTTGGTTACAAATGTTTCATCTCCGCAACAAATCACTCCGCTTCATTCGGGCACACGTGACGCCGCTATGATGCAACAGCGGCCGTTACTCAATCGAGGGAAATATACGGTCGCAATCGTCATGAAATCATTCGCTACATGGAATGCCGTAAATCTCTACCACGAATTAGGTGTGTAAACGCGCGGTACAGGTCGGGAATTCGAGGAATAAGCGAGAGAAGTAACGCGCTTGGTTACACGCTTGTTTTATATGTTGCCAGAATGTGTGTTATTAACCATAGATTTGGAATGCACCCATATTTGGCTGCCTTTTTTTTGGTGTTTACATCGGGGGTATGGAAAAGAAAGTGGGCCTGCTGCATAAAATCCGCATGATCAATGAGAAGTAAAGAATGATTGCTTCATGGAAATTATGAACCTAACAGGGATTTGTATTGGTGTACAGAGTATTGATGCTTTTTGGGTTCTCGGAAGTAGATGCGACCTATTGAAACTTGCGCTGAAGAAAATGAGGCTCTATAAAATATAGTTAACAAAGTATTGATTGGAAAATGCTGATTCTTAGGTTTCCGCGAAGTAAATCATGATTTTCTATTTTTTCCAGCTGCAGCGCGTTCACAATTATCGTTGACAACAGTTAAAATTTACACTGACAACTGTTGTCAACGCGGTGTTACTGGAAAAAAATGCTAAATTAAAATGCAACTTGGGAGAGATGAATTGAGAATGCCGTAGATTCTACCAGAATTTTTTAAGCAAATTGAAACGGGTCACCACCGCGATTATAACCGGTTTTGAATGGCCATACAGTACTGATCATGGAAATAATGTCATCTCATCGTGGTACAATTTGGCAAGTTTTTTTACCGTCAAAGACGTGGATAAAATACGTCATTGTAATGAGCGGTTCGACCGAAAAAAAACGAGCATCTAGATGCACATGCGGGAGGAAATGATGTCGACAGATCCTCCAGTTGCTCGTCAAACTGCATGGAATTACTGAAGGGTATGCAGGGGGATAGGATATATTAATTTTAGTTCGGCAACATTCAAAGTAAGAGGGAATGTGGAATGGAAGGACAGAAAAAGAGGGATGTAATGTGCTGCGGGATATTGGGTGATGAGTTTCAGAGGTTTCCATGGAATTTCTCAGATTCTGCGAGATGGAGCCGTCGAAAGGGAAGGGATAGGATAGGGGAGCAGAAGGGGGATCGAGGGAGCATGCAACGGATGAGTGGCTTAGATCCCCTTTACATGTCACTTCTTCAATACCCTCCCCATCCCCAACGTTTCTCTGTCCATCCCACACGGGAGCCCGAGTTGCACACCCCTGACGTCGTCTCCCCCTGACTAAAGAAACTGATGTGGTGGGGTAGGGTTTAAGCTCTGGAGTGGGAGTGATTCTGGGACACAAAAGATGGACCATTACGCGACAGAAGCTGCGGTCGTGGGAGATTTCGTCCCAGGGTGGCAAGGACACATTGGCTCTCTCCAATAGGCATGCTTGGTGGGCGATTTGGCCATTGATATTCAAATAATTAACTCCGATTTCCTTTAACAACAATGGCTATCGATCTTCGATAGTCAAAACTGGTAATCGATTATCGATTTTCAATTGCGGCTATCGATTTTCGATGTCCAAAGGTGGTCTGGTCCACAATAGTTATCTGTCTTCGGGCAAATATGATCATTGATCGTCGATGGTAAATGTTGAATATTTTTTTATGGTCAAATATTGGTAAACGTTTGTCCAACGGTTCAACAAGTGCCATCCAGTATTGATTTTTACGTTGGACGATAATTGGCTATGAAATTATACTGTCACTGGTAAAATATGGTAAATAATAAAAAAATGTAATTTATTTTTGATTTTCGAATACAGTAACCGGATCATTAGCTACTGATGGCCATCAGTAGTCTCCGTAAGTCGATGGACAACTTTTATCTACAAATGTCGATAGCCGTCGATGGTATCTGTTGGCTTCCCTTATTTCAACTAGCGACCGACTCTAGCCTTGGGAGCTAATGGTGGGGGAAGATTAAATCATTGAAATAGAGATGGTTCTCACACAAAAGGAGGGACCATTAGGTGACAGAAGGCGCGGTGTGGGAGATTTTGTCCCAGTGAGACAGGGATACGTTGGAGTCCTCTTCCGCCCTGAGGAACACATTTGGGGGCAGCTTGGATTGTGGTTTGCTAAGCCGTATTACTGGATAGCATCTGAGAGTAGGCTCCATTCTCGGAACTGATTTTATGTACACTACAGTTTGGATGCGAGCCTTTTAATATTCATCAAAAATTTATCAAGGTAAATTTTTCATTCACACGTCTATTTATCCTATCATGCTTTGGGCTAAATTATTTAAGGATTTTTTAATTTGCTTGCGAACGGAAGGTAAAAAGTGACTTAAATGGCACACGAGGAAAGCTTTGGCTTCAAATATTTTCAACACGACATCATATAATCCTATGGAAAAAAAGTTTTTGATATATTCATTTCATAAACTTTAAAAATGTGAATGGCATAAGATTCTATGTGTACGCGCTACGTTTTTCAGAGTTTCTCTGAGTAAGCTCCTTCAAATTATAATTTTGATGGGTTCAACAACGCCTAATTCTCTTATTAGTAAGTAAGTAGGTATATTCGGCGTAACTTTGTGATACCTTTCCATTATGGAAAATAAATAATAATACGCCTGATGAAGTTCAATATAAGTATATTCTAAATGTACTCGACCCGGCTTTCGTAGCATAGTCATATATTCCGGCACTGATACTGATTGATTGTTGTAGTTTCAGCTGAGATCATAGAGCATATTACGCCAACGGTTTTTCACTTTTTTGTGTTGTTGTCTGAAATGGTGAAGGCTACCGGTGTATTGGTTTGACGACTTAATAAACGAATTTCATTATAGTTTCTCCAACATATTTTATCAGATTATATGTGATACGATTGCAAGTTCTTCGTGTTGAGGGAAGTTGTCATAATGGTTTTAATTATGCTCATACTTTTAAATGTAATTGCATACTCAGAAAATAAACTGTCTACCTCCTAGCTGATGTATTGTTTTAATAAAATGCGGGAGTTTTATCGCCGAACTGCACTTGTTTACCCAAACAAGTTTTGCTCAACTTAATCGTTTTCAACGAATTATATACTTATTGCTAAAAAATTATAGTTTTTCGTATTAGGATATACGGTGCCTAACTGCGTACTTTTAATTATCACCATGGAATTTGGCCGGCACATTTAAAAATGGACATCATTACTCCAGTTGACCATTGGAATCGGTGTTGATTGATTGATTGTTAAGATTTTGAGCCTCCTTCCTCACGTTGTTTCATCGTCATCCTTCTTGTCTCTTCACGCTCGCAGTGCCGATGGCCTGATTCAACAACTGCAAGGCTGTTGATTCACCTCAAGCGCAATCGGCTTGGTTTGCGACGGATACGGGGGACTGTGTGGTTTTCGTTCGCTCAAGTGGTTTATTAAATAGTAAGGGTCTTGGCCTACCGCGCCCACATTCCTCTCAGGCATCCCGTCAGGATCGTGCTCATCATGAAGCCGCAGGGTATCAATTTGGGAGAGGCCACGTGTGCAGATTTTCTCCTGAGAGACGTCTTCTAACTAGATCATCGGGGTTCCTCCCAATGACTGAGATGCCGTTTGCCCTGTCCTCAGACGAAAATGTGGTCAAATTCTCTTATATAATTTTAATTTTATTACTCATTTGCACTCAAAACAGCGCAAATGTGGTCTTTCACGACGGGACATAGTTAACAACAATGAACGATCACAATAACCCATGTCTTAGAAAGGGGCCACCTATCAAGGCGGGACTCGAACCTGCGACCTTCTGTTAGGTAAGGCGAGAAGCTATCAAGGCAAACAAATTTCAGTTATTTAATCAATGGGACTTAATTTATGGGTAGACTGACAATTTTAAGTAGATTTGTGTAAAAAAAAGCTACTTTATAGCTTGTTCCTCTATCGTTTTTATTAATATATTTCAGTGCTATTCTGCCTTGCATATTGCAATACGTATACACATTTGTGGTCTTAATTTTCAGGGACAGATTTCTGCTACAGAATTTTCTGCTGCAGAAGAATGATGAAAATCAAATGGATCGACCGAGTTAGTAACGAGGAAGTCCTAAGAAGGGTAGGAGAGAAGAGAAGCCTCATGAAAACCTTAATAAGAAGACGGAACAACCTTATATGCCACATCTTGAGACATGATGGCCTGATGAAGACAATCGTTGAAGGACAAGTGGAAGGCAAGAATGGAAAAGGAAGACCTCGAACAAAATATATGGAACAAGTAAAAGAGATGTGAAAGAGTAGAAATACGTAGGTGTAAAAAGATTAGCTGATAGGAGAACTGAGTGGAGAGCTGCGTCAAACCAATCCTAGGATTGTTGACCAGTGATGATGATGAATTTTCAGGGATGTAAAATATAAATCATTCGTGAGTGGTGTCAGGGCGTTTGAATGTAGAGTATTGTTGTACTTCTTTAATTACTATACAAAGTACATATCTGCCTCTAAGTTGATATCGCTGCTTTTATGGACTATTATATCCACAGTGGCGGTACCCATTTTTAAGCCTTTATGGGCCTTAACATTTCTGGTATGAATTTAGACCACATTATTTTGTGTATCAATTAAAAATATATCCTGAAAATGTAACCGCTTTACGAGTTTGTTGTATCTTTTTCAAGAAATTGAATCTTCATAATATATCCGCACCAGGAGACTAAACCGAATGGGATGTTTCCTATATATTCACACTCCGTAGTCAGCCACGGTTTAGACTTGTTGCTGTTGTGAATGGTTTCCATTACCGTATTAGAAGTTTTTCTCCCCCTATCCCCATTGTGTAAAATAAACCATATTGCCGGTGCCATATCCTCGACGTTCCAGCGAGTCATTCAATGACCACGGATGGATTATTTAATTCAATAATATTTTCTTTAATCCTTGACTGCTACTTTGATATACTTTGTTATTCGTCTCTTTTTTATCTTTAGAGAACTACAGGACTGGTGACATGATGATATGAGGACTTTTTTCATTTGAAATTCTTAGTTTGGTTTCTTTATCATATGAAGTATGTAAGTTTCCCGTGTGTGAAAACAGTTAACGAGGGAGAAATGTGAAAAAATATTTATAATAATTCCACTCATTCACATTTGGCGAAACCCAAATTTTGCTATCAAAGTGCGTATTATTCTCGGTGGTTACTTTTTCAAAAATGTTGGAAAAATGACCTCGGACTTAGGACACTTTTTTTATGAGCAGAAAGCGAAATGATTAGAGCCACATTGATAATTCTTCCTTGAATTCGTTTATTTACAATCACCAATATTTGTATTCATTCTTCTTTATTTTGGTGATGTGAAATCACCAAGGTAATATGTACGATCATATATTTAATCAAGCCATCCTTGACTCCTTTCGTGATAGTTCCTGGATGAAGGCAACAATGATTTATAGTCAAACTTCGATAAGTACTTGCGGATTCAACCCCTTTCCTAGAGAGGGAATGACTGGGGCATGAATATGCATTCTTCGCGTATTGAAGAGAAAAATCTTTTAGGGGATTAATGGCTGAACCGCGTGCCTCGATCCCTCCCGAAAACTTGGCTTCCAAAGTTTTCGCTCCCCAATTATCACGGCCATCTGTCTCTCTTACCTGCTCCATCTGATACCGCGCTCATTCCCCTACACATCCGGGCTCCCCCGCACCCTCATGGAGGAGTCTCCCACACCTCTCTCCTGCTCCCAACAGGCTCCCACTATCGCTCTTACGCTCATCGCACGGATGTAAGAATTTAGAATTCATCTGATTTCTCATCTCGGTCACCCGATGAGTGGATACCAGATGCATTCATCGTTCACCGGTAAAAAAAGAATATTCGCATGCAAGGATGACCCATCATCATCACTGGCATAGGCGGATCTAGGAGGGGGCGGGGGGGGGGGGGGGGCACGTGCCCCCCCGGACCCTTACAAAATATGCAAGATTTTTAATACGGTCCCATTATCATTGCGTTCGTTTTGTATTACGAGGTGTCCTTGCCCGCCCCCCCAGAAAGAAATCCTGGATCCGCCCCTGATCATTGGTCAACGAACCTAATATTGGTTTAACGCAGCTCTCCAATCAATTCTTCTATCAGCCAATATTTTCACTACTACGTGGTTCTTGTCTTTCACATCGTTCCTTCCCTCTAGCATATTTTCATTCGACACCTCCCTTTCCCGTTCTTGCCTTCCACTTGTCCCTCGACGATTGTCTTCGTCAGGCAATTAGGTCTGAGGATATGGCATATAAGGTTGTTCCCTTTTCTTGTCAAGGTTTCCATTAGGCTCCTCTTCTCTCCTACTCTTAAGGCTGGGACACAGTCAACGCTAAAGTGAAACGGTAAACGGAATCCGGGAGAACGTGAGACGGGGAACGCTACCGTGCGGTCACAATAGACGTTCCCGTGGCCGAAAAGAAAATTGACTAACGCCCGCGCAGTGGTTTTGTTTGTGGTCTTCAGTCTTTTCGTTTGTGCGCAGGAAGGGTTTTGGAAGAGTGTTCGAAATTACCTTAACTAACCTCTCTTCAGCTCACGTAGCACGACAACAGCAACTGCTGTATTCAGCAATGGGCGCCAACAATGCTGTATCGCTGTGATTGGCTTTCCGTGTACGGGACACGGGAAGAGATGAAAGTTGCCCATATCTCGCGTTTACGTACTCTCCGTAAACGGCGGTTGTGTCCCTTCCATAAGCTTTCCCTTCCGCCATATTTTTACCGATTCCCGTTAACGGCTCGCGTCTCACGTTAGCGTTCATCGTGTCCCGGCCTTTACTCACTCAAGGACGACCCAAAGAAAAAAATGTCGTGGTGGCTCAATTGGACAGGGATTGCAATACATTGTCAGTTGGAGGGAATGTGCTTCAGATCATCACAAAAACATTTGTGGGGGATGGTTTGACCCCTATACTCCAACCCCGCTAGCACGCTGCGGTCTTGCTTGCCGGAGAGTTAAGATGGCGTCAACGGATATTTTCGAGATTTGGATGCATCTTTGGAGCATCATTGAGTTGTCTCTCCTCCAGATTCGAAATCCGAAGCACACTTCCGGTATATTTCATTAGCAGATAATGGAATGTCCCTCACCATCTGTGTGCTCGATAACGCTACCTGAACCAAACCCGTAGAAATGAAGAGGAATAATTCATTGTGGGATGAGAGTTCCCTTCGAAAACCATAATTTAGTTAGTTTGATCGAGCAACCATAGCTATTGCCGCATTATAATATTTACGAGCGTGATGCGCCCGCTCCCAGCGGACTTCCCCCGCTCTTTTCAATGCAGGTCCACAGGGGGATAGGCGCGTTTCTAATTTTAAAATGCAGAAAAAAAGGCAGGGTCTTATGTACAAATTTTATTGGAATGTTCATGTACAATATTGAGGTCTGAGGACCTCTTAAAACAAAACATTGGAAGTAATTACACTATCCTCTGTTAAACGCACATGATGACTCATACTTACGTATCAACAGGAGACCTGAATGTGGAATCAGCCGCATTTCGATAAAAGTTATTTAAAGAATGCGAGATATTGTTGCAAATGAACAAATGTATCAGGTTGTGCGCCGTTAACGTCAGGAATATTAACCGTTTTTTTTATTATTTAAAAACCAATTTCAGGAAACAATAGCAATATTTAGGAAGTAAGATATGCCGTCGCATGTTATCTGATAAATTCTGTGCATTCTGGTACCTCATTTGTAGAGTTTGATTGCGTATAAGTTGAGAAAAAGGTATCAATACAGTAGAAATAATATAGAAGATGGTTAAAGCTTGAAGGTTTTTTTTGCCAATTATTCAAATATTTTATCGTCCTTTTTGGGATGGATAGTTATAATAGGGTAGTTTCCTTCCTCAAAGAAAACGAAAGGCATTGATTGCGATTCGTTACCCACCATTAGTGTATTCATATTATACAAATTATTTCGTTTTAGAAATACCGGTTTAGACGAATGGCAATGGTCCGTTTTTATCCTCATTTGAAAAGGGCCAGATTGGCGCCCATGCGATGCCATTCCACGTGACGTCACAGGGACCTAGTTTCTATACGAGAAGATAGGAGTTATACATCGTCTGAGGTTACCAATGCATGCATGAGGCGTAGAGCTCAGGGAAAAATGTCTTAATAATCACTTATTAAAACCGGCTAAGGTCAGAAAGTTTTCTTCTTTGATAAGGTATTAATAATCCTTATTTAAGCCTAGCGCTACCATTCAGCAGGGCAGCGGCAGCGGGAACCAGAAATACGTCGTACGGAGAGATTTCCCGGCTTTCATACTTGCGCGTCGCGTTTTCGCGCGCTTGAAAATTTTCACTTTTCATTTAATCGCGAAAAATAGATATCGCCATTTGAAAATCTAAAAGCGTGAAATACGAACTCCAGGAGTAGTAATCTTTCGATTTAGGCAATAAAAAAATAATAGGAAACCACCCTCTTACTCAAAGCTTTATGGCACTCATGGTGGCGGCTAAGAATTCTTTATTCTCTTTATTTGATGGGGGATAATATAAAATTTGGAGACATAAAGATGCATATTTTTAAATACAAAATACGTTTACCACTGAGAGTTTGTTGTGTAGTATTGCGTAGGTTATATTTACTGTAGGTTTTAGTGCATGCATTTCTGAATTTCTAATTTCTTTAACTACCCATTGACTATGCATGCTGTGCTGTGCATATTGGTCAAACTCAACCAATTTCTGCACACCCCAAAGTGCCTGTCATGTGCATATAAATGATGATGGCATTCACTCGCTGGTAATATCGATTCGGCAATCCTCCTTGAGGAGGAGGGGCAACTTTCCTCCTATTCCCAGCTCACCTTCCTCCCATCGCATCCAGCACAGCCGAACACCTCCGACCGCTACGTGGAGCATCCGTGCTCATCATCCGTTCGACTTGTCTTTGGCCCGTCACCATATCCTCCACGATCATTTGTATCCTCTCCCGGCGAGTCATTATCGCGCGCGGCTGGCGGAGTTTCTGCGGGGGAGAGAGGGTCGCTGGAACCCATCTTTGGGCTCTCGACTCGCTTGCTACCCCGAGTTCGACAAGGTTTCCCACCCGGTCTCCATTGTGTTCCTCGGGGGGATTACCGGGGAAGGATGGGCCAGTGTTCCCCTGCACGGATGGAGGTGGTGGTGATATTTTGAAGTAGCGCGAAGATTGGAAACGGGCCGAATGTAAAGAGCGGAGTGGCTGGCCACATGGGAACTGAAGAGAAGAAGGGAGGCGATACTTCTTTGGAGAGGGTTTTTGGCGAACCGTGCGAGGGGAAAGAGTCGGTTAGGGTTGGAATAATGGGAGATTGGGAGTTCCGAAATATATATATCGGGATTGCGGGGATTGGGGGATGATCGGGTGGGAGGCTTTGATATGTCTCTGTGAAGGAGATAGGACTGAGGAGGTTGCTGAAGGGGAAATTAATTGAATAAAGGAAATAAGGATGATAAGTCTCCGGAATGGGGGATCTGGATGAAATGGGATTCTCTTTTTACCCCTTGTCCTCCCGGTAAAGACCTACGATGGATATAAGGTCAGGGTTATATTTATATTTGGCGAGACGCTTACTATTTTAGTAAATACGTAATAAAAGTAATAGGGGGAATTAGAAGGAAATAGCAGCACAAATAGTTTTGGTAATTTCAAAATATTATTAGCGCGGTAGATAATAGTGAAATGGTCCATATAATTATAGTAAAATAGAAGAGTGAAAAAAATCACGCTTGAATGGATTCAAGCGTGATTATCTTTAAAATATTGTTATGTATTATTTCTACCCTTGTAATCATCGTCTCCTTTCTGAAAAAAATTTATAATTCTACCCCCATTTTCAGTCCTTAATTTTTACTCTCATATTTTAGGCGTCTCACCCTGTGGTTTCAGCGTAGAAATGATGTGCTTAATGGATTGGATTCGAATTGCGTTTCAACAGGTGCCAAGAGCGAGGCAATGTGATACGCCGGCGCTAATGGTTAGGAACAGAAAGCCCTCCTATTCTCTTCGCTCTCTTCCGCAGGCAGCTGTGAGGCCCAGGATAAATGGCTGTCTCTAAAGAATCGGTAAACAACAACGCGTTAGGAAATCTGGCCTTTCTGCGTACCACTTGAAACGTAAACTTTCCTTTTAGATGAGACTCGCCCCTTCAACCTTGTGTTATTTTGTTGCGGTTGAGTATCCACCTCTCTCTCTCACCTCCATTATTTTACTCCCAATCTATAACAATAGGGTAGTTTTCTATTTTTTGTAGCCTAAATCGATAGAATATTGCTCCTGGAGTAGGTACGTATTTCATGCTTTTAAATTTTTAAATGACGATATCTATTTTTCGTGACTAAATGAAAAGTGAAAATATTCAAGCGCGCAAAAACGCGACGGCTAAGGATGAATGCTGGGAAAAGCCCGTGTGACATGATTCTGGTTCCAGCTGCCGCCGTGCGAGGCGAGCGCCTATACAATGCAGGCTGCTAGGAGGTAGCATAGTACACTAGTAGCAGGTAGCGTTTGGCTTAAATAAGGATTATTAATACCTTATCAAACTAAGGAAACTTTCCGACCATAGGCAATTTGAGTAGGTAATTATTAAGAAATGTTTCCCTAAGCTCTGTGCCTCATGCATGCATTGGTAATCTCAGACGATGTAAAACTCCTGACTACTCGTATAGCATCTGGGCCCCTGGGACGTTACGTGGATTGGCATCGCATGAGCGCCAATCTGGGCTTTTTCAAATGAGGTTAAAATTGGCCATTAACATTCGTCTAAACTAGGATTTATAAAACCAAATAATTGATATATTATGAATACGCTAATGGTGGGTAACGAACACAATAAGTGCCTTTTGTTTTCTTTGATGAAGGAAATGCGAATGCCCAAATGCGAATATTCATTCCACTCTTGGACTACTCTCCCCCATGTCTTCGGGATAAATGCACTCAAGATCAAGACGCAATGAAATATAAAAATAGATAAATCAAAAAGGAGATATATTGTGTAAACTTGGGTTCTGTTGAGTTAGCTGAGAGTAAATTGTTAAGATCCCATTGTAATGTAAATATGAGCTGACTCAGTTTGATGAAGAAGTTAGTCATAGATACACGATGACAGAAAAGAAACTGCTTAAGTTCTGAGAATGAAAAAGGATATGTTTACATGTGGAATCAATAAAAGGGGAGTTTGAATAAGCGAAGGTGATCTTTTGTGTGGATGTAAATAAGATGTCATTCACTCGACTACGCTGAAGAGGCGAAAAGGCTCGCAAGAAAGTCAGTAAACTAAAAAATTGTGGTGTTGAAAGAGGATATGGACATTGATTCTTCATCGAAAATGGACTCCGAAATGGAGTGGAGGAGAGAGCACTATTTACCTCTTGGGCGAGTTTGGGATGTAGATAAGGTATGGGAAAGTGAAAAGCTGAACAATAGTTGTATTAAAAATAAGGGTTCGTCTAGATGCTTGAAAGATATGAAATAAGTTGGAGTCTCTAGTTAAGAAGATGCATCATTTTGGCCCCAACAATTGAACTTAACCGTCATTCTAAATGTCCTGCTTGATGAAGAACAAATGCATTCATGTTGGAATGTTGAAAATACATGCGCCAAAAATGTGTCAATTAATCTCAAACATGACCACAGTAAACGTGCTGAGCTAATTTTTCGCTTAGAAATGTACAAATCTATTTTCATTGGACAGATATGCATGTCAGTAATTAGTTTAAAAAGGTGAGGGTGGAGGTCATCTCAGACTTAGCCAGAGGCTAATGAAGCTCATACATTCATCTACATCCACATAATACCCTCCAAGCTGGCGTGTGGCAGGGGGTGTTAGGACACCAGCCGTTAACAGCTAAAAAAAATTAAGTGCTCTATCGAAGTTGGGACTAGCGTTTATTAAAGTCCTTTATGGTTCGGCGGAAAAACGAATTCCCATATCTATCCATTCGGCAAAACATCTCTCTTAATTTGTCGCTTCTATCGGACCTGTAAATATAGTGTGGCTCTAATATTATGTTCTACATGTCGCTCTTAAAGATATCCATTCTCAATTGTTAGAGCAATCTAAGCATTCAAGGAAGGGGTGGGGGGCAATCCCTTTTTCTAGGTCACAAAGCCCTTCGAAGATTATGTTTTCCGATTATTTCACCTAAGATTTAAACCCGGCACCTTTTATTAGCAGTCAAGAGCTCTATCCACCTGGCTATCGCGCTCCCTCATTTTATTTTATACACTGTGTACATTTTAAACCCCCCTTGATGTCATAATACCCAAAATTTTCAAGGTTGACGCTCTAGTTTTAAGGCGAGTTAATACGTCAGATAATCGAAAAAAATACGTACAATCGGATCGAGAGCTATGCTCTCTCATAATGAGTTTTTATGGTGAGGTATAGGTGAGATATTTAAGTTTTTTCTTCAAAACGAAGGCATATTGATGGCTAAGAGGCCACTCAAGTGATTTTAATGCAGCATATCTGCTAACTTTTCAATGAAGTGACGTTACATCATAGTATTCCATTCCACTCATACTCATGTATTCTTATTCTATGGTTATATCCATTTAAGAAACCAAAATTGATAATTATGTGATGGAATTTAAGGTCAGATATGTTGGTTTGCAATGTGTAGGTATCTGAATCAGTTATCAACGAAGTCTTATGCTTTACTTCCTCGTTTGGAGATTTGAACGGCCGATGTGAATTTCATCCCCAAAGCGGCACAAAAATGCTGGCCGTATGATGGTGAGCAGCTGCTCGACCGCCCTCTTGGACCGTTCCGCTATCTGTTGTATCCTTTTCTGAAAATTTGAAGAGGGGCAGACGGCAGGAAGGAGTAGGTAGTGAAAAGATTGACACTTCGGAAGTGCGTCGCTGAGGCATCTCATCGGAGTATGCATGCTGCTTTGGGATGGAAAATTATGACTGAGACCTCAGAGGCCTTATCCCATGGGCTGTTGAGTCCAGAAGCGTCGATTCTCACCAAATGTTCCGTGTTCAAATTTGAGGTCGTTTCAATTTTGGTTTCCTGAGATGGAGTTAACGAGAATTTTATAGCTTTTAACGGTTGAACGAGCAGGATTCATTTGATTGATGACTGACTCCTTAAATTTGTCTCCTGTCTGACTGACTGACTCCTGTCTTTTAAACTTGGGAACTATTTTTTTTCGCTTAGCTTGGGTCTTTGCTCTTATGAGTTCTTGCTCATGCCTCCAAGGAGAAAATAATGATTCATCTAAGTCGCAAAGAATATCAATTCGGAGCCATGTGCATTTTATAATGACTATTGTCTTAATTTACAGCATTAATCTTCCCCTTGTGTCACATCCGCTTACTTAGATCGCGTTATAGCTTAAATAATTTGAAAACTGGGACTTGCTTTTTAGATATTAGAGTAAATTAGTTTTTTTTAATTAGTAGCCTCATAGAGCTCTTATTAATTTTGAGAAATAAAATGTTTCATGGGAAAATTTGGTACAAAGGAACACTCATTTTGCAGTGTATGGTGTTCAGAAATATGTGAACGTTTATAAATGCGAATATTATTTGAAATTTAGAGATTTCCGGAAATAAGAGTATGCTTTCGCCGATATAATACACGTAAGGAACAGATCGTATGGACTGCGCTATTTTATGAGGATTATTGTGTGCCCTCTACTTACTAATACAATAATAACTACTTTCAACCGTGTCATCTTGATTTATTGATAATTTTTCGGCATAATTCTTCCACTTCCCGGCTTTACTGCATATGATAGGTACTCCATAGGCTCTCCTCAGTCGTAGTTTCTTAGCATACGTATAATGGCGACAGATATTTGCTAGAAGTACGCATTTACTGTTTATGAACAAAATTATTTTACGGTGGTTTGGGTTAGTATATAATGCGCCACGGAGGATGATGTTTTCTTCTTACTGCAAATTATAGTCGATCCACTGTTATATTTTTCTCTCTCCTTTTCAGGCAAGTAATTTGTCAAACTAAGAGAAGAACTGAGCGGCAACCTACAGAACACATTTTACAAGATATTTGGGAATTACCCAGCGATGAACCTAAACCACACCATTTGCACTTTCCTGAACTAGGTGGTAAGTTAGGATCTAAGAACTCTGCTAAAAATCTTCAAATGGACTCGAAGCAAAATTTGCGCCCGCCATCTGCGTATATCTTGTGATCAAATCTCGCAACAAGAATTCTGCGTCGTGTCCATGTAAGTTCGAATGATTTATCCAACAGAACTACTGAGAGAAGGCCCTTGTCCGTCCCGTTGGAGTTTGGTTTATCCTGCCACTTATCGTAATTATTCAATAATTTCAGCGACAGGTTCAAGGTTTTCAATAATTTCCGCTGCACATTGGTGAGCACATAGTGATCCATGTATTCACATTGTTTGCAACAAGTGTTGGCACTCGCAAGGAATTGAATAGAAAAGTTAGAAATAATGATAAAATATAAAATTTCATGCATAAATGTTTGTTAACAGCCCACATTTTATTTTATTTACGTCTGAACGACGGATCGCTCATCGTAAGTTCGCTGGTGGAGAATTTTTAAATGTGCGGTTATTGACGACAAATTAAGAGATCTGCTTGAGAATTATCCGAATTTTTTCCCCTGTGAAATCTTAACCAAAGCTTATGCATTCTGGTGATACACATCCTTGAACCATGTCGCATGTTTACCACTAGTCAGAACTTCGGGTTGGCCATCGGTGTTTACCTGGAAGAGGGAATAAAGGAACCGAAAATTGCAGATTAGCGAGTGAAAAGCCTATTTCTCAATGCCACCTCTCGACCTTTCCCTCCCTTTCCCCGCCTTTTTTTCTATTCTTCTCTCATCCCACGAACCCACCCGCTGAGTCTTTGCCGAGCTGTACAGTTTTCCCATTGGTTGGGAATTGTGGAAAGAGGGACTGCTGACCCTTGCATAAGACGTGTGCTCTATGGCTAGTTGAGAATGGATACCTTTGGCTGAGGTCGAAGCCGTCCGGAGATGAGCTGCTATTCTGAGTCCATCACGCTTCACCGCGCACGCACTTTGTAAGGCCACGGACGTCCGCTGCGCGAGAATGGTCTCATACACGCTCCAGTGGACCCTCGGGTATCGACGTCTTCATGAAAGGAGACGGAGTCCTCCAAAGTCCAAGGGGTCTTCTCGATTCTATTTTCCTGTTGGATGGCTCTGCCCCCCTTTTGCATGCTAACGGCTGCCGCTAAGCTAAAGGTCCTGTTTGATTTTTTTCCCATGGCTAAAGTAAAATTGTATTAGAGATCAGAGGTCGGTTGGAGTTACTATTAGGTGTAGCGGTTTCAGCCATCTTAACTACACGATTTCTATTTAATGAGGTATTTAAAAAAATCATAGCCATTCATTCATTTAATGAATTTATTTCTATGGTGTACTTAGTGGTGAGGAAAATTGACCTGTACTGCAAAGAGATTGATTTGATTCTTATAAAATGGTCTTCCATTTAGTATTCAAATCATTTGAGGCGCTTAACATCATTACGTTCACGAAGTAGGTACGTTAGGGGTATAAAAATATTGTATTAAATTGGCCATGGGTTCCTCAAAGTTGCATTTTCATGGAGGAGTAATTCTCGAAATAAGCTTATTAAACGAATTTCTTTGCACGTGCATATTTCTGATACCAATGCATATCGTACATTAACATTACGACTGCAATTCCGTGTAAGTGGATTGCACGTGAGAAAATTGCTTGTTATATCGTCTCTTAGTTTGCCACTTGAAGGTTATGGTTATCTTTTTTCATTTTTCGTACGGAAAAACCTTTCAGCTATTGCAAATTATCCGTTTTATTTTCTAAGAACTTCCAGTTTTCGCAAGTCTTTGCCAATTGCCAACTGTGGAGGTAATTGGGAAAGTAATAGTATAAATTACAGCAGCATTAGAAGAATTTGCGAAAATCAATATCTTTAACAAAAAATCCCTAAAATGTGAGCTAATTCATTGCGGTTGCTTCCTCTTTATTGTGCTGCGGGTGTCAGTTAGTATTTTTGGGTTGGAGATCCGGTTTTCATACTCCAAATTTTTGTCGATTGGTAACTATCCAGGAAGTGTATTAAAACCATTCTTTGGAAAGGGATGAGATCATTTTGAATTAGTGACGCATTGGTAAATTGAGTACGGTATATTTTTAAATATTTTGCTTAATCGGTTATTGTTGTGCTTAATGATGTTATTTTTCTGAATTTAACTGCAATTTTATTTCAAATATTAGTAATGAGTGATAACTTGTTCATTGCAATTAAACTGAACTGATTTTTAATTAAATATTTTGGTATTCTTTCGAACAGTTACAATTAAATACATACAAAATATTCGTCATTAAATGTTCTAAACATTACCGAATGTAGATGCTCTAAACCTTAGTTATTAGCCCACAAAAATTTTGTCCTTAATACGTTTCATTTGGTAGAATTCGATTTCGCTAATTTCAAGTCGTTGCGGTCCCTTACACATTTTTTACCCGAGAAAATTCCCAAACCTTTATCATAATACTTTTTTCATTGCCTCCTACACCCAACGAGATCCGATGTGCAAGTTGCTAGTCACGTTCTTTTCCCGAATATCGTAAAAAAATGACGCAAAACTTCTGCGCGCGACCATAATCCTTAGCCGAACGAGCATGGAAAAAAGTTCGAATTCCCAGTCGGAGACATGACTTTCTCTCGTTTTTTCGCCTTCGGGAAGAGTTCTCCGAACTCGCCTACGGGAGATAAGTGCTGCTTCTTCCCCGATTGCGCTCCGCTCCCCATGAATTGAATAGCGCCTCATCTGACCGCGGTAAAAAGAAGCATGCCTATAGGAGTCGTGTCTCTCGTGTCGGTAACGGGAAGAGGGAGAAGGGGAATGTAATAATAAGAGGCAAGTCGGAATCGAAAATTGAGCTTCGTCGAACATGACAATTCACCCAGTACGTGTTTAGCTCCAGTTCTTTCTCCCCAAAACCCTTAACATAAGGTAATTAGACTCGCAGCGTTTTGCGTTGATGAACGCTATTTTTACGTTTTGCAGAGTTTAATTTCCACTTTGTTGAGATTCAGCAATATTTTATGATGATTGTATATAACGAGGGCAGAAAACATCTGCGGACTAACACGCAAAACGCCTCAATAGGTGTGTGGTGGGGTGTGTTGGGACATCAGTTGTGTAACAAATGGAAAGGAAATGCTGAAAGTTTCCCCCACCATTTATTAAAATCCTTTTTATTGTGCTGGTTATAAACGAATACATGTACCTATCAGTTCGGCAAAATTTCTCTATTTATTTATGGCTTCTGTCGGACCTGAATATACAGTAAGATTCTAAAATGACGTTATCCGTAGACACCTTATTTGCCTTTAAAAGATACGAAATTAATATAGAATTCCACGAAAATAGGTACAAAACTAGTGAAGAAGATAAAATAAGCAATGCATCAGCTGCACGAATGTTTTTAGATGCTTCAAAATGTAACCACAAACTTATTAAGAGTTCTATTTGATTCAGTTTTACTTCGCTGTTAAAGGATTCCCAATTAAGCTATTGCGGAAATACCTACTTTTAAGCTACCAGAATGACAGTGTACTCATAGCAATCAGATATCAATATAGATGTCTCCTAAGAAAAGCTGCTTAAATTCGATAACCTACCAAATCTCAGATTGATCCATATACGCATGGGAAGGGTCAACGAATCCTTAGTAGACTTATTTCATGTATGTGTGTTGAAACTGAATCATGAAATAAGTATGGTAATTGAAATAACTATGTACTTTCCACCCAGATTTACAAGCACCTCGATCGATATCAACTACTAATTGTAAGAGTAATTTTGGGGGATCGGATTGGTGTGGTGGCTAGAGTGTTGGCTTCCCACCCGGTGGGCCCGGGTTCAAATCCCGGCAGCGGCAGAGAATTTTCAGAGACTGCCCGATCCCTGCTTGAATGTTGTGTGGAGGACATTTCAAGCGCAACATTCCGTCCGTCGGATGGGACGTTAAGCCGTGGTCCCCTTAGCGCCTTCCGTTAATAGCAGGCTAATGCCGACGCCATGTTTCTCTCCACCCATCCTTACCTACCCTTAATCAAGGCGCAAATAACCTAGGCTGTCGGTCGCCTCCTCCAAATACCATACCAACAGTAATTTTTAAAAGGGGGGCCAAATCACGATTAAATCGATCGTGAAACTGTATTACCTGCCTGGAAAGTACGAAGGTTTTTTTTCATTTGCCATGTTTAGCTTTCGGGATATCCACGAAGTGTCGCCTCCATCTATTAAATTAATTGTGCATAGATTAAAAAATTACATAAATACATTATTGTAATGAATCTAGAAGCCGATGTGCCAGTATTTATTGACTGTAATAGCATAAGTGAAATGAGCACTATCCTGCATGTTAAGCCTCTCTATGAATTTTAAAACTTTGCAAGCATATGAAAAAATACCGAGCTTGCATCAAACCACAGTCATTTCGAGCAGCCTGTGGCGCGAAAACACACCCAAGACCCTCCCTTCCAAATCTCCACATTTTTCTCCCCATCTCTCTTTCTCCTCTCTCTCCTTTAACCTTTCAACCTATAAACGGCCTTAGTCCAAGCAGCTGAATGGCGAGTGGGTGGCTGGGACAAAGGGCGAAGCGGGTAGGATGGGAAAAAAGAAAGAATATACCTATGCGAGAGGGGGCGGTGCGACTCTCTAGGCAGCAGGCAAAGTCCGAATCCGCGTGGCCAAGTGGACGTGGGGCTTGGGGATGCTGCAACGGGTGGACAGCGGTCTGTGGAGAGGGATCACCCAGTTCCCAACTGCGGCGTCCCATGTGGGACGTGCGGAAGAAAAGGCGGCCACTCTCAACGACCAGCGTCGTTCGCACACTTACACAACCTCCACACCAAGCTCACCCGCTCTCACATATATATGACAATGGAAACGTCCATATCCGCCATTTCCTTCGGCAGCCGTGACACATTCGACCATCTATTCTCTCTCTGGTCCCCCGTAATCTCGTACCAGGGTGGCCAAACGCGCTGGTGAAAGTCTGGTAATCGCGCTGGGGGGGTAGTTGTAATCTCTGATCAGAATAATTCCGATTGTTTTACATTCGGAATAGGAATGCCAATTGTATCGTAGGACCGTATGGAATTTTATTGCCTATTTTGGCATAGGGCATTAACACTAGGAGGACGGGAGTTTCGTGCTACCTAGAAGGACGGCTAGGGGTCATTTGACCCCTAATATGTATTTTGGAATAAAATGCCTCATTTTCAACCAATATTCAGTTTAATCGTATTAAATGTTGAATCAGTTCATTAAAAACACTATTTAACATTATTAAATATTATTTCCATCGTCAAAAGTTAATAACAATTATTTTAAAGAATCATGAATTAAACCGTATGTAGTAGTCGATTGCAAATCAAATAGGTAATGAAAATACGTACACTCAATACAAAAGTTGTGTTACATGTTTAAACAATAGGGGTACTGGGTTTACAAAATTTGCATTAAAATTTTTAAAACTTATTACTTTGTTGTAAATCTCAGACAGACAGTATTTTTTCAGCGCTGTTTCCACAAAATTTTTTTTTGCGTTGAATGCGTTCATTGGACGATTTATTCATCTACATCCAAATCTACACACTAACCCGCAAGCCGCTTAAAAGCGTGTGGCAGGGGGTGTTAGCACACCAGCCATTTGCACATGAAAAGGAATTTGGAAAATGGAAAGGAAATTGGTGCAATGATTCAATTTGCTGGTATTTGGCACCTTTTTCTTTTTTGTGCCCGTGGAGATATGGCTGTTGGATCTGGAGACGTGTAAATAAATTGATACACGCTATCCATCATATCTACTCCCACTTTGTTTTTATTATGAAATAGGATGGTCTATGGTATTCTTTTATTCGTTTCGGAAATAGTGTCGTCAGATATCATGCTGCTGAGTGAAAGTACATTATTGTTCCAGTTTGCCTGATTCTACGAAAGAGTATGGCCTAAGGTATTTTTGAACACTCGCGTTGAATGGATTACATGGATTTTTTAGGGTATTCGTGCGTCACGCCTGTTTTTTTTCAGATCGTCCGTGCGAGAGAAGTTTTCCATTTTTTTATGACTTCCTGCCAGCAGGATGGATGGAAAATAATTGCTATAAGTTACATTTATTCCTGAATTCTTGTATATCATGGTCACTTTAGTAACTATTTATTTCCCCAACGCTTGATTTGATGGCCAATCATCATCTTTGCCACAATATGGAAATTCATTTAGGCTTTATTTTCATTTCACATCTGTCAAAACCCAGTACTCGATTCCAAATTTGTCTGGTTTATTTGGAATTTACCTCATAAAAGGACAGTTGCATTTTGTTGGATAGAGCTGTGCATTTGCTATCACGCCAAAGTCGCCATCGGATTCACAATCTTGGACTTCGTCGCTTCCATCACACGCAGATGTTGATGGATTGGTCAGAATGTCCTTGAACTGATGTTTACGATTCACTTCCAGACTGATCTTCAAAATTCCCTACAGCTATTTGAATCACGACGATTCTCTTCTCTTGATATATTTCTCGACTTCTTACTTTCTTCCTCAACTCGCTACTGATATGCATGCGAAAAAACCTACAAACGAAAGCGCATTGTGGTAGAATCTTTTCTAGT
This sequence comes from Ischnura elegans, assembly GCF_921293095.1. Taxonomy (NCBI): domain Eukaryota; kingdom Metazoa; phylum Arthropoda; class Insecta; order Odonata; family Coenagrionidae; genus Ischnura; species Ischnura elegans. The sequence continues at coordinate 70,613,930 of NC_060249.1, read as the reverse complement.
TGCATTGGAGGTATAGAGAGCTGGAGAGCGTTAGAAATTCATACAAAAGGGCAAAATTTTCAGAAGTAACGCTAATTGCGTTCGAAAGGTAGGGACTCAACCGCAAACCGTACCCTGATTCGTATCTTCCAGGTACTTGCAGTAATGCTTCTTCTTCGACCTATGTGCGGATTCCAAGGGTAGGATTTACAGTAGAATTTTACAGTCCACCCAATTCCTCCGCTCTCTCAAAAAGAGACAGGATTTTTCCCCAGGACGCAGCGTGCAGGTAACCCGCCCCAAACCCCGACGGGGTCAGGCGGCACTAATGTTGGACACACGGCAAAGGGGCTAGGTCAAGTGACAGTGCCGTCAGGCCAGAAAAATGAAAGTTATTCGTAAACCTGAAGAGTCGATATTGAAAATAATGTCTCTAAGAGCTCTGAATCTTGGACGACGGAAAACAATTCTTGGGATAAGTGACGATTTTCCGGTGTGGGTAATACAATAATCATTGAACAATAAATGAAACAAAGTAAAATATCATAATAACATGAATTTACGTAAATCAAGGATTGAAAAGGTTTTATTTCCCTTTGCTGCCCAAAAAATATCGAAAGATTGGGCACAACAAGTCGCTATGCCTAGGTTTTCGAATACAGATAGGAGCCCTTGGGACGAAACTAGCATTAAACCGGGTACTTCCAGATTCAAAATGAAGCAAATCATCTTCCACACAAGCCTCTTGCTGATTATATGATATACATGGCACTAAAGTGCCCAAGGGCAAGAAAATAGCGCGAAAACCAGTTGTGGGTCAAATGACCCCTAGCCGTCCTTCTAGGTATAACATGTCGTAAAAATTTAAAACAAAACATTATTGTTGAATTTTCACTAATTTATCAAAATATAGACCAAAATGAGCAAAGTCAAAAAGTTTCAAAATTAAAAAAAATATTTTAATGAAAGAAAAATAAATTTGAATTCTGAAAATGGGTCAAATGACCCCTGCCGTCCTTCTAGTGTTAAGTAAATATATCAATGAACCGATGCAATACCAGCTATTATACAAGTATCCAATTAATACTATTTTAGAATTTCAATTTAATCCCGAATTTCATAATTCTCATAACACAGCTGAGGTTGCTCAAATTTTCATTCATTCCGGCCGAAAATTCAACCTTATGTGCATACAGCCCATATTCTCAAATCGGCGAGGCCACGTCGGTAGCAAAGTTTACTTTTTCCCTTATTTGTGTAATCAAATTTTGAATGCATCATCTTTTCGACGATTCCGATAGGTGGTAATGCAATCATAAGTTGAACTTACGGCTTTAAAAAATTGAAATTTGGGCGATCTCAGCTGTGCTATGTGAATTTTGAGTTTCAATTTGAAATCTTAACAAATATATTTATTGGATGCTTACCTATGTTGAATCTGTTCATTGATGCATTTACTTATTGCCATTTTTCCTGGTAAGTAGTATAATTCCACTTTTTTCTACATTACGCATTTCAGGCATTGCATTTTCTGCTTGAAAATTTTTAGTCCAACAACGATATGAATTAGTAAATGAGCTGTGGGAATGAAAGTTTTCAAAAACATCCAACTCCGATCGCGTTGCAGGTTAATCGGAATAAACCGTTCGGGATGAAAATCGATCGAAATAATTCAAACGTGTTAAGCAAGCCCCTCCAGGGTCAGATTATCATCGTTGTTTATGGGGGAGGGGTTCATTACTAAACGAGGCGCTTTGGAAGCATGCATTACCTCTCACTTATTTGTGTGAGTTCTCTCATGGATTGACAAGTGGCTTTTTTATATTCATCATTTATTTTTTAGCATTATTTGTCAAGCTGGTGAAATAAAATATTTCATTAAAAAGCCACTTTTAAGATACTTTGTTTAACTTTTCACTTTTCCGAAAAGTACGGGGGGTGGCTACCCCTCCCACCCTCTTTCTGTTAGCTTCAGGTTAGCAGAATAATTTCTGCTTGGTATTAGGTAGGTATTTATTGGTGACGACTGATAGCTTTGGTTATTTGGGTCTCATAAAAAATAGGCAAAGAAGGGTAAAAATAACACTGGCGTCGGCATTAGCCTACTCCAACGTTTATTATCCCACCCGACGAGCGGAAAGTTGTTTTTGAAGTGCCCTCCACAAAGCAATTGAGTAGGAATGGTTCCATTGGTGAGAAACCTCTGCACTGCAGGCATCTGATCCTGGGCCCACGGTGTGGAAATCAACCTCTAGATACCGATTCTCTTTTGTCTGTAAAAGTTTTCCTATTCTTACAAAAAGAAATAATAATACAACAAAGAATTTTTACGAAACTATTTAAATTTATTAAAGCCAACCATTGAGTTATTTGCTGGACGTTGTCAAATATAAGGGATTTACGCAAATATTATTTATGTAGAGCAATTTATACTCTACTGAAAGTTATGAAATCATACTGAAAGACAACGGAGAATATTACTTGTTATGTAGGCGCTGGGCTGTAAGTACATGCATCATGAACCAATTCAATTGAAGCTATTACAATACAAGCATCCGATAAATATAATTTTTTAGGATTCCACTTAAATCCCGAAATTCAGAATTTATATAGTAGGTACAGCTGAGATCATCCAAATTTCCATTCGTTTAGGCCGAAACTTCAAGCTTATGTGTGCAAAGAGTCCATATTTTCAAATGAGCTATGTAGGTCGCAAAGTTTGGTATTCTCCATAATTATGTTATGAAATTTTGTATATTTCAGTTTTGCACTCTTTTAACGTGGAATCTCATCGTGAGTACCTACAAATGAAGTTATTGAAAGTTGAATTTTACCTTGCGGGCCGCATATAACTGCTTTCTTCTAATAATATCTTCTTCGGAATAATAAGTTCAGAAAGGGTGAAAAAATAACTCCCTGTGACATAAAAGGAGAAAGTAAGATATAGTTGATGGTTTGAGGCGTGACCTGGTGAAATTGCTTTATTTTAATTAAAAAAACTTTGTAAATTTCTCATGAGATTGTACTGACGACCAGTTTCGTCGCTGAGTGAAATCGTCAAGTTCAAATACAGCGAGAGTATAGCCTTATATTGAGCTACAATATATATTGTGTCAACCCTCCTCGTATACAATACTCCTATATACAATGACCCCTTCCTAGTTTCCGCACCTTGGCTACCCCTACCAGGGGCGCAGCTAGGAATTAAGGCTAGGAGTCGGGGGTTTAGCTGCAACTAATGCCGGGGTGAGTGGAATACCCACTAGGATAAGCGGTAGGTGCGAGATTAATAAATTTCGGAATTTTAAGATGAATGGTTCAGGTGAGTTTTACGGCTTTCTGAGGGATAATTTATTAATCCTTACACTAATCTATTAGAAATATCATTTCAATTAACCCTTAACAATTGACGTGCAAATTTTGTTACACAACCAGTGACGTACGGTCTAGGAGACCGCAATAAAACAAAAAATTCATAAAACGTTGCAAAGTCATTTTTATTGCTTAGTTTAATGTTTCTTTGACTTCTCAACTATTATAAAACTCATATTTAATATTATGTATTCCCAATACGAACCAAACTTTTCAGTAAAAAATGTTATTTGAAACAGGATAAAAAACTGATGTCAAAAACACTTGAGTCGTTATTATTATCGTACTTTCCTTAATTAAGTACTTAATTATCCACGTTACGCAACTAAAAATGCTTCCTTACAAATATTAATCATTATTATTCTTGAAAAATCACAAGAAATTTGTTTTTAACAACTTTTTGAATTCTTTCCACCATCATCACGTTTATTGGTTTTTCCAATTTAGTGACGTGAGGTCTCACAGACCGCTACTAAAATTCAGTTGCAACTTTTCAGAAATAAATAATAGGAACGTTAAATTTTTAGGATTGCTATGTTCTTCTTACACAAAATGATGACGCTCACGAGGGTTATAGATATTTTAAAATAGCAATTTTGAAAACATTCATCTTTATAGAAACGCAGCGGTCTCTCAGACCGCACGTCACCGGTTAAGGGTTAAGTAAAATGGATTAAACTTAAAAATTTCTCTGAGCTCTGGGGGGGGGGGTTTATCCCCCAAAACTCCCCCCTCGCTGCGCCACTGACCCCTACTGACTCAATGTATATAAGGCCATACTCTCCTTATATTGCAACCTGGCGATGTCGCACGGCGACGAAAGTGGTCGTTAGTAAAATCACATGTGAAATTTACAAAGCCTTTTATTTAAAATAAGATGAAAATTCTTTCGGGAAGAATATGAATGACTGAGAATTTTATATCTGCAACCGAGGGGCCGCGCTATCTCACATTCTCTTTAACCCATTAATCCCCAGCGTTGCGTAAACGCAACATTATTGAATCCTAATTCTCAGAACAAGTTTCTACTTCAGCGTAATTTTTTCTTCGATTTACTGACTTTTTTAAGTGTCTCTAGTTCTAATTTTGTCATATTCACCAACATTTCCTTTCGTGTATTTTTATTTTTATGACTGATGGCGTTTGGCATAAAAATCGATGCGCACATACGAGACACCCTAGGAAAAATGACATACCCCAGCATGTCCGTTAAGGCAGAATGGGGCATTTCCTCCGAAGGAATACTGATAACTCTCGGTAAAGATGTCGAGTGTACAAATCAAGATAAAAAATAAAAGATGTAACATAAGTTTTAAAAATTCCTTTTTTTTTTAAATTTATTTACCGGAGTTTTCCCAGCGTTGCGTTTACGCAGCATTATAAAAATCTTATAATATGATGAAAATATTTTTATTCCAAAAATTCATCTTAATTAGGCCAAAATAAAGCGGAAAATACGACACAACCGAAGTTAAAATCCCTACACACGGTCTGGGGAATAATGGGTTAAGGTCTGCAGTGCACTCCCCCTGCATACGTGCCCATCGCCCCAGAGAACTGCTGTCCCACCCAAAATCCCGTCCACATCCTCTTATTCCCCTTTCTCCCACTTCGGTCCTCGTGCTATTATCCACGCGACAGCTGGCTGCATTCGTCCTTTCGATATAGCCTTCCTCCCACTTTTAAATCTTTTAGCCACCGCCTTTGCCGCAATCCCGCGTGGGACCGCATAACCGCACGAAAATCAGTCAGTATTTATCTAAAATCCTCAGCTTTAGTCTCTCATCCCCTTTTTATTTCCTATAAACATGATTTTTAACGAAGTTTTAAGTCAATGTGAATTGAATAGCGAGTTGATTTGAGTCACAGTGGGCAGACTGTGGGACTGTGGTAGTGCCGTCAATAGGGTGGTTTCCTTCATCAAAGAAAACGAAACGCATTGATCGGGAATCGTTACCCACCATTATTGTATTCATAATATACAAATTATTTGGTTTTAGAAATCCCAGTTTAGACGAATATTAATGGTCAATTTTAACCCCATTTGAAAAAGGCCTGATTGGCGCCCATGCGATGCCAATCCAGTGACATCGTAGGAACCTAGATTCTATTCGAGCAGTCAGGAGTTTTACAGCGTCTGAAATTACCAATGAATGCATGTGGCACAGAGCTCAGGGAAACTTTTTTTAATAATCACCTATTAAATGCCTGTATTCGGAAATTTTCCTTAGTTTGTTTGATAGGGTGTTAATAATCCTTATTTAAGCCTAGCTTGGCAGGGTACTCTGCTACTTGCTAGCAGCCTGCATCGTATCGGTGCTCATAGCCTCGCACCAAGGTGGCCTCTCACGGTAGCTGCTGGAAGCAGAATGACGTCACAAGGGCGTTTCCCAGCATACATACTTAGCCATCGCGTTTTCGTCCGTATAAAAATTTTGACTTTTCATTTGATTGCGAAAGATGGATAACGTCATTAAAAAATCTAAAAGCGTGAAATACGTACTCGAGGAGTAATAAATAATCTTTCAATTTAGGAAATTAAAAAAAAAGGAATCCACCCTTTGGGTTTATGTTCAATAGCAATCGTGCTCATGTCTTTAGATTGAAAGTCAGACTAGTAGAGGCTACTGGAATATCTGGAATATCCACTTAATCTTCAGAAACCTTCTTGACCGATTAAATGTACCTACTATAGTCACCATCAAGGTGACTGCGTAGAGGAAGCCCCATTCCATCCCATAGATGGCTGATTTTTTTTGCCACTTCGGTCGCATTTTCATCGGTTTTCAAAAATATCCGCGGCGCGGTGATGGGTGCAATGCGATCCACTATTATCCATTATTTTGAGGTATAACGTTTTCCATTGCGAGGAATGGCGTTGAAAAGCAATGCATTTGATAAATAGCATCATCATGAATGTCAATTTCGGTTGACCCCCCTGTTTGTACCTCATTTAGCGTACAGTTTAAAATGTGTTTTTCCTATGAGTAGGGTAACTCAAAGAGAGGTTTGAATTATCTTGCATAATAAGTGCTTGAGCGGTCACGAACTCTTCATCGGCCTGCGTGCATTGCATTTTTTTCTTCCATTTCCATTGGCAGCAGAATGCGGTTCGCAAAATGGACACTTGTGCCTTCTCCTCGGTATTCATCGCGTCGTGTTATTTTCTCTCCACTTTGCGCTCGGACGAGTCCGCGACCTTTCTCAACTCAAGCGCTCGTTTTCCATCGATTTCGACTCTCGCCGGGACGTTTATACGGGCGACTTTCCTTGGATCAATTTATTTGTGGGCAGTGGAACGTTGCTCGGTCGTTGGCCTTTCGCTATTTGCTCTTTGGAGCGTGGACGCCGCGGTGGGAGGCTAAATATTTCGTGCTGTGTTTAATCGTGGGTCACTTCGCTGTGAGCAACGCTGCCATTCATTCTCATTCTTTCTACTCTTGGAAAACGGAAAGAAGACCCATTGGGCTGAAGTTGCTGTCGTTAAGGAAATATCTTTCTAATGGTATTTGATGCTGTGGTGTGGTTCATGCGCTTTTTGGGCTTTAGAACTTCATATATCCAAATTGGGGTTTGGAGAATATTTTTAAAAGTCAACTGGGTTAAAAATGCGTCCAAATATTTGTGAGGTACTCTCAGGATGGATAAATACCAGACCAGGATGGATAATAATAGACATTGGGCTGATTAAATATTTAACCCGTATACTGTTAATTTAATGTAAAATATGACACATATTATTTCATTGTTTCCTTGGGTTCATTTTTAAATTCAATTTGATCAATGAACAATGTTCGTGCCTGCTATGGCAAAGGCAGACGTAAAATAAAGATCATAATTTGGTTATTCGTATTCCATAAGTGCATGTAGCAACTACCTAATACCTATCAAAATTATAATAATCAAATATCAATGATATGTTTCTAAGTTTTTAAATTTTCCCTCGTGATTCCGTTCCCTTGGACGCATGGTAAATATCTGTAATAGGTTTTTGACGGAGTGTGTGTATTTTCGTGTCGCTTAGTTTTATATGTATATTGCGTTTTTTGATCCTCTTAACAAGTTAGTACTGTTCATGCTGCCTTTAACAGAGCAGCAATTCGGAAAAATAGCGTTCGTATCATCTCTTCTCGGAAACATGGAGGAAGTGACAGTTACGCGCTGCGGGAGTCTGCACCATTTTTCGAGTACAAATCTCTCTAAGCACGCACGCATGGTTCGTGTGGAACACTATTATCTCCATTCTTTTTGCTTCTTCTCTAATCCCAAATTGAAAGAGCCGATCACGACATCTCAAAGAGAGAGAAATATTTTATCCACGAATGATTCCTGAAAAATACCGCAAACAATAGCAGTGTACATTTTTTTTATTAAAACATAGAAGAGTAATTAAAAGTTAATGGAGCGAATACTTAGTTAATAAATTTGCTTATCTCCTCAAATATTTTATGTCGTAACGTCAAACACGGTAAAAAACCTCGTGAAATGGTTTCATGAAAGTGTTCATGTTTTTGAATTTGAAATATTTATTTTTTCATTTTTTAATTCTCAAACCACCGAATATATATCATATTGGCCATTTTTGCATATGGGTATTCAAGAAACTAAACAGCTAATCGTACACGAACAACCAAGTCCTGGACAGGGGAAATCTACGCAGGCGGGACTCGAACCCGCGACCACTTGTTTTGCAGGCGAGGACGTTACCCCGCCGCCACCGAGGGGGGCGATTTGCCGTTTTTTACCTTATTTTTACATCCTTACTCTCTATGAACGGCTGAAAATATGTTCTCCATTTCATTTGCACGTTTTGTTGTCGGTTTACAGTAATTTCCTTTGCAGTAAAATACCTTATTTGTTCTTTCAGATGTGTAATTACGAATAAACTTAGAGAAACGCTTTTAAAGGCAATTATATATTAACATAATCATAGATGGCCTATGATTTAGCGTTTCTCACTTATTGGCGACGAGAACTGCTTGAGTTATCATGTGCTAACTATAGTAATTACCCCGGAGAACCGGAGATATTTCACTTCAATGACTCCGAGTGCATTAACACTTTTACGATCAGAGCTCCTTCATAAAAACACGTGTTCTTGCGCCGAGAAAAAGAATAGTGACTGCTTAAATTCTGCCTCGACGAGAATGACTATCTTTTCCACAGCACGGGAGACGAACGAAGTCCGCGCCGATGGATGGCAAGCGCACTCAAAGTGAAAATAAGTGGTCAAGGAACACGCGACAACGTCGTAAATAGTATAGGGTGTAATGAACTAAAAGAGGAATCTTCATCACCTCGAGAGACTACATCACGCGATTTTATTTGAGGAGTTGGAGAGAATAGGGTAGCTGAGAAGAGGGCTTTTGCAATATCAGTGTTTTTTCCATGCAATGCGGTGGACAAATTTTATCGACGCTAATACCTGAGTAGACACCATGATGAAAGCAAATGAAAATACCATAAAAATTGTGCATTTTTCTGCTTCTACTCACATTTCCTTTTTGTATTTGCATTGGGAGGTTGATAGAAAATTTAGAGGACGACTAAAATCGACTTTCTTGGAATAACCACTGGTCTTCTAGTTGAAAGTCTACCCCAAAAATGCTCGCTAATAATATATGGGTGAACGTTAACGAAAAAATGTACTCATGTAGAATTGTTTAAACGTGTGCTGAGTCCCTTCTGTTACTCAAACTTCTTCCTTACAAGTCTTCCGCTAAAAATCAACTCTTGAATTCGAAGATCTTAGATCTTCACGTTGAAGCATATTTTGTCTTGAGCCTTGGAATTAAATATTGCGCGTCTCTTAACATAGTCGTAAAAAAATATTATTTCTTCCTCTATCATAAGTTAATAAAGTTGTTTGCGGTAGCTATGCGCATTGCCTTTGAAAAAACAGTATTCTGTTCAATTACTCCGGATACGACTGCTGATGTTGGAATATTCCATGGTAAAAATCGATGCAGGAGTAGGCGTTGGACTCGGTAGTAGCTATAATAAAATGTAAAGCTGTAAGAAGTCCAGTTGGATAGAAGAACACGCGAATCATGACTGCAGGTCCGTGTGCGATGGATATGCCTGGGAGAATAAATGTTTTTATGACTGTACTGGCCCATTACCCGCTTATTGCTGGGGATGCAATTGCTGTGAAATTTTCATACGGATGATATCTGAGTGTTTTTAGGTTTGCCTCGCGGTCCGATAATTTTATCGTTGCACACCTTCAAGACACTTGCCCAAGGGAATATAGAGTGAAAAGTGCCATTTATTTCCTTTTGGATTGCCCTCAGCACATGGTGTGCCTTCTATTTTCAGCGTTGCGTGCAGAAGTAACCTACATTTTAGGATGAGACCTTATCATCATTTCTTCGCATTGTGTAAACTTCATTCGTGTTTTCAATGTGACGTACTTTTATTTGTAAGTCCTATGTTTTGGGTTCATACGTGGTGGAAATTTCAATTCTTAAATTTCTTCGTAAATTAATTTTATTTAAGATTATTTTATATTAAAATAGAGGACGCTAAGTCCTGCTTCTCTGGCCGCATGAAGCCCGCAAAGAGTTCCCATTAAATTTCGATTCAATGAGCAATTGGTAAAAATTAGTCATTGCATAATTACACCAAAACTGGCGCAGAGCCTTTATTGTGCAATGCGTAAATATTTTTCCGTATCTCATTTTTTAATCGATACAAAGAATTTTCGCCGTAATGTGCCACAAATAATTTAAAACAAAGAGGTACTCATAATTTTAACTATTGATATGAAAAAATTGTTAATGAATATAGTGACTATTTGGACATAAATAAATAAAATGAGAATATTTTGTTGAAGTTGTGGCTTTACGTGTCCCACGCAGCCATTCAAAGCTGAATATGTAGCCCAAAGCTCTTAAAATCTGCCAAACCATTGTTTAGCTAATGATGCGCTGCAAGGTATCTTATGATATTCCGTAAGTCCTAATTTTCAATAATTAATAGCGGTGTTACAGAAAATAAGGAAGGAAATCATTTGTGCGCGTTGGTTGTCGAAAGCAAAGGTCATAACTCATCAGTACATGATCATTAGCCATACATAATTTCCAGAAATGACAGCCCATTGTTCGGGGTGTAATCAAGTCGGTACGGCCTCCATTCTACCAAGAAACAGCTAATGGTACTGTTGTGACTAATACACTCGTCTCGCTTTGATTTTCATATGTTTTATAATTACGTACTCCTGATAGGGAAATTGCAATAATTAGGTGCATACTCAGAATTTGGTCGTTGTAGTGCTTAATTTGAGTTTGAAACGTGAGGAGGGTGGGTGGTGTCTACCTCTTGTCTCTATTTTGGGGAACGTGAATGTATCTTTCCACAAAGGTATCACCTGCTAAGAGTTTTGATTGCACTTTTCAGGATAATTTTATGAACTGGTAATGAAACCTCTTAACTATCAATAGCTTTTGCTCCCTTATGAAAAGAGATTTCTGGAATTGATATCAAAGATAAAAGTAATATCTTTAGAATAGTCGAAATGAGTGACTAAAATGGTTTCTATTCGACGACAGCCAATAATTTGTCTCACGGTTGCATTTGTCATAGTTTTCGTGATACATCTACACATGCTCTTGATTTAGTTGAGTATAAGGTTAAAACGACGCTTTTTAGTAACGTATTGGCCTTTTTTAAACGTTTTGAGGTGTATTAAAGTTTCACTTATTTCAATTAAAATTTTACACATGGATACCATACGAATTTCCCTCATATATATATTGGTAGAATTAGTATACGAGGAAAATTATATGGTCAAATCGTCATTCAAACTGGTAATTCTGTCGACGTTATGTTTTATTGCGTCTACCTATCAGGTGGTAAGATTTTGTAGCCTTAAATTCCATGCGTATAACAGCCAGGGCAGGTCATAAAAAATACGGTAGTTATGAGAAAAAAATGACGCGACATTCTTTCTCGTCACGTCCTTGATCTGCACATAACCTTTTCTCCTTCTCTTTTTCTCCCTGATCACCCAAATGGGAAGAAAAGAAAAAAAAGCGGCGACCAACTCGCCGAGGATATATACCGAGGAAAAAAAAGAAAACACGAGGGCGGATCTATTCTACCTTTATAGGATTTGTGGATGTGCTCATTATGGCCGCGCTAATAGAACGTCACACACTTTCCTTCTTCGGGAATGGAAAGGGGAGGGCCGAGGTGGGCCGTGATTGATGTAGCTTTGCCGCGCGGCCCCCGAACCCTTGTTCATTCTCCAAACGATCAGTCACCGAAAAGATATCCATCCTCAGTCTCGGCGATTGGCTTGCAATTCTCTCCCTTCCCTCTTCCACATTCTCCTCCGTCTCTCCGCTTTCCTTCTCTCTTTCTCTTCATTTATCTCTCTCTCTCTCTCTTTCCTCAACAAGCTACCTGATTGTATGAAGAATACGGAAGTCAGTAAAGCCGTTCAATTGTGTTAGGCTCAATTATGTCGAAATTAATACACGAAAATGAGAAGGAGACTTCGTTGCTTTCCACAGATTCATTTCGTCCGTACGACAAAGAGGTATTCATAATTTTAGCAATTGATATGAAATAATTGTAATGAATATAGTGACTATTAGGACATAAATAAATAAAATAAGAATATTTTGTTGAAGTTGTGGCTTTCTGTGTCCCACGTAGCCATTCAAAGCTGAACATGTAGCCCAAAGGCTCTTAAAATCTGCCAAACCATTGTTTAGCTAATGATGCGCTGCTAGGTATCCTATGATATTCCGTAAGTCCTAATTTTCAATAATTAATAGCGGTGTGTGGAAAGCAACGAAGTCTCCTTTTCATTTTCGAAGACAGTAAAGTATTCGTGCACCTATTGAAAAATTGGATAATTGCTGATGAAAATATTGGTAGATATCTTTGAATCAACCTTGAAATATTCATATATATTTGTCATCATCTGTACTGTATTGTTAAATTATGGTTCAAATTTGCATTATTATTTTCTATGAATTATTGAAATGCAAATTATTATGTATTATAAATCAATGGTAGCAATGTATATGTCATGTCAACACAGGTTCTATGTCGAGGCAACTTAGCTTGCAATCGTGACATGTTTATCTTGTTTCAATTCGGTTGAGAATCCTTGTACCAATCGAAAAATTGGGTATTGGCATATGAGAGAACTGCTAGATTTAAAAAAATCTATCTTCTATTAGTCATGTTATCTATCTGGCTTATCTGTATTGTTTTATAAACTTCAGTGTCTCATTTGCATCATTAGTTTCAATATCTACAATGCATTAACGTACAAATTATTATGTACTGCACATAATTGTTAGTGGTGTATATGTCATGTGAAGGCTGCCTCAACACAGGTACTCTTTCGAGGCAACCTAGCTTGCAATCATGACAAGTACATCTTTTTTCAAATAGTAAAGTAATAAGCAATAAATCTATACATCTATAGATCTGTTTATCTATCCATCTATCTATCCATCTATGTATTTACCAGTCAATCTATTTATCTATTCAACTTTCTATCCATCTATTTATCGATCTATCTATCTACCTATCTATTTGTCTATCTATCTATTTATCTATCCATCTATTTCCTTTCGCCTTCTTCTCCAAGCTATGTGGTATCCCATCCCCCTTCTATCTCAGATTCACTCCCAACTCCCTTTACTCTCTACGTCGACTCCACTTCATCTTCTTCCCTAATGTCTTTCCTTTCTCTCTCTCTCTTTTAAACAACTCCCTTCCCTCACCATTCCCTTCCCATTAAAAGGATTCCTTCTGTTCTATCAATTTCCCCGTCCCTTTTTCTCCCTTCTCTTCCTCTCGAATCGCGTTCTCCTTCCTCAAAGAGTACTTAACTGTGAAACAAGGGTGTGGTTGGACCCGTGTGCCTTCCGCGCTGCGTGTAATGAATGGTTTTCATCCATTTCCGCGCAAGTTAAGGCATTAATCAGCCATGTTAATCGATCGGCCATTAATCTATGAATAACAAGGTGAAAAGTCAGGGGTAACTGTTATTTTTTTTCCTCATACTACGGTTGACACGAGGGGTAATTCGTCAGACTAACCTAGCAATAGAAGAAGTCAGATTTCCTGCCACAGTTACTACTACAAGTCCTATGGAACTAAATAAATGGCGTTACTATTATTTCCATGTCCAATCCCGATAAGTATCTAATCTGGTAATCTGCATAATTCCCGAGAAAAAAATTCAGTCATTTATCAACTACTTCAATAAGGTAATCCATCGTTTTTCACGTTTTCCTATTCTTACTATGAGTATTTTGATGCTCAATTGATATTCATAGAGTGCATTAAACATTACATTATGCCCATTAGATTTTTAACGACTTTTCTACATGTAAATTAGGTATGAAGAGACTTGTCTTACTTGTCACGAATGGTTCTCATACATTTCAGCGGATATTCAGGATTTTTCTTAGTTATTGTAATTAAAATCAGCACCACAGACAGGAAGTTTTGATTATGACATTTTTATTTATTTGAAAGTAAACCCATCGTAAACCACATTCCCTTAACAAGGTGTTGAAATAAAGCATAGCTTATGAATATCTCGCCGGGCCGTCAGTGTTCTGAGGAATGAATATCATTAACTAAATGCCCAGTCCTGGTACTTATCACTATCTAACTAATTTACTCTGCAATGATTAATTAAGAATGAGGAGGGTTATTGACAAATTGTAAATATCTCTCCATAAAGATGTGGATTTATTGATAAATTTGTTTTCGTATGATTTTTTACGACAAATTTCTCAATGTAATATTCTGAAGCAGTTTAGCTAGCTTAGAGATTTGATGAATTCAATTTATCATAACTATTAATATACATAACATTGGGATAGTGTAAACACTCATCTGGCGGTGTAAAGACGCAGGACCGTTTTGGAAAGGAAAATCAATATACCCTTACGTTTAAAGAGGCTACAAAGCATACGCTCCCGTTACAATCAAACAGCTTCATTCAACAAAACTAATGGAGGCATATCAAAGCTTTTACAGTTTATTAAAAGTTTGTGAGTATCCGATGAAAGATGGTGACCCAAAAGGGGGTTGGTACTCTTGATAGAAGCTACCGTGGGTAAGAATATAGGTCATCTTCAAAAGCTAACTTTTGTTAATGCGCAGTGAATATCATTTATCTAAATATAAAATATAAAAACGCCCATTAATACGTATTTATTAAAGTAACTACGCCATTGACTATATTTCATAACATTCGATGGTTTATGTAAGAAATTTTGCCTTCGTACCGACTTTCTACTATAAGAGCCGAGTATCATTTAGGGAATCCCTGGAAATTGATGAATACCGAATACCTACCCTGAAGTGTCTTTACCCCAGGGTTGCGTATTTCCTCGAATTCATTCAGTTGCTTTACTCTCATACACAATTAAGCCACTAAAACATGGTGGATTATCTCTCTCTCTCTTCACCGCAGGCATAGTTTTTTTATACTACACCCCAAAATTTAGTTGGAATTTTTATGGATACATGAATTTGCAGTATTTAATGCTAGAAAACATCAGGATAAATTCCGCATAACCATAGAACCATTTACTACTGTTGAGTTAAACTTTTATGGCCATTTTTATTTTATTTTGCTCTTACTTTTACTATTTTAAAAGTTTTCTTGTAAAAATGCTCTGTGACGGAATTTTATTAACTTTTTTACGTTCATCTCATAGTTAAAGTACTCTGGCATTTAATCAACCGTAACGGGCAGGAGCCAAGTCATGTTCGCTTTTTTGCTGAGCAGGTCTAAGAAATTTTATGAAAATATTACATGTTTTCAAAAATATTTTTTATTGATTCATTGGATGAGCTTTTATGTTGAAGTGTAGACGGAGAGATTTTGCTCAAAAGCTGCACTGTTTTATACCAGCAACTGACATTATTATTAAGGGTGTGATGTATAAATGATTTTTTTCCTTAATCTTTCCAGCTCTATTGGGAGGCGTGTATGTATTTCCATACTTTTATTGTGTGTAGATGTACCAATAAGTTAAGTAATTTTCTCTTTTTGTTTCCAAAGTGTTGCGTGTTGTCAGTTGCAATCTATTGTTTCCTTTGTGTACATTTTCTGGTCCCAGTATAGTTTATATTCCCTATTTTTTATTTCCTCTTGCGGGGTGTATTCGTTTTGTGGTTTTACGCCTTCTATTAGGCAGTATCTTTTGGCTATTGCTTTGAGTACTATTTTATGTGCGGAAATAATTTTACTGGCACTTTATTAACTTTTAATGGAATTGCGAACTTGATTAGTGGCTTGAAAAATTATTACTATTATAGGTATTAAGTTTTCCCGAATCTAAACATTTGGCCACATGTTTTCTTTTAATTTTTTACATGAAACTATTACATTTACAAAAATGAATTGGCGCTCACTCAATAAGATCTTACTTTATAGAGCATTATGTCGTACATTAAGATGATTTTTGTGTGCAACAAAAAATATATGGACGGAAACTGTGAAAACACATCTCAATACACCATCCAAAGAAGTTAGGCTTCCTGCAATATCAAACTAATGTGGCAATTTGGTTCTTTTTTACCGAAAAAATCCCCTTCCCATTCTTTACTAACTTCATTCTTGGAACGATTAACAACAACGCCCATGAATTTTTGGTTTCATTCCTTGACCGGCTCGACGATGAAATTTTAACGTATTTGCTACCTATGCACGCACCTGGATATGTTAATAGCGGTTATTTTTTAACCTGTTGTAATATGTTCTGCTTGCAGACTCTACCACGTCATGGGTTACTTTTTCGCCTCGTAGTGCATCTTGTTTATGAATTTCTGACTAGTTTCATGGGAGAGAGAGGATAAAAACTGGGTTAAACCAAGGCTTGGGTTGCCTTCGCAGCCGCAGCAACGTTGGAATCCCCCTAGTAAGCCTGTTTTCGAGAAACTTGGAGTACATATTTCCCCAAGTTTGGCGCCAACTCACTTTAGACGGATTCCTCGATTGTATGTACAAGAAATCACCGTCTCGATGAGTAAGTATTGAGACGGAATGCCACCGTCTATAATTAGCTATTTAATTTTGTTGCTTATGGTGCAAAAGTCTTTTATTTTCCCCAAGTGTTATTCATGATGCAAACTGTCAAACCAAATGACATATATAGCGCTCTCCAATTGCATCTTATACAACTGAACGTTTTTCATATTACTATCAAATTTAGGATGCTCCTTAGACGATAACTTTTTATTGAAAAGCTGTAAGTATTTGTCATATTTTTATCGCACAATAGCATTCCACCAGTAATTGAACGGACGTTTTTTTTTCTTGAACGAATATAATCTCTTAAGGTATTTTTTTCATCTTTTCCCTTTTTTCTCTTTTTTTTGTGCTATTTTTACATGCTACGATAACCATCTTTTCTCATCATTGCATTGGCAGTTTCTACATTTTCAATTCTTATCCGTAGCATTAGCTTCATCTTAATACTTACTCTCTTCCGATCTTTTCCACCCTGCAAAATCCCCCTCCCTCATTCCTTTTGATAGCTCTCCTTTAATAGTCTCTTTAATATTCTCAGTCCCTTTTCGAGATGTTCCATAATTATATTCTCCCGTTTCTTTTTATATTTTCTTCTTAATATTCTTCACTCTTTTCCCTCCTCCCCTTCTCCCTTTTGAGTTCTCCCTCTTCTTTTTTTCCGACTCAGTTTCTTTCTTACTTAAATGTTTCCTCTGACCCTTGTTCTTTCTCATTTCTTCATCTTCCTTTTCACGATTTTTGCCCTCTTTCAATGTGACATCCCTTAGCAAAAATTCCTTATGCCGATTTTTCGTTCGCCTCTTCCGACCAAGGCGTTTTCCGTCTCGTTCCAAGGGGCAATACCCTTTTTTCCGCAACTTTTGACCCTCCTTCTTATGAATAACCTCCTTTTCCTTACGGAAACCCACCCTCACGAATTCCTTTTCGCCCCAGAAAACTCTGCTGTGTGATCTCTCCCCATTCTCAAACTTCTTGTTCCTTCTCTCGTATCCTTTCCCGCCTTTTCTTCTTTCGCGCCATTCTTTGCCGCCAACGAGGAACGAGGAAAGGTTGTTCACGCGGGCGGGAAATGGCCTCGTCGATGTGTGAGTGTGTATATTCGGGGAATCGTGCTTCGCACTAGAAGTAGGAGGCCGTAGTGATTCTTGCAAAACTTCTTATCTATCGCTCACACTCTTGCGCCCCCGTATTCCTTCCTTCGATGGTAGTTTGCATTTCGCACCCGCCTCATCGTATCCCCATTCTTGGGTGGAAGTATACTTACGATGTCACGCCACAGTCTCCAAAAATGACGCCGTGCTGCTCCTTTTATTTTATTTTTCTCCTTACATAGATTGCCTTTCTGCTTCGCGGTCGGCGACCCCATCCTTGGGAGGTTCCATGCATGGTAAATGAAGAAAAAGAATGTTTGAGGATGTTGATCAAGCTTACTCTCCCTGTGGACATATATTTGTTCAATTTTCATGAAGAGCTGCGGATTGTCTGTTTTAGGTGATTTATCTAGCTACCCGCGGCGGAAATGTTTTACTCATGTGGTGTACTAAATGAACTAGCTCCGGTCTAAAATTGTCTGGAACTGTTCATATGCTAAATACTTTAAATAATATATACTCTCCAATTCTAGGCCAAAATACCACGACCATGATTTGAATGGAAGTTAATTGCTGACTTAAAACACAACAATTAAGCTTCAGATATGTACATAATCGCCTGTTACACTAATTAAACTCATCGTATGAAGTACTAGAAAATGTTTGGCCTTATATACTCTGATATAGACTAGGCAAAGGGTACTCCCTCATTTTTAGGATAGTTCTCATTAAAAATCTCATTTTACATTTTGAACATGATTCAACATTAAGGTTTTCCAAGGGTCTATTGGCGGGTTCCTTGTCGTCGTCCTATGTGAAGAGACTCATTGAGGTTTGTAGAAGAAAAAAGCATTGCTTCATTGCTCATTTGAATGGTAAAGCTTGGGAACGTGTTCCAAGAATCCAAAGATACCCTGTCACTAGTAACTTCTGTTCAAAAGGTCTATGGAAATGCTTCCTTCTCGCATAAGATCCCAATCTATTGAATGCCCTGTGAGTATTAGTCTTTTATCGTTCGAGTCACGTGGGAATTTGGAACTCGTTCTTCCATAAGCTCTTGAATTGAATGTCCCACCTGAGTTTTCCTCCATGCGTAGCTCCATGAAAGGATTTCTATCAAAAAGGGCACCTATATTTTTTTCTATTTTTCTTTGTTTATCAACTCGGTGATTTGGTTCTCTGATTTATTCGTGTATTCAATCTAGAACTAGACCAATATTCATTCACCGTTGAAAGAGCTTTGAAATACATAAATCAATGTTCATGAAGTAATTGGAGGCATCAAATCATACAGACAGATCAATTTCATAAAAAATGCAGCGATGGAAAAACATGAATACATACACAATAGCACAAAAAATCAAAGACGGAAATAATTCGTCCACGCATGTTTCGCGTCCATAATAAAAACAGCTTTTCTCCGAGCTATATCCTCATGATGGAAATTTTAAAACCGAAGTGATTGAACTTAATTTGTATGATGAGGGAGAAAGAATGGCAATAAGCAAAGTCTATGCCAATGTCATTCTCATTCCCATCATGTTTGCCTTTGGATATTCATTCATCTAGAACTTCACCTAAGATCGTGAACCGTGTTTTTTTGCTCAACTTCTTTTGATTTTTCTTCGGAAGATAGATGAGAAATATGTACTGTTTTAAAATGAAATTTATTGTGTTGATCAGCAACGGAAAGGTACCTACAATGGAGTATCGGAGTAAGAAAAACAGATGTTTTCGTCAAAATTGAAGAGTAGATAAGGCTGTTGGGTGAACATGTTAAAGAAAACTAGGCATGGAAAGGTCAAATACAAAGAAGGGATTGTATTATAGGTCGATTAATCATAGGAATGGTAAATTGAAAGTAAGGGAGGGGTAAAAAGGAATATTTGACATGATTTGATGTGAGCCGAGAGGCAATGGGCGAACAAGAAGGCTGACTACGGATGGAGAAGCCCCAGAGAGATATCCCTTGACATAGAGATGACCCAGTTGCCCTGTATCCTAGGGACAGATTTACCGGATAGAAAAATGAAGGAGGTGGATGGTATTAATTGGTCATTTGACATAGATACGAATCCATGCCATAAACGCATTTTTTGGATCACCTTCGTTAATTCGCGGGTGAAGAGGTGAAGGTAAATTCTTAATCAACTGGGGTCTCCAAGTCACGTGCTTCGTAGCGATGTCTTACGTCTTTGTCCTGAAGTTGAAGGAGATGATGAAGAGGGGTCGGCGAGTGAATCGAAAAGAAGAGCATCGCGCTGCGGGGGTGAATAGGGGAAAGGGGTG
The DNA here is from genome assembly GCF_921293095.1 of Ischnura elegans. Taxonomy (NCBI): domain Eukaryota; kingdom Metazoa; phylum Arthropoda; class Insecta; order Odonata; family Coenagrionidae; genus Ischnura; species Ischnura elegans. The sequence goes on along the minus strand of NC_060249.1, from coordinate 70,594,178 downwards.
AATGGATGCAGGACCACTTCTGGAAATGGATTTCTGCGGAGTCGGTGCGCGACGACTTTAATAACTCTTTGAGGCATGTCTCGCTCCGTCTTATACAGGCGACTCTCTTTCTCTCTCCGGAGCCTCACGATTAAGAGGGAAGCTAAAGAGGGGGAGAATCGTGAATCACTACGACTATTCTCCGCGTCGTGGTGTCAGAAACTTTAAAATATTACTCCGCGATCCGGAGATTTTTAGAGCGTGCAGCCCGCTGCGTTTTTTTTTTTAATTTCTCCTCCTTCCGCGCTAATTGGTTTTTCGCGTTCCCCAAAAGTTGCAATTTTTGCACTCACTCCTTCTCCCTCGTTGTTGATTAAAATGAAAATCCAATCGTGGTGATGGAGGTAGTCTAATGCCACTCGGTCTCCCTTGAAAATTCAGTCTGGCCCGAAAATTTCCCTAGTGCGGTTGAAGTTCGGAAAAAAGCTGTATTTTTTTAGGATGGATGCAAAACGTACGTGAACGAATTATTTCCGCCTTTGATTTTTGTGTTAGGATATTGTGGCTATATTTATGTTTTTTTTCATCGCTGTTTATTTTAATTAAATTGATCTGCGTGTATATATTGTATCAATTTCTTTCTACTCATTGTTACATCGAATTTTCATTGCTAGTAGGCAGTAAAACCATTTTTTCTACATGACGTCCATAGAATAGTTTGGCACATTCAATTATCGTGATTGATAATTCTGTGCCTGAGGAGATATTTAGGGGAACTAGAGTAGATAGCTGATGTTGCCTTATCGTTGCTCAATTTCATGACCTGGTTTCCAGAGCTATAGTATGTATTTTTGGACTGTTGCTGTGTTTTCCGTAATCGGAGGTACACGGAAATATTTTAGTCAACACGGCAATTAGTGGAATGCATTTGCACCTGTCTTTTACACCTGACTTAAAATTGCTCATATGCTAAACTTCAGTAGTTGCATTTAAGATTCCTGCCTATTGATTGACCTCATTAAAGTAAAGTTTCTTGTTTTGTATTAGCAAAACATATTGTGATTTTTTTTTTCGTTAGTCACTGTCCACTGGCATTGCTCTTTTAATCTTACAAAAAAACTATAAAACGCATGAAACGGTTAGAATACAAAAACATTCAAATTTTCACCTGTTCCATTCAGTTAAGTGATAGATTTACTATTGAAAACCACTTTTTGTTCAAACTTTATTGAAGTATCAAGGGATCAATATCACTTGTCGCTTGCAAGAAAAATTAACGTTATTTGCAGGCTTTCTTTCTTTATCACAAATAGATATTGCCTCAGTGGCTTCTAGTTACTGTCCTTGCCTGCCATACTGAAGGTCGCGGGTACGAGCCCCGCTTGGATAGGTTGCACCTAACCAGGGTATGGTTGCTTGTGATTTTCAATCGTTCATTCCTGTAGCCGCTCAATGTAAAGGCCAAATAGAGCTATTTTGGGGGTAATTTATATAATAATAATAAAATAAATGTATTACACCCATTTCCAGAAATCCATCATTGAACGTAATATCCTTCGTGCTTGGGCCGTGGGCTTTTTGCCCACGTCACTAACAGGAATGGTAGTTTCGTGGACTCAGTAGGTATTTGGTGGGTTAATTTCAAATGAGGCATTGTGATTATTATAACTTGGTGGGTTTTCTTTACTCATCCCTGGATATTTGGGGTAAAGCCGTGCTGAAAAAGCGACGAGATGATCGTCAACCGCGCCATTCGTTATTTTTCTTATCCTGCAGTAATATTTGGCCATGATACGTCTTTCTAGGCCTCTATAGATTAATGGTTTTTTTTCTGAAAGGGGAAAGGAGCAGAATACCTTTTGCAAAAATATCTGTCGTTTATACTGTGAGGGACATTTCAACCTAGTTCCACAGCTCACGAGTGAGTGTATTGAGTACCCCCTCGTACTGAGCGGGGAGGAATGGAGTTCTGTTAGTGAATTCCAAAGGAGGTGATGCGATTATTGAGTCCTATGGAGTTTTCTTTGCCCAAAAATGAATATTTGTGGTAATTTCGTCCTGAAAAAGCGACGGAATAATCGTCTATTTTCAGCTTCATTCGTGATTTTCCTTTTCCACCGGTAATTTTTGAATACGTGCACATCTTTTTAGGCCTCTATATGCTTAAATTTTTCTTCGTAAAGAGGAAAGGATCAATACAGCTTTGGCACAATAATATGTGTCGTTCAGACCGTATGGGACAGCTCAACCTCGTTCCACAGCTCACGAGCGAGAGTGTATTGAGGAGTACCCCCCAGTAAGGGGCGGGGGTTAAGAAAGAAATTGGCGCTCACTTGTCCACTCGTTCACGTCACTCGCGTTCTCTTTCAGAGCCGGCCTTCTTTCTCCCTCTGTGCAACGTGAAAGGACCATTCTATCCGTGGGTCCATTTTTATCGGTGACTAGCCTCGGCAGCGCAGCGGAGGTGTTGTGCGAGTCCCGGTCGGAGTGACGGGCCGGACAAGAGAGGGTCCAAATGAACTTGTCTCGTTCGGGCTCTGCTATTCCATCAGGGCTGGAAGGTTTGTCGCGGTGGACAGCAATGGCGGCGCTAGAGGAGATGGCGGAGAGATGAGGTCTCGCCTGGAGCAGGTTGAGAAAAATTTAGTGCCACGCGTTTTTGTGGTTGGTCGCTTGCTAGGAATTTTGTGTGAGCGACTCGGAGAGTCTAATGGCAGTGAAATACGAGAGAGATAAAAATAGTGAGTCGTTCATGATGAACACGAGTGTGAGATTGTGATATGGCGTAGTACTTCATTGTATTTCTTATTTCATCCACTGATGCGCAAGACCTTATCAAATCATTCCCCACGACTAAGTTGTAGGATTTTTTCATTTACATCATTCCTAGTTTTTTCTCCCATTCCTCGTTCTTACCGTATAGTTTGTTATTTGAGCTGTTTTGCTGGGAATAAGAGTGTACAGTTTTCTATTTGAATGCTCTGCTAACTACTGTTTTTCTTTGCCTGCCATATGTAGCGAATTCTATTCGATGCCTGCGATTAAGCTGAGCCATGGACAGTATATTCTTTTTATATTGGAATTAGAAAATTTGGAATTCAATATTTGGTCACAAGCTCCTTTCACTTCATGCCCTTGTAGATATTATTATCTAGACATAGTTATGTGTGTGGGGTTTGGGACCTGTCAGTGGGCAGAAAACCAGTCGGTAATTATGAGGTAGGAATATGACTTACAAATTCAAATTAAGTTACATTTTTTAACATACTCTACTCTTGACGTTTTCTTTCGGACTCGGTGGACAAAAATAAATCGTCATCTATGGAGGGTTTGGATGCAAATATATGAAAACCGAGGCGGCGACTATCAAGAAAAGGGAAAGACGAAGGAAGTTAAAGTTTATCAAAGGTGTAAGCCGAAATTGTGTTGGTAGGTGCGTTGTAGAAGGGAAGAGGCATTTGAAGTGGCGGATGGTAAAGCAAGAGGCTTTTCGAAACGCCCTATTGTTACCTTCCTTACGGGGAAGTGGTGCTAATGCGGCAATATCATGAGGAGTAAGGAAAAGATGAGTACGAGAACAAACAGGGTCGGAATCCGTAGCGCGGGTTTCCAGCGGGGGTGGAACAGAGAATGGCCCTTCGCTTTACTTGGAACACGCGCGACTATAAGGCTTTGTATTACACGCTGGGCCATTTTCGTCTCGCAAGACTCAAGATCTGCTTGTTTCCTCCACCTTTCTTTGGCGGAATCTTCCTCCGGCATTCATGACATTCCTAATTATTCAACTTTGCCCCGTGCCTATACCCTGTGGTTAGTTCTTTATCAGCCCTACCTTTGTCCAAGCAGCGGTGGTTTCCGGTGTTCTCCCACCCTTAGAATTACCTCGGCGCGTGCAGAAAGATTGCACGGATCTTTTGCGGCTAATATTCCCAAATTATCTTTTTAATTTTTCTTTTTAATCATCCTACGCGACTTGGTTGTAAGAATTTCTCTTTTATCTCATTCCAAGTGTTTTCTCCCATTCCTCACCGATACCGTATTGACTGTTATTGCTCAGCTAATTACTTTTTCCTGCAGTAACACAGTATTTTCAGCCTCTTTCATGCCAGACGTTTGATTTTGCTGCCAACCACGCAATAAATGTGACAAGAAGATAAACCACCTCATATAAACAAATATAGGAGGTTCTCCAGGACTAAAAAAGTAAAGTTCAGCAGTAAAGGCAGTAGAAGGAAAGAAAGGTAATTTAAGATTTTTATGGCACAATTTTCGATGGGAGAAAATGGTTGAAGGTGGAAATAAGTATGGAATGGTTCCACTAGCAGAATGAGAATTTATACCAGGAGGCGAGACGACAACCTTTGAATGATTGCATGATGTTGATATGGTTTTTGATATAATTTAACTAAATAAACATTTTTAGTGAATTAACTTGAATAAAAAACCAAATGCTAAACCGTTTATGAAATACGAAAAAATACATCTAGTTTAAAAATGCACTTAAGTCTATGAGTCAGGGAGATATTGATAAACCAAATCTTAGAAGGTATATAAATCATGATGGACCCTAGAACAAGTGTTCTCATGCCAATAAGTCCACCCATTAAAGAAGAAGAGGAAGAGAGTAAATGTAACCGCATGTTTATTGATATTGATGATCGTTATTTACATTTTGTAACATTCTTCACGCTTAAGGGTTTCTCAGAGCTAAGGTTATTTTTTTATCATTTTTAGATTGCATTTCCATATTTATTCAAGCCAAGTAAAGCCTCAAGCATAAGAGAATCTTCATTATGGAAAAAATAAGTAGAAATTCGCATAAAGGTAGATTAAAATCATAAAGTAACGTGTGCAAAATCTTGAGCCGAAACCATATCAACAATTCATGGCAACGATAGGGTAAAATATTTGATTCCAACATTCTCATAAGGAAGTACGTGCATGACAAGATATCGGGCACACTTCAAAGGCTCCCACCTCACCCCTCCTCCGGTCACCCTCATAATCTATTCGTTCCAAATTATTCCGGGCGAATCACGTGACCTCGGGAGGGACGCCATCACGTCCACAGAAGCGAAGAAGCCGCGCGGGGCGACTGCTCCCGCATTCCTCCGAAAACGACCTCACCCTACCACATCTTCCCTCTCTCTCTCTTCTTTCGCTAAAAGGCTTCCCGATTCCTCCCTTCCCTGCATATTTCCTCTCTGCATCCCCTCTCCGAAATGCGCATTCTTTCTCTCTTCTCACCTTTCGTTTCGCTCCTTCCTTCCCCATCCTCCTTCCCAATTCTCTTTCGCTCGGGGCTCTGACCCTTCCCCATCTCTCCCAACCTGTTGGCAATTTCCCTGGACCGAAACTGAAGGAACCAGAGCTGGTAGCTGGTTTCATCTCCTCCCAGCTTCCCTCCTTCGTGTCGCTCCATTGGAAGAATCTTAAGGATCGGGTTTGTGTTTGTGATTGTGTCCTTCCATACCGAAAGATGAGGTTCAAATTCCGGCGATGATGGAGATATGGGGAAATGAAATTTTCATTTTACGTTTCTCACCCAATACCTTTTAACATTAATCTTTGTTTCGATACCGTTGGAGAAATATCAAGATAATGGCATGGCCTCTTGAACACTTCAGCTCATTCATATTTCTTATTTTTTAAATACACATTCTTTGATATCAATTTATCATAATTTTTTCTGATGCATATGTTTCATAAAGTCTTATTATATCTGTGCAGGCTTCCGCAGGCTAGTGAATAACAAAAAGCATTTCTTCTGGAATATGCAACGAGATCGCAAATGCTTCATCGGATGACAGTTGGGCTGTCAGCGTCTTCAGATGTTTGTAGCGACGTTCTTTAAGATCCAATTTATTAAAAACCACTGCGCATAGAAACCGTTACTTATTAGAATAATAGTTGATTTTTGCTATTTATTATTTTTTCATTATTTATTTATCAATATTTTATCAATAGATAAAATAGGTTTTGTAATTTAATGCGAAGAATGTGCATGGCCTGAAAGTACATGTGTGACAAGTTCGTAGTAAGAAAATGTTTCGACACAGTTCTCGTGTAAAAATATTTCGCAAGAAAACAAGTAAAAATTCTTCGTTTTTATTTTGGAGGCGGGTCATTTTGAGAGAATATCCTTAAAAAAATTCTCTCAAATATTTTGGCGGTGTATCTTTTTTATTGTCTTCCACGCTGGGTACCCTTCGAATATGAGGTAGTCTATCCAAGCAAGTACTGCTGATAGGCGCGTGAAGTTTTATTGTGCAAATGGATTAAGGTTTTCATGGAAACCTTCATCTGCTTGTAGACTCTTTATTGAGGGAAATGGTTAATTTGCCGAAATTGATTCACAAGTGATTGTTCTCCTTTGTATACTGTATTTGTGGTAAAACCATATCTTACAATACATCTTGTTAGAAAAAGTCACCGTCTCGAGCCGAAGTTGAAGCTACATGCCTGGAAGTGTTCTTCTAAGTTTGTGCTCACATCGTCTCTCCAATATTCCTCACTCTGAGAGTCGTGTTATATTCGAGTCCCAAAACCCAAAGACGTCGACAACGAGGAGCCTACTTAACGCTTGGTTTGCGGCAGCCATGTGCAGGTTAAAACTCAACCGACGTCGGAAATGTACAGCGGTAGATTTTGTCAAGTAAAGCAAGAGAGTTCACTCGAAGTGAGGCAGTAGATGATAGGTTGATAGAGATGGAGTATAGCGGTATGTGAGGGTGAGGCGCTTACACTTCATCGTCATTTCATTTTAAGCGCCTCTCTTGTTGCTATCGTGTCGAAAGGTGTCAGCAGCGGGATATCTGGGACTAATTGTGATCGCGGTTGATGTGACTCGTTGTGGTGATGGCGTGAAGTCTCTATGCGCATTTGAGTTGGAACAAAGGGCTCCCTGGCGGCCTAAAACCAAGCTCACGGAATTGAGAAATGTCAAAGTGCATTACCCTTGATTTTTCCCGGAATGTGGTTGCCGTTGCTTTCCAAAGTTTAAACTGAGTTTTTTTCGCATTCACCTCAAGTATTACTTTTCATTTTTCAATTAAAATCAGTTGGTAGATAATTTTAATCAGATGCATGTGGTGAAAAAATTATTTATTTTATTTTATAAATATCTTAATGGGAATTCTGCTTAATAAAAATTCGAATAAATAAGTTACGTATTATCCACTATTTAATATTTACAGTAGGTTTTTTTATTGTTTAAATGCTGTTTCACCAAATCTTGCATGACCTTGTCAAATTAACCCAAATTGGTTTTGTAATTCAATAGTAACCATTTAAATACTCTGTTTATTTGAATTTAGGGCTGGATACTTACGGGAGCTTACAGATGTTTTGGTCACCGGGCTGTTACTCTGGCTTTTTTGTAGAAATAAATTCCACGTTTGACATAAATTTGTAATCAAGCTTCAAATTAATTGACAGGTAATTTTTTAACCGATTCAAACCCAATTAGTGCTGTTTAATTAACTACTCACATTTAGCCTTAGTATCTTTTGGGCATATTTGGTGGAAATGTATAATAAAAAGATAAATATCAGCCGCTTAGCTGCCGGATAGCCTTGCTTTAGGTATGGATAATATTTGAAGTACTTCTGTAATTATCTGCACGGGAATTCCGTTGAAATCCTAACTTTGCGCCGTGGGCCTTAGTATCTTTTGTGCAGATTTACCGGAAATATATTTAAAAAATATCAATATTAGCCGCTTAGCCGCTGGATAGCCTTGCTTTAGGTATGGATAGTATTTGCAATACTTCTGTAATTGGTTGCCAGGAATTCCTTTGAAATCCTAACTTTTCACCATGGGCGCACGTCGTCTCTGCCCGTGACATTTGTAATCATCCATCATCTAAAGCCCAGAGGAGTAGAAATAAAGAACGAAGTTGAGACCCAAATGATAGCCCTATGATTTATTGTCTCCCCTATCATAACTCATTATTTTTTAATCGGAAAGACGTCACGGGATACGGGTTGGAAGTTTTAAAACTTCAAAAAATGACCCAGCAACCAAGATTTATTATATGTAACCTCTTGACCTTGTTTTTCTAGAGTTTAAAGCACCCGGGAGTTTAATAATTTACACTTTTGGAAGGATTTATGAATTTTTTCAGTATTACAATCCACGAGGAGAGGCAATTGGGTCGCCCATCCCAAGAGTTTGAATTAATTCATGAAGCCGCGCCGTTTTTATTTCCCCAAGCGTTTGGCCAAATTACCGCGATGAGCGAGGACCTGCGATGAAAAATTCAACGACCCCCTGCTTGGCTATTGCAGTTAGTTAACCTTCGGTGGTGATGTCTTCAAGCGCAGGGCCGTCCAGTTCAATTATAAGAAATATAGCGTTTATGTATTATGAAATGGCATTTTCATGAGTTCTTTTTTATTGCGCTTTCGAAAATAGTTACACAAAAAAACATTGATGAGTGATAGTTTTGGTTGTCTTTATTCATTTCTCTAACTTGGGGTATTAAACACATTCCCTTTTTCGAAGAGATCAGTTGCCTATCTATTTTCTTCATCTGTCCCAATTTTGCGAAGCGACTGTTCTCCAGTAAAATTCAACAAATCCAATCCATTCCATAGCCTCATCAGTATTTCAGATTGGTGCTTGTATGTTGGTTGGCGATAGTATATTGTCGTCCTTCTTTCTCTCTCTCATTTCAAAATAATAACTCTGGCATTTATGGAGAACAAGCTTGCAAGTGACCCGAAATGACAATAAGTGGATTGAGATAAATTTGAAAGTTACAACGCCTGCAGCAACAGAGGAGGCGTTGAAGCTCTGACAAACTAATAACCTTTAATTGTATGCCATAGACTAAAAAACATAAGGTTCTTGACGATTCTTACCTTTCACAAGAGAACGGTTCTTTTCTGTTTAATATGAAGTCGTTTAGCTTAACAGATAAATTAAATTATTTCGGAAGATGCATCTTCCATACCTTCTGGCATTTCATTTTTTGCTGAGCAAACTTGAAGTTGCATCGCAATGAGGTGATAAAAAGGCGCCATCCCATAGGAATCCTTACGCAGCAGTTAAGAACGGTGGCAACTCAGAAGGGAAGAAAAGGAACAGAGAAATTCTTGGAATATGCGGATTCGTTTGTTTGCCTCTGACTCTATTAACTTGACACCTCCGTTCATTCCTGCGCGGTTACGGAAAACAGGACCCAAACGTTCCCATTTCTTTTTCACTGTGTTGAGTGGGAGGAAAGAAAAGGAATCCTTTTCCATCTTGCTTCTTCCTTTTTTGTGCCCGTCTTTCCAGAATCTTCCCTCGAAAGATAGGAAGAAGCCCCTTCCTTTCAGAGTCCCATTCTTTTTCCCTGAATGTCACGATACCGACATGCTCAAATGCACGTACTCACCTCGTCTTCCTTCAATAGGGTGGTTCCCTATTATTTCTTATTGCCTGAATCGAAAGATTATTACTCCTGAAGTACGTATTTTACGCTTTTAGATTTTTAAATGAAGATATATATTTTTAGCGATTAAATAAAAAGTGAAAATTTTCAAGCGCGCAAAAACGCGACGGCTAACTATGAATGCTGGTAAAACGCCGTGTGACGCCATTCTGGTTCCCGCTATCGGCGTGTGAGGTGACCTTGGGGCGAGGCTTTTAGCGCTGATACGATTCAGGCTGCTAGCAGGTAGCAAAGTACCCTGCTAGCAGGTAGCGCTTGGCTTAAATAAGGATAATTAATCCCCTATCAAACGAAGGAAACTTTCCGACCTTAGGAAGTTTTAATAGGTGATTATTAAGAGATATTTCACTGAGCTCTATGCCACATGCATGCATTGGTAATCCTAGATGATGTAAAACTCCTATCTACTCGTATAGAAACTAGGTCCCTGTGACGTCACGTGGAGTGGCATCGCATGGGCGCCAATCTGTCCTTTTTCAAATGCGGTTATAATTGACCATTGCCATTCGTCTGAACTGGGATTTCTAAAACCAAATAATTTGTATATTATGTATACACTAATGGCGGGTAACAAATCGCAATCAATGCCTTTCGTTTTCTTTGATGAAGGAAATTACCCTATTGCTGTTCTTGTGAATTTCTCGCAATGCCATTTAGTTCTCAATTTTTCCAGTGCCTTTTTCAACCTGTACTCCTCTTCTATATCTATGATTCAATGTGTGGAGGAAGAAAACTTAATAGGCGTAGGTAGGAAGAATTTTTTTAACTCCACGTATGATATTATTTTCGCTGTCCATGTCTATTTTATGCATATATAGGCTAATTAATTGGCGCTAAAGAGAACAGATAACACACGCGCACGATCACTTTTGAAACAAGTTATCTTTAAATTTTAGGCACGTGGCTTGATTTCACCTGAAGTCACTCTAGAAGAATTTCTTTCGTATAAAAATTCTTATTTATACTGGGCTATGGATTGGTAAAGGTACAACTTTATCCATATTTTTGTATGAATACATTTACGACGTCTCTTGTGATTTTTTCCGAAATTTATAGAAAACGATGTATTTATACGGAAGCTATGCTATTTTATTCCTTATTAATGAATACCCGGAAGTAATAGACTGATGCAAGCTTTTATTCTGGGATTTGAATGAATAGGACCGACCCAGTTTCAATGAATGTTTACGTTTCATAGAATGGAATGTGCCATAGAGCAAACTTGGGTTTATTTGAAACATTTTATTTTGTTTTCTGCTAGTTTCGTCTGTTAATAAAATAAATATATTGTTAATTTTGAGGGTTTGTTCCTCAGCCCTAATCGTTTTGATGAAAACCTGTCGACTTAATATGCCCTTCTTACGCATGCTTAAAAGACTCGCACTTTGGTAAGCCGTCACCCTTTGTTTTAATACTGGTATGCAGTTCCTTATTGCTTCCATTTTCCCTAGGGTAGTCTACCCTTCCCTTTTTCCTGATTCTGAATAAATATGTCCTTCAATAGATATATTCTAAAGATTAATGGGTATTTTGATTTTATGTGTTAGGTGTTTGTTACTAGGAAACGGAATTTGGATTCTGGAATATGTTCTTGTGGTAGGATAATCATTAGGTTATATTATTAGCCATCAATCGGAGTTTATACTTTGGTATGTTATCATGATCGCTGAAAAATCGGTGTATTTTCGTTATATTGAAAACATTATTTCCAGTTTCCTATAGCTGAAGTTTTGGATATATTTTTTAATGTGATCTAAACTATTTTTCCCCCTATTTTGTGTTTTCCCTTGTCTCGTTTCCTTTTACCCATAACTGTATTTGTCCTCCGTGTTTTTTTTATTATTTACTTCTTCTTTGGTTATGAGGTGAATATAAAAACTGAAATTTCTCGGTTAGTTAACTGTTACTAATGCAACTACTTTTTTAAATAAGGCAACCCGGGTTTTGATTAGTATTCTTGATCTTCAGGGGTAAATTATTATTAATGGTACGTGAAAATCGCAAATGCGATATTGATGCGATACACGTGAATAAATGCGGCATAGGCGCGAAGACTGGACTTTTTATTTGAACTGATATTTAAACTGCATATTTGCCTTTTCAATGGCAAAATGTAGGGCCGAGCCCGCCCCTTGCTACGCCGCTGGACGTTGAGCCTCATTGCTTCATAGATAGCTATATGTATTTTCATCAGTAGCCACTGGAGAGGTTGAGAGAGAACTCTGGTAGCTTCCGCGATGTTAAGCAAATAAATCTTACCTTCTACCTAGAAAAAACTGAGTTTGGTAATTCTCCACTCCACACAATCTGAACATCACTTATCATCGTGGATGCAGAGTGGTTTTACAGCCAGTACAATCTATTTGTGACTGACAGACGCAGGCGGTTGTAGGAAGAAGGTATTGGAACTTGTTCAGTGTTGATAATTAACTAGTTCAAATGATATTCAGGCTACTAATATCATTTTTATTTATTTACTTCATATGTTTTTCGTTAACTTATTATTGTCATACCCCATAATTATTTTAACTATTCCGCATCCTTTCAAATAAATGCGTTTCATCCCACTTTGTCGTCAACTACTAGTGATACATTATGAAAATAAAGAAATAAATGGATGCTACAAGATGCTATAAACTTTAATTGAAAAATGTTACAAATTTAAAATGAAAGTGCTATTTTCACGTATCTCTAATTATTTTTTATTTCTCTTATTATCGTAACATCGTTTCCCAACGGAGGAAGAGATGAATTTGGAAACGGACGCCAGAATAGGGGAAAAGGATGGGTAAAGATATTTGTTATGATGATGAAATTCGTTATGATTGAGATGAGTTAATGAATATTTAAACTCTTGAGCATTGGCTAATCTAGTGAGCATTTCGAGCAATATCTCATGATGGAGTCATTCCTTATTCCATTCATTCCCCACGCGTGATCAATTCTCCCCCTCCTCATCCAGCTGCCCATCACAAGCTCTGTTTTTCCTTCTCTTGAGAACATTCTTTTGTCTCTTTTTTGCATTTTTTCCGCGGCAATTCCCCCCACCCCTCCTCTTCATCCCCCCTCCATCCGTCAATCACGCCTCACTCCGCCTTCAATCTTTCTTCCACCCTTGGCCGCGTGGCGCTCGCCGCGTCTTCAATTCCCCATTCCCCTCCCTCGCTGACACTCTCGGGGGATGGTCCCATTTCCATCCAGATCCGAGCTCCCGTTCCACCCCTCTTTCCCCGTCTTCATCATTTCACGATGAATTCTCCTCGTCCCAACCAACCCCTCTCCTTGCCACTCTCTCATCAATACACGCCGAAGTCCTCTTCTAAGTTCCCATACAGGGGTCCTCCCCCCCTGAAATCCTCTCCTTTATACCCCTCCTTCCCTCCTGCCTTCCCTCTGGTGTCTGCGTGTGTCTCTTTTCCTTCCTGTCCCATTCCGCAGACGAAGAGAACAATTACTCCCTGTGCTCCCTCGGGGCACAAAAGATCTCCCCTCCTTTGTACAGATTCTTTCTATTTTCCTGTTTCTTATTCTTCCCTCTTTTCCTCTTATCTTACATATCCTCTTGTCTTGTTTCCTTTCTAATGCACCTATAGATACATATCCTCCGTCTGATTTTAGCCTTTTTACCCTGTTTGGATATAGGGAGAGTAGTTGGCAAAATTTCTTCCCTGTATGCTCACCCTCAAAATTTTGTTCACTGATATATCACGGTTTAATGTGTGCCCCTTTTCGCAACACCCAGTCCTCTATTATTATGAATATGTATCAATAAAATATGAGGGGGCGAGAAACCAAGGGTTACAGGGTATTTCTTTACTAAATGGAGTTAGGTACAGTGATTGCTAAAAATAAATATGCTAAAATTTGGTGGCCTAGTGATACGAGTGTGTCTCTGCTCTGTGCTGACATCGAGAGTGGAAAATGAAATGCACTACAAGATATCCATTTGACTTCGTTCGTTTTCATCCCCTAATTCCAGTTCTTGACTCCGTTTAGAAAAAATAAGCACTTGTACCCGTTGGCTTCCCACCCCATCATGCTAGATTCTTTCTTGCCCGTTCCTAAATATTGACTAATGAAGAATTTTATATGGTCTTCCTCTTATTTATATGAAAATATTTTGATCCAAGAGGAATATCATTGCCCAATAGATCACCATGCCATGTCTAAGAAAGTGTGACATTTGGGAGAAGAGAATAAATAGCATCAATATATTCGTCCCCGCCTCTACTTCTTACTTCATTCACCTCCTCTCACATGCTATACCTTTCAATTCTATGTGCGTCCTGTCCTGCTGATCAATGTCTGTCCCTTTCGTACCTCTCTCCACTTTCATGTTCAAGTTCCTCATCTGCTTGTCCCATCGGAGAAAATAACTAAACTTCTTCTCATGTTTGCATTCCTGTCGAACAGATTGTACTCAAACTGGAGCCTCTTCTCTCAGGGGCTACCTAAAGGTTTTATTCCAAATAGCGCGAAAATAAATCTCGTCATAGCTTCGTTGAATTTTACTGAAAGCCGAGAATGGGTGTCTTTCTTCTCCCCTGTAATATCCATTTCCTTTCATTTCGAGTTTACGATTCACCTCATCATGCTTTTCTTTACTTTTAATTCTCCTGATATTTTATAGATTTGCATCTCATACTGCTTGAAATATTTTGAGAATACATATTCTTCATTTTCGGTTACTAGCGTGTTGGTTGCTGTGAACCGAAAATGAATTTCATGGTACACCGCGGAAATCTCCGTTCTTACATTCTGAGGATAGTTAAAACTATTTTATTTGATTTGCGCAACAAAAAAATTTCCGTTTCGTAGTAGTGAGTTGGTTTATTAAATATATATTTATTCAAATGGGAGGTCAAACACAATATTTTATATTTGGCGTAACATGATAGGGAATATCAAGGTAGAATGAAAGGGTAAAAGTAAACTTAAGGTTTTCTTCTGAAATATTTTATTGCTACTTTTTCTTTTATTTTCTCTGGTTTTGATAATGTTTGAGAAGTGGAAAATTATCTTCTTGAATTTGAAATTGAAAGCAAAAAGTTATTATTATTTCCCTCATCTGAAAAGTGGCTTGTTTTATTTTTTTGTCGCGAGCCTATAAAGTCTCTTGAAGAAAGCTTCAATATGAATTGCGATAATAATGTGTTTAATATGCTTTACGATAAATATATTACCCTTTCATAAATATGCTCTTTCTTCAGTTTTTTAATTTTTGCCTTAGAAAGTGTCAATTATGGAGGATAATTTTGCATTTCATTATAATATATTTGAGATGTTAAATCTGAAATATTTATGAAAACTAAATCGAGTTGAAATAGATCCCTTCAAAATTTGGAAATGAAAACCTTAATGACAAAATTTCTTTTGCTCCAGGAAATAAGGAGAAGGAGAGCAAGGCTGGGCGAAGAAAGCTTGAATGTAAGAGAAAGTAAAGCCGTGTCCCAACTCGTTAGCCATTAGGCATTATGTATTTAGCCAGCCAGATTCTGGGCAGCCAACCACAAGGGAGCATGAATTGGGACATCCTTACGCTGGTGCTGCCATTTACTGGGCACTAGGCCAATGCAAAACAAGAGATAATCGGAATGATTTGAACAAATGATGAACATAACCCACCCTAAATTGTTAAAATGTGATGTGTCAAGTGATTTTGAGTAATAGATGTCGGAGAAGAGTATTTAATCATAATTTTAGTATCTTAGACAACCTTTTTGTAAAAGTAAAGTAGGGGTATACTTTCAAATTAGTATTTTTAGTTCCGTATGGTTTTGTTAAAGAGGTTTTAGCCAAGTTTGTGGCGAAATGTTAGCGTATATTCCTTTTAATTGGTTTGTAATATTTCAATTGTCTCTCAACCAAGTACTTTTTAGAATTCCTTATATTTTAGCAATTTAATTTCTAGTTTTTTATTATTAATAACAGGTCTATTTAGTCTATTCAAACGGTTACCGTCTTGACTTGGGAATTATTTTCAAAATTTATTTAAAGTATGGTTTACGTACATAAATCAGGTTTCGGTATCATCTTATAATCACTATAGATTTTAATTTTTGTTACTTATTCCGATTCCAATTTCGGGACTTTGTCCAATAACATAATAATTGTTTATTCTTACGGGTGTAAACCTAATGTACAAAAAGTGTTAAATAAGAATTTAGACATAGTGTTACATAATGAAGTATATATTAGAAGCAAATAAACATCAATAAGCATTATTTAACACGTTAAAAAAGTAAACGGTAGCAAAAGATAACATGTGATCGATATAAAAAGTTATAAAGTAACATGTACGTGCCAACATAAGAAGCATATAAACATTAATTAGCATTAAAATTAACGCCGCCTACTCTTTAACTAATTTCTCCGTAATTCTTACGCTTCCAAAAACGCAATTTCATTATTATAAACTAAATAAAAATTAATAATTATTCGAACAAGTCTCAAAATATCAACACTACTTGCAAACAAGTACTATCCCTTGTTGACAGCCATGATGCCCTTTCTCTGATTTCTTCCTGAAGACGCTTTGCACGCTTTGAATCATGGGAAAAGTGGGGCGAAGGATGCACTCGTCGATGCCTAAATCTGGCGGCCGCGTTAGCTGCCTAAATTCCCTCCCTTATGCTGGCTAACGAGTTGGGACATCCTTCCAAGATGGCGTCATGGCTAAATCCTGGAATTGGCATAGCCAAATGGCCAATTGGGACACGGCTTAAATGATAAAATTACTGTTAGGATTATGTTATCTGAAATGAGGAAAGAATGCCAAGACTGGGAATAGGAAGACGTGACATCGAACAAATACATACCAAGACATATACAATTATACATACCTATAATATGTAGCGAAACCAAATGTATACCTAGCATGATTTATTTTATCGGGCATTACTTCATGGAATTAACTTATCATGATGAAATGTAAAAAAAAACTTTATAATTCCTCATAAAAGTATATAAATTCTACAGGAATATATAAATAAATTGATTGAGGTAAAAGTTAATTTTTTTACATTTCATTAGGTTCCTAGCATTAATAATTATGGTGAAAGTATTTTTCCTGTTATAATTGGCTTACGTGGAGCATTTTGCGTGTCAACCCGGCCAGTTTCCTTTCTGAATCGGGCTTCCCTTTTGTATGCACCAATGGAAAATATCATTATAAAATAATTTTTCCTCTTTTTCCAAGCTATCCTTCGCGGCCAACCAATCCCGTAACCGATATTCCCTTTACCTTCAAAGGCTCCGGCGTGATCCTCCCGCAGCCACTAGAAGTCGTACATTTTTCTGCCGTCCGCCCGCGTGTCTCCATTTACTCCTGCCTCGTAAATCGGGATTCACGATTTCACTTCCCTCGGTATTTTCCGTTTAGTTCTATTTTTCGCTCGCTCATCGGTTAAAAGACGTGCCTCCCCATCTCGTCCACCTCAGGGCTTTGGGGTTACAAAAAAATGGGCGAGATTTTATTTCTTCGAATCTTCAGAAAGTAGATCCGACAAAAGTGTTATGGCAGCATGATGCTGCTGTTGCGATCTAATATTTTTAATTTTTTTATTTTCATATGGACGAAGATACTTTTCTAACGTGGCTCTAGTTTCTGGTAGTCCACCGCTATGGCTTTGAGCCCCAAGGTTTTTGGATTTCATTTTGGATATTAGTTTAGTGGGTATTTTTTCCTGATGTTACACAGAAATGCTCTTAGGATGGAACGGTAAATTAAATTGACCGGCCGACTTCTTGCGTACTTTGCTCTTCAGCGCAGAGAGTTTGAAAAATGTGTAAGGTTTAGCTAGCTCTATGGTTAAAATCGGTTTTTTAGCCTAGTCCAAATTAATCATTCGACTGCTTACTCTATCCTCAAGTTTTGAAAAATATCAGAAAGTGATCACTCTTCAAGGAGGGGTACAACTTATCGAAACGTATATATATACTGTTAATAGATTTGAAATAAATTGTGCAAGGTGGCCTTTTAAAATGTAAGTTACTTTCTCGTATGTTTTTATTTACATTTAGTAGGTCTTATCCGTAGAGCATCTGAAGATACTTTGTTTAAAATGAATAAAAACTAGTTACTTATCCTTGCTTGAATAAAAATCAGTAATGTTGATCTATATCTTATAACCATCCTTATAATAGCAGAGTTAGGAAACATGACTCGTCATCCTGACAATTAGATCGGTAAAGTCGTTGTGAAGTTTGTACAATTTACTTTTTAAAGAAAAAATGTCAAAACCCACAGATTTTCTATGCAGAAAATTGTTTTCATCTTTATTTTCTCGTAGACATTATAGGAAACACATTTTTGTGGTGTCAATAATGAACCTTGTGCCGTCAAAATAAGATTTTTCTCCCTTCAAACAAATGAAAAGGTCATTAATCATTCGCTATTCTACTGGCTGCTTGCTCTTTTCATGGAATTTATGATAGTATAAATTTTATTTCTGTATTAAACATTACTAGCGCCTAATATCAGAGGGACTAATACTAAATTTCCATGTATTTGAGTGCCTCTTTCATTATAATTAATGTCATAATTCATGTCACACGAGAATAGTTGAAATAATTCATAACATTCGGTCATACTTAGTAAAAATGTTTAAGATTTAATAAGCACTTGACTTTGGTTTGTATTGCTAGAATAATATTCGGTAATGCTTAGTTCTATTTAATATTGTCGTTTATCGTCTCAAATTTAATTGACAACGGGTTAACTGAAATAATAGAGCTCAGGAAAAATATACCGTTTGGGATGATTTTGCCTCTTATAAGCAAATCTGGAGCGAGTTGTGACGGGTGTGAAGGCGGAAACGCTGCCCGAGAAAGTATCAAAGGACATGTGTTGGCTATTTGATCCTCAGGCAGAGAGAGAGGTACCTTGTCTCAAAACTCATGGATCTGAATCCTTGTCCACTCTGTCTCCTTCGCCAAAGAATCGCAAATATTTGTCCCCCCCTCAAAGCCTCTTTCTCCTCGTCCTTATTTTTTTGTCCAGTATAAAAAACTATCCGACAGAGAGAGCTTTTAATCTTGGCATCTTCCTTCCCTTTTGAGCCTTTCATTTTTTTGCGCGACCTTGGTTAAAAAAAAATACCTCCAACTTCGACCGCCCAACTTTTCGCGCGAATGCCTTTTACCATGTCTTAGGGTTAGAAAATATTTTCTCAGCCGTTAAAATCATCCATTGTTGGGAAAACTTGGGTCGCTCTCTCGTTTTTTTTCGTATCTGTCCTCTGCCCTTCCCTCTCTTGTTCGCCTGTAGTAGTACATAAATGTATCTAGCGTTCGTTTCTGCCTCTATTTTCTATTCATCTCCCTACTACGAGAATCTGTCATGGAAAATGTCTCCGATCCCTACCCCGCATACTGTGACCATTTGCCTTTACCCGACTCGTGCCCGTGCAATATTTCAACTTCTCACTACGGTCTCTCTCCCATACCTATCCTAAATAGACTCGGGTCCCCCTACTAAAATTGCGTAGTTGTCCTTCCCTTCACCAGGATTGCTCTATCTACAGGTAATTATAAAACTATATAATTTTCCTCTCAACTACACAGGCCAACGATAAAAAACTTTTTTACTGAAAACACCATATTCTTATGTTTTTTTAAGTTGCTGAATTCAAATGTGATGCTTAAAAAGTTGCATCACCCACCATTTATTCACAATTTTCAGTTAAATTAATGAAATTAAGCAATATATTTAGAATTTATCAGCTTTTTTATAGTGAAAATAAAATTGAAAAAGTAGGTCTAATGAACGAAGATAATGGGAGATTACTGTTGCTACTTCACCGAGAAGTTTAGCGAGCGATTCATCGCAGAAAAAGCTACACAAGAAGCTTCAAGGAAAAAAGGGAAAGAAAATGTAGACCTATTCCAGTTACCAAGTGAACCCTGTATTATCACGCTATATTACTATTGTAAGTAATTCAACAGTAAATACAAACAATTTTATGATGTAACAAAGTGTATCATTGATTTCCCTGCATACCATATAGGGGTATTAGACTAAAATTAGAAATTAGTTTTTAAATATTAAAATACATATTGCTTTTAAGCTATGGGTGATACAAAAAAACTAAGGCCAGGTTTGGATTCGGCACAAAAAAATTTATAAAGATCAGCTATTTAAATAAAAAAGTTTTCAAAAAACTTTTTTTGTTGGCCTGTGTCATTAATCATCCTTTACGTGAAATTGCACGTTTCGTCATCTTGCCGTATAGCATGATTTTTTATTTATTTGCAATTAATAGTACTCATAGGTTAGTCTATTCATTGCAATCGATTCCTTGAGTAACTGAGAGATATATCTATGTATGCCCTAGGGTCCTCGAGAATTTCATGGCAAACTTATCACTTCCATGATGAAACTATGAAAACTTTTGTTAAAACTTGACAAAGTTGACTTTGGGGCAGGAAATCATTGAAAGTCGCAAAATAGAAAGCATAAAATTTCTTGTTTTCGCTTGAAATATAGCGGAAATTCAAAAATGCGTCTGCGAAGCAAATGAAAACCGAAACTTACAATATATATAAGGACCGTCAGGTCCACTTGCATGGCTGTTCGGTTGCATGATTTGGGAAAGAAAGCAACGAATCCAATCAAAATCTTCTTTTCCTCGACATTTCAACCTTCTCTTCGCAATTTCATGCGACGTTTTCTCGCAAAAAGGATTACGATTTCATCTGCAATAACGCTCACACCCATTCCTTCCATTTCAAGAGAAATAATTCTCTAGCTTCCCATTCACTTTCTCCCACGAGGGCGCCGAGAAAAGCTTGAATTTATTTCCGCAGAGTAGCATTTGAACTCTATAAATGTCTGTCAACTGAATTCATTCCCTCTCCCATTCCTGTTTCTCTTGCTTATCCAAATATTGGAAGAGGCATTTCATTATGATCAAACTACTTTAATAAGAATGAATACCATGAATAAGGCTTGGAGTGGAAGGGAAATTATATTATATTAGTTTTGTAAATAATATGAAACCTAGAGTGATATGTACTTTAACTGTACAAAAATTTTCCCTTGTTAGAAAACTTTTCACGTATGCATAGCCTTTTTCCAATTTGGTTTTTACCTAGATCGGTAGGCTCGATAATGATTGTCATATATAATTGTTTTTTCCGGCCCTCTTCTTCCCAATACCGTCTTCCTAAATATCCTAATTCTTCAAAGAAATATTTTTTAAATCATGTTCAGTATTTTTGTCCCTAGAAGTTATATGTGATAGCGATTTTTGCATGATGCTTTTGCCAATCATCACATTTAATATTATGATTAAATATTCTTACTTAAGGACTCAATTGCCGATTCTAACGTTAGTCTTTTTGAAAATTTCGGCTTGATTGTTTTGCTTAAGCATAACGTATTTCTAACATTGTAACTAACTACTAGTATGTAAGGTAATACTAACGAACTACTAACTAATATCAGAATGCCCCATTCTCTTGTATTTCTAATGCCTGATACAGTGATTTGATGGCTAATATTAATGCCATTATAGTATTTTTCAACTGGAGCATTCTTATTCGCAGGTGCATTATACCTGTTTTGGACAGTAATTATTTTACAACAGGCAGGAAATTTACTCAAAAAATATTTCACTTCAGGAATCGATTAATTCTCTAACAATAGGATGTTGCATATAAAATGACTTCATTGATATTTTCATTTCACGACTATTGCTCCAAAGCGGGGAATGTTACTTTCTGGGAAAAAAAATCCTAAACTTTAATCAAGCGCAAAGTTTCGAATTTAGTCGCGGTCTGTCGTTTCGCAAGCTCTGCTTTTTCTCTTCCAAAACTACTGCCGCCTCTCGAGGACGACAATTCGCTTTCCCCTCCCTCTCTTTTCGGTCCCCAGTGTACCCTTATCTGGGCCTTTTTCTACTCCCATTCCCCTATCCACTATTCAAGGGGACATTCTTCTGCGTTGATTGGCAGGTGCGGGACTCTGGGGTGGGGATAGGTAGGAAATATATAATGCGCCTCCCCACCTCTTTACAGCATCACGCGTCCCAATTCCCTCTTTCTTCATTCTTCTTCTTAAGTCGTTCTAGTCCCTCTATTTCTCTCTTCCCCCATCGTTCATCCCTGCTATGCTTGAGTGTTTCCCGTACTAACGTGAAATTATGTTACAAATGTTTGAAGAAATGCAAGAGGGATTTGAAAACGAATTACTCCCGTTGTACCGGTCATATTTTTGTCTTTTATCGTGACAAATTATTCATTTAATATTATTCCTAGTGTTATATCTGTCTTCTAGAACTATTCTAGATCTAAAGATTAGGAAAATTTTCAGCATATACCTTTATGCCAAACAAGAACACTTAACCTCTAGGATAAGTCCTGTCAACGCCCACGGCTGCCACATGGCACCCAGTGAGGTGCCGAGCCAATACTCCTGCAATGCACATAATGTGAACGCATGTAATGTGAATTTAAGCGTACATTTCGGTGCACATAATTAGTAGAAAGTTTCCTCTATTATTCAGTCAGTTTGGATTGTGTTCCTTTTGTTGAGCACATGTGCATCATATTTTATAAAAGTTAATGATGTGCGATTAAAAAATAATTTTAATAAATTGTTTAATGCTAAATTTGCAGATTTTATGTTGTCCATTCAATTTAAAGGCCATTTACGCTGTTTTTGAATAATTCAATAAATAAACAAACTTTGGGCGCTGATGGGGGTAAGATTTTCTGGTGAACTCCCTGGTGAAAGCCGTCTGAATTCATGTGAGTAAATGATGATGGTACGCCAGCATGAGTGATTTTTCAGCGCACTTAATAATTATTGAAGCGTTCCATCAGTTATTGAAAGTCCAAGCCTCACCTCTCTGCCTCATCACGCATCCGAATTCTTATCATCTCTCCTCTTTCTCCACCTCTTTCTTCGTCTTCTCTCCTCCGATTCTTTCTCTCCTTCCCACTCTTGTTTCCCAGGTTCTCTCGAGTGTCCCTACCGTGCAAACACTCGTCCGAGACGACAGTAGTCCGAGATAAAGGGAGGTGAGGCCATTTTTCTCGCAGTCTTGTCATTTGGACGTGTGCGGGCTTCTCTCCTTTTCGAGAGGTGGCGTTTGTAAGGGGATGGAAGTCGTTGAATGAAGATTGGTGTGTTGGTCCCGGCGGGGAGGCGTGCTGAGGTTGTGTGTGCGTCTGTGAGTAGATGAGGGACGTGGAAATAGCCCATGGAAAGCTCACACGTACGCTCGGACGGAAGGCCCAAAGAAGAAAGGAATTGGGCTGCCCTCTCCCAGTTCCGATGAATCAAATCCGATGTGTGACTCTATTGGTATACTGCTTTCCAATATAGCGAGTGGCAGGTAAATGTGGTATGCCCAATTACGAATCGTTTTGCTGGTCATGAGAAAGTATTGGAGTGGTCGCGGGTATCACGCAAGCAAAAGAAATAACTGTATATCAATTAATTTGCTTAATTTCTTTTTTCTAGTGTTACTCACTTTCTACTGTAATTCATCCATCAATGAAAAAGAAAAGAAAACACTGAAATTCCTCTTAATTATTTTCATTCTTGACCCGGGTTTTGCCACAGTAAAGCATCATCAAGTGCAATTTCACTCCATGGCGAAACTCCATGCTGTTACATTACCTACGCGCAGTTTTACTATTTTATTTTTATTTCTATCTCGATGAGAGAATTATTTTGTTGGCTTACACAGCACATATCTGTTAGCTTGTTATGCATTCTACTGGCTACGCGCTCATTTCACGGCATTTATGAACGTACGAATTTTATTTCTGTCTGACACCTTAAAAACGTCTCATATAAAAGGGAATTATGGGTGAAGGTTTTACATTTCAGCCCTTTTGTGTGCCTCTCTCTCAATAGGTGATGTCATAATTTATCTCACACATGAACTGTTGAAAAAATTCCTGCCTTTCCCCTGTTATCGCAAGCGTGTTGAATTCCCATAAATGATGATTGTACCACAGAATTAGTGATTTTCAGCAAATTTAATAATTATCGAATCGTATCCTCAGTTATTCACATTTCAAATCAAACCTCAAAAGCAAAGCCTAAAAATAAATTTCATAAGTAGGTTTTTTGTAAGATTTTAGGCAATAGATAAATATGTTCCTCAGTCCAACCAATTCTTTTCCCAAGGCTTGCAACTAAAAAAGATAAACGTTTGTATTGCCCAATATTAGTATTGTTTGCACTTATCTCGGCAACTCATGAACTGATAAGGATAATTCGTGAGAATAGTTCAGTGTGCTATACTTTAATCTCGAAAAGTTAGTACCCATGTAAACTTATTTTGCAATGCAATCCTTGGAACGAACAATATAGTTCGTTCGACGAAATGATGGCGAAAGCGGTGCTAACCTCACATCAAGTGGAGAATCAGACGGTACCTACTGCAATGCAATGCTGAATAGCGAATAAGGTGGACCTTTCGGCTTGAAGGGTAAAATGCTCACTCACACGAACACAATCTCAAGGGCGATGCTGATAAGGGTACGTGTGTAGGAATTCGCTCTGTTCGACGTTTTTGAAATGTCCGGGTCGGGGAATGGAAGATATTGCGCGGGAGGCTGGAAGTGTGAGAGGAGAGAAGGACTGATGGAAGCAGGTAAGGAAGGATATGGGTCGTGTTCTCGAGGTAGTCGCGGAAAAGGGACCCGGGGACACAAGGATGAGGGTCTGTTTGGAGGGAATGGAGTGGTAATGTCTGATGGAGTGGACGAGGGTTGCACTGGGATGGGGAAGCTGGGATAAAGTAGGATCCCTTTTCCATCATCATCATCACGACGTAGTCGTCCTCTCTCTCGAGAAATAATGAACCCCTCTTGTCGGCCTAAAGGTCTTGGGTTTGAATGCCGTACATTGGATGAATGGATGTTATGTATTCGGCCAAAATTTTCCGTCTAAATGCCTGTCAGCAGGGTGGAACGGCAAGCTCCGCATCTAAGATTTTCCAACTTGTTTTAGAAAAAGTTATGGCCATGAAGAGAAGACGATATTTGATTACTTACATCGAAATATATCGACGCATGCCGAGAACAAAGTGGAT
The DNA here is from genome assembly GCF_921293095.1 of Ischnura elegans. Lineage (NCBI taxonomy): Eukaryota > Metazoa > Arthropoda > Insecta > Odonata > Coenagrionidae > Ischnura > Ischnura elegans. Next base: position 70,569,707 of record NC_060249.1, on the reverse strand, counting down.
AGAAAGCTCGTTTTTCAAAATATTTTAATTTCTGTAACTGAGGTAACTCAGATTTGATTACACCTAGTTGTGCTTTTCTAAACCGTCATCAGCTTATGGATTATCTATTAATTCGGCATGATTATTTTAAACCCTACTGCGGAAAGTGTCGTGTAATATTTCTGAAAGTAATCACCTTCTAGTATATACCAAGAGTGCTACCCCAAAATCCCAATTCTTCTCTTTCAGATCTCAGGTCAATGAATGCTTGCAAGAGTGGCAAACTTTTCTACCTTAACTGATGATCTGGCCTTCCTTGGCGTCCATTTAAGTTACAGATATTTGAAGACTGTTCAAATTATAGTTCGATTAGTTTTGAATTGGCTTCAAGTCCCGTGAGAATAGAATGTAGAGTAATATAAATTTGACTGTAATATTTTAAATGCACTTGTTACTTGCTTTCGGATTTTATTGAGAAGTTTTGCCATCATAGAAACTTCATGAAATTCCGTGTAAATACCTTCCATATTTGCTACCTTTAGTTATTTTATTGCTATTATTCATCATTTAGGTTAACTTAACTTGTTGTATTGCGACACCAAAATGCTTTTCAGAGAGAATCGTACCGAAGATATATGATCATCAGAGGGCTAATCTCCTTTTTATCTTGTTGCGGGTATCTGTTTGAGAGTCATTCACCCTCAATTTGGTGAAAACATTTAAGGAGATCGCTTTTAGTATGCCTATTAAATTCTCCATTGCATTTTGAACTTTTAGGTGGCTTTAGGCGGTTTCCGCGTAAATTTAATCACTCAAGGAGTTATAACATAAGTGTTTAGATGACAACAACTTTCACCTCCTGTCCTTTAAACTATTATCTTTACAAACATTTTTTTCTTCATCCTATCACATAACTCATGATACTCTTGCATTAACTCGTTAAGTAGTCTTACAGAATTTTTATTGTGTGATAGGGTTTATGGTCGCTTCCACTAGGAAGAATGTGGGATAAACCTTCCGGTAGCACTCCACTTTAAACATGAAAGGGTAATCCTCCAAAAAGAGATCCTTTTTCATTGTTCAGGGGATATGGTCGAGACGGGGGACGAAGATGTGACATCCGAGACGGAAATTTAGAGAGTACAAGGACGAAAGGGAAAGAATTGGTAGTATAAAGGGCCCTGTGTTAAAATTCACCGGGGATTAATATTTCCTGGGTCGGATATTGCCATCTCTGGAGAAATGTCATCTTTCCCTTGAGAAGGCGTATAAATTTGTTCCGTAGTCATTAATTAATTGCTGGTAGAAGGAATAAACTATTAACGCATTTATCCCCAGTGCGTAAGCAGTCCTTCGGGTATTCTTTTACGTTTTGACGGTTCGCTTACATACAGGTTTTTAATGTGATTGGCATTTTGAATGTGACGTTGAATCTGGTAAAATGTGCTTCATGCATGTTCACTACCCCAGTGCTCCCTTTGATTGTGTATAAAACCTTAAGTGAACCATAAGGTTGGAGAATAGAAAAATGAATGAGTGAGCTATATTTTGCTCAATTATTTATGAACGCAAAGTTGGCGAAAGAGAAAGATTGCGAAAATTTCTAAACAACTGAGTCACGCAAATAAGCTAAATAAATCATAAATTGTAAAAAATATAAAGGAGGAACAACTTGACTTGAATTTAGCAGTGAAAAGATGGAAAGCGGCATCAATTTGTATTTTTATTTTCCTTAATTTTATCCCGTAAGAAAATTTTGATAACACGTTCCATTTATTTTCATGTCTTTCGCAGTGACGTCATAGCAATGTTTGAATATTTTCATTAACGACCTTTCTCTGTGTCTGTTCTTCATGTACGTTTTTATATTTTCTCTAATCATTCCGGTTAGATACACATTTTTTTAAAGTTCTAAAAAGTGATTAAGGATTTAAAAAATTTACGTGCAAGCTGGCCAAGAATGAAAATACTCATATTTCAAGTTTAGAATTAAAAAAATCAATCCTCGTTCTTCTATATGAAGCTAAAAGGGGTTTTAATCTGGAGTAAATATTGCTGTACTTCATTAGTAAACAAGTTCCTTAACCATGTGCCTAAGTACAAGAACAAGGTGCTTCCATACACTACCGTTTTCTAGTCGAATCCTTTTGCAATACATGGATCTATGATGGACTTTGGATTTCCGATGAGGTAGCTAAATTTGTAAATAAAATCGAATTTTCAAAGCCAGAATCTGTTAAAAACTATTTTACAAAAATGGAATAGAGAGCAATTGCAAAATATTATTCTAATGCTAATGCTATTGAACTGAAGACAACCTTGACACTTTAGCCTTCACTACTTATGAAATGCAAGGTGATGTTAATTCCATTATAAAGTGTTTTAGGTAATTTGGCTTTGTGGTAAAGAATTGACTTTTACAACCTAATTATAAGTATCCAGTCTGAGGGAACAACAATTTCACTGTAAAGAACTTTGAAGTTGAGATAATTAAATTTTAAGGAAAAATGCGGGATATTGATGAACTGGAGTTCTCAAGTAGCCTAAAGCATTTGGAGGAGGAATGATAGTTAGGCTAAGCTTCCGTATTCATTCTAGGCAGGTAGGAGAAAGGAAGAGATCAGGAATGATACCTACTTGGGGCGTGGCAATGGTGAGAGGGTGAGGAGTAAAATGCGGTGAGAAAAGGGAAAAAGCGTTCGTTGGAATGGTGGATAAGGGAGATGGCAGCCTGAAGGAAGGGACGAGTTAGAGGATAAGTAGGAAAGGGGTCTCTCTGGCATTATCCTCTCCACTTTTCGAGGTTGACAGCGGAGGTAAATGACTCGTCAGCGAGGAGAAAGCGCTTTGGGATGATCCCCAGGCCTTCCTTTTCTCCTCTCAAAAGAATTAAAAGACTTGGTGGGGACGGAGATCTAGCTGTGTTCTGACGATGACCAGAAAAGGATACTTGGGAGAAATATAAAAAGGTGACAACAAAATATTCACGGTGAAAATGTGCATGCTTGCATTGTGTTTTTTTTTATAAATTAGCAGTTTGTGCCATTCAGAATTTCTCTTTATTTTCTATCACTCCCCTATGATTTTTCCTCTTTATTTTCTTGGATTTATTTGGGCGGAGCTCAAGATTTGTTATGACGATAAGCAGAAGTGAATACTTGGGAGAAAAAATAATAGGTGAAGACATAACATCTCAGCAAAGATGTGCATACCTACATTCGGTTGTTTTCACAAACAGTTTGCGCTCGTTGGATTATTTGTTATTAACACTCCCCTTTGATTATCCGCTTTATATTTTTGGATTTTTTTTCTGTAGTATTTATTTAAGTGTTTGTGTACTTTTGTCTTTTCAAAAAATTTTTATTTTCGAAAATAAGTGAGTCTGTATTTGGTTGTGTTTATAATATTTATTATTTGGTGGTGTTAATTAGATAACAGCTCGTGATTATTAGATTTATATAACCACGAACATTCCCCTTTGATTTTCCTCTTTCTTACTTGGATATTTTCTAAAATATCTATATAAGTTTTTGTGTATTTTGCCCTTTTCAAAATGACATTGATATATTTATTTTTAAATTTTTGGAACGCCTCTTTAGAGGAGAGGAAGTATGTAAAGCGAATTTTATGCCAAAGTAAATACTTTATTATTCTGTGGAGAATTTTCAAGTAGGTTCCCATAAAAATTGTGATGATATAATAATCTGATCTAAATTGTCATTAGTTCATGGAGTTTTCCACTGAAAAAAAACCGAAACGTCGCTTGAAGTATCTGCCGTGTGTTTAAGACTAATTACTATTTTAGCATCGCATTATTTTAGGCGGGAGATCGTCTCAGAAAAACCCTCAAGTTATCCTATTGAATTGTATCGTTCTTTAAGTATTCATAATTTATTAACGCTGATTTGTTCGCGTAGGGTTCAATCCTTATTTAATGAGCTAATCTTCAAATTCTCAGAATTTTAAAACTATAAAGCCAGACTAAGATTAATTATGCCTTTCGTGGCTGTGCCCAGAAAACTTATGCGAAAAACTGTGTGGGGTATATAAGGTACCTACCTTGTACCTATCTTGTTTTGAATAATTTATAAATACATTGTAGGCTGCGTTTAGGTTTTTAGACTGATTTTGTGCGATAGCAGGAATCTTTCACTAACTGTACATTGACTAACATCCTATGAAAAAAAAGCAAGCAGGTTCAAAAGGTGCCATCATGTAGAATATTGGCGTTATTGAAGTTTTAATACAATAAAATGTATTGCTTTCAACTTTTATCCCTGCTCTCATATAAAAAACAAGTTTTTTTTTCTTTCCGCCAACAGCTGTGCGTGGTAACTCAGTTACACTACCAATAAAAATTGAAGTTTTCAAAAACAATTTAAGTGTAAAAAAAATAATTTGTCACCTAAATAACTACGAAGTGGTTGAGCTCAAATACAAAATATATCTAAGGTACAAAATAAAATTTTTTACAACATTAACATAGTTTGGGGTAACTCTGTTACCCCACACAGTCACGAAAGGGTTATAGATATTTTTGATGGGTTTGAATTTTATTTCCTTCAACTAAACTTCGGCATTGACTCTAAAAACACTTTGGCACTAAAATTTGGAGTTAACAGTGTTAAAATTAGACGGATTTGTAAATTATTTCCTTCCTCTATGTACTCTTCTTCTCTGTGATCGCAAATTAATTAAATAAGTATTAATAGTAAATATATAAAATATGAAATTTACTCTTGATTTATAATTTTGACTCCTACGTTGTCCTAGTACTAACTTGCCAACACTCACGTGTACTCCCTAAAATAATTCTTTATGGTTGTCTTTTTGTATGCATTCTTGGATTAATCTATTTTTATGCCCAGGGAGTTACAGACAATGGGGTGATGGCAATGATTAATTAAAATTTAAAACAAAAAATGGAAAAATTATAACATAACTTCTAAAATTTGAAATTTACTCATATATTACACTTACTTGAATAAACGTGAAAATACGTTACTGGGATAAGTTTAATATTTTGGAACCAGAAATTTACGGTAATTAGTGATTGTGAATATTTCAAGAGAAATACTCACCATCACTAATCACTAGAGGGCAATCGCCTTGCAGTGATATCCTGGTGCACTGAGGGGATGAACTTCTGGTATTAAGTTTGGTGCCGTTGATAGCTCCCTGAAATTACCAGGCCTTAGTTGCGTTTCGGAAACTTTGAATTCACATTTTTTCTGTATCTATTCGAATTCTCTGATAGTTTCCTTGAATTCAAAGCGCTTTGTAATGCCTTCATCTTTTAGCGAATGAGATTTTCGGAATTCTCACGTTATTCAACATTAAATTGGATGTTCCATTTTAATGTGAATGTTGAACTTAGAAACTTGAACATCTTTTAGGTATATGATATTCAAATTTTAGATTGTTCTTAATTGGTCTCTATATTTGTGCTAAAAGTCTAGGCATAATCTTAGCGAGGAAGATTAAGTTTATGGACGGAAATTACGCCTGACAGGAATTTAACTACTTCTTAAATGGGAAAATCATATTTTATTTTCATCCAAATGCTAGCTCTTATTAATTGTGACTGAGGAGTTGTGAAGCTAATGATTTAAATAATTAAAGGAAACACGAGTGTTTGATACAGTAAAATGTGTTTAAAAAAATTAATGGACCTTTTTCCCCGGCTAAGTCCGATATTCTGAAGCAAAGCAAAGTTGGTTCGATGAATGGAGCATGCGAAGTTTTCCGCCTGGGTAGGTTTCGCCTGACCAGGTCATGGATGTCCGTGTACTTTTGATTGGTGAGTTAAAAACCCCGTTTTTAAAGGACAATGGTGCTGTTTTTTGGAGGTACATGAATAAATAAAAAAACAATCCGATTATTATAATCTTCTCCTACAACGCTGTCGATCATCAATCATTTTTTCTTCCGTAATATGAGTGATTAGTGGACTAAATATACCATCTGAAACTTTTGAAGTGTTTCTGTCCCAGTGATGTAAGTATTTCCACTCTTTTCGCCACGTTTTGGTCGTGAGAAAGGAATGACTAAATAGCAACGTTTCACCAGCCTAATGTGCCTAAATATGACTAAAGCATAATGAAGACAACGCGAATATCCAGAATATATGACTCCGCATGGTTTTCAGCGTTACCAAAAAGCAACCTATGTAACTACTCTGAACATGGTTGATGCAATGGGCATGAAGCCTAATTGTTAATAATAAAAAACCCGAAAACCTTAACCTCAATGTGGACTAAACCACATTTTTCGACTGCTCAACTTTTAAAGTACAACAAAAGGCGGATGAAAACCCTTTGTATTGGGTTTTGGGATAGCTTTTAATTCGCTCGGAAAATGGAATGTGGGGAATGCTTGAGAGTTCGCCCGTTGAAAATGATGCTTTTCAAAATTTGGATGACGCATAGTGTGTTTGACACGCGTATGGATTTGACGCCGTGTCTCCCGCAATCTACGCTCAATATTTATTCGGAGGGCAATGATCTCGCAAAACAGAGAGAATCTGCTGCTTCGCTGGTTTTTGGGGATATTTCGCAGCGGCACTCGTCTCCAGGGAAATGATAAAGATTTCGACAACTCTGACAGCACATGTTTGTATTTTTTTCAATGAAGTAAACATGCGTTTCATTGATTCATGCAAAGTTTTGCACAGTGATTTACGGTAAACACAAGGAATGTGCAGATATTACGTTGGAATATGAAACTTCACAGTGTCATACTCAGCTCCCTTGAATTTTAGGAGTTACGACAAGCTGGAAAATGAAAAGAATGCCTAAAACTTGAAACATTCCGACCAATTTTAAACATCTTTTCCAATATACTCAGAGCCATAGAGTCAAGATATTTGGATGAAGTTTCAAGACCACATGATTAAATATCAGAATGATCATGTTCTTTCTGTTCGTTTCAGGAATTTATGTACCTACAGCTCGCCGTATCATAAAAAATATTGATGAGTTCATTTATGTGATGAGTCAATTTATTTTGCTGTTGACACATATTTTTATGCATCTTTTTTTATGATTTTTTTTATACATTCGAATAGTTTTAACGCATGTAATGTCCTTTTCAGGCCTGGTACGTATTTTTTAATTAGGTGGGAAAGCTTCTCGTGCTGTCTCCCAATGCCATTGGTATTCATGCTCTTTCACTGCTATTTTCTGTTGTAGATCCTAAGGGATCCCAAGTTTTATAAAAACTATTTTAATTTTGTCGTATATAAATTCTCCTCTGTAAATTAAATTCTTATTTAACTCATATTTATAATTTACTTCATCGCCTTGCAGTTTTATCTTCAGAAAATCTTTAATTTATTTTCGCCTTGTCCGCTATTTTGGACCCTCTCAAATCGCCATATCAGCCGCCCCACTACTTATGCCCTTACGAGTACGTGCTTTAAGAAGATGAATTAATTTCCATTATTACCTCATTTCCTTAACGTAAATAAATTAAAGATTTTATCAAGTATTTATGAAATCATTTGCGTGATTATCTTACGATATAGGGGTCAAAACCGGCCGTGATTGGTTGATGGCTCTGTTGGTAAAATTTTCAAGACTGATGTATGTTTTACTAACAGCGTTTATTTTCTACAATTCAATGCCTCCACTATTTATTCTAATTATATTCTAATTTCTTTCAAGTTCAGATTTATATGGGTGCTCGTGAAAGAAGGAATTATTTAGTAGCAAGCAGTTTAAATCTACGGATTATGGATGCTCGCGTTTTTATGGAGATTAAAATTTAGTCTTTAATGTAAACGGTGCCTCTGTTTTGCTGAGAGCCTGATATCAGCATTAGATGCAACTGGCAGTCGTAAATCCTGGGTCTTTATCTTTTCATTGTTTATTTGTAATAATACTGCTTACCAAGTGATGCTGAAGAGCTCTTAAATGATATTATATGCATAGAAAACCGAATTTTAAAATTAGATTTTGATGTACGGTCTTATCCATGCGTCAAAAACTTGCATTATTAAGCCTTTTAACTGAAGCGTGAAATATCGGCATAAAAATGCAGAGCTCTTTCGTTTTAACGCCTTTTGGAAGCCTACATTTCAACCGCACATTAAAAAAATGACGGTCTCATACCGAACGAGTGGAGGATATGGGCTGTATCCATAAATCATGTGTAAATCCGCAAAATATCGAGTTTCTTGTGGTTTTATTTTGCTAATCGACGTAGGAAAACAGAGATACACGGAAGTAGATTGCATATAATAAGAGAATTGTAAACTCACCGTCATAGAACTAAAAGGAGCAGAAGGAAAAGTTTTAAGGTAGTAGAAATTAAATCTGTATTCATAAAGGAAACCCTAGTGTAAAAGTAGACTTTTTTAATGTAATACCAATCAATTTTACACGAAGAGGAGAACGAGGGAGAGAGCTAGTAACAACTTTGAGACGTTTGGAAATGGCTTGTGCAGCCCTAGTTACGGGTATCTCCTCGTAATAACGGCAACAGTCCGACCAAATGAATGATCATGCCTCAAGCGTAACGATCCTAGCCATCACCATAAAAGAGAGCGTATTTGGAGAGGGTAGGGGGTGTAGAAGAAATTTGGCGTTTGATGGGCTGGTGTGGAATCAAGGAAAGAAGAGGATAGTTTCCGGCTATCAGAGGTATAAAAGTGGGAGGAAAGTGTCTTCTGTCTTTCAGAGACTTAAATCTATTCTAGGAAGAGATATTAGGTCGGGTGAGCCGTGCTTAAGTTCTTATGGAGAGAGGATAGGTTGACGAGCAAGACGGTTAGGGTTGTTAGATGGATGAGTAGGGTGTTAGCGAGGGTTGGAATGGGACAATATCGGTGACGATAGGGGGACGAAGGAAGTGAAAAATGGTGTGAAGGTAGACTGACCTCAAGATTGATTGGGATCGGAAGTTGCGATTTACGGTCGGAGGTGCATTGCTGGCTGCAATTCGCCAAGCATTGAGCCCCTGGAAGCGTAATGTTGTCAGCGAGTGACCATCGGTAGCAAAAATGTTTTCCTCGTCAAAGAAATGTGACTGAATGATCATTCTCGTCATGACGCACCGCAGTTCAACCCACAACGCTCAGATACCTTTAAAATAAAGTCTAATATATGATAACAATTTCAAAGAGCACGTTGATATTCTTATTAATAATCCGCGAACTTTGGTTTTAAAGTTTATCGTCTTGGATTTATATGTAAATTTAAGAAAGGATTTTTAAACTGTGATATCGGTAGGATTTTAAATAATATTCTTGGCTTTGTTTTGTGAGTATTTAATATTTAAAGCCTTGGATGAAATGCTTTTCTTCTGAGCCTACTTAACGGTTTTTAATTTGATCAGGATGATATGAAAGATATGTAGTACTCATTTTTTGTGTTAAAGTAAGAGCTTGAATTTTATATTATTTACTTGATTAAGGCCTAAAAATTCATTTTTTACTTCGGATATGTTTCAATCATAAGTTGGATATTTTCCCGTGGTTGCGGCTGATCCCAGCATCGACTATGACAAGCATAGTTAGTCCTAATGAGTAACCTCTCAGAGCTAAAGCAAGTAGACGGATACTCCCTTTTGCCTTCTGCAGAAGTTGCTCGTCTGTGGGTTCCTGGATGTCTTTGATATAATTTCTTCCTCTAATAAGATTCACTTAATCAGCTCGCCATTCTAAATAGATGATGCATTATCCTCGAAAAACTCCCTTATCTTTGGCAAGGAGGAGGAAATTGGCTCTCAGAAAAATTATTTTACTTATTTACATCTAGCCCGAAGATAAATGCTCAGCGAGGGAAAAGGCAAAGCCGGAAGAACATGCCCTTTGATAAAGTAACTTGAAATTCTCTCGTATCTTCCAAAATGGCAGAGCAGGGAAGCCAATTATATTATCTCATGATAATTGCTACTGACAGCACAAGCTATAGTATTTTCTTAAATCAATTTTCCATCGCTAACGAGATAATGTTATTAATCCTGCTGCATCACTTTGAAGTTGTTCGCTTAAGTTAAATGAAATCACCGGATAGAGTATATTTTTAAATCCATTTCAACGTAAAATGGCTATTTGGAGTTATTTTGGTACTTTTTTTATTCTCTAAGCTTGATGTAGCATAATGGCCATGATAAAAGTTATTTTTAATAAAAAAGTTAAATTAGTAGAAATAACTGTGGCAGGTGTGAAATAGTGGAAAGACATCGTGATGTCAATCAAGCAAAATAGCACTTTTACACACATTTATTATTATGCACAACGCATTTCAGCAGTTAGGTAGGTATTTAATATACTACTACGCAACGCGCACTTTACGATGTAAACTTTTTGGACTAATAAATTTGAGTCAAGTGCCATTTTGTTTCCTTGTCATCAAGATATGTTAAATTAGTATATCCCGTACGCAGAATCTCTACAAGCTTGAGTGTAATACTTTTAAATCTGAACAGCGATGAGGACCTGATGTTTAAAGCCTTATTGCGCTGTAGAATTATTAAATAATGGCCTGGTATAAAAAATAACTAGGCAATTAAATCTTTGTGCTAGTAGTCGTTGCAAAACAAAAGTAAAATGACATGGTATTTTTGATGGATTAAAATTAAATGCTTTGTTTAAAAAATATAAGTGGAAAGGATAGTTCCCCTCTCGCTATCACCTTACTAGATCGGCAGATTTTTCTTCACGCACTATTACATAACTGGCAGATACGGGAGATAATGGTCGTCTCCGTTAGCCTAGGGTGCGATTTATTGGATGCACGGCGTCGCGATGGAACATGCGTAGTTAGCAAAGTTTTGTCGTTCGTGATTCTCGTTTCCAGGGATTTTGGCTCTGTAGTGAAAAGAATATTTGTTCGGCAGAAGAAAACTTGGGAAGAAGCGAAAGAATATGTATACCTATATATGCAGGGGTCAGAGGAGATGGGATAGGAGACACGACGACCCTGCGGGAATGGGTAAGGAGGCGACAGGGCTGAGGGTTTTTTTTTTTTAAGGGTGCGCTTAAGAAAAGCTTGGGTGAAGTTGTCTGGGGGATCGTAAAAATTGTTCGACGTCTCCGAAGGAGAGTGACGTCTAATAGTGTCGCGACACCACTTTAGGCCCCCCTCTTCTTCCCATCCAACTTTCTCGTATTATCGACGCTCCTTCGCTCCTCGGACAAAAATCGTCAAACTTGGATTTCTCGTTTCAACCTTTCCGTGTTAGCGTTAAACTCTGTGGAGGAGGATCGTTTGAATCCTCGTTCGATGTGGAGAGATGGGGATTGACTTTATATCTGTGCGCCTATGCTATTTGGTCACGTCGAAGCTATTATTTTTTAACTTTACTGCGCAAGGGTTTTTTCAGTAAATTCATCATTCTCGAGTGCTTAGTAATGACTTATTTTTACGAAAACGGGGTCCTTTTCTCAGCCTCGAAATCGCAGTTCGCAATCAAATAATTCTTTTTATGGACGGAATAGTGCAGAGGTGGGCAAATTGTGGCCCTCGGGCCACATGTGGCCCCCCAAGGAGTTTGCGATGGCCCGACACAGAATTAAAAATAAGTGATAGGGTACACTTTCCTCATTATATTGATTATATAATTAAATGTATTAGCAGCAAGAAATCTAATTAATATAAAATTAACCAAATAAATAAGTCGAATAGAACTACCACTATTGTTTAATTTTTATTATACAATTTATATTTTTTCTGAAATTAAATATAATGTTAACTGATGAATACAACCATTGTAAACGGTGCGGCCCTCCGATAACCTACGCTCATACAAAGTGGCCCTCGCGCCAAAACAATTGCCCCTCCCTGAACTAGTGAGTTACATCGAAAGAAAAAACCTGCCTCATTCAGCCGTTAAATCATAAGTTAAAATATAAATAAAAAATAGGAAGAAAATTGCCGCCCTCTGTTATTACTCGGTGATGGCATTAGAGTTCTTGTCCATGTAATCCTTCAGTGAGAACATTTCAAAGTAGGAGCGAAAGGATTACGTGAGTAAAATAAAAAAAGAAACCTACGCGAGGATTGTGATTAGAACTAAGAGATGCGGAGAGGTGAATTCATAGTGTTGTCAACTTATGGTAAATGAAACAATTTTGTACTTTCGAAACAGCCCTGATAAATACCCTGATATAATTCAATAACTAATCGTCATTGTAAAGCCAACTCAACAACAATGGAATTATTAACTATCTGCAAAAGAGCTTTATTACTGTAGGACTCGCTTAGCTCGCTGGGGGGGCTCTGCCCCCCCTAGGCCCCCCCGAAAAAGGCCTGCGGCCTGTTATGCTCACTGTGGGAGGTCTTACACTTTTTGTTTGCTACTTGTTACTTAAGGATCGTTTACTTTTAAGCTGGCTAGCTTAGGTATAAGTAATATTTCCACTTTCACGTAAAACGAGCGCATGGTACGTAGGCTACAATATTAATGTAAATATTTATAAAGAGAAAAGTTATTCTGAGGGGCTAAAAAAGTAAAATAAATTTATACGAGTTTCTCTAACTTATTCAATTCAAATACAAAAAACGTTGAGACCACGTTCCACTGTAACACGCAATGCATACGTAATATCATAACATAACCACTTAACGAATTACAATGAAAAACACGTTTATTAATTATTTTCCACAAAACTCAACCAAATTCTTGATATACGAATAAGATGTAACAGCTGTTCCCCTTCGTAAGCGAATTACGTTGGGACTGAATATAAATATCTAGAAACAAATGCGCCTTAGGATGAATTGGGGCTAGTATAACGAATTTTATCGAAATATTATTTATCGTGATCGCGAATGATTTCACTTCAGAAATACCTCTATTTAAAGTTTTAATGAATCGGGATACACAAATATCTCAGCTTTAATATCCAACGCAATGCGCAATAAATCTGGTGAGTAACGGATCACTGCCTTTGGTGTACAAGACATTGTGAATGTCAAGATTTCGATAATTTTTACAGTACAACTTAGTCACTCAAGGAAACGTGATTTTCGCAAGACAAATAATTGAATAAGAAATACCTTTATTTGCCCTTATCTTCCATATTGTATTATTCACTGCCTATTCTCTCCTGCAGCTCACGGATAACATTGTACATTAAAAAGGACATTAACGGGAAAAAGAACGTAAACAAAAATAATAAGTTATCACCATCACAAAAAATGAAAATATAATCATTTTTACCTACCTATATTATGTAAGACTTGTTTAAAAGTCTTTCTACCACAATCGTGAATCGCCAACAAGATACGAACTATAGTCAACAGCACGAATCTTATTTCTAAAATGACATTTAGTGTACTTGTTAACTTTGAAATTAATAACCACCACACTTTTGATGTAATATACCAAAAACAACAACTAATTTCCTACCTTATATTTCTCCGCTTTTGATTTGAATGCGCTTTGATTTAAACAGATGTTTGTTCTTGCGGAAAGAAGACGCAAAGAAATAGACACTTCAAATGTTACTTTCTTAATTTCCTTCCTTATCTTTATCATCCTTTCGTTTTAATTCCTTTATCTTCTTTCCCAATTTAGCTCCTCTTGTTTGCATAAACAAATATGTTGCTATGATTGTTCGTTTGTATGACTGCCGCGCCGCCATTGGAATTTGGTGGCCATTTTTTGAACTAATCCCCATACACTCAATTTTATATGAATAGACGGATAAATAATTGTAAATTTAGTGTTTTCATAATTTTTCCTGGGGTTTCAGACAATTTTAGAGGGGGTCTTCATTAGACTTTTTGCCGTATCTCGTCTCGTTCACCCCAAACATTTGTATAGGTGAGTGAATGAATGAATGAATGAATGAATGAGTGGTCGTTAGGGGATTTTATTATATATAGATTAAGGATATTTCAGTAAATATTTCCATCGTCGCTTTTTCGTCACTAGTAGCTTGGGAAAATGATGATTTGAAAAGCAAATAACCACTGGTCTTTTCATTCTTCAAACTCTGGTGCACCAGATAATAAAGTAAAATTGGCAAACGAGCTCATTCCTAATGTGGAAAAGTTATTTTGAATATGAGCTATAATACGTTATAATTTCCTCCTAATATGTGATTGTTTTTACACGTTTTCGCCGGTGACTGGCATTTTTGAAAACTATTTTTTTTTTCTCTGCAGATTCTTTCTTCTTTAGCGAAGTTGAGCCTGCTGTATCGGAAGTGCGTTTTTTGCACCATAAAATAGGATTTATGTCGTATGCATCAGTTTTAGGAAAAATCTATCTGAGTTAATATTTTCGTTTCTTTCATGTTAAAATTATTGTGAATTCGTTATCCGTTCTCGAAGAAGCATTCGTACCGCTTTATTATGAAGCTATCTTCAGATTTAAAATATGAATACTTTTACTCATCTTGAAGCAGAGAAGATGGATGGTTTTTAATGACTACCTGAGTTTTATATACCTATCCTAAGAGCCTCGATTCATTCATCGTCAGCTGCAGAGATTTTTCAGTTGTATCTCAGATCCCAGCTTGGTCTCTCGTAGAGGAAAATTCGAGTTCAATAATGCATCCGTTACCTCGGTCGTTCAGTGTAGGTACCCTTAACCCTCCGCTCGTCTCGTGGCGTCTACCAGATGCCCGGCTATTTTCATTTCTTTGCCCACATCGTATTTTCGTAGTTAGGAAACTCATTTTCGTCGCACCTTGTTATTTTATGATTCTTAAATAGTCGCCAATATGATTGCATGATTTTTCACATTTATGGAATTAATTTTGATATTTCCTTGTTCATGGAGTTGAGTAGGCGTCACGCGACATTACGTTACATGCTAATAGCTTCGTGACATTTATCGCAAAGTTTTTAAATATGTTTATAACTTAAACTAATTTTGTATATGCGTGTTATTTCTACGAATTTTTTTACTGTAATCAGTTCAACACCTGAATAAAACTTTTATTGCGAAGAATTCACGGTGGTTCTCACATAATTTGAGTGAAATTTGGCGTATGCCATTTTCCCCTCTCCTACATACGTTTACGGTGGTTTGTTACATTGATGCAGAAGCGTGACATCAGCCGTAAACATTGGCAAAACAATTTTGTGGTTGCATTGAATTACAACTTTCCAATCCGATAGGAGACATTTTGGGTCAAGTTCATCCTCATCCTTCAAGCTCCAAAATCAACTATTCCCAAATTATTGTAGTCAAAAATTTTTGATAGTTTATTCGCATAATCCTTACTGTGAAACTGTGAAAAATATGTTTCATTTCTTGTCCAAATTAAACATGTTGATATGATTTTGACGAAAAAAAACTTTAAGAAACGTCCAAATAGGTAGTATTCAGTCTTTTATTAAAACAAATATCTTTACTATGCATAATTTTATTGTCCATTCATGGAATTAAGCAATGAATGATTTATTGTAGTCAAAACAGTTAATCCTACTTTCATGCATTTTGTTTAACCAATCCAAAATGGTGTCTGTGAGATGCCGTGCGACAAATAGCTTTCCAAAATGTGACGCGACTGACGGAGGGTAAAAGCCATTCATTTAAAGTAGGCCTTCTTTTCCCTTCCTTTCCTCCCTTCAATAGTACATATGACTTCTACAGTCAATTCTTGCATTATATGCAAGCCAACTTTGGTTTTGTCCGGAATCCCGCTCTCCCTAGCATCCTCTGACTCATGTTAGGTCAAATAATGTGTGAGATTCCGTTCACGGTGATCCACCAATGCTTGTTTCGGAGGAACCTCCTCAGGATAGCTTTTAACGTATCATTTCAACTACGAGAGGGGTTCAACAAGAAATATATAACACATTTCTTTCTGAAACAGGCGTCGTTTTATTCAGCATTCAAATACACCATGTTATTCACCAATCCTTTAGCTACACAAAATTATTTTTCAACGTAATCTCGAATAATTGCTACGGTTTTACGCCACTTTATGCCTACAAGGAAGGCATGTATGCCTGCACGATACCATTCCATTGGTCGATGTCGTCGTACTGCGTTTATAACTTTTTCATCATTCCCGTGGCGACGATAACAAAACACGAGTTGCCCAACGACTTACCTTTTGTCCACTGGCTAACGCGAACCTTTCATATTTCGCAAGTTCAAATCTTCATCTAATCTCTTTAAAATTTTACCCACAGTGCTATACTTGTATGGAAGTATTATTTAGAGGCGTTTAAAACATATATCCCGATACTATAACTGCGAGTTTATGTTCAAAACGATAGCTTGGCAAGGTAAGAGAAGAGACATCCAGTGTTGGTGTAGTCGATCATCAAAATCAATTTTATACTTACTCATTTAGCACGATAAACCACTCATCAAGATAGCGTTTAAGCATTTGCCAAATCATTTCTAATTTTTAAATTGATTTTTTATACATAGTGTCAGTGATAGTGATGATCTTTTTTCATCGTAAATCACCTGATTTAGATGGATTATCTCCACTACCATATCACTGTAGACATTCTGCAAGCGCCTATGAATATCTGGGATACCCTGATTTTCGGCCAAAATAAACTCAAACACTGTATGTTGTTAGGAACGTACATATCTCCGTTACAGACACCATTTTAACAGCTCCGTATAGCACGATCACTCATGGGAAGTCAATACAACTATACGAGACCAAGTGGAAATGTTTAAAAATATTCCATAAGATATGCTAAGTTTTTTCAAGTAAAATTAATTGTGAAAAAAATGAGTTATTGAACTCACCTCGTAGTACCAGGGCCTTGCAATGAACCATCCTCCACGGAGAAGAGTTTTCGGGTTATGAATTGTTACGATGTGATTTCTGAGCGTAGCGGGCCACCGTTTGCCCCCTAGGGAAAACACGCATGATGAGTGTGGTTGCGGGAGAGTTTCATTTTCCGAGTATAGTGCCGGGTGAATGGGATATTAATGAAATTGCCGCGAGGAGGATTTTAGGAGAAGGAAAAAAATATAGAAGTTGGCCCTCTCTCTCTCAGAAATTTTGCCGCTGCGTGTAATACTACGCTCCTAATTAATTGCCCACGCCAACAATGCACGATCCATTGCGGAAATTAGATGTTTCTTCTCAACCGTAAGCGGAAAGTTTTGTTGAGCTCATGCGTGGAAATCCCGAAGGCGCTGTTGTGCAGATGTACATTTTAGCCGGATGTTCATCTTTCTCTCTCTCCCTCGAGCGAGTATAAGCTATATCTCTCTCTTCTCTATTTTAACACTCAGTTTAATGCACGCAAAGAAAATGTTCGCGTGAAATCAGCGGGATTAAGATGTCCTGAAAATTAAGTTTTGTTCCAATCGGAGGAGCCGCTCCTTCGTTGAGTCGGAGAAGTATTTCAGCCCTAAATGGTAGGTGGCTTTACGCGGCGGAGTAGCTTTTTGCTGTTATTAAATTCTCACTCGGCGGTAGAACAAAGATTCGCATCCAATCTGTTGTTCAAAGTTTGATCCACGATTATCTCCGAGACCCGTATCCGGAGGAAGGTCAAGAAAGATCAGAGATGTTCCCCTTTTGCGAGCACTACCTGGGGTTCGTTTCTTTTGATCGCCCCGAGAACATAAACTTGGGAACTACACGCAAATTAATTGCTTGCGAAGATAAGTTTTAGGAAATGTCGACTAAGGTTTGAAGATACGGCCATTTTAGAGTGAATGTGGAATTTGTGGAATTCAAAGAAAGAAGAGATATTTTTTAATATATTTTTATTTTACCGTAAAGCCGGATTTAACCCTTTAAAGTTATTTTTCAACTTTAATCAAATCCTAAATACAGATGAAATATCCCTTGGGCATTTGGCAGATGAAGAATCAAAGTATTTGACCTACATGCTTGATATCGATTGCATATATTTATGGACTTCTAGTATTTTTTATTTACTTGCTGTGAATAAGTGTCTGCAATGAAAACAAATATTCTCTACTTTCAGGGTAGAGGAATGGCATAATAAAAAAAAAAGATTCCATTTATCTACGGAGAAAAGGGGCATTGTGCACTTTCTCACATAGCTTCGCGATAGAGTGTTTTCTCCTCGTGTTTAGGTAAATTATTAATATAAATTTCCTTCCTTTACCTTTAAGAAACATACGCTATTATTCACTATGTTTTTGAGCTTTGCTCATTAGTTTCACGCAATGCGTAACAGATAAATACAAATTCGTAGCCTCGAAGAAGACAAGTTCTGCTACGCAATAACCAACCTAATTTTAATCCTAGTTTTAAATTTAATCCGCTGAATAGGATAATATTCCATTGTCAATAGAATTGCAGTCTCATGGCAGTAGTTTTAATAATATGAAGAGGTACACAGGGTAGTTTTCAGTTACTTGATTTTTCTTGACTCGTATGTTTTTAGTACGTAGTTTTACCAATCTGTTGATAGAAATACATTTTTATCTTCAAAAAGACCACTGTAGTTTCGTTCATATTCTTTTTTTATTTTAGAAACCATTTTGGCATCAATTCTTTGATGTTTTGAAAGTTTGAAATATTTGATGCACGTAGCAGCCTATTTTAAAGTATTTTTCTGCATCGCTGAAATGAATCGTTGAACATACGTAGACTTCGTTGATCCGTTATAGCGTCCCGATAAATATTATTTTGCGGATGACTTTAAATTAAGGCTCCAAACCCCTCGGAAAATCTCCCTGAGACAGTGTTATTCACACCTTTAAAAATGTCTTTATCAGTGACTCTTACCCTGCCGTAAAAGCCATTAGCTGACACGAACCTTTCATATTTCGCAAGTTTAAATCTTCATCAAATCTCTTTAAACTCTTTACCCTGAGAGCCTGACACACATGGAAAGATTATATAGAGGCTATTAAAACATATATCCCGATACTATGACTGCGAGTTTATGCTCAAAACGATAGCTTGGCAAGGTAAGAAAATTTTCATTCTGTTTTGGTGTAATTGAGCATCGCAATCATTTGTATGCTTTTTCATTTAATCACGGTTCACCACTCATCAAGATAGCATTCATGCATTTTTCAAATCATTTTTGAATTTTAAATTAATTTCTATACACAGTGTTTCTTTGATGATCATTGATGATCTTTTTTCATTGTAAATGACCTGATTTAGATGGATTTTTTCAGTCATAGAGTTAATTTGAAGCATTTTATCCGTAATCCACAGGGAGATAGAGGCAGTTTTTCATGTAAAATTACCTGATTTATTGTACTACAGTATTATTAATATTATTTTTCATCTGCAGTTTATCAATATACGATATATCCCTATACGAAAATGAAAAATTCTCAACTCAACGATAATAGAATTACTGTAACAGGGAGATTAAAGGCATTAAGTAGCCATGTTAAAATATGCGTGTTGTTTCCCTGCTATTCAAGTTACAGTTCATTAGAAAAAGTTGAGAAGAATCGGTTCACTTTATTTGATACGTGGCAAAGTAATTTAATTTTTAGTATTCAATGAACGAAAATAACGTCTTACGCTGCCGAAATTCGCACCTTGTCACAAAGTGCAGCTGGAGTGTTTCGCAAATCAACCACCATATCTCAATGTCTATTTAACTGATAGAAAGTGGGAGGTGATAAAAGACTTTAGTCTCTCTACTTGGCTCCTTCCGCAACTATGCTGGACGGTATTCATTTTAACGTTGTAAGAGCCAACCTACCTTAATATAGCCTACATCTAACCCTTTCAGTCTTGAAAAAAATAATATTTAAACACGCGCAATGTGGTTTCTTTAGGGACTCGTGCAATCCCAGAGGGGCTGTACTGTGATGATTTAAGGTTCGATCGATTTTAATCGCTGGAATAGCTCCCTCTCTGCTCGGCTTAAAGTTGCTCTTTTCGGATTCGTCACTTATTCAAGGCCAACGGGTTTCTCAAAGGCATCTCAATGTAGGCACCGCCTATCGTTTGAGGTCGTGAGCCGGAAAAATAGTTCTAAGCAAACATAACTAATTTCCCGTTTTCAGTCTAGAAGTAATGGCCATTTTAAAGAATTTTCGAAAACTATGCAGTATGACGAGTGGCATTTTTCTCTAGCACTAGTATTTATGTCAACTATACATATTTAATTTGGTGATATTGCTATAAAAACTTAAGTTTAGGTACCTCATAGCGCTATTTCGTTTAGTTACGTCAAAGATGTTTGTCGAATAGATTGTGCATGCTGATCGATATGTTTAGTTTTTTCATATTCTTTATACCCACGCAAAATTTGGAAAAGATTCTTGGAACCTGGGCATTTTAGGATTCATGTTTTTTATCCTTGCCAAATATATAGCCTTCGTAATCTTTTTGCTTAAAAATTTGTGGCATGTAGTTTTGTGCTTGCTCAGGAAAATTTACCTCTGCCGAATATGATGGGTATCATATCTTGTGAAAAATTGAGTGAAAAGAAGTATGTCATTATAACCGGAGTTTATACATGAATTATGATTTAATGATTTAAAATTGATGATTTAATATAAAACAGCAACAGTAAAATTTCGTCACATCGAGCGGAAAAGGTTACCTATAATCAATTTTTAACTTAATGATAACTCAACAAGGTAATAAGATGATCTTTCACGAAAGATGTTACACATAACTCACACAAATAGAACCACTAGTATGAATTATTTTGCTACGCCTTCTGAAGAAAATAGGGGTCACTACGATGAGGTATGGAACATTGATTTATCTTATGATTTTTTTGAGATGGAAGAATGCCTCAATTAAATATTTCTGAGCTAAAGTCACGTTGTGCATAATCCGGCTGGGAAAACAGTGAGCGATCCAGTGAAATTATAAAAATAAGAAGGGAATCATGGATTAAACCTGACCTCGAATCGGAAGCATATGGGCATGAGAGTAATTACGGGAATAAGGATGGCGTGATACTGCAGTATATTTGTCATTTGTCACCGAATCACGTTCATAAGAAGCGTTGATGACAGTGTGATGTCCTATTTTCCGTTTCCAAAGAGGCTATCATCGCATCAAATTGTGTTACAACGACTGAGCTTCCATCTTCATTTCGCTGTTCGATAGACGTGATAATCCTTGGATTTACTCTCTCGTACAATCTCATTTTTTCCTCCTCGTATCGCTTCACACTTCCGAGGATAAGGTCACAGAAAATTTTCAAACATTATCTCTCTTCTGCTCTGGATCAAAAACTTGATGAGGAAAAAAATAACCCATTAATAGGGTAGAAGTTAAGCGGCTCCATAAAATGCTGGCATCTGCTTGGATGTCGGAATAAATTTTATAATTCGGGAGATCAAAGTTTTCGAGAATTATTACGAGTCACAGTGCGACTTGTGAGATTAAAAACTAATTTAGAGCGAAATACATTATTTGATGGGGTTGGAAAGAGAAAAAAATGCACATCTCCTTGAACGTGCAAGTGGATACGACGTGACTTTCAGATGAACTCGCGAGATAGATGTTCTGTGACATTCACAGTGTTGACGCCTCGGAGAGTTCCAGAGGTGGGGGAGATCCACTGAGCGTCACGTACATTTCTCTCGAAGCCGGTATTCTGCGGAAAATTTCCCTCCGGGGCAGAGAATAATGACAGCGGGTAAGTGCTGCAGTACGTCAAGGGCAGAGAAAGGAAAGTTAGCACATAGAGCAAGGGGCGATGACAGCAAGGATTCAAAACTCTTGGAAAGTGATGCTGGCGGAAATCGAAGCTTGCTAGTTGGGGTCAAGTGCTAGATGCGTGAAAATTAGATATTTTTAGCTCAGAGTATCGTTTTTCTTACCGAAAGAGCGATATGGAGACGAATAACACTCAACAATTTTAATTTGTATACGGTGAATTTTAGCACGGGAAGCATGGGGCTTTCAGGTTTTCTTGGCATTTATTTCAAGATTACCATAATTTTTATACTTTATAGTCTTAATATTAATCATTTTTTAATGCTAAGAGGTATCCAAATTCTTTGTATTTCTCAGGGAATGCCAATTTCCTCAGCAATTTCATTTCTTTTAACGTTTATTTTTTAATTTTTATTTTAATTTTTTAACGTCTTATTTTAATTATTATACTTTATAGTCTTAATATTAATAATTTTTTAAAGCTGAGAGGTATCCAAATTCTTTGTATTTTTCACGGCAGGGAATGCCAATTTTCTCAGCAATTTCATTTGTTTTAACGTTTAATTTTAAATTTAAAAATTTTGACGATAGAATGTTTCCATTGAATTTGGTCATCAGAAAATATTGAGACCATCCATACTTTTTACACTAATAAAAATGTATTCAAAGTGTTCATGCTCCCAAAATAACAAAAATTCTGCCATTAAATATATAATCGATTAACGGTATGTTACTTCTGATTCTTACTTCGGTTTATCATTAGGTGAAACAAATCGCCAATTAACCCTTTGAGTGCCACCGGCTTTTTGGTGGGTACTCCCAGAAGTGCCATGGGTATTTTGCTAATTTTGTAGGCCTTTTTTCAAAACTTAATAATTTGCTTATTTATAGCTGTTTTTGCATAATTCTTTTTGTATTTAGGAGTAAATTCTTTCTTACAAATAAAATATAAAAAATATTGCCCGTTTTTTCTTGGTAAAATGCAATTGTTGTAGCTTAATCTTGATTTTACGAGATTGAATTATTTAATTTTTCACTTTTGACCCAAAAATCGAGACGTAATATCCTTTCTACATCAACAAAACAAGAGTAGACATAAAATTTCATTGTTTTCCTAGAAAATTATCACATAATCGCAAAGAAAATTGCACAAATTTATAGTTTTTTTACATTTTATTCTTGCAATGACAGTTGCATAAAATTCAGGAGATATCAAGAAAATTATAATACGAATATTTTCTCACCCATGAGTCTTAAACATGTGAAAACTGTATGGCAGAGATATCTGGATAAAAATAGCAAAACTTTGCGGTAATTATTACAAAAAAATTATTCACAGTTACACTAAAAGTTATTAAACGTATGCTAGTTGACATTCATACAAAAAATTGCAACATTTCAAACTTACTTCCAAATGAAATAAATGAATGTAACGCTATTCACAAATATGATAGGAAACACACAGTCCATGTAGACCTTTTCCACATTTAACACAAACTGTTCTAGATCTGTGGACGGGGCCGCCATCTTTCCTACTGCATACTACACAAACTTTTTCCCTCCTCCCTGGCAATTTCCTTATCCCGCATATTCCCGTTGACACTGCGCTGGGAGTGGACAGATTATTCTTTGTGAGAAACCATTCACCCTCAATACTGTCTATTATTTCAGACATAAATTGCAATCTTGAAATATTTTTTCCAGGATTGCTTGATTTATAAATGATATAGGCATTCAGTACCATTCTAGAAACTACATTGAAAACTACTTTCTTCCAGTATTTCATTGATCTTCTCTCATCTAAATAACCATAAAGCATCATATCCGAAGTATCAATCCCACCCATATACCGATTGTACTGCTCAATGATTTGTGGCCTTTCCTTTGGCAATGTTTGACCCTTTCGAACAACGTAATTGCTTTTGGCTATCGAGTTAGTTGAAAGTAATAACACTGGATTTTTCTGTGACTTTTTTTCTCGGTATCCAAGGAGGAGAAGCTCTTCCCATCTAACGTACTTTTTTTCACCCACGCTGAATTTTTCTTTGAGGGGTTGAGGAATTCCTTTCCTATTACGTCTCAACGTACCAGTTAAAAATGTTCTTTTTTTGAACAAATCACGAGCTAAATCTATACTTGTGAAAAAATTGTCCACTACAACATGATACCCTTTCAAAAAATAGTTTCCAGCAATCAGTAAATTGTTTACTACTACATGCCCTAAACCGTGTTTTTTTATTTTTTCGCTGTCTTCTTTGGTTTTTGCCCCTTTATAACAATAAAATGCCAGACAATAATTCACCACAGAATCGCATAGCATCCAGAATTTTATTCCCCATTTATGATGGTGCTTGTTAGGCAAATACTGCAATAGCTGGGAGTGATTTTTAGTGCCTACTAATGACTCATCTATACTTAGGTACTGATGAGGTGTAAAATGGTGGCGAAAAACATAGTTAGCATGATCAACAATGGGAAGAAATTTAGCACAGGGATCGTAGAGTTTATGA
Source organism: Ischnura elegans (assembly GCF_921293095.1). NCBI lineage: Eukaryota > Metazoa > Arthropoda > Insecta > Odonata > Coenagrionidae > Ischnura > Ischnura elegans. The sequence goes on along the minus strand of NC_060249.1, from coordinate 70,545,707 downwards.
CCAGGTGGAAATAGTTTCGTATTGTCTGTCAAATGGAAAAATTTCAGAATCAGTTGAAACCTATTTCTGGAAAACATCTTTCCAAACCAAGGGATAAAGCGAGAGTTAGTAGACCAGTAGGAAAAAATGGATGTTCTTCTCGTGATACCCATTTCCATGAACACCGCTATAAAAGCCCTCATTTCCTCCACTGTGACTGGACGCCATTTCTGCATTCTCGAATTTGGTGACAGTCCATCATGTGAAGCCAAAAACTGTTCAGCGTACCTGTTAGTCTCCTTCACAACCAAGTTCCAGAATGCTCTTGTAAAGAAGAGGTCGAAGTATGCGATTGGAGGAGAATTTTGAGGCGGAAGACGTTTGGGCCCAGGAGTTTCCAAGAATTCAAAACCTGGAGCCTGGGGTAAATCACAATTGTCCTGAACTGCAAAAAATTCAGGAGAACGATCACTGCTTCCACTTCCACTTTCAAGTTCATCAGAACTGTCACTATCATCACTATAATCAATTCTTGCCGGTCTCTTCTTAGCAAATAATATCACACTTTCATCTGAGTCTGATGTCAGTTCCTCTTCACTCTTGTTTCGACGAGAATGGGCGCTGTCCTCACTTAGGACTGAGTTGTCGTCACCATCACTTAGCGAATTTATATATTCAACTAGTCGGTCATCATCGACACCAAGTGTAAATTCATTTCTCGACGTTGACGCCATTTACTGAATCAATGGGCTTCTTCAATTTCGAGGAGGTAAAATGCGATTGCAAACCCGCTCGTCGCAGAAGAATACTGGCTACGCAAACAGAACTGTGAGCTTTATATAGGTGGGGAAATTTCATTGTGTAGAAGATAGCAAAAGACGGCACACAATGTATTGTTTTATGCTCACCATCATCATATTTCAATTACTACTGTCTTAGATGCCATGAAAACGAGGTTGGAAATCGGAGTCACATTGTCGACTCAGCGCTCCAGCTGACCGATACACATGCTAGGAGAGATAGCACGGTATCAATTACATAGTATCTTCTCTTCTCTCTTTCGGTGCTAAATATCAAAAACACGATTGAAATGGCACATTGAGTTACAAATGACCTGTTTGGAAGTAACTGAGCAGAGATATAAACCTCGTGTCTTCCTGTAACGATCATATATCGTCGCGCTGTGAAAAAGAATGCGACGCGCTTCGCAGGGGAGAACATTTTTCAAATAAGTTAAAAAGAAATAGGTGTTCGCAAAAAATAAAACAACTGGTAGAACTACAAAATAGGGTGTATAAGATGGTAGTCAATTGATTTTAGGTGACCAAACAATGTGGCTTATGAAGTACAACATCAAGAAGCTGTTTCGTAAAGACCTAAAATGGTCCTCGGAAATTTCCATCCGTCATATGGTCATATAAATTAAAAAATATGTTGATCGTTGCAATTAACAATTCAAATTATAATGCAACGCGATAAAAAAGAAACCATTCTGGTATTATTCACAATAAAAAATATTGATTGTATGAAAAAAATATTGTTTTAGCGGGCTTCATAATAGACGACGATATATCGTCGTTGGCACTTCTGGCGCATTCTGCAAACGACGATATATCGTTGCGTGGCACTCAAAGGGTTAAAGCGTTTTATTTTTTATCTAAGACAAACTTTTGCATTTGGATTTCAACCTCTGGATCACGTACACTTTTAGGCCGTTTAAGACGAGGCCTGGTGTGGTATGCTCGAACGCGGTAACAATCCAAAAGCATACCAGCGTTAGAACTTCATAAATTTCTGGATTAGGATTCATCTTCTCTTTTAACTTTTACAGAGTCTTTTACCACGGGAATGGGAAGGAGAATTAGTTTTTACATTTTCGCATTCGCAGTTCAACGCAAACAATAAACCTGATGTATATTACCTGTTTAGATTAAGTTTTTAGGAGTGGAAGTTAGTATTTTTAAATCAAGACAAGTTTTGCTCTATGACGCGACTCCACAAGGAAGAGTGCTTTGTTTTCAGCGACAGGTATTTCTTTTACTCAAGCGTAACAAGAGGTAAAGCATTTGGATCGACTTAATAAAGTATCATTCGGCTTTTTTGCTCTTATTTGTCTCACATGCAATGAAAATTAGAAGCATGTTCGCAGTTCTAGTTAGATATTTTCTCTTTTGGAAGTACCTATACCATCCATCGCGGCAGATAATCCAAATTGATTTCATAGAAGTATGCCGTGGTACCGACCGCCCGATACGTTGAACCATGCGATCAGTTCTGTGTAATTTACAATGCGGCAATTTAGTAACATGCAGGTAGCTCTTACCGATCTTTTTTCCCTTTGTATTTTTTGCTGTTTATGGCCTCAAACGCCAAAATCTTCCCTATTTCGTGCGATAAGTGGCTTTTTCTCTTCTCTAAGTTGTTTCCCTTTTACTTTTCCGACCTTATCGTATCATGTTGTCTAATATATCCTATCTGTTTTCCTTTCAACATTTCAGTTACAATATTCTACTCTGAAATTTCATCTTCCTGCTCAATAATTCCCATTATAACTTTTCGTCTCTCGCGAAACTTTACCGGTGTATTATGAAGTTTTCTCCCACTTTCTCATATCAATGTATATTTTTAGTTCTCATAGCTTTTCCAGTTTCCGCTGGCGAGAGGACACTCAATGGAACTTTTTTGTGTCGGATATTAAAGTTTAATGTTAAGTTTTTCGTTTCTCTCGGAATTTTGGGTAATTATATACATATGCTTTTCGTTTTTCATTCATGCTAAATCTGCGTCTTATTTTCCATCTAGAGGACAGGAGAACGCAAAGCTAGATGTAGCGATGTTGTCGCAGGGAAGGAGATATTTCCTTCTACTTTCTTTGGAGGATGCTCTCATGGAGCCATGCTTTTAGTACTTTCCAATAAAAATAAGTCTTACACACGAGCAATCTATTGAAGTGGTGAATTTTTTTAAATGCAGTTTTTTTGTCTGAAGATTTTCGCAGCTTCTTTTATCCATCTGGTCAGTTCCTTTCGGGAAATGCAGCATTTTTAACATTTTCCGCTTTAAGAGCAAGGCAGTAACTGCAGAAAATGTTAGGAACATTCTCTCTTAGAGCACAAAATGTTACTAACGCAGCATTTCCCGAAAGGAACAAACAGATAAATATGCAAAGTTAATATTATACATTAGCTCTAGCACTGATCTGTGGTTTGGACGATGTTGATTGAGTTTTAGCAGCATTGATCCATCATTTCATACGCTGTATCGTTTTATTTTATGCTATATTTTAACCTCGTTTTCGTTTTTTTCATACTTTTGTTCAATAATTTGGTTTCTGAATTCTATGGTTCTAATTTTATGATGATATGTAGATATCTTAATGTTACATATTTTTACAGAATAATGGATTCTCATGCATCTTAATTATACAAAAACCTTATGTAGTATAAATGCGCTAACATGAATAGCTATTTCCGTTTTTATTATTCCTACTTCGATGAATAGAGCTTTCATCGTCATTAGATAGTTTAGGAGGAGGAATTCATATAAATTGTGAGGAAATTCATTCACAAAAAACTTGAAAATAAAGCTGGAATGTGCAGGGAAAACGGGAAATGTAAAGACCTTAAAGTTCACTCACTCTCTCTCAAGATTGTGGGTATTAGATCTGATTCTCACCCACAATGCCAATGGCGTTCAATAATTTCTCTGGGTCATCGCCCCCTTTTTTAGATAACAAAATTTGTGGAAAAGTGCTACGATCTTCTATTTGTTTAAATGTGTCTTATTTCCACCAATTGAAGCCTGTACCTTATGAACATATTTTATTGTCCAAACCATTCAAATTGAGGGAAAACTTCATTTAAAAATTTTGAAATCATAGTTTTACTTTTATTCTATAGTAAATGTTCATCAATTTATTTTGTATTTTATTTTTCAATCACGAGCATCGTCGTATTAGTGACATGATATTGTTTTCAACTCGTTGCAAAATATTCATCCCTTAGCGCATGCATAGATAAACCCGTCACGTCACTACAGTTAACCCTAAATGATTCCAGGTCGCCGTAAATTAAATTGAGAATTAAAGTGAGATTATTTGCACGCCAAGATATTAGTGCTCAGGATAACGAATAATCTTAGGTCCACATACATACCAATTTCGTAGCTTTCTTCAATGCCTTCTATAGGTACTTAATTTTTTATTTCTCCTCCACTAACTTAATTATATTCTTCCGAAGGAAATTCTTATGTTCATGCAAAGACACGTTGAAATATTGAAGGACTGTGAGTCTTTCAACTGATATGATTAAAAACGTGTGTTACCTGCTGATAATGAAAAATATCTAGAGAATTAATTTCATGGTGCTGCTGACAAAATTTGATGCTGATCCTCAAAAATAAAATGCGGCAGTTGTTTTTGTCTACATTTTTATGTCAAATTTCTATGCTGGTATCATTAAACGCATTTCAGATCATCGTTTAAAATTTTCACATATCCCTCCGCGCATATTGCTAATTTGGCGATGACCTCTAGTTTGAAAATTTGAATTGCTGAAAATTTTCTGGGAATTTTTTATTTAGCCATTCAATATAGTCTCATTAGAGACATGATTTTATATTCAATCAGTGGATGGATGCTAATCTGGTGGCACATACATAACTAAGCCCGTCGTTATAGGCTCCCTTTATGATTCCGAGGCTCCGCAAATAGATTCCCTTGCCGTGAGATTATCAATCAAGGCATCGCGAATCTTGTCGCTTTAGGGCACCCGCTTACTCGCTTCGCTCGTCGGTACACACATACACACGTACGTACGTATGTTCCTGCTTCACGCGTCTCTTCTGCATCCATACTTTTCCATGCCCAAGCGCCCAACAGTGCGTAATTAGCATCTGTTTGAGAGGCATGATGATTCTCCTTTTGAATCCCACGCGCCGGATCTCCCCATCCCTCGATCGAAAAATTGAACGCAGCCGAACCCGAGGAAGATTAAGCACTCTTCGCGGCACGTCCCGGGTGATGCGCTAGAGATCGCTAATCTCCCGCGCGGCAAGTCTTATTCCGTTTGCATCTCGCCGCGGATGGGAGCCAGAATTACCGCCATAGTAGTGCTATTCACCCCACCCCGCCACCCATTCCTTTGGTTTTCTTCCACCGTTGCTCCGCAGCCGTCTCGTCATGCATCTGCCTCAGTTCGCTCCTTCGTTTGCGTGTGCGATATTCGGATTCCGGTATCGCAGTGCGGAAATTAATTGGTCGTGACGCATCGAGATACATGTCTACATCCATTTACTAATGTACTGCAAGATACCTTGGTGATTTGTACTACTAGAAGGGTTTGCAACCCGTTCTTGCCAGCGTGCACTACGCTGTACTTTTCATTGTTTCGAAAAAAAATCTTACCCCTATATGCGCATGTTAACTTCGAGTTACCACTAAGTTCAAGAAACTACTTTGTATGAACAACAGGACAAATTTCTATAAATTGGATTACGATTTAACTTGAATTTAAATATTAAAATAGGCTCAACAATCAGGGCGTGCGACACAGACTTTAAAAAATGATAGGGTAAACTTGTCTCACTAAATTGATTAATGTACAATTAAATGTGCTGGCATCTAGAAATCTAACTAATATAAAATTAACCAAATAAATAAGTATAATAGAACTACAACTATTGTTTAATTTTTATTATACAAAACATTTTTCTGAAATTAATATAATATTAACTGATGAATACAATCATTGTAAACGGTGCGGCCCTCCGATAACCTCCGCTAATACAAAGCGGCCCTCGAGGCCAATTACAATTGCCCACTCCCATCCTACAGTAATTTTCAGACATATGTATTTCGTATGCCCGTTCATTCTTAACCAAGTGGCGTTCATATGAACATTTTATTCTTAGGCTACTTAACATGGTAGTATAATGGGTTGACATGGCTAGTTATTCCATAACTTGGTCATATCTTTTCATTTTTTGACAATCTATTTGATATTCCGCGCCCGTTCACGCCTTTAACCTTTTCGAACCTGGTTGAAATCAAGTGCGTATACCTATTTCCTATTGCTTCTAAGATTTTCCTAGGGCCATAAATGGCAATGAGGGGAATATAGAATGTGCTAAGAAAGTCAACTCAATCCTAATTTGATATAAATATTTGGAAATGGTAAATCATGGACACTAAGTGGAAAATCGTGTATGCTACGCGTTGATGAGATGAATATTTCTGCCATCTAGCAACTGTTATACGACATTTTAAAGTTACAGAAATAAGCCGTATTAGCTAAAAATGAGCAAGTAAAGCCCAGGCGAAGAGAGCAGAATAGCCCAGGCGAAGAGAGCATTCCACCAAAAGAGAGACCTGCTTACAGCGGGAAACTTAAATATGGAAGTAAAGAAACAATTTATAAGAACCTACATTTGGAGTATGCTCCTATACGGAAGTGAGGCATGGACAATGACCGCAGCGGAGAAAGCAAGGATAGAGGCCTTCGAAATGTGGTGCTACAGAAGAATGATGAAAATCAAATGGATCGACCGAGTTAGTAACGAGTAAGTCCTAAGAAGAGTGGGAGAGAAAAGAAGCCTCATGAAAGCCTTAACAAGAAGACGGAACAACCTAATAGGCCACATCTTGAGACATGATGGCCTGATGAAGACAATCGTCGAAGGACAAGTGGAAGGCAAGAACGGAAAAGGAAGACCTCGAACAAAAAACATGGAACAAGTGAAGAGGGATGTGAAAGAGAAGAAATACGTAGGTATGAAAAGATTAGCTGATAGGAGAACTGAGTGGAGAGCTGCGTCAAACCAATCCTAGGGTTTTTGACCAGTGATGATGATGATGATGAGCAAGTAAAATGATGAAAAAATATTCTTAGAATGATTTTTACAAACTCAGCGGATAAGCCTGCGGCAAATGTACCTTCAAGTCACCCGCAAACGTAGGAAGAGCAAAACATTTTTTTGATAAAAAATCATCCGACTCTGTGCGGAAACCGCTTACCGTCGTTTCCTTTTTTTCCATTCCTAATTATATAAGGCCACCAATAAGTTTTTACCCCATTCCATCCAGGGGTCAGTTATCCTAGATCACCAAATTTCTGGCTATCATGTATAGTGGACGACCGTTCCCCACTGTATATGTTCCAAATCTTTGTTCATACATATTTTATGCATTGTATTTTTTTAAAGGAAATTAAATTTTAAATATTGTGAGTAGGTGTATATTTCAAATTATTATCACAGTGAGAAAAAGGTATACTAAGTAAGCTACCGCAAAATTGTTGTATCTTTTGAGAGAAAATTTCTTAATTTTGGCGAGGAGTACTTTTTGTTTGGAGGTACATACTTGCAAATGACAAAGCTGGCTGACACGCTTTACCCTATGCCATCTAGAGGTCACTTATCCTAGCTCACAAAATTCCTGCCTAACTTATGCAGTGGCCGACAGTTACCCACCATTGTCGTTCCAAATCTTTTTAATACACATTTAATGTATTATTTATATGAAAAGGAATATGATTTATTATTAAATTGAAATACTGCCAGTAGGTGTATATCTAAAACTATTGTTGAAGGGAGGAAAGGCACATCGAGTAAGCTACAGCGTATTTGTTGAATCTTTTGAGAGGACAATACGTACTTCATTATGGAGACGAATTCTTTTTAACTGGAGTTACCTACTTGCAAATGCTAATGCTAGCTGACATATCAGTGACCGAGCGTTACCTACCATTGTCATTCCAAATCCTTGTTTATACACATTTAATATATTATTTATATTTACGGAATAATAACTATTTTTAAATTGAAATGCTGTCGGTAGGTGTATATTTAAAACTATTGTGATCGAGGGAAAAAGGTACATCGAGTGAGCTACAGCGTAATTGTTGAATTATTGAAAAGAATGCTCTTTAAAAAATTCACTAACTCTTGCTTTACTTTGTGGTATTCCATAATAAGTTTTCCTGGATATCAGACAATTACTTATACGACTTATTTTTTATCAGAGCGCGACCCGGGTTTCAATGAATTATCATCATCTTCAGGCGCAAATTATGATTTGTTTATCTTATTATTGTTACCTAGTTATTTGATGAATTTTAAAACGGACGCCAGAATAGGGGAAAAGGATGGGTAGAGATATTCATTTATAAGAGTACTGTCCTGACTTTCAATTTAATTCCATTTTCAATGAAACCTTTCTTTTCATTCATTTTTATTGAAACTCGGGTCGTGCTCTGATAAAAAATAAGTGGTACAAGTAATAGTCTGATATCCAGGATAACTTCGAATGCTCTTTGTCTGGAGGTACCTACTTGCAAATGCCAATGTTGGCTAACGTGTGCAGTGACCGAACGTTACCAACTATTGTCGTTCCAAACCTTTGTTTATACACATTATATAATAATAATAATAATATAATTTTTATTCCAGTCATATTCAATACATTACATCCAGAAAAAAAGTAAAAACCCTGTGATAATTGTGGAATATATAGGTACCCCTTTGAGGAATGGTTTTGGTGGCTACCATCATACACTATTGAGAACATGACTGGTGCTAACAAACATAAAAAATACATTTTAATTCGTTTAATAGAGTGATTTGTTTTCTTGACAATTTCATTCGATTTTGGATTTACAGTAATTTACACATGGATAACTTTTCTTAACACGCACACTTTCATAACATACTTTCTCTCATAACGCATAAGAATTACATACGATATACCTTTATTTGAAAACATTTATAACACCTTTATTACCAGAAACTCTACTTCCTCATATTGCAAAAGACATTTTTTAACTTCGGATATGAAGCCCCATCTCTTCTCCTTCTTTGCCACATTTTTTGGCAACATACTATATAATTTTAGCCCCAAGTATTGATATGACTGTCTATATATTTCAGTCGTCGGCCTAGGTATATCAAAGTTTCTCCAAGATCTGATGTCATAAGTTTGTGGTCTGGCCTTTTCACCGCTACGGTTATAGAAAACTCTAAGGACTTTATAAATGAATAAATGCCTTAGTGGGAGGATATATAATTTTTTGAAAAGAGGAAATGAGAGGCTTCAATGTATTGTTTATATTAAAAGGAATAGGAAATATTATTAAATTGATCTCTGCATTTCTCCAGGGTTTTCTTCCGCGTCAGATTGTTGGTTGACAACAGTTTCGCTGGCAGGATAACCAGCGAAACTGTTGTCAACCAACAATCTGACGCGGAAGAAAACCCTGGAGAAATGCAGAGATCAAACCATCGCCGCGGAAACCTACGCTCTAATATTATTAAATTGATACACTGCCAGTGGGTGAATATCTGAAACTAAAAGACTCATCGAGTAAGCTGCAGCGTAATTGTTGAATTATGGAGACGAATGCTCTTTGCTTGGAGGTACCTACTTGCAAATGCAAATGCTGGCTGACGTGCTCAGTGACCGAACGTTACCCGCTATTGTCGTTTTGCGTTAGTTAGCCTCGCAGTGTCATCTCCGCGTGCCCTACCATTCACTCTCCTCACCGTGTCGTGCTTTCGTGAGCCGGCTTCTTCGACCCGCCGCTCACTTCCCAGCCGGAGTCATCCATCTCCTCTCATCTCCTAGCCGAGTTGGAAGCGTTTCTCGATTTGTACACATCCCTCCTCCTTCCCTCACTTCCTCTCCATCGCGAGTGTCAGAAAGGGCCCGGAAGCGCTATGAATTTTGCACTGGATCATTTATTTAGGTTGATTAGATGGATGGGGTGGCTAGTTTACCCTGCCCTCCCCGCAAACCCTGGAGCTTGAAGATGGATCTGGTATTGTGGGAGGGGGGGAAGGGCGCTTCGATTTTATCGCGTTATTTCTGTCCACGCGTTTGGATCGGAGGTAATATCTGTGATAAACCATTCTTTGGGTAAGTCGTTAGCATAATCCTTTCAAATGTATTTTACGTCTTGAATGCTTCATAAACTTTCTTTAAAGCTGTGTCATGTATTCAGATATTTCACTTATTTGCAGCAATATTTATTTCTTAATCAATAAATAGCCAGAAGTAATGGTGTGTCTCCACTGACACACAAAGATGAAGCGTGAGTACTTTATTACAAATTTGAGCAATTGAACGTATTCAGTCTCCCCATCACAGATTGTGCGTTATTTGAACGAGGTACAAGCCTTTGCCGGATTCAGTTAAATTTATAAGAGCAAAAAGGTTTTTTGATCACCAAATTCATTTATTCCATTAACTATGCAAACGATTTAGTAGAAGGTTCCTTTATTTTTTGTCATGAGTCAATTTTTAATCGTCTACTTGACATATGACTGAAGTTTTGAGATATAGGATTAATGATCCTTTGTATTGATTAGTGAGTGGTATTACAAATCATTCAATACGCTTGGTACTGAAATCCATGTTTCAATTTCTTTTTTACAAACGCCACTTATGATTTATGATGTTAATTTACCATACCTCAGGTCTTTTATAGATTTATCAATGCTAAAAGATATCGAAGAATAATTAATGAATACTTCTTTATTAGAATACTAAAACTCAATGCTCAAATTTCCATCGTGTTATTTCCATTTTGGAATTTCCATCTCACGGCGAAAAAGTACTCTTTTTACAGTTAATAAAGCTGAATGAAACGAATTTAAGTGTATCAAGTCGATAAAAAAATTTTAGAAGTTTTTATTTCGGAGGCAATAAAATTGCTCTCGTTTGGTGTCTAGAAATTCCAATACTGGAGCACTTTATGGATCTAACGTGTAATTAAATAGATATTCTAAGAGAAGTTTATTCGCGGGGAATACGTGGAAATATTTTGCTGATGACTGCCTAAAAGTTTCATAGAATGCATCAATAACTCTGCTTTAATATTTTTATTTTCATTTATCTATCATCAATCAATAATACTGTGTAAATTCTTCAAAATTAAATCGAACCGACTCAATTTTGCTTTGATATCATTCAAAATAGTATCGAATAAGAATGCATTGTTGCCAAATTCTTCAATATACTTGAATCTGCGGAATTCATTCTCAAATCATAATTTAGCTATGACGTTATTATCAGTTATTTATTTTCTGTTTTGTGAAAAATATTCACCGACTGATGTAAACGAACTTTCGTTTTACACGATCGACTTGCATAGTTTTGTATTTTACCATAGGTTTACTTTCATCATAGGCTCTGGGTGTAAAACTTTGTTAATCATTCTAATTGATATGAATCGACTCTATCAACCCATGCAGGACATGTACGGTGGCAAATCGCACTGAAAGTAGCAACGTGCTTGATTGCCAAGTTGAGACCACGGCTGACGAATCTATGCGTATCAACGTAAGCCATAACTTACATATTATTTATGACACAGTGAATGGTATTACCGGAAGTCAACTTCCTACGAGAGATCGGAAGTAGTAATGTTTTTTTATGGAATTTTATTAGGATATACAACTCCGTCGCTCCGATTTCCATTCAAGTTATGCCCCACGATCCCCATATGGGAAAGTACTTTCCTCTGATAGCTTTTTGACTCTTTCGCCTCCTGCACCGAGCACATATTCCTGCACAAATGGATGTCGCAGGGCCTTTTATCATTTATGCCTTTTACGAAAACCAACAGACTACACATACTTCTCCCCGTTCACCCCCTCCGTCTATATCCCCCGTACCCTTCCATGAGCGTAAGTGCCCCGCGTGCAAGGTGCCGCCATATATTCCCCTTACGCGGCCAATGCATCATATCGCTCCCACTCTCACCAAACGTCCCCTTTTCAACGTCGCTCAACCTCGTCCTTCTCTCTATCTCTCTCACCCTCTCTCTCCCTCCCTCCAGCCGCTCGATTTGTGCTTCCAGGACACGGGCACGTTCCATCCATTCGTCCGAAATTCGTCCCCAAAAACTCTTTCTTCCGCCGACCGCTCCAAACAAATCGGTAACTCACCCCCACCCCCCTCTCTCATTCTCTCTCTCTTTGGACTCTCATTCTCTCCACATCTTTAAGCTCTTCGCCCCTCTGAACAACATTACCAGTATTTCCCCCATGCCTTCCTGTTTTATCTCTTACGGTGGCTGGCGATGCTATATTTCTCCCTAAATATTTGCGTGAGCCTTTGCAATTTGATTAATTTCTCATGCATCGATCTGACGTCTATCATTAAAAATTAATAAATTTTATGTCATACATAGTAAAATAAGCAATATGAGAGTCATCCGGGAAGTAAGTAAAAATATAGTAAGCAATTATATTGTATCGAAATTTATTCGTACATTTAAGAACATACCTTTAACTACTTTTTTACTCTACCCCTTCTCATTCTCTCTCTCTCTCTGGACTTCCATTCTCTCCAAACCTTTAAGCTCCTCGCCCCTCAGAACAACTTTCCCGGTGTTTTCTGATTCTTTTCATCGTACTATGTCTACGTTGTATGTATACGTTAGCTGTCGAAGCTATATACCAACGTAAATTTTGCGTGAGGTTTCGCAGTTTGATTAATTTGTCGTGTATTGATTTAAGGTCTATCGTGAAGAATTAATGAGGTTTACATAATTTATAGTAACATAGGTACATACCAAATACGATGGGTATCCAAAGAGTAAAAGTAAGTTTGAAAACAAATGCAGTTAACAAATTTCTAGGATAAAAATTTTATTGTTACATGAAAGAACATACCTTTTAAAAATTTTTCAACTGAACTCCCTCTCATCTTCTCTCTGGACTCTCATTCTCTCCACAACTTTAAGTTCTTCGCCCCTCTAAACAACATTCCAGAGTTTTCCCCATTCTTAAGCGTTGTATCTGTTACGGAAGTAAGGGACGCTATATATTTCTACCTAAATTTTGCGTAAGACTTAGCAATTTTATTTATGTATCATTACGGTGCGGAAACGTGGACACTGAGGAAAGAAGACGAGAGAAGATTGGAGGCATTCGAGATGTGGGTATGGAGAAGAATGGAGAGGGTGAAATGGACGGAGAGGAAAAGGAATGACGAAGTGCTGGATATGGTTGGCGAGGAGAGACAGCTTTTAGATGAGATACGGAGGAGACAGAAGGTATGGATGGAGTTAGTGCTTAGCGGTGAGGGGATGTTGAAAATGGTGTTAGAGGGTAGAATGTTAGGGAAACGAGGGAGGGGAAGGAAAAGAATAGGATTTTTAGATAGATTGAAAGAAAGTAGGCCTTACTGTGAGTTAAAGAAGGCAGTGCTGGAAGGAAAGGGAGGCTCCCAGATCGCTTCTCGAATACTCCATGGAAACCTACCTTAATCGGTAGAATACTATAATAATAATATCGATCTAAGGTCTATCATTTAAAATTAATGAGGTTTGTGTAATACGTAGTTAAATACGGACCACAAGGCGTACCTACAAAGTAAGTGTAGTCTTGAAAACAAATATAGTAAATAATTTTTTAATCAAAGTTTTAATGCTGTATGAAAGAACATATCTTTAAGGACTTTTTTGCGTTGTTTCAATAATTATTAAGACTGTTTTTAACGCTCGAAGAACTTGTCTAGTCCTTACTTATAGGATAACGCCATGAACTTTCGGAAAAGGCTTTGAGTGTTTTGGTTTTTTCATGGGTGAGAGAGAATGAGTGTTTGGGAACTTTTAGACTATTGTTATTGGATAGAGCGTGGAATACCAATTTGAGAGTTCTGGCTGCAAATCCCAGGTGAGTACGTCGTAATAGCCATGAAAAATCCTCGTGTTGCATGATGGATCAGGGAAACGAACTGGCTCCCTTCCGCCACGCCTACTGGAAGACCTCAGATGGCCACATTATTGGACAACTTAGTTGGCTTGATGGCCTAATGAAAACAATCGTAGACGGATAGGTGTAAGGGAAGAAGGGCAACGGACGGCCCCGAATGAGTTACATAGGGCAGGTTGTGAAGGATTTAAAAGGGAAAAAAATACGTCGCTATGAAAAGAATGGCGGTAAGAAGAGCTGCGTCAACTCTATCTTAGGACTGTTGACTCTTGACGATGATTATTGAAATTGTCAGGATGAATAGAATAAACCATTCTACATTTTCATGGGTCTCAAAATTGAAAATTTTGCTGTTGGCAAGGCAGACAGATTTTGCAGCTTTCGACGAAAATTTTGACCTCAATATTAAGTCAAATATAAAATTTTTATATTTTAGATACAGGAAAATTTTGAGGTCAACTCTTTGTATGCCGAATAATACAAGGTGTTAACTTGAGTTAAATGTAATAAATAGGATAAATATTAAAAATAATAAATAGGAAATAAATATTCGTGATAGAATGGTAAAACCTTTGCGAACCGGTCGGTAGAAAGTTGTGTGCTCTCTTAAATTGTCGTGAACGTAACTTTAAGCTCAAATCTCCGGCGGCAGCAATACATTTCAGGCTGCGGTGACCGCACACTCACCGCTGCCCATCAACAACAATCGCCTCCCACTCGAGTGCGAACGAACCCACGAGGCCACATGCAGTCTCGCACACAACTTTTAGCGAAGCATTCCGAGTGGGGGGTTGGCGATGGTTTGGATTTTGTGTGCATCTGCTGTGAAAACGATTAACATCACCTCTGTTGAAGTTCCAGCGGGGTCTCCATCCATCTCTCCACTCTGTCTCGCTGCCTCTCTTCTTTACGCTACCGTGTGTGTAGTGCATATATTTCCATTCTCTCATTTTCACAATGCACTAGTGGTCTGGACGATTGTTGTGGAAAAAACGGATGCACTCACCCGAGTTTTAAGTTTCTCGAAAAAATTATTTTCCCTCGGGTCTTCGGTTTTGATTTAAAAAAATATTATACCTCCGTTTACGTTTTTCCCGGTAATGATTCCTTGGAAGTGAAAGGCAAATCAATTCATGGTGAGAAGCGATATGTGCTGCTTTCCCTTAGTTTTTAACAAGTCGTGGCTATTTTGTACGAGGTGATTGCTACATCTTTTGTGAATCTTCAGGGAGTGCCCCCTATCTTTTTATGGTCATGCAATTCGACGATAAACTCTTACCTTACTATTTGCGAATACCTTTCTCAAAGTAATCCAGTGATTTACAATTTTCTCTGTAAGTAGCTCGTTTTAACTGTCACTAAACTGAATAGAAATTTTAATCATCACAGAACAATACTAAAATGAAGTGCTCATTAATGCGATATTTGCATTTTAGTTATCTTTTGAAGTAAGATTTATTAATTTTAGTTTCATTTCTTTTCCCGTAGATAAATCTTGAAAAAAATAGGGCAAAGTAAATTTACAGCACAAACCCATCGTTAGCGTTAGTTAAAATTAAAAATAACCCGTACAAAGTGTATTGAATGCATTGAAATACCACTCCTTTATGGCGTGTCTCCTTTTGATTCATTTTCTTTTTCTGCTTTTCGTTATTCGTAGGTAACTCTATCATTTCTTTCTTAGATGGATTATTTTTTAATGTGATTGACGGCCTACATTACCTTAGGTAGTCATATTTTTTCACATGAAAGAAGAAAAAAGGGATAAGAAGAATGAGCGTACAGTTACTAGTAGGTCGTTATTTGAGGAAAATTTTACCGATACAAAGGAAAATTTTACATTCAAGGGAAATAATCCGAAATACGGTTGAAATTAACCCAGTGTCGACAGTAGTCTCATCAAATTGGCTATAACTTCTTAGGGCCCATTTGAAAGATTATGAAGAAATGATATGTTTAAAGAATTCTAGTGAGAAGGAGTGCTAGTGCAACACTCAGACATGTACAAGCTTACCTTTGTAAACCCACTGGAACGTATGCCCTGACGTGGAACACCGTCAATCATTATAACACTTTCACGGCTATTTTTCAGGGGAGACGAGCAATTTTGAATTCTTTGCAGAAGGGGCTGATTAAATATTGTTTTTAACTGCCGATTGTGATAGAATCTTGACAAAAAGAGACGATATTTTTCCGTGTTTTTAATCCTTCGCCTACTTCTCGATCTATTCGTGGTGAAAAATTGACGGCCTCAATACTTAGGCAGTTAAGTTAACGACATAACAAATTCACGGAGAGCGTGCAACAGATTCTCAGCTACTCCTTGGTCTTCTGCATGTACCTCGCATAGTTCATTGTTGTTTACACTCAGGTGAGAGATTCTTTCCCTCAATAAAAGGTACTTCTTGAACTTGTAAACGAGACAAAACTCTAACGACGTTAACAACTCATGAAAAATGGGTGGTAACTTTCGAGTTTCTTTATTTGAAATTTACGAGAGAATGGTAGACACGTGAAGATTTTTTTCGTCTGGATTTATCTTTACCTTTCATCTGCGTTATTCTTTCAATGAATTATGACTTCGGGCTTGAGAGCTTTGGGCTTATTGACACAACTTTTTTCCCCAATAATTTCAATGTTGAATTAATTCAACATAAAATGTGACGATTAAGGTTACATGTGCCTGATTTTAGACAAAACCTTGGCCCTAAATAACAAATTAGGAATTTAAAAAGAATGACGGGCCGTTCTGCGGCAGGAGTCCTCCCTCGGAAGCAAATTTCAATGAACGTATCTCAACCGATAGGATCGCTTTACATCATGTCACTGTGCAGGCGAGAGGGTTTCCATAAATGCTCGGAAACACAATTAGCTTCTCTGCATCTGTTCCTGTTTCGGATGGTAAAACGAGTGAATGCACGTCTAGGGCCTCTGAGGTTGCAAGGCAATGCATGGATGGATGAAAGGAGATATTTGTATTTGTATGCGTGGCTGTGAGTGAGCTCTAGTTTATAAGATGTCGTCTTTTATGGTGGCAGCAAGATCTACGTTTCGCCCCTTCATTCTCTACCTTCTCTGTAACTCCCCCCTCCCTCTCTCTCACTCTACCTCCATCTCGTGGAACATATCGCTGGCTGCGGGCGTCCCCACACGAGTGCTAACTCGATTACGTGGAGCTTTCGAAGGCGAAGTTTGTGCGGATCGTACCCGTGATTCATTCCGGGTTGCTAAAAAAAATACACTTTGTCGACGACGTTTTCCCGCTAAAAGCGCAGTTCTGCCTCTCACTCTCCGTGCATTTTCGCTCGCCGATGGCGAATTGTTTATGCGTAAGCCGAGTAAGTGGCTCGCTTCACCCGTTTCACGCCTTTTCCTCGCAAAAGTTTCAGCAAGATGTATTTATCGTATAGATGTTTCCTCCCTCCGTGAGTTTCAGCAGTCCGGCATCGCATTTGGCTTCATATTTTCCCTATGTTTACACCTACATGAGGTAGACTTGGGAAAGGAAGTGTCGCCCTTACCCTGGATGTGTAAATTCCACCTGAGGCTATCTCTGAGGTGAGCTCTATCCCAACCAAACTTTGGGTTGAGTCATTGAGATTGAGTGAGTGAATCTCATCATTAGTTGGCTTCAGATCAGTGCTGTGGCTCAAGTACTGTTTTCCTTGCCCGTTATCACGAATTTAAATCCCAGTAATGGGTGTTACTTCTTTTAATGGTAGAATGCAAAATAAATGGCTTTTAGCTCCGGTACTTCAAAAGAACATTAGCTTTTCATAAAGTTTGACAGTTTTATTGATTTCACTGTCGTATTTTGACTCTCCACGGTCGAGGAATTTGAGTAAAAAATTTCATAAGAACTTTTCCACCATTTTCTTCAGTGGTAATGTTCATGGATGTGTACTTAATAGTGCTCGTATATTCCTCGCGGGATTACCAAAGAATGGTCAATATTTTTTGGAATCATCATTTATTTTTCAGGTATCAGCATAAATTTCGCTTTTAAATTATTCATGAATTATTGAAAGAAGATCGCAATTAAAATGAACTGAAGAAAAAACCTGCAATGTACATAAGACTAAAGGAATTCGAAAAATAAGAAATAGTAAATTAACATGTAGATTCCTCTCGGTATGGTATTTTATGTAACAGGACTTGAAGCCAGTCGAGCATACATAGTTCATGTTTTTTTTTCAATTTGAACATCAGCATCTTCCTTGCATAATATTTGACAAGCTCGCATTTTCCTGACTTTTTATCAGAAGTGACAGTAATTATCCGTGACATCGAGTGATGAAGATCTCGACATTGCTGTGTGACAGTGGTGTAGGAGAATCAAAGAAGATATGAAGGCATTGTCTAGACACAGATGCATAGAACACTTGGATATTTATTTCTTGTTTTTTGGCATATATAATGAGAAAATATGTTAGATATGTCAATTTAACTGTTGGCTACCTCGGCATTTCTAACTTTTAGCAAATTAAATCATTAACTATGTCAAACTTTTCACGCTGAGGCTTAGTTCCAAAACGGAGCATTATCTTGGATACTTTGAAAACTAAATATTACCGATAGGATTTTCAATAATCTGAAATTTCATCAAGAAAAATGTAGCATAGAATCTCAGACACACGCTTGTTAAAACTGATCCCCCCTCTTCCTTAGCAATGTGAGCTACTGCAATTATTTTTTCCAGCGGATAAAGTTTCCAGCGCCTAGTTACTTTTTTATTATTTTTTTCTTCCATCCGCTCCAAGAGCAACCAATGCTTCCTTCATCCCTCTCTCTCCCCATCCAATATAATACCTTAGGCCCTCAAATTGAAACTTCCTGTATGCCTCCCCAACCCTCACCATGCTTTAAATTTTTCCCACTTTTTTCTTAGAACCAAAACTTCTACTCGCCTGTCGCATCATGCTATTTTCCTTCCATCTTCTCCTTCCTATCTTCTCTCTGCCTCGTATTTCTTCTGATTTTCCTCTCTTGTAGCGATTCTTCTCATTTTGCGTTGATTCTACCTTCGCCCATCGCCCGTCTGTTGACGCTCATCAACCACTCCCTATCTTCCATACACGAATACTTTATTTCCAACTTTCCAACGACGGAGTATTGCTCCTCGGAAGGATATTTTAATTTTTTTAATTCATCCTACCTTTTTTGGGATCCAAGACCATGGATGCATTAAATTGGGTCTTCTAGCAGATCGGGTCGTTTTTATTCCTTTTTTCTCCCGAATTTGGCAAAAAATATGCTTCCCGAGGTAAATTCTTTCGTAGAACTTTTGTGTCCCGTTTATTAAGTTCTCATTAGGCATTATGAATCACCACTTTTACGTCAAGAGCCTCTGATCTTATTAGAGGTTTAAGTTCGCGTTTGACAAGTTAAATTATTTCAGTCAAATATTTTTTTTCGGACCAATTTTATAACATCCTATGTAGGTCAGATTGCTCGCTCGCTATTTTATCTTTTATTTTATTTTTTGATATTTCAACGCTAATAGTAGTCGCTGAAACAATTATCCTTCTTTTAATTAAGTTAATTCTCCTGTTACGAATTTTAATGGGTAGTCGTCAATTCTTCGGAAAGCGAGCGACAAAATTTGTTTCACCCTGATCATTAATCACGGTGTCTTTGAAGTTGTGTATTCTACCTTTCGGCGGAAGCTGTTAAATTGGGTCAGCAAAATATATATTTGATCGAAATGTATTCGCTGTCACGCTAACATTCAGTTCGCCGGCTTTTCATCAATGAATGCTATAAAAAAATTGAATGCTCGTTTTCATTGTTTTCATCCTAGAGCGTTTCTGCCAATTACGGTTTCAATGAAATGATGAATAAATAATAAGTGAGAAATTTTGAGACCATATAAAACATAAATATTGCAATCATTTTACGTTCTGAGGCCAATATCATGGGGTGAGACCCATGCCTTTTCTCACAAATCGCTATTCATCAGGGCTAGTAAGCAAATCAGAGTATGTAAACTCTCCCTACCATATAGGCTCCCCTGGGCTATCGCTCTCGTATCCTGTTATATGCATACTTTTTTCCCACCAATATCTTGCTGGAATCAATTAGCTATCATGTTTCACCCATTTAGTCGTCTGTACTTCCTAAAATCAAATATAAATCCCTCTGCTTTGGCTTTGCTTTTCCTATGGTATGATATTTGGAGGAGGCGACCGACAGCTGAGGTCATTTGCGCCATGAGGGAAGGGTGTGGAAGGAAGGGCGGAGAGAAACCCGGTGTCGGCGTTAGCCTGCTCTTAACGAAAGGCGCCAAGGGGACCACGGCGTAACGTCCCATCCGACGGACGGAGTGTTGCGCTTGAAATGTCCCCCACACAACATTCAAGCAGGGATCGGCCAGTCTCAGAAAATTCTCTGCCACTACCGGGATTTGAACCCGAGCCCGCCGGGTGGGAAGCCAACACTCTAGCCACCACACCAACCCGATCCCCGCTTTTCCTTTGGAGGGAATAGTTTTCAAAGGTGCGGTCCCATGTCTTAGTATTTTAGGTAACACCGTGTGCAAGGATGAATAGGTTGAGGCTTTTGCATTATAGCAAGTTTATAGAGTTATTATTATTGAAATATTATCCTAGATATTTGCTTTGGTATTTCTCCCTTCATGCGATACGTTGCCATCTAGCGAAGGATTATTAGATTTTTCAGTACATGTTGTTATCCTTACTTTATGGCTACCTATATTTTTTTAATATTTGCATTTATTCTTTCTTCCGTATATAAATATGGTTTTAATCATCCATCTTTGTCATTCACTCCAATGAAGACAGTCATCTTTAAAACATCATCTGCGTATTGGAAGTTGCAGATGATAAATTTCTTCTATCCTTCGTTATTCCTGGTCTACAGAACCCATTATTCTGTAAAATCTCCTTTGCCGTTCACTTTGGCAGACTGTGAAATATGAGGGTCCTGAGTATCCTTAATGTTTCCTTGTGTTCCGCAAATATAAAATCACCCTCTTTTTTTAATCTTCTCTGCAGTATACTTGAATTATTTTAATTATCTTTATAATTGCTAAAAGCCAACAGATTTTAAATTTTTCATCGAAAATAACGATTTGGTGTATCAAACCTGCTCTAATTCTAGAAAGTAGCTGCTCAGAAGGGAGTCGAAGCCGCGACCTATGGATTACTACGGGAAGACTTTGCTTTGCCTTCACTGCGTTAGCCATAAAAATCCTCTATTTCTTATCTGTGGTTGATTTTATGGTAACGAAAATTGAGCAATGCTCAATCAACCCTTTAGAAGTCGCGTCTGGTCTGCATGACCAGAGAGGTTTCTTTAAATAAATAACTCATGGATTCGGTTCATTATTTTATCGATTTGTGACCCATATAATCTTATAGTATACTTTTTTATTTTCATGCCATTTCTATGTCCGAATTTATCATGATTTAGCATTTGAACTGCACGCTAGTGTTTTCCTCCTGAATTACACTTCTCTACAACTCGTCGCGAGCGGTGTTGACACAAATTTGATAGGCGAAGACAATACTCGCAAATTTTCCGCAAAAATAAGTATTATACCACTGGAAGTTTTTGAAAAAGCAGTTTACATTGCTTTAAATAGTTTCAGTTTCTTATTACTAAGACCCTGATTTATTTCCAATCATGTGACCATTACTACTTAAATAGCTTAAATCATGGGTCAATATGATCCGATGCAAGTAGTTAAGTACCTTTATATGCGAAAATATATTACTTAAAGGTTATTTCCTGACTGTAACCTAAGTTATGCTTGCAGAGCTGGATACATTCTAGCGTGTGCATAGCATATGCTCGCCAGGTTGCGTCTGCGTCCAGGATAAAGCTTAAAGAAACGATTTTTGTGGGTAGTATAGGATGTAGGATACGTCTCTCATTTTGCATCTCTGTTGATTTCTTCATTGTTTATACTGTTACTATTCTGGTAAAGTCCGATATCCGTAAATTTTGAGTGTTTTTCTTTCACACTGAGATTTAAAATTAATTTCATGTTATTTACTTGGTGTCATTGAAAAATAAAACCAAAAATATTTTCTGCTTTGTGAGGTATTCCGTGAGGTCTAACCTGTGATGATCTATGTTTGAATTCTTGCGAATGCAAAACTTGTAATCTATAAAGAAGTAAGCGGTATCGCATCCTGTTTTCATAAAAAACTCGATTGATCGTCGTTTGGATTTGCGTGAAGTGCGATTCACGGAAATAGTAAACATTAGGATAACGTTGCCAGCGTAGTATTTATCTTAAACTCATTTATTGATTTTTAATCATCATAATAACATAAGTGTTAAGGAGTTGAATAAAAAGTTGCTCACTGTTTCTTTATATTTATATTACGTTTGCTTATGGTAAGCAAGAAATCAAAGAAGTCTAGCTATAGCTTTCATGTTTCTATACGTTCTCTACGCATCATAATACGGGAAATATAAATATCATATCGCGGTAAAAATAGGGATTTAATGTTTATCTCAGTCAATCTAACATGTGAATAGAATGGATAGGTTAAGTGACTTAATTGTAGTAGTAAATTAAATGTTACTTTAATTTATACTGATAATTCTCTTAATCCGAGTGTGTTCCACAAAATGCTTAATAGGCTGAGTCTAGCAAGCAGTACAATGCCACGTTAGTCAACCTAATGCACTGTGGATGGTATAATTTCTGGGTTATTATGAACGAAATCAGATTTCATTTCGGTCATTTCTGGAAATTTCGGGTTTATATCGGTACCTTCTTCCAGATCGAATTTCCCGGGTTCGTTAACCACCCGATGAGATGCAAGAGAGTGATGAAGTCCGAGTAGTGGTTGGTTGGTGGGGGAAGATGACTACGTGTATTTCATCGTGTTTTTAACTTTAATATGTACTGGTGAACGACATATTCTCAGCGCGTTCCTAGAAATGCATATCAGTCTGTGTTTAGCAGGCAGTACAATATCAGAGCGTTGAAACTAATGCATAGCGGATGGTATAACTTCATCTACATCTACATAATACCCCGAAAGTTGCCTAAAAGGCGTGTGGCAGGGGGTGCTACGACACCAGCCGTCTACGCATAAAAAATGAAGTGCTCTACGAAGTTGGGACTAGCATTTATTAAAGTCCTTTATGGTTCGGGGGAAAAACGAATTCCCATATCTATACGTTCGGCAAAACATCTTTCTTAATTTATCGCGTCTATTGGGCCTGGAAATATAGTATGGCTCTAACATTATGTTCTCCGTGTCGCCCTTAAAGATATCCATTCTCAATTTTTCTAGCAATCTAAGCGTAAAATATTCAATCTAATGCACTGTGAATGATATAATTTGTGGGTGATAATGAACGATATCAGATTTCATCTGGTTGATTATAAATGAAATCAGTTTGTTTCTATAATTGCAGGAAATTTCGAGGTTTATTCCGGTACCCACTTCCAATTCCCAATTTTTATAGATTTTTACGGATTTCCTGGGTTAGTTAACCACCCCACGCATGTGCTCACGAGGTGCGGGAGGGTGGTGAAGTCGGAATAACGGATGGTTGGTGGGGGAAGATGCCATCCTGTATGTCATCGTGCGTGTGCGGGAGCGAGATAGTGTCTGGATGCGTCGAGGCGGATCGGCGCGGCGTGTCTTTGGCATCGGTGCAGGGGTGCGATTCTGCGTGAGGGAAGTGGGGTTGGCGGGGGGGAAATGGCTTTGAATTGATGTGCATGCCTCCTGCTTCCCCGTCCGACGACTGTCTGTCTCCCCGCGTGGTGTCCCCTTCGGAAATGCCATCGACTCCGCGAGAGCTGGGGTTGCTGTGACTCGGTCGTGCCACAAACCTCTCCGGAGAAGAGACTCCGACCCACCCATTTCCCCTGTCGAACCATCCTCAGTCGTATAAACCCCTCGCGAGTCGAGAAAATGGTTTTTGGGGAAAAATCCGTGGTCTGGGGGAGATTTTACGGGGGCGAAGAGGTTGTGGGGTAGAATTAGGATGCCAGGCAGTTTTTCGCTGAGTCACCGCTTCATACGACGAAGTATTCGGTGGTGCGGTGGTTTCTTGGGCCGTTCGATATGATTTTTTTAAAATGCGTCATATTTTCAATACTCATTACTATATTTTGAAAGAAATCAGAGAAGCCTAGCTAGGAAGTTTAAATTACGGATTTTATACTTATCTCGTTCAACCATATATAAGAATAGAATGGATAGATAAAATAACATTTTTATTGGCAATAAAATTACTTTAATATATATTAATAAGCAACGTTAAGCCCAATTTTCCCACAAAATATTCGAAGGGATTTTTTCCATTTGAAAATTAAGTAAATTAATCAAGAAAAAATGGAAATAGGATGTCGGGCAGTTTATCGCTAGTTCTCTGATTCCTAGAACGAAGTTTTCAGTAGCACGGTGTGTTAGAATCTAAAAATACCCGCAAGAATTGGTTATCAGTAAATCAATACGTCCAGTAAGGAGCATTATTTTGATGCATTTAATAGACGTTTCCGTCTAATGAGCCAATATAGAGTAAAAATACATTCGAACCAATATAGTCAAAATGTTTTTTTTTCTTTACATTTTTTAGGACTCAACAGCTATGCTTAAGGACTTTCACTTGGAAAATCCATCCTCGTGCTATAGATTATTTCTTTTCATCGTTAATTTTTTCCCACATCCTTCGGTCCTGTTGGTCATATGCCAGCAAATCTCTCATGTTCATGCGTAGCTCTCAATGCACTCCATAAAGGTATTTTTGAACCAGATACTTAGACTAGCATACCAAGCTTTATTTACACCCTGTAAAAGCTTATGGGTAACTCTGGCAGACATGATAGATATTCTACATAAGATGGGTTCACATATTTTCAATTCTTTTCAGTCTTATATTCTGCATCTACGCGATGTAAATATTCGTCTTTGCGCAATATTTTAGTAATTTAATAGATTCAATCAATTATGTCCTTTCAAAATTTCTTGCAAGCTTTTGCAAGTTGCAAGAACTTGTTTCATGGGCACTTTGTTCTTCACTCCTACTATTGAAAAAGATGATACTAAAAGGTCTTGCATCTTCTTTTGAAATTTCTATTGTATTGAGCTTTCAAAGTTTACACTACTTCTCTTTCACCTTTTATGTCGACTGATATGGCCTGAAAAAACGCAGAAATATTCTCATGAAGTGGATTTGTGAGGTTTATCTTGGTTTTCTGATTGCAATATTCGAATTAACTATAAATGAGATAATTTAGAGCAAAGATTAAATGTAAGCATTCTTGGAAAAACTTATTCATTATTTTCCCCGTTTCTCACGGTTTTCTCTGCAATTGAAGTATTGGTTAGAAACCCCTTTGGCATTTTTGTGCTATTGAATTTTAGCAACCCGTTAGATTTTCGGAAGATTTCAAGCAAGGTGATCCACTGAAGAGCCTGTCGCGTTCTAAATACATCTGTATTTTTCTTTCCAAACCCTTTCCTTTGGTATGATGTGGCATTTGGAAGGAGCGACCGATGGTTTATGGCTGTTATTATGGCTGATTATTGGAGCGGGTAGAAGGAAAGATGGAGGAAAACCCGGCATCGGCGAAGACATCCTATTTTTAATGAAAAGGGCCTCGACTCAACGGCCCCTCTGACTTTCGGAGCTGAATAAGTTGACGAGAAGAGCGTGATGGCCTAGAGAGTAGAACACTGGGGTGCTGACTGACGTGTAACGGGCTCAGACACCGGTTGTAGCAAGAATTTTTGAAGCGCGGTTATTAAGGGAGTGGTACAGGCCTTTCTACACAATTTATGAGAAATAAAAAAATATCACACGCATTGGAATTTGAATGCCCTAACCTATCCAAACCAATCCCTTTTGGGTTGTACCTTAACTGGCATATAAGGCTTCAAATGCCAAAATTTGTATCAACCTATTAGTATGAGCAAGCGATGAAGTTCGAATTTAAGCCCCTAATGTGGGAAGCCAGAACTCTAGACACCCCATTCCACAACATTTTGATCCGTCCTCCGCTCATTTCCTTCCTCTTGGCTGGAATGCTAGCACTCTATTCCTCATTTGCTCGCTTCGTCTCGCAGTATAGTAGTACGTAGTAGATGTTCATGTAGCTGCTTGGTTGATGGGATATGTCTCCTTCTCGGCAGTGTACGGGAGAAAGGGTGGAGGGGGGCCAAGTGACATGGTCTCGCCTCGGAGAGCAGGAGTATCCTTGGAACTGGGGTGAATTTCAGGGGTTGATGGCAGTGGGGTGCTGGCGGTGGGTATGTTTGGCTGGGATCCTGTGGGATGGGTTTTGCAGTGCGGGGGTGCTTCCATTTCCCCCATTGTTAAATGTGACGGAAACGAGAGGGATATATCTGCTTCCGACTGCAGCCGAGAGAACTCCCGGAGACTTTCAAAAACCTTCTCCTCGTTCTCAAGAAAACTCCTTCCCCTTTGCCTCCTCCTCTCCCCATCTCCATTTCCTTCTTCCACAGCTCATAGCTTGACGTTCCTCTCTGTCTTCCCTCCTGCTCTTGCCGTTTGCGATGTCTCATTCCTTTTCTTGGTCTCATCCTCGTCCCCTGATCATTTTTCCTCTACCGAAATTATTACAAAGTATCTTGCCATAATATTTGCAAAGATGGAAACTTGTATTATCAATGAATAATTCACGTAAATTTCTTCAAAATTTACTAGACAGACCTAGTTACAGCTGAAGAATGGAGGAAATATATGGGTATCTATGTATTTCCCAGTGAGCCACTTCAATTATGTTTGGCAGGGGGTGAGTATACTCCAACGTACAACGTGCAATGGGCTACGTCTTTGTCATCATCGAAAAAATAGGCCATAAAACATGCTAGCAGATGGTGTGAGCTCTTACGGATCATGCATTGTTCCATGCAAGTTCGCAACAATTATGCAAAAAAATACGAATTATTAAATGAATGAATATCCATGCGAGGTAAACGAATACAGAGGAATAACAAAGTGTAGGGCATGTAGGAGAGGATACTTGCAGATGCGATACAGAAGGGACAAGAGGCTTTGGATGGAGCGAGCATCAGCCGGGAGGGAATTAATAGCCACATTAGTGAAGAGAATGTTAGTTGCACTACGGAGAAAGGTAGAAAAAAGGATTTATAAATTAAAGTAGAGGGAGTAGGTCTTGTGGTAAAGTAAAAAGTGAGGTCCAATTTTCGCGACGATACCAGCCGGAAAAAATTCGGAAAGTGTTCCGTGAAAAATGAAAACATACCTGACTGTTAGTTAAAGTACTTAAATAAATTAAGTTTTAGCTAATCATTGCAAAATTTTACTATAGCAGCTTTTGCAATGGCAATGACTTGCTGAAACCTTGGAAGAATTGCATGTCAGTATAAATTTCTAATTTGTTTCTGTGATATCGATTTTTCACTCTTCTTGTCTTCAATTCCACTTGGTTTTATTACGTTTCTCTTTCTTATTCTTGTCATTTTCCTCATTCTTATTTACCTAGCATTTTCTTATCCATCTTTTTGTTTAAGTTCCATTTGCCCAATCTCTATTCTTCCGAGCATAATTTCTCTTTTTTGATAACTTTATACCCTGCGGTAATTTATTTCAGGTTCCTTTGAGTCTTTTTGGGACCAAATCGTTTATGCTGTTTTTATTATCCATTATAGGGAAGCTTATATTCTTTTCACGTGCGTAATATTTTTGGCTCTGTCATAAATGATAAATTTCACGTTTCACACTTCAACTGAGGGGTTTCCTGGAGAAATGATAATTCAGTTCAAAATTCATTTTTACTCCTTTATCTCAGTTATATCAACGTCATATAACAGTTTCTGTTATCCAAATTATAACTGTCATCAAAGTCTATCTATAACCGTATGTAAAGCAAAAAATTTATTTACTTCATTGTTCGTGCACTGCATTAACTTGGTATTAATGGTACTTTAATTCATTTTTCATTTTTAGAGATTGCAGTTATTTCAACTTATTTCAGAAGATGGTACTTAGTCGGTGATATTATTTGTTATTCCTTCCCAACATAATATTTCCATGCACAGAAATACTCTAGTCTTGTGTCTCAGGTGTGAATAAATGCTCAATAGACGCAAATATTTATACCTTATTTGGGTCCATTTCAGGGTGGAAATATTCAATATATTTTTTCTCCCTACAACATATTTCCCTGGATAACAAAAATAATTTTAACCCCATGACTTTTCAACTCATACTGATTGATTGTTAATGGTAATATATATGCACAAAATTTAGGAATTTTCCATTCTCACTATATTGCATTTTTCATGCAATTAATGCAACAGTGCCCATCGCTAGGTTAAGCCGTTTCGAACTCAAGCAAAATATCCTCTATGCATAATGTTGCATTTATTAATATCAATTAATTTCCCAGGTGCAGCGTAGTAGTAGTAACCATATATTCAGAAAGCTGGTCGATATGCGTGGCAGTAATACGTTCTTTAGTGCATCGTATTGTTTCGGCAACCTTTAATCACCACGAATGCTTTCCCTGACGAAGAAATGAACTCAGAATTCTCTTATACTCCCTATAAAATGAGAAGACACTCAAGGTGAAACGGGTAATTCGATTGAAGCGTTTTAATGATGAGACCTATTTCGTTACGCGAGATTTTAGGAGCCCCTGCGCAGAGAGGGTGAATAAAGTGTCTTCCCATCCCCCACAGGAACGTTTCCTCAATTACGCCGAAACTTACACTTCACCCCCCTGAATTGAGAGAAAGTATCACCGTTTTTTTTATTTAATTCCTTCCTCTTTCCTCCTTGTAATTGCTTCATTCCAGCGGATTCCCGTATCAACCCATCTTCACAACACTGCTGAACACTCCCAAAGCTTTCCACTCGTTTCTGCCCCGTCTCCGCGTGGGATCGTGCAACAGCCTTTATCACCAAGCATCCACAAGGGTGACGTCCTCACAATTTTTGCCGGGGAATACTTCTTCCTCCCCTTTCTTCATAAATTTCACCGTTGCCCTCAAACCCGTATTATGCTCGCACCCCCCAGACCATTTCCGTCGCCGTTAAAACAAAAAAACTCACACTTACTCATCTCTCTCGCTTCGTGCGACCCCATCTCGAGATACACTCGTTTACTTTTATATCTCTTTCCTCTCTCTCTCCAAGCCTCCCTTCGCCCCCGTGAGTTTTCGTCTCAAAACCCCCTCTCCATCTCTTTAATCTTCAAAAAGTCCCCTGTTTCTTTATCCTTCCTAACCGTCTTCTAATTTTCAGAGGTCGTTTTTTTATCCTCAAGGCTCCAACCTCAACATGCAACGTATATATGTATTTGTACGCGCAAATACCTTTTTCTTTGTCGCCTCGTCCGTTCTCTTCACTCTTCCACCTCTGTGTAGTTTCACCTCTTTGCCTTGTCTCTTTTTAATCACCCAGCGTCATCTTCCTTTGATAATTTCATTTTGCTTTCCCTTTGCGGGCTTTCAATATTATTTTCTTCTCGCAATTATTTAGATGCCTTTGAGGTTTAATATATTTTTGGCAATATTAATGTTTTACCCTTTGCTTTACCTTAAAATAGTGATTATTTTTCTTTGCTTTAATCCCAATGTATATAAAGTGTGTTTGCTACGGTGATAATTTTGCTTTATTACAAATTTTTACTTTCATTTGATCCAAAAATGCTATAATAATAGTGCTTGAAATTTTCCATGGTTTTGTTTTTCAAGTCATTTGCTTTGTTCTAATAATGGTCCATAGTTCTAGTGCATTTTATCATCTTATTCTAGCCGCCATTCTTGTGACTATGTTTCGGTTGGCTTGCTCATTCCGTTTGTCGGAGGTGAGAAGTATGAATTTTCACTGTTGCATTTAAAATCATAATTTTTGGTCAATTTTCACAATTTTAATTCTTGTGGTATTAACCATTCATTTGCGTTTTCTTTTCAATCCCATGTACTCGTTGATAATCATGGTTTTTCTTAATTGGAGGTATAAAAATTAAAGTGATATCCCTGGTACAAATGCAGTAAAAGTGTTTAGTCGTGATTCGTTTTGCTTCACGAATTTCCACAATGGGTATATTCTGTAAGTTTCAACTAATGTAGGGTTTCATTTCGCAGTTTATATTAATTTTCTTGTACTAATGCTACATTTTGTGTTTTTTTCTCTCTCAGAATATTAAGGTTTTAAAATTTTTAATTTAATTTTACCTTAGAGATAATCGCTATTGTCTCATTTAATCCTTCTTTTTGTACATTGTATTTTTTTAGATCAACTAAGACTCATTCCAATAAATTCATCAATCATCATGGGCATGAATTCTGTTCATTTTTGGATTTTGAAAGCTCTTGTAATGCCCTTGGGGAAACATTTCTTTTGTAATTATTCGTCGTTGATATTCCTGACGTACCAATGCAAAGTTCAAAGGCAGAGAAAATTGTTTCTCGGGTATTTCTGCTTCACTTTATTTTATTTTGGCTTATTATTTTAACCTCTAATTTTGTTCATTTACTCCCGGGAGTGTTTCTTCTCCAAACGCGGAGTCAAGCAGCTACTCTAGTGTTATCGCATTCTGTTCTCTATTTTTTTCCTTTGCACCGTAATATTTTTGCAGATAATGCCTTGAAACTTTCCATTACCCGTTCTACCATTGGTGTCCATATTTGATATCTTATTATTATTTATTTGCCTGCAGGAAAATTTGAATTTATATGATATTATTTAGTCTCTAGGGATGCCACTCACCTTATATTCAATCATTTTTCGTTACTTTCCTCCGAATTCAGCCACCGTTCCACGTCAATCAATGTTCCGCGTTGATATTAACCGTTGCCTACTTGTGTAGAATGTTATTATTATAGTCACAGTATTGGTAATAATATATGTGTATTCTTAAATACGTTTAAATATCCCAGTAATTGAATGTAAACTAGAACTGCTGGCGTCGCAGTTTAAAAATCTACAGATCATTCTTTGCGAATTAACTTCTCTGTCGTGCATTTTAAGTTATGTTTGCCATTTGAATTTTCATTTTATATAATCTAATAAACCATGCACTTCACTTTTACGTTTTCTATCTCAGGCACGCTAAAGAAATCTTCGTAGGGTACTGATATGTACGAATAAACTAATAAAATAGATTTCTCCCTCCTCTGGGTCGGATCTGCAGAAATATCGAGGGTTGAAAAATCGAATATTCAGATGTATCTAAACGCACGCAGGCCATAATTCTCTCCTTCTTCCCCCCTTTGGTTTGCCGAAACGTCAGGAACACCCTCCCTGTCCGCGCCCCCACCCCAACCAGCATCTATTCCCTCACACCAACAAACAACCCCAATCCCCCGATTCCGCCCCCTCCTTCCCTCGCCAACCCCGTCTCCAGCCCGCTTGCGGTCTCTGAAATTAAAGCCGGCAGCGGGTGCGACATCCGCACTGAAAATCTCGACACCACTATCGTCCCTTCTCCACCAGTTACCCTTTTTCCATTTGCGTCCCTTCCTTCCTTCCCTCCTTCTACTCCTTCCCTGTTTATGTCTCTCCGATTAGGTTTTCGCACCGACATCTTTCTTTTCCTTTATTCTTCCTTCCCACCAAACCCACATACTTCCGAGTCCTGTGGGAGGCCTTCGGATAGACCACGACGAGTCGCGATGGATGTTTACAGTCAATGATATAAGTGTAGTATTTTTTGCTCTCATGTGATTAGTCAAAATCGATTTTTCGAGCAATCGCTTTTTAATCGAAATGAAAAGATTGACTTTTCTACAAAAAAAAATTCGAATGGAAAGATCAATCAATATAAATAATCGACGGTTCTTTTTTTTTTTAAATACAGTTGGCACAAAAATATGTTAATTCATTCGAAAACACTCAAATTACACATTTGACATGTACGAAAAAAATCTAATACTAACAATACATGCGTGAATTATCAATAATAAAAATTTGCGTATGCACGCACACTTAAGTTTTGGAATCGCTGCTTTGAACCATTCATTAATCTTTCCAGAAAGATCAACTGATTGCGTTGGTTTCAGGGCGATCGAGAGTGTACTTTCCAGTTTTACCGGCCTTCAATGACGCAGAAGAGGACGGATGGCGTCATTATAGGCAAGTAGTGACGCTGCTAATTGTAAGGTCAAGCGAAATGGTCAAAATCGAAGCCAGAAAATTGAGCTTTGATCGAAACTAGAAGATCAAGAATTGATATCGATTTACTCGATCTTTGACGCATAAAACTCGATTTTCGATTTTAATCGAGATCAATTTTCCATCACTATACGTGATAAATGCACCGTGGAATCTATACGTGCACCAAGGTGGCCTCACACGGCGGAAGCCGCAAACAGAATGACGTCACACGGGATTTTCCCAGAATTCATACTTAGCCGTCGCGTTTTCGCGCGCTTGTAAATTTTCACTTTTCATTTAATCGCGAATAATAGATATCGTCATTTAAAAATCTAAAAACGTGAAATACGTACTCCAGGAATAATAATATTTCGATTTAGGCATAAAAAATATAGGAAACACACTATTCTGATAAAAATTTGCTCATTTAGTTAATAGTTAATATAATATTATTTGAATACATTGAATCAATGTTTGATGATAAGTTTTTTATTTCAGGTGCAAGAACTCTCATCATTCCTTTGCGGTCAGAAGAGTTACATTTCGAAAAATGCCTTAGTTACAAATAAGGTGAGCATGAGATGAGTATCACAAATTTTGAGGATAGAAAAAGGGTTTTTCATTTAAACCTACTTTTCTCAAAAAGTCTTAATAACAGTTAAAAATGTGTCATATAATTGTGGGGAACGTAATCTTAATGTATCCTCGTTAACACCTAGCTACCATTAATTATTAAAATATTCATTACATCAACGTAGATTCAAATAGAGTTTTACGAAGTATTCTGGCAGTCTCCTCTCCCTTTATTAATTTCCCTCTTCAGTTCATGATTAGGCCTACTCAGTAGGGTGTTACTTATTTTTTAATTTTTCTCGGATTTTTGATTTCTACCTCTTAAAATATGCTATGGGGTGCAGAATGCAAGCAACCAGCTCGCCGTCAGGGGTGTGACGCGCGGCTGTATCTCGCGGAAAAGTATGGTATTCCTGGAAAACTCTTGAGCGGACGTTAAAATGGAGCGAATTTTGGCCCTGAAGGACTGCAAAATTGTGCGTTCCCTCTGAAAATGATGTCACTTCAAAAAATCGGGAAAAGCTAATGTTATTTCATTTGAGCGACTTCTAAATGTTAAAAAATTGAGCTGAAATTTTTAGGATATCCATTCTGCACCCCATAGCATATTTTAAGAGGTAGGAATCAAAAATCCGAGAAAAATTAAAAAATAAGCAACACCCTAGCCTACTGCCTTTATTCTATAAATAAATCCTAATATCTTCCTTTTCCTCTTTTACCAAGCATTCTCTCCTCTACCATTGTTGTCAACATCCTCTTCCCGCTCATTACACACTCGATCCATACCTTCTGTCTCCTCCGTACTCCTCCGCTGCCTCTCCTAACCTACCATGTCCAGCACTTCGTTGTTCCTCCACCTCTCCGTCCACTTCACCTTCTCCATACTCACATTCCCAACTTCTTCAGTCTTTTCTCCTCGTTCTTGGAAAACGGTGTCTATGTTTCCGAATCGTAAAGCGCTACGCTCTAGATAAGACTCTTCACTAACCTTTGATCTACCAACACTAACCATATTTTCATGAGTGGATACCACATGATACATTCAGTGCAGCTCAGCCTTTGTGGCTTTAGTCAATGATTTATTCAAAAACTTTCGGCGAAGTGGTTTATTTCGATCTGATTCCAATTTTCCTTTTTTAGAAGATCAGATCGCTTTGAATCCACTCGCCAAAGGCAGACTCCCGTCTGAAATCCCGTATCTCATTTGAATAATTCTTATATGAATGCACATTGTGGAAAGGTAGTAAGATTTCTCTCTTGAGGCCCACGCGAAAAGATTTGTCGTGATGCTCTTTTGCGATAAGGTATGGAAGAGGTATTTTGTACACACATTGTTTGCTCTGGGATTGCATACTTTAAATCAGTTTTCGTTTTACATCCTTATCCGATCTCCTCCAACCGTTCAAATCCATATGTAATCAGGCAT
Organism: Ischnura elegans; assembly: GCF_921293095.1. Lineage (NCBI taxonomy): Eukaryota > Metazoa > Arthropoda > Insecta > Odonata > Coenagrionidae > Ischnura > Ischnura elegans. The sequence goes on along the minus strand of NC_060249.1, from coordinate 70,511,932 downwards.
TTTGGCTTGCTGCGTATTCTTTTCTCCTTTCATTCTTCGCTTATTTTTACATGATTCCATTCTCGAGGACAGTACATAGAAGAAATAGCAACTCATTTACCGCAGGGTGAACTGTCTTGAAATTCCATTATCTTTAGGAAATAAATATGGAGAAACATTGTTTAACTGCCGGGATAATTAACGTAAAATTCGTTCGAATTTGAATTGGCGTGGAAACATTACAGCGTAAAGTATCGCAGTTATGTGTTTCGTGAGGTTTCAATTTGTGTTTCGTAATCTCAAACAGTGACTTTTCGAAGTTGAAACCTCGGAATAAAAAGTAGCATTCGGCGAAAAAGTTCACGGGATATGCATATACACCTGCGTATGTATCTTCGTAAACGATAGCTTCGCCAGCTTTTCAGCAGACTTCATGTCGATGAAAAAGCTAGCTGCCATGCCGGCGGAACTGTCGTCTACGAAGATGGACACACGCGTTACATACCTCGTAAACTTAACCGCTAAATATTCACCACATTGCGAAATCTTACACAATAAAAAGTAGCATGAATATGGTACTTATGAAATGGAGATAAAGACGTCGTGAAAGGCATCAAGGCAACAGGTAACTTATCTCAATTTTACGAGGACTGTTTTTTTCAATCTCCGATGGGACATGAACAGAATAAGAAATGGCTGATTAAATATCATTTCATTGGTAAATATTGAGCAAACTTGAGGTGTCTTTTCGACATGATCGTATCGGCGATTGAGGAATTGGCCGTGCCCCTGGATGACCTCAACTGCACCTCCTTCATAGGATGTTGCCACCAATGACTTCCAATGAATGTTGCATTTGCCCTGAAGCTTATTGATGCACAAAGGTTAAGAAAAAGATGCACAAAGGTTAAGAAAACACGTAGCTGTATCGAAACCGGTCGCAATATATTTTATTTTGTGAAACAGCTAAGTGTTTTCTTAACCTTTGTGCATCATGAAGGAGTTTCACCATGTTACGCCAACCACCATCGCATTTAAGAAAAAGACTTCGCTGTTTCACAAAATAAAATATATTCGCGACCGGTTTCGATACAGCGTATCGAAATCGGTCGCAAATATATTTTATTTTGTGAAACAGCGAAGTCTTTTTCTTAACCTTTGTGCATCATGAAGGAGTTTCACCATGTTACGCCAACCACCATCGCATTAAACTGAAGCTTATTGTCCATTTATAAGCGCTTCTCTCCTAGCCACATCTTCATTTCAGCGTGAAGATTGAAATCATACGGCACTATGTCGGCATTGTATGGCGGGTGATCGGAAGTGTCCCATTGAAATTGCTCATAGGGCAGTTGTAATGCATCAGCGTTGAGATGACGGGCGTTGTCATGGATCAGAACTCTTCCAGAATTCAGAATGCCTTTTCTTTTGTTCTTAAAGGAAATAGACGTAATGTTTCGCGCTGAGCAGCTGGATTAACGTAAATTCTCTTTCATCTGCTTAAAGATCGAGAAAAGTCAATGCTGAAGCCATTCGGCGTGTTTTCTAGTTGCCGCTCCGCAGTGCATACTTGGCGGGAGAATAAATTGAGGCGACCTAGTTACTGAGATTGCCACTAACATTAAAGTTACGGTAATGTTAACAAGTTACGATCAGAAATGATTGAGCGTGTGGTGCGGAGTAATTCAGTGTATGCGGCGGTTTGCTGTTACATGTAAAAGAGTGATAGATGGCGTCAAATTGGCGTTAATTATTTTTACGAGGTCCTTTCGGAGAGTAACGTCCGTTTCTTCACAAATAAAACGTTACTAATTAAATTTTAAAAAATATTACGTGCATCTGAAAACATGGCTTTCCTTTACCTTTCAGCACAATTTCCATGAACATTTTACCATTTATCATAGCTATAAACTAACTTTAAAATTCTTTCTGCAAAAAAAAATCTCCCGCCTGCGCCTTAAGTCATCCTGTGACCGCATATTTGGGCTCTTCATCACCCTCAAATCGCTGGGAGCCAAGCCACGTCTTCATATGCATAAAGAGGTGGATGTCGCTGGGAGCAAAATCAGAACGGTATGGTGGATACCTAAAAGCATCCTATTTGAACTGGTGCAGAAGGTCTTTGGTTTTCTAGGGAACGTGAGGACGAGCATTGTCGTGCAGGGAAATGATAAAAGAAGACCGCGGCGCTTGCATTGTATCTCCCATCGAAGGCTCGAAAGGAGATAGCCCGCCATTCATTGTCTTTGGGCCATATACACAAAAGTTTTCTATAAATTATTGCTGCCGAATATTGTTTCGGTGTGAAAAAACGTATAACAGCACGCACTTCACATTTGGCGTGATTTACTACTGCATTACACATTTTAACAAATGATCAAAAATAACTAGCGCTCAAACGACCTTCTACCACGGCTGTACGCCAACTGAGCTGCCGTGTGCGCCCACACAGCAAAGGTGACACTACGCCCTCTACATTTCACGCTGTGTATATATTAACCCTCGAGCGGGCGCGCAGTTGTATTAAGTTCACCAATCTTCGAAAACCAAGGATTTCAACATTTTACGTACGTTCTGTTCTAGAATGGCCTCGTGTATTGTTACCTTGAACTTTGAATGCCAACTGGGCGACTTTTCAAACGCTGAAGTATTGTAGCAATTTTTTTTTAGATCTCCCAGAGGAGCCCAACACCCGTGGCGTTCAAATTACGCCGTACGACCAGCCGTGCACAACCTGTGCAGTGTGCACCTTTATAAATTTATCACCTGTTAATATACAAGCTTGAACTAATTTTTACAAATAAAGATAAGTTTTAACAAAACCGAGTGTTTTCATATAAATTCATGTAGATATAATAAATGCATATGCATATCGTGGAAAAAGTACGCCTAGACCCCGGTCGTTACAAAATATCAGGCGCGCCCGCTCGAGAATTTAATAAGTTTTTCTTAAGTATTAACTTTAATTTTCCACATTTTTTCATAAACCGGCCATCATCCTGACGTTCCAAAATCCATCACCTTTCCCTCCCTCTGGTCTATTGAAGTTGGCTCTGATGAGCGACTACTGTGTTTCCCCCGTCCATCCCGTCTCTCGTCATCCAGCCATTCAACCCCTTCCCCAGTATAAGGTCTCCCCCCCCCCCAAAGTTAACCCTTCTCACACCCCTCCAACGCGATTTGCCGCTCCTCAAACACTTGAAACACTCGCCTCCACTCTCGGCCTATTGTGTGCACGAGGGTCATAACAATCTTTCCTCGGGAGCCTTCTTCTCTTCTTACTGTCTCGACTCCTTCCGAGATTTTACGTCCCCCGAAATGGGAGTGGAGAAGTGAAGTTGACGTCGCCGGGAAAGGAGCAGCCGATAGGAGGAGAATTAAGTTGGGGAGAGAATAAAGGAGGACCCATCACACAAATTGTCTCGATAACCTAGACCGGCGTTGAAATATCCTACTATTATCCTGGCACAGTTTCCCCACTAGGTACTAGTGAACTTGCTAGTTGAGGTCTCATCGCTAAGCGCCTATGGTTGCGTTAGGTACTCTTAGAGCTTTCAATGGCTTTCTCTGGCGAATCAGTTTTAATCGTATATCCTTATACTCTTATTGTGTCTAATCTATCGGATACTTTATCCATATACTGTTATTGCGTCTTATCTACTGGTGATGGTACTTTTATGGTATGATATGACTCTCAATTTTATACTAACTTTTTCTGTCACAACACCAATTCTATTAACATCTCCGCTGGCCCCCAATCTGTGACTTTTCATTTTTCATGGTAACAAGTTACACTTAAGAGCTTGCTCTTTACTTACTCAAGCAGAGCGCTTTAATACGTTTGTGTTATGACAGTGGTGGTTAGAAACCACGGGATGAGAGAGAAACAGGAATTTGAATGTATTCTTGGAAGTGACTGCAAGTATAACAAAGGAAAGGAGTTTTGAAGGAAATTTCATGAGAAGATCAGTTGCCTTTTTTCAACCTCGATTGGGGATATATTGCTCATGTCACTTGCCGTTTTCCATTTATTTTATTTCTGTTCCCTCCGGTCTTTTCCGCTTTCACAAGCTCTTCAACGACTAGTCCGAGATTCGAAAACTTCGGCAATATTGTGAAGTGGCAGGGAAGGAAAGAAGTGTGGGGGGATTTACATTTTCTTCCAGCGATCGTCACACCTAAACCATTGAACATATGAGCACATTAGTTAGATCAAGTTGTATTCGATATCTCAACTTATAAAGTTTTGTCCACTTCGCCTATTCTCGAAACTTTTGGACTTGCTCCTCTCGTACCTGATTTTTTTTATGAACGAGAAATAATGCTCTTCTCGATATCTTGTTATTGTACTTTTACTCAGGTATTCCTCCCTTACTAGATTGTAACTTTGTCTCATACCATTCGAATCCTTTGCTCTTTTTGCTCATTTTATTCCAATTTTTCACTCCTCTTGTGTTTCCATTAAACATAAAATGCTGTAATTGCAGAAATCTAGCTGAAAGGATCTGAATATTTAATTATTTATGCCTCAGGAAACTTAGCTAGTGCTTACAGTACATTGTGTATTTCATTTTTTTTAGTTATAGGATGAAATATCATTTTAGATTTGAATTGATCAGTTTTTTTTTTTAAATTTCGTATGGGTCACACTTCCTTCTGTACGGTTGATCGATCCATTTTATTACTATTATTTTTTACGGTTATGAAAATTTAAGTGCTTACATTGTTGTACGAAAGGAAACTACAATTTTTAATTTATGGATATGTCATGATTTTCATATGAGAAGTTTTAAAGAAATGATTTCATTTTAAGTGATTGAGAAAGCAAAAGTTTTTGTTACTGCATCCCATAAATAATATTTTGTGGAGCCTGAGCCCAGCAGAACTACAGACGCTAATTACCCATTTACGAGCCAGCCAATCATAAAGTATCGCGATTGGCTCTACTCGAAAATTTCCTCCTTCCCTTGTTTTTAATGTCGTATATTGGGTTAATTCAGCATATGCGACGTCTGAGGTGGAAATCCATTATGTGTTCCACTTAGACATCTTATAGACAGTGTTGTATGTGACGCCTTCACTCAGTAGGACCTTTTGATAAACTAGCTTCAGAGCTCAGGTTGAGGCGTGAAGTTCTCTCTCATACTAAGCAAGTTTCAATTCGTTTAACGAGGTAAAACTCTTTCGAGTGTCGCCTGCAGATTTTACCTCAAGTCAATGGAATTTGCTTTCAAGTTCAAGTTTTCCCGAAGCCAAAGCGCGGAGGGACCTAAAGCAATTACGTTTCGGTGGGGAAAAAATGGAAAACCTTTTCCAGAGGCTTAAACGTGACAAGAACAATGATTTCGCTCACAAAATTCCGTCCTTTTCTGACGTGTAACAATTACTTTAGCGAGGTACCTTCAAATTACCGTTTGAGCCACGTTATTGGAAACGATTTTTGTTTTATTTTCCGAAAATCAAAAAATATAAATAATTCTTTTTGAGCCGATCGTTGGCGAATTTAAAAAATTTCCCTAATGAGATGTTTCTTTATTACCCGTTATTCTCGTGTTTCTCTCGGGGCAACGAACTTACACGCATGCATGTACATGTACTGTGATTCCTCCCGAATGGAAGATGAGAATTTGCAACGAATCGGTTAATGCTCCAAAGCATTTTGGGAGAGATTTCTTTTGCAAAATCTCTCCTTCTCTCTCTCTCTCACGACATCATTCTTCGGCTCGTTTCTCCCGGCGTTCGACGCAATTTTCACCTCGTTCAGTCCTGTGGGCAAAAGCAAAGAAGAATTGGCGTCAGGGAGCGAAACGTAGATATAAGGGGGTGGAAAAGATAAAGCTGGGTGTTGGGGGTTGTAGAGGGAGGGACTCACCCTGGGAGTGGCGTTGCGAGCACGGAAAAGGGAATTGAAGCCATCGCCCTATTGTACGTGAGCATTTTCTCATCCTTTCTCTCCACCTCAAAATACTCCCACCCACTCCCTTCTCGAATTTCAACATTAATTCCCTCTTTTGGGAACTCCCGGGACATTCTTTGCCTATCGATTCAACCTGTCGTAATTTATTTCGCCCGGCGCTGAAAAAAAATCGAGGAGGAAGAAGAAGTGGAAAGATTTATACCGTAACCCTCTCGTTTTTATCTCCACAACATTCATTACGCGCTTTTCTCTCTTATCTTGTTTTTCGATTTTTTTATTTTATTTCCATCGTTCATATTTTTCTGCAACCTCCCTTCCCTTCCTCGCTCATCCCTCAATTCTTCATATCTCTTCCTATTACTAACCTTTTTATCTCATTCAGGGCGTCTCCCATGTCTTTCAAGCCCTCCTTCCGTCTCTAACAAACCATTCCACTTTCCCCTATTCACGTGACTTCCTTCGTCATTTCCTACCCAAGTTCACAATCAGTTTGAGCCCATCCCCGAACAACGCAATTCTTCCCCAGCACAGGACCACTGTTCCCACGCACCACTCCCCACAATCCGCCTCGCAGCCCTCATCTTTCCTATCATGCTCATTATTTACATCCAGCCTTCCTCACCAATGCCCGCCAAAGCGCACCCTCCGATACTGCAGTCGATTCGTCATTCGGGCTCCGTAATTTTCGTGAATACGGGTTTTTATAGATTTAATCATTGTTTGTGTTTTTAAAATAGGTCGTTAGGTCTGGAAAAATCGTTATTAAACTTATGAATTGAGCTAAAACTCAAAATATCGTGTAAACATTGCGAGAATGAAGTAATCGCTAAAGTTCGCACTCAAGGAAATCAGGGAAACGTTGTCGTAGCGAATCACGGCCTTTTTTTAATTGTAATGAGACATATAAAAGTTAGGAATTGGGTGAGGGTTGAAGTATCATTTTTTATAAATGGCTTCATTTTAAAGGTTAGGGATTGGCAAAAGAGCGTAACTCGGCGGTAAGTAGTCCGGCGTCTTTTTAAACGTATTGGCTTGAGCCTGGAGCCAAGCAGTCAAACATTTCATTTTAATATTGAAAACTTATTCTTTTGTTTCGAATTCTGCTGATTTGTAAGGTTTGCTGTAACGTATGCCATGCTGATCACCCGATTCAAGAGGTGGATAACGGAGCACAATTTTCAATACTGTAAGCCTTAGGCTAGGCATTTACAAAAGATAGCTACCCACTGGTAAAGCGTGGGTACAAACCCGGTGACGGCGTTAACATCCCTGATAAAGATTGTGGCAAAGGAATCACATATTATTTCCTTTCGTTATTAACCACACCATGTTCTGGATGACTGAAAAATAAATACCGTATATATGGGAGTAGCACCACAAATTTGTCCAAAAACTTATGAGAGAGACTGTGCATTAGAGAGTGCTTCTAATTTCTTTGCGCCTTAATTTTGGGAGCTACTTTTTCTGATATTGTCTACGTGGTCTTTCCATTTACTTAATTAACATATTTATTAACTATTCTTGCAAGATAAAGTTGCTAAACGTATTCATATCGATTGCAAATACTGTTTATTATTTTAAAGATCCACATTTCTTGAGACCTGTCCAAGGAAAACGAACCTACTTAACTCTTCTATTACGCATCACCACCGAGGTCTTGCTTTTGACTTGGACTCCCTTTATGTGGCTCCCAGACAACGCTCTTTGTTCACGAAAGAAATAAGTTGTGCATTCATATTTAGTAAAAATACTTTTGAATATTTTTAATTTCCACATTTGTCACTTTAGACTTGTCCCAGGAAAATAACAATACCTCCACTGCACGAACGCTTAATAATCGCAAACCGAATCAAATCCGCTCATCCAGTACTATTAGGGCTAATAGATGAGCGGATTTGATTCAGAGGGCAATTGTTGAGCGTTTGTGCAGTGGAGGTATCGTTAAGTTTCATATCCTTTCGATTACGCATCGCCACCAAGGCCTCGCTTTTGACCTGACTCTCTCCATGCAACTCCCAGACAACGCTCCCCAGATATTCCCGCCCAGCGGCGCCTCCTTGTAGAAAAAGTAAAAGCAACGCTTTCGCAAACTCTCAGGATCATATGCACCCCGCTCATACCCGTATGTACGAACACGCGCGGCGTAGAGTCAAACAATAAGGGTGTGTGCGATAGGGGTTTGCCGGAAGGAAACCGAAAGGGTTTCCCCCCCACCCTTTTATATCCCCCCTTCCGCTTGCGTTGTTTCGTTCCCGTGCTCTTCGCTCTGTCTTTCATCTTACCCTTGCACCCTCGTCCGTCCAACCAAATAGTGCACTCACCGCCTCCTGTTCCATCTTCACCCGTACTCCTTTATGAGCTCTCTCCTCCTTCCGCGATTCTTTTCACCTCCGGGGCACCTTCTCTCACGCCCAACTGCATCCAAATCACCCTCTCTTGTACATTCATTATATACTCCTTACCCCTAAAGAAATTCCGTCTTCCGGTCTTCCTGTTCGTCTATGATTCATCCTCACTGAGTCTCACTTTATCAGCACGCAGAATAAATAATCACGGCTGGGCAAAGTACAGGCCGAGGAGTTTTTTGAAATATCGCTCTAAATGCATTTGAAATATAAAATACCAGTCTAAATGTATTTGAAACGGAAAATACAAAATACCTTTAACTTGGGAATTTGAAAAACAAATAATAAAATAGTGTATTAAATACCTTTTGAAATACAAAATACATTTGTATGGAAACCAAGAGATCTTTAAAAATTATTACCTGCCTTGGTAAGTTTTAGATAGATGCAAACATGAAGAAAACAATTATAACGAAAACGAAGTTATCTCTGAAACAATCTGTTACCGAAATTTGATCAGAACTACTTTAAAAGTATTTTATAAATGTATTTATTATTTTAGAATGGGGAAATACCAAAAATCTGTATTTAAGATAAAGAATATAAGATAAAAATGTAATTCAAATACGTATTTTAAATACTCGTTTTTAAACACTGCCCGGCCTTGAAAATAATATCTACAAATACCTTGTGCAACTGAAAAATTTATGTAATTTTTTTACCGGAGAAGAATGGAGAAGGTGAATGGGATGCAGAGGACGAAATGCTGGACATGGTGGGTGAGAAGAGGCCCCTTCTAAATGAGATTCGGAGGAGACAGAAGGTTTGGATGCAGCGAGTACTTAGCGGGAAGGGGATGTTGAAAACGGTGTTAGAGGGAAGAATGTTGGCAAGAGGTCTGCATTTACATGCGAAACACCTTGATTTATACATAAAATCATAACTTAATAATGTAATATCACTCTCAATCTTGGGCTTTTCATCAGAAAAATATGCACCTTTTCAATCCATAAGTATCTTTGAAACTTGCCTGAAAAGTTCCACAAGCCTGACGAGATTTTTACCAAGATGTAATCTTTTTCTTTCAGCATTCTTGAGGTACACTTCCAAGGGTAAACCAAAGGGTCTACAATAGGGTGGTTTCCTTCATCAAAGAAAACGAAAGGCATTGAATTCGATTCGTTAAACGCCATCAGTTTATTCATAATATACAAATTATTTGGTTTTAGAAGTACCGGTTTAGACGAATGGCAATGGTCAATTTTTACTCTCATTTGAAAAAGGCCAGATTGGCGCCCATGCGATGCCACTCCTCGTGACGTCGCAGGAACCTAGTTTCTATACGAGTTGATACGAGTTTTACATCGTCTGAGATTACCAATGCATGCATGAGACACAGAGTTCAGGGAAACATGTCTTGATAGTCATTTATTAAAACTGGCTAAGGCCGGAAAGTTTTCTTCATTTGATAAGGTTTTCATAATCCTTATTTAAGCCAAGCGCTACCAGCTATCTGGGCACTCTGCTACCTGCTAGCATCCTGAGTCGTATCAGCGCTCAAAACCTCGCCCCAAGGTCACCTTACTTGCGGCAGCGGGAACCAGAACGACGTCACACGGAGTTTTCCCGGCATTCATACTTAGCCGTCGCGTTTTCGCGCGCTTGAAAATTTTCACTTTTCATTTAATCGCGAAAAATAGATATCGTCATTTAAAAATCTAATTGCGTGAAATAAGTACTCCAGGAGTAATAATCTTTCGATTTAGGCAATAAAAAAATTAAAGGAAACCACCCTCTTCTTAAATGAGATAATTTGGGCATCTTTATTCATCCGCAAGATCACCCCCCCTCCTCCCGTATTTCGTTCACATTCGGCAAACTTTACAACTCCTCCCCCCATGGAAACAGTCTACCAAATTCCCTTTGTTTAGAATTGAGTACCTGCATCCATTATTGGTTTATAATCCCCATGCTTTTCGGCCTTTGTTCGAGGGAATGATTTTAAAAAAAGTGGTCGTGGAAAGGAATGGAGAAAACATTCCACGGGGCAAATATACACGATGCATCCCGATTCAGAGTCCCCTCTTCGTTAACGTCATAATGAAGCTGTTCGTAGTTATTCTTTTTTTTATCCCCGCAGTCGACTGGTTCGAACCAGAGTGGTTGGGAGTATTAGTCGCGATCGGTGTTCCTCGGTGCTTAATTAATATTTTGGCCTTATTTGATCTCGCACGCTTCACTGGACTCACCCTCGCTGGATAACCTCGCTCAAGAAATTGAGTTCGGTTATTACTGCGGTCGTGATTCAATGCGTTAATTTCGCGTTGTGATGCTGTGGCTCTTGAAAAAGCGTACCTTGCTCGCCTCCGTTTCAAATGAAACGTGCTGGCCGGAACTGTAGTTTTATTTTTGCTCTTGCATGCCTGTACCTGCTTGCCAATAATATTTTGCTTATTTTTTTTTCTTTGAAAAATATTTGTTTCTTCAATGAGAAGCATTTCAATGATTGATTATTTTAGATCCGTATTTGTGTGTAAGTGTGGGTTCTGCTCTTAAATAATCCCGACTACGCTAGGACTTATTTATGTACTTAGCGATGGAATAAGGTCGATCTATAGTCAATGCAGACACGTGGAGTAATATCAGGTGCCTGTCTTGCCAGAATTTTAAACGAGCATCTCCATAGACTTTACCGTTTCAATCCTCATTGCTTTCCGTCTTATGTGTCAATATAATCGGTGGGTTACCCAATATGCAATTATATTTGAAAATATCTCAGTTTTTCTGAAGTTAAAATCGCTATCAATTTTTACCGTCTCAATTATTGCTTAACAGGTTATTTTATTCATATTTCATAACCACTTGCTGTCACACTTTTGACCATTTAAGAAAATACAGTCAAAGCACTTGTATCGCACGGTTCCCCACCGATTCATCGTTGTTGCGTAATACAGTTCAAAAGCGTACACCGGTCCCACTTTTTTCGTTAGGTCTAGCAAGTGAGTTTTGGAAGGATTTTTCCTTCGTGATCTATAATTTGACCATTGAAAACTGAAGGTAATTTCTGCAGTAATAAGCTCTACATCATTATTTTAATGGTGATTCAATTATTCATATAAAAAATAATTTTTCAAAATATTTCTACATTATTAAAATAATTCTTTCATAAAATATGGTATAGTTCGCCACGATTCCATGCTGGAAATAATGTCGGGAAGTAGCCAGTTGTGTCATGGAAATGTCGGATTGTCTTTGATGAAAGAAGCGGCTTGCTGGCCATAGACATGCTTTGCTACGAGGTTGACGAGCGGCTCTATTGTGCAGGAACATGCTTTTAATGGAGAGTGGTCCTATTATATCCGAAGACTCTTTGTCGCTGAAGCCCTTTCAACTCTCAGCACATGGATTACTAGGAGGGATAACAATGAGATGCAGCATAAATTTAGAAAACATTCCAAATGTTCTAAAAAATTGCCTATGTATTGGTTGTCTCTCACCAGTTATCTTGACAAATGAATTTTAAAAACAATTGAGATGGGCTTGAAAAAAACTCGTGAATCTCAGAATGGATTTTTTACAGTCATGATAAACTTCTGTTATAACATTAACTCTTCAACTATGCTCATGAGAGATTTTTTCACTAAAGACATCTGTCCATCGAGAGGATTGATTCATTTAAGGCAAATATACTATGTGTTGGTTCAATTAAGTATTACTCCCTTTTTATGAGAAAAAAATTGTGAATCATAGTATCCTTCGTTGGTGTCTATCTTTTAGCATATTGGTGTGATAAAAAGTTTTATTATAGTTCCACCAAATATATCGAGAGCCATTTTCGTAAAATGACCTCTGATTCTAACGATTTACTTATCATATTTATTGTTTCATCCGGAAGAAAAATTTAAACGGATTCCATGGATATTTAAATATACCATCAATTTCAAGATCAATTATAAAAATAAAAGCTTGCACACTATTTTATCAATGTGTCGCAAAAACTTACATTTCGATTACGGTCATGAGGCGTCATATTCAACGGAAAAGTGCGTAAGGACACACTTTTTCCAGAAAGGTTTCACTTGAAAATCAAACCAGTTTTTTAGAGCGAACATATGCATTAAAATTTAAATATCCACAAAGAGTTTTTCCTAATGATCTGGGTAATAATAAGTGAAAAGATAATGAGTGGGATCTCTGCGGAAGCCAGTCCGTCAGTTGTAAATCAATGCGTGGAGTCGATGAATAATTGAGCATAATTTAAGTAATGGAGATGTTTCAGGGCGAAAATTCTTCAGAATTAAGCTTTTACACAAATTATTCTTAATTTATAAATTTATTGATTTTTTTTACAGAGAGAGTAGTGGTAAACTATTTGGGAGAATGAATTTTCGGAGCCTCATTGCCAGTTTCAAAACTCACTTGCCCAGCTCACTCTACTCCCCATTATGTCAGTAGCTCACAAAAGCCTTGTCCTATGGTCACGGATAATCTTGTTTCGCGTCGGAACCAACACAACCTCACGCCGGTGAAGATTCAATTGAAGGCTGATCATCGGATGGGGTTGCTTAACTGGGCCGGGAGGGTGCATTTTTGATGGTCGTGCGGTGAAAGGGTAGGGTGGGATAAGGGTGAACATTGTAAGTAGTGAACGATGAGCTGTAAATTTAGACATTGCGGTGACTTAATTAAGTATATCCTGCAACCATTGCTTCATGGAATGTGTATGTTTTATAGCCAAAACCGTTGGAACTGTTAGTATCACGTGAGGAAAAGTTTCAAATTGAGCATTTTAATTGCAATGAAAACCAATTTCAATGTATTTCCGTGTTATACAAAATTTTCAACCTTTAAAAATGAAATTTATTAATATTACGAAGACCTACTCCGATTGGATGATATTCCAACCCTAAAGATGGCTCGACTCTGTAAAATAGGTTGAATTCGTACCTCTCATAGTGTGTCGTGAGCTCATAGAACATTTTCTATTTCTGAAAAACTAGACATTTTCGGGAAACCTTAATAAATGAATTGATACCTACTTAAAATTCTACATTTTTGCATATATTTTTAAATATTTACATTTATAATAGCATTAATTATCTGCAGATGATATTACCTATATATTTCGTTTCAAAACTCAACAATGTGATCAATGAGAAAATGTTTCAGTCGGTAAATTAGTTACTTCATTAAAGAATGTACTTCCAAGAAGCTTCCCTGCGCAATTTTAATTTTCGCTTTAATGGTTCAAAAATGTTATTGGGAAGGAATGAAAAACCTTCTCTTTGTGGTCTCATTGAGGTATATTTTGGAATGGAATACTTTTTGTAAGAAAAGGTGAAACTTCTCTCAAATAATCTTACCTTTTATGCATCAGTATCAGGTTATTTTACGCGTTGACGTGTTAATTTATTCATTAGTTTTGGCTTTTGAAATCGCATTACATTAATTAGGGTAGAATCACATAATGTTAGCTTAGAGCGTCCTCCTATCATCGCCAACTTGCTCAGAGAAATATGTCCATTTCACCCTTTGTAACCCAGAGATACTTTTGGGAGAATTCAATTTTCAAGATTTTTCATCATGAAAACTTCAAAAATTTTCAATCAATCACAATTATCATGGCAGCTGAATATTTCGTCATTACAATTAACACCACAAAATAATGTGTAGTTTAGATATTTCCTAAACAGAACATATAATGTATACATTTTTGATGTTGCTTAGAAGCAAAATTGGGTTATAATGGGTTAATCTGCATAGTCCTTACCTATAGGAACACTCATTCCTATAGTTTCGGACTGCCGATAGGCCACTGTCGAAATAAATAAGACCACGACAGAGGGTAAAATCAGTCCACTCGTATCGTTCTACCATCCACTTTGGAACGCCCCAACACTTAAACCAATCGATGCGGACGAGATGAGGTTTCTAACGCATCGGACTGGGGAAGAGAGTGAAACGAGACAAATCCCGCAGCGGACTCGTGATCGGGTTTGATCTGCTTTGCGTGCACCATATTCAGCGACGATAGGCGCTACCGCCACTCTTGTTAACTTAGCGACGCTCCGCTGCCTTCAGGGTCCAGAGTTGGGGCAAACACGCGCGAGTTGGGCACGTGAAAGAGACACGCGCTCGCCGATTGCATTGGAATTAATCATGAAATTCTCTCTCTCTCTCTCTCTTTGTCCCGCAAACGAGACCTTCTAAACCCAAAACCTCAAGCGACGACGGCGACGCTTTTCACTCGAAATTGATCGAACGTTCGGGCAACACGCAGCGGACCTAGTTATGACTTGAGCACCTCTTGCACCTGGACGAACGGAACGAAGCGCGTGGAATCTGTGGGATTGCTTGTGCGGAACGGATACCGCATTTGCGGGAGCGATCGGCTGGGACACGTGCAGACTACTGGTCGTCGTCACCGGAGGGAAAATCGAACCGTTCGCAATAGACGAATTTCCTCCCCACCCGAAAACAAAGCGTAGTACCCCAAGTAGCAGAAAATGTTGCATGGATATCCAAAAAAGGCTGAAAATATTCAAATGTCGTTACATCCAACCTGTGACATTCCCTGGATATTTTATGGATATTCAGGAATAATATCTATGAAAAGAAATCCAGGAAATATTCATATAATATTTTCGCCGAATGGTGATTATGGCGCTAACTAGTGGCATTCTCGAAACGGAAAAGTGCTAGACGTAAAGACCAGCGGTGACGGCCTTGTCGCCTGGTGACGGAAGTTTGTTGAACACGTTAAAGTTTGATTAGAGAGCCTTGTGAGTATTGCTTTAAAGGAATCGAGTGGAATACGCGAATTCATAGTTTAGAAGCGAAGTGGTAACTTTGGATTTTCTCTGGATGTCCTTACAAGGTTATACAAATATGCTGGATATCTTATGGATATTAAATAGGTTATTTTATAACACTAACTGGATATTGTATGGATATTATCTGCTGCTTGGGGCCAATAATACTGTGCTTGGACGTCAGCAGCTACGCGCATGAGTAACCATGGAAGCATCACAGCATCAAAAAAGTATCACAAAGCAATCAACAAATAATGTATCACATAAGGTACATGTGCTTGTACAATGTAAAGCAAAATCTCGCGAGTTCGACTGCTATAGCGAGACAAAATCAAGAGACTCTCTACACTGGTGAGAAATTTTACTCTAGCAAGCTCACTCAAGAGGTTGTAGGACAGCTCTAGCAAGACTTATTGTTAGTCAAGGGACTGTACACACTGACACGAAATTTACTCTCGCGAGAGTAGGTAAATTTCGTGTATACTGCTATCGACGTCCTCCTATCTACTCCATTTTCAAATTTCTGCAATCTCCATCAGTGGTTTTGTTTTGTGCCTATCCCGAAATTCCTTTCTCTCGGTATTCCGAAGTTCAGGGAAACTGAATGATATGCTCTCGGATCTTCCACCGGGTGAATTTCTCCTTTACCATAGACGTTTAGACGAGCGACTCGCAGCATTCTTGATGACGACCAACGTGTCGCTCGTCGAAACGTCTACAGTAATCAGGCAAAACACGTGGTTTAAGAGATTTAAGAGCATTTCATTCAACTGACACTCCGGGAAAGCACCAAGTTAGTTCTCTGTATAACTTTCAAACGGCTGAATTGAATCAGAGGTATGTTTTTCCCCACTCTTTATCCATTTCTTGCAGTAAGGATTGGTTTCCTCTCGATAGAGAAAATTCTCTACCTGGCAACCTTGATCGAGTGAGATTAGTCTAGCGAGGCACTCTTAAGTTTCTGTTCACACTGCCGCTCTAGCGTGAGAGCAGTTCTACCACTAGACCTCAGAGTCGTACTAGCTAGTGTGCTCTCAGAGATGTTAAAAATGTAGGCTTTTCTGGTAGACTGCTCTCGCTAGGGTAAATCTAGCTAAAGACTATGTTGCCCTGAAGCGCAAACAAGCTTATTGAAAACCCGTCGCGGAATAATCATTAATGAATAAGAGAGATAGTATGTTTTTGGAAATAATATTTCTTCATCTCATGAATCTACTTGTGCTCAAACGGCACCTTTACTACGCGAGTGTTAGCATCCAGCACCTATTCATGCAACAATCGTTAAAAATGTCTTCAAACAAACAACGCGGTGCCACACACGCTTGTTAACGATTCCCCCTAACGCAGTATGCTGTTTAAAAGGCCATATCCATGACAATCAAAATTTGAATAGTACGCTTCAGCGCGATGTCATTTTTATTCCATATCCATAATCAATGACTTCCACTGCTTAGCGAAAAACATTTAAGAAAATAATCCAGGTGCACTTTGTTACCGTATAATTCTAGTGAAAATTTAATGAAACACTTGTTATTACGTTACCCTTCTATATAAACAACCTTATCGAAAACCCATCTTGGATAAAGGAACTGGAGAGAGAGAGTAACTTGTTCGAAACAATATCACTTTATCTCAAACGAGATTCGGTAATTCGATTAACTAGATTACATAACCCCACCTTTAGACATTCAAGCGTGTATTGAATTTTCACAGTGGCAACGGCACCTCAGAATAATATGGCACGAGACATGAAGCTGAAATTTCAACTAAGGCGATTGTGCCGTGACTCCATTTGTGTGGAATCTTTTTTGTTGCATAATACTTCCAACACCGTACTCGTATACCATGAGCTCACAAGTAACTCCACGAACCCAGCCATCCTTTTGCTCAGAATTATAAAGTGATTAATTGGATTACGACTCGGATGTCACAATTATCCTGATACGTATCATACAAAAGCGAATGGAAATTAAGAGGCTAAGTGACAGAACAACGGGAGAATTAAACGGGAAGCAATGTCAAGCTATCTCTACGGATGGATTATGATGCAATCAAAAGGGATCTCTTAATGGAAATAAAATTAATCGTCGGTAATTGGCATGCAGAAGCTTTCCCATGGTAAAGGAAACTATAAGCTGGTTTTCCTCTCAAACATAATTAATAATTTTCTTTATTAT
The DNA here is from genome assembly GCF_921293095.1 of Ischnura elegans. Classification (NCBI taxonomy): domain Eukaryota; kingdom Metazoa; phylum Arthropoda; class Insecta; order Odonata; family Coenagrionidae; genus Ischnura; species Ischnura elegans. The sequence continues at coordinate 70,494,702 of NC_060249.1, read as the reverse complement.
TCTCATAACGCCAATATTAATCCCGTTAAATGAGTAACGCAGTTGTGATCCTTTAAGTTGAGCAGAAACGCCCATTTAGTATCTTTTCTTCCATGTAAAATGCATTTTTAAAGGTTTATTCATATGAACTTCACAATCTGTGGGTTTATGATTAAAATTAGCAGGTTCCCCTCTTAGTTTTTCCATATTTATCTTTGCTGAAGCTCCCGGGAAGAGAGAGAACGAGGAAGGAAAACATCTCCGAGCCCCATTAGTCAGTATCTTCCTCGCCGGGAATCAAATAAATCGCAAAAGATACGCAAAAGTTTTTAACTATGGACCGAACAAGTCTACGCACATACGTAGTATATGTATTATGAGCGTAACGCAATACTGCCCCTATGGGAGAAGTTTGAAAGCCTCAAACAAAATTAAGAGAAAAATGTATAAAATAGGTGCATCTTAACTTTACCTTATTTGCTTAATACTTAATTGTAATTTATTTTTCCCTTTTCTTTACCTCCCTCTGGTGGAATGCCTCGAAAGTCTAATTTAATTTGACCTCATGACTGCACTTAATATCGTTTCATAACAAATTTAAGAGCCTTAAGCTGCGTGCGTGACAATAGGGGTTAACGTAACGATTTATCCTTACGCGCGTAAGGATCAAAGTTGTACATATGAACGAGATATAATGTGTTTTTACGGTGACGAACAAGACTGCACTTAATATCGTTCCATAACAGATTTAAAAACCTTTCGCTGCTTGCGTAATAATAGGCGTAAACGTGACGATTTTTCCTTACGCTCGTAAGGATCAACGTCGTATGAACGAGGTATAACGTGCTTTTGCAGCGACGAACAAGACTCACCCGCGCGGTCACCGCGTTAAAAAGGCAACAAAAGAAAAACCACCGCCGCAGACCTAACAAATCAAATAACCCTCTCTCTCCCTCTCTCCCGCAACTTAATATAACCACCGCATAATCCCATTCCGCATTTTTCTCTCCTTTCCCGACAAAAGTGAGCCCGCCGCATTTAGCAATTCTTTTTTTTCTCCTCCTCCCTTTAGTGCGACGCGGCTACGTCGGGAGGGCGACATAGTCGCGCGACGGGATCCGACTATCAAAGAGGGACAGGAGAGAGATAGAAAGGGAACAGAACAAAAATTAAAAAAAGGGGATGCGGTGAGGAGATAAAACAAAGAGAATATGGGGTGGGAAAGAGAGGATTCCGCACCGAAAGTATTATTTAATAACATGTGGAAGCGGGTGCATAATGAGGGCCGTGGCGAAAGAGGTTTGGAGAGGGTGAATTTTTGAAATGGTGGGAGAGTCGGCGAGAGAAGGGTGGAGTCAGTGAGCGTTGGGGAAATTAGGAGGGGTTGCAAGCGGAGATATGAAAAGCACCGAGAAGGGTTTTGGGGGGGGGTGCGAGAGACGGAAGAGGGGGTAATGGCCCCAGGGGGTGAGGCAACGGAGGTTCTCTACCCCCTATTATTTGTCTGTGAGCGGGAGAAAGTCAGCATGGGTGGGAGGGAGACGAAAGAAATGTAAAATGGGACGTAGGGGACTCCGAGGGGGTGGGTTTGTTGGGGGACATATTTTTTTTATTCTTTTTTTAGGTTTGGATTTAGGGTGGTGGAAGGGCTGAACAGGTCGGGACTGTTCCCAAAGCGTCCTCATACACACCGCGCTCTCTTGTGTCCATTGGATGCGCTCCGCGGGTTGGCAAATTCTATTTTCTGTTCGAGTGTTACAAAAGGGAAGTTGATTGCGAAAAGGGGGTTTGCCATACGTGCGGCGTTACCGCTCCCCAAACTCCTGCCTCTGCACTCTTCAGCACCCAGCCGCGCACCCGCGGAGAACTACGGTAGCTTTTGCTACATTTCCCGCACGAATCCAACACCGCGTCCGCTCCTCCCTATTGTTAAAGTATTCTACCGAATAAGGAAGGTTTCCGTTCAGTACTTACGGAGACATTCAGTCAGCCTCCCTTTCCTTCATGTACTTACTTCCCTCTTCAATTCACATTGGGGCTTACTCCCTTTCATTTTATCTAGAAACCCTATTCTCTTCCTTCCTTTTCCTCGATTACCCAACATTCTAATTAGATTATATAAAAAATGCGAAATATGTGAGTAAGGTGAGCGTCAGATGTGTGTCATAAATTTTGATGCTGTGAAATGGTATTGTACTTACTTCTACTTCATCTCCAAAAATTCATAATAACATGTAAAAGATCGTCATAAAACACTGGACCTTCTTAACAAAACCTTAACATATCCTTATTTTATCTCAGCTGTCGGTTATTATTTAATTATTCCACCAACTAAGGTTGGTTTCCATGGAGTACTGAAGAAGTATTCTGGCAGATTCTCCTTCCTTCACGTACTTCACTTTTCAATTCACAATATGGCCTACTCTCTTTCATTCCATCCAAAAATCCTATTCTCTTCCTTCCTCCCCCTCGCTTACCCAACATTCTAATCAGTAACACTGTTGTCAACATACTCTCCCCATTAGTACTCGTCCCATACATACCATTTGTTTCCTCCGTAACTCATGCAGAAGATGCCTCTCTTCATCCACCATCTCCAGCGCTTCGTCGTTCCTCCTTCTCTCCGTCCACTTCATCTCCTCCATTCTTTTGCAGTCCCCAATCTCGAAAGCCTCCATTCTTCTCTCGTCCTCCTTCCTAAGTGTCGATGTTCCTCCCTAAGAGAAAAAAATATCACAGGATGTCTATGCTAGATTTATACAATGCATAGTGTGCGCTTGTCTGCTGATCTAAAGGTCCTGGGATCGAAACCTGGGGTAAGTTTTAAGGACACCCTCACGGAAGATACTCGAAGTGTGAGAAGAGACTGTCCTCCCTGCCAATGTGTAAAATGTACACGCCTGTGGAAAAGTCTGGAGTGAACTCCACCCTAACCTATTCAAACCAATCTTCGAGTTAGAGCACTGAGTGAGATTCAGAGAGACACTAAATCACAGAATAGATCTGAATTGGCGTAGAGGGGGATGGGAAATACAACGTCTATTAGGAAGGTATAACGCTGGGGCGAAGTTTACATTTAAATCTATACCTTTGTATACATTGTGCTCTATAGTAAGTATATGTTTTCAGGCTATTTTGGATATTTTCATTCATATGAAAACATTTTGAACTATTAATTGTAAACTTTAGTGTTCCTTCCCTGGTTTAAGTTGCCCAGCCTAGCAGTGGACTTCCGGGTCTGCGTGATAAAAAGTAATTTTTATTTTTTCCTAGTTATACCTACATTTATACACATGGGTGAATTGCGAGAGTAAACTTACGAGCGTTTCCCATGCATACCAGAGAATTTTGAAAAGCACACGGGTTATATTCATATATGTAAAAAAAATATCTGCACATAATAAGTAGTTTCAACACGTGCCCACATTCGCGCGGAAATGTGGTACGCTCTGAGGTATTTTATGTGTATAAAATTTTTTCCGGGAGAATTTCGAACTGAAATGAACTGAATGAAACTGAACTCATCTACTACATCCACAGTGCATCCTCCACCTTCCCCGTTGTCGCAAACAAAGGAATAAACGAACACGCGTCTACGAAATCCCAAACCCACTTCAAGGTCTCCGGAAAATGCACTTGCGCGCATGCGGGGGGTTTGCGATGTACTCCACTCGCGCGTAGGAAAACCGATGAAACCAAAATACGTTTGTTCTGTCGTTACGCGACCAAATCCTACCCTCGTCGCCCTTTCATGATATTCTTTGAACACGCTCAAGCGCCTCCCTCACCCCACCTGATCTCACACGTGGATTGGACCGGAGGATTTCCGATTTACCCAGTACAAAGCAAGAGACCTACCCGGTGTGCTTGCTGAAAATCCAGCCCAAAAAATTATTGTGAGTGAGAAAAAAGATATGAATCACATTCAGGACTATACATTTTCCTCAAAATATGGTGTATTCTCACAATTATTTAGTCCATGTAACGTTTTAATTAAACCAATTAGCATTATAATTTACGTAATCATTTTCATAGGACACAGTGATTAATAGAAAACATAAAGAAGGGAAAAGTAGGTGGTGAGGTCCCCCGCGAAAGGCCAAGAAAGAAATAATTATGGCACGTGAAGAAGGACATGAGGAATAAGAATATCAGAGAACTGAAGGAAGAACCAGGGTAAAGGGAGGAATTTGGAGCTACAGTCAAACAGTTTTTGGAAGCATTATTGTGAATGAAATTATAAGTGTAAAAATTTAAACATCATTCCCTTAAAATTTAGAAACGGCTCATAAATGAAAGGCGTCTGCAAGAGAAATATTTTTTACAACTGTCAATGTAGAGGCCATTAGGCCTAATGACAAAGTTTGGGCCATCAGCTAGGGAAATGAAGAAGTAGAATTTATTTATATCTGTTATTTTTATATACTCGCCATGCTATTGTGTTGTTTTTGTGTGTGAAACTGAAATCGTAGGCAAAGACGCTCAGAGGATCGATATACCCGTGATACAATTCCGTGGAAAAAAAAAGTGTGGAATGTTATGAATTATTTTACTTCATCACTATTCGCGTTCTGCAAGCATCTTGCTTGTTATCCCTCGTATTTCTGGATTTTACTATCTTTATCTCAGAAGGAATAGGTTTCTGATGAATATCTGTTCACATTTACGACATCTTTCTACGTTTGCACTTATTTGTCCCTTTGTTAAATGAAATTTATATGCTTTCATGTTTCCTACCTATTTTATTGAAGAAGCGTTAACTCTTCATTTTTCCATTCTCACCTGACCATCCTCCTGCACGGCCCTTTGCGCCCAATTGGAGGCGCAAACCCGAGACATACAGCGAGAGAAAAGGATGTTCCGAGTGAATAATTCTCCCTATCTTCTCTGTCCATTTTCCCCCTTGGTACTTCTTGCTTGCCTTCCATTACGTTTCATTTCCTCACACTGGGATGGCGCTATTCATCCTTTTTTCATCCCCTATTTATTCCATTCATCACTTTTACCCTCCCTTATTTTCTTTCTCCATGACCTCTTCTTCTTCCTCCCTTTCTTGCACCACCCTTCCCTTCGTCTTCCGCGGTGCGTGACGCTGCACCCCCCAACCCCGTTTCCCTCTCGACCTCACCGGACCATACATAACGTTCGGGTCGCCCCTTGGCGTCGCCCGCCCCGGGCATTCCCGTCGATTTATGCCCCTTCCTCGCAGATATACCTACCCCCCGTCGGGCCAGAAGAACGATAAGAGGGGGGGCAGAATATGGTAAGAGGAATGGACCGAAAAAAGTGGGGTTGCGAATAGAACCTGGCGCCGAAAGAATTTGTAAATAGAAATTAAGAAGTGAATACGTCAACTTGTGACTAGAGAATAACTGATGTTATAAACTCAATTGATCATTCTCTCTTGTTTGATTATATGTCAGGGAATCGGAATACTTCGATATCGTATGATTAAATATATTTAAATGCTCAGGATTTTTTTATTTATCTATGCTTGTTTCTCATTAATAATTTCATTTATCATTGAATATTTTTAACTTGGGTTGATTCGCTCCATAAATGTCGATGATGGGAGCTGCAGTTTTATGAAATATTTTTTTTCTTAACGAAAAATTTAGGAGTTATGAATCGGATTTTGCATTCGTCTTTTCAATCTCATAGGGATTTACTCGATCGCCAAAATTCGATGACTCGATTCGTCACTAATGAGATCATTAGTCGTATCAAGGTCAACTTCTTCATTCTATAGAGTACGACTAATTTTATCAATGCCAACAGAATTTTTCATATTATACGTTCATCGTTGTGTACACCCAATACTGATTTGCCAAAAATTGGACCCTTAGCTTTAATTATATACTGAAATGATGCACGTATCAATTACACAGAGAAACACTAAGGCACGCCGATGCCCAGACACGCATTAACAAAAACAGCCCAAAATGCACGCGTGGAAACATAGATACCATGAAAAATACACACACACGTTTTGAAGCATACCCGACGTAACTGAGGAATTGCGTATAACATACACTTCGTAACATTGTAAAACTGCCTTACAAACGCGCCGAAGCGTCCGAAGCAAAAGACCCAGAAATTAACACAGATAGTCCAAAAACTGACTCAAAGTAACGCAAAAAAATATCAGGCACGCCACTAGGAAGACACGCAGCAAAAATTATTATTTGTATAGAAAGTAGCAGATCAACCTGGGAAGGCGCAACAAACCCACGAGGTCTTCTTGTCCACCACAAGAACATACTCATGCGTAAGAGGAAGGGCAGGGTAGGCATCAGTGGGTCACTTACATTCAATTTGGGTTTTCTTCTGGCGAGAGAATTCAAGACACATTGCTTTAACTTTACAGGCAGTGTCAGTGTCTTACGGCAGAGATTTTATTGAACAAGTTCTCTACTGAACTTCCTACTGTGCAATAGCACAATGTTGAACAGTACCAGGCATAATTACACCCATTTTTGTTTTTAGATTTACGTAGAGTTTAGATGCACTAATTTAATCCATTTTTGAGTTTACTGCTACGTGGAATGAATTTCATTGCATAAATACACAAATCTTGCGATAGGTTTGAAAATCAGAGAGAGAAAAGTATTGTTATTAGCCATTAAGGCAGGTAAATGGTTAAGAAAGTCATTTAGTGTACCAAATAATATTTATTTAGTACCCTAAATGACATAAAATATCCTAAATGAATGAAAAGAACCATTTATTAAATTTATTAAAAAAAAATAATTCTCACGTTCTTTTCGACTCGAATGAAAGTATGTTTTTGAAAACGTTTCGTTCTTTTCGAGATTCTCATATCCAGGTAGGAGAGGAGGGTGCTACGCTAGAAAGAAGGGAAGCCTAAAAAATTGGGGTATTAGATTTGAACTGAGTTCTCAAATGTAGAAAAAGAGTAGGGAATGGACGCCAAATTTCCCGCCTTTTGGTTCCATGCCCACGTTGTGGGTCAGCCTCCATTGACCCTCGTTCATAAGGATGGAGGATTCGGTCGCGCTAAGCGTAGCACGGGTCCCGAAGGAATTCTTTTGGATTTATCCACTCGGATTCCAGGTGGAGTCATATCAAGTGAAAGTTTTTTCTCCACCCATCTAACACGGTCATGTTACCTTTATGCAGCGAGCCTGCAGATGTAAAAAAAAAGTCAAACAAATGGCCCCATTAATTTTCTCCTGAGATTAAATTCGAAACGATATAATCTCGTCCAGATTATTTCATGTACAACATACACATAACTATACAATTTTCCTACGTACTTAATCGAAGCATCTTTTTAATGTTTCACGTATTATTAATATTTAAGTTTTATCTATCGGTTGATAATCGTTGTTTTAATGTGGTTAATAATTAGGTTTATTGTACTTCAGCTGGGCATCTCATGGACTTCCTAGACTACACATATATGTATTTTTTTTTCACCAATGTTTGTGTATGGTGGAAATTATTGAGAGCGGAGAGTGAAAACAGGTTTATTTTCACGAAGTAATAAAATACAGTCCGAATAAATTATTGCTAGTTTTTTTCTGGCTATATACGCACGGACTTTTTTGCTGTTTACTTTCGAGTCGTGAAGCAGAATAAAAGCAGTCATTTTCGGCGTTGCTCGATTTAAAAAAATGAGTTCTTAAAAAGCTCATTTGTCTTGTCCGTTACAATTTTACCAGTATTTCTTATTGCTTTATTGTCAATGAATTTGCTGTTTCTGTTCTTTAAAAATTTTCTCATTACTTAATTATTATTCTGATTGTTATAATGACCATCTTTTAACATATGGAATCCGATACTATGGAATATCCTATCCGATACTATGGAATAACTATCCGATACTATGGAATAGTTGGTGAACCACGCAGAGTATTTCTCTATCAGAAGTCGGTAAATAGTTTTTGTATGCTAAGTTTTGTACTTGCTCCAATACATTTCTCATATCTTTGTAACGGCTGGTGTCCTGACATCCCCTGCCATTATCCCTCAAATTGCTTGAGAAATGTAGTTGACGATTTTGTGCACGTTTATTTTCAAATTGAATTGGTTATAATTCCTAGTTTATGCGGGAACCAATTTCTGCGCTATTGCTGACGTGGGATGGAATTATTTTGATTCCAACGAGGCGACAAATAGCCCCAGAAGCCGGTTCAAATTTTTCGCGCCGAAGGAGCCGAATGGATAAATAATGGCGAATCACGGGAGGTGGCGCGGATTCGCGGAGACGCCATAATCCTTCAAAGCGTCGCAAAGCTTTTCTCGCCACGTCAATCGCCTCCGTTCAAAATATCAGCCTCATTCCGAGCCATATCCCTCTTCTTCTGCGTCCCAGTTCCTCTCGCACGATCCCTTTCAGAAAAGGGTCGTTTATGCGGGAATCCCCGTATTGAAAAGGAGATGCTTGGGCCCTATCCCCTCTCTCTATACGCTCTCTTCCTCCTTTACCTCCATTCAGCCTCTGAAGCAATGAGGTCTGAGCGTTCAACCTGGATACATCAATATACAGGCAAGGCCCGTTTTTTTCGTCAGCTAAATTTCTCGAAGAGATCGCCGAATTGCGGATTGCCATTCCTTTACGGTAGATGTTATGGTACAAATTAAGTGGTCCTTTATTGTGTACTTATATACTTATCTCTATTTGTATTCTTAATAACTTAGTGTGTGAGTCTTTTTATTGTGTCTTTCATTCGTTTTCATATTGCGTCTCACCAAACCTGGGTTACATTAAAACTCCAAATTTTTTGTACTTAAATGATTTAAAATGTGATGGAGGTAATATACATTATTATTACTACATGTAAGTGAGGTATATAGCTTTATTTACGAACGAGAGCTCCCTTTTCATTACATTAGTTCGTTTTTTTAAATTGCCTAAAAGGTCATGAAGTATATTTAAGGACCTTTTTCATTTCAATTTTAACTATCACTCATTTCAAACGTCATATTTTGTATTATATGGCATCGATTATTGTAATAAAAGATGTTTTTGAGTGAAATTTGCCGTTTGGTAGCTTTTAATAATTATAATAGTGGTTTAGGAATAAAAATACTAAAGGGAACAAGACATTGGACGGGTAGATGCCCTGATTATCTTAAGGTGATGACATAGGTTATGTATAAGAACACTAAAACTAGTTTTTAGTTACTTAAATCTTGAATAAAATATGGCAATTACAGTAAAACCATAAAGGCATACAAATTGGATTAAATTTTTATGAACTGGATTTTATTACACAATGCCATATTTAATAAAACTTTGTATACCATTTAAAAATTCTATACTTTCCGACTAGGAAAATTTATTTTTAATAGAGCTTGTAAGAATTACTTACAATTACTGTCACACGTTACAACGGCCCACTGAATGGATTTCATTTTTATGAATTGGAATTTATCACACGATGTCATCTTTAGTTGAGCATCTTTCAAATATATATTTTTTAATCTTTGTCGTAAAGAAATTAAACTATGCGCGCCATGTCAAAACTATATTTTTCTGATTTGGATAATTTATCTTTTGTACGGATCGAAGGAATTACTTAGAGCAACTTGCCATTGAGTTGTATCCATGTACCAATCATTTTGAAAAACAAATATCGAATTACGATAAGTATCGATATTATTTTTTCACACTTTACGTCCCTATAGCGTCCAACCCCTTACCCATCGACTTCCTCCCCAAATTGCCAACCCCTCCTCACTCAATTCGATCCCTCGCAAAGGAAGCGAGAGCAGTCGTGTGTTAACCACCGCCGGGCGGACCAGAAAAGTGTGAGGCGGACGTCGTCATCCTCAGGGCCAGGAAGGAAAAAAATTGAGCCGCGTTATTTATCGCATCTTTCGTACTCCCCCACTGGTGTATGTCCACCACCCTATACCCCACCTCGTCGTCCTCTCCGACGTTGCCGGAGGCTAGAGGCCAAAATGGTGTAGTTGAAAGGTGGCGAATTTATAGTCCTTAACACGTTCCCTCCTGATGGTAAGTGAACCGGAAACGGAGGAAGCCTACGTCCCGTATGTGTGTACGTGGGTGGATTTGTTGGTGTGGAGGACGCTGGATTTGGCAGACGGGGTTGAAGGGGGGGGTATGTACTATGCGCTGCAGCATTTTAGGTGGGGAGCTAAGGCGATTTCACTGCGACTACGTCAATCGGTCCAATTGTTTAACTTGTTCAGTTTTTTAATATATCGTTTTGAAATATTATTCAGTCATAAAGTGCTTTAGTTGTAACCGAATGGTGGTGCGAAATATGTGTTGGAAGGCTGTTTCATGTATATAGGATGCTTCGCACGGTTATTCAGTTAAAAAATGCTTTAGCTATGACCCAATGGGGGAGCAAAATATGTTTTTAAAGTTTGTTTTGTGTGCATAGGATGCTGCACACGGAGTTAAGGTTTTCTGAGTCTGTTTAAATCAGTGAAATACTAAATGTATTTACTTTGCCTATTCTATTTTTCATTTTTATGAAGTGCTTCATGAGTTATATCATGATCCTTATAAAGTGCACAACATGCTGATTTGATGACATATGTCTACATCAATGAGGATTTTATACGCATAGCATAGAGACCGTTTCACCAGTTACTCGAAGAAACGCATTTCGGCCCTCAATTTTTCGAGAGCATATGATTTTTTACTAGTGCCATTGCGAATTCAAGTGCTCATACCCAAAGTTTTACTACTACCGTAACGGCTTCCGGTGGGTCGCAATTCCAGTCGATCAAACGGAAAATAGAAATAATTGTTACTTTCCTTTGTATAACTGTAGACATACTTATTTCAGCAATGGAAAAATCTGGTGTCCTATAAATTATAAAAACGAATTCTGCCTACATATTTTTACATATATTTGGCTTGAAGGTCGTTTATACACCGTTGGATAAAATTCCTACTCCACTGCAGCCCTAATTATTTTCAAAACACTATTCAGGGAAAACTGTCTGTTGTTCCAAAAAATAGACTTTCTAATAAAAACACGGAGTTCGATAAAGGACCGTAGGTATAATTCTTTTGAAGTGGCATAAACACTATACTCTGGGGTCAATGAGTTATGCAGAGCAACCGTTGATAAGTCCCCTTCCACGCCACTCGTCTACTCTTACTCTATTTGGTCTTTTTTGTGTGTTCCGTATCATATCTCGTCATTGAAATCCAACGCTCATTGCATTGCGAGACCAACTCGGCCAATTGATTCTACCTCTCTGCTCAGCATACAATTTCACGTACCGCTATTATCCTCGTGAGTACCTGTCTGTCTGGCTGGCCAAGAGACGTAAGCTCTCTCTTGCCTGACCGCTCAATGCCTCTCACTGCGGTCATCCGAAAACTCGCACGCCTCATAAAAAAGGCGCCTTGATTAAGGAATCAAAGCGCCTCGGTAAAAGTGACAAGAATTTGATGAAACTTTGGTTGTATATTTGTTGAAAGACTTTCTTTTAATTACCCAAAGAAAAAGTGGTTCCCATGTGCCGTTTTTTATATATTTTACGGTAAAATTAGTATAATTTAACATACGCTCTAATGGAGAAATATGGTTTTTTCTAGCTAGCGAGTACCTAACTAGTCTGAATATTTAGTAAAGGTGTGTCGTCAACAGGTTAGTGTGCAAAGGTTGGAAGCAGTGTTGAAACTACTCAAGTTAACTAGTGTAAATTATTTTAAACTATTATTCTTTACGTTTGCACTAAGCTGAGGTGCAATATTGCACTCATATTTCATTTCTAAGTATGTTTTCTTTTGTCTAATTTTTTTGCCGACACTTTTGCGTAAATAATAGGCAGCCCGAGTACATCACTTGACTTCACAGCCGATGATGCAATAACTACCTTATTTCAAAGAAGGGCGGCCACGGCGAGCCGCCGTGGAACTCGGAAGCGAACGTTGTGGGATGATGAGATTTGGGGGGAACCTGTTGGAGCATTTTCGTGTGCGTGAATTTTGTTTGTTTATCCAAAGCGCTCACCACCTCTATCTCTCATGAGGATTCCTTTTTTTTTAATCTGTTTTCATCATGGGAGGGGGGAGATGAGAGTGCTGGCGTGATGCTAAACGGGGTAGTCGTCATCGTGACGGGAGAAACGAGTCGAGAGATTCTCCTCGGGAGTGCTTCGAGGAATGAAATTGGTTTTGTGCTTGCCGGCGAGGGAATTCAAAGAGGGTGGGAAAAGATAGAGAGAGAGAGACAATTCCGCTCACTGCTCTAAACATCTCCACAAAAGCGATGCTCTCCCGAGACGACGGCCTGCTGAAGACGATATTATCTACCGCGCGATTTTTTGAAAGGTGAAAAAACTGGGGAAGGAGAGGTTGGCTGAGGGAGAGAATTCTGGAGTGAGGCATAGTGCGAGAAGAGGAAAGTGAATGTTTGAAGCGGTGGAAGGGAGGGCTGCTTACAAATGGATTCTTATGACGAAAGGAGGGAAAGACGTAGTTAGGTAGCATTGTTTTCGGAAGACAAAGGCTGTTTCACATTGCATTATGCGTAAATTAGCTTATTTTATTGAATTGCCGTTTATAAATCGGGATTATTCTACTAATTTATCCGCTATGTTATAACCGAAATGAGGTTGAATACGGATTAAACTCAATATCCTGCTATATGTTCGGTGACTCTAATTCAGTATATGACTTTTATATGCATCATATCCGATGATCCAAGCGTAATGGAATTGAATTTTCCATATTGAAATAAGTACTCCATGATTATAAAAATTATTCCGACCTAGGTTTCAATGTCATTACATCATCTTCAAGGTCGTCGTCATCTTCGAAACCTGAGTTGGAATAAATTCTATGCTGGTGGGTAGTTGTAAATATTCGTTTCAATATTACTTTTATATGTATATTGACTGTTGTTATAAAATGTTAAAATATTTGTATTGGAAACCAAATCTTAGGACTGAACCTTCAAAGCAGATTAAATGAAGACGAATCATCAAAATTATGAGATCCATCGAGAAATAGTCATAGTTTACCTGAATTATATACTGATATTCCGGTATGTTCCGGTTGATTCCAGTGCAAGTTTGAAGCGGTGCGGTGGAGGGTAGTGCTGCTTACAAATGGATTGCTTCTGAGGAAAAGAGGGAAAGAAGTGGATTGGCAGCATTGTTTCAGGGTGTCAGAGGCTGTTTCATATTTCAACTTGAGTAGATTATCTTAATTAAATTTCTTTTTCTTAACCTCAATTTTTTAATGTTAATTAATGCCTCGGAATATACGTCTCAGAATGATATGCAAAATCATTTGCAAACATTTCAATATATTTTTTATGTCATCATCAGGACTATGAATGGATACGATTATATATTTTAATTGATACATGAGGGAATTAAAGATTATTAGAATTTTTACAATAAAAAAACTAAAAAGGATTCAACTTTACACAAATCAAAAAGAGGAGAGAAGAATTTTGTCATTCCCCTTTTTAGCAAAGATTTGTTCCCTGATAGCAACTAAGCTAGTACAATTTCATAGTTATTATAGACTTGGATTTATTAAATAAGAATAAATTTTACTTACATCATCAATGTATGATCTTATTTATTTTATAGTAATCAGTCGTAAAATTAGTTATCCTAAATTGCATTTTTGTTCTATAAATCGGGATTATTCTACTTATTTAACTGCGATGCAATTACCAAATGAGGCTAAAAACGGCTCAAACTCAATTACCTGTTCTATCTTCGGTGAAATTCATTCAGAATATGACTTTTATGTGCATGGTGGAGTATTTATATTACATTAAAATATGGAAATATGGAAAAATGGAAATACTGGAAACCAAACCTTAGGATTAAAGTTTGAAAGCATATTGAATGAAGATGAAACATCAAAAGCATGAGATTCATTGAAGATTGCCCGTAGTTTATCTGTCTTATATATACTGATTGACTCCAGTGGCTGTTTCTGTTCTCTATAATTTTTGACGTAAGTGCTCGATTCCCAGTATGTTTCACCCTAAAAATTTTTGATGAGTTTTATTCCCTTTTCTTGAACGTTTTTCTCCATTGAGCATTACTTCTTCTCGGCCAATGGCACAATATTTCCGTATTCTAGTATGTACAAAAAGTGGGAGTTATAAATTTCATCGAAATAATTTTTTGCGTGAACCCTAATTCCAACGAATTTATTCTAACATCAGTAGTACCTTGCGATAGTGGACATTTTACTTGAAACTAAGGTATGTATGAAATGAAATGATGCATAAAGATTCAAAAATTTTATTTATTAACCGATTAACCGATCATAAATTCTTGTTCTACTTTTTTAGGTCAACTGGCAAAAGTTGTTATTTCTGTGCATAAAATTAACTAATATATTATTGCTAATAGGCATGTGAATATTTTATTGTAAAAGTGATTCAAAGCCGTATAACTGTGCCAGTTAACGTATCATAGTGTTTTGCTTCGTTACTTCGCTGAGTAATTTGAACATTAAAGTTAGCGGAAGCAAACCATGAGGAAATTTCCCAGATTGTTCTAAACTTTCGTGGAACAGGTATTTATGAGTTTGCTCCCTATACAAAGAGGAGATATCATGTTTCACGCTGTATTTGATAATTTACGCTTCCACAGACAGCGCCTCACAGGGAAAACCTCATTCTCACGTTTCCATTTCCGTGATCGCGACAGAGTCTGCGCTTCAAAAACGATCAACTCTCAGCTAGTTTCCTTATAAGGCGGGATGCTTCCTTTAATTTTGACGTAGAGCTGACAAGAGTACTCATATGTTATCCCGATCTATTTTTATTTCGGCAATGTCCACGTTATGTTATAACCTAGACAATGATACAAAGGAAGGCTGCGCGTTTCGTCAAAAACCGCTACGGGCGTACAGACAGTGTTACCCAGATGTTAAGCGAATTAGGCTGGGAGCCGTTGGAGACTCGGAGGCTGCGCGCTAGGCTCAGATTGCTTGAGCAATTGAGAATGGATATATTTAAGAGCGACACAGAGAACATAATCTTAGAGCCACACTATATTTCCAGGTCCGACAGAAGCGATAAATTGAGAGGGATTTTTAGCCGAACGGATAGATATAAGAATTCGTTTTTCCCCCGAACAATAAAGGACTTTAATAAACGCTTGTCCCAGCCTCGTTGGAGCACTTCTTCTTTTTTTTTATAGCTGTAAACGGCTGGTGTCCTAGCACCCCCTGCCACACGCCTTTTGGGCGGCTTGCGGGGTATTATGTAGATGTAGATGATATATTTTAAGGGCCTTGAAGAAGATACTAAGGGAAATTTACTGTGAAAGACACAAATTTAAGGTACCCAGTGCTAAATTTTCCAAATGCAAATCTTACCGAATGTAATCATAATTATATTCTACTTGCTTCTATAGTCTTGAAATTACCAGATAATTTTTAGATATAATTTTCAGGAAGTAGGCCTTATGTGTGTGAAGTTGACGGTGACTTTGACCCATTTGAAATATCATCCCTTCTCTCTACTTTTTCATTCAAACTCACCACACTTTCTGACGATTTTGTGAGGCTCTTGCGATAGCCAATTATTTTGTTAATATCCTTAAAATTGTATTCTTAATCCGGAGAGGTACGAAAGAAAGGTCTCCAAATTTTGCCACAGTCATATTCCATGAAATAGAGAGCATTAAAGGATGTGTTTCCAACGAAAATGGATTTAACATTAACATATTTAACATGAATGCAATAAATTTTCTCGGGCTTTATGATGATATATGTTCCGGGTGAGAACACTCCAACAAGTTGACGGATGAACTGTCTGTCAAGAAGCTGGCGTTATTTGAAATCATTACCCGGTCCGAGAAGCATTGTCGAACTAAAATTTTGCTTACTTTGTATGTATTTTCACGTTATTGAGGATTCTAGTAATCAACACCGTGGTGCTATCGATGGATGATTAATTTAAAATGGATCGACCAAGTCAATAACAATTGAATTGTAAAGAAGAGTGGGAGAAAAGAAAAATATTCTAAAAATCCTATCAATATGACCGGTCAACCTTATCAGCCACACTATGAGACATGATGGCCTAATGAGGGCAATCGTCGAAGGACAAATAGAGAAGAACGGCAAAAGAAGACATGCGTCACTATGAAAAGGCTTACACACAAGAGAGCGGATACCCGCGTCAAACCAATCGCATGACTTTGTACGTATGATGATGATAACTTTCTTGTAAAAAAACAGCATAGCGCTTCATTAAGGCCGTTTTACACGGTACACGGAATTGCGCAATCTGACATTGCGGAATGCGTGGATGCGAGACGGCAAAATAGCCCCTGTTCTAATTTCGTTCATGCATTCGCGCAATTCCACGCCATTTTAGAAATTAATGCAGCTCTAACCTGCGCAATTCCGTGCTCCATGAAAAACGGCCTTTAAAATCAGCCGTGGGATAGAATTTTATCTTATCTTATTCCGTGAGAGATCACATTTTATGGCCGAAGTATGGAAGAAATGTTCCCAGGTGAAATCTCCGTGAGGCACATCAAGGATCTATGCTTTCTCGATACTTATATCTTGTATGATGTGAGGCACGATATGGTGGAAGTTCTTAATATTAATAAAATTAGACATTGCAATATTTCCACTAAAGCCTGAATCACACGATCATTTTTTTCATCGCGAAAGTAATCACTATCGCGATCACTAGAGTGATCACTCGCAAAATGATCGTCGCCAGCAATTGTTTTTCGCGATCGCGGTCGCGATGAGGATTCCCATCGCTATTTTTCGTCAATCGTCCGGTCGCTAAAGCCGTCCCTAAAACCCCTTGTCAGCCAATCGGAACGCATTCCCGTATGAAGCGATTGCAGCGCAACGTTTGAAAATCGTGGGAATGGCATAGATAAACAAACATGCTATATATTTTCGTTATGCAGGTCCTATGACAACGAGCTATGATATCGGAAGTGATGCGAAAAGCGACGGCGGGAGTGACCGTGTGATTCAGAAAAATGATCACTAGAGCGATCGCTTTTCGCGACGAAAAAAAAATGATCGTGTGATTCAAGCTTAAGTTTTATTATGACACTACGCGTTTCGTCTTTACAAACAACTAATTTTACTAATTCTCGAGACTTGTTTCCCGCCGGCTTCACTAAGTTACGTGTACCTCGGGGCATGCTCAACCCCCACCTCCCTCCTCAACAATGGTCCACCCCTTCTTCGTCACACTTCATGTCTCTCTTTGCACATACCCACTCCCCGACTACCCTCTCCTTCCACTCCAAACGCACCCTCCTAAACGGCTAGGACCTACCCTCCCTCGTCCCTCAGTGGCAACGCTAAACCTTCAACCAGATGAATCCCTTTCATCTCCCATCCCGAGCCTCCTCCCCCTTTTTGGCTCCCCGCCCACCCTTGTTTTGGACCACCCTCCCTCCCGAAAAATCTTCGCTCCCCTAACTCATCCCCCTTTAACAACAGTGAGCCACTCTCCTCCTCCATTGGACACCGTTGGACCGTGACACGAGCCGAAGACTTTTGGAAGCCTCCAAGGAGCAAGTTGCTGGCTTGGAAGGGGAAAAGGTAGGATAGGGGAGAAGTATGAAATGGGTTGGGGAAAGACAAGAGGAATAGTGGAAACAGGAGAAAATGCGATGGGAAATGCAATTTATTTCTATAATATACCCGCCCTCTTTGATTAAAGGTAATTTTATTTTTATTTATTCATTTATTTATTTAATCCAGCCCAAATAACAGCACGAGGCCAATTAGAGAGTACTCACAATAACAGGAGAAACAATTTATTAATATAAAGCAACGTTACCAATAATGATAAAAAATATTCAACAGTATTTACAAATAAATAACAAAGACTAGTAAATTTCATCAGGTGGTGCGAAGAATAGGGGGAAAATTACGATGGTGATGGTGCAAGATGGAGGAGGGATGAAAAAAAGGATCAAATTTTGGAACACTTTTGGCATAGGAGTTAATGGAAGAAGGAAGTCTGAAAAGAAAAGAACGCTTAGAGACAGAAAGGGGGGGGGGTGAAATAATGAGATACCGTAATTCGAATCAAACAAAAATTGGTTAATGCATGGCAGCATCTTCTAGAATTTCAAAACCGTATTCGTAGCAAATAGCGGGAACAGTTTCGCCTGCGTTCCAGTAGGCGTCTTTAGACTCGACTGTTCGAAGGGATGGTCACTATAAACAGCGAACACGGTTAGAAACCCCAGAAGATGCTGCGATTCAGTACGAAACACCGTGGAAGCCTTCGCACCGACTTCATTGGTTAATGCCTCAACGAATGTGTGAAGAATCTTCTCACATATCAGCGAAATCTAAAGGTATGTTCTTAAGTACACTTAGATCGAAGTGCATTAAAATTCGGCTCGTTGAAAGTTAGGAAGTGTAAACCTGGAGACACATTAATTTGTTCAATATTATTTGTCAATCGTGAAAAATTATTCGAACCCAGTTTTCGTATCTCCTCTCCTTACAATTAATATTTTCATATTCACTTATTTATTTTCTTCATCATCAATCACTCCATCTATATATTTCTCTCGAGTTCTTCCTTTGAAGTTCTATCCGTCTGAATGCCTGTCTTTTGATGGGTATCCTCACTAGAGCATCACGTCTCATGATGTGCCCGCGTTTCTTTTCCAGCTTTTTAGAATAGATTCTTTTAATTTATTGAGTTTCAATCAATTGAAGAGTGGAACGTATGTTTAATCTGTGATATGCATTTGTTTTTAATGGTTGCTCACAGAAAGTTGTATCCCTTTACTGAGGTAAAAACTACCAAATTGGAAAACATGTATAAGAAATAGTGAAGAGTTCCTGACCCGGTGGCCATCCCGAGAACTCTTCACTAAGCCCATTCACCGGGAAGGCACGAAATCTTTCTTCATGTATAAGAAAGTGTACGGAATAGGTAAAAAAGAGGGGAGGATGGTGCCTGGAAAAACCGGGGAAAGAGGTGCTGGTTGTATCTAGTCCTCTTTTACTCTCATCCCTATGCTCTCAAAGTTAACTTAAAGGTAAGTTAAAGTGAAGTTTAAGCTATGTAAATTGAATGCATTACACGCTATTTCAACCTTGAATATGATGTCATATTGAAACCTAGATCGTCATATGTTTTACAATCGTGGAAACTTTTAAAAAATTACTTTGATTGCAGTAGGTTTATACTCCAGGTAGGATGGGCGTGAGGACACAAAGATTTACAAGAAGAGTGAGCGTGAAAGATTCGTCTCCGCGAAGATCCCAGGGAAGATTCATGTGCGGATGGCGGAGGAGGCTTCTTGGCTTGGGGAATTGTAGGGGAATGCAAGTGAAAAGGGGAACGTGGGAAGAGGGAAGACTCTTTGCAGTCTGGCAAAGAGAAGAAATGAGAGAGTAGAACGACTTCACCCGTGCGGGAAATTGGCCACCATCAATGCGACTCTTTGCGCCTCCCTCTTGTCGTCTTCTTAATTTTTTTCTTCTTCTTCCTTCCTTCCTTCGGTGCGAGTGGGCGTGGATATGACCCGGAGATGGGGTTGACAGATGAAAGAATAACATGACAGTCGGGCATTTCTCCCTCGCTCGAGGCTTTAACCGATATTAAGGCGCCAGTTCGACCATGGTGTGGGGAGGTGGGATATCCAGTGGGAGAGGTTATTAGCTGCTAAAGGAAAAGGCTGGCAGCGAATGCGTTCCTGAAAATTCGTGCTTACGTATGTTGCATTGTACAAACAAGGTGGGGATGAAATCCTTTTGACGAATTACGTTGCGAAATAACAGTTGGGAGGGCGAGTGATATATTAGAAGGTTATTTTTCGGGCCGATAAACCCGTAAATCATTTCCCTACCCAAACATACGTACTCAGTTTCCTATACGTGTCTTTGGGGGCTTGAGTTTTGCCTTGTAATGATTTTTTTTCAGCGAATGGATGAGTTGGAACAACTTCGAGGCAAAAAAGTATCCCTCGTTGGGATTGCGTTCTGAGGGATAAATTGAAAATAAAAATGAGATATCGTTGCATGGTAGTTATAAATCGCTCACGGTGGTACGAATACTTTGGGGGAAGGGTGCATTTTAAATAAGTCCATTGCGAAGGGGGTTTGCTTTCCCCGTCCCTCAATTTCCTTGTTTGGCACTGTTCATCTCACTTGGGAAAGCCTATGCAGCAGTATATGGCATGCGACACAGTGAGATAAGTTGAAAATCTGCGGGCAGTTATTATTATTATTATTATTATTATTATTATTATCGGGGTTTGAAATAATTATGGTTAAAAGGTAAAATTTTACATTGAAATGTTTGCTTCCACATAATTTTCTAGAATTATGAATTATATGTCGACATTTGGGTATAAAAGAGATTGGAGAAGAGGGAATGTGGAAGTGTTAGATATGGTGTAGGAGAGAAGAAACTGCTAGATGAGATGCGGAAGCAAGTTTTTATGGTGCTTGTTATAGATTGGGATGGGATGCTGACAACCGTGTTAGAGAAAAGAGTGTCAGGCAAGTGGATAAGAGAAAGGAAGAGAATATGATTTTTCAATTTAATCAAATGAAATGGGCCTAATTGTGGATTTGGGAGGGATGTTGAGTGTGGTAAAGATGGCAGGTCAAGGTTATTTGTGAAATTGCTCCATGTAAACTTACCTAACCGGTAGATATTTGCAATTCCATGAATCGATCTTATAAGAGACTCACGAATACAGAAATAATATATATTTTTATATTAACTAAACTCATTTGAATAAGAACCCAAGAGATGTTCTTAGCCTATGATTTAATGCTTAGCTAAATCTCTATAAATGGGGGCACTGTAAGTTTAGTGTTCCTTTACCTCCAGTGTGATTTTAGCAGTTCATTTTAGCAAGATGTTTATTAAATTATGATGTATTTATCCTTAAATGTTTGGGTTTAATTTACTAAGCAGCTGATTAAAATTCTCTTTTCTTACCATTCTATTATGTATAAGATGATGATGTAAGATTTCGCGGTCTAAGATGAAAACCAAGAAAGATGTTGCGGATTGAAAGCGGTTTATTTTGTATTTTTTTCATGAAATATTATTATACTTTATTGGTAGGACTGCCTTTTCACATTCAGTCTATGACAAAGTGTGTGCAAATATTGTAGTTATAGAGCCTGTCATAAATATTTTCCATAGTCATGAAATTGAGTTGCGTTAGAGTAAGGTTTTACACATTCCACGAAATAGAAGATGTCCTGTTCCATAAAAATTTCATCTCTCGGTAAACTAATTTTTCTCTCTACCATATGGATGAAAGTCATATCACGCTACGGTGAACTTAAGTTTTGAATTTCGTCGCTGGAAATAATAAAAGTACGGGTCAGCCTTTACGACCGTGTTAACGATTTAAAAAAAAATGGAACGCTGATAGGAAACTAACCAGGAGGAAGAGAGAAAAAGAATAGTATGGGACTCGCTCATAAAGGAGCAGTATTCTCCCGCTTAAACCGCTCGGCAGTTTATGATGGGCCGCAATTTTCATCTCGGAGCACGGCGTCTCGTAGGCGCCACGGCCCGGAGAAATGCTTTAAGACTGACAGTTTCGTCGTCGGGATGGAGACCAGAGTCGTCCCCTCCTCCTCGTTCCTTCCACCCTTCCCACAGTGTCGTGTGGATGCTGGAGGATAATTCGTGTGTCTCCCTGGAAGGATCACTCGCCAGGAAAAGGGGACGAGGGTTGGGATGATTCGTGGTAGGAAGGATGCGGGCAGAGTAATGTGCGCGCAATACCCTGCAAGATGATGGTGGGTTGGGGGCGAGGGAAGAGATAAAGAAAGATATTCGCGGGGGTGGAATGCGAGGTGTCAGAGTAATGGAAATGCGGTGGTGAGGAAGGAGGGAAGGGAGTGGTGGATGTCTTGAAGGGTTTTTAGGGATAATGCCCACCTCGTGAAGTGTGCGATGCCATGTGAGAGAACTGTTCTTGCTACCCATTAGGGTTGCACTTTTACTCGTTTTATGGCGGAGGGGTTGGCTTCTGATCAGAGGATCCCAGGCTTACGCGGGGTGAGAAGTACTGCGAACTCTACCCTCATCATAAAGGTATATCAACTCAAACCAGCCATCGGGTTGATACTCTGATTCAATGACCATAAGATAAAGCCAACTTTTTTTCTGGAGAGATGTCGTGGAACAGCATATCGAATGATAAATAAAGATATCGTACCGCCCACTTATATTATTTAACGACTCACAATAAGTGTTTCCATTGCCTTGCAATTGATTGCGCCTGATGATGATTGCCTTGCAATTTAAAATTTGACCTAAAGTTAGTCATCTCTAGCTGGCCTCTCAACTCAGAAAATAATTTATTGGTCTTAATGTATTCTCCACGGGACCTCTATCCTCACAGCATCGATTTGAAATTGGTTACTCACGAATTATTTTTTTAAATATCCCAGCAGATGGGTACTCGCTATGTTATTTCGTTGTGAACGTGCAAGTTTCAAAACTATTCGGCGCCCGCCGAGTCAGTTTATTTTTATCGGAAATTTTAATGCAGTGAAATATTCGAGAGAACTGTTCTAGCTACCCTGAGGGGATGCACTTCTACTCGCTTTGTGGTGGACGGGTTGGCTTCTGATAGGAGGATTCCAGTCTTACGCCGGGGTGAGTAGTACCGTCGCCTACTCAAGCCAGCCATCCGGTTGGTACTTTGATTCAATGTTCTAAAGTTAGTCATAGGTAGCTTCTCACCTCTGAAGTTTATGATTTATTCATAATGTATATTATACACGACCTCTTTCCCACAACATCGGTTTGAAGTTGTATACTCACGAATTTTTATTGAATAATTCATCTGATGGGTGCTCGTTATGTTATTTTGTTGCACAAGTCCAATTTTCACAACTACCCGGTGCTCACACTGTTAGTTTATTTTTCATCGAAAATATTAATGCAATGAGGTATAAGATAGTGTATATGTCCAACCTTAATTGGGTATGATGACTGATTCCTCGCTGGAGGAATCCTTCTCCTTACTTTCATTAACTCCATTCATTTTCAATGCAAGGAGACTTACAGTGTTGACAAGACTTATTTTTAGCATCAATTCTTACACCTCAGGCGCAAAATATTGCGTGTGGCCATGCCTCTTAAGCTAGCAACTGTTTGTGACGCTATGCCAACCGTTGGTGACCATTATAATACTCCATGTATACACTATATCTGTATATTGTGTCACATTTAGGTAAATCCTGATAATGCACTGTGCGACATAAACATTGTCGACAAAGAATCTAACTCTGCTTATACCGTCTGAAGTGTTATATTGCCGATCATCTTCCTTGCGAAAATCTTGTAACTATTCTCGCAAAGAGGAAATCTTCCGTGGGGGCATCCCGCTTTATGCTCAAAGTAAGCGCGAGTTCTGAAAGCAAGTATAACATCCCAAGCTCCATCTCACCATCCATTGCTCGACTTGAAATTTTATTTTCATTTTGTTTGAGCATCGTATGCGCCGTTCCGATTTTTGCCTTCCCCAGGGATGTTTGGTGTAGGCATACACCGTGTAAGATGCCTTGCGGATTTTATTTCGCCTATTTCACGATACTCAGCCTTGTTTTCAGGCTGGCTTTTCTTGCAATAAAGAAAATTCAAATGTGGATCCTCTATCTTAATCGTTCCTCATGCAAGTATCTTTCAGGAGGGATTTTTTAAATTAATAGGGTCAATCGGGATGTTGCGGAAACATACGAGTTAGAAATCCATTGTGGACAAACTGATATGCTTAACATTAAGTTTATGCGGAAACATACGAGTTAGAAATCTATTGTGGACAAACTGATATGCTTAGCATTATGTTTATCTATAAGTACTATAAACCTAAGTCATTCTAGAAAATCCTTAAGTATCTTGTAAACTGCCAATCTTGCGTTAAATTTGCTTTTTGAAATCAATCCTTGCAGTTGCATACATACATAAAATAACGTCTTGAAGGATAAGGGAGTATATTTTTGCATAGATCTCACGGAGCATGAAGGTTTCTTAAGTCAACCATCTACGTGATGACCGTTTACCAAATGCAAGATTAAATGATGGAAACGTGATGAGTTAAAGGGGTGAAAGAACATCTTACTACACTTACAAATAATATAGAGGATAAAAGAGGATTGTGTATTGCTGTTGGAATCTAACAAATTCCGATTGAGGATGGTAAATAAATCTTCATTTTGAATTGGCGATATGATACACAAATTTTAGGGGCAAAACGTTGTGCCAAAATAATCCTATTGACATGCGTAGGATTTATAATAATATTTCATGAGATACTGTTAATCAGACTTATTTTGTATAGTATACAGTATAGTATTTCATAGTTTAAAAGATGGAAGATATAAAATCTCGGCTCATAATGGTTCATTTTTGATTAAGTAAAATTTCTACGCATAATATTTTAAAAATCCAACAATAATTATTATTATCCAACGCAATCCTGTGTATTTTTTCATGTACTCACTTCACATTTCACAGCGAAAAGAATTGGTATTGGACATAAAAAGAAAAATAACGAGTGGATTATTGGGGCTGGCAGTGCAATATCTTAAAATCTCCTCATAGCCTCCTTGGACCTCATAGCTCATGTGGACACTTGAAATTATCATCGTTGACTTTGGTAGAAGGTGACACGGCCGACGTAGCTGGTTCCAGCATTTTAGATCTTGGTTTGAATTCCGGCTAACCCTAATTATTTTAAATGGTGAATTTTACTCTCGGTGCAAATAACTTTGCACATTTGCGCACTACTGCGTGCAAAGTTGCTGGTTATGTGCAGTAATGTGCAACGGTACTTACTTCGGTAAGCATTTCAATGAAATTTATAGTCAAACCTGAATATCGCTGTTTCTATCCCTCTGTAGCCGTAGTTTTCTCTGTAGCATTATGTTTTCGGTCACTCAAAGAAACAGATCGATTGTTGACGAGTTCACTGTGTGGAAAATCATTGTAATTAGATAATTTTTCACACACTCTTAGAGTGAATAAAATAGCGAATCTTATCACTCAAATAACTTTCAACTTAAAATATTCTCACTAAGAAATGAAAGCTTATTAGTGAAGCTCACAGCTGCTATTCCAGAGGACGTCAGCGAAGGCATACACAGGATCAAAACTAGCGGGCTGGGGAGGGGGGCAAGCCATGGTCGTTCAAGTCTTAATATTTTTGCATTGAAAAGGTGAATGAAATTCTTTTGGCGCTTTATTAGTTTATAAAATTATTTGCTTAAAAAAATAGATTAATTTTAGTAACATGTCTTATGCAAATATATATATTTCGTGGCTTTATTGATTCTGATTTTCCTTAATGACTTCCACGATTTTTGCTTCTGGGGGGGAGGACAGCTGCCCCCTCTTGCCCCCCTGGGTACGCCCATGGATGTCAACTATACCCTAAAACTTTTCTTTTGCTTAGCATCGCGTTTGATACGTGGCATCCCCTGAACTCAAAGAACTTTAAATTAAAACCTAAAATCTGCTTTAAATTACAATTTCAACTTAAAATGTTAGACATAATATCTTAAAATCTTAGTTCTTAGAATGGAAGTCTTTGTCAAACTCATAGAATCTATCTCAGTGGACGTCAGCTATGCCCTAAAACTGTTCTTTGGCTTAGCATGGCGTTCGGTGCATGGCATCGCCTGGTGGATGGGCGGAGCCACCCGGACGAAGGAAAAATGAGTTCGGAGGGTTATGAATCTTATGGAAGTGAATTTAAATGTCGGCAAGAAATGGTTTCGTCGCGGAATGCGAAAACGCTTTGGGAGTGATATGGCAGTAGTGGGTTTAGGAGGGGAAGCCCCTCGGGCTGACTCAGAGCGTTGGAAGGCAGTGGAAGGGGTGGAAGAAGAAGTGAAAGGTTGTGTTGGGGGATGGTTGCCATGGAGGCTTGAGTGATAGTGCTCCTGGAATAGAAAAGGCTAAAAGGAGCAGGTCATTCTCCATCCAATCCATTGGTGGACTCTTCATCATGCCGAGGTACCTAAATGTAGTTTTATTGGAAAAGTTTGTTGTAAATTTGAATTATGCCCTAAGCGAAAAATTTTCTGTTTTGGGGCGTTTTCGGAAAAAATCAACGTTTACTTGATGCAATCCATTGTTTTTCTTCAGAACTACATCTACGTTCTACCCCACAAGCCACCTAAAAGGCTTGTCGCAGGGGATGTTCGAACACCAGCCGTCAACATAAAAAAATAAATGATCAAAACAAATTTACGACTCGCCTTTACTAAAATTCCTATATGGTTCGGGGAAAAACGAATTCCTATATATATCCGTTCGGACAAATATCTCTCTTAATTTATCCCTTCTGTCGGACCTGAAAATAAAGTGGGGGTCTCAGATGAAGTTCTCTGTGTCACTCCTAAAGATATCTATTCTCAATTGTTCAAGCAATCCAGGCCTGGTGGCAGCAGCCTCCTACTTACAGCAAGCCTGCTACTCCAAAAAAAATGGAATAAGAGAATTGATATTGAATTTGGATTATCGATGATGACTAAGACCAAAATGAAAGTAAAGTAGTTTATCATAAAACAATTATGCCGAAATGCAGATTTTTTTCGTCCGCACCATTCTGTTGGTCCAACTTGCCGATGAAAGTCGCTTTCATGTCGCTGTAGTGATATCGTTGAAAATGACATAATAGGTTGAAACCGTAGTCAGAACTTGAGTATCGTATTTAGGCGTGGAAATTGCCATTTGTAGTTTTTATCGTGGATTTATCGAGCTTCCACCCAGCCTTAAACGATTTTATACGTTATATTTGAAAGATTGACATCAACTCCTAAGTGGTGAACAATCCAGCCTAGAGGACTCGAGCCCGCGATCCTACGATTAGAGAGACCCTACCACTCCTGAGGCTAGAAATCTATCTTTAAGTGTTAAGAAAAGATGGTTAAATTAATGGAGATTGGAATGAGTTTTACTCAAGTCACTGCATTATTCCAGTTGGTCTAGATATTTTGTGAATTGTGATAGCTTCATGTTCTTGTTTTTTTTAAGGACACAGCCGTTATTACGGTTAAATTGATCGTTAACGAGATATTTAGAATGACGGTTGATGATGCTAATTTTTGGACTTTTAAAAGGCCATTATTCATACTGTTTTTAACTCGTTACCAACGCACATTAAGGGATTTGCAATTTGGAATAAAATCTCCGGCCATTAAGTCCCCGGTTCACTAATGCGAGGAAAAGAAATGTGTACTTATCTAGGAAATTTGCGCAGACAAAAAAATATCCGAAAAGAAATCTCGGAATTAAATGAGATCTGCTGTCGCATTTGGAAGCGGGAAATGTGTCAAGTGAAGTGAGCCTGGGACCACTTTATGAATAGCTTGTCCGAGCCAATTTTCTCGCGAGGATTCTATACCCAACCCCCCTCGGTGGTATTTTCCAAGGACGAAGCGAAAAACACGCCAACCAACACGGTCGAGTTGAAAAATTTGCATGGATGCAGCTCCGTGAGAAGGCGGTTGACAAATACGTTTTTAATTATGAATGCAACGAAAAAGTGGCGCAACAGCTCGCCGAAGCGCCATGAATTAAAACGTCTCTCAAAAAGATTCGCAAATTACGTGGGTATTAAAATTTGGGAATTTTATTCCTGCATACAGCCGTTCCTCTTCCTACCTCTCTCACAATTTTCCCGGAGACAATTGAATGCTGAGATTCGAAATTAGTCCAACGAATCTCATGAAATGGCTCTCATTCGAAAATGTTCTGTTCCAGAGAGGAAAACAAGGGGAACATGTTTTTATCCAAAATTATCTTTTTTCCGCCTTTCCAACTTTTACCAAAAATAGAATGTTCTCGCCCATTTTCTTGTCATAACAAGTCGTTGTATGGTTCGTCACTTTATGATCAGTGACCAAATGTATGCAGATCTCTTTTTCTGTAAATATGGTTTGGAAAAGGACCTATCGTGGTCGTAGTCTACTTTGGGGGCTGTGATCTCCGTAGATGATTGACCCTTCGTTGTACGAAAAATTGAGAGAGATATCGGTATTTGTAATAGATTCGGATAAAATTGCAAGACGAGTTTTGGATCTCGTAAACCCGTGACAAATATTTTATAATTTTCAGGGAGCTTGTATCGAAATTATGTACTTTGTCATTATAGGTGGATTTGCTAGTTAAATGTTTCAACCATGCTTTTTTACTGACCTGTATGATGACTTAGATTTAATCTTTTAAGTCCTATTCACCATTTTTATGTGATTATTAATGATGTTAATAACTTTTGATGAGCACCCTTTGGAGTATGTAGTGTTAGGCTTTTGGAGTAGTGTCAATTAACTCTCAGGAAGTTGAGATAAGCCCCAGTATTGTACATGATTATGCGTTATATTTCGTTCTTCATGCCGTACTATTAATCTTTTCGACAATTTTAAGTTAGTTGTATAATAAGGATGAATTTATTCATTAGAGGTGTAGAGAAAAAATGTTGGCTGGTAATTCATGCAATTATTCATAATCTATACGCTCGCGTTCGTAATACGAAAATGTCTTCATTAAGGGCACTCAAGTGTGACGCCGGAAAGTAGTTATGAGAACTCCCGCTCATTCGAGCGTTCTTTATAATGATATATATTTCAATACTTACCTTGCCTTCTTATCTAAAACTTCCATCGAGTCGGAAGCGATTTTCTCCAGCTAATATTCACATCTAGCACGGGAAAGCTTTTTCCCCCTCAAGAGGGTTTGAGGCACTGGAGCGATTGGTCCGACTGGGACGTTACATGTCGAGCAAACATCCCATTGGCTCTGCAGTCATGTAGAACGGCCCCAAGAGATAAAGACTTACAACCCTCCGCGGCCCTCCCTCTGTCGAAAAATCCCACATAAATATCAAGGAATATTGCGTGTTGAGCCGCGACTATTAAGGGAACACAGGGAAGGGGGGAGGAGAAGTTGGGGAGGAACCGAAGTAGGCAGGGGGGATTGTTGGATCAGGGTCTTGGGGAAGAAAAGGCGGAAGTACCGGATGGCTTGGTACCCAGGGTAAGGAGGAACGGAGGAAATAGAGAGAGTGAACGGCGTAAGGAGTCAAGGGGTGCAAGCACGAAAAAGCGATGATCGCCCTCCAAATACGCTGAAGACATTTACGAGGGTGGCCGGAGAGGAAGGAACCCAGGGAGTGGGGGTTGGTTTGGTGGTGGCTGCGTAATCTTTGTTAGTAGGGTGGCGATGTTCGTGTGGGGCGCAAGAAAGCCAAGGGGGAGGATGGAGACCGAAGTGCATTCTGGGGGTTGTGGGTTTTGAGGGAGAAGTGGCGATAAGGTGAACGAGGTTAGAGTGTGTGTGCGCGGGTGGAATTTTTCCGGGGGAGGGTGCAGTTTGATGGGAAGGTAAGCGGCCGGAGGAGAATGCAATGCGGGTGGTGATTTTTCGGGGGAGAGATAGTGCGTAAGGTGGGCTGAGAGAGAGAGAAAAAGAGTGTTTTCAGGTGCTTATCTTTCAATGTTAAGGGATCTTAGGGGGGTCCTCGGGGAGTAAGAATGGCTGAAGAAAGGCAATGGGAGTGAACAGATGGAGGGGGAGATTTCTCTGGTTCTTGGCTGTCCTCACTTGCAGAAGACCTTGGATTTGAGCAGGACATAGGCCAGAGGGAGGTAGGAACAGTTTTCTTAGACACAGTTCTATAATAGGGTGGTTTTCTATTATTTTTTTATTGACTGCATTGAAAGATTAATACTTCTGGAGTACATATTTCACGCTTTTAGATTTTTAAATGACGATATCTATTTTTCGAGACTAAATGAAAAGTGAAAATTTTCAAGCGCGCGAAAACGCGACGGCTATGTATGAATGCTGGGAAAAGCCCGTGTGACGTCTGGCTGCTGCTGTTTGAGGCCACCTGGGTGCTAGGCTATGAACGCTGCTACGATGCAGGCTGCTTGCTGCCGAGCAAGGTGGTAGCGTAGAATACCCTGCTAGCAGGTAGCGCTTGGGTAAATAAGTACTATTAATACCCTATCAAATTAAGGAAACTTTCCGATCTAAGGCAATTTTAATAGGTGATTACTAAGAGATGTTTCCCTGAACTCTGTGCCTCATGCAAGCATTGATAATCTCAGACGATTTAAAATCATATCTACTCGTATAGCATCCAGGTCCCTGTGACGTCACGTGGAGTGGCATGGGCGCCAATCTGGCCTTTTTCAAATGAGGTTAAAATTGATACATTGACATTCGTCTAAACTGGGATTTCTAAAACCAAATAATTTGTATATTATGAATACACTAATGGTGGGTAACGAATCGCAATCAATGCCTTTCGTTTTCTTTGATGAAGGAAACAACCCTATTGTATTACCTTAGCTATAATACCGAATGTACAGAAATTTCGCTCTGGAATCAAAGAGAGTTCGGTTTAATGTGAAGGGTGGTGTTTTGGCTTCCCACCGCAGGATCCAGCTTAATATCCCGGCCGTGGAAGATTTTTTTCAGAGATTGCCAGATGACAATGAAGAACTCATGGAGGATGCTTTAAATATGTCCGTTTATTATATATTATAGATTATATCGTCAGTGTCAGTCAGTATCCTGGAACATAAATGAAGGAGTGTGGGGAATTGATTTTAGGCATTGCACAGTATTTTTAGGTTTTCTTTCACTTTCTATAATAAGAGGTACTTTTTATTCGGTGGCCCATTTATTTCGCTAAATATTCTGTGTTGAAATATGGGCTATACCGTCTACGACATGTGTCATCAATGAGGCGTAGTCGTGAGCTGAAGTTTCAATGATTGTCGGGAGTTATTCTCTGTAATTGAAACATTGTATATTTTCTCTGAAATCTCGAGTGCTTTTATTACAAATGATAAGTCAAAATAATGGATCTCACTCATTTTTTATCAACCAAAAATGTTTGCCTTGAATACCCTCTCACTTGAAGCTGAAAGAAATACAGTGTTGGTGGTTAGAAAATCCTGATTTCTAACTTTAGAATTGGATGTTATATCAGTTCCACACGGTCTAATATACCTGCAGACAATATCGTAGAGAAGGAGTTTTGTCCTTCCTTTCTCCATTAATTAAAAAGAGCTTTAGTAACGAGTAATTCGTCGCCAAAAAAGGCAAAACACAAACGTTTGGTGGAAGGAAGTGATGTGTTCTCCTGATGCATCCAATGATTTTTATTAAGCAATATAAATTTACGAAAAAATAATATAATCCTAAAATTACTTTGCTCGGCGAGTAAAAAATTTCCAAGGCCAGCAAATACCTATAAACATGCTGCGGTTATCACCCAAAATTGAAGTTAAAGAAATTTTAAAAATTGTGGCGTTTAGCGCGAAATAACAGTTATTCAATAACATCATACCTAATTCAGATCAAACATCCACAGAACCCTACGCGTTCGCCTGCAAACAGGTAATCTCAGAGGAGAACGCAGTTTTAGTTACTTCGTCGGAAAGCACTGCACGGCACGAGAGCTGGGTGTAAAGAGGATGAGACGGCACTTTGAGAGCGAGAGTGAGAGAGGGAAAGAGGCGGAAGAGAGAACGGGAGGTGACGACCAGGGGCGGGCGGTTCGGCCGGAGTGATGCTGGCAGGGGGTGCCATAAAACGGGAGGAGGAAGGAATAGGGTGTGGTCTTGTGGGGGGGGGGGGGTTGGGAGTTTGAGGATTAAGGGGTTTGCATGAAGGGGGTGGGTCGAACAGAAGAGAGCCTCTTCCCCCGGGACCGGCCAGAATTCCGGCCTCCACGAGTACTCCAACCATGAAAACCATTGCAAGAAAAAATACAGTTACATGAGAAAATAGATAGTGAAATAGCAGGTAGAAAAGTAGCAGTCTATGCAATTTCGGCTTCCTTTCGTTCTCAATATCGATAAAATTTTGACTATTTACCACTGAAATTTCCCATTGTTCGCTCATTTAATCACATTTATTTATTTATTTATTTAAGTAAATTTCACATACAGCCGTGACGCCAATTTACAGTGAAACTTTTAACATTGACATACATGAATTAGACACAATACAATAACAATATAAAAACAAACAAAGAATTAACCAGTAGGGAAGTATAACATTCAATTAGCAGACATATGGGTCAAAGCTTGTGCGGTGAATTTTTTGCGTGACAGGTAAAAAGGATCTATGGAAGGAGGGAGCGAATTTAGAAGGGAGGAGAGGCGATATAAAGGTGAGCGCTTGGTCAGGGAGATTCTGGGAATCGGTAGGTGGAGTAGGGAGAGCGAGCGGGTGGAACGAGTCGGTATTCTAAAATTCAACTGTGAGAGGAGTTCAGGGCAGTCAAAAGTCGAGTTCAAGATGTTGTGTAGAAAGTTGAAGTCCGTTTTAAGTCTGAGATTCTGCAGATTAGATAAGGAAAGAGAAGACAATACAGCATCAGAGGACATATTGCGTAAGTGAGGGATTCTATGCCTAACTATTTTGGCAAAGAAGTGGGGGATGCAATCGAGGGATTTTAGGTTAGTCGGGGCTGACATGGACCAAATTGGAGAGCAATACAAAACTATGGGAAGGACAATCGTTGAGAAATAGGAGTGAAGTGCAATGGGATCCTTAATTTCCGTGAAGCGGTAAAGAAGGCCTAACAGAGACATGGCTTTCTTTTTTACAGTCTGAATGTGGTCGGAGTAGTTTAGTTTGGGGTCGGTTATAACGCCCAAATCTTTCATCGTCGTAACTCTGGTCAAGGGAGATGAATTTATGGTGTAGTTGAAAGTGATGGGCTGTGTTTTTAACGCAATAGTCATGATGCTGCATTTTTTAGGGTTGAGCTTTAATTTCCAAGTGTCACACCACAGGGAAGCTTTATTTAGGGCAATTTGGAGATCTCTGCAGTCAGAGGTGTTTTTTATCTCCTTGTAGATCTTGCAATCGTCCGCATATAAAAGAGTTTGTGTTTGGGAGGACAGAAGGTGGGACGGAAGATCATTAATATATAAATTGAAAAGATAAGGTCCTAGGACACTGCCCTGAGGAACTCCTGACGTCACAGGAGACCAAGAAGAAGATCCACCAGCGAGTATTACACGCTGGGTTCTGTGGGAAAGAAAGCTTGTGAGAAGGCTAAGGAACTTACCATGTATGCCAAATTGCTGGTTTAGTTTATGAAGGAGGAGTTGATGATGGAGTGTGTCGAAAGCTTTGGAGAAGTCAAGGAAGATGGTATCAAGTTGACGAGAGTTGTCTATTGCAGTGACGGCGTGGTGCTGGAAGACAGCAAGATTTGTTAGGCATGATCTCCCAGGGAGGAAACCATGCTGCTGGGGGGATAAAAAGGGAGAGGTGAAGTAGAAAATCCTATTGAGAATTATGCGCTCACAGACGGAAGAAAGTATTGGAAGCAAAGATATAGGGCGATAGTTTGTGACGTCAGCTTTGTTTCCCGCTTTGAGTAATGCAGTGATACCTTGATATGCGAGTTTTAATTCGTTCCGTAGCCTTGCTCGTATGCCAATTTTATCGTATATAAAAGCAATTTTCCCCATAGAAATTCATTTAAATAAAATTAATCCGTTCCAGACACAAAAATGCTTCCTCAATTGTTTTTGTTACGTGTTTTTGAATGAGAAAAATGTATTTATAAGCGATATACATAGTAAAAACATGAGGAAATATAATGTAAAGAAAAAAAATCTGGTTTTACGAAGTGCATTTGTGCTTCGGTCACATGAATGCAACTTATATACAACTGATATACTACTTTAGGCTCAGGCGCAGTTTGTTTAGACTGTGGAGCAGGCGCAGTAAACCGCAGAACGTGTGTATAGCCGTGGCTGGCCGTTCCTGGTATCTCAAATTTCGCTCATATTTTAAAGTGAAACTTCACTAGCTCGACGTCTTGTGTCTCAAATATTTCGTATGTTAGAGCACTCATATCTCGAAGTATTATTGTATATGTGTAACGTTTTTTAAAAGACGTGGCATGAAAAGTAAACAAGAAAGCACAAGACTGACGTGCTGTTGGTTAACGCTTACAAGCATGACTACTTCGAGTATTAGGCATATCTTCAACAGCGGACCATGTGGCAAAGTCAGGATAACCTGGAGCTGCGAGCTCCCTACCAGAGTGCAGCCGAGTTCGGGTGTTTTCGGACGGAATGGCTTCCACGAGAGAAGAAAAGAGCTGGGAAGGGAGAGAAGGATGAGGCATTGGGATGATAGATGCGGCGATTAGGGCGAGGGCATAACGTGGGTGGGGTAAAGGGGGTGCAAAGAGGGTAACCTCCCCCCCTTTTCTTCTTGGAAACTCCTGCCATACACCGCCTCTCCCCCCAAGGGAGCGGGACCCTAGAGGGAGGGGATGGGTTGGCGGAGATTTTTGGTGGGGCTGCGAGGTTATGTGTGTGGAGGTTGTGAGAATCATAGTGGGTCGGGCGAGGAGGGAATCGGTGGCAGACAGTTGCAAATTGATGGAAGGGGACCTCGAAGGGGGGGGGGGGGTAGAAGGGGGAAGGGTGCGGGACGGGCCATAAAAAATGGAACGATCCTAGGGAACGGAATAAGTGATTCCCACCGATTTGAGTCCTTTTTTTCTCTCTCCTTCTCTCTACTTCTATGTCTCTCTTTGCTTTCCCACCGCGTATCCCCAGAAGCAAGGAATCACGCCGTATCCATTCTTCGCTAAATAGAGAAGTTTTTACTCTCCTAACCGTTTGCTTTTCTCTCCCTCTTTAATCTCCTCTCCTTATTGCCTTCTTCTCCAACGCTTCGTATTCCGAGCGATTTTTACCTATAGGATTCTTAATTATTTTCTCTGTTCCCTAGCACCGACTATGCTTGTCGTTTTGGTATTTTTTATCGGTAAGACGTTTGAATATGCTCCCATTTAGTTCATTTAGCTCTTAGTTATCATAGCTTTGTCACATGGTCCGTTCTTGAGAATATTATCTCTTGCTTGTAAGCCTCGTATCTTGTTCCTTTTTTACCTGTAGAAATCTTATTATTTTCTCCTCTCCCTATCACCGTCTATGCTGGTCCTTTTGGTATTCTTTATCGGTAAGACGTTTCAATTTGCTCTAATTTAGTTCATTTAGCTCCAAGTTATTCTGGCTTTATCACACGGTCCGTTCTTGAGGATACTATCTCTTGCTTGTAAGCTTCGTATCTTGTACCTTTTTTACCTGTAGGAATCTTTATTTTTTCTCTTTTCCCAATCTTCGTTTACGTTCATCTCCTTTTGGTGTTTTTTATCGGTTAGACGATTCCATTTGCCCGCATTATGTTCATTTAGCTCCTAGTTATCCTCACTTTATCACGTGGTCCAACCTTGAAGATATTACCTCATGTTTTAAGTTTGGTAGCGTTAACCCCCTGCACGCCAATTCTTTGCTTTCTTGTTTACTTCTGAAACCACATCTTTTAATAAAGGTACCAATATATCAATCACCACATTTATATGAGTTATTGACATTACAATTGAAAACTGGGTGAGAGTGAAAATTACAACGGTATTGAGGTCAGAAGGAAGTCAACATTGCATAGAGATCTACATATTTTCTCATGGAAGCTCAAGTTTTCTTTGCAGTCAGGTATTTATCGTTGCCGACCCTTTATTTGTTTCAAATGTTGAAACTAAGCTACCTTGGAGTTCAAAATTTTTCATCTTTTGCGGAATTTTCCCGTCGAATAACGATTTGTGGTTTCACCGTACATATATCAATCACTTCTTTGAATATGACCGAGATTACATATTGATATGATTTAGGGTGGGCCCAAAAAACATTTTTTATTTCGCAGCTGCATTTTTTCTTTTGTAATTTCTACACTATTCGCAACTGTTCTGCACTATTACAACTTCGAAATAAAATAATGAGTTTTTTTCGGCCCACCCTAAGGTACACATTTCACAAATTTCCATTTTCCTATGCTTTTAAATGGAGCCAATCTTCTGCTTGCCTCTGAGCAGTTAAAATCCGTATCCCAGCCTGGTTTCACACGAAAATCCTCTTTCCCAGATGGCTAACTGTAGTGCATAAGATTTAGAAACAGGCGTTTTGGGTAGGAAGTAATCGCGGATCCGGAGTCTTATCATGGATTCGCTGCAAGACGCGTTCCCGCACGCTCATTCAATTTCCCTATCGTTATCTCCACCGCTCACTCCCACTTTTTCCCTCTCACTCACAGCAGCATGAGCTCCGCTTACTCGAGTTTCACGCGCGTTGTAATCCCGACTTTACCCCTTTTAACCAATTCGCATCGCCGAATTTCGTGTCAACAAAGTCTTTTTCCGAGCGGGGGAATTAACTGAATGTGTCAGGGGTTTTCCTCCGGAAGATCGAGTCGAGGATGCGATGGGGACGCGAAGGAAATTGTTCATTTTCTCCCTCCATGCTTTCCCCATTGTCTCTTCCTCTTTCTTCTCCCCCCGTCAACAGTTTTCTGCTGTTATGAAGTCTCCGTGTATCAAGTGAACGCATCGCTTTCACTCAACCAGTCGTATTTTCTCTTGTGTTCCGGACATGTTAATGGTAAATTCGTTTTCTCAAGTGTAACTTCATGGAATCGACTTAAAATCATGAAAAAAAACTTTGAGATTCCACGAAAATGAATTACTGCACGACATAGGCTTCGACGTGACATGTCATCATTATCAGCAAGTTGATAATGACGTACCATGTAGATAGCTTGGCCGTACAGTAATAAATTTAGGTGGGATTACAAACTTTTTTACATTTTATTATATTCATCGGTAAAATCTTGAATTAGCATCTTGCATTTTTCTGCTATTTTTTTCGTGTAATTTTGCGCACATACTATGTATCTAGTAGTCGTGATAATCGCACATAAATCTCGTCTAATTTTGTGCATAGCTCGATTCTAGAATGGAAACTGGGAAATAGTCAAAATTGCGTCGGTATTGAGGTCGGAAGGTAGTCAACATTCCATAGAGATCTATATATTTTCTCAAGGAAGCTCAGCATTAGATTCGTAGATTGTACCCTTTTTACCCTTAAATCCGATAATTTCAGGTGAGATATGGTGGAGCCTACCCATCATAAATGAAAGTGATCTTGCCAGTGCCATGGAAAAGCTTCATTCACTATATGACTTCATAGGTGGATCTAGGGGGGCAGACCCCTAGAAAATGTGCAATATTTTTAACATGGTCCCATTATCATTGCGTTCGTTTTGTATAACGAGGTATCCTTGTGCCCCCCCCCCCCAGAAAGAAATCCTGGATTCACCCCTGTATGACTTGTTTGGATGCTTTCGTATTAATTTCAAATGTGTTCTTCAAGTTCAAATGGGTTCTTAACTGCTTTATTTTCAGGATGAATTTGGTAAATCATGATTTTTACTTAAGTTCTCATAGTAATGCTTGTCTCACTTATTCTACCTGCTGGATGATTTTAAGTAGGTGAGGGTAGAAATCACCTCAAAATATGCTACGGGCGTGTGAAAGTCACGCATTCAGGGTACGGAGACCAGATTCTTTACCTGGGACACCACGCACTTCAAGGACTTTAGATTGGGAGCGTCTGAAATTTTGAATATGAATGCCAGTACATCCGGTAGAAATTTGTTGAAAACAATCAGAATATAAATATCTTTTTCATGATA
This sequence comes from Ischnura elegans, assembly GCF_921293095.1. NCBI lineage: Eukaryota > Metazoa > Arthropoda > Insecta > Odonata > Coenagrionidae > Ischnura > Ischnura elegans. Next base: position 70,457,206 of record NC_060249.1, on the reverse strand, counting down.
TACCAAAACAAAGTTCGCTGCGCCATTAAAATTTTTGTAAAGTAAAAATTGTCAATGCCTTCACACATGAAATTATTATTATTTATTTAAATATGTTTTCACCTACTTACTGCCGTGACGCTAATTTAAAGTGAAAATTAAAAAAACACAAAATGAGGAAAATTGCAATGACAATATAAATATTAACATAGAATAAACCAAAGGGGAGAGCAAAACATTCAGTTAGATGACAGATGCGACAAAGCATGCGCGGTGAATTTGTTGCGTAGGTATAATGTAAAAAGGATCGATAGTCTTTAATAATAATCGTACATCAACCCGCATAAATTTATGCACACGTTCTAAGTTTTTCAGTCGAGGCGGAATCTCCTAAACTGAGTGAGCTAGAGGTTTTCCTCCAGGGGACCGAGTCAAGGATGGCAGGAAATTGTTCGCTCATTATCTCTCTCCCCGCTCTATACATTGTCTCTCTTCTTCCATCTCCACCCGTCGACAGTTTTGCACCGCTGCGAAGTTTACACATATTAAGAGTGACTGGGACGGGAAGTTTTTGGTGTCGTTTCCATGTTCGAGTTTCTTCCGTCTCGCAATACACACTTTCCGCCTCGTTTGTTTGCTGGCAGAGGATTGACTCCTGCGGCTTAAACTTCATACACTCTCTCTCTCTCTCTGACGTCTCCGCTTGCTTTATTGCGAAGATGCTCATTAATTTTTTTCATCTCATTACTCGTGAGCCGCTTCGTTTGCCTTTTGGTTTTTGGAGACGGACGAGAAAAAGTGTTTTTTTTTAGGGATTCTTGAACGTTATATTCTTTCCTGTTACATTGTTGCTTAGATTTTATTCATTCGAAATCAGGATGTAGTCTTAAATAGCAAGATTTGAGGGAGCAGTTGTTTTTCCCAGATTTGAAATTTTTTCATTGAATGAATTAATATTTTTGCTTGGAATGGAATACGTAAACTAGGTGTTTTTACGAGTAGGTAATGCTAAGATTATTTTACTGTGCTCAGCTCGACGACGCTGCAGATGCGGTTGCTTTGATATTTCGTGTAAACAAAGCATTTTTACCGTAATACCGATCTCTCATCGTGCCAGCTGTCAACCGTGAATTATTATTATTCCTTTAGAAATTCAGGATTTTAGGTGCTACCGTTCAAAATCAGTGTTTTTACTTCTACTCTATGTTTTGACGGATTACTTTTTCATGAAATATTTACGGAAAATATATTTTACTTGGGACTTACACATGTAACTGATTTTGCGTGTCCTTGTATTTCCTCCCCAAATCAAGCTAGATGTCATGGTATGTTCTATCTATTCATTAAAATTACCGTTGACATTCAGGATTATCATTCCTGGGGTAAACACTATTTCAGTCCACATCTTGTTCAGAGCCAAACTTTATTTCCCTTTTAATGCATGAAAACTAATGTCATTATTTTTATTCTTCATTATTTTTAACGTCTCTGGTGAATTTTAGTCATTTTTTGCCATTTTTGAAAAGTCAATTACGTTAAGAAACACTTGCATTCTATATCTGCGAAATAAATACTTATGATTTAAAAATTTAGAAAAGCTTTTGCTGTAATGACGTAAATCTTATTTAACCGCAGACCTATCCTTTAATAGCTCACAATTATTCTCCCCTCGTTATTTTCCTTGAGGGAAACGAATTCAACATGATGAATGCACAACACATACCGTTTAACATCATATCCATTAAAGGTGGTATTTTAATGAATTGGTAACTCAGGTCTCTTGGCTCTAATTAGCTTCATTTTCAGAATAATTTTATTTATGACCTTGCTCGAGGCTAAAAAATGAGTGTAACAACTTATAGTGTAGGGTCCCCTCTCGCATAAAACCCTCCCATTACAAGCAAATTGGTCCCGGGGCATTAGTTTCTGAGGAGAATGCATCATTTGTCATGGTCTAAATTGTTTTCGTACTCGCTGAGAATAGTACCACGAGGGTGCATGGTCTTGACGACGCCGTTGTACACACCCACGGGAGAGAAGCTGCGGTGAAAATTATTTAATTATATTACGAAACAAATGAAGCTCGGAGACCGTGGTTTGTGTGCTCCCCCTAAAGAATTCCTACTTTCAGAGCCATTCAGACATCACTTAAATTTATTTTTTGGTAAAAGGGATAGAGTTCCCCCTGTTTTACCCTAGAACAAGGGATTAGTCTTATTTCCTGTGGGTTGTTCGGCGTTTTAGATCATTTATTTGCTCTGAGATTAAAGGTTAGCTTGTGAAACTTGGGCCAGGTATTAATCCATCGTGGGAAAGAGAATTGAGTGGATGCCTTTGCAGTATTTCTCATGCAGAAAGTAAAATGATGCATATTATTTTTCTAAATATACATATTTTTATATGGTGTATAAGAACTTCATATCCGTAAATAATTCACAATTTGCACGATAGACTATTGCGAGGGAAATATTTCAGAATTCGGTCTTCTGCCTTTGGTCAAACGCAGATGCTGTACCAACACGTTACAATGATTCTCTAAAAGGAAATTCTTTTGATTGCAATATCTTTTCGGTATAAATAAATTACTGTTTTTTCGTTTACTTGAAAAAGGAAGGGGTTTTCGAGGCGAGAGATATAGCTTCGGAGGCGTGAAATATTATTGTCATCCCGTGCAACATAATTTTTAATTGATAAGATTTATGCAGTTTCTGATAGTATTGAAAAGTTTTGAATAAAAAGTTTAAGTTAACAACATATAGAAATATACATTTATATTCGAAACCATTGAATGTAAGAGTGATACGATTATAATCATATTACGATGCAACGTATGAGGGCTCAGGGGAGCCCTTCGAGGATACAACATACAACGCACCGGGGCCGGGAACCAAGCCAGTGGCTTATGCACCCGATCACCTGGGGAGGGGGAGGAGAGGAAGGGAAAAGGAAATATGCGCCGCCGCGATAGGAGCCCGACGACGCCTCTGGGAGAGGAAAGGTGCGGAAGGAACGGGAGAGGGAAAAACACCTCAACGCTATAGAAGCGAAGAGGGCCCTACTATTAGCGAAACCAGGCAAAGCCATTAGTGTGCCAACGATTTTGGTGAATTTCCCTATGAGAAAAATCCATCGATCAAATCGTTGGAAATATTACGATGCAATAGTTTCTTCAAAAAGCGGTGCAACTTAGCCGAAGATAGGTCCACCTGGCCTGGGGGAAAGGTCTCCCAATCCGCGGGACTAACGCCAAGGAGTTTGCGAATAAAATTAACTGATATGAAGAACTACGTCTTTTTTAATGCATGTTTTGCCTAAGAGCAATAAATTTGTTTTGAGATCCGTGATGAGACCATATTTTTATAATTTTAATCGGAGCTTCCAAGGTTTCGAAGGCATGGAGATGAGAAATTTGGTTGCCAATCCGAGGTAGTGGTCGTGAGTTTAAATCTCGAATATGCTCGGGAGTTTACCGTTAGGAGCTTTCTAGCTAGAGGCACCTTAATTTTGAAACCGATAGTATCAATTAGAGCTTTCTCATCCCCGTTATGTGGCGTATTGCTGAATGTGGTTGTTAAAGCAGTTCCAAGAAAGTTTAGGAAGCTATCCAATGCGGACTGAATTGATCTTTCGTTCGGCTTGAATGTTCACGGACGGAGGTCCTCTTGATCCGCGCTACTACACTTTTTAGTCTTAACACAAAGGAGTTTATACCCGACGAATTGTTTGTACTTTAATAACTGATATAATAAATAAAACTTTTTATTTATGCATATTTAACCTTCGTGCAATAACGCTTTACTGAGATCCGTGAAGGAACCATATTTATAGAATTTAAAGTGCTCCTAATAATTTTTAGTAGCCCACAAGGCCTGGATGGCTATATTCGGTTGCCAATCCGAGGTTATGGTCGCTAGTCTAAATCTCGAAAATACTTGGGATGTACCGAGCTTAATAGCTCAAGTCGCTTTTATTTTTAGAGGCATAGTATCCTTTAGATTTTTCTCATCGTCGTCGTAAGACGAGCCGTGGTCTTAGGTGGACGAGGGGAGTTCTATGAAAAGTTAGGAAGTTTATACAATGCGGACTGAATTGATCTTTCGTTCGGCTTGAATGGTCAAAATCGCACCACGATAATCTCGAACGTGCCCCCTTCTTATCCTATACCCCGTCTCCTGCCGACCCCTCGTCCCCTTCATAGTCATGAAAATTGTCGATTCGTTCGCAACGCGCGGTCGTTGTGTCGTTTCCGAGACAATTGATGTCTCCGCCGTCACGGGCCATGCTCCCACGATTCTTCAGGGAGGTCCCTCGACGGTCGCGTGGACAAGTTTCGCTTGGGAGCCCAGGGGATATTAATAGACGCTCCGCTAGAGGAAACTAAGGGGGGGGACAAATATCCATGGGAGAATTGAGGAAAGGCCAGAAACCAGGGGTGCTTTCTCCTTAATACTTCGGGGACCATTTGCCACACCGCATGGTATGATCCGCGTGGTTAGATCCAACGTAAGATCACCCACATGTTCCTCACATCATTAGTTGGAGGAGGGGGCGTGGGAGTGGTCTATTTAAAAATTGTCTGAAAGTGATCCAACGATTTGATCGCTGGGTTTTTCTCTTTAATAAGAAAATCCTCCAAAATCGTTGGCTCATTAATGGCTGATGCCGGGTTTTGCTAATAAGTAAGTGCACCCTTTCCGCTTCTATAGCGTAAAGATGTTTTACCCCGTCCATTCCCTTCTAACCCTATCCCTACCCCATAGGCGTCGACGGGCCCCTATCGCGGCGGCGCCTCTTTCTTTTTTTCTTCCCATTCAAATCCCTCCCCGGGAGCGCGGGCGTATAAGTCTCTGACTTGGTTCCCGGCCCCAGTGTGTTGTATCCTTCAGAGGACCCACCTGGGAGTCCTGATCTCTTTGTCTAAAAGTGACCTGGAAAGCTAGAAGTTTGACGTGAGGAGTATTAATTCCAGAGGCACATAATACGTCGGTAAGGCATTTCGAATATGGCATATCAAAAATAAATTTACACTAACTGCTCAAAATTATGGTAGCCATAACCACAATTTCGTGTGGAGCGTAAGGAGTCCAAATTTGATCAATTCTTTTTAAATTATACCAGCCGTTAAGGCCTCGATAATTGGGTAACTATAGATATTTGGTTGCCAATACTACGTTGTCGTCACGAGTAAAAATCGTTCCTCGAAAACACTTTGAGTTTACTGATTAACTCATGTCCCAAACACTTTTTCACGACGGTAGTTCCGTTATAAACATGAAGCTAATGGAAATACTTGAAAGAATTTAATTTTCTCCACGCGTTAACGGCTTTATTCCCTTACCCTTCGATCTATGGGCATTTGTCACGTACTCATATGCTGAAGAAGAGTCTGAAGAAGAAAATAGTACTTGTTTTATCAGAGAATGATTTTTAATGTGCCCCTCTTGTTGGTTCATTATAGTCTTGCCTTCCGTATTTACCACGATTCATCAGCACTATTTGGTCATTAGACCTCTTACCAATTCAATCAATGCATTCTATTCACTATCCGCGATAATGAAAATATTTCTTTTCAAGACCTCTTAAATACCTGAAGATCAGAACATAATTTCTGAGATAGGTATTATCACTATTCTTCTCTCCAGCCTACACCTCTCATTTTCCAAGTGATGCACCATCTTTTTTTTATAAACGGTGATACCCACCTGACACCCTCTGCCACACATCCCTGCAGTGTATCGCCGCAAGGGGGAGCGCGTGTACGAGATCTCTCTCCGGATTTTGCGGTTTTTTTGCCGCGGACGCTAAAGGATGATGGGTCTTAAGGGCGGGTTGGATTGCGGCGATGATGGAAGGAGGGTGGGCGGGTGGGGGTAAGGGTATGCAAATGAGAGTGCAACGTGTTCAAGGTTCGTGGGCTAATGCGAGGTTTTGGGAGGTGGGGTTGAAACACCCATTGCCGATCGCACGAACAATTTGGGAAGGAAGTTTCGCGTCCATTATTGCCCGGAGGGTGAATAAGCGGTACACGCGCTCAGGAGGGATTGATCTTCGGGAGTAGCAAAGCATGGGGAGGTAATAGGAAGTTCGGTGCCCGAGGTGCATATATTTTTTCATAACGCGGCTCTTACGGTAGGGGTGATTCAAAGAAGGGAGCGGGGGTTGGTTTCGAAGAAAAAAAACACGTTTGGCCTGCCGTCTTGGTTAGGGGAGTGGTTAAGGATTAACTTTCGTGGTTAAGGAGGACGAGGGTGGGGTTCTGTCAGGAATGACTTGGGCCGCAATAACAAATCTTTCTCATGTTATCCGCCTCAGTACACTTTTACCCTTTGCGCACTATTCCCTGTTATTATATTCGGTTGAAGTTCAAAAGACGAACTTCTAACTCAGCTTCTTGTATCGAGGTAGTGTGCGGGTCACCAGAGAACAATTTGGCAATGCGAGATCTGGCGTCGGTTAAACTTTAAGAAGACAGAGAATCGTGAAACCCACACATTGGAATTCATTAAAATTACCCAGTTTTACAACAATGCATCTCATTGTGATGGCGGTTAGCTGTCCAAGTGCGAAACGTTGTAGTTTTTGAATAGGTAGATTAGCAAAAGATTCATTTTTATTATATCATACGGTATTTATATTGTTGGGTCAGTGACTAATGTAAAATTCATTAATTAAGGGTGCACAAATATCCTTTTGTTGTCCATGTCCCCATTAGTATCATTTGGGCCATGATTCATCGCCATCTTTTTTACTGTTTGTTTGACCTCTTAAATATTTTTTCCAAATCTAGTAGCAGAAATCGGTCATTCTCGAACGTCCCAAAGCTTAGTGTTTATTTTTCGGGCGAAAGGTAAAGCTGGTAAATCATATGCATTGTTTCGCTTGACTTTATCACTTCTTAATTTATACTTAGCATTGTACCGTTAAACTTTACGAGAGTTGTTCAGCAACAATTTTTCATACTCAAGAGTGATGAAAAGGGAAATAGAGGGTGTGTTTAATGCGCCAAGTGAAGATGTTGCCTTATAATCGTACAATTTCTGCCCTGCTAACCACAAGTAGACTGTAGAAATCTGTATCTTTATGTGTTTTAGTTCAGTTCCCTAGAGGAATAATTCAATTTGATAACTCATACGATTTCTTCCGACGTTGCAACAGCATTTTCACGACAGAATATTTATATTCTTATAAAACAAGACCTCAATGAAGGCGAAAGATTGTATCTGGGAACTTTGCCAAATTCTTCACCTTGTACGTGACGGTTACAGGCAAAAATTGTTGAGATATTACGTCCACGTGAAAGATGCTGACATCTCTTTCATTTCACGATAAAATGATATTTTGTTTCGGAATAAATACGAAGACACATTTTTATTAATCGGCTCTTTGACCATAAATGGAGTTTAGGATGAAATCCAACGATTCACGGTTCCTTGGACGACTACCTATTACCAATACCACTTCTTTTTCAAATAAAGTGACCCTGGTGTCGATGAATAATCTTCATAATCAGGCGTTAATTCTTAGTTATTTATTTTAATTTTTCATCAAAACCCGGGTTTATTATTCTTTATTATTCTTTCATTAAAACCCGGGTTGCTTCATTTAAAAAAAGAAGGGTTTAAGTAATAGATATTCGACAAGGAAACCTTTAAATGGAATACCTCATTGGTAACCATGGGTTAGTGTTTCATAAAACTATTCCTCAGAATATTAGTGAATATCTCAATTTTTTCACTGAAGTGAAGAGTTTATTTTCACTATTTCGTTCACCAGCTACCCCTCAATGGTTCCCACCTTGTGTGCGAATCGTCCATATGCCCCTTGCTTCAGCAAGAGCGGTATCCCGCTGCTTCCCACGTGTCTTAGCGGCGACACTGTAACCCCCACCCCCATCCGTAGACCTTGACACATCGCATCATTTTCGACCCCTGTCTTCGCTCTCCGCACCCCTTCCGTCCCATTCACCGCCATGGGATGAATTCTGAGTCATCCGGCATGCGGTCGGTGCGACTCGAACGAACAGGATTCCCCCATTATCAGCGATTTATGACAAAAGAAAATAAAGGGACCATACGCTCAAGGCGTTTTATTTTTTTACGTTTTTTCGGCATATCATTGTTCATATTTTGCGAAAGATCATATTCAGGGTTCCTCGCATTGAGTGCGGCAAATCATGTTTCATGGTGATGTCGTAAGGAAATCCAGCCTTTTTTTCTTGACGCGTGTGCATTTTTTATTTGTGTTCATGTCTTTATTCCGCTATTGAAGGAGACATTTACCTCTCACTATATCTGCTATTATCTTAGGTATCTAATGGTCTCATCAACTCCTTAGTGAAGATGATTCATCACATGTTACTTCTTGGATAAACAATTTTTGCATGACGGTTTTTACTATCGTAATCTCATTTTGGTCAAAATGTCTTAAATCAAGTACTGTTTGTTGTATAAGATCTCCTCACATTACCGTTTTGGCATTATCTGGAGATATAGACTGAATATATTATAACTTTCATTGTGATATACTTTCATTTGCATTATACTATAAATTTCCTGCATAAAGTTCAGGTTTTTAGCTTCTTAGTTGGACTGCTTTTAATAATTAATAATCATTAAAAATTTATTTTGCTTGGCGCCAACTGTTAAAGGACGTAATTCTTTACTATATACCATTAATGCTTATCCCCTCCCCATATAATGTAACGAGTCCAAGGACCATGGCTGACTATTTTCTTACAAGTGACATGCGCCCAGGGTCCTCCTCCATTTTCTATAAGGATCCCTAAGGGAATAGCAGTAGGAGACGACTTAAATGCTCGCCATCTGACAATGAAATGGCGCCCATATGGTAATAATGGAGCGCACGGTTTGCCGAAAAGATCGGAAGGTTGATCCACGGCTTTATCTTCCCGATAAGAATTGGGAAACTCAATATAAAAGGAATGGGATGTTAGGTCGAGGGCGATCTCTACGCCGACGCACCGGCACACTCCTTAACGCACACAGACAGGACACAATGCGTTAACCTCCTTTACGCTGCAACTTTTCCCTCGTTCTATTCCCTCTCGTGCACCCCTCAGAAAACCATTCATTGCATCCAGTCCCCCACACAACCGCCGTGAAATTCCAAACCGCCAAATCTCCCACCCTTTCCCCATCTTCATAGATAAGAGTAACTGAGTGGCCTGGAAAGATCAGCGCTAGCATTATTCGTACTTGTATTCGTTTAATTTTATAAAATGCTACCATTACTCATAAGCAACTGATTATTTTTTCAGATGGTTAATATACGCTCAGTAATTGATCAAAATTTATCGACATGGCTAGGATAAAATCAGCATGTAAAAGCATATGATTATCCACGAAAGACATGATATTGCTTCACTAGTTAATTATTGGTAGTATAAATTAAATATTTATTACCACCAAGAACTACGTGTTGAAATTGGTTTGAAAAATTCGTATAACAAAGAATCTTAAGGCATTTTTAGAAAATATTCCTGTGATTATTTGTAATTAGACTACAATTGGCACATGTTCAACCAAAAGTGTTACTTCGTGGAAGTGTATTATTTTCATCAAAAGGGCTAGTACATCTCCTTAGATATTTATTTTCAATGGTACTTGTATCTGTATGTTTATGGGAAAAGATTTCTGTGGTGGATATTGCGTTGTATTCCCAACCTATGTGTTCGAGTTCAAACCCTGAAGATTATGGAGATATTTAAGGCTGCCCTATCCCTAACGGTTTTTTGTTCTTTCTTTCTTGCTCTTTCTTACTGCTCTAAATGCCTTAGGATACTATTAAATATAGAATTAATAATATTAATTAAAAAATCAATAAGGCATTAACTGTGGAAAAGTGCTTCCTCCGTAAACTTGGATTACTTGGCCAAGTGGGGCAACTGCCAGGTTTTGAAAAATATTATGTTTGGTGCCCTACCAAGTTTCCAAACTACCCAATAGAGACGCCCATGCATTTATCACACAGGCGATATAACTGACCCTCCTTACAATGAAACACTTGAAATATTTACCTTTTCTGACGAAAATGTTTTCTTTTAAAATTGAAGCTAGTGAATGTTAAACATTCCAGTTGCCTTGTTCTGAGTACCTCTATGTACCTTTCTTCATATTAAAGAGTTCTCAAAGTCCAAAATTATATTGTTCCATTATTTTATTAAGATTTCCACTGCTTATAACTCAGTTGGTAAAGTTACCCCAGTTCCAAGGATATTTGCCGACTATGTTTTTAGTGTTTGTAGCGCATAAACTTTTACTTAAGCTGCTAATTTTTTAACACACTATGAAAGTAGGGACCAAAACTAACGGTTGATGATGGTTTTAAAGCACGATCGTACCTTAACTTACAAGAAAGCAATTGAAAACGAAAAAAAAGTGACGAAATTGTCCCGGTTTACGATACATTCTATTTCGACATGTCGAACTTTCACAACATGACGCCTGAATCGATTGAACTTACCTTAGGATAGGTCACTCAAAAAACTTACTATACATAAAGGTTAAAAAGTAACTACAATTCAAGTTACTTTTCGTCGTCACTCTTCCTATCACTACCTCTTTCCTTCGCCAACTCCGTTTTACTCCACAGGGTATAGAATCCATGTATTTGTAGGGGTAGGAAACTCCAGGGTATCCCTCCTCCCACCCTACCCTTTAAGGGTTCGCCCTCTGGGGGGTGAATTCTGTGTCCTCCCCCCCAAAACCCAGTCCCTTTGCTTTGGACCCCGATTCACTCCCATCCCTCCAGCCTCATTAAAGCCACGCTCCAGTCCACTCCGATGTTTTCGTCTAGCTCCCCAGCGCGGCGGGGTCCGTTGGCTGTTGGGGGGGGGGGTGGATCTGGGGGGCGCCAGGGGTGCTGACAATGGACTCCCCCGATAAGGACAACGGCAAACACCCCCGCTGCTGTCAGGCAGGGGTGGGTCGAGATTCCGGGCGCGTGCGAGCCCCGCCACGCGGCGACCGAAGCAAACCTCCTGCGGTTATATTTGTGCACTGGGCGACTCTAACCGTCGATTATCGAGGGCGAAAATTAAAGAATGGTCCTTGATGCCGATGGTCGGTGTCGCTAAAAAAGTAATATCAAAACCACGAATATTGCATAAGAGGAATCTCAAGTCGACCTCTGTAAGTATTAAATACACAAGAAAGGATGAAGTTAGCCATTTTCCAAGCTATTTTCTCAGAGCGAACTTCGGAATAGGTTTTAAAACCCATCCCGAAGTTCGCTCTGAGAAAATGGCTGGGTGGTGGAACTGGTCAACACGCCTGACCGGCAATTGGGAGATCCGGGTTCGAATCCCGGCTAAGTGAATTATTTTTTCATGGCGAACTTCATCCTTTGGTGTGAGTTACTGTTTACAAAGTCACTTGTTCCAGCAGTTCTCTATAAATATTGTCACCGACTGCGCATTTAAATGTGTTTACAAAAGTCGCCACTCGCGTCGCTAACGGGCAAAGTGATCCGAGTTTTACGGGTAAATAAGGTATAACTAGGGGTGTCAACCTAAATTTACATTCATGATGATGTGATTTATCCTATTCATCACTCTTCAGTGCTATTCCTCGCATTTGCAAAGACCATACGGCAGAATTGAGACAAAAGTGGATCGTATTGCACTCATCACCGCACCGCGGACATTTTTGAAAACCGATTAAAAAGCGACCGAAGTCGCAACAGAAATCAGCCTTCTATGGGATGGAATTGGGCCTGCTATATGCACTACTCTTGTTTTTTTCATTCACTTTTCACGTCCTTTTGTTAAATCAAGGCATGAATACAACAATTCGTGATGAAAAGTAGGTGGATAGGATTGGTGTGGTGGCGAGAGTGTTTGACTTCCTCCCCGGGTTTCTCTCCCGGGAATTTAAATGGGTTCACAATAGCGGCCATTCGTGTCGCTGACGGAGAAAGCGATCCGACTTTCATGACGAAATATGGAATAGTTAGGAGTGTAAACCAAAATTTATATAAATGATGATCATTTATCAAATTCATTACTTTTCAGTGCTATTTCTCATAATCACAAGCATAATAATGCAAAATATTGGAAAAAAGTGGATCGCATTGCACTCATCACCGCGCCGCGGAAATTTTTGAAAACCGATTTAAACGTGACCGAAGTCGCAACAGGAATCAGCCTTCTATGGGATGGCATTGGGCCTCCTCTATGCAGTCCCCCTGGTCAAAACGATGATCGACTACAGAGTTCAATTTCCGATTGTTGCCGATTTTCCATGATGTCCGGTTATCAAAATGGTTCGATAGCTGTGAATCTACGATGGTGGTCGCTGAACTAAATTCAATGCAGTGACCATGCGGCCTTCCGGAGTAAAGCCATTAGATTAGCATTCGAATTTCTTGTGGTGGACTTCAAGCATTATGTTTCATATAAATGCATGTGAGCTTCGTATATTTATATAACTTAGAAGTGCTTCGTAAGCCCATGTAATTTGGATTCATTTGCACCTATTATTAACTCTCAATTAATGAATCTCCCACTATTTTAGTAGAATTAATATTATGCTGCTATGCTGTGAATTTTCTTTAATTCGATCCCTTACATTATGATGATTCTAAAACTCTATGCTTGGTAGGTCTATGTTAGTGGGTTTTTCCATCGTTTCCACATTTATTTTCGTTACATATATTGTAGCCCTCTGAACCTTGTGGTTTTTTGTGAATCATCTAGAATGTGAGCGAGCCGTGATTGATGCACTTTGAATTTTTCCTTTTGCAAATTTTACTTTTTTTCTCCTCCTTTGTCTGAAATTTTACCTGCCCTGAATGTACCCAATTCAAGCACCTCTATAAATCATGGCTTTGGAAATTTTCTATTGTCAATACTTCTGGCGAGTTTGCAAACTTCTGTAAGATAAGGCTACAAGATTTTCTTGAAGACTGCACTCTTTCCACTCTCTTGCTGAAAGGAAGAAAGACCTGCTGGTATAAAGTAACAAATTACTCTTGTATAAGGCTTCAGTCCTCTCAGCTACGGTGCTGGTATCCAAAAAAGCTCTTAACCCTCCATTGTTTGAACGTTAGATAACCTCGAGAGGATTTTTGCGATGGCGATGGATGAATTTAGAAAGAAAATGGATTTGGCATGCTGCTGTCAACCTAGCTAATACCGCATCATGATTTATGTGTATTCCGTGGTGTCATGAAGCAGAAATAAGTTCAGTATCATACCGTTGTTGAAAGAATCATTATTGATCTCGAAGTCTAACAGGACAGTTCTTGAATTGTTCATTTTAATTTTCTTTAGCATCTTGAGATAAAACCTGTTGATGCTTAAAACAATTTGATTACAGCAGGATTTAGAGTTAAAGATACCTTTGCCGCATTATGTTTTTAAGTCAATTACAATCGCAAGCGTATCTACATTTGTCAAAAATTTCTCCGTCCACAAAATCCTAATTTTTATTTTAATAATTATAATAATATTATATTTACTGCTGCTTAATCAATTTAAACATTTAAATATCATAGATACTAAACCAATTTTGGAGCTTTCGGTGACTCCAGAGTCTATTGCCTGTTGGAGGGATCACCTTCAGAAATACAATCTTTAAATACAATTTTGTCTTGCGCTTAAGATTAGCCATATAAAGGCTAAAGTAAAAAGGATATGGTTGGAAGCTTTAGTTGACGCCTGAAGATATTGCCTGTTTGAGGGATCGCCTTCAGAAATAAAATTTTCAAATACAATCTTTCTCTTGCGCTTAAGATACAGTCTAGCCATATAAAGGTTAACATAAAAAGGATATGGTTTAAGTGAGAGACGAATTTAGGGTAAGGATGAATGAAAAGTTTCCGGAAATGCAGGGATTAAAAAAACGCCTCGGACCCCTTATAACTGACGTCTATCTCTCCAGCAGAGAATTCGGGGAAAGATAAACAAGTGACGATGATGGGCACACGATATGGGCCTCCTTTCAGATTGACGGCCAAGAATAGTGAGGGGCGGAATGAATAGACCAGGGCGGTGGAAAGAGGGAGTAATACATCTCAAAATGAGAGACAGAGGCAAGGATTGGTGTTTAGTTCAACATTCTTAGTCCGCAGCCCCCGTGATCCCAACCTCTTGTCTCCGCGTCTGGCGGCGGCTGCCATGGCAACATACACAAGGGGCCCATTGTCCTACACCCTCCGCTCCCCCACCCACCCTTCAAATCCCTTCCGGTTTCCCAGCATCCCCAGCGGCGGCGCGTGGAGCGGCAAAAGGGTTGCATCCAGATGATCCCATCACCGCCACGTGGCTGGTTTTGGTCGTATCCCTCCCCCTTCAAATGCATAGGCTGATCAAGTGCATCCCTGTCGATACGTTTTACTTTGATTTTTGTTCTTAGTCATCGATATATTTTGAAGAAGTTCCTCCAATAAGCGAGGGAGTAACACTGTGTGTTATGTTTTGACGTACACTTGTAATAGCTGTTAGCGTAGTTATTTTCTACGATGAAATTGGTGCGAAAAAAATAATCTGATTTGACGATTCATAGTTCAAATACTGTTTTTTTTTCTCAAATCAAATCATCAACATGGTTAACGTCAGAGTCCTCTAGATTGCTCTATCAACACTACTCTCTCATCATAGTTATTATATGGCAGAATAGAGGACTCTGGGTTAACGTTACCTTATAGCGCCACTTACCTGTAGGTCCGATAGAAATGATATAACTAGGGATATTATGCCGAAAGGATAGATATAGGAATCAGTTTTACCCCGAATGCTAAAAGACTAACATAAATGCTAGGAGGAACTCACGCCGTGAAATATCTTTCACGGCTTTTCTTTATACATTCTAAAAAAACATTAAAATTGATAAAAACTAGGGCATATCATCAATTTCATAACTCCGTTTTTTTTGCGCTCAAACTGTGATTGAAGCCAAAATACGCAATTGAAAAGAATCTATTTTACTCCAAGCGGTTATATACTACGTTAATTTAAGAAATATACACATACTAGCTGACCCGGCGAACTTCGTACCGCCTAACAATCAATGAACTTACAGTTTACTTACACCATTTATAAATCAAGAGCGGCTGTATCGTTTTTAATCATGTTTAATTTATTATAATAAAATAAGGATACAAATTCAATAAAACTACGTAAATGAGTACCAACATTGCTTGACAGAAAGACGTTTTCTTTATTAAATCTACATAGGGTGGATCGGAGCACGTTTACGCGGATTTTTTTCAACAAATTTTCTTACGTTTTGGCTTAAGAAATTTTGGGCATTGTGGTTTAATAAAGTAGTTTATGAAATAAAAATTATACGCATTCAGTTGTTGGCTATTTGCGTTATTAGCTGTAAAAAAATATTTTTAGGTCCAAGTCTGTCGCATACACTTGGCCCTTTCAGAGGGCAGGTTGACACAACCCCAGACCGACGCTTGACTGATGCTCAAAATCGTGCAAGAAAAGCCCCTATGAAGCAGCATCCGCATTAAATGACATAAGGCGCGCCAGTTTTAGTATCTCTATTTGGAAAAAATGCACTGCGTAAACGTACTGCATGCGTAAACGCACCACGGTGAGCCCTACACACTCGGGTTTAATGTCTTGCGTCAACCACCTTCTGATAAACAACAGTTTTTGTTTTGTATCAGGCGCAAGATGAAGCGGATGAAGCTAAATAAATATAGCGAAGCAAATCAGTGACGCAGCGAGGGGAGGCTTTGGGGGATAAACCTCCCCCCCCCAAGAGCTTAGAGAATTTTTAATGAAAGATTTTGTTATTAATATTAGGGGGACGGATGACTAACAAACAAAACATATTTAACTATTCACACAGCCACAAAACCCACTATTTTGAACCATTTATCTTAAAAAATGTCTGGGGAAAGTGCCCCCACACTTCCCGCTTACCTTAGCGAGTTTTCTATACCCTACAGACCCGTGGTATTAGCTGCGCCCAAAACCCCCTATCCTAGCTACGCACTTGAAGCGAAGGAAGAAATACAGAGGATGGTTTATCGACTCGTGAACATAGCACGCTAAATTGACCATGAGAAAATCATGGGTTTTCATTAGCACATGATCACAAACAACACAAAAACTGAAAGAATGACCATGCGATTTTTTAATCGTTATCACGAATGCATAACGAATTTGAAATTGGATACGTTTAAGCTCAAAAGGGCATATGAGTTGAGATCATGGAATCTACGGAATGAGGACTTCCTAACCTTTGAATTTTCCTTTGAGTAAAGTTGCGTGAATCACATTCATCACCAATTTTTTAATGATCACACACGTTCCGTTGGATAGTTATGGTTGGTTTAGGCTTCGAAAGATCATGAGCACAGAAACTACATTTTTCTGTAAATCGTGCCTTGGTAAGCCAGGTACGTCCAAGGACTTAAAATATTCAGATAGATAGTTGGTGATTTCGTCTTCGTTTGTTACACATTTAAAAGATTCGAATCCATGCAGAGTACGAACTATTTGAATTTACCTCGTTTTAGTCATCCACATCTTCGTTCTTGCTCGCTAAATCAACCATCTTTGATTCGGAACACGGACATTACCGTTTGTCAACAATTGCTTGGAGATTTGTTTACAAACACGGTAGTGAAGTGTCAACTCGAGCTGGGCCACGGCTGGGCTTACAATCAGCTCGAATTAAATTTAAAAAATGTAATTTCAATTTAATTAATATTTTGAATATATTTAGTAATTAAAATGTTATATTGTTACTAAATTCAGTTATTAAAGTGGTAAAAACAAAACAAAGTATTTTATTTGTAGTTTTGACCGACTTATCAATTGTTGTGTTACTATAACTCCTAAAAGCATGTCCATAGCAAAGAGATGAATTTATTTTGTGAAATTATCCTTTTTTTAATGGCCTATATGTTAACCCCGCCTGAGACGAATCCAAAGAACCAAATCTCATTGAAATCGGTGCAGCCGTTCTCGAGTTATAAGTGTTCTAACTAACACGATTTTCGACTTTCTTTTATATATATAGATAAATATGTTTCATGATATGCATCATAATTTGTCTAATTAAGGTTTTAAGATTCTATCTATGGAATAATTTACATTTTCACGGGAGTTACAGAAAGTTAAAAAAAAAAAAATGTTTTGGGGCCTTAACTTACCCCGGTATTTAATTATTACGGAGATCTGGTGCACATTTTTAATCATTATTATTACAACATTGTGGGCGCTGCATTTTTAGGTATGAATTATA
Source organism: Ischnura elegans (assembly GCF_921293095.1). NCBI lineage: Eukaryota > Metazoa > Arthropoda > Insecta > Odonata > Coenagrionidae > Ischnura > Ischnura elegans. Next base: position 70,439,996 of record NC_060249.1, on the reverse strand, counting down.
CTTCTTCAATGCATACACTTGAGGGCCTGCATGAAAATTAATTTCGTTTTTAGTGATATGCTGAAAGTCTTGTCGTATATAACCCTTTTAAATCTAACATTGTAATATCCCGTAAAAAGTACCAGGGTGTATTATTATTCTTTGAACTTAAGTTAAACTTTGCCCTACGTAAATTACGTAGACAGGTACTGTGTAAGCAAGAACCTGTGAAACATCTTCGGCGTGTTAATGCAAGGACGTGGGGGTACATGTAGTGATCTGAGTTGCTTTCTAGATCTACGTAAAATGATGAAGCTTCAAAATTGGTAGTGTGCCTTTCATTCTAAAAACGCTTTGAATCCGATTTTTCGATTTTTTAAAATTCCTTTAGCGGTAGTCAGCCTTTTACATCCACCCTCGAGAGTTTGAGCGAGTAGATGAAAAAGGTTTTCTTTATATTTTATTTTGCTCCACAATGCTCATGCCCATAAAATATGTATGTTTAGGGATCAAACAATACGCCAGGTCATCGGTGTCCTCTCTTTCGTATAGTATTTTTTTAAAGCGTGTTCCGGAATATTTTCGCGCTTTTCGTCTCAATGCAGACTTCTAAGCGCCGTCAGCCTTTTTATGTCACAAAAAGAAACATTTCACTTCGCCTCGCATCACTCGACATTAATTTCTTCACCTCTTTTGTTTGAGTTTTGACGCTAGGGAACAATGATAGTGTACCAAAATCCCTCCGGATTCCCGTAGATTCGGCTCATATTTATTTTACGGCCGCGATGGATTTAAATGCGAACGGTTGTTTCTTTTTTTTCACATCGGCGAAGAAGTGTTTCAAAATTTTTCGACGCATCGTGATGCCGCAGGCACCGAGTTGAAGTGGCTCCTTAATACAAGGTATCCCAATGTTATTTACGATGATTCTATATTCATGCGATCTAGGAGTAGTCGAAAACATCTACATAATTAACTGTGATGAGAACGTCAGTTATTTCATTATATTTGAACTTAATTTAGCCATTTTATTTAGTAACCCGAGGATAGTAGCAGATCTCGTGTTCGTTCATGTCAACTGTTTGAGAGCAGCAGACGTTGAATAATCCTTGCATGCATGGAATCTTCCTCTTTAAATCTTCTTTAATGATGTTCAATATTACATTGGTATTATATATTATTTTGGAATTATATAATTTTAAAATCATTTTCTTTCAAAACGTTGCTCGTAAATGTTATTTTTGGGTGCACTACAGGATGTAACTCCAAAAATTGTGCAATTATCTATTCATTAAAAAAAACCATTGCGAGTTGCTTGACATTACCATTAGAATATTTTAAGTTAAATCTCCCTTGTAATTACTGTTTGTATGGTGTTGGTATCTGTTAATTTTTCCATAGTTATTTAAATTAACCTTTCCGTAACTCGAGAAATAATTTTTGGCTATGAGGACCAAATCAGTTTTTAATGATTTATTCGTGAATTTCCGAATAATATTCGGTCCCATCGACAACGTCACAGTATTTTTTCAATCTCTAGGGGGAAATTTAGGCTGCACTGAAAAGGTATTGAGCTGGAGGAGGTACACACATAGGTAACGTTCTCTATGATGGAGTGGACCCAGAAAAGGTCACTCCTTTGAGTCACTCGTTCGCGGGTAGAGTCGGCACAACCTACGACTACCACTGCCGATGCTGGCGCTGCGAGGGAAAACAAACACTCGAAGCATTGGCCGAGCGAGTCGGGCCATTGCGGGCGCGCTAAATATTTGACCATTCTTCCGCGGACGACTACGGCTCGCTCGTGGCATTGCCGATGCGAGGAGGTGGGAGGTGTTGGGAAAGGTCCCGGGTCCCCGGTTGCGAGCGTTGCCCTTACCGCACGAAATAATAATAATATGGCGTGAGAATAAAAAAAAGAAACTGAACATCTCTCCCTCGCGAAGTGAAAAGAAGCATTGCGGGCAGTACGTTTCTCTTTTTTTTCAAATTTTCCGATGCATGCGCCGTGTGCACACATTAATAGTGGGGTACGCGCATTTGTTTGTTTGATGATCAGCGTAGGGACCTCTCCTTTACCCCCGCGGTGCAACTATGGCGTATCCCGCCGCTTGGGTAAACTTGAGCATTTTTTCGCTCTAACCTGTGTAGTGGTACAACCCCCCTCCACACCACGTTTTCTCCGTCCACCTTTCCCGTTCGAACCTTCCATCGTATCTCTCTCTCTCTCCCCAACTTAGTTGTATCCCGAAGAGCTGGACCAAATACGAATGGGGGTTGGTGATGGAGGTGTACATTCTGGAGGGGGTGGAATGAGAGATCCAGTCACGCTCGCGAGTGCGTTTTTTTTTCGTTTGTTTTATTTTTGGTACATCAGGGCAGAAATTCGTTTGATGGTTTACACTCCACCTGCGTCGCAAAGCGGACAAGTGAAGGTTGGCGGAGTTGGTATAGCCTCACGGTTTCCAAACGTTGCACTTCAGTTTCCTCCCCTTTCTAGCTCAGTGACTGTTCGTTGATGACTAGGTTATTCAGCTCGTAAAAAGCCGCAGCATGGCTTAATTGATGTGTTTCAATATGGAAACGGTTTTCTGGGAGAGTTGACCGGTTGGCCTTGGTATCCACGATGCAAAGTTTTTTTTAGGTGCGCTCAATTGATTAGATCATTGCAAACTTCTATTGTGCCCGTAAAAGTAAGGGTTATGCACTGAGAGTTGCCAATATATTTAAATTACGAATTATATTAAGGTTATAATTTACACAGTAAGAGTGGATTTTCGTCGTTCACTCCATAGTATTTTAATAGCATCTGAAATTTTGGGTTATATGTTCTATGCCTGCATAACAATGCAGCCTGGTTGTGAATGATAGGGTTGATTAAGGTTGATTAAGGTCACGGTTGCAAAATTGTCTTGGGTCTCCTTGTTATCTGCTGACACTCTGATATACTTTTAATGATTTCAAATTAATTTTATTATACTATTCAATACTTTTTTCAACACGTGGAACTGTGGTATCCCATGCTGATACATGTTTTTAATTTAATTATGGGCGAGTTTTATTGGAATACCCAAAGGGACTGCATCCCAATTCCATCCCACAGAGGGTAAATTTCCGTTGCCACTTCGGTCGCATTTTAATCGGCTTTCAAAAATGTCCGCAGCGCGTTAATGAGTGCAATGTGATCCGCTGTTATCCAATATTTTGCATTATAATGTGTGTAATTGAGAGGAATAGCATTGAAGAGCTGATAGAATTTGATAAATAACACCTACACGAATGTAATTTTTGGTTTACACCTATAATTATACCTTATTTCCCCGTGAAAATGAGATCACTTAGTCCGTCAGCGACGCGAGTGGCGACTTTTGTAAACCCATTTAAATGCGCGGAGGGCGACAATATATTCAGAGGCCGACTTGAGGATCCTCTATGTAATATTCGTGGGAATACCTACGTAGGAGTAGAGAGAGATATCATTATTCTATGTATAAATAATGAATTGGAAGAATGTATATTTTTCCTACATTTAGGACCCTACTAAGCTATATACATGGGATGAATGTTAATTTACGATGGGTACTATATATGATTTCGAGTGAAAGTGACTTTTTTTTTATTACAGATGAGGTCATATATGATTGAACCTAGTTTGGAATTCTTCATTTACATAGAAAGATAACAACAGTGACGCAGTTACAACGATTGCAGCGACAATTTTCGAAATTTCAAAACTTTATCTCACCGGCCGTTTCCATTAACCTCACAAACACACTTATGATGTGATGCCGTCCCGTAAACTATCGTTGTCTATTGAATTCCGATCACTTATTTATGGAGCCGGCAGGTGCGACCAGAGTACCCGCGAATGCGTGGGCTTCCCATGGGTCATACTATCACCGTACCGCGTCTATCTATCCGTGAAGTTGTGCTGTCCCCTTACCTCTATTTACATGTCTGTTTTTAGTTATTATTATTTATTAACATATTTTGTAAAAATATATATACGCATGTGGTAATGAGAGCATAGATGCAGCAATTCGTACTGTTAATTTTAATATTCATGTACGAGGAAAAGTGAATTACGAGTAAGTGAAGTACGAGTGTAGGTATTACTTATCTTGGACACAGCATAGTAAATATCATATATTCAGTGTACAGTATAGAATTTTTTCAATAAAAAGATAGCATTGAAATATGCATAGAGAGGAACAGTTAACAGCTACCTACGTTTTTTTGGGTAGCATTTAATAAACATGGATGTGTAATATTATTTTATTAATTGGGCTATATTTACTTGACAGTGTTTTATATTCGAATGCTAAGCGCTGTTTCTAGCTCATTTCCGTATAAAAATGCCTTCAATGTGTTATATTCATCGTTTCTGTAACCTCTCTCACGCAACTTTGATGTGTTGCCGTCCCTTTAACTGGCGATACCTAATCTATAAAGCGGACCTATGCGACGAGAGTGCCCGGGAACCTATGGTGCTCTCCTGGGTGCTTCCTGTCACGGACAAACCCCACCCCGAAGTTCTCGACGTCCCACCTGACCCGTTCTCTTTCCCTCTGACCCGTTCTATTTACTCGATATTTTTTAAAATTATTATTTATTTACACAATTTATCAAAATTATGTAATGGGCAGAGTGCTATTCCGCAACACATTCTATTGTATTAAAATATACCTTTCTGCGCTATACGTGTGAAAAGGTTTTGAACGATTTATCGTGGCCACTAGATGGATAGCGGTATTGATTTTACGGTAAAAATATTTTCCGAAACGCAGCAAAGATAAAATGGGCGCAATGAATTAACAGGTACTACATTTAGTTATACCGTGTGATAAAAATGTATTTGTGATAGCAGATAACACACTTGACAGGAAGTCTGTTACTTGATCGAGATTCTTCAATAATTTTAATGGCTTGGATTAAAGCTGTCTAAATTTCGTGTGAAGATAATACCTTCAATGGTTTATATATTTCATCGTTTCTATTAGCTCCCCCAAACGACTTTGATGTGATGTGGTCTCTTCTACTGCCGATACCTGATCTATAGAGTCGGCCTGTGTGACGGGAGCGCCCGGGGACCCGCGGTCTTCCCCTGGGTCCATCCTGTCACCGACCCAAGTCCCATCCCGAAGCACTACTGCCGTCCCATCTGACCCGTTGTCTCTGCTTCCTCCACAACTTCCTGTTCGGATGCGTGTCCGCGCCAATCTCTTGTTTACTCCGTGGCACGGCCTCCATCAATTCCACCGCTGCTGTGTCCTTAGCAGTGGGGAAGGGTCTTGAACCCTTTCCCGGTCGTCGCCGAGAGACAGGCCCTCGGAGATGGAGAGACGGACAGTTAGAGGGAAAGGGAAAGGAGTTGAGGGGCAATAGGAAGGGATTACGACACAGGTCGTCGTCTCGTTGAGTGGAGGAAGTTGTCCGTCTGGTAGCTACGAGGCCCTCAAGGTTTTCCTTTAATTCCTTCGTCACTCCCCACCATCCCTCTCTCCTTTCCCTGTTTAGGGGGACAGCTTCCCTCTAATACGCGATTCGAAGCGGATTCTGTATCGATGCGATGTGCTGCTTCATGTTGCGCAATAATCTTTTCGTGTACTGGGGAATCTCTGAGAAAAAATAATTTGGGGCGTGATGAAATTGAAGCAATTGTGTCATGTATCGACTAATAGGCTATATCAAAATTGATTGCTATCCTTTAGTGTTTGATGTAACTTATCGCAAAATAATCGTGAGTAGTGGTGAGAGGATTTAAAAAATATTATGCATATATTATTTGTTGACGTAAATAAAGTTTAATGTTAGGCATCACATAGTCCTTTATAATACTTATATACCTTAAGTGCGGGTAACATGTAGCAATCCGTTTCGTCCCTTGTGGGTTGATGAAGAATGCATCTGCTCACATTGCACAATTCCATTTTGCAAGAGGCTTACTTCTTAAAATGGAATAATGTTGCTTGTTTCTTAGCTGCATTATGTCAGCTAGTGCTAAAATTGTTTAAAAATTGAATAATAGATATTGCGAAATTGTGACGCGAAGTTAATTAAAATTATTGCAGGAAAGCCGGATAGTGCAACTGCGGAATTGTATTTATAAAATTAACGATGAGAATTCAATGAGCGAATATGCTCTCATAATTGGAGGACTCAAACAAACCAGCACATGAGAATCGCGTATCGAAGCAGATTCTTTGCAATATCCCTCATCCCATTTTTTTCCAACCTCTTATCCCTCCCCTACAACCCTTCAATTCTGCCTTTTTTCCGCTTCCATCCCACCAATTAACCCACTTGACCATTGAGGAGCGGACGGATGAAAAAAATGATGAGAAACAAGAACCACACCGCTTTTGGAAGGAAGCTAGGGTGAGGTTCGATAAGGAGAGAGAGAGAGAGAGAGGATCTCTGAAGGGCGGCCCGATCCGATATCAACGCACACTTTCCATTCAAAACCCTCCCTTATCCGTCTCCGATACTCCCTAACCACTCCTCCACAGTCTCCACCCGTTCCTCCCTCCATATGAACCACTCAAGACCGGGAGAAATTGGAGGGCCTTAATGGAGTCCGGGAGTGCTATACGGAGGATCAAAGGTCTCTCTCTCTCTCTTGTGTTTGTGGGAGCGTGTGGTGTATGCTGGGGGTCTGAGGAAGTCGGGCAGGGTGGGGGCGGTGACCGGGGGTTGTATTAAGGGGCTGGACGGAGGCGGAATTGCGTGGGGTGGTCGTGGGGTCAATTAAAACCGCCCGAGTGTAGAAGGGCCACTTGCGCGCCCGACGGGTCCGACGACCGTCCGGGGAGATCTTCCCTCGTCCTCCGCTCGCGGGCGAGACCTCCCCCGGCGAATATCACCCTCTCGGTCCTTCCCCCGTTTCTCTTGGCCTTCAACCCTATATCTTGTCCGGAAAGACCCCGGCCAAACCGATGCTCCTCTCAACGTGTCATCCCCCTTCCCCTTGTCCGCCGATTTCATTCCAGAATGAAGTGGCCTGGGACTTGCTCAGTTGAGGAGTCGGATGCTTTTATGTTGGGCAATTCAGTTGTCGGTTTTTATTTTATTTTTGGGTGTTTTCATTGAAGGACTGTTTCAGGCGCTGACGGAAGAGGTACACCATTGGCTTAGCATGTTTCCATTGATTATTATCATTGTAGTGACGGGGTACCTTTGAGAAGGGGTAAATGGTGCGCTTGGCTCACTTTATTGGGGGGGGGATCGTATTTCGTGGCTACAATAATAAAAGGGGCATGATAAATATCTGAAAATATCAGTAAAAATAGGCAAAGACCTCTGCAACCACAGTATGTAATAAAAATTTGCATAGAAAATTTCAAAAGGGGGTATATATGATAATTCGTTCTGGTGACCTAATCTTTAGGTGGAGGGCAAGGGACCGGATTGGATTAGAAACGAAGAAGTTCATCTAGGATTAGCAGAAGAAATGGATAGGCCAAGTCTTAAGACATAGCAACTTAGTGAGAAATATGACAGAGGAAAACAAGGGAAGGAGAATTAACAATGAAAATAAAATAATTTTTACCCACCTACCTTTTAAGGAAGGCTTGTTTAGAAATCTTTCTACTGCAATCGTATGTTGGCAACAAGACAGGATCTACAGTCAACAGCACGAATCATCTTTTAAGATTGGTATGATGTGCACTTGTTGACTATGGAACTCATAACAACCACACTTTCGATTTTGATAACAACGAAATGTTATACACAGAATGTAATTTATCAAAAATAATGGATTTCCTATCCTGTACTTCTCCAAACAAATTTTTGTTCATATGGAAAGAAGCCATTAAGAAATTGACTTTTCAATAATTCCTTTTTTAGTTTCTTACCTTATCTTCACCATCTTTTCGTTTTAATTCCTTTTTCTTCTATTCCAAATTTGATCCATTTGTTTGCATAAACAAATATGTTGCTATGATTATTTGTTTGTATCTTCCTCTCAATGATCGCTGCGCCACCATTGGGTTTTGGTGTTTTTTTTAACTAATCCCATACTCAATTTCAAACGAATAGATAGATAAATAATAGGAAATTTAGGGTTTTTAAATTTTTTCATGGGGTTTCAGACAATATAAGGGAGGGTCGTAATTACACTTTTTGTCGTATCTCGTCTCGTTCACCCCAAAATATTTTTACGAGTGAGTGAGTGGTGGGAAGTGGGCTTTACAATTCAAATTTAGTGAATATTAAAATTTTTGGTGGAAGTAAGGTGTTAGTTAAGAGTCAGGGCCGCTAAAACTTATTATTCGTCTCTTTAACAAGGCATTTCTTCAACACATAACGTACTTTTGATATTGAAAGATAAAAGTACAGTCCAAAAAGTTTAGTTTTACCGGAGTTTTTACTGTGAAATTTTTTCGACCAATATTAATGGAATACCTCGCTGAACTGACTCATTACGTGTTTAATTTTTGTAGTTGTTACTTAATGAAAAAAACAATATATTGTAAGGGTTAGACTTTGCTCCAAACCAGAATGCACAGAAAATAGCAAAAATTATTTCAAGGACAAGCTTTCACACCATAAAAATTACATTCAGATAATTTTCCATCAATTTTAACATATTTTTTACCTTCTTTTACTCAGGATTCTTGGTAACTTTTATTAAGCTCAACTTAATACTATTTATGAAAAAAGTAGGATTCAATAGGACTGATTTAATTATTTTTGTTAAAACTTCCTAACTAAGCAATAATGTTTCCATTTTAGGCATAAATTATAATGTTTAGCGATTTCCACATTTTAAAAAACTCCTTTTTTGCTGTATTTTTATCTTATTAGCGTCCTTATTTACTCTTTATAACAATATTGTAGTTTTCCCATAAAATTAAAGATGATGAGCACATTATCTTTAGCATATTTTTATAGGTACTCAAACGTTTCACTTTTATGTAATCTAAACAAATAGTTTTATGCAAAAATAATTGAACATTGGAAAAACATTAAGGTGATAGGTACGAAAGAAAATGCTGGAAGTGAGCTCATGAAGGCAGTGGTTACCCGTCTTTATGACGGGTTTGGACCTTCTTTTGAAGGGGAACAAAACATTTTTAGAGGACTTCATGTAAACACTTACTTTTTTACGTATTCACGCGCAAGGAAGCAAAGATATTGCTACCAAGAATGAAAATCGTCGTAAAAAAATCATTTAGCTAAGCTAATATTCGAACTCTTATTATCTCCCTATTGCCGGTCTCCCTATCCATTGATTGTTACTCAATGTATCTATCAGAACAGCTGATCGGCATTGTAGATCCGAGTTCAAATCCCAACTAAGCCTCGTGATTTTTTTCAGGGCTATTTTCACCCTTTGCGGCAAATTTTTAGCCGTATTTGTGAGAAAGGGTTGCTTTCAAACGCACGAAAACGCTGGAGCGCCTTGAAATAAAGATGCTTGGAAGGTCTTAAGATTTCGCATCGAGCCCGATGACCACCTGTGCTCTCAGGACGCAGACACCCACTCCTCCTCCTGACCTCACCCATATCTTTCAGCCCTGCCTCTCAATGGGTTACACACTCTCGAGTCTATCCTATCGCACGGGAAGGAGGATCTGCCTCTCCGCGGTTAAACCCGGCTGCTAATTCCCCCAGTGAGTCTCTCTCTCTCCTGGCCGGACGCCTTCCTTTGGTCCATTTAGACCAGTTTCCACCCTCGCGCGCCCTTCCCGCTGATGATCACGCCGTGCCGTCCGCAGTGCGCACGAGTGGACCAATCTAGGATAAGGGATTCGCCGCCGCCCGCCTGCCGCCGCGGCGGCTCTGCATTAGGTACTCGAGCCCGTGTGAGGTGAATTTCGTTACGTTCGCGTCTTGTCGATTCGCACTTCTCGGTCGTGGAATTAATACTCGGCTGGATTTGGAGTCCTGATCTGAAGAGTCTTCCTTACATTAATGACATACAAGGAAGCGTCGGGTCACAGTTTTTCGTCTCCCCTATCTCGTGCTCATGGTGGTACTCATTTTCTTGGACATGATGCTTTTAATGCTTTGAAAATTCATCCTCATCATCGTAAGTCAATATACATAAAAATGGCTTGATGCAGCTGTCCTTTTTGCTCTCCTTTCTGCTAGCTATTTTTATTTTCATATTGACTTATTTCTTCTCTTTTACTTCCTTTATTACCTGTTCCATGTAACTCATTCTAGGTTCGTCTCTTGCCCCTTTTCCCGTCCGCCTATCCCATTAGGCCATCATGGCTGATAAAATCAATTAAATTGTCCTGTCTTCCCCTTGGAGTTTATGAAAGACGTATTTTCTCCCACTCTTCGTAGAACATCCTCATAACTTACTCGTTCGATCCATTTTATCTTCATCAATTCGAGCGCCTTCACTTCTCTGATGTTGTCAACGTTCAAGCCTTGCTCCCATGCATTCAAAATAGGTACTCCATATAAAGCATTTAATAATTTTTTTTCAAAACTTCTATGCTTATATTCTTTCTTGCATACTTAGTTTAAATATATTCAAATTCGAAATTGAAATAATTTCAAACATAACCATTCTTCAATAAAAGGAAAAGACTTATGCATTTATCATAAAAGCAAGAAAACGTTTCGTGTAAAATAATGTGTAAATTCTTCATATCGTAAACTTCATGTAGCTCTCATATTGTATTTGTGAATAATACACTGTATTTTGATTGAATACTCATTACTTATTAGTGAACCCTTTTTAAAAGATTAACATATAAATATTAATATGCACGTATTCATGCCGTATTTATTCCTCCGTGAGACGTGGCGTGGGTTATTACGATTCCCTGCTAAAAGCAGAACATTGAGAGTTAATGAAAGAGGACGAGTATAATTTTTCGAATATAAGGTGTGTGAATATTAGTAGATTTTATCATTGCAAGGAGGCTCGTAAGAATTTTCAAGCCAAAGCCAATGTTGAGGTGTTCATTGAACACCTGTTAAAAAGTGATTGAACAGTGTTGATTGAACACTATTCAATCACTTTTTTCCATTTTACATCAGCAATCAGTAGGAGTACAGTAACACATAAAGCGCTGACCCTAAACCATAAAATATTTATTGTTTTTTTTAATGATACTGATTTTATTTAGTTTCACTTTTGTGGCTTGCGGGAGCATACGGCTCGAGATTTTTAAAAATGGCAATGTTAGCACTCATATTCTGCTCTGAAAGTCATTTCACAAGCTTGAAGGTACGAGGCACGCTAAAGTATACTTTTTTAAATTAAGGGGAATGAGGGAGTCACGCAAGAGCTGAGAATAATTTAAAGGTGATGCATGCACGATGCATAAAATGCATCACTATGAGACGGGGCTCCTTCAAAGATAGAATTCGGGACTACAAATTACATTCCCTTGCCAAAAACGAGGGAAAGAACCCCTTGAGAGGTCATATGTGCTGCTGCTTGAGGAAACATTGCGTACAGCGCCGTCCCCAGTGCCAATGGAGTACCTCCCTCTTCAAGCGCCTAAACCCGCTCTCCATTGGTGGTCTGGGGATATCGCTTGAATTTTAAGTCGTTCGGGAGGGAAGGGAGTATTGAAGCTCTGCCCGACCGACCTCCTGTTCCACATCCGGTGGTTCTATCTTCTTCCCAGAGGGTTAAAAATCCTCGATCACGCAGCTCGCGTTTGTAAGAGGAGACGATCAGGTCCGGCGGCTGGGAGGAACTGGTCCAGGCGGCGGCGGAGGACAGGTGATCTTGTCTCTCCAGCCAGGTATCGCGTATTTGTATTCGAGCGACGTAAGCGTCTCCTCGTCTTCATTCTCCTGCGGTCTGCGGTCTCCTCGTCTCCCCTGCCTTTCCATCTCCCCATCTCTCCAACCCTGTTTATCGAAGGGCGGACGGAAGTCGCTTGTCCGGAGTGAATTAATTCAAATCCGTGTTTTTGCAATTAAGATTGTCTTGCGTCCGGAGCAGGCGTTGATGTTGTATCTGAACGAAGTCCACGTTGGGTTGCTTGTAGTGGTGGTGGATATTTTTTTTATTTTTAGGAATTGAAGCACAAGTACCTCCAAAATATCATTTTGATCCCCGCAAATTTATATCTTTGTCCCTTACTCTTCTTTAAAATATCCATTTTATTTCAAATGGATATTTTATTTTTGCCGGGGCATAGACTTCATTTTCGAAAAAAATGTTCATTCAGTGATTTTTTTACTGCATGGCAAAGGAATTAAGGTATCTTCTATTATGTTTTTCGCGAATTTTAGTCGCAGAATTTTAGTCACAAAGCAATTAATTTTGCAAATGAAAAGTACTTTAATCACGATTATATCAACCACTTTCTCATCCCATTCTCAAAGAAATAAATTATTAAATTTTAAAATTGGCAATATGGGGTGCAAACAACTATGCTCATGAATTTTTAAATAAATGTTTTCTCAATTGTTGTTAAATATATTTATCCTTAATTCTGTAGACTGCAGCCACAAATCTCTAAGAATTTCATGAATTTTAATATTTTGTCATTCCCTATTTTCCCATCCCTTGAACAATTTAAAATGCAGACATCACGATGGCGGAATCTGAATGAAGAGCATTCCTTTCATTTTTATAAAGTATTACGTTTCTGTCCAGTCTGCGCTTTTATATGCAAATTTCAATGCAAAGTTATTTTTTCTCTCATGGTTCCTTTGTGATTTTTTTCAACCGCGAAACGATTTCGCCTGGCCATGGCCTTTTCCGATCTTTTGAAATTCAATGCAGGTGGTTTTAGGTGGTATATTTTTTTCCTGAACGAAGAGGTGGAATGAGACGCGATATTGGTTATTCATGCAGATTTCGTCCACAACTACCACCACAACTGTGGGTCAAAACTCATGACGAATGCGTGTCTTGTGCTCATTGAAATTTATTCGTTGTTCTATAAAATATAATTGCACATATTGGTACGACAGATTCCTAACACGGCTTATCGCACGAGGACTAAAATTATTTTGGCTTGGTTGTGATTTATTGTTATAATTAATGAATTCATTACAATCGCAAAAAGTTCGGCTTTTCAATCATTCAAGCCAAGTGCTATAAACCTTTTCGTAACGTAAACTTAGCAGTAGCAACCTAAGTAAATTAAGTAACCTAGTAGTAGACTTAGAACATGAATCTGAAGGGCAGTATATATACCTTGAAGTATATTGAAATGAGTACTGGGATAATATGAATTTAGCTCCTCACCGAAAACCATATCTTAAACTACAGAGATTTAAAATGCCAAACTTTTAATTTTGGCAAATTTTTGTTCCCGATTTCTATAACAGAATAACTAGTAAATAGCCTTTTATTTCATTGATAAAGCAGACTTTGGAAATTACGAGCAAGACGCCCCAATATCAAGTCAAATTCGTTAATTTTATTTTTATGTTCAGTTGTTGACATCGTCTTGTGGTCATTTTTATGCCGTTATAAAGTACTTTATTGCCATGAAAAAAACCATTAACAACGAGATGCTGTGTTATTGTTGTATGGTCCTCTGTATGTGTTTTAAATGGATGGCTGCAATATTGTTCAATTATTGCATGTAAATATTTCAAGTGAAACAAATTCCCGGATAAAATAATTACATTAATGCATTAAATTTAGACGCTTCAGGTTGTATTACCCTGAGAATGTAGTAGGTATTAACTCAGAGTGAATAAATAATATTAGATAATTATAATATGCATGATGATATATTTGTCTTTGAAAGTCATATAAAGGAAGTATTTTTGAACAAGCGGATGGGGGCACTAAATTCAAGGCCCTAGCTTAGTTTCACTCGCGTCACTTCCTTGCGAAACGCGTCGCAGTTTACCAGACAGACTAGAAGTATATTATTCCCCATCCTCCCCGAGTCGACACATTAATTTGTCTTGCTCCTCGCGACGCAACGGTGCCTACCTGACGGCATCGCGACGGAAACCGACGTGAGCAGAGCAGCGTCTAAAATGGATCGCGGACATTGGAGTCAAAGAAGCCAGCAGGGGTGATGCGAAGTTTTTTCTTTACCACGGGGCGATCGCGAATTCCTGGTCCCTACTCATCAACGTGGAGATGAGAGAATGAGGTCATCAGGGTTTTAGGGGAACTAAATGAGATGCATATGCTGCTTCGCATAACATCGGCGTTCAGACCAGACGGGGACCTTTTTTTAAAGGATAAAAAACGCGATCTTGTCGCCTATCCTCTATCGCCATGCGTTATCATGCTGCGAAATGTGTTCCCTCTCCATTTGTTGGTTAAAGTGGAGTTTCTACCTCGGAAAGTTTTGAAATTGTAAAAATATTCTAGTAGACAGATAAGTGAATGTTTTAGTTTTCTTTAGATTTAAATTTGGATTGCAAAGTATATTTTAAAAGTATCGTAGGCATTTTTAGAGTTAATTTGAATTGAAAATGGCAGTCCAGTTTTGTCCGGGGATACAGGTCGGGATAAAATACCCAATGTAAACTAACCTAAAATAGTAGAATACATTAATAATATTTTCTCCTTCGCCCTAAGGTTGTTGAGCGTCCAAATGTCATCTTTCCATTGACAGTCTGAACACTCTCTACGGCTATTACTGCTCCACTACGGCTCTCACAGTCAGAGCTTAAAGAACGTTCTCATTGGTGATAAGCACCACTTGTTTCTTTCACTCATCATATAAGTATTTTATTTCTCTGTGGTCTGTTTTTATAGCACAATCACATGTAACAATCAGCCTTTGTTACGCTGCAGCGAATACCACAAGCCTACGGCAAAGCGCCCGAGGCCGACGGCAAAGACAAGAGTTCATGATCAATATAAAAGTTTTAAACTTTATCATAGAAGAAAAAGATTAGACAACCATCTTTGTATGTTTAGCCCTCACTAATATGTGAAAATTCGGTAATATAAGTGTAGGTATTGGTTGAAGTAAACATTTAACTTCGTTATTTCTAAGAGTCACATTACTTTTCTCTAAGCTGAATCTTCAGCCAAGCAAACCTTGAGATTTACTGTGTTATCCAAACATTATCGAACGGAGAAAAGACAGAAATGTATGGAATACTCAAGCAAGCCGTATGAAAAATTTTCATTTCAGCACTGCACGTTTGAAGAACATAAAACGCGCTCCAAATATTCTTGTCGCCATTACTGAAGTGGCGAGAGAGTATGTGAATGAAGGATCGTTTTTTGTGAGCAAAGAGGGAATGGCGCGCCGTGTCGTCGACATATTGAGATACTTTGCCCCTCTCGTACGTTTCACACGATGGGATGGGGTCAATCATTTTATTTGGGCTGGGGTCTTTGGCTAACTTTGCGGGCAGGCAGGGGCGTATCATAACGATGGGGGATGGGAATTCAAAGGTAATGGTGATGATGTTGAGGGAGGGGCAGCGGGCCAAAAAAATAGGGATATTGGGTTGGGGAGCGTGGATAATTCGGCCGCAGGAGGGGCAGAGCGGGGCCCGTCACGCAAAGGATGGGGAAGACATCAATCAGCCACAGTCCAGCCTGGGAGATAAGGTGGTGAGGTTACGAGGAGAGAATTAATATTCTATACGAAATGCTCAATGAAAGTTTGTACATTATGGGTGGTTATAATGTAACTTTTTTCGAATTTCAAATATCGGCACGCCGCAAAATATATCCTATACTACCAACAAAACGAAAATTTTGCAACATCATATGATTTTCTACGCTGGCGCTGAGGCCGTACATTTAAAAGACAACTTTTCTTTGTTACTATTAAATAATAGTACTTTTAACTTCCACCGCTATACACGACGCAATTTTGACTGCGCTTTCTTACAAGGCCGTTTTACACGGAGCACGGAATTGCGCAGGTTAGAGCTGTATTAATTTCTATAATGGCGTGGAATTGCGCGAATGCGTGAACGAAATTAGAACAAGGGCTATTTTTCCGTCTCGCATCCCTGCATTATCGCATGTGTTCTAGCAATCCACCGCTATACACGACGCAACTTTGACTGCGCCTTCGTGCGTGTACGTGTACGTGCCCCGTGTAAAACGGCCTCAAGGGTTAAACCCTTCGGATATATATTCGTCCTAACAGAATAGTCGTGGAGATTTTTTGCACCGTCAATAATTTTGGCTAATGCAAGCAAGTGTCATTTCACTCTTCTGTACATGCGTGTGGCAGCCCGTTGGCCGTGTGCAGAATTTATCGGGTGATCTGGCCGTGAGAACTCGGAAAAGGGTGCTTAAATAAAATTCTTCCTAAGGAAATCGGACATTTATGTTAATTCTCCGGGAAGGGGATAAATGAATGAACGCAACAGGAATAAAGGGCGAGTATTTTTAATTTGAGAACATGCACGCCGGGTTGTCACATCAAAATACCTGGAAAATAATGCTGCTCACTGTTAGAGGAGTGGAACTTGAGAAAGTGTTTGTAGTAATGGAGATGTGAGGTAGGTAATCAGGTGTAGGTATTATTTTTTTCTCATTTCCATTTAAAATGAGCGTGAAAGTTATTACTGCGGCCGGCATAAATTTTAAACGTATTGCGTCGGGGGATATATTCGTGTCTGCCTGAGTTAAGCGTTTATTCCCCTCTTTTTTCACATTCTGGATTTAAATTTGACGAATTTTACGGCACAAAGCCTTAATGTTCCGTCATTAATTCATTAGCCTGAAAATTTATTGCTTCCTCCTCTATGTTTTATCATAAACGTATGATTGCGTAGATAATCGCAGTAGTAGTGGCGTGAATGATCCTTGTGTAGAATGCAAGTTATAAAATTTGGGGTAGGTTGCGTAAGTAAAGCAGGTGTTTTGGAGGTAATATTTTTTTTGTAGTTTGGCTAAAAATAATATTGAGTAAATATTTACAAAATCGAAGTTGTTTTCAAGATGACGTTTAGTGGCCTATGCTGTGCAGAATCCTCAAGTAGAACTATTAATAAAAACTGTGATAAACGAGGTTAGATGTTTATTGGTGATATCTTAGGGGTCTGCGCTTGACTAGGAGGAAGTCGACCTTTTTCTCCATTCTTCGAAATGAATTAATCTCATTTATTTGGAAATCATGCCACGGTGTTTTTTATTTGCATGAGAGAAAAAAACAATTAATGGCTGCATTTAAAAAATTAATCAGTATACAACATGAAAAAAGACGAACACGCCAAGTGGTCAACATAGTTGCTTGAGTGAAGACTAACCTTCACCTTCAAGCAGTGCGTGGCATATACGGTTCGCAAAATGGGCGAATGGGTACAAATAGCAGTAAAAAATGACGTTTTGCGTGGTAACTCAGTGCAGTATCATTCTGCTATATCTCTTCGTGTAGGCACCTACGTATCTCATTTACTGTTGAGCACGCGTTACGCTCACTTAGCAATCATCGCGTGCTTTACAACGAGCATTGCTCATTAGGCTGCATTCTGCTTTCGCAAGGCAAGGCAAATAGTCTTGAAATTCATTCTAGGGAACGCACGTGGTAGATGCGGCGCCTAGTCTGGGAATAACTTGTGCATTGCCTTGTATTCATGTCAGAATTCGCCATCCATGGAACATTTACAGCATTCCACTTGCACGCCATAACTGTCACATTGATCTTGGGAAAGATAATGGGCACCAGAATGAGGGAAGAATTTCCTGTAAGCAAGAAGGATGGAGTTCTATTTTCCTGCTGAGTATTCCTCTTGAATTGCTGTTTTGAGATGTGTCGCTGTCTCGAATGTCAAGCGAGCCATTTTCATCTAGTCTTCTGTTTTTTTGTGATTATCTGAGACCTTATCTGATTGCTAATTATGGAATAATATAGAGCTGGTTCAGTTCCAGCAGGTACTTTTCTTGGGTAATGTTGCTAGGGCGATGCAGAATATGTCCTACATGATTTTAATTAAAGGAAGTTCCAATACTGTTGTTCGTACTTCAGTGCTACCAAAGAATATTGTGCCAAATAATGCATTGGTCGTAGCATTTTAGCGATGATGTATCAGCATCACAGTACTTCGCTTTATAATGTTTATAAACCAGGTTTTGAACTCATTTCTTAATGTAAAATACTCAGTTTTTGTTTCCAGACTACAATATTTCATAATTACCAGTTACCAATAAGCACGGCCAGTTCTTGACTGGCTGAAGCTACTAACATAATATGTTAAGTGATCGCAATCTTGGGGTGCTGGTAATTGTTTGTGGGGAATAAGGGGCAGTACCTTCCTATAATTGACTTTCAGCAACTCTCTCATTCGAATTTATTAGAATAGGTATCTTCTCGGCCTTGTGTATGTTCCAACATGCGCTCTGAGCTGCTGCGTGACCATTAAATGTGATAATTACCTAAGAAGAGTAAGCACATGGAATTAGCAGGTATGGTTGACTGAGGTAAAATAATAGCGGCCATAAATCGCTTGAGAACATTATATTTCATTTACATGTGGATTACAAGTATATTATTATAAGAATAATACATATTAAGAGAAGAGTTAGCTCATAGATATTGCAGGTGTGATTGAATGGGGGTAAATCAAAGCAGCTATATCTCGCCTGAAAATATAACATTTCATTGACACGGAGATTGAAAGTATATTATATTATTTCGGGTAATTAATCTTAGATAATTTTGGCCTGCGCATATTGTAAAGTAATTAATAAAATCCAGGCAACATACAAAAACTCACGGAATTTAAAATTCATTAATAGGCTTTTACTTCTGAAAATAGTGTATTCCCTAAGTCTTTTAGTATTCACGTGCCAAATGGAAAACTTGGATCACGGAATTAAAACTCTGCAGTGCCATTACGTTGCCTTAAGCCCTTTGGAGGGATTATTTCTATTTTTTTGGTGACTTAATGAGAGCTTATTTTTTCTCTGAGGAAACAAGGTTATGCTTTCTTCAAGAAACGGATTTCGAAAACTGCTTTGAATTTTTTTGCTCGGAATAAAAAACTTGAGGTGAAGGGTCTTCAAAAACTGCGACATTTTTGGCGCACGGAGGAAGCCACCACAAAAGATGCATATAAATATAGGTACTATCTCAGTGAAACTTGGGAGGCGGTTGTGGCTGTAATAGAATTTTCTTTTTTCGGCAGAGATGTTGAAGGGATGTGACTTTTGCATCCTTGAGTTTTAGCGCTCGTCTGTCACCCGGCACTCGTTTGTAATTTCTTTCAGCTTGACAATGAGTGGAGACATCTCGCGGGGGGGGGGGGGGGGGGGAAACACGTTATCCCAGTCGGCGTGACGAGTTTTCCTTCGCCTCACAGGGTCGGATGCTTCGCGAGCGCATTTGGAAACACGGAAGAAATCTGGTCTGAAACCCTTCTTCGAGAGAATAAGCTCGTATCCACATATACCTTGAACTTGTAAGTTTTCCACTCTTTAAGTTTGTTTTCTCCTTTAGTTAGCAAGTCTTTGTCAAGCATAACGTCGTAAGAGATTCGATTTTGTGCCTACCTTACGAGGCCCGTGTTGACATCTCAGCGGCTTTATGCAGCAATTCACATATTTTCTCGAATTTCCTGTGAAGGGTGCAATAGCTTGTTAGGAACTTACGTCCTAGATTTTCGTGGGGGGCGAGAACCTATGTAATTTTATTGTATTCTAATGAATGATAAAATGAACGATTTTTCTCATAATAACCGTTAATGATTCTAAATAATAAACTTTATTCTTTGTTCCAAGCATTAGGTTGACATAAATAAAAGGCCGGAGGAGCGCTACCACTTAATCGTACCAACCTTCGATTTGAATGTATGAGTAAAACTGATTTATTTATTTGTTTATTTATTTCAAAAGCTCACATACAGCAATTGTTGCCAATTTACAGTAGCGCAATAACAAGTTAATAAATAATATACAACAAGAAACAAAATACATATAATGTAACGGGAATCAAGTCTACCTAAAATATGCTGAGAATCAAGTACATAAAATATAACGAGAATCAAAACCTCGAAATTAAATAACACAAGTACATAAAGCTAAAGAAAATTGTAGCAGTGGTAATAAATGGGAAGTGTTGTTATTGATACTCAGAGAGGAAAGATAGAGCCAGGTTAGTAAAGACTTTCGGGGATAGGGAAAAGGGATCAATACTCGGAGGAAGGGAATTAAGAAGTGAGGGAAGGTGGAAAAAAAGTGAGCGTTGAATGAGTGATAATCTGGGAACTGGTGTGTGGAGCAGTGAGTGGGTGCGCGTAGGGCGGGAGGGTACTCGGAAATTAAGAAAAGAAAGGAGTTTTGGACAGACTGTGATCGAGTTGAGGATATCGTAGATAAATTTAAAGTCACAAGTTTACATTTAAAACATTTAACACATTTAAAGTTTCAAGGCGTACAGAAGGAAATGGTATAGAAAGCCTGTAAATCGCTGTATCGCTGTAAATGTAGCATCTTTCGCATATGTCTGAAAGTTTTCCTGTCCTATATGGGGTTCAAAGGTACGAATTCGGTCCTCGTTGAAAATAAAATATTTTTTTCTCCAGAGCAGCCTGCAACTCTCTCAAATAGGTTGATATATGAATATTTTATATTCCGATTATCTCTTCCGGTAGTCTAGTGGCTAGGACGCTATGCTACCGATGAAATAATCCAGGTGAAGACATCGAGAATCCCAAATCAAAATCTTCAAGAAGCAAAGAGGTGGCGCGGAAAAGAAACTACTCCCCCTACCCTGAATTTATAAAATTCACCCACCTGTGACTTAGTGTGGGGTGAACTCTACCCTTACCCATTAAAACTGCCCTTCGGGTTGAATCGTTGAGTGGATGTGTGAGTGAGCCCCTTATGCCTTCAATGAGAGTAAATTTTCGCAGGGAGGCGGATGCGGTGGCCAGGATATCGCGACGTATTAAAGTTCAAACTTTAAAGTGAGCATCTTCCTCGCCGCGAATGCCTTTTCCGGCCAGATCTAATTTCGCGGTTTCACGCACACGCCGAGACACGTGTGTTCTCTCTCTCGAATGAGGACGGCCGTTTTTTCAACTTCGAGAGCACTGAGTGCCACTCTGTATCCTCTTAAGAGTGCCCCGAGTCTAAAGCAGGTAAGGTTGGAATCGCAAGGGGAGTTGAAGTGAGTCCTCAACCCGATGAGTGCCCGCTCCCTCGGAAATTAATGGTAAACCTCTTGATTCGTTCTGGCGAATCATCCACCCCCGTCTGTGAGAATTACTTTGTGCGGAATTAGTAGATTTTATCTCATAATACTTTGTGCGCATCCAATATTTGAAGTAAGCATCGATGTATTGGGTCTAAGAAGGAGAACAGAATTATTGCCACCTGTTGGCGTAAGGGTACTAGTTCCCACGAATCAAATATTTACACTGTAGTACATTTTTTTCGTGATAGGGGGGGAGGAGATTAGACATTACCCCTAGAAATCAAAAATACCTGCCGATGAGTGCCAAGCATTTGAATAACCTGTCTGAAAATCAAATTATTATCACGTAGTGTATGAAAATATATATATATATATTGATTGATTACTTATGATTTGAGTGCTGGGTTCCCTCCATTAGTATCAATTTTATATTATGAAATGCTTTACTAAATATTTTTCACTGCGTCATCAATCATTTATTTTATGTAAAAATTATAAAGTGTGTGTCCATTTATATCGGAATCTGTTATCTGTTTTTGTTACTGAGATCAAATGAAATGGATGGCGTGAAGAGATACAGTTGAAATGCAGGAAACAATATCTTTGGATATCATTTTAGATTTGAAATTTTATCGTATTGAGGTTGGAAATATATATGTTCGGAAGGTCCTTTACTGTTATCTAACTACATGGACTGAATGGATTTAATAATTTTAATTATAGTATTTTTAAACACTTTGATATATTTTTATTTTAAAATTCATGAAAATGAAAGTTTGAATTAAAAAAATTAATATCCAATTATAATTAAAATTGAATTACGCTTGGAATTTGTGTAGATAATGTGAGCCCCGTGATCTGTTATGGATCAATGATACTCTACCAGTGTTCGTTTTTTTTTCTAGGTTTTTATGCATGATATTTGCGCAGTTTTTTTTTACGATTATCTGTTTATTCTAAAGCTTTGTACTATACATAATTCATATTTGTTATTACTCATAGCTTTCTTCCTTTTTAATAACATTGTAATCATGTGAATAAATGGGTATGTCTAAACGTGAATTTTGAGGTGTGTCTAATTTTAATTCGTATGTATTTCCTCATTGAATTTAAACAGTCTAGACTTTCTTAAATTTAATTTTTATATTTTCTAAAATCTAGATAAAGATATAAGCAACATAATTATTTTCCATTATTTTCATGTATTTTAAGTACCTCCCATAGGAATAGGCGCCACCCTCAAAGATTTAGGAGAGTGATTAAATTTAAAATGTAATAAAGGATATCCCAACGAGCAGCATCATGTAGAGTGAAATTATGATCGAATTTTTTTGAATGAAATTGATATTTCACCGAACCTGCCCCTTACGAAAGATGGTGATAAGGCCTCGAAATGTCGTTCCATCTAACGTACTGTGTATTCCACTCAAGTCCTTCCCTTAAAAGTTAGGGGTCAGGTTGCCTCCGTATTTTTTTTTCTGTGTGGATTAAGGAATTACCTTCAACATATATTTTAATAGTACTTTAAGTTACTGCTGGTGGTCCTTCCCAATTAACACAAATTTAAACAATTTATTTTTAAGCGTTGAAGTATTTATGGTTCAATAAGTAATATATGAAATAATGTTTAATATTTAATGCAGGGGACTAACAGAGAACCCAAGCCAGATGGATTGCTCACCCTGAATTATTTGCTAATCGAAGAGTGTAAGGTCTTCAATCAAATTTTACTACCAAAGAATGAATTTGGTATCAGTTTCAAAGTATTTATTAACAAAACTCATCTTTAAATGTTCTTTCTTGGGCTTTGCTTGTTGAAGAAATTTATATCCCTCCGGATCCTCATCGGCAGTTCAGTGTGTTTGCGTTGTGCACTCTAAATCATTTATTTTGACATCGTTTTAAATTTCATTTTTCCAAAATATTTCTGTACGCAAAATTTCCTCTCATCCCAGAATGTGTGAATTTCACGGGGTCTGATGTGATCATCCATCATGTCATCCATCGTCATCAGGGCTTTGACCATCACGTCGTCCATCGAAACGTCGGCAGAGATGGAGAACCTCATCCGGTGGGAAACCCGAAACAACTTCAACATCAAGGAAAGATGGTTTACTAGTTTTCAGGTGTACTGAAAATAACTGAATATTAAATACAGTGCTTATATTGAGTCGGTTGACTGACTTCATCAGTCGTGAATATTAGGCTTAGCATCAGAATGCCTTTCTCATCCACAAGGCCTGGTAATTAAGGTCAAGAAAAGATGGTCTACGAGTTATCAGGTGTCGAGAGGGAAGGAAATTGCCGCAAAATCTAGTTTTACCGACCTGGAATCCTCTGGGGGAAATGCATTACGGCGCAAGGGATGCGGGATGGCGAGAAAGTTGGTGGGACGTCAGCTTTCCTTTCGTCGCTCATTTTTATTCTCGTCGTGTCGTTTCGTAGCAGGATGCGGCGATATGATGTGCATATGCTGCATTTCCTCCCGCGTGGAAACTTGATTCTGGGAAACATCTATTCTGTTACACGGGGAAAATGAATGGTCCATTTATGGGCTTTCGCACGAAAAATTCCCTCGTTGGATGTTTCACTCGATTTCTATCTCGGAGAATTATTTTCAACGCTAACCTCCAAACTTTTCCTCGTCCCAAATTTGCAAGGAAACTATTTTGGTTTAGTTTTAGTTACGGAGGGCTTACGCCAATAAAAAAATATTTTTTCATTGTTCTACTCGAGTGAAATTGCAGATTTTGCCTAAATTCATTTGGAAATTTTTTTTATCATCTAAAATTGCATTTCAACCTACTATTTCTGCTAGACGCTGCGTCATATTAAAAACATTTTCCTTTGGGTATTTTTATTACGTTAATTTCATGTAACTACGTTAGGGTGAATATGTCCATGACTTTTCTTTGTTTGTTGTATAACATTTCCGTGAATGACTCCCCATTGTACCCCTTTTCATTTTTAAATTTATTTTTCATTGTCATTTCTTGTCGTGCTGTCATCGGACATTATTATTTCGAGGAATATTCGTAGCAAAAAATCCTTGTGCCTGTAGACGCTACGTTAGGATTTTGCTGTAAATTATAACAAAGGCTCGCCTATTTATTGCATGTTAAATGTGTCTATAAGAGATTTCTTCCAATTTTTGTACGTTACTTTTTGTGTGGAAAACACAACGCCAAATCCCTTTTTGGATTGTACCAGATTAAGTGAGTAAATACGAATATTCAGTGGATGTGTTTACAAATGTGACACAACGGTGCGGCGTGAAATGGCAAGCGTTAAATCAACTAGTAATTTTGTATAAGCTATAGTAATGAATCCGAGTAAGTCATGTATGGTGTTAAAACTGTTATCATAGGTATCAGAGCTAAGTTGCTGCATAAAATTTTTGTGTATCTCCTTTGTCTGTGGTATTAAATAACATTTTTAAATATTCTTTACGTTTCACCGACATTAAATAGTGCTTGGTTAAAGAGTTGTCTTCCGTTATGTGACAATTTATAGATTTTTGAAATTCTTTCCGCCTTGGATGATTTTCAAAACTTTGATCTTGGTAAGTAATATTTTTAGGAAAATTGAATTTTCCTCTCTCATATTTTTCATCGCTTAAATGTTGGTGCTAAGTTTTTACTACAGCGGTCTTATTTAATTTAATGTTTGGTGAAAATGAATCGCTCTTTACGATAGTCAAGTAAGAAATAGAACTAAAACAAAACTAACTATAAGTTTTTCTGTCTCAGGAAATTCTATCTCATATCTTCGTTTGCTTGAGGGATATACTTTATTCATTCTGCGCTCTCGCAGAAAGTCCAAGTGTTGGATGAGAGTATCTTTATCTCTTTAGTTATCTCTCACAACGCGTGTTGAATTTTTGCTGTTAGATCATGTTGCATTAATGTCGCTACGAAACCTTATTCCTGTTCATGAAGAGTTGACAACCAATTGTTCTCTTTTTGAGTACACGTGGTAAAGCCCAACTTTATGAAACATATTATTATTTTCCTCGCGCGTAATCAATACTTTTTTCCTGGGAAATAAAATATAAGTAAATTACGTTGTACAATATTAGCAGGCAGGAACTAAAATTATTTTTCCGTATTAATTTGTGACCTGAATTTGTAATTGTGGAATGAGCAATGACGGAAAAATTGCCACTGATGTCTCAGACAGATTAAGACACCGCATTGAAGAAAAGAGTAATTCTCACATTTTAGAGTAATTACCCATACCAATCTCTCATCGATGCATCCTCTTATATTTAAAGTAATCATGCCACCTAGCTAAGGCTTGGTTGTGCATAGAATAGAGCTGCAAGTAGTCGTCTGGAAATATAGATAGCAGATAAAAATATTGATTAACTACCGCTTTTAATTCTTTTATGTGGCAGATTATTTACCAGTTTTACTGATTACCCTCATCAGTCACTATTTCCCATTTCCATTCCATCTCAAGTTCTGTTTGGCACATGTATTGCCGCAAAATATTGTCGCTAGAATTACCGTTGGATTCATAATTATTACTGTTATGAGATATATCCATTGTTTGAGAGTTAAACTGATTAAAAAATCGGTCCTCCGTCGGTATCTCGTTATGATGAAAAATAAACCCCAGTGCAAAGGATGCAAAGGGGTGCAACTTCTACGAGAAGGCCAATTCACTGAAACGCCAGCCTCAACGTCAACCGTAATTTGATTAATTTACATCGTTATGCTTATTGTAATCGGGTGTATAACCTCTTCTGAGCCATGAGTCTCTGAGCTGTTTTATATATTTTTCAGGCTCCTTTCATAATCAGAGTGGATGGAAAATACCTGTATAACATCGCAGTGAAATTTGAAAGAAATATATCTTAACAAATATTTTACGGTATGGTACACATGTGTGCACCTTTGGATTTTACAACAATATTTTTAGCCATTGCAATAATACAAAGATATTATTCTCATTCACACTTCTTGGTCCGATACCCTTTGCATTTGACTAGCCCTGGAGGCCGGCCATTTTTTTTTTATTTTTACGCAGAAGCTACAAGTATACCATTAAACTCACAACTCCAGAACTAATGCATGTTTGTTGTATGAGCATACACGCGTTTTTATAATGAACATATATATTAACCCTTTACTGCCAGCCCATTTCAGGTGGGATGTACGAAGACTGCCAAGGCTATTTTCCGGAATTAGCTACATTTCAGATTTTAAAATTTTTCAGCTAAGTACTTAATTTTATTTAATTCGTCTAGATTTTGTTCCCAATTCTTAAGATATATTCACATCTTATAACCATAGATAGATTATGGGGGTTTACATAAATTACAGCCGTTGAAAAGGCCACAATCATGAAAAAAGTGCGATAATTCGGGCCGATAAATCGACCCCTGGCAGTTTTCGCTTAACCAGCGAGGGCCGATATATCGGCCCGGTGGCAATAAAAGGGTTAATGCATATGTTTTATTTATTCTTTGCAAGAATAATAACTTGGTCGAACAGTCCAAGATAATTCTGTAGAGGGCAGTGACAAACCATAATACAAAAACACGTAAAAATACGTGACCGGACCACTACCGCTGGATGAGGAAACACGTAATTTTACGTGGACGGGTCACAATGTGTTAAGAATACTTTATTATCATTCATTATTTTATATTGATGTAATCTTTAGAAACATTATTTATTATTTTTAAACAACTAAATGCATAGCTTAATGAAAACACTAGACGACGAACACTCATCTTGCTTGCCGTTGTGTCATCCGTTATGTTTTACGAATGCAATACAAAACACAAGTGGCATGTAATGGCAGAATCGTGTACTTCAAGGTACAAATAAGTTGGGCGGTGGGTTTAAATGACAATAATTCACACTTAAAAGATTATAATAATAAAAACGTGGAGGAACACGTGTGTGTACCTTGGGTCTGGAGAGGTTAAGCCGCTCGCTCGTCTCAGAGTCAACCACAAAACAATCCCCTTCTAGAGGGTCTGCTCCACTCTTATTTCTCTCAGGTTACTAGAATATATACATGTTGAAGGGTTCACTTTTTTTCGTGGCATTCAACCGATTTTGGTGGGTAAACATGAAAGACGAAGTACCGGTTTTATTATAATTATTCTCATTACACACAAATCCAAAATTATGTATTTTATATTCTTTTAGCATAGCGTTGATTTTATTACGATAAAATATAGCCTAAACCTTATTAGAAGAGCAATTATATAGTCACTGATTGCGGCTAAGTGGCATAAGCATTGTTTGAAAGTCAAAATTGCTGAATAATTAATCCTTAACGAGGCATCTCTATAACTATAACATAATTATATCAAAGCTATATGTATATAAACCCTAGGGTGAAAGATTAGCCTATCCATAATTGCCAATGTACTGAAAAGCTTGACTCGATGCTGGCCGTAAGTCCCTGAGCGTATGTTGCTTTTGCGTTGTTATGTTGTTTGTAATCGGGTGTTCCACGCTGTCTACTCCACTCATCTATTTTGCAGGTAATGAGTGCAATGTATAATTATGGAAGCGCTCCCTTTTTACCATGGTTTTCCACCGAAATAGGAGGGTTTATATGAAAAACAATGCAGGGGTACAATAATTGCCTCATCAGCTCTATTTCAAAATATAATCTCATAATTAGTATGGTAAATTTGGTTTTTTATTGCAATGAAATACAATCAGTCCTTTGCTAGCATTGCAATAGGAGGGTTATTCAATCTATTCAATCAAAACATTTTTTTAAAGTTAAAATAGCCAGGAAGTTAATCCCTGACGGACAATTATAAAATAAAATATAAAAACTACATAAGCATAAACCTCGACTGTGATTTAATTCCGCGTAAATAAATTTACGCCATTTCGTTGATTGTAATCATGTGTTTAAGCCGCTTCCTTGTCTCAACGTCCACCCATAAAAAATCCCCTCCTACTGTGCCAACTCCTTTAGTCTTCTCTTTCTCTCTCAGTCACACAAAACTCCCCCTGGGGAAGCGCGTCAGAAATCACGGGCGGAGATAACCCGGGCACATCCCGCAGAAATCAACCCTACCCCCTCCAGTAACGCTTTTGTGTTTTTCGCAAATGACTCGGCTTGAGAGTGTGTGTGAGTGGGAGACTCCAGTGGAGAGGGGGATGAGTGAGTGGGGTGACTTCATCCAAGGGCGGGGCTTGATACCAGAGACAAGTGGAGACCCTCTCATTTGAAAATTTGTGGCGCGATAAATTTTCCTTTCAGGCCTCCACGCGCCCATTGCGAGGCTATTCGGAGGTGGAAATATCCTCGCTGCGTTTTCTGAAGTCTCTCCTGAGCGTTTAATGCTGATTTCCGTCCTTACTATGCGAACTGGTGCCACGTCGCAACCTACCTTTCGGCTCTTCTTTCATCCAAAGCGGGGGTCGGTAACCTTTTCATTGCTATGGGGTATGGATGAATGTGGCATATGAATGAGCACGCCTGTAAGTATTTTCAAGAGATTTGTATTGGTTAAAAAGTATCGTAGAAGAGTGTTTTGCCCTCTAAATTAGTTGATATCCCATTACGTATCTTTAGAGCCAAATTATTTATTTATAGTAGCTTAATGAATGGACTTTTGCGGTTATGGAATCTATGAAAACGAAATTCTATGATTTTATTTTACGCGGATGCTACATATATTTTGGCTGTTTGTTCACCCATAGCTAAGGTCGGTAACCTTTTCATTGCTGTCGACATGAGTCCTCAAAAACCTAGCCTGTTTGTATTTTAAAAAATATCCGTACGTTAAAAATGATCGTACAGGAATGTAATGCATCTTTATGTACTTGTTATTCCATTACATATCTTAAGAGGATGGCTTTCTATCGGGAAAAACTGGTAACTTGGAGCTACCGGGAACATTTTGAAAAAAAACCGAGAGTTAAAAAAAGGAACTTCATTTGTTAATTTAAATTCAAAGCACATCAATCAGAAAACGAGAAGTATTTTATCTAATATTTCATTATTTCTCAGAATTCATATTATCATCAAGTGTTATTTTTTAACTAAACCCAACTAAAACCCAAGCAAATTTCCAAACACTCTGAGTTATGCTCAATCAGATTTCTAAAAATTTTGTATTCAGGCCTCCGCGTGCCCAATGCGAGTCTATTCGGAGGTGTGAAAGTCCTCATTGCGTTTTCTGAAGTCCCTCCTGAGCTTTTAAAGTTGATTTTCTCTCTTGCTATGCGAAATCGATGACACGTCGCACCCTGTATTTCGGTTCTTAGTTCACTCATAGCTGGGGTCGATAATCTTTTAAATGCTGTAAAATGAGTCCTCAAAAAGCACGCTTTTACATATTTTAAAGGCGTATTTATTTGTAAGAAAATATCGGGAAAGAATTTTGTGCACCATTAATTAGTTGCTGTACCATCACGTATCCTTGGGTGGTCTTCTATTAGGAAAAACCAGGAACCTGGAGCTACCGGGAAAATTAGGAAAAATACCCCCAACGTTAAAGAAAGAAGTTCATTTTTTTATTTAAAATCAACGAATATTATTGAAAATAATGAAGAGAAAGTATTTTACCTAAAATTATCTGATTTCTCATAAATTGTTAGGCTCGAGGAAGGAATTATTTTCGCCGAGTTTTCTGAAGTCTCAGCTGAGTCTTAAATATTGATTTCATGCCAGGCTATGCGAACTGATTCCATAGTGCAACGTATACTTCGGCTTTTATTTCGTCCATAGCTGCGGTCGATAACCTTTTCGTAGAGTTATTTGGTGACTTGTCCTCAAATAAACACACCCGTATTTATTTTAAAGAGTTTTCCGTTTGCAAAAAATTATCATAAAAATTATCATTTAAGAATTTTGTGCACCATTAATTAGTTTCTATGCCATCACGTTTCCTTCGTGGATGATATTCTATCAGGAAAAACAGAGAAAAGTTTGGAACTTGAATCTGTGAACATTTCTGTGAACTACCGTGAACATTTCGAAAAAACCGTGGCGTAAAAGAAGTCATCTTGAAAAGAAGTTCATTTCTTAATTTGAAAATAATTAATATCAGTCAACAAGCAAGAGGATGTATTTTATCTAATATTTTCTGATTTCTCAGGAAATGATTGGTTAACATATCACCTTGTGTTATTTATTTCAACTAAAATCTATGGAAATTTCAAAGTTCCTCAAGTTATGCTCACAAATGTTTTTTTAATTTTGCTTTCAGTCCTCCACGCGCCAATATGCGAGGCTGTTTGGAGACGGAAATATTCTCGCCGCGTTTTCTGAAGTTTCACCTGGGGGTTAATGCTGATTTCCTTCGATGCCATACGAGCTGATGCCTCGTCGCAACCTATGTTTCGGCAGTTCGTTGATCCATAGCTGGGGTCGGTGACCTTTTCATTGCTGTGGGACGTGTCCATGAATGAGTACGTCTGCATGTATTTTCAAGAGATTTCTGTTGGTTAAAATGTAACGTAGAAGGGTGTTGTGCACCCTTAATTAGTTGCTTTCCCTTAATGTATCCTTAGAGCCAAGTCTTTTATTTATAGGTATTCAATGAATGGGCTTCGCGGTTATTGAATTTACGAAAATGAAATTCTACGGTTATCATTTAAGTGAATTAATGACAGTAATAATTATATGGGCATCGAGAAAACAGAGAGGTAAAAACCTTGCAGCTCATGATATCCAACTTAATTTCCCCTTTTCAATTAACCACTTCCTGTTTCATCTCTTGACCTGCGGGCAGAGATTAATTATGCTGAATTTGTCTTCCGAAAAAGAAGGTAAACGTGTTTCAATTTTTACACACGGTTTCCTTAACTTGCATCATACACACAACGTTCATAGTTAAATTTATCGACTCATCCATCTATCAGTCTTGCTAGTAATTTATTCAGTGATTATTGCTGATGAGTTTTAGATTCCCTTTTTTGACTTCTCAGGCCATTGAGTAACGCAATGATTAAATATAGATTGAAAATATTAATTATGCCGTATTTGGCCTCCAACAAGGGAGTTAAACATTTTTAAATTTAGGCTTACGGTTTCCTTAACTTGCATCATTTAGAAAACTTATCGACTCTATCGCCTATCAGTCTATCTAGTGATTGATTCAATTATTATAGCTGGTAACGTTTTCACTCCCTCTTTTGATTTCTAAGACCACTGATTAAATGTAAGGCTAAAAATATACCCAGCAAGCCTCGATATACCCAAAAAAAGCCTACCAGTACCATTTCGTACCTTAATGCGACATCAGCTGCAAAAACATATATATCGCTTAGCCTCGCGTAGCTATCTATGCCTTTAGTCTTGCTTCCGCTGGGCAAGATTGAGGTAGAGTCTTTGGCTTCGCTTTATTTTATTCAATTTTTTTACCCGCCATGAGGAGGATAGGGTACGTGCATGTCGAGGTGAGTGTGACCCGTGAGAGGGATGGGGTGAAAGGCAGAGGTTTGTGGAGAAATGGTGGGGATGTATTGCGTCTCGGCGTGCGACCGCCTCTGCCGGAGGTTAAAGACATTATCCACGAATGAAGGGGCATGCAATAAACACTTCACCCAGGCTCGCGCCTCTAATGGGGCCTGAGGTAGGTTAAAAAATACAAAAATGTTCGTGTGAGCAGGGAAGGAGGGATTTTCTCGGCTGTGAGCGTGACCGACGTCTCGGTGGTGTGCAGTCAAAGAGCGCCCACGCCCCCCAAACCCCCGTGTGTTCAACCACGCCCCTCATAACACGTTGTGCCAATCCCTCTATCCCCTCCTTCCACGAGTCCCTGCCCAGTAGGTAGGTTTCCCCAGCCCCGTCCGCCACCCAGGGTTATCAATCCAAACGAATCGTGTATATCAGAGTCCATGGATCTGGTGGTGCCTCTCCTTTCTCCGACTGCGGGGAAAACTTCCCTCTTTCCATGCAACCGTCTACGAGGGTTGCCTGCTATCAGGGAAAACCGGGAACTTCGAGTTACCGGGATCATTTCGGGGAATGCCTCCTTGAGTTTAAGAAAGATTTTCACTTATTCATTTGAAATCAACGAATAGCAATCAATAAGAGACGAGGAAGTATTATATCTAATATTTTTTTTATTTCTCGGAAATTGTAAAGTTGATTCTTCATTGTTTGTTACTTTTTTCGCTAAGAAATATGGTAATTTATAAACACCTCAAGTAATTCTCAACCACAGTAAGAAGAGTAAATATCTTACATTCGTTAATGAAAATATTAGAGGTAAACTACATAATAACATTACTAGTGCTATAAATCAAGTTGTGCGCTTACAAACGAATCGTACGTATCAGTGTCCATGGTTCTGATATCTCGCTCTCCTCCGACTGTGAGGAAAACTCTCTTTCGGCACCAACCTACCAGGGTGGTCTTCTATCAGGGAGAACAGGGAAAAGACGGGAACTTGGAGCTACCGGGAACATTTCGGGAAATGCCTCCTTGAATTAAAGAAAGAGCTCCTCTTCTTAATTTTAAATCAACTAACATCAATCAAAAAACGGGTAGGAAGTATTTTATCGAATATTTTCTGATTTCTCAGAAGTTTTCAAGTTAATGTATCATTTAGTGTTACTTTTTTCAACTAAAATCTTAGAAATTTCTAAGCACCTCAATATTTTCAACCATATTAGGAAAGGAATAGACCTGAAAATATTCGTAGAAAACTACAAATAAACACCATTATTATCTTAAATTAAGCTGACCTTGAAATACTTGAAATCACCCTGAATTTATAGTGAAATGGGGAGTGGAAATAATCTAGGAGTTAATAGGATTACTGGGATATTTTTTCCCTTATAATCTTAAAAAAATAAGAAAACGTAAATGGAACATATGTGCTGATAACATGTTTATTTTGCTATTTATGTGTCACTATGTTACACTTTCATGTAAGTACCTCATTTTATTTCTTTGAGTTGAAATGTTTTACAAAATTAAAATTGAAACTGAATTTATGTACAGTATCACCTGCTGGACACAGCTGAGTATACAGAGCTACCACCTGTATTCATTGATTACGTCCTAAAATTATATTGCTTGCAGCGCAAAGAGTACCAGTGTTCTTTTAAATATTCCAATTATTCATTTGAATTGAATGTTTAGTTAACTCATAAAACTGAATATCAAATTCAACCCCATGTTTTTCTGGCAATTAATTGTAATTTTCCGATTTCATTTAGCACAAAGAACATGTGAAAAATAATTTCGAAATAACCAAATAAAATAAAATCTACTCCCGATAACCGGAAGACACTCCAAATGTTAGTTTTGCAAATGATTGGTCAACCTGCTACCAACCATGCCGACGCACTGACAATCAGATTCCCCATGGCAGTCAGTTTGGGTAGCAGTTAGCCTATCCCACATTTTGCCGCCCCCTCACCGTCAGGTATATGGAAGGAGGAATAAGGTTATTATTTTTTATATTTTTTTCATTTTGCTCTCTCGCTTTCCCGGAACGGGATCCCCCGTCTACGGGAGTTTCCATGCGGATTGCGTCATTTGGAAGTGTTGGAGATAAGCGGACTTCCGCCTTTGCGCGTGCATACGCTCAGTATCTTTCTTTTCGTGATGCGACTCAATTATCTCTTCTTCTTATAACTTCACTTGCCATCTTCTTCTCTAGTCCACTCCCTATATTCATTTACCTTATACGCTCCGGCCTATTTTAGTTTTTTCTCCATCTCTTTGTTCACCTCTATTCGCTATGGATATTCTACCTTCCTTTCCCATTCCACTTCATGACACCTACTCTTGCTTCTGTTGCTTTCTCTAAGAATTTCAAGTTAATCCCTAAAATTTTTGTCTCAGAATTACATTTGTAGTTTCTTTGCTTTTAAAGTTTTTGAGGAATATCTTGTTATGGAAAGAATATGTAATTCGAATCGATCCTTGTGGGGCTGTATTACCGCTGCGTCCTTCTAAGACACTCAATTACTATGGAATGTTTAGTGCGAGACCTGTTTTACGATTTTTGGGGTGGCCACACTTCACTGATTTTGAATAACTTCTTAAGAGATTTTCATTAAAAAATCATTTAAAATGATGGAAAAATGCCTTTCATGGAAAAATGACACTTTTTGACTGACTTATTTTCTTTCAAAACAGTTTTTTTATTTTTTATGGTTCTTGTCATAACCTTTTGCATAATTTTAATTCATAGATGGAATTCTTATATGGTAGCTTATTGGAAGAGACAGGTCACTGCAGATGATTTGTCATTTTCCTCGAATATTTTTTTCCGATATTTTGTTTCATTGATGGCTTTCATTTCTTTTACTGTGTTAATCTAGGCGGTATCTGTGAAATTTTTAATGGCTGCGTCATTCAAAATAAAAGGTTATGCTATATTTTATTATTTGTGTTTTACTCACCTGATTAACTTTCTGGTCATATAAAGTAAATTTTGACTATGTTGAAATAATTATTTAATATATTTCCAAATCAACATGAAAGCATGAAAACGTAAGCCTGAAAAAAATCCCTTGAATTGACGCGAGAAAATTGAAATCGTAAATTATGATGCTGGCTGTAGAAATTCAACTATCAAAACGTTTTTTCTGTCCTAATCTGGGAAAGTATTCAACAGCAACAAAATGAACTTAATCAGCAGATGAACACATCGGAACTAATCTTTCTCTCTTTTCGAGTGTAAAAAATAATTTCATCAAATTATGCGTTGAAAGGATTCTTTGATAAGACCGCGAGGAATTTGTTTCATCGGTGACACACTATCTCGGCATTCCATTGACTGATACAATGGAAAAAGGTGCCGTTCTCGCCGTCAGGTACCAATTTTTTTTTATATGTCCATATAATTTCGCTGGCCTCGCTGTCTACCGTCTAGATTTTGAATGTGATTTCCATCAAATGATAATGTTTGTTATTAATTGGATGAGTTAGGTTGTTTTAGTTTCTGACCAAATCTGCGATAAAGACACATAAGTCTATTTCCCCAATTATTATTTCTGTTTAATTACATTATACAGAATCATCTTTATAATTTCAATATTTTTTTTAAATATCACTTGCTGTAATTTTTAATAGCGATACTCCAAACTGCCTCATATCTTTGCTTATTTTATGTGATTCATTCATGTGGTCATTATATTTTATCCACGTACTAATTTTCGTACGATTTAGCCATTTCTCTAAAAATAGCGCACAAAATGGTTGAGCAGTGGCGGATATATCTCTATAATACCCCGCAGGCCGCCTAAAAGGCGTGTGGCAGGGGGTGTTAAGACACTAGCCGTTTACAGCAAAAAAAAATGAAGTACTGTAACGAGGTTGGTACTAGCGTTTATTAAAGTCCTTTATGGTTCGGGGGAAAAACGAATTCCCATATCTATATCTGGGTCGGCTAAGGGGGCCGCCCCCTTGGATATCCAATTTACACTAGATAGCATTGAAATATTTTCCGGCACCCACTTCTGCTGCAATTTTAGCCCCCCCCTATTAACCCACCCTTGTCCCTATCCTAGATCTGCCACTGTGGTTGAGTAAATACTAAAAGCCATTCATCACTCTGGTAGCTTTTTACTATCATCGCCGTATTGCCATTACACTACCATTTCAGTCCTATAGCCCATTACGCTGGATAGCTCACTCGGTTTATCTTTCTCAGTAAAGAAAGACATAAATTTGTCCCGATATAGCAAGCGAAAGCCGTTCTAAATAAATTACTGCTCCAAAATAAGATCCTATTTTGGTTCAATACAAACGATTGTCCCCCAAATCTCTCTATTGCTTGAGGGCAATCAATTGGTTTCATTCGGACGGGAATAATTGGCTGACGGCAGAAAAAATGTGTGATACGGTGAGCCATGCTTTTTATAGCTCTCCGCGTGAAGTTAGTTTTTCTGAACGGTCCGAGAGATTCATTCTGTTTCATGCCGAGCGAATTGTTATGTCATTTTTTCTATCCAATTCTGTCCGCTTTGGAAAATGGAATATTTGCCATTCCCGAATTATCTTCATGGAATTTCTCTAATTCAAATCACGCGATTTAATTGAATTATTGGTCAACGCATTTTTTCTTCACAAGGTTCATCAAAATATTGTATCTATTTGACCCGAGGGAACAATTAGTTATTTTCGTACAAAACCTAACCTCTCTCTGACAAATCACACATAATTTCGTTTGTGCATTGCCTTGGGGACGGTAGGTTGCAAACTTTTTCATCGGTTCGATGCGCTTCATATATAGTCTTGATTTTTTTCCCTTTGCTCAGAACGTAATTCTATCCGTTACTTTTGACAGATTGCTTATAAGCCTGCTGGCCGGAATATCACAAAACTATTTTAAAAATTGTAATTTTTTATAGAATTTTTAGAACCCTTCTCTTGAATTGCCTGCTTATTCCTTCATGATACGCTCATACGAAAAGCGTCATTATTTGCATCTTGCTGCCACTTACCGATTCGGGGATATCCCGATCTAATCTATGTTTTAAAGATTTTTATGTGAAATGCAATCAAGCGATAGCTGTATTATTTCTGTTTATTTTCAATCCGGCGGACGTGTCCGGCTTTCATGCCGAGAAAATGCATGACACTATGAAATTTAGCCAAATATAAAAATTATTAATTTTCGCAATTGCCTCTCATTTTGATTTCTATCGTCACCAATTGGAATATTTTGTTTCACGCACTTTTTCCCTCTGCGATACCACACGTGGATTTGGTTCTAGTTGCATCTAGTGGCCAACTAAAAAACAAATTTACTCATGATTATTAGTTTCTTACGCACATGAGATGGTAATTATTTCTAAACATTCATATTTAAGGTGAGGTAATGAATTATTTTGTTACCTATCCGATCAATATGGTTTCTCAACTAGATTGAATTTAATTTTCCAGCTCTAATCATGGACGTACCCAGCGAGAGGCAGGAGGGGGGAGGAGGGAGCAGCTGACCCCCCCCTAGAAGCAAAAATCGCAAATGTTTTTTTTTGGAAAAAAAAATTTTTTCAAGCAAATAATTTTAAAAACTAATAAAGAGCTGTTACAGTTTCCTTAAAATGTTGATTTCATTCACCTTTTCCATACTTAAATCTTACCTAAAACTTGAACAACCATGGTTTGCCCCCCCCCCCCCCCAGTTTTGATCCTGGGTACGCCCTCGGCTGTAATTGAGTCTTTTCTTCCGGATGAGATGTCATTACAACCGTTTTAAGGATTTATTGAGTCATTCGATTCAGCTGGTTGGTTTTAAACTACTGAAATCTTCAAATGTTCATATTTAAATGAGTTTTTATTACTTTCGTAGGGAATTAAATCGAAATTTGAATCTTGTACGTGGTGAAATGGCCATATATTATCATTAACAGACATATTTTTACTTCAACAATATATTTTTTAATATTTTTGCGTGGTTTCGGCTGTTACACCATTATCAAGTACAGAAAATACATATAGTAGCATCTGATAACCAGCTGAATTTTAATATCCAACGATATTTTCTGTACTTGATAATGGTGGAACAGCTGAAACCAGTCAAAATTTATTTATGTATATAGTGGAAGTGGCAAAGTGTCTGTTATTGATAATATTTCGAATGGAAAACTTTTTATCATTTCCGTTTTATATTAACCTTAATTTAAACACTATTCCATCGTTTTCTAAATAAATTAAATAAAATTTTTATATTTTCAAGATGAAAATGACACCTAATTTTTTTGTTTAGATTCAGATATTTCCAAGAATACATTATACGTTCATAAGTTAGAAAAATTTCGCTAAGGAAATTTTATTTTTCATGCAGAAATTTTCAAAATGCAATTCTCTAGTTTCTGTGAACTTCATTTGTGGTGTTATTTTTAGTGTTTTTAATATGGTAAATTTCAATCCAAGGACTAACTAAATGCTCGTTTTTCATGCCATTGAAATACTTTTCGTATTCAAATATATATAATTAAAATTATTTTATTCTTTGGCCACAAAATGTGAATATGATTCCTCTGGTCGCGGTTAACCTCTTAATTCGACCACCAATATTTTTCTTTGAATTTCGCTATTCGGGAATATATGGATGTACGGCTTAAAGGTGAACTGCCCACGATGCTTCAGTGAGGAAAAGGTCTCCTATCCCTCGGATGTGATGATGATTTTTCGCGCCTCATGTCGGTTCTTGATGTCTTATATTGGTTTTAGTCACGTGATCGTAAGGTCATCTTTTGCCATAAAATATTGCTTATAATATAAATATAATAAGGCTACACCGGTCTTTAAAATAAATTCATTGTGATAAAAAGTGTGATTTATGTTACCGCTAGAAGTTGACGAGCTTAATAGAAGTAGTTTTTATTACCTTCATATATGTTTGCGTGGTGTAAGTAATTTATTATATTTTCTGAACAGAACGGAAACTTATCCACTTCAATGAATTGGGGTCATTTTTAATAGAGAAATACTGGTTAAGAGATAGATAATTTTGACTTACCATTAACATGTTATTATATTCAAATATGCAATATAACTTCTTTGTACGTGTGCAAAAGTGTGTGATATCTTTAAATGGCCTGATCTGTTTACGATCAGGTTGTCATTTACCGTAATTAAAGGGCTCTCTCAATTTCTTTTCATCATTTTGTAAATATGTTCCAATTTTCTAAAGTTCTAACTCACTATGATACACTCCCGTTACGTTTTGAATTTTTTATGAATTCATATGTACTTAAAACGAAAAAATTCCATGTTTACGAGCACATGTAAGAGCATGCATCTACAGATATTGTGATAGCAAGGCAGGTATTACATTGAGCGTCCTCCTCTCGAGGACAGCCGTCTCTCTTACCATCACATTCGGCGTGAATGGCGGAACCTACTAAAGCTATTCGGCGCTTTCTGCACTTTTGTACGAATTGCGCCTAGTTCGCCGCGGGCTCTGGAGTCCCGAATTTAATTAAAACCGCATTATAATTAATTCACGGGAGACCAACTCAATTACGCGGCCGTCCGTTTGACCGGCAGATTCGTTTCCCTGTCCGCTCATGCGGGACGCGGGCGACTGGAGGCGAAAGTGAGACGTTAACGTAGAGTCACGTTCGTCGGTTTGAAGGGAGGGGGTTGGTTGGTTGTTGCAATGGGGTGGGTAATCCCCTTCGGCCTTGCGGGGGCGTGGGTGGGGTGTGGGAGGAGGGATAAACTCTCCTCCACCCCCTTGACACGACCCCAAACACACGACGTCCGACTCCCGCCGCAGACTATAGTTTCGTGTTCCTCCACACCCTTCGGCGGCGGCGCCCCTCCACAAATCACCCGCAAGATGGATACACACCGGTGCGATAGCGGGTGTGTGAGAGGAGGGGTGGGTTGGGAAGCCCGCCCCTACTTGCGAGATAGGGCCTCGATTTATGTAACGGGCGCGCGCGTTTCGCTCTCTCTTCGCCGGCCCAAGGGCCGGCCAGACGAGCGGGGATGAGTTTTTTTGAGGAGAGCTTAGAGGGGCCCGCCGCGAACCCCTGAAGGTTTGGTCAGCGGGAAACCCCGCACCCGTCTTTCTAATGTACGCTGTTTTTCTGCCGTTGGTTCCTTGAAAGGCCAATGCGCCGACGAAATTGGAGATGAATACTTTTGCACAATTTGGTGTCTACTAATGCGGAGTACACAAAAGGGCATCGTGTGCTTGCGAACCCATTTAAACATAGCGCTTCAAGAGGTAATTTCATATCGTGGAGTAATATGTCCTGCTTTGATGCATGGCAATATCGTTTCATTTGTCTATGAGATTAGAGACGGGCCATTTGAGAGGAAGTTTAACATATTTGTATATTTTTTCAGGGGGCCACTTGATGTACAACGTTTACTACCGTGGTAATGTAAAATGCTTATATTTAATTTAAAGTTTCACATACTCTCCGAGCGTATGCTAAAGGATTGGAGTCGAACTAAAGAAACCAGTGTAGAAAGCCTGCAATGGCTGTGGCACACCAATCTCCTGTCCCAACAATGACGTGAAATAAGCTTTCATAGACATTTATTTTTGTTAAATCGGGCATGCTATTTAAAATTAAGCCTGAATTAGGCTTTCTCACAAAATCTTTCCTGCTGAAATGAAGGAAGCAACCTTAAAATAACGGGATAGCTGATGAAAGGTTAAACTTGGAGGAAACCACCAAACATTTAGCTTAATCTTTTTTTGCTACCTTAATTTGCTGGAAAATGAGCCCAGAGCATAAGCCTTAATTGGCCGCGTTGTGTCATATTGACCCGACTGGATTTTCTTAGATGATTTTTAAATTAAATAACGCCGATCAAAATTGGAATTTTTTTCTAGTTTATTATTTATTGTAATTCTACCGCTGAGTAAAGTTAGATTTTCAAATTATTGCTTTGTTTCGCTGCAACTGATGTTTTGACCCGACGCGACCATGAGCATACCAGATTTATTCCGCCAGTGATCCAACGCTTTATTCGGTTTTAGTCTTATATCAATCTGCTTTATATAGCAGGCTTATTTCTTATAATGTTGTAAAGCTCAATACATGTCCCTCTTTTTATAAAATTCATGTTTCTATTTATGTTCTCTGCATAAATATTGATACCGTTTTCCATGCATCGGCTATAGTTTATGTAATGTAAATTCCGTTTCTAACGGAAAAGTTAGCAGTAAAAATATACATACATTTTTTTAACAACTTACTTAGTGAGTAGCAGTAAAATGACACTAATATATTGAAAATTTTATTTTAATCGAAATATATTCAACTCGGGTCATAGTGACTCGACGCGACCAGTTACAATAGCTTTGGGGTGCGACCAGCTAAGGGATGTGCTTATTGGTATATCTCGTTCCATTTTGTGTCGAAAATTGCTCCCTATGCTATTTTTTATGCCTTTATATTGACTGCTATGAAAGGGAATTAATACTATACAATTACCATGAAATATTTTATTTTATGATAATTTTACAAATTAAAGCAGTATCTTTTGAAAGGTGCAGCATCATTCAATGGTAACCCATCACTCACGCCTTCAAGTTCCGCTTAATAAAACAATATCTAATCCGCTATTTAAAACTGTTCCATTTTCAAATATTTCACGTTAGCTGGGACCATAACATCAGTTATTTCCGGCAGTATGGGAAACGCTGAAACTCTTCAAATACTTATCTTGCTACATCCTCGAAGCTTAGTTTTCCCCTCTCAAGTCTCAAGTATTTTTTTCATTTCGTTAGTATTGTTGGAAAAATCAGGAGAGAGCGATATACTTTTGAGCATCTTGTTGACCCACCATAACCCAATGCAGCTCCAAAGAAACATCAAAAATATATACATTTTTAGCTCCATTCAGGAAATATTTAAACTACGTAATCAATTGTGCAGTACAGTTTAATGGCGAAGTATGTGGCTGTCACGATAAATATGATGGAGCAGAAAATTTAATAATTTTAACATTTTAACAATGAGAGGTCTTGAAATAAATTTTATATCAGAAGTAGCTCTGGGATAGATACGGTTAAAGGTGGAGTGTCTTGACTCGAAAGGGAGAGTTTTTCCACTATCCCAAGGAACGCGGAGCACTGGACCAATAAAGAATCAATCTACTTCCTGAGCTCTTTCCCTCCTACCTGAGATCTCCTCTTTCTCAAAAGAGTGGGTAGAATATCCTGTTCCGGAATGGTTTATGAAAATGGTCTAGATCATATCAGGGAACGTTTTTCAACCCTTTAAAGGGAGCTTGTTGAGATAGCGTTTTTATTAGCCAGTTTGGGTGGTATAGCAGTGATTCAAAAAACTTCGTAGCTGGATATTGATTTAAGCGTTTTCACCCGTAGCTCGGGTTGGATCGTAATTTTGTCCGCTTTCCGTTTGACAATAAAAAATCATCTTCAACAAGTGGCCAATAACGGTCATTTGTCCAGTGCCACTGTAAGGTTGGTCGGAATAAATTTCGTGTCGCCCGGACAGTATATGTAGTGAAATCGAACACGTGATAAATTTCCAATCCACCTGAGGGAAACAAAAGCGGTTGTGTTTTCGTTTTGGCTGCATGTTAATAAGAAACTTCCTGTAGACTATTCCGATCCCCATATCAAATTTTAATGAGCTTAATGACTATGACAAACCATTTCCCCGTGCAATTTTCAGCAATTTTGTGTTCCTAAGATTCATAATATTAATAATAGATATAAAATTTGCCCATGGGAATATATTTTTATTTCTTTCATAATCCACAATCAGT
Source organism: Ischnura elegans (assembly GCF_921293095.1). NCBI lineage: Eukaryota > Metazoa > Arthropoda > Insecta > Odonata > Coenagrionidae > Ischnura > Ischnura elegans. The sequence continues at coordinate 70,397,835 of NC_060249.1, read as the reverse complement.
GACTGCTCTGCGTTCGTAATTGAATTGAAATGAATATTTTTTCCCCTTGTAAAAGGCTACTATGTGTACACCTTTGGGTATTTTGCGTCGGCAGTATTTTAGCAAATAAGAGAACTCTGTGAAAATATTTAACTTGACCCTTCAAATAATAAAAATGTCTCAATTTCTCTGCATTTTAAGAAGAATGTACTTGGTCGTTGACTCAAGGATATGAATCCTTCTTATTGACTTTAAAATATATATTAAAATCTAGTATAAGTCTGCTAAATCTGACTGGGGTGTACTGATGTTTACGTATATATACTCAATGCTTATGCCAGAAAATGACTGCAAAAATATAGAAAAAATATTTTATATATTTTATAAATCGCACTCGTCGAGAGTCCATCGCATAAATCAAAAAATCCGGGAAAATTACATTTATAGGTTGAAGAACATTTTTTATTAAAAATATCCATATAACATCTGGTTACAAAGCATGGAGATATATATCATAATGCATAAAATGTAATTTTGGAAAGGTTTGAGAATTATTAACCTCATTCACTCTTGCTTCCGCTGAATGAATTATGTGACCCTTTTGTTGGTAAGGCAAAACGCCTGACCTTCTAAAAGTCATGAAAAATTCCTGGATGTCGTTTGGCTTTTTAATTTTTCGGCTTTTTAATCACGACCATATCCCGCCATGCTCCCTCTCTGCTATTTCTTCCAGCCGTCGATTAAGAATTAGCAGCGTGACACGAATGCTGCATGCATAAGTAAGTGTGACCGAGCGTAGAGATTAAAGATCTTGGGAAGATCACGCTCTCATATAAACTCTATCCCAACGCACTTCCTTTGTTTTTATATCTTTTATTTTGTCGCCTTTGCGAAAAGGTCGCCCTTGCGTGGCCGGAATAGTCAAAGGGGTGAATGAGACCATGGGGAGTGAGGGTTGGAGTGAAGGTAGGCTCTGACGCTTTCCTTATCGCCGCAGGTATCTTATGCGCGTGGAAGCCTTGGGTCTTGTGTCTTGGAAGACGAGGCCGGCCTTCTCCTGCACCCCCTCCCACCTTCTTCTCACCTTCCTCTTTCGTGGAATCTCGCTGCTTCTTTAAATTCTCTCCTTATTCACTCACCACCGCTCGCCTAATTAGCTCTCCCTCCGTGCTGTTTTCGAAATATGCCTTCCCTCTCGACCTCCTGCTTTTGCGAGTATATTCGCATGCCAATAGGTTCTCTCCTCTATCGCCGTGTCACTAACAGTCACTTTTTTGAGCTAGCTGCCTCTTCAAATATTTTTTTACTGTGATAAGAATTATTATTGAAGTAATCTACAGGTGAATTTAGGTTTTATTAGAGAATGATTTGTATCATCAGAGCTTGTCATCCTTTTCTTTAATTTCGTCTCATTTATGTTAGTTACAAATTGTCTTCCTTGCTATTGTCCATGAACTACATGCGGATAAATATTATATACTAAATTATCTCAGTATCACTATCTAATAAGCCTGGTTACACTTTATATTAGTCCGCACGAGTTAATATCTAAACGCTTTTACAGTTTTGGTGAACTGAAATAGAATATGTTCAAATGTATGAAGCAAATTGCAGCAGGTTTTATTTTCTGCTCTTGCATTCTGCAACTTAGGTGGTTAGACGGTACAATTTGGTGTTCATTCTCATTTCATGAATTTAGAAGTAAACTCGAACGAGTTATTGTATCGTAAAAACACGCACTAAGGAAGTGATTTCCCCGTTTTCTTGCTACGTACCATTCTAAGGACGCCAGCAGTGAACTATGTTGTAGGTCCATTATCGGTCTTGTTCTATGAAGCATGCCCATTAAATCGCTTACGTAAAAATATGTTTTTTCTCTTGCTTTTCGTATTTTTTCCGTGTAAGAGACCCTATTAATCTTCACTTTAAAGATTTCAGCTTGTATAAGCAGTAGGATTAGTTAAATATTCAGTTTTATAAAGCAGGTGGTCGTTGCTTTCCATTCCAGCTAACCATATAAAGAGGAGCAATTCTTTTATGAAACATATATAATTCCTTTGGATTAATTTCAGGGACTATTCTAAATAGTAGAAAGAGTGAGATCCCGTTGAAACTGCTGCCAAACTTGGTTGGGAGAGATATGTCCGATTGAGGGCATCCAAATTTTTGTGTGTGCACTCCTAGAAAATCCAATCTCCTTTCTTTAATCGCACCTAGTAATTCTCTGATTGGAAATGTTCCAGTGGGGTGGTTTCCTATTATCTTTTTATTGACTAAATCGAAAGATTATTACTCCTGAATTACATATTTCGCGCATTTAGATTTTTAAGTGACGATATCTGTTTTTCGCGATTAAATGAAAAGTGAAAATTTTTCAAGCGTGCAAAAACGCGACGGCTAACTATGAATGCTGGGAAAAGCCCATGTGACGTCTGGCTGCTGTGAGTGAGGCCACCTGGGTGCGAGGCTATGAACGCCGCTACGATGCAGGCTGCTTGCTGCTGAGCATGGTGGTAGCGTAGAGTACCCTGCTAGCAAGTAGCGCTTGGCTTAAATAAGGATTATTAATACATTATCAAACGAAGGAAACTTTCCGACCTTAGGCAATTTTAAAAGGTGATTATTAAGAGATGTTTCCCTGAGCTCTGTGCCCCATGCATGCATTGGTAATCTCAGACGATGCAAAACACCTATCTACTCGTATAGAATCTAAGTCCCTGTGGCGTCATCTGGAGTGGTATCGCATGGTCGCCAATCTGGCCTTCTTCAAATGAGGTTGAAATTGACCATTACCATTCGTCTAAACTGGGATTTCTATAACCAAATAATTTGTATATTATAAATACACTAATGGTGGGTAACGAATCGCAGTCAATGCCTTTCGTTTTCTTTGATGAAGGAAACTACCCTATTGTTAGACCTAACCCCAAATAGGCAAAATTTCAAATATATCACCTGAGTGACACTACGCGAATTCCGTTGATGCAATATTCACCAAAAATAGAGGATCACCCTGAGAAATTCTCCTGAGATTAACCGCGATCATGTATCTTTGTCATCAAAGGTCGATGAGATAACGTCGACCCCTAATTGGTGGATGAGCTCAAGTGAGTATCCCTCCCATTTTCTTGTATACACGATCGCTACAGAGTTGCCATTCAACTCGCTAATGAGCCGAAATCAAAAGGCGTGTTTGACCAACCGCTCGGCCGATAGCTGAATTTGCTCCGTTGGACACCCCTTAAAGGGTAATTGGATGTTTAGGGTCTTGTATTGGGACTCTTTGTGCGAGGGTCTCCATCTCCTTCAATTCCCTTATCCGCCCAAAATTTTGCCATAATACGAAACGCGATATCGGCCTCGGGCCTTCCGATATTGAGAGTATTCGCGGAAGCGCTTTGACGCTAGATTCCATTTCGCTGAAGTCTCAGAACAAGGCATGCATACTGGAATTACGATCGCTTCGTACCGTTGACGACACCTGGGAATTAATTTATCCTGGTCATGGAAATTATTTCGATTGAATAAAATTTTTAACTTTTTATATTTTAGCGTATATTGAGGAAAAATTAAATAATTTACAATTATGATAATAGGCCATGCAATGCCTAAAATGAATTTTTTTTAAATAATACTGAAATGTATATTCTTGAATTTCTTATGCTTTTCTGAATGTCTTCATATCCGTAAATTACAAGGAGGTTGATTTTTTTTGCCTTCGCTTGGGGATAGGTGATTTTATTATTCAGAGATCCGTAGTTCAAGGCAGGCCAATGAATGTTGGCTGCCGATTTGGGTCAAATTCTATTAAATAATTTATTTAATGGACTACTTACAAACGATTATGTGTACCTAGACGATAGTCAACGACGATAGTCAACGATAAATCTCTTACTGATAGGACTCCCGTCGTTACACATTTATTGATTATCTTAGACCTATAGCGATGACAATCGGTCCTCCTCAATAATTTTTGTTACTATATACGACACTTCAAGGGCATTTATACACGAAGGTTATTATCGCAAAGAAATTGTGTCATCGGTTATCTATAGGATCCGTTGTTATGCATTTATTGATGATCTAGGACCTCGGTGTGACGATCGCCCCCCCCCCCCCCCCAAATAATTATTTTCGGCAATAAAATACACTTAAAGAGTATTGACGATCAAGAGACAATTATATGCGAAGGTTATCGCCGCAAACAAATTAAATTCTAGTGTCCATGGAAAACTACCAATCGATAAGTCAACTTTGGTCATCAAAATATAAAATCCTGTGCCAATCATCAGCTTTAATTTAAAGAACTTATTTTGCATATGACCCAACATGGCAAACATCGCCCATGGAGAAGTCCAGCTCCAGCTGCGAATGTTTTAGAGGCATACACCGTGGCCTCGTCTTTCGATAAGAGGAGAAAACGACAGCTGCTCTTTCTCTCCGTATCTTCACCCTCCCTCCAACGATACCGCGTGCACAAACAAACTCACCTTTTCCAATTCACCTATCGGGCGGTGTTTCCCCCCTGCATCGTCGGGCCGTTAGGCAGCTCGGAGCAGATAGTCTCTTGTGTACTCGTGCTTTTTTGTGGAAACGACCGCTTGGAGGAATAATCGGAAATGCCGTTCAGCTGTGGCTCATCGTCGATAGCCTTGTTAACTCCTCAGCTGCACATATTGACAGGTGATGGTTCTCTGGGACTTTGACCCTAGGCAGAGATTAGCGCTTAAATCACACTCTTCAGGTGACTTTTAAGTCCAGATTCACGCTGGCTGTGCAGGTTTAATTTGATCATGAGAGAGATAGTATTTTCCTGCGAGAAGATTATACTTGGTGATGGAAAAATTGATTCGAAAATTATTAAATTAAAATCGAAAATCGAGTTTTAGTAGTCGAAGATCGAACCATTATATTCGAGTTTCGATCCAAGCTCAACTATATATTTTTTTCTTTTTCAACTTCGATTTCGACCATTTCGTTTGATCTCAGTAGTGTCACTACCGGCCAGTGATAGCGCCATCCGTCCTACTTTTGTGGAAAACATTTTTCTAAGCTAAAACTGGGAAGGCACGCCCTCAGTCATCAAGAAAGCATCCCAATCAGTTGATCTTTTTGAAAAATGTTAGTGAGGCCAAATGGTTATAAGCGGTGATCCCAAAACTTAAATGTATTTTTTTAATAACCGTCGATTTTTTCGATTTAATCGATCTTTTGGCTCAAATATCGATTTTTTTCAGTAAAGCCTAGCTTTTCGATTAAAAATCGATTGCTCGAAAAATCTATTTCGACTGACATTTTTCCATCACTAATTACTCTATGAAATTTGGTAGATTAAGCTGGTTAAAAATTGTGTGACAGTGATCAAAGAGAGAAATTCTGTTGGCACAGAAATCATGAGCACTCAAGTTTGGGTTACTCACTCACTTTATGATTCAACCCAAAGGTTGGCTTGGATAGGTGAGGATTGAGCTCACCCCTGGCTTCACTACAGGCGTTTAATAATCACTACATTAGGGTAGAGAGGGGGCAGTTTCTTTTATTGGGCCTTCTCCACTCCTAGGATTTTTATTTGAAAGTGTCCGAAGGTTTAACCCGGGATATGAACTAAGGACACTACAATCGCTTTATCCCATTCTTTACCCAATAGGCCACACGCTATCTTCCTGAAGACAACAAATTAAAAATAAAATTGATTTTGAGAAACCAGAAGATTTTTTGATCGACAATATGTATTGAAGTCAAGTTCTCTACCCCCTAAGCTATCACCCTCCCTTTATTGTGTAAGAATTACTAATTTATAGGAAGAGCAAACAAAAATTAAACACGCCATATTTCCTTGTTCACCCGCGCGACGACTGACTAAACTGACATTGCCATAGAACTGTTAGTGGATACAAGTCACCCTCTTCCAAATAATTCAGTCAAGTTTAACTGGGGCTGCATTAGATGCAATCCCACACCAGCTACCATGGAGAATACATAGAGGATCTCCCATTCCATCCCATAGAAGGCTGATTTCTGTTGCCACTTCGGTCGCATTTTCATCGGTTTACAAAAATATACGCGGCGTGGTATTGATTTCTCTTCGATCCTCTTTTCCAATACCATGCTGTATAATTTTTGTAATTGCGAGCAAATAACATTGAAAATTAATGAATTTGGTTTATCACATTATCATATGCATAAATTTCGGTCTATACCACTAATTATACCTTATTTTCCCGTTTTCCCGGATCAATCTGTCCGTCAGCGACGCGAGTGGCAACTTTTGTAAACCCATTTAAATGCGTAGTGGGTGACAGCTCATTTAGAGGCCTATTTTGTTATATTTTCCTTTTGTTGTAACATTAATGGACTAAACTGACATTTTCATAGGAATGTGAGTGAATACAAGTCACCCTCTAACAAACACTTCGGTAGGTTTGACTGAGGCTGCGTTAGATGCATTCCCACCGCAGCTACCGTGATCAGAACGCAGTTCTACTCGTCCGCCTAGTGCTTTACGTGAGCATCCCTCAATCCACAAACGATCCCCTCTGACTGATGGCTGGAGGGAATTCCGTCCGCATTCGCGTGTGCGCCGAGCCGATGGGCAGCGGCGGTGAAATGGCAACGTGTTGATGCTAATGCTAGAATCGCTTTGATGTCATATTGCTGGCTGCGCCGTGTCTTTCCCTGCAGTCTTCCTTCCACGTCGTCGCTTTGACGATCTCCCTGCGGTGAACTCGGGATTTTGTGCCGGGTGAATGATGGACGTAGGTCCGCATGTTAATTTCCCAAAACGCTAAGTGCGAGGTTTGAAATGTCGGAGATTTGATTCAAGGTTGTTCCGAGGGTAATCCACTTGATAGTTTGTTCACAGAGGGTGCCAAAATGCGATCCCTTCGTGATTCCTAATGCGTCGTGATTCGGATGCCATACACCATGGTACATATTGCATCACTGTTCCTTTGTTTCTCAGAGGTTTCATTAGGTAGTAGGCAACCGTTTACTCTTTACTACGTTCACTCTTCGTGATTCCTAACGCGTTGTTATTCGGATGCCATACACTGGGGTGCATATTGTATTACTGTTCCTTTGTTTCTCAGAGGTTTCATTAGGTAATAGGCAACCGTTTACTTTTGGAAAATTGAAAATTTTGAAAAACTGGTTTATTTGAAAACGCTTGGATTTCCTGTTATTTTCATTAGCAACTGACGAGATATATTTATGTTCAACCTGATTTTAAAATGGATTATTTTCAGCAGTTATCGTGTACTTGTATTATTAGGTTGTCACATAAGTTACTTATTCGATGCTAGTCAGTGATAATTAGGTGCTCGCCAATAGCTGTGTCCTAAAAAACGACAATTTATGGAGGAATTTCCAGTTAAAGTATATGACCAAAAAGTTTCTCAAGTAAATTGCAGCCGTTGAGTATTCAGAATATATTTGAGTTTCGATTGCGATCTCGAATAAGAAACTAGTGTGCTGGAGTGGTATATATAGCAGAATGAATATTATAAAATACCAATGCAAATTTATCCCCATCGAAGAGGTAATGCGTTATGAATGGGTCCATAAAATGTTTATGTAGGCGAGAAGTATATTAATACATTACCTTCTTTACTGCTATCCATGCAAGATATCGCCAAACTTATCGACGGGATTCACGTTGACCAATTCGAGTAGTACCTGCGAGAATTATAAGGTACTCCCTCGAGAGAAAGCATTTATACCTATTCGCTTCACCTGAGTGTCATTGCTCTTAATTTAGCGTATTTATCCCACACGATGGAATAGAATAACTTTGGCGATTATTGTGCAGCATATTAATTCTATTCATAACTGGTTAGTTCTTTTCTCATCGTTAGAATTAGAAGTCCTTTAGTACTACGATATTCTATCTGATGTCAAATTTAGCGACTTTAGTCCAACAAGTATGTGTGTATCTACTCGTTCCAATAAGAATAGTTTTTTATCACTGTATCAATCTTACTTCAAACATGGTTTTAACATGCACTTCTTGCATTTTTTTATTCTTATCCAACTCCGCTCGCCAAAAATAATCCACCGTCTTACTCAAAATGTTGTTGCCTTAATAAGAATTCATTATCCAATAAATAGGTGATGCTATTATATTAATAACTCCTATTTGAATGGAATGTAAGTGTCGTCAATACGACTGTTAGTGTGTTCTTTCGTATTGAATGTATTCAAAACTATTTTACATTTTAAATCGATTGATTTTTCGAACCAGGATCGCCTACGTTTCTACCTACAATGTTGAGTAATGGCAGTTTTGCGAATTGTGTCAATGCCCTGTGTTTGTTTCAAGCAAAATCTGTGAAAGAAAATAAAAAGAGATGCAAAAAATTTTCGCACATGATAATGGGAATTTTATGAATTCCACCTATTCATTCCTTTGAATAAGGTATTCTGGCCAATCAGAAACAATAGAGTTGTTTTCTTATCGCGCTATCACAGAAGTCTTTATTCCTTTTCTTTATCCTGCCACGACGGAATAAGAATTTATGGCGGGAAAACTCTTAAATTGCAGTATCTTCGTGCTGCGATAAAGGTAATTTAAGCAGAAGTCGTGCGCCGACTGAGGATTCCTTCGCATGCACCTGCTTACAGGTTCTTCTAGCTTATCTCTCGTCCTAATCTTCGGATTTTTAGCTTTCGTATGGGTCTTTTCTTTCTCACAGAATTTTTCTCCTCCTTTATGTGCTATTAATGCGAATCATATCTTCATAAATGTAATTTTTCACTACCTTTGTCCATCACGCACGGACTTGGTTATCTCAGAGCGTCTCATTTCTCTCATATCGACCATCTCCACAACGAGGGGTTCAAAGTAATGAGTGACATAAGTATTATTACCTTCGGTAGTGACGTGACGAAAGACTATTTTTTGGAGTTCACGGGTGGTCGTGATTCGCTGCCATGCTTTTCCCGTTGTCATTATATATTTATCTCTAAAGCGCATGCCACTGGGTAATCCTTTTAAGCCCTTTCTCTTCCTTGTAATTCCGACATTTTCTTCTACCCGCATGAAAATGCGTAAACATGATTGACACCATTCTTTAAGTGCGCATTGCTCGACATATTCTGTGATTTTAATGCAGATTGTGGTGTAGGTCAACAAGTGCATTGCGACACTAATATGGTTTCAATTATTTAAAATTCTTAATTAAATTGAATCTATTTATTTTTCTCCTTTCTTGCTTAAGCGACTGCGAATAGGGATTTTGTAAGATTATTTAGATTTGCATGTTCTTATATTTTCTCAAAGAATTCTACACCTGAAGCCGAACGATATATACCCATAACATAATTGCTACTCCCAAATTTACTTCTGTGAATATCAATATCTTTTAAAATGTAATTCAAGAAATAAAAGTTTTCTAGCATTTTCATAAATGTTTAGCTAAAGCCGTGTAAAGATGAGCAGTGGTACCTTGTTTTGGGTGGAGGAATGAGAGTGCATTTCTAAGGGTAATGGTTAACACCGAAGCCACTTTAAAAACCAAATTTTCGGTCATACTATGGAGTTTTGAACAATGGTAGTGGGTCACTATCCTGTCTTATCATAGATATAATTTTGTTTCAAGGCCTCCTCAAGTGTGTTTAATATTCTCTTATTGTCATGCCAATTCTTAATACCTTTTCAAGTGACATGAGGCCGTAGTTACTACTTGGCTCGCCGTCAAGGAAACATCGGCGAAGTCGTTACCGGATCATGGGCCCTTAAAAAATAAGAAGAGGATGTCACTCCTGAATTTTAAAATTAAACTTTCACTTTCGATAAGCGTTTGACAAGGATGTACTTAAGCATGTCGTAAAGATAGTGGAATATCTTACTGTACGAGTATAAGTAGGTCAATGCCCATGGTTAGAGAGTGTTTATGCTTACTAGCAAGTTCATAAGAAAATGGGTGTGCCTCTTCATAACCAGATGACTACGGAGCTTCGGCTGGAAAAGTTTGAATTTTTTTGCATAATTGTAGTCTTCTTTTGCCAATTATTTCTCTATGTGTTAGTTTATACTACTTTTCGAAGACATGATAAGATATGTAATTAATGCATTATTAAAACGTCCAATTAAGTTTTTTTTTCTTGATTTTAAAATAATTCTACCCAGGTTATTGAGGATTATTTTTATTTGCTTCCTGGTATTAAAAATGAATCTTTTAGTCATGAAATGTATCTTAAATCATGTCCTTTTCAGTCCTGTTGAAGGAAGGACCACGATTATATTTAACCCTTATTCTACAATCAGGTGATTTTTTTAGTGTGAAAATCTTGCATTTTTAAAAAATCTCATTCCTGAATAATTAATTATGTTTGATCCTTCATGGATAATATTGCTACAGCGGTATTAGGGTACTCAGCAGAAACCAGGTACCGTTACTGACGACCTAATGATCTCACATCTGTTTTGCCCGCTTGTGTGAGTTGGATTTAATAATTCTCCACCAAAGGTTTACAGGCTTCCGTATTTTCGATTTGACTTTTAGCTTAGAAACTTGTCGTGGTGAAGTGGTTTCGAGGGTTGACTGACCTCGCAATAAAGGTTGGCGGTCTAAGAGTGACGTAAAACCTGTTTCGATGATTCTCTTTTGCAGGGCTACTCGCTTTCTCACCCAGCTACTCTGTTTACTCCTGCTCTATTGCCTGCCGAAAATGTATAATGTGTGCTCGTAGGCCTACGCCGTGAGGGATTAGAGTTTATTCCTTTGAACGCGCAATTTGGCCGCGGCTAATTCTCCAAAAGGAATCGAGTTTCGTGCCCCGAAACTTTCGGAAATAGTTCGAGGCTTTAACGAGGAGTGCTCCCTTTCCCCTTGCCGAGCCGAACATAACATATGAATGCGGGTGGGAGAAGGGCTTTCGTTTGGAGATTGGCTCCCGCTGCTATTTCATCTTCATGGACACGCTCTAGGATTAAATTCTACCACCCGTCTGGGAGCGTGACCTGAAATGCGTAGTGCGGCTGCACCATGCTTGTTGCCATCACTTCGTTTCATACGAGCAACTTTGGCCTTTAACTTTGTGGAATTCTAGGATGAATTAAATGGACTTCGTGGTATGGCACATTTTTTTCTTTTAGCCAAGGGTTCGGTATACATTTTTCCCATTCTCAGTTGCTGTATGGGAGTATATTTTGTTATGCGCGTATTGTAGGAGGGATCAAGTGGCACCTCCCTTAGTTTTATCCTCTTCCCATGGCTGAACCCTATTCTGTTTGTAAGCTTTGATATTCTCACCTTACTAGATTGAGGTGACCTAATTGGATTTTGAGTTTGGAGGTTTAAATATAATAAATGTTTATTGATACCAAGAGTTTTAGCTACAGTAAACTATGATCAATGAGTCGTCTTTCCACCGCATATCCAATTATAACAAAGTTAGTTTTCTTTTTCGGCATATATAGTGATATATTTTCCGTTAATACTTTCGTGATTGCCTCCTAAATAAATTTTCCTAAAAATGTTAGTCAAACAGATAGGCTTTTTTGTATTTATATCTTGATTTCGGGCAAATCCTTAAAAAAAATATTTAGAAATCGCAAGATTTAGGTGAATTATTGTGAATGAAATGCGTCTTAATTTTTATGAATCTAACTATTTTTTGAAAATCTGCCTATATATTTTGTCTCAAATGGCACTTTTGTTTTCCATGTAGGTATCTCATGAGTTTTTCCGTAGTCAAATATTCACGGCATCTAATTCTTAAAAAAAATTAAGAAAATTAATATATACTGTACGATATTTTAGTTTTCAGCCATTCTTCCTTTATCCATTTCCGAAGATAACTTTAAATTGCTCAAAATAAACATTATATTGACTGGAAAATATAAAACAGTTAATTTTTTATATGTTTTTAGTAAAAGATTGGAACAGAAAGTAGATGTAATGAAATTAAACAATCACTGTCTTATAATTGTTTTTTTTTTAAATTTTTTTGATGCAATCATTGTTGGAATGAAATGTTTTTAATAGGTTACTATTTCATCTATTTGCCCATTTTCATTTGGTACCAATATTTTTTTCTTATTTTAATACGGCAGGACAATCAAGCTAATAAAACGTAGCAGATGTGGTAAGAACATTATACCCTACCTTGGTATGGTTGTACATGGTTAAGGCATACATTATTGGTAGGTACCGCTACCCGTGATCTTCGAAATGGAATGCGAGGGTTTCTGCAGTTTTTGCTTAGCGAAAACAATATTGACTTTTCGCAACTAATGAGAAGTAAGTAGCTATAAAATTGGATTGTGTGGAAGGATAGTCAGACCAGTTTGTAATATTTATCACAAAGGTCGTTTACTTTGAGGCTAATTAAAGGCGGCAACTAAAATTACAGGCATTAGTGCATACCAGTCGCCATATCCATGACGCCATTCATGGAATTACAATTACTAATAGGTCCATAAATGGGTTAATATTCTCCATACTTACCACTGTACCACATAAAACATTGAGCATTTCACTCTGCAACAGAAAAAAAAAACTTGAAGAGCTACGATTTTGGTCTTCAAATGAAGCATTTTTCCGTAAAAGGCTATGGTTGACATATTATTTGAGGCATTTTACGAGCGACCAACCTTAAGGATCACTTTTGTAACCTTCAAAGGCAGGATAAAATTTACTAGCCCGCTAAAAACACCCTGTGGCACATCTCTGCATGGTGGCTGTAAACACTCCCTCCTCCCCGGAGTAGGTAAACGAAATATCGCCAGAGATCGTTTAGGGTGGGACGTATTGATTCCTCCACATCGGATTGCAGGAATGGTCTCCGTCCTTTTCCACGATTCCCAGAAAATGAAAGGATAAAAAAAATGAAATGAAAAATAATAAAATGGAGGCGAGCCCGGAATGGCCGGGCCTCTATTAGCCACGATCCCCGCTCCACCTACCGTCCCACTCTCCCTGGCGACCATTACAATTTCGGGATTGACACTTTTGGCCTTTCAGACCGCCCTTGGCCAGATAAAGGGAGTTTGTGGCCGGAGGGGGGGGGGGGGTGAGGTTCGGACACAGTGAGTGTGAGAGCTGGTGGAGGGTGCGCCGGGCAGTTCCATGAGGTAGTTAGGGAAAGGAAGGTTGGGAGGGGGATGATTAGGGGATGGAGTGGTTAGTTCATGATCACACCAATAGAGGGGGCTGTGGGGGAGATGGGGAGAAGTAGGGCGTATAATAGAAGCGTTCAGTGATGTCGGGTATTGGGCTTATCGCCTCCACCAAAACGCCACCATTACGAGGATTACAGATCAGGGTCGAAGAGATGGAAAATCCTAGGATTTCCATAGATTCCAGCTAGAGAGCTCTCTTCGACGAGCTCGACCTCAAAATTCAACGACATTTTGAGTGGGATCCAAAAGAAAACCGCACGAGGGTCGGTCTGGGGTGAAAGAAAAAAATAAACGTTTTGTAACGTGGTCTGAGTTCGGAGAGTAGGTACCTACCAATTGGAGGTATGATCACTTTTTTTTCTCCCTTTTCAGTGTTCGATTCCGACGAGACCCGCACTCAGCATCCAGTGTTCCATAATGATGCGAATGAATAAGTGGTTGCTGGCTCATCTTCGCTACGCTTTGCGAAGCGTTTATTTGCTCCCTCGCTTGAATCGACGCATTTTAATTTTTCCTGCTCTTGTGTGCTCTGACTGCGGCTGTTTGTGGCTTGCAGCGAGCAAATTATGTTATCATATCTATCTAAGAAAAGTTTCAGGTTTTAATTTTCAGTGGTCCGAATATTATTTCCATCGTACATTTATAAACTTTGCCTCTGCGGCTGTTGGTGTTCTTTCTTCTGCTAAAAATTACTCCATGAACTCGATTCTACCATTGCTTTTTCGAAAATATCCACATCTAATGCTTCATTTTTTAAACTGTTCCCTTTCTAAACTTTTTTCCACGATATTGCCAGCAACGAGTCATCATGATTGTAAATTCTACACAGTTGCTAATTTATTAGCGATCAAAGACTTCCAGTGATTGGTTTAGACATTAATACCTGGAGTTATATTCCTGGTTACCATATTCAAATGAGAAGTGCACTTATAATGAATCGCCCCCACTCATTATAAGAACTTATCTTCATTAAATAAAATATGTGTAGTACTGAAAAAATATCTAGGCCAATGGAATGTTCAATTTTCAGTTTTATAATGGAATTCAGTGGTAATATGGCTCAACCTATCACAAAATTACTCTAAATACCGCAAATGTTTCTATCCATTAATAATTAGTTACATTTCAGTGGGATTTCCTCGTTTTATGAGCGGAAGCACTAATATATAGTTATGTGCTCAAAATAATTGGTGAAATGCCACTTAAACCACTTTTGTAACGTTCCCTTGCTGTTTGATTGGTGTCACTCAACGGTCGAATACGCATTTATTTTCTTTTCTCTTTTGAAAGATTTTTTTCACTAATTTGAGTCCCACTATTGACGCTCCTAAGGCCCCCAGCTAACTTCCCCTCTCTCCTCTCTTTTTTCCTTTTTCCTCCTCAATTGTGAGAAATCAAACCTATTCCTTGGAAATTACGATATCGTGTCATGGAATGTTCATGAAATTGACCTCACGCTATCTCTGCTCCCTCCCTCGGAACATTCCTTCATTTTTTTCTGCTACGAAAGGCCTCGTCGATCTTTTGTAGATGTTATTTTCCTAAAGCTGACACCGAGGCGGAAATATAAGTCGAAGAGATTTCTCGGAATGTTTTATTGTGACCATATTTTGTCCCAACTCGCCATCCTTGATTTATCCATAATCAAATACGTTAGTCCACGACGTTCCTGCGGAAGTTGATTTGCCAGCTCTCCTTGAGATCGAGACCATCTCTCAACCACAAAAATAGAAGGTACACATTTACACAGGGGATCGTATAATTACATTCCGTGATTAAAACTAGAGCTGTGGGTAGGCACATCTTTCCTTTGATAATTGCTTTTGCCGATCGTATTCCGATATTTTAAGCGGAAATTAAAATAATTCTTATGTCCTCAAGATGGCAATTTTATGTGAGCATAAATAAATTCTGGTGCTGATTATGATAATGCATTTGTTTCTGAGCCTGTTGTTCTGTGTCAGCTGTGGAAATATTCAAACAACCTATCATATTCGATTCATATCTCAGTAATTCTTCATAAATTTGACTCTCCAAGAGATTGTCTCCTGGGGTTTATTCCTTTACATGAGTCCTAAAAATGGGAGACGGATTGGTGTTTCTTTTTAAATGCTCACCTTGAGTTCCGGATTCGGAAATCGGTGTTTTTCAACTCTGCGTGACTCCCGGGTTTATCGCAGTGGATGTTATTCGAGATTAGCTCCCCAATAAGAACGGCTACGTTTCAATGTGTGATCTAGATGTCAATTTAGTGCAATTGGATAGCAGCCTTGGACGAATGATTGATAGGTAGGAAGAAATCTAAACTTAGCCTGTGCTCATTTAGCTAGCGTGTGGCATTTACAACTAAAACTACATGGTCTCAAGTAAGGCAAGCTTTTAATTCGAGATCGTTATGGTGGACCCTGGTTTTCATGTCCCTTTACCTTATAAGTTACCACGACAAATTTAGAAATAATCTCGAATGATATCATTGAAAAACCTGAATTTGTGGTCGCGTCATGCCTATTCATCGTTTACTTGGCTGATGAAAACGACGTGAATTCAAGAGATCTTGGTTCGACTACTAGTTAAGGTGAATATTTTGTGAATATATGAAGTGAATTTCTCTTCCGCCTATTCATAGATTGTTTTCCAAAAATAATTAGGTAGACATAAAAAATGAGATAAGGACGAACTAGGCAGCTTGGAAACTGTTTGTCGCTGTCGCTCACGTCCGAATAGCATCGTATAAATTCCTCTGTCAACTCATCACGTTTGACCCCAAATGTCACTTTCCTCTCTCAGAGAAGAAATACAGTAGGAATATAATATAATCCTATATGTAATCCTCTCGTCTTAGTTTTCAGAGCCTTTCGTGCCAAACTGCATAGGAGGTTCTCAGGCTTAATAGGGCCAACTTTTTCCATTGTGAGGAGAAAAGTAAATTGACTGCTTCATATGGTAAAGAAAAATTAATATTGTATGTTAATTTTTCTATTCTAAAGTAAGTCCTAACTCTTGAGTTTTTGGCCCCGTACAAGATAATTAAACTATATGTGCCTATCTTTGAAATATTTGGTTTCAGGCCAGTGAACGAGCTTATTAATGTCCGCTCACGTACTAATAAGTTTGAAGAAGATTATCTCAATTATTGTTGTCAAAGAAGTTACTCTTTGGTTATCGTTATCAATTACATATAATATAATATTAATGTGTTCTAGGATCCATTTGATAGTACATGTATAGAATTTGAATAATTTATACCTTGGTCTGAGGTATCTCTAAAAAGGCAAAGGAAAATTCAGGCAACATGGGCATACCCAGCGGGGGGCAACTGCCCCCCCTAGAAGCGAAAATAAATTTAGTTCAAAGCATAAATCTTTTCTGTGCAAAAAAGTTACAACTTGAACGGACACATCTAGTTTTACCCCCCCCCCTGGTTTTCATTCTGGGTACGCCCATGTCAGGCAAAGGGTTTGAAGTCATGAGTTGTCCAGAGCATCCGGCAACCGAGCAAACTCGAGCGGAGATGTTTCAGCCAATCAGATGGCTTGGCTCAAAGTTCCTGTAATTTAAAAATGGTGCTTTTTCGACCTTAACATCAGCAGTAATATTGGTTCCTACTGTCATCAGCAACAACGATCGAACGATTTGATCGTTGGATCATTCTACCTCATAGAATGATCCTCCAAGGTCGTTAGAATATTAATTGCGTAAGCTTCGCTAATAGTAGGGCCCGCCCGCCTTGTGACGGTGCGGGACTCCTCGTCCCTTCCCTTCCTTCCCTATCCACTCCCAGGAGGCGTCGTCGGGCTCTCATCGCGGCGGCGCCTCCTTCCTTGTTCCTTCCCATCCTTCCCCTTCTGGGTGCAGAGGAGAAAAGCTCGCTCTTATAGTCCCTGCCCTAGGAGTGTATCCCCGCGAACCCGCCCTAGGGTTTCGCTCCTATTGTCATCAGCAACACAGGGTTAACTTTTTATAGCATAATTTTTCTCCAGCCAGCATAGGCCGAGAGCTCCCAGCTGGCGAGAATCGAAAAGTCCAAGCATTTCACGTGCGAAATCACCATTTCCGAGCGTCTTCTGTTCTTCGAGCCAACCGTCATCGAGTCGCCTCTTGAATCGTCCCCCCTCTCGCATCGCTCAGAGTCGGCATTGCCCATTCGTCTCCACCCACACCGCTGGGACGTGACCTCGCGGACAGAAAGACATGCGTCCAAGCACCCGCACCATCGCGTCGCCACCCTCTCTCACTCTCTCTCACCCTCTTGCGTGGATCGCTGCCAATTGCGTGACTCCAATCCACTCACCATTCTCGCTCAAGGGTTATTTTTTTGGCACCCATGATGGCACCGTGGTGGAGGCGACACGGCCATTGGCCACGCCCGGGGAAGCCTCTTGGAGGGCCGCCGAACGGACGACGGTTGAAGAGTCTCCTGTCCACGAAGAAATAATTTTCTCTCAAGTTTGGGAACGTTGCGCGGAGCTTTTGGCTGCTGTGAGGATTGGGTGCGTGTGGTGGCTATAGTGCTGGCTTCACACTTTGTGGGCTTGGGTACAAATCCCGGTGGTGGCAGAGAATTTTCATAGGTTATCCGGCCCTTGCTTAAGCGTTGCATTGAGGACATTTCAAGTAATTTTTTAATAATCAAGTAATTTCATTGCCGGCCCCGGTGGCGGCGGGGTAACGTTCTCGCCTGCCAAACAAGAGGTCGCGGGTTCGAGTCCCGCCTGGGTAGGTCTCCCCAGTCCAGGGCATGGTCGTTTGTGTACGTTTACTTGTTACATTTGTTGAACTCCCCGGTGCAAAATGGCCAATAAGAGCTGTATCCGGTGGTTTGAGAATAAAATAAAATAATAATACTTGAATATAGAGGGGTATTTGGATTGGTGTGGTGACTAGATTGATGGCTTCCCACTCGTAGTTTTCAGGTTCCAATCCTGATGGTTGGGAAGCGTTTCTGGAGCTATCCGATCCCTGCCTACGTACTTTGTGGACAGTTCAGGTGTAGGTTTACTCCGTACGTCGGATGGGATGCTAAGCCAGCCGTGGTCCCCCAGGCCCCTTTCCTTAGGAGCCGACTAATGCCGATCTGGGTTTCTCTCCACCACCGATCCCACTCTCATTAATGGGGAATATGACCAAAGCTGTCGGTTGCCTCTTCCAAATATCTCACCAGTTAGGCTGCTGATTGAGGTACGATAGATTCAAATTCCAGATGAGGCAATTGGACGTTTCCAAAATAAATTCCTCGAAGTGCATGATTTCCAAAGGGGAGGAACTGAAAATTTACACGTCTATGCCTTATTTTATGGTGAGATAGAGCTTGACATCTACAAATCACCCCCCGGTTCAAATCAATGAGTGTGAATTTGTACACGGCTGATCAAATAATGTAAAGTGAACATCGGGTTGTTGTGGTGGGTAGAGTTATGTTATATATTTCTCAGTCAATTATTCATTTTTTTTAATCTTAACCCGTATTCCATCAACTATTTTTTTTTAATTTTGATATAGTTGTTACAAAATAAGTAACCGTATTTGAGGTTGTCGAATGAAGCACCGTTTTAGTTACCCATGGCTTGAAAGCAAGTTAAATCTGTCGCTATCAAAATTGAGTACTACGTTTCAGATGCAACATTTAAAATTTACATACCGAGCATTTTTAATCACGCGTGTCTTGCAGAAAGTAAATGTTATCAATTTGTCAATAGGGTAGTTTCCTTCATCAAAGAAAACGAAAGGCATTGATTGCGATACGTTATCCACCATTAGTGTATTCATAATATACAAATTATTTGGTATTAGAAATCCCAGTTTAGACGAATGTTAATGGTTAATTTTAACCTCATTTGAAAAAGGCCCGATTGGTGCCCATCCCACGCCACTCGGCGTGACCTCAGAGGGACCTAGGTGCTATAGGAGTAGTTAGAAGTTTTACATCGTCTGGGATTACCAACGCATGCATGAGGCACAGAGCTCAGGGAAACATGCCTTAATAATCACCTATAAAAATTGCCTAAGGTCGGAAAGTTTCCTTCGTTTGATAGGGTATAAATAATCCTTATTTAGGCCAAGCTCTACTTGCTAGCAGGGTACTCTGCTACCTGCTAGCAGC
The DNA here is from genome assembly GCF_921293095.1 of Ischnura elegans. Classification (NCBI taxonomy): domain Eukaryota; kingdom Metazoa; phylum Arthropoda; class Insecta; order Odonata; family Coenagrionidae; genus Ischnura; species Ischnura elegans. The sequence continues at coordinate 70,378,633 of NC_060249.1, read as the reverse complement.
CTACATCGTAGCGGTGGTCATAGCCTCGCACCAAGGTGGCCTCACATGGCGGCAACCGGAACCATAATGACGTCACATGGGGTTTTTCCAGCATTCATACGTAGCCGTCGCGTTTTTGCGCGCTTGAAATTTTTCACTTTTCATTAAATCACGAATAATAGATATTGTCATTTGAAAATCTAAAAGCGTGCAATACATACTGTAGGAGTACTAATCTTTCGATGTAGGCAATAAAATAATAATAGAAAACCACGCAATTGCGAGCGTAATAGTAATTGTTCCTTGAGTTTCTTTACAGCAGGGTCTGAAAATAGGAGGATTGTCTCTCTAAATCCTCTACTTGGAATGTAATAGACTCGCCTCGTCGTAACTCATCCACGCCCTATTTGTGAACACCTGTGAGCCAAATACTGTAGTTGTGGTGGTCACACTGAGTTCATCTTGTTAGGTGCAACAATCTTAAATTTGGTTTGATTGGGTTGAGATAGTCCCTATAAACTCAGATATCTTCTCATGCGTTTAAAGAGTCTCCTAAGACGATTGTAAATTAAAAGCAGTAAATTTGAAGTATTTCAGTAATTTTTATTTGCTTATTTTCGAAAAAAACCCAAACTGTCTGAAAAAATGTTATATGTTGTAATAACTAAAACAATTCGCTTTCACAAATCTCACATCGAGTTTCCCCACGAAAATTCCTCCGTCCTTGGGCAACAGTGGGTGGAAGAATCTCTAACCTCTCAGCGTTGTGGAAGAAATGGTTTTGAAACTTCCTGCACCTATCGTTCAAGAATACCCCGGCAATTTGATGGTTAACTTTCATGACCACCACTCAAAAGGAGTTTACACATCCGGCTTTTGGGGATGCATAACTTCCAAACCATGCCCGTATTGGGTTAAATCTGTGACGACATCCGAGTTGGTGCCCAAATTCGGAAATACAGAATGGAGTCCGCGATTTAGGCCTCTTATTTGTTTGTAATGAATGGCGAAACATCTGACGAGGAATTTCCAAAAACCTTCCCGCACAATGCCATCCGTGATGACCATCGTGTGCCAAGAACACATCTTACTTCATAATAGCCGCTGACGGCCGGACAGGTGCCACCCATCCTCTTCTCCCTATCGCCTCACCTTCAAACTGCTCTCGAGCGCGAGAGAGGAATCGCATAGCAAAGCGTGCCGACCTCCACGGCATCGGGTGCGGGTTGCGTAACTTCGTAGACTACCATTGAGAGACCCGACCCTCGATGTGGGTTGCATAATCCCTTGCGCTCCGTATATCGGTATTGTTCTCTTGGTCTTCCTGGAATTGAGGTCTCTATGGTCACGCCGATACTAAAGTGTTGGTCATTCGGAGAGATAGGCGGACCATTGTTGTAGTAGCTTTGAGATCTAAGGCTAATGGCTGAAGCAGCTCACAGTATGGTTTCGTATCCTACCGATCAATCTTTTTGGAAGATTAAAAGAAAAATCATTCGTTAAAAAAATATCCCATCCACAAGACCGGTTTTTTCGCGACGAATTACTATTCAAATATTCACGATATCATTTTTATGTTTTCAGGGTATTTGAAGCACACCCTTTCCAACATTTTTTAATGTACCAAATTTAAATTTTTTCCATATTACTTTTGCAGATGTGTTATTTTTGTAGTATATATACTTAGGCAAATTTTGAAAATTTGTCCTCTATATGCCTTGAAATTGGCGAGGTGATAACTTAAGTTTACAATGTGTAATTTAATCCAGACGAATTACTAAATATGACATTTTGAGAGTGAGGGAAGCTTCCCCTGGATATCTAATTATTCATAAGAGCGTATCTACGCATGGACAATCGTTACAATGCCCCAGGCCCATTGGCCCACAATGCCATAATTCGTCAAGGTGCTGCAAAGTGATGCTGATAATTGCCTGGAGAGCATGTAAAATCACCATCCAAGTGTATGACAAATTTAAGTTGGAAAAACTTTATGTTGATTTTATAGGCCCGAAAATTTTAAGGCCCATGGGTATCCATATTCGGTTCGTCTGATTATTTTCTCTTATAATTTTCGAATAGGTATTCTAGTACTAATCAAGTTCAGTTTTACTTTTTTTAGCATTTAATGGTTTAAACGTGTTGGCAATTTGATTATAATTCCTTTTATTCTCTTTTTTCGCCATTTGGAAATATTTTCTCTATGATAATAATACAAAAATAGTATGATCATAGCAATAATATTTAGCCCACTTTTTGAAAGATTACAAAGTACATACATACCATAAATGATACGGTAAAGTGGAATGTAGGTAACTCGTAGGCTAACCTGAATTGAGCTTATCATCATATATTTCCTTAAAGCAGCGGCATGTGCAGATTGATGAACATTTTTTAAAAATCTAACAGCACAAATATTTGGATATTCAAATTTATAATTTTTGCTGTACAAGAGAGGAATAAATAAAAGGATTAAAATTAAGAATAAAAACTTTTAACAATAATATAAAAAATTATAAAATATGTAAAAATACAGTTTTTTTTAATTTTTTTAAATTTAATTTACAAAATAAAAATGTTAAAAATAATTATTGTAATTGTATGTTTTTAGCGTAGAGCTGGGCAGTGAAAACATGCTTCGATGAATATGAAAGCGGAATATATACTTTTTCGTATATATGTCTCAGCCACAAATATTTCTGATCTAAGACTAACTAATATTTCTGCCTCCCAAGCTACCCATTTTATTCCCCCATTTTTCTACTCCACTTTTCACCTCGCATTTCCATATTTCAAGGGCTTAGAATATTTTTTCAAGCTGACTTTCTCTCCGTAAATACCGATTTTTCCGACCCGAGTTACTTTCCCTTCGTAAATCCATTTTTACAACTTCAGTTATTTTATTGATATCGTCAGAGGATTTAGCCGGATCTTTCCGATTCTAAGCCTGCCGGAATCGTGGAAACTCGAATAAAGATATTGTGAGTCACTACCAATAAAATGGTTTGATTGATTTTTGGGAAACTAGGGTAGCATATGCTATCATGGGAAAGATTTTAAACTTTTATTTTTATTAGCGTCATATTATTCATGCGATTACCATATTGGATTAATAAAATTTAAACTTTGTATCTCCACAGAATTTTTGTTAAAATACGACCATGGTTTCTACGGTTAACGTCATATTATGGTGACCAGGAGATAGTAAAAATTCTATGGAAAAACAAAGTTTACATTTTTTCTCCAAAATTTCAGCAAATTCAACAAAGCATCACCGGAAACCAACAACTTCATAAATTATCATAAATATACAATAGGTTTTTTCATCCGGCAAATAAAAAAAGTTCATTTTGGTAAAACATGTTATGACATTCATCATAATTAATTAACACGTACATTATCATCAGCATCTGGTTGCTTATTTGGTGACTAGGAACCTACCTTTTTCTTATATAAAACATCCGTTTCTGTTTTCTTTCACGTATTTCTTATTTTTACACTGCTGACATTTAATTGGGCCATGAATTATCGATGCAAATGGGACTATAGAAAAAAATGCTGAGCTTTAGTACTTTATGGGACAAATAAATGGGTTAGTTAAAATCTCCCATCCGTTGTTCTCTTCTCACTCAGTTCTCTAAGGCTCAATATGAAACGACGCAACCGTCTGATGTAATTACCTAATACCTTTTGAAGAGTAAATAAAGGTAAATTGCCAATCACATAACTGTTTCAATTAAAACATTTTTTTTAAATGCCCGCAGCCATCTGTGTTGTCCAAAAGAGCTTTCATATAGTCCATTTGCGTGGGTCGAATAGATTTTTTCCGCATACTATTTTAGAATTTCCATTTATAATGTATTCCTTCCAATTTCCGTTCACCCAAGACTCAAAAAGAAGGATGCGTGGTGGCCTGTTTCCCAACTGTTTTTGTTTTTAATTTAGCTAGGGCCATTTAGTTGTGATATTACACGCAAGATCGCTCGTGTACACGCCCACTTTGACACATTTTTCATATTTCACGCCTCAATACCTCGGATGTGCCGGCACTGTAAACATAAACAACAGAATGAACATCAAAGCTGAATTTCAAATTTCCATACAAGATCTCATCGGCGACAACCAGCTTTTACACTATCGCTTTCATTTTTTTCATCGCTCTTGGTACGTAGCATGTCCTCTTCAAAATACGACGCTGCTAGAATTTGACGTTCATAACCTGAATAATAGTGAATAATAGTGAAAGGACCAAACCTCTTTTCTTAGAGGGCCTGAATTTATTAATCAATCGTTATTCTCATTTGCGCATACCACAGAACGATACTTAAACTATTTTAATTGCACTTCTCTTCTGGCAGTTTCTCTTTAGGCACGTTTTATTACCCCTTCTTCTTTTATTATGCAAATGCATGATGAAAATTTACACTCATATTATCACCTTAAACCCTTATGATTATTTGGATAGTTTTATAACGCGTTTTCCGTGAAACTATCATTTAGAAAGGGTAAGTATTTTCCTACGTTTACCCGATTTAGGCGTGATATAAAGGAAGTTCGATGTATATATACGAAATGTTGTTGCACTTTGCTACAACAATTTAATGCAGAGGATACGTTACGGCTCATTCAGCTGGTCTTGTACCAGATGATGGCTATATGACCCGAAACACGTCGTACACGTTAAATTGTGAAAAGTGCAACTACCCTTGATTTTAATATTTCCCTTCGTACTAAACAGCTTTTTGCCATTACCACCACCTAACTAACTTAGAGTTCATTTTGAGTAAAACTTTATGAGCAAATTTATCCCGAGATATAGAGCATGCGTTCTATCGCTAGTCCAAGTCGAGAGAAATTTGCCTCAACTTTATTTTGCGTCGCATCTTCCTAGAGGGCGAAAAGTGCCGAAGTCAATAGCACGAGCGAGAAATGGCGCATGTTTCCCGTAATGGACGTGCCCGCGGCTGGCGGTCTAGGCGAAATTTTACCCGTGAAGCGCGAAAGGGTGGATAATACGAAGGAGACCGAGGCAAAAAAAAAGTTCGGGAAGGTTTCGCAGCGGGGGGAGAGGGATAGATAAGCGGTCGGGAGGATCGCCGCCGTCGGCCGCCGGCGCAGGTGGACGCTCCCTTGCCGGGTGGACATAAAAAGAGAATCATATTGAACGGCATCTGTGCCCCCCTTTTCTCCGTGTTTGCTCGTCCGCGTCCCGCGATGCCGTCCGTGTAGGGGGAGCCGTAACGAGCGCTGCGGCCGTCAGAGACGCTGGCCTACCCGCGAGATAATTTTTTTTTTTGGCCATCGGCGCCGGTCCATTGTGAATCGAGGGTGCACTGTTTGCTTTTCATATTTTTTTTCAATATTTTATTTTCTTTTCCGAAGCGACAAAGATGAGGAGCAATCTCTCCATCCAGGGCCCGCGTTGGGGCTTAACTTGGAGGGTGGGATAAAGCGATGGGAAGGGATAATATGTACTCCACCCTTGCCGTCTGTTGTCGAATTCTGGTGTCCTGTCCCGTTTCGCGCGGGTGTAGTGTACAAAACGCACTCGCCTGCTGGCTTTTGTGTTGCCCTAATGACAACTGGGAGCGTGGTGCGATGGGTTTTGTCTATTCATTGTCAATGGCGCTGAGGTCATGTGTTTTCTTTTGGGTCCCCTTTCGTAGAGGTGGATAATTTAAGGTTCAGTACCAACTACAATGGAGGAGTAGCACAGAGGACATCAAATTGGGATCGCACTTAGTCTCTTGGTGTTAGAGAGAGGATTAAATTAGAGTGATAAATTGCCGAACAGAGAGATGTAACCACTCATTTTTATTGTAGACAATGATGAGTTAAAGTAAAAATTAAATCCTGATAAAAATAAAGCCCTGTCGCACAAAATCAAAAAAAATAATTTTCAAGATCTTTCACATTTATGTGCTCCTATTACACGATCATTGAGGAAGCTATTTTATTTTTTCTTACTTCATGTCGTCTAGAGTGTATATGCTATCTTATTTTACGAAATATTTGTTTGATTTCATTATCGCTGAAGGTATTCTACCGGCTAAGGTAGACTTGCGTGGAGCATTGTATTAATTATTAGCCAAATGTTTTAGTCCAATGTATCTGTTTTTGGAACTAATTTATTTTTCGTTTTATACATAATTATTGTGTGTACATTATTATTATCTCATATACGGTAGAAAATAATCCTAAAACCCGTAATTTCTAGATCACTCATTGCAATCAAACTCAGATAAGCTGCAATTTTTCCGTTGCTAAGAATTTTCGTTATGTAAGATAAGTACTTTTGGTGTAAATAGTGACGCATTGAATTAATCAATCTTATAATTTCAGTTAAAATTTTAATTTTCCTAGTCTTATGGAAAAATCTAAATACTCTATTCTGAAGTTTAAATTTAAATATGGTATTAAAGTTTCATTTTTATATTGCCACAAAATACTGTTAATATTCTCACAACATCTGCTTCATTTCTCTCTCTCCTTTTCTCTCTCACACAATTGTTTCGGCTTAACGGTTTGCCTCTCAGGCTATGAACTGCTACTTTAAGGTCACTTAAGGAGTGACTTTAAGAGTTTGGATTAAATTTATTCTCTATGAGTGGAAAGATAACCTCTCTTTCTTTTATTGCAGCAACAGTAAAATTTATTTGCATTCGCAAAGAGAGGCAAGAAAACTCGAATAAAATGTCGTGGCAGAGGTAATACTGACGGTTCCGTTGGACTAAATAAACCATACACGACTCGGTAGCATGTGTAGGGAAAGGATACTGCTTGTACGTTATGGCCTAAAAATCTCGGTTAATGCAATTGCGTGCGGTAAACGTTCAGAGAAATACTTAAACCGTAGTGAATGTAGTAGACGCCAAACAGTGAGTGTATGGAAAGTACTTTGTACGAAAGGCGAGCAATGTTGGAGTGAGGGAAAGACAACGGGCCTGACAAGGAAGGAGTTGTAAATTATTCTTTTACGTGTCGGGGCGAGGGAAAAATATACCGTGAATACGAAGAACACGTTGGTGAAGAAACCATAAAAATTTGTACACGCCACACTTCTTTCTATCTCAGTTTCTTAGTTGGCACAAAAGAATATTTTTTACTTAAAACAAAGCAGAATAAAGTAGAAAATCCACCAAGAACTCTGAGAATAAAATTCCAGGGATCTCAGGAAGTGCAGTAAGTTTCCTGTTTTATGGATTAATTTGCAGTCGAGTGAAATCCTAATGGCTGTATATTTCTCTGAATCGTCCCTAGTATAAAGATGGTTGATAAACTCACCTTATTCGGTGAATAACATCTTCTGAGCATATTTTTACTTTCGCGAACGATGATCAAGTAGAAATGGCCTCACTTATCTCCATTACTTTTTTCTAATTGTCTATATTATCCCTGGCTGAAATTTTTCTTTAAGAGGTCATTAATGATTTTGAGTCTTATAATGTCTTCCTTTTTCTAGGCCCACTGCTATGAAAAACTACAGGCCTATCTTTAGGACCAATGTAACCATGGAAAGTGAGGACAGAACGGACGAAAGAATTATAATTGTATGGTAAAATTAGTTATTTTATATGATTTTTTTACTTTTAAAAGGTTTAAAGGCATCTAATTTTATTCATTACATGAAGTAAGTGGTTGTATAATATGATAAGGAATGTGAGTAGTTGGATTTACTTGCTTCTATGCATCCTGAAAAACTTTTGCATCGAAATTGCACTCGCATTAGTTCTAACACATAGTATGAAACTTTCTGGTTCCAGTTAGTTTCCAGTAGTCCTCTCTGAATTATGACGCCCCTTTTCTTCACATTTTACGTTCATGAACATTAGTTTGTGATAGTATTATTATACTGATATTTGGAAAGGGTTGTTTTTCTATCTTTTTCTTTCTAGGTACTTTTTACTAAATATTTTTTCCATCATACGCTACCTTCTTATGACAAATTTAGTTGTTTTTTAAATTATTATTTCAAAATATATATAAAAGGATATTCCGTGAATTGTTTTAGGACAGTTGTAAAATTAAATGAAAATGGTACTACTAAAAGGAATATCGAATAAAGAGTGAAATTTTTGGTGAGCAGAAGTTGTAAAGAAAAAGTTTGTTTGATTAGGTCAATGGTCATGAAATTAAAACTACCGAGAAATACTCACTATCATGGCGTTTAGATAAAGGAATCTTTTTCCAAGGAATCTATATAGAGAGGATTGTTACTTCCTTCCGTCTAGATGTGACAATGAATTAAAGGGGATTAAACTTTTGTTCTTAAGCAGAAAATCACTGTACGACTGAAGAATTTCATTTTATTCCAAGACATTTACCGAGGTGATAAAGGTTATAACCATATCCTCGGTTGTTTTCCAAAATTAGATTCATACTCAAAACTGGTAATGTGGTTCGTTCTCGTTCCTCATTTGAATGACTGCGGAGGCCCTGCGGCCGCTGTAAATCTTGAGCCCATAAACGTCTTAGTCGAGCGCAGTATAACCAATCCGAGCTTAATTTTTGCCCAAAGTGTGTAGGGAAGTGGCACATTATAAAATTAGCCGTGGTTTTCTGGGTGTGCACATTTTATGTGACTTCAAATCTCATCGGCTTATCGGTAGCGAGCGCGCAAAGGAAAAAAATGATCTTGCCTACTTGAGGGAGTCGCCCCTTAAAAAATTCTGCACTGATTTTTTCAAGGATAAACGACGGCCGCTATGAACAATTTTTCAATGAAATTTGCGAGCTGTCGCGCTTGCCCAATATAAAAAAATCCACGCACCCAAGACACAAGAGATCATGAATGCGCCGTACGAAGTTTTTTTTTTTTATCTCCCACGTCACATCTCACGTCGCATGACGTCCAAGACCTGCTCTTTGTCAATTTTTTTTTTCGCTCGTGAGTTATTTTGCTTCCCCGGTCACGCAACTATTATGATTTATGCATCACCTGCCATGCGCTCCCAAGCGCTCACATTCTTAAAGGCCATCGACGCTGTCTGCATGTATGCGTGTACTCTATCCGCGGCGAGCCTACGCGTCTCAATCGTTCATTCTCTTTTAGTACTCATCTCTTCTCCCACAATTCCCCCTTTCCCAATTCCTCGCCTCGCAGCGTTGCGCGTCACGGCGGTATAAAACGGAGGACGTGTCACGTGGCCTTCCGAAGGCCGTCGATCGTGTCCCCATATGCGATTCTGCACGTCGCGAAACTCTTGGGAAAACCCATGTCAAGGTGCCTTCTATGGTTCGACCCATTCAAAAAACTATCAATTGCTGAAAGTATTAACGATATGCTGGCGAATATTGATACCGGCTCCGACAATTGACTTCTTTTTAAATGCTTTTTTTAAACTTGCTTTGAGTCTTTTTGTCTGTTTCATCGATGGCATTTGTAATTTATTTTTAGTCCAATTCCCATTGTCGGATCGGCATTAAATTTTCATTTCAGATTAGAACCAGGTGGCAATACATTCTCAACTATTCCTAGGTGTTCGGAGGCAGTATGAGTCACAAATTAAGATAGATACCAGGGCCTTTCAGTAAGTCATTAGAAAAAGGTATGAAAAGAAACTATATTGGATCAATTTTTTATGTGTTTTATTACAACCTCTTTTCAGCTCTATACACCTTCGTTATTATTTTCCAAGTATTTTAAGCCAACCTAAAAGTGTTATTTCAGGATATCCTCAAAATAGGCATTATTTTGGGTTATGACCTCCTTTGGCGTAAACCTTAGCACGTCAAGTAAATTTTTTAAGTTTTGAAATAAGAAGTCAATGGAGGCCATATCTAGTGAATAGTGTGAATTTTGCAATCATTGAAACTTCTGGCTATTGCAGCTGAACAAGCCACAAGCTGTATTACAGCTGTATTAGCCACAATTTTTGACAATTAACATTTAAAGTGATCGTTCAGCTTCAGGGTAAGTAATAGTGGTTTAATTCTTCGTCAGCGTAGCAGGTGCCACAGTTAACGATAGCGAACAGAATATTTTAGGTTTGAATCCAGGAATAGACAATTGGTTTCCTCAAATTATTAGATTTATTTACAAATTAACTTTACGCGTCTTTTCGTTTTAGGGTAATTTTCTCTTTTTATGAGGAAGTTTTTGGTTGCCTAATAGGCCTCACTTTTACAAATTTGCCTTAAAATGTATTAAAAATTAATTTAAAATTTACTTTTACGTTCATACGAAAAAGAAGAATACAATAATAAATAAGATGAAAAACTCGGTTTTTCCAAAAATAATACAAAATAACTAGTAAGTAAAAAGTAAAACTATAGCTTTTCCTCACTCGGAAAATAAATCGTGGCTGCCCATCCTTGCGCACCAATCAGGCTCTTTTAAACTCATTTTTAATAAACTTAATCAGTAGTTTATGGAAAAGTGTGTTTTATTAGTCCCTTTTTATCCATTAATATTCTTTTTTTATGATTGGAATTGGGTTCCCGCATGAGGTTTCGCCCTTTTTCAGCTGATGCAGGGGAGAAATTTGAGGAATCTGCCTGGTATAAACTAGGATAATTCACATCGTTATCCACAGATTTCCACTCCTGCGTAGTTATCAACGAGGAATCCATTTGAACATGATCCACGAATTTTGATTTTTTTCACGTGAATGCATCTGCACAAAATAGTTAGATCAAATTTTTCTTTTGAAATTTTTAAAATAGAAAAACGGGCTTTTTCACATAGGTTCATGCATGAGTGATGCTGGGAAATTTTATTTGATTCTCTTGGTACTCTTTGCATTTCTGCTGGACCATTCTGCTGGGTCGTTGCGAGAGCTTTGGCAAATGTAGTTAATTAGTGCAGAGAAAAGTATCATATCATTTGAATCAAAGGTACTCCTAATTTTAATGTTTTTGTATGGTATATGAAAGTATTTTCATATAGAAACGGGTTAATTGATAGATTTTTAGAGTGCAGCATATGGAGCGATGACGGTTGTCAGGAAGACACATTTTATTGAAGTAAATAATGGTTTTAAGATCTCTTCCATTCATAGATTGATTCGGCTGCGTACCTACTGCAAAAAATTTATCCCTGATGGTATTTTTAGCGGATCAATGTATTTATTGAGTATATCGAATTACTGCCCAATGCATTGGAATATTCCTCAGAGTAGCAGCTATTTCTGACTTCATCGGTGACAAGAATACCTTCCAATAAGGTTACGCGAATTTCTTTGGTCAACTTCTTCGTAGGATTTTCTGAACAGTTGAAAACTTTGCCATCTAAGACGTCACTCGTCTAGTCGTACAACGATCTGGAAATATTTATCTGTGCCGCTACCTCTTCTCGAAGGAGACGACCAGGAAGAAAGTGTTTTACGCCAGAGTAAATACAAGAGCGATCAAGGTGGCTGGGCAGCAATCAAGAACTGAGGCCAGCACTGAAATCCAACTTCAGTATTATCAGGGAAATGGAAATTGCTACCTAATAAAACCCTTACAAAGAATTTTTTTATATCTCTCCTCTTGAGTATAAAAAATGGACTCATATAGACTGGGGTGGATCCAGGATTTTTTAGGGTGGGGGGGCACAAGAGTCTGACAGGCAAACAGTAATGTTATACTTGAGATTAAAAACTACAGCAATTACTGTAGGAAATTTCCTCTTCATTTTAATATGAAGGTTATAAATGTGAAATTAAATGATTGAGTTTCCATAAAACACAGAAAAAAATGAGCGTAATAATAACAGCATAAAAAATTTGGTCTATTTTTTTAAACGTCTGGGGGTACAAGTGCCCCCGTGCCCCCCCTAAATCCGCCTATGCTTATAGAGAATAATACACGAAAATAAAATTTCCAATCGAAACAAAGTACATCTAAACAAATTCTTTCGTCATTTCAGATCGTCAGCCATAAGGATCCCACCGCGTGATCTCGGATATTGCCATTCGAATTTTGGTTGTATCTGCAGAATCGCTCATGTTTTTATTTACCAACTAACTTGCAAGGCATGGTGCCTAGACTATGAATTAAAGAGAGCGACCTTTCAATCTGTCTATTCTTACTTTAATTTTCCTATGCATTCCCACCAAACTCCCTTGTTATATCGTCTCCCAAAAGTCTATTGATAGACCGGCTTCGAAGGTACTCATACCACTTCTAACATAATGCATGCTACTGCCATGCTACATGCCAACAAAATAACATCCAGATGAGGAAAGATTTTGATATCAACTTTGTTTATATCAAAGGACATTGGCGGATACAGGATAGGGACAAGAAGGAGGCTAAGTGGGGGATTACCTCTCACAGCAGTAGTAGGGGTCCAAACAAAATTACCGTTCTATCCACTATCTATCATTTTCGAGGCGTAGAAAATAAAATGAATATGTTACTTATGATATATGTAACATATGTTCACATTGTTCTTCTGACTTAAAATATACCAAAAAATCAAAAAACGCCCCGCGGAAATGCACTCTACGAAGACGACGATTTTCATCTTTTTCATCATTTTTTAATTCAGAGGAACAATATAAGAATTTCCTTAAATGAAAAGTTTAGAAATATTTTTTACATATAGCATGCGTAACTGCGATATTCATTTTCTTTTTTACACCTTGGAAATTGAAAGCTAACTTTTGGCCATTTAAAAAAACAAAAGAATGGGAAAAAATTAGTATTAAATAGCTATTTTTAATGCGAAAACATTGCTCTCTATATTGAAATATAATTAAATGCACGAATAAAATCTTTTTCCCGTTCTCATAGTTTTTCTCGTGCTCTTTTTCACTCTTTCGACCGTAGAAGCTGAAAATTTACGTCAAAGCAATGTTTAATGATTTATTGTTGCAGTTGACTAAACAATGAGTAAAACGATGTATAGCACGACTCTATGGAGCTTTGGAAGGATTTTATACAAATGGTTAAAGTTCAGCGTTCTACTTTTTTATCGCCGATAATAGTGTAAATTGGTGTGCCCCTCTCTTGATCTGCCACTGGATTGTAACGTACCAAAAGCGTATAAAGTAGGCCCTAATTTTAGAGCTTATGTGTGTTTCAATTCATTAAATAGCATAAATAAATATATCGGATATTAAAACTAAATACTTTTGTACAATGTCGTAACCTCAAAAGAATTTCGATTTTATCCAGTCTTCGATTTGACCCAAAGGGGGAATCTTCCATAGGGTCAAATGGGGGAAAAGTTGTATCCCCTTAGCCTCCCTGCTCATAGATCCGCCATTGTCAAAGGAATGTGTGTATTTTATATAAAAGTAATGCCTTTGATATAAAACAATATATTTTTATTTCAGTTATTTCCATACCAACGCAAACAGCTGTATACGGCCTTTTACATCGGGGTTGATAACATGTTAACAGTTTATCGTACATTAACAACCATTCCCTGGATAGGGGTAATTTACCAATGTGGGAGTCGAACACGCGACCTCTTGTTTGACAGGCGAGAACTTTAACCCGCCGCCACCAAGTCCAATTCTATGCTTTAATTCATTACTTATTTCCCTTGCTCTCCTGAAGATCATTCACATTTGTGCAATTCACCGTGAAAATTAAAGATTTACTCAGATTTTCCTATAATTCCCTAAAATACGCCCTTTTTCCATCTCCTGATCCCAGGAATTCCCCGTGCTCCTCTCCATTTTAGTTCTTGCACAACCCATCACCAGCGCTCACCTTGCCTCCCATCCTTCTCTGTCGCCCTCTCCAGGAAGGCCGGGCACATTGGGAATTGAGTCTTCCATCACTGGAGGAAGGGGTATTCTCTGCCCTGTGAGGGCGTCGAAAACACGAAGCGTCGAGACCCTATATGTTTCGCTAAACGTGCCTCGTGCCTGACGCCATCCTCCTCATCCACGCTGTCTTCTCGGCCCAACATTGTCATTGCTCGCTTCGGATCGACTTTTTTTTCGGTAGCCTCCCATCTCTTCCCAGTCATTGATGCATCGGCCCGATTTTATTTTGTGTCGCTGAGAGAAGCCTTAATATGAGCACAAATAGAACCAAGATTTCAGTATGAAGCAGAAGAGAAAAATTCAAGGCTAACATTGGAATAATAATAATAATAATAAAATGCCTTTATTCGGGCGAGGTTGAGACTATGAAGCCCCCTCTTCCACCTAACCTCTCGATAGCGTCAATGCAAACATATTAAAAAATGATAGACAAACGTTTACAATACATAGGATATACAATATACAATATTTGTGAAATGTCAAAAATATAAACAACTATATGTGAAAATTTGTGTTAAAAAGATTTCTGCTTGTGTAAAAAACCTTAGGATAAGGGTGTAGTATCCTTCAGCGAAAAAAACCCACAACAGGAAAATGCCCACACAAGAAAGGGGGCGTGAAAAACCTGCGAAAACCTACTGAGTCAAAGCTAAAGTCGTGTTATTTGTAAAACACGACATAGTTAATGAGGTACAAAGTATACTCAAATATTACACATGCAATTTAGATATAAAAACATAGAAATAGGGAAACAGAAACTGGTAGAGGTGGTTGAATTCTGCTATTTGGGAAGCAGGATAACTAGAGACGGAAGAAGCAAGAAAGAAATTATCAGTAGAATAAGCCAGGCGAAGAGAACATTCCGCCAAAAGAAATATCTACTTACAGCGGGAAATTTAGACATAGAAATAAGGAAACAAGTTATCAGAATTAACATTTAGAGCATGTTTTCCTCCGGAAGTGAGGCATGAACAAAAACAGAGCAGTGAAGAAAGCAAGGGTAGATGCTTTCGAAATGGGGTGAATGGTGAGGATCAAATAGCTCGACCGAGTTTGTGATGGGAGGTCCTAAGAAGAGTAGGAGAGAAGAGAGGGCTGATGAAAACCTTGGCAAGAAGACAGAACAGCCTTTAGGCCATATGGCGAAACGTAATGGCCTGACGAAGGAAATCGTCGAGGGACAAGTAGATAGCACGAACGGAAAAGGAAGACGTCGAATTTAAGGTATGGAACAGGTAAAGATGGATTTGAAGGAGAAGAAATAAGTTGGCGTGAAAAGAATAGCCAATAGGCGAATTGAGTGGAGTGGTGCGTCAGACCAATCTCAGGATATTTACTAGGTATGATGATGATGGGAAGGATTATGCCCTGAGGAAGCGTCATTCATGTCTTAAGGAAGCCTAAGGCTCTATCAGGGAAAGGACTGAACATATCCTAGAAAATAGACGAGAGGTTACCAAAGAATAGGAGAAGAAACACAACTGTAGAGCACCATACTCCATAAAAGTGAAGGACAGCCGATAGACTGTCCATACCAGTGGTGTCATGGTGCTGGAACGCGCCGGAACGCCGCGCCGGCACTGTTGAACAAAAGGCATAATAGTCAAAAAACACTTTTTTCAATTTTGTTACCTCAAAATTTCTAATTTATACATTCGTAACCAAAGCAAAAAAAATAATTAGAAAATGTAAATAATGATTTGTAATAAAAAACACACGGAGTAATATTTCACCTCTAAAGAAAGTTAAGGAAAGCGCGTTCCGGAACTGCTAATTTTGCCATTACGTCACTGGTCCATACCGTTAAGCACCATGATAACGTGGGAAACAAAATGGAAGGAAGAATAGATATAAATGCCCCCAAGAAAATCTAAGAGATAAATACGTCGGGTGGATAAAGAAGCACACAAGAAAGAAAAACATTTAGGACCTAAAGGATTAATGATAAATAAAGATTGCTACAATAATGCCTATGGTAATTTGTATAGGAGGGTTGCATTATTTTATCGTCGTTTTATTTTACATGCCCAGGGTGAATTTTGATATGTAAGGTGTTTATTCCCCTATTTACCCGTGTCATTGCGTTTGCAGCGATAGACCGTCAACCTCCGCTCGTGCTCACTCACTGTGCAGAAGAGTAAGGATACGTGTGAGTTTCTCAACGCCTTTGAGGACCACCCACGACTGCTTAGTTGACAAATAAAGTCCCGCGACCGCATTCAGATTCCGTCCGCGTCTTCCTGGCTTCTTGTTAACAGGAAAACTCTCCCCTAGTCTCTCCCGTGGGCATAAGATTTTCACGAATTCGTCCCGGTGTGGGTGCTATGTACTACCCCGACGAAAGTGGGACAGAGGAGTGCCTTATTGATGAGGCTTTTAACATTGACACATAAACAGGCCCAGGAGCTCGTGCGGAATTTATAAGCACTTTATCCACCCATCTGTTGTTTGTAATCTTTATTATAAAGGCTAAAAGATGAGCAAGGGTGAAAATTGGGAAACAAAAGTTAGTATGCGTTGTTTCTCTTGTCCTGATTGTCCATGGAAATACCAGGGAATTTGCCGAGGACGCCAATACGAAGTTTTTGAGGTATAGAAGTTTCCAACGTTAGGGGTCATCCTTTAAATAATGAGGTGGAGGCATGCATGCATATGACACCATCAATGAATTTATCTAGGGAAGATTTCGAAATCAAATCGATTCAACAAATAGAAAATGATCGACGCGAGGCTCTAATTTTGGGTAAAATTTTAGGCTCTTATAACGGTGCACAATTTTTATTAGAAGAAAGCATTCTAAAATTACACAATATCTACGAAACAGAAGTTTTTAGCTTATCAAATGAGTCTTAATACCACTTTCAATAATGAATATAAATGTATTTGTATACCTACCGGCTTTCAATCACCCAACTAAGTTCATCGTACCTACATGCCCAATGAATACGTTATTAGGACAATCGTATGGTGCTAATTTATTTTTCAAAACGCTGCTGATTGATAGAGTTATGCCATATATCAGTGGTGAAATTTCTCTGTCAAATACATTCGATTATTGAGTCTCTGCAAATTTGCAATGCAAACGAAAAATAATGTCGTGCGAACATTGAATTCTAATATCGACACCAATAACTCTCCCATGAATATATAATAAATTGCGACCTCTAAGTCATGCACACGTTCTATTACGGAAGCACATAGCGCGTAACGTACGAATGAATTAATTAAGCTCAATTTTAATAGCAAACTATTCGTTTATAAACATGACCGGGATATCTCTGAATTTATGAACCTCGTATTGCATTAATGTGAAATGATACGCATTATTTTAAATGATGTTTTATCAAGTTGATTTTAAAGCTTTGAAGAATTTTTTGTCTATATTTCTTGTTGACTAATACAAATCATATATTTTCACTCCAATTTGTCAAGGCAGCCTGCCTCCAATATTCCTTAGTAGCTAAGGGAGCGTTAGAGGGAAACCGTTCCATCATCGAAAAAATACGCCCGATGAATGTGTATTTGTGCATAATGAAAGATATATCTACGAGGATACGATAACAAAAGTATTGTGAAGCTACTGAGGCTTCTGGGAAAAACTCAAACGGTATGTAGGTTAAGCGGAGTCATCCACTGACTTTTAACGTAGCATCGAATATCCTTTGGTTACCTATGTGATGATCGATGGTAATTTGGCATGACCTAAGAGAGAAGAAAGTAACTCTCTACGCCCATTTCCGTGGAAGGGATAGGATATACAATATTTTGTTAACAAAATATCAAGTATTAAAGAAAAGTAGAAAATGAAATGGAAGTATTTTCAATTTCTCTCAATGCATAAATCTACAATAATCTGGTGTTCCTCGCGTCGCAGGAATATCTTTTTGTTTGTTCTCACTAGTAAACTGGTCTTGGGATATTTTGGGATTTTACTGGGATTTTTTAGGCTCAACCAAGATGGTTAAGTTATTATTTTTCGTAGTAATGATCTGCAGTAATTTCTAAAAGCGATGGACGTTGAAAAAATACATGTCTAGTTCTTCCTTGACTGTTTTTATATTTTTTAACATAGGGAGGTGGGTGCAGCGTAAAAGATTCTCGTCGTCTAAACTCATTCAAAGTTCAAGATTATCCTCTGTGTCCAAATTATGTCTAACTATCTGCATATAATGAAAAGATTTCAGATGATATACAAATTTAGCAAGCTATTTTTGTTACGGCTTTAGGAGTGTAACTTTCACTTCGAGAGAGAACATTAGCAAGTCACCTTGGTCTTTAATCTTTCCAGGTAGGTAGGTACGTGGCAGTCGACGGGTCTTTATCAAATCTGCAATTTTTCTTGAGTCAGCGGAGAGTATAAATTCTAAATAAGACATTTTCTAGCGATGGAAAGGTAGGTCAGTCCGCCCACTCCAAAGAATGATGGGGGTGATTAAAAGCATTGCTATCCCAAATTAAATCTCGTTGGCCTCGTATTAACCTTATTCCTACGCACGTTCGGTTGGGAAAACTCGGAAATGACAAATATTCGCCTTGTATGATTAATGTGAACCACTTCTTCAACGTTTCGTCGTCTCAAGATTCGAAAAGTTTCCTCAAATCCTGGCAAGCCACGCTCGTATTATCTTAGGCCGCAATCCTTTCAGGCTGAGTACAGCGGCGTATTCCGTGTACTCAGTACTAGTTGAACTTGCCCCGACTTGAGCCCACTTCCTCGCAGACATTTATTTGCCCATGATTTTCTCCTCCGCCCTTTGCCCGTAATGACCTCAGGATATTAAAGGCTCACTCTCGCAAATGTCTCAATCGGCGGTGCTTAAAATGACTCGGCGCGCCAACTCGGCGTTCCTAATATCGCCGCGGCGATACGAGTTGGATAACATTACTTTGATTCCGAAACGCAATCTCGGTAATGTAGGTACCGACTGAAGTTGTTAAAATCGCATTGGGGTTAGCGAATCAGGAAGTGAGCTTCGCTGATGCGCGGAAACTGCTCGTAATCTTTCAACTCATGCCCGAAGGAGCTAACAATATCTCCTTGTTACTCTCTAAAGAAGTATGAATGAGTTTTAAAAGCGGGATAAGTCGGAGCTAAAAGCATCTATATTGTAAAAAAATGTTTCTTCAGATAGATATTCCGTCTCGGATAGTATAGTCTGTCTGTAGACATTCGCCAGAAATGGAATATGTATAATAAAATGAATTTTTCTTCCTAGGAGCTCAGAAAAACTTCGGATTGAATTGATTTTATTATTATTATTAAAATATTTAGTTACAAGTCAACCATGAAGTCGGGTGGTAACATAGATTTAGGAAGTGCATTAAGACACAATAATATACATAACCCAAAATAATGCATGCGCTATTGTGATTTCTTTCAGAGTATGATGTTTAGGACGTAAATGCCTAGCGGCCGGCTTCGCTCGTGAAATTTGGTTTGCTGTCAGGCGTTGACTTCTCTCATCTTTGTATTCTTTTTCACATTAATATATATCTTGAATTACATGACAAGCGGAAATTTTTTTAAACAATTTTTTTGGGTATGATTGCAAATCTAACTTTCTACGGCAGTTGTATTTGTAAGTTAGCAGCTGGAACTTTTCGACCCACTTATTTTCTCCTGTTCGTCGATATCTACCGAATTTCATTGCCTTTCTAGTCATTTTCCTTCTTATTATCTCTTTCTTTCATATCTACTCCTTATTTTAATTTGATTTTAATATTATATTAATTGAACCAAAATACTTTAATTATGACAAATGCTTCGGCCCTTAAATTTATGCGTAGTTATGTGAAACATTAGGTAGGAATAAATATTTTTCATTTGATTTCTAGAAATTAGTTCATGTAATGTAATAGACGTTAGGTTAAATACTTATTGCTCACACTAAAAATAAATTGTTGGTGACGGATTATAGAACTAAATTAATATTCAAATATGGTGGTCATTAAATGTATAGAGGTCATTTCATTTTGCGATGATTGTTTTGAAGAATTCTTGTTTTATAATTGGTTTTCTGTGAATGAAGCATTTCAAAGCAGGATTCTTTCCATTAGATAAAATTATGTTTGATCTCTGCCCGATTTAATGAAATCAGGTCAAAATTCATAGACCTCTTTTCATCGGAAATAACAGCGAGAATTTATTATTTCTGCCTGGAATCTATTCAGCTTCATCAAAAGTGGAGTAATTATATTTTTTCTGGCCTGAACCAAAGCAAGTCGCTTTCCCATGTGATAAATTCGCATTTAGCTTTCATTTTGATGATATCGCGCGTGAGTGGCTTCAGTGGAGTGAGGGTTTTATGCAATGACGTTTATTGACCACATATCTATTGATTATAAAAGACCTGTTGGGCAACTGACATTCCTTTATTTTAAAAATGCATTGGGTTTGTCTGAATTTGTAGTAATTGTATCATATTTCGTTGTAGTATTTTTAATTTAGCCGTATACAAAAATGATAATCACCTAGACTGATTGAACGAAATTGAGGATGGGCACAGCATTTTATGTATAATTTTAGCTACATAAATTCTTTAGAGTGCAAGCCTTGCTCTGTCTTCCATTTTCAAAAAGAGTCCAAAGTCTATGATTTGTAAGTTCACTTGAACTATGTTCCCAGGTTATATAGCCATAGTCTTCACTGACTATTTATTCTACTAAGTATGGGAAAATATTCCTCTCACAGGAATAAAGAGTTAAAAATATCACCTTCTCAGTTCATGGTAAACTGTATCGTAATTTTTTACGCCTATCTTTGGGTTGGAATAGTAAGTTACTGAGATATATAGCTGATCTATCTTTAGCCAGACGAAGAGTATTTTATAGAGAAAGGACATGAAAACGGAGGAGGAGTGTGTAAGAAATTATTCTCAAGGAGCCAAATTGATTAGACATCGGCAAATAAGTATTTACCGTTCATTGAAGTTCAGTAATGTTGCCTGTGATGTAAAATGATTCATTACAACTTCCGAACAACAGATAGTTTTCTGGAAAGATAGAACCATTACTTTTTTTGAATTAGGTACTGAAACTTGTCATTTCCATACACTTAACTCGCTAGCTATTTAATGTAGACTTTTTTTCTCTATGACTAGTGATGACTTTATTTTTATAAACTGATCGCCCAAAATATGTATAATGTTCAAGCCAATTAAAAGGGAGTTAAAATGAGTTCTTGTGATACATCACTTTCAGCTTTATAATGACGCTTTTGAATTTTCCCACTCTTCAAAAACGGGGAGAAATTTCTTGTTGCGTACGTAAAAAAAAGGAGACGCTTAAAAATTGGCCGGCAAAGGGAGTTGATGTAGATGGCACTGCTGGGCTCAGGGAACGGATTTTGAAATGTTTCACCCCCTTTCTCCCCATTTACGAAGCAACTTGGCACAGAGAAGCCAACGTGTACGAAGGCTTTAGCACGCAAAATTGTGGTATCAGCTCTGGAACCAAAAAAAATACATAAAAAGTCAGCTGCGTGTGATGAATGACATAATCTTAAAAAATAAATAAAACGTCCCTTCCGTGAAATATGGATTTTTAAATTTTTTCTCCTTTCCATAGGCACGTCCAACCCTCTTATCATTCCTATGTCATTTCTTTCCCTGTTTCCTGTGTTTTCGTGGTCCTCCATTCATTCACAAATTTTTCAATGCGATAGAGGACGCCATGGATACGAAAAGTATTACATAATTCTTAAACTCTGCGAATTCTTGCAATGAACTTAGTGATATCAGACGGAATTCGCTTCCATTCACAATCGAAACTGATTTCTTGGTGTCAAAGTATTTGAATTCAAGTTAGCTATTCTCGATTTGCAAAATATAACCCATCTCTCTGTCATGAGTGACGACATTTTTGGTGATGACCTATTCGACGAAATGTATCCTTCGTCATAATTATACTCTGTGGTGTTTTCATTCAAACCATTACTCGCTAGCTGTCTAAGCGTTTTTTTATACATAAATTCGTATTTGGTAATACACGATATACTGGAGGAAGCATTTCCTTAGCACTGACATGGCATGCCCTTATTCAGTTACGTGGTGGTAGGTTTAATATGTCTGTTTGGTGATCCATTTCGATAGTTTTTGGAAAATGAAAATGGATTTGAGGCTTGCTATGGCGACAGCAATATGTATAGATTTCGTCATTCTTTTATTTGCAATGGCCCCTCGATTTACACTCTTGCATAATAACTGTATTTTTTGTAAAAACACCATCGAAGGCCTTCGCTGACCATTGACATAGACTAAAATCTTCAATCGACAAACATTTTCAATAGAAGTCATATTGAACCAATTGCTTACTGAGATTCAAAATCCATACTCATAGATATACATAGAGTCAATTTATTATCATTGAGAGAGAATAGTTACCAGAATGAAATGCAGCGGATTTGGCTCGTGCAGGTGGAGCAAGTTATAGTGTAGGTCTCTGCTTCTATTGCTTGCGGCAATAACCTCAATTTTTCCTTTGTGATTAAGCGTTGAATCATGAATTAGGAGGCATTATTCATATTGATTCTGGGTTATTAAGACAGCGGCTACGTGACGTTTTTTGCGTCGTTAGTATTTAGATAGTGTCAAGTAAACATCTTACTCTGCAAGCCTGGGGATCAAGATAGTTTTGATGACGGATGAATACAGCGCAGTTTCGGAAACGATCGTAATGACAGGCGATTGGGTCCTTATCTTTTTAATGGTAGCAACATTTTCTCACAAAGATAGAATTCAAAATAAATGTTTCTTAAATGTATAAATGTAATATGCAACATTAATATAAAAATGAAGCGAAAATTTAAAATATGGTGTAATATTTCTAAACCTGCCGCGTGAACTGCAGTTAAGTGTACAAGGATTCCAATGAGAAAAAATATGCCGTAAATGGTGTAATTGCCATGGTAATTGAAGAACCTGGATAGCGTAGTGGTCTTATCTGTCTGTCCTGGATAGCGTAGTGGTCTGCGCAGTGGCCCCGAAAGGCAAAGGCCCGTGGTTCGATTCCCGGATCAGGGGAATTGTTTCTCAATGAAATGAAATGGGAATGGGCCTAATTACGAATTGAGCCAGGAGGTCAATGAAGGGAGGGGCGACTGCAACAATATTTCTTGAATGATCTTACCATAATCGGTAGAATACTTCAATAGTAATTTCAACACATTCTAAATAAATTTTTCATCATTTTTTAAACGTAATATGCAACATAAAGTTTTAAAAGTAATATTTTAATATGAATTAAAGGTAAACATAAAAAATATA
This sequence comes from Ischnura elegans, assembly GCF_921293095.1. Lineage (NCBI taxonomy): Eukaryota > Metazoa > Arthropoda > Insecta > Odonata > Coenagrionidae > Ischnura > Ischnura elegans. The sequence goes on along the minus strand of NC_060249.1, from coordinate 70,355,685 downwards.
CACCGTGAAAATTATCAATTTTCCATTTTTCGGATCCATTTCAACTCTATCGACGCCTATACTCCTCATTCACCATCATCATCCCTCTCCTTACATTTCTCCTTCTCTGCCTTGGCGTGTCAAAGCACCCCTCATGGCCTGGCGAGGTGAATGAGACCCGTTTTCGAGCAATCCTCAAAGGCCGCTCAATATCCTCACTCTCTCTCTCTCCTATCCTCTCCACCATCACCACGACCATTATTTTGCTCAATTTCCTCCAATTCATTGCGCCCTTCACCTATTTCACCCCATGCGATCCCTGCCCTCAGCCGCACAATAGGTCGGGGCCCTCGATTTTATTTTCCTCCCCACACCCACGCCGCGGTGGACTATGAATCCGTATTTGGCCGCGTGTCTTGGAAAATGCTCTCCTACGGGCTTTTTCTCACGCCTGCGCGAAAATCAATGGTGCCTCAATCTCGATATTCATCTCTCGCCCACATTTTCGTATCTAACTACCGTGGCTCCCAATCACGCATTTCGTTAACGTGATTTTTCAGGCTCGCAAGTTTAATTACTTTCACTTTCTCTGCCTTTCTTTGACATGGCTCTTTCGTTTATCTATCGACAAATACCGAATGTCTTTTTTTATTATTGAAGGATTTTGGTGCAATTAGGGTATGGTTAGAGCAAAAATGGAAATAAAAAGTTCAAATTAGGTAATTATGTAAAAAAAAGGAAAACGGCTATGAAAAGTAATGAAAGTAGGTATATTTTCACGGGCCAGAGAAAATATCAGGATCGCACCATTTTCGCAGTTAAAAAGCTCCAGAAGATATCATAATTCTAAGCATTATGTAGGAATATCGACACAGCGCTGAGAACGTAGACATGAGATTATTAGAAAATGTTGAGAACAGTAACGTCAGCGTCGCAAATTAACTGCTAATACCGCTAGGCATAAATATTATTATTACTACCGTATTTGATGAGCAGAGTTTAACAATCAGTTGCAACGTCTGAAATTGATACCTCGGGCTCTTTAACTTTGCCGTATACTTTTGCATCCCCTTACTTCGCTTTGGAGCCGGATATGGAGAGCGTGTCGTACGCGAGAATTTGTGGCCTACTCGTGTCTACTAATTTATGCTTGACAATCAATTTGAAAATATTTTTTTCATATTTTATGCTCTAATAAATTTATCAACTGTTTAACATTAAAAATGATATTCTATCAATTAATTGAAATCAATTTTTATTTCCCCAGGGTTCATACCAAAATTTCATAATTTAAATTTTTTGTGAGGCTTCATTGTCCCCGAAAACGTCCAGTGTCCCGGCATCTACTCTTGAGATTTCGGTTTCTAGCAATCAGACGTATGATTCTGAATAAAGTTTTTTTTATTCGGTCTATAATCTGTCGTTTTTCATAGAGAATAATAATTTTCAGATTTCAGGATTTTTTATTTATGGTGTCAAATATCATCGATGATTTAGAGCTAACGTTGTTGGTGATTGATAATCAATATTAGCTATCAGAAAATGAGTGATCATTGCCTGACTTTTGACCATCGATAAGAAGAGGATAGGGACCATCGATTTATTATCGAAATTTGAGTAGATCATTCCATGGCTTACGTTAGATCATTTCCTCATCGAATTGTACTGTTATTATACATGTTAGTGGCATCGGCAGCCATACACTTAAGTAACCAATGGCCAAAACTATCAATGATTATCTCCTTTATAAAAAAAATGAAAGTAGCATTACGCATTGGAATAATTGATTATGAACTCATTCTGGCATAGATATATTGAGATATTTTAACTTTTGTTATGCTTACATTTATTTATTATTGAAAATGATAAAAATTTAATGCTTTTTCAGGAGTGGAGAATGTTTATCTGATATTTTGATTAAATTCATTCAAGAATGATCTTATTTAGCGGAATTTTAATTGAGTTGTTATGCAAATAATGGAAAGCTTCGTAAACATTGCAATCCAATTTCCTCAACTTAATGAATAAACTGCAGACCTTTGTTTATTTCTATCTTTTCTCGGGAAAATTAAGCCAATAGAAAACACTCGTCCATACGCTCTTTTCTTGCCGTGTATCTCATTTAATATTAATAAATTCGGAAAACAGTATCTTCTTCCTTTCTACATGATATTATAATGGGTCACACTGATGTGAATGGTCTATAATTACGTTCAGTCGTTCAAAGGGTATCACGAGCCTGGCTATGAATTACAGATCAAGTTCCGACTCCTCAATCTTCAGAGCCTCCCGTGAATTCAGCTTAGAGCTTAATTTTAAAGGTTAATTCAGTTCTCACGGCTGTTCTCTTTGTTTGAGCTAATTGGTATGTTTTTTTCTATCTCGTTTTAGTCGCACAGAGCCAGCCACTTGTTAGCACTCGTGAAGATCTCGTTATCACGAGGTTTAAAATTTCTTTTGCTCCTTCAATAAGACGGTTGGCTTAGCAGCTAGAAAGATTACTAGCCACCGTTTCACGTCTCTGTAATTTTCATCGCATCATCCAGCAACCTGAGTGGTAGGTACATATTTAATGAGATTTTTTTGTGTCAAATGATTCGGGAATAGTCTACTATCCTCGATCCAATCCAGCAAGGTTAACATTACAGCGCTGCTTCTCCCAACATCTCTAGGCTTCCTTTCTATCTCTACTCCCAATCGGTGTATTATCTCTTGGACGATCTAGCTCTTATTAGTCCTCCAATAGCGTCGGTGCCATGCTATAAAGTGTAAGTGGATTAATCTTTGTGTGCTAGGTAAGTACTCTATATAGCGTGCTATTATAACCACAGGTTTTCTTTATGGTTATTTTTCTCTAAAATAATTTGCTATAAAACATTGATCCATAATTGCGTCATTTACTTTAGTCGCTAAATTTTGGTGGTTGGTTGATTAAACAGATACAATGTTACGAATCCAACATACCACTGACATCCTCATTTTTGTTAAAATAAAGCTCTGTGCATTTACTTTATTTCTTTTAACTTATGAGAAATAATCATTTCTTATTTTACGAAGTTCGTGCGGATTTTTCTCTGGTGAAATACTTGCCCAAATATTTATCATAAAATTCCAAGTGTGACTGAGTGTGCGTTGAGGTTGGCTCCTGGCAATAATTTTCGCTAAACTGTGAGGTATTGGTTAAATGGCTTTGGCGACATCTTTGATTGAATTAGGTGGATTGCATATAATGATATCAGAGTCATGAAATTTTTACACTATCAGATGATAGACATTTTACCACTATTATTCTGTATCAACTCTGCATTTAGCAAAAATTTGCTATTTCTTTAGTGCAATTGCGTAATTGTTTTGACATTTTTCTTAGGGTTTCAATAAATTTTATTCATATTGATACTTATATTTGACAATGAAGCAATGCTAAAAAATTACTGAGTAATAATTACTTAAGTAAATATATTACGTTTTCGATAGAAATCGTACCAGACAGAATACCACTCGAGTCTTGACTAGACTCAACTAGAGTATTCATTGTATTGTTTAAATTTTCAAGGAACCTATTTGGATTTCCCGTTGAGAAACTATCTTTGACTGAGACGGTTAGTAGCTTTAATAGTTGTAGGAAAAAAGAGGAATTTAATTTGAAACACTAGCATACAATTTGAAACATAGCCTACAATTTGAAACACTAGCAAAATTTAAAGAAATATAGTTGAAATGAAAACATTCTTGAGTAAATTTCTTAAAGGTTATGCCAATTTGAACGAACATTTTTTTCGAAGGTAACTCACGGGAAAATATGCGCTCCATAATGGTAAAATTCAAGCAAATAAAATAACTCCCACCGTAAATGAAAGAAAAGGAAAGTGTGCGAGTGCGAACCTTTTGAGGCCACCGTTGCTTAGATTTAATAGGTAGATCATAAATAATACCGGCACACGTAATGGTCTTCTTGGCAGGTAAATTAAATAAGATTTTCCAGCCTAGCAGTGTGCGGCGTCCACTACATTTCTCTTATCGCGAATCATGGGATCTGGTCCTCTCCGCCCACTCCCGACACCCTATCCTATTCTCAATACGTCCATACACATCCATCTCTGTCTTCCATCTCTTCCCACTGGTTTCTCCTTCGTTTCACCCCCCACTCGGACTTTCATCTTCTGTGGTCAATACCTTCGTGAGGATGCGTGGTCGGACGGACGTGCTAAAAGCACTCTTTCCCACGATCCGCCTTCCTTGGCGTGCGTCGTACAAGCAGGAGAGGCACTGCTAACGTGTTAACCCTTCCCTCTCCTCATCCCCCATCCTTTACCCACCTCCCCGCCTTCTCCGTCTTCGTTCAACCCTCTCCAACGCCCGCAATGTCCCCAGCTACTCATACAGCCTTCTTCTCCTTTCTAATTCATTTTTTGTCTCCTTTATCTATCGCTTTATCTCCTATTCGAGGTCGGGGTCTCCTATTTGGAGCGGGCCTCGGTGGCGTCGGGGTAAAGTCCTCGCTTGCCGAACATGAGGTCGCGGGTTCGAGTATCGCCTGGGTAAGTTTCCCATATCCAGGGCATGGTTGTTTGTGTGCGTTTCATTGTTAAATTTGTTCAATACCCCGATATAAAATGGCCTATGAGAGCTGTATTCGGTGGTTTGGGAACATAATAAAATAAAAATATTCAATCATATCATATTGCTGTGTTTATAACGAAAGTATTTTTTTTGCGTAAGTATTTTCGATCACGGTAGATAAAAACTTTTTGGGCTATGTGATATCGTCAATTTTTTGATGGCCCCTTTCTCTACATTCGTTCGCTACATTTCATTTAGTTTAATTCTTGGATTTTTCGATAGTCGCAAAAAATCATGTAGCACGTGCTCATAAGATTTTTTCTTCCCGGCGAATAATGTAGGCAGACTTTTCTCGGAATTGTATCCGGGTTGAAAACTCCGAATTTACCGATTTTCATCCTCAGGGCTGTTGAATGTCTTTTTATTCAAAGACTATCGTTTGTTTATTAATAATTTGTCGTTTTCTAAATCAAATAACACGACAGTCAGAATCCCTGAGAATGAGCTCTGTGTCAGAGCTCGAAACGTTCACTAAAATGGAGTATTTAACTCGGAGGGAATCCAAAGTAAAGTTTGCCCACATGCTCCTTAGCTGATAAAAATTGACTCGGTGAAAAACACAAAAATCGTTTTAACTACTATAAAGATCACCTACGAAAGTTTTAAAAACGAATTATTTTTTATTATGTTTCGGCCCCGGTGGCGGGATTTGAAGTCCTCACCTGTTAATCTAGGGATCACGGGTTCCATTCCTGCCGAAGTTGACTTTCACAAAAATTCTGCCGGCCCGGCTCTGAAAAACCTAAACTAGGGCAAAACATTCTAGAGTTCCTGGAGCATAACAGACCATTGACGGAACCTTCAAAAATAAAGGAAAAAATATCAATTTTGTTTGGGTGGAGCAAATTTATTTCCACGGCACGTTTATTCATTTGTTCTGTTAATTCTAAATTGAAAATAATTTATCTGAATGAATATTATATAAATTACTTTAGTTTTAATCTTTCCCTTTTTCAGACATTATAAAAAAAATCATTTAACACGTGCTTTAGTGGCCAAATGCCCTTCATATTTATCATTTAAAAATGCCTATACGAGTAACTTTGTTCCTATACACTGAATGGTGTGATAATTATTCAAATTCCCTTTTTCAAAGGTCTAAAAAGTGCACTTTACTGACTGCGTTCCGAGTTTATTTTTATTTTCACACTAAATTTTTAAAAATTGAGAAACATTTTATAATAAATAATTTTGACTTCATACTTATAACTTTATATTTTCTCTAATTTTCCTCCAATTTTCAGGAACAATTTTGTTTCCACGTGCTGTTTTGATTGAAACTAAAATACGTTACTTTTTTTTTGGTGAAAATTCTCCACTTCACTCTATTTCTCTTCTTTTAACGTTACTTTGATCTGAAAACATAGATTTATCGAGCGTAAAGAGTTCATACTCTGTGATTTAATGTGTTTTTTATGAGTACAATTAGAAATAACCCGGAGTAATAAAGTGTGATGTGCACGTTAATAAGGACAAATTTCAAGATAATTTATTCTGTTTGCGTATATTCCCACCTTTGTTTTTCTGTTCATTGTTCTACGGCATTTAAAGGATCAATAAAGCTGGATGTTAAACGAGAAATGAATTTAGAGAGAACAAAAGTGAAAATAATTTATCTTATAACTAAAACTAATACATGTGATAAGCCAGAGGCTCCAAACTTTGGCCCGCGAGCCAAATTCGGCTCGACACATAATTTCACCCGCCCCGCCAAACAAAACCGTGTGGGTTTACTTAAAGTTCTTACAATTGGCTCATCTAATCTGGAACCTGATTTTAACCCTCAATCAGTCGCGTCACAATTTGGAGCACTATTTGTCTCGCGGCGTCTAACAGACACCATTTTGGAGTAGTTTAACAAAATGCATGAGAGTAGAAATAACTGTTTTAACTAAGTACAACAAATCATTCATTGAATACTAATTTCATGAATGGACCAAAAATTTATACATCCTGATGATGGAGATATTCCTATTAATAAAAGACTGAATACTACTTCTTTTGACGCTTCATACAGTTTTTCTTAAATCGAAATTATATCAACAATATTTAACTTGGACAGTAAATGCATTTAAAATTTTTCACAGTTTCGCAGTACGGAATTTTCTAATAACCTAGCAAATAATTTTGACTGCAGGGGGAATTATTGATTTGGGAGACATTTTACATTGATAGCACGTTCATTTTAACTTGAACCAAAATATCTCCTATCAGATTGGTAACTTATTATTCGATCAACCACAAAATTGTATTATTTATGTTTCCGGTTAATGTTACGCATCTACATCAATGTAATAAGCCACCATAAACACATGTACCAGAGAGGAAAATGGTGTATTATACGCCAAATTTCACTCAAATTATGTGAGAACCATAGTAAATTCTTCGCAATATGAGTTTTATTCACGTGTTAAATTGATGACAGTAAAAATTCGTAGGAATAAGACGCATATCCTAAATTTAAAGCTTTAAATAGTTGTAAGATTAAATTATAAACGTGTTTAAAAAACTTTGCGATGAATACCACGAAGCTATTAGCATGTAATATATTGTAACTCAAGTTGTTGCGTGGCGTCCATCAGACTTCAAAAACAAATATCAAAATTTATTCCATAAATGAGACATGTTATGACATTGTTATGACAAAACATGTAATCATATTGGTACGTATTGACCATAAAATAATAAGATACAAGGAATATTAGATACCTAACAATGAAAATACGATGTGGGCAAGGAAAAGGAAATGGCCTTTTTAATGAAGCTTAACGAAGATAATGAAGTTTTGAAGTCAAAACGTCAATATCATTCGTCACACTAATTTGGTTCGTAAAATTAAAGGCAGGAATTCATTTAGTTTTCTCTGATTTTTACCAACAAGATATATTTTTAATTTCTCATTGTTTATGCACTAATTTTTTAGGAAATACAGTTATTGGAACTGATTTGTTAATGTTTTATTCCTTTGGCCCGCACACATGTGGGCAATAAATTGAATAGTTGGCAGAATCCTGTGTTTAGTGACCTGCAGATATATGAATTCATTCTCATCATTTTTATCTTCTCTTCCTTTACCCTGTTGTCGACTTCCTTTCCTATTACTTTCTTCTTTCCTCCTGCTGACTTTCAGGAAACTAAGGTGGAATTAGTTACCACAAAAAATTATACCTCCGTTCTCATTTGTTTTCCAGTCTTGTTTTATCCTTTCAGATCCGTCTTCCTTCCCAGCTTATTGAATTATTCACTCATTTGATTTCCTCTTTGAACTCCTATTGGCTCTGTTTACTTTGAGGTTTTTGATTTTTTTCAGCATCAGAATTCTGGAAGACGCTTCTGTCAGTCACAAGATTTTGTACCCAGTATTATGTCGTTTGCGGCGAATGGAAGGGAAATAGAATAAATTATTTGAAATTTTCCAGGGGTATTTAACAATAATTATTGTACTTACCCCGAGTAGATATATATCCGTTTTTGCATAAAAACGCTTTAGAGTCAGCCTCTATGGCTATGCACAGTATATTTTCGTCCGAAAATATTATGAAAAATTACTTAGCACAGCATAAAACACTTGCTTCTATTTTGATTCTGTTCGATTTTTCTGGCCTTTTGTAGCAAATAATTCCCAATACCTCACCAAAGAAGAGTTCATCTGAGGCAATTCATTAGCATATCATTCAAATGCGATATTTGTCTGTGTCTTGGATTCATGATCTGCAGAAAAAATGACTGTCAGAAAATCCTGAGAACAACATTGGATATTAAAATCGATGGCAAGGCAACTACTTTCTGGAGAGGGGAAAAGCTAGGACAAAATACGCTAACATGTCTCAAGGATGGCAGTGGAGTCACTGAAATGTGGGATGTGTAAATATTAAGTCTGAGTAGAGAAATGATATTATTGCTGGAAGGAAACATAGCCTAGATAGCTTCAAATCATTTATATGTACATTGGCTCTAGTCTAAAGCCAACAAAGACAGTTGGAGATTTCTATAGATTTAGGCTACAGAGAGTTGGCCGTGTTACATCACTTTATCTCACTTAGTAGCTCTTAGCTTGATATTTTCTTTTCTAGAGCGCATAATACGCCTTGGTATCGTTAGGTTTGGTATGCATTACGATGGAAAACTCTCGCGAAATTTACTTCGAACATGGTTGCTTACCTGAATCTTAAATTATCTCACAAGCCTTCTCCTGAGTAACCCGACGAACGAAACCGAGTAATTTTTTCCCCGCGTGTATCTAGAGTGCGTTCTTGCACGCTATTGGCATAGATTTCTTTTCGTGCGCGCTTGAAGTTCCTTAAGTAAACAAAAGAGTTTTAAAATATTTTCTGCCTTCATATTTTGATATTTTGTAAAATTTTCATAAATATTTAAATTTTCATTGTAATTTAGATCTACTAATTTTTAGCGTACGAAGCGATATCTCAGTGGTGTGGGTTATAGCTTTCGTGCCAGGTTTTATGCTTAAAACTTATGGCGCATTTTCAAGCCAATATTTTTCTATGGTGCATATCGCAAGCGTTTCTTATTTTTATTGTGATTGATCTCTACAATATCCATAAACTCCATAAAGTAATAAAAAAGAATTAATCATGAAAATAATACCAGCGAAAATTAAAGAAACCTATTTTCCGAAGGCATGAGTACATGAAGCTTGCTGGAAAGCTTAGTACGATAACGGTATAAAGGTTCTTAGCTCCTGTCAGATTAGGGGCGTATAAACAAATATATTCAGCTCTTAAAGCATTAATAGGAGCATCCAATCTTAATAAAAATCTATCCTCAGGGCGAGACAGCGGCGTACCAAATAAACTTATTCCGAATCTCTTCTCCATACATGAAATTTTAATAAAAAAATGTCTTTTATAGATATAAAGAGAAAAATGTCTAGGATATATTGGTGACAATTTTGCTGATTATATCCCATCAAAACATGTTTTTGCGGCAAAATGGATTTAATTAGGATAGATTTTCTGAAAACAAAAAGGGAAAAGCGGTGCAGGTTAGTGTTCTTTCATTAAGAACTCAATGAACCTGGACAATCTTTATGTACATTAAATTATGACGGTGCTTTTTTAAATATGAAACATGTAATCCACAATTTGTAGCATTTCGTCTTCTTTCACGAAGTCTATTTATCCTCTCTCCATTCTTCTCATTTAAATCGTGCATTCCCAAAACGTTGTAAAAGCCAAAATGGAAAATATTACTTTTCATACTAAAACACGTTGTGAATGTGAATAGAATGTTTATTAGAAATAACAAATACAATTCCTACTTCAAAAATAATTTTATGTGTTATTCATCCACTCAATAATAATATTCTTTGCAAAATGTGTTTTTTCTTCTTCTGGTAAAATTTTACTTTTGGCACTTACAACGTTTGGAAATGCACGATTCAATTGTTTTCCCCTTTGTTATCGCCGTGTTTCTGGCTGCGCTATCCTTCTTTTCATGCATATTCGCCTTTGAGGTTCTCTTATCTCTATCGTTCGTCCTTCCCTCCTCCTTTTCCTCCCTTCGTTATTTCACCCTGAACTTCCCACAATCCACCACTAATCCGAATCGCTCCGCCCCCCATTCCAACAACAGCAACATACGCAAACTCATCGCTCGTTTCCAATCAAGCCTTCCCACTCGCAATCATGTCGTGGGCTCCTCACGCACATCCCAACCCTCCTGCTTCTCCTCCCACGCACCGAGCTCTACGCTGGCACGTAGCGCCAGCCAAACCTTGAATGAGAAACCTGTGCCTAGAATTTTGATTTTTTTTACGATGGCGAAAATTTTTCATTAGTTGCCCCATTCCATATCTGGACGATTCAACACTTCATTCTATGGATGTAAAGTTAAAGATTTTATCACGATCTATATTGAGAGACATTGGCAAGGAGAGGATGATTTTTCGTAATTGAAAATATCGTATTGTACAGAGAGGCAGACTAACATTACTGTACTGTACATTACTGTACACTTCTCATATTCTCATCGCTCTTCCACATTATCTCACTTTTATTCCCCAAGAGACTCCTAAATTCCGTTTGGTCGTAGTCCACGTTAAAACGCTCTTATTTGTCTCTTATCCGTTTCAGAGGTCGTCAGTGCTTTCCTTTCAATTTTCCTATACTGATATCATGTTACATGTTGCACGTGTGATTAAGTTTTCACCTTGGAGGTAGCGAAAAAAATATTCAGGAAAAGCCTTAGAATAGTGCAGAGCACTTCTTCCCAAACAGTTGGGAATATGAAGATACTAGCTGACCCGGCGGACTTCGTACCCCCTAACAATCAATGAACTAACAGTTTAGTTACACATTTATAAATCAAGAGCGGCTGTATCGTTTATAATCATGTTTATTATAATAAAATAAGATACTAATTCAATAAAACTACGTAAATGAGCATGAAAATAGCTTAAGAAATTTTGGGCATTGTAGTTTTATAAAGCAGTTAATGAAATTAAAATTATACGCATTCACTTTCTGGCTATTTGATGCTGGCTTTCAACCGTAAAAAAAAGTTTTTAAGTCCAAGTCTGTTGCGTAAACTTAGCCCGTTCACGGGGCAGGTTAACACAACGCCAGACCGACGCTTGACTGATGCTCAAAATCGTGTAAGAAAAGCCCCTATGAAGCAGCAGCATTCGTATCAAATGACTTTAGGCGCGCCAGTTACAGTATCTCTGTTTGGAAAAAATGCACTGCGTAAACGCACCTCGGTGTGTCCTACACATTCGGGTTTAATGTAGTGCGTCAAGCACCTTATGATAAACAACAGTTTTTCTTTTATCAGGCGCAATATAAAACAGATGACGCTAAATAAATATGGCGAAGCGAAGCAGTGACGCAGCGAGGGGGGTTTTGGGGGGTTAAAACCTCCCCAAGAGCTCAGAGAACTTATTTATAAAAAAATTTGTTACTAATATTAGGGGGACGGATAGGTAACAAACAAAACATATTTAGCTATTCACACAGCCGCAAAATCCGCTATTTTGAACCATTTATCTTGAAAAAATGTCTGGGGGAGGGCCCCCACACCTCTCGCTTACCTTAGCGAGTTTTCCATACCCTAAAGACCCGTAGTATTAGCTGCGCCCTTGAAGCGAAGGAAGAAATACAGCGGATGGTTTACCGTCTCGTAAACATAGCAGGTTTAATTTACCATGAGAAAATCATGGGTTTTCATTAGCACATGAGCACAAACATCACTAAAACTGAAAGACTGACCATGCGATTTGTTAATCGTTATCGCGAATGCAACACTACTTGGAAATTGAATACATTTAAGCTCAAAAGGGCATATATGTTGGGATCATGGAAAGATGAGGAATGAGAACTTCCTCATCTTTGAGTTTTCCTTTGAGTAAAGTCGCGTGAGTCACATTCATTATCAATTTTTTAAATAACCAAACGCGTTCCGTTGGATAGCTATGGTGAGTTTAGGTTTCGAAATATCATGAACACAGAGCCTTCCTTTAGCTGTTAATCGTGCCGTGGTAAGCAAGGTACGTCCAAGGACTTTATATATTCAGTTAGATGGTTGGTGACTTCGTCTTCGTTTATTACTCAGTTAAAAGATTTGAATTCATGCAGAGTACCAATTATTTGATCCTGATTTACCTAGTTTGAGTGATCCACATCTTCGTTCTAGGCCGTCGAAATTGCTCACTCAATCAACCATTTTTGATTTTTGTGGTGATCAATCATATTCTGGAACTCTTTGTTGATGAGCTCACCTTCCAAAAAAAAATTGCAAATATTCGGAGAAAGTGTAATCAAACTGCTCGATTCCTCGACAGGAACACGGACATTACCTTTTGTCAACAATTGCTTGGAGATTTGTTTACAAACACGGTAGTGAAGAGTCAACTCGAGCTGGGCTTAAAATTAGCTAGAATTAAATATTTTAAATGCAATTTCAATATTTTGAATATATTTAGTAATTAAAATATTATATTGTTACGAAGTTCAGTTATTAAATGGGTAAAAACAAAACAAATAATTTAATTGGTAGTTTTGACCGACTTATGAATTGCTGTTGCGTTGCTAACTCCTAAAAACATATTGTTAAAAAGAGATGAATTTTTTTTGTGAAATTATCCTTTTTTTAATGGCCTATATGTTAACCCCGCCTGAGACGAATCCAAAGAACCAAATCTCATTGAAATCGGTGCAGCCGTTCTCGAGTTATAAGTGTTCTAACTAACACGATTTTCGACTTTCTTTTATATATATAGATATAGACGCACGAGAATCTAATTGTATGTCGTTATTCAAAAATACCAATAATATTAGTATCGTAATGTAGCAGAAATTTATATATCTATCCTCAGGAAAATGTTACAGCTTTGTGAGATATACTTACTCTGTCTTTAATTCGAGATTCGGGTTTTTTTGGGTGTGAAAATTCTCAAAACCAAGTATGTATCCGGTTTGGTTGTTTAAAATCATTTTTTGACGAAGGATGAGGTCCGAAGCTCTAATATAAATTAAATTTAAGCCCCTTAATCAGAAGGTAACTTTTTTGTACCAATTTTATTCATCACTGCTTCCCCGAATTGGATACAGCCTAAAAAAGCTTCGCATGAATACTGCCTTTTTTCCCTGTTAAATTTCCTCGAGAAATTTTCAACAATATAACACGATTGCCCTCATCACGAAGGAGGGTATCACTAGCGGGAAGTTGTTCATGGACATTATAAGGACTTTAAACTTTTTCCGATAGGGCAGTAACCGCGATACATCCAAAGTTGGGTTAATCTCATCAGTGAGAAGAATATAGTCAATCACTCAAAATCTGAAGTAAGGTTTTCTTTTTTGAAGTTAAACCACAAAATGTAGAGGGAAAATGAAATTCTGTAATAAATCATTTACATTTTCTGCTCGTATAGAATTTTACATGATACTTTCACTTTTATTATCTGTGCAATCTTTTATATCCATGCGTTCTAACTTAATCATCAATCATCAGGCTTTTATATAGTCATACTGAACTCGTTTATACAAGGCAGTGTCTTACGGTATACTCTGCAATATATAATTTATCAGTATTTATTGAAGGTTTCCGAGTAAAATGAGTCGAATATGTTTTCAGTGCATTGAAATAAATCAAACACACGTAAGTTAACGACGTGGTAAAATACTAGAGAAATTCCATGTCTAAAATGCATTTCGTATATCTATTAAAATGTTGAATCATAAGTTTTTGCTGAAGGAAATTATAATTTTGTACATAAACTCTTGGTTTGTTTCCAAATATTCTTGACGAAAACGCAGTTATCTCTTTGTTGAAATTTTAGGCTGTTTATTTCCTACTCGATTTTCAGCAAGAAAATCTACTTTTTTTTCAAAGATACGCTCCGCAGCATTACGCAACCCTGATATTGACAGCTCGGGTCTCCGTCATCCTCACCCTCTTCATCTTGCCATATCTCACCTCATCACTCCGCATCATACCCCTCAAGCCCCTCCGCCCACCAACCAACCCTTTTCCCCGCTAACACGATTCCCATCTCCCACATTCCTAGCCCAACTCCTCCTGCCTACACAGGTCTCACATCCCATCGCGCTCTTCATCTTTATCTCCCTTTCATTCCCCAAGCGTCTCTCCCTGAATTCCGTTCGGTCGTACTGCACGTCTATCAGTCTCTTATCCGTTTCAGAGGTCATCAGTGCTTTCCTTTCAACGTACATATACACATATCATGTTACATTCTGCACCTCTGATTCAGTTTTCACCCTGGAGGCAGTGAAATATAATATATTCAGGGGAGAATAGAATACTGCAGTCCACTACTTCCCAGTAAGTTGGACAGTTTTGCACACAAAAATCAAATTCTGTTCCACAATCCAAACATACCAGAAATATTAGTTCCCTTCCAAGTTCTTTTACTCATATCATTCTACATTTTGCACCCCCGATTGAGTTTTCACCCTAAAGGTAGTGAAGTAAAATACGTTCATAAAAGGTCTCCGAATTTCGCAGTCCACTCCTTCCCATTAATTTCGAGATATGAAAATGTATAGACACAAAGAAATCAAATTCTGCTCCGTGTTTCAAACATACCAATAATATTAGGTCCTTTCAATGTTCCTTTACTCATATCAAATTAGATTTTGCACCTCCGAATTATTTTTCACCCTGAAGGTAGTGAAGTAGTAAATATTTTGGGGAGTCTTAAAATATATTGCAGTCCACTCCTTCCCACTGAGTTAGAGATATGAAAATGTATGCGCACATAAAAATCAAAGTCTGCTTTGTTATCCAAACATACCAATAATATTAGTTCCTTTCAATGTCCCTATGCTCTTATCATATTACATGTTGCACCACTGTGGGGGTATACGAGTGATACCACTCGTATACCCCCTCTAGGAAATCGTATAAAGAGCTACCAAAAAAATCTGAACACAAATTAAATTTGCCAAAATATTTTTGTAACAGCGTTTGGGGGCTCATGATTCGACTCCGTTGCCCTCCTTACTTTTAAAGTAAGAGTTGAGACATTTCCATCTAATACATAGGAAAACGTTGGGAAATACATTGTAAATACATTGGGAAAATTTGGAAATACACTGTAAAAGTTACTCACCACATGTTTTGACATTCTTGGACACGTTTTAACGTGTCTTCGCAGTCGAACTTGCTGATCATCTATGAAATAAACCAGTGGTCTATTCAGTACGTCACACTTTTTCCTGCGTGCCGAATTGTAATCTTCCAAGTTCTTTCTTTATTTTTCTAGCGTGTGCTCGATTTAGCGTGTTATTTTGCGAGCGATAAAGTGTTTTCTCGCAATCATTCAGCGATCCTGCAAAAATCATCCCAATTCATTTTGTAACACCTATGGAAAATTAATTTAATACCAAAGGAAAGCGATGACTGAAATTGTGTGGAAATCTTATGAACTTTATTTCGGGTGTAAAATTGGTGACCAAGACAAATCGTAGGCCCCTAACTTCTGTTGCAGTGGTTGTCATAGACGTCTTTGTGAATGGCTAAACTGGGGAAATCGTTCCCTAAATTTCGGAGTGGCAATAATTTGAGTTGAACCCACTCGCCATTTAATGAATTGCTATTTTTGCGAAACCGACTCTATGAGTTTAAAAAAAAACAATTCTGAAATGATTTATCTGAATTTACCGTCAGCAATTCGCCCGGTGAAGCATACTGATGCTAACCCTATCCCTAAAGCTCAAGCTACTAGCACCCTCGATGATTCTGTTGTCTTAGTGAACGAAGCTACACCGGAAGTGGAAGCAGGTCCTAGCCATCGAGATGAATATTACAGCCCTGATGTAGAAGAACCCCAGACTAGTCAAAAAGGGCACATAATCCCATAACACGAGGACCTAAATGATCTAATATAAGATTTAGACTTACCGAAGGGTAAAGCACAACTTCTTGGCTCGCATTTGCAGCAGTGGATTCTTTTGGCCGATAGTGTGAATGTTTCTTACTACAGAGACAGACAGTCAACCCTCACTCAATTTTTTCAACGGTTGATGAAAATGATGATCTGATTTTCTGCACTGATATTGAAGGACTAATGAGGGAATTAGCGATTAAGAATGATCCAGACCAATGGAACCAGACCAAAGGCTATTCATCGACTCGTCGAAGACAAGTTCATTGCTTGTTTTACTGAGCAGCGGCCACGATATAGCTTCGGTTCCTTTTGGATATGCTACTGTTTCAAAGGAAACCCATATTCCAGATTTTTGTGGCAGCTCTTTATACCACCTCCCTAAACCCCCTCCTATACTACTCGTATACCCCCCTTCCTCTCTTATATTTTATGTTATATTAAGCCTCTACAAAATAGGGGGGTGAACAGTGTATTCATCCCTTAAAAACTTTCCCATTAGCTACCATATCATGTGTCGTAAAAAAACGAAGAAAAATGGTTATTTTAATGTTTTTAAAGTTTTTTTTGTCAATTTTCACCCCCTAAATCTTTTCAACCCCAGTTTGTCTCTCTCTTGACCCTGATAGCCTTAAAATGTCAGTTTTCTTCAATTAGAAGCAGATAACATAAGTAAAAGTCCCTTGAAAAGCGATAAGTTTAGATAAGGGGTTGTTTTCCCCAATTTAGGGGTTGCGTAAAAATGGAGGGTGATAGAAAAAAACGGAGGTCATTTTCGGATTCAGTGACCCAAAATTAGCTAGAAGCATCCTAAATTGTAGCCAGGCATTTTTTGAACTATTTTTTTGCAGAGCAGTGTTAGAAGGCAAACACTCTTCCCACTGGCGCACCTTCTTCCTGTATTTAACGCCAGAATTTTAGCCGCAACATTTAGAAAAATATTATGTATTAGTCTCACTGAAAAACGGTACATTGTTGGATTATTGCTTGCCTCTGAATTTCCATACATACATCCACCTGACGAAGACTGAATGTTCTGCAGACTTCTAAAACTTCGCTGAATCTTTTTTTATTTCACTTCTTCCAGGGTGAAACCGCAAACAGAAGCAGGATAGGTGAGTATCGAGTTCGTGTGTAACCTAGAGTGTTGGATTCCCATCCTGTCGCTTCCGGTTAAAATCCCAGGGATACCAGAGATTATTCCGAGACTGTCCAATCCTTGCTTTAGTGTTTGGTGGACGGCATTTCAAGTACTACAGCACTCCGTCCGTCAGTAAGAATGCTAAGCCGTGGTCCCCTTAGCAATCTTTCGTTTAGAACAGGCTAACAACGACGCCAGGTCTCTGCCCAACCCTCCCTTCTTACTCTTCTCTGATGGCGCTAATTACCTCAGCCATCTTCATATTTTTTCTGCAGCATCATGAAGAAAATGTTATTGGTATATTTGGATAAAGGTAATTTGTAGACATACAATTTGATTTTTGTGTGCCTACACATTTCCAGACCTCCATCTGACTGGGAAGGAGTACTTTGCAGTATTATAAGACCTTCCCTGAATATTTTGTATTTAAAATAGTGACTCGCAAAACTTTATCGTAAATATGATGCTAGCCAATAACACCTCGACATAGAGGAGGAAGAATAGTTTGGTAGGAGCTGTTATACAATTTATCAAACCTAATAGAAGTTGGGGTTGATTTGACTAAAATAGTATTATCTTTGAGAATACGCTATCTAAAATTCCACTATGAGGTCATGCCTCTCCCGATCAACCTAAACGGGTGACTCCAATTAACAAACTGTCATGACGAGTTGTTGCTCTTTGGATTTTCCCGTCGTGTGATAGTTCCTAAGATGTGAGTATCATAGACTTTACTTCTAAAGCTTATGGTGCAATGATACGAGCCGTTGTATGCACTTAGCACTTAATTATCATTCCTCAACGCACAAACATGTAAATTTTGTTAACAGCGCTTACTGAATATCTTTACTGAATAATCAGAATTTATGGATAGGAATAATATTTTTAATTTGCCTCGTTAATGCCTTAGCTTTTGTATGAAGAAGCAAACACAAAGCTGATGTAATTTCATACCAGGCTTCCTTCATATTAACTCCTCTTCTTCCTTATTCTTGAAGTTTGAGATAACCGAGCGAAGTTTCCTTGTTCGCAAATTTACGAGGAAGCTGCCATTTCGAGGACCCGAAAGAGCGTGTCATAAATAATCGCATGATTCTGACAGGACTAAATTGGAATATGCAGATTCTCAACAATAATAGTCTCAAACGATTCCTATATAGTTGATTTTGCACTCCAGTTACATCAAATTAGTTAGTTCTGTTCATCGCCTGACCTTGGTTGTTTGTGTGGATGAATAAGCTTTTACTCCTTTAGACAGCTTTTGAGTTTCCTCGGCGTAGTATTACTGCGCTAATTAAATGCGTATTCGACCGTTCTGGAAAGAATCTTCGCATTATCTGAGTTCTTTGCACAGCGAAGGTAAGATTGCCAGCTTGTAAATACGCAGAAAGGATTGAAATAAAAGGTATTTGCGCTTTTCCGCAATTATTTTAATGCGTAAAGGCCTGTTTATACGATACATTAACACGTACGAGTTACTGGTTGCATGAATGATTTTTTGTGGACCGGAACGGAACATGTACGAATGCATGAACCAAATTAGAAGATGGTCTATTTTCTGTGCATGCATTCGCACGAGTTGGGTGGTTACATGGTGCATTTTGGCGTTTATTCTCGCGTTCATAAATTTAGACATTAACCCGTACGTGTTAATGTACCGTGTAAACAAGTCTTAAGACGCTTTTTGGCTCCCAGAGTGGAATTTCACTGACTAATTCAGGTAGATTTTGGCTTTATATGCTGAATAAATACAGCTGATTCAAGAATATGTACTGTGATGTCTTGCAGCAGATAATGGCTCTGAGATCCGAAACGCGTACGTATTAAAATAATTGTGTAAAAGTGGAACTACCTTATATTTTAATGCTACCGATGCATTTACTCGCAGGCTTGACTGTGCAAAGAACTCAGTGCGAACCTACTTCCCCTACTTCCCAGAACCCGAAACTTCGGCTGCCTTAAATTTTCTCACCCGCGCGAATACACAAGAAAAGTTTATTCTTAAAATCAATTATTTTTTATTATTATTAATAATGTTAATGTTATTATCATTATTATTATTTTTTCAAGTTTCCTTTAATTTTTTTCAGTTTTCACTGAGTTGTTTTAGTGTAAAGAGCACGGGTTCCTACCACGGTAACTCTTTACTATTGAATTGCGTTTAGAAATTTTCTCGTGATATGACAGGTTTAAATTATTACAGTCTTTTGTAATTTTATGTGCGTATTTGGATGAAGGTTGAGTATTTTGAAACTATTTTGTTTATGTTTTGGGATGATACCAGTAGCTTAGATGACTATTGGAGCTATATAAACCTGTTCCATGTTCCATATTCTTTTTATTTCTATTGCCAATGCTTGGTACTTATTTATTTTTCCGGATATTGTCTTTTCAATGTTATGCGACAGAGACACAGCAATATCAACTATGTAACAAGTTCTATATTTCTTGTAAGCCAACATTATATCTGGTCTATTATTAACTATAGTTTTATCATTTTGGATAGGCAAATCGTAGTAAATTTTAAATGCGCTGTTTTCAAGCACTGTTTATGGGTGGTATTCATAGTATTGGGTCTTGGTATCTATTAACTTGAGTCGGTAGGCTATTTGGTGGATAATTTTTGTAACTTGATTATGCCTACTTAAATATTCTGTATTAGCTAACATCTTACAGCCAGATATACTGAGTTCGATTGTTTCTGGCACTTGAAAACATCTTCTACATCTGACATATGTTATGCTTTTATCATGTTATCACGTTATGCTTTTATCATTTTTCTTATTTACCCTTTATTATTATTATTGCATAATTCGCTAAGTCAGCACAACTGAACCTGTGCGCCCACCGCCGCCCAATCAAATCTCCACGGCGGCACGTAGAGATTCGCATGGAGACGGGACTACGGAGGACAGGTAGCGAAGGGGAAGAAGTTACTGACGGGAGGAGGGTGAGAGAGATGGGAGGGGGAGGTAGAGTGAGTGGGAGGGGAAGGGCAGTGGCCACCGTACGCGTGATATGATTCCCCAATGCAGATACGCACGCAGTTCGAGTCTCACGCGTTCTGCCAGCGAAACCCCCGCCATCTTCCCAACCGCCCATCCATCTTCCCCGCTCAGTCCTCCCCCGCATTAAAACCCAGTTCCAATCCTCCCCCTCGCACTATCTCACTTCTCTTCCCTCCGCCTCCTTCCACGTCAACCACTTCCACCCCACGAGTGACGGAACACCGCGATGAAGGGTTGAGATGGGGGAGGCAGGGCTTGGATCCAGACGGAGAGAGCTGGGAATGGTGAGGATTGAAGTTCAGAATCGGATGGAAAAACGAGATATAGTTACGAAATTGGCTGAATGGGTTAGAAAAAGTTGGGGTGCAAAAATTAATGTGGTTACAAAAACTGATAGAGGTGGATGAATTCTGTTATTTGGGAAGCAAGATAACCAGTGACGGGAGAAGCATGAAAGAAATTATCAGCAGAATAGCCCAGGCGAAGAGAGCATTCCACCAAAAGAGAGACCTGCTTACAGCGGGAAACTTAAATATGGAAGTAAAGAAACAATTTATAAGAACCTACATCTGGAGTATGCTCCTATACGGAAGTGAGGCATGGACAATGACCGCAGCGGAGAAAGCAAGGATAGAGGCCTTTGAAATGTGGTGCTACAGAAGAATGATGAAAATCAAATGGATTGACCGAGTTAGTAACGAGGAAGTCCTAAGAAGGGTAGGAGAGAAGAGAAGCCTCATGAAAACCTTAATAAGAAGACGGAACAACCTTATAGGCCACATCTTGAGACATGATGGCCTGATGAAGACAATCGTCGAAGGACAAGTGGAAGGCAAGAATGGAAAAGGAAGACCCCGAACAAAATATATGGAACAAGTAAAGAGACATGTGAAAGAGAAGAAATACGTAGGTGTGAAAAGATAAGCTGATAGGAGAACTGAGTGGAGAGCTGCGTCAAACCAATCCTAGGATTGTTGACCAGTGATGATGATGATGACCTACGCATTAGTTCAACTGATAACTGATTCAGGCGTGATAGAGTGGAGGTTCTACAATTGACAAGAAAAAAGGTAGTTGCACTTTTCAACAATTATTTAAATGTGAACGACGTGTTTCGAGCCTCCAAATGGTGCAAGACATCGCAGTACACATTCCTGAATCGGTTGAATTCATTCGGAATGCTAGTAGGGTAGATCAAGCCAAACTTTACTTGGACCTCTGGGAACGGAATAATCATTAAGTAAACCAGCATATCATATAGCTAAAAATAGTGGCAAGCATCAGGACAAATACAAATATCGCATATTAACACTTAAAATTTTCCCCACTTAGTCACTCTCCTTAGGCGTGATCCATTGTTTTATTTTAAAGAGAATTGGTTTTCTACCTTTATAAGCCGGTAAAAAACATTTTAGCTTCATTTATTGCAAATGTTTCCGTTGTTTATCAGGTGAGTACAGTGTAAAACAGCTCATTCACGATATAAAATAAAAATTTTTGAATGTGATACAAAGTCCTGATGATGACTCAAGTGTAGCAAAATAATTGAGTCGGTGCTAAAGATAACCTTATAAGATAAATGAGTTGAGAGCTGCCCCAAAGCAGTCTTCGGATAGATGATTAGTTTTAGTATACCGGGACTAGCCACGGAGATAACTTTACGGGAGTCATCCGCAAGGCACAAATTTCGCGAAGAATCCACAGAGAAAGAATATTTGCCTTGACCGGGATTCGAACCCCGATCTCCCGGATTCTGGTCTGGTGCTTAAACCAGTTAAGCTACCGAGGCGTCCGTACCGGTGGACACTACCTTGTCCGGTAGTGTCCACAAATATCCACAGGGAGGAATGACGCCTCGGTAGCGTAACACGTTGCGTACCGGGGTATTTATAATCCTAGGAACGCCGAGATTATAAAAATGTGCCTATTAGGGCGTAATGCCTTTGGTTTAAACATGGTTAAAAAGCTAATGTTTTGAATATAACTTTACCCAATCAAACGTTATGATGCATCAATTCATTGTGAATAACGAACACAAACTGAAAACGTACTAACGAATACGTACTGTACGCTTTAAAATTGTTTAGGTTGACGCGCCTATATGACGAGAATCTTCGTCATCCGTCCGGAACGTTCGGGAAAAAAATTACGAGAATTCTAGCCATCCGTACGCAACGTAGTGGATACATGATCCTTATATAGGCCGTCAATTTAATCTTTGAAGGAGTTATAGCTCTTGTTCATGGAAAACCTCTGCATTTTAAGACAGATAATGATAACTAACTGATAATTTTGTGAGCGAACAAACTAGCACGTTATCACTATGATATGGTGTGACTAAGCTATTGAAAATATTGTTCGTCGTCATTTATCGGGACTATTTTGATCTATGTTATTTTTTCTGCATTGCTGCAGTGAGTGAGGCTCTGCAGCAACAATAATACTCGTATTAATTTTTATTACTACTATTAAATGTCGTGATTTTATTTCGTCAATAACAAACGTAAGACTTAAACTGAGTCGCTGTGCAATTCTGCGTAGTGGAATTATATCACGTGTCCGGTGACCACTGACTCTCTCTCTTACTTCCTCTCCATTCCCCCGATTCTCTCTCCATCAGTATTTAACCTGTATATCCTCGTCCACCCCTCCACTCTGTGAATTGCTGAAGATATTTGTTCGGTGGTTGGCGATTATTGTGCTGGCGTAGTGTTATGATTTGCAATTTGTGGCGCGACAAATTTATTGGGGGTTGGTTTGGAAATCGTTTATGGTAGCGGATACTGATTGTTGGAAAACGCAGCATCTGCTTCAAGCGGAAGCTGTGCAGTAATAACAGTAAAAGGCTAAGGCTACTGGGGAAATAAGGCATTCACTTATTGGCTACAGGTGATAATAGATCACATCTTTAAGTCCTCTTCTTAACAATGGCACTAAGGGTTGGTATTATTAAATAGCGTACGTTTCATTTCTTTGGCGCTATTGGTGAGGTTAACTGCGCAGTGTTGTACAGGGATAGTGAATAGGTTGAGAGAAACGTGGCAAGCCTACTAAAAGTGAAAGTAATAGTAAAAGTCGTGGCCCGCGATTCTTAGGAAAAACCTTAGGACATGCCAATGAAGTGAACCTTTTCTGAGTCATTTTTATTAGTTAGTTTTCTTCGGTGCCTCGATACTCGGTGGAATTTTCACCGAGTCAATAGGGTAGTTTCCTTCATCAAAGAAAACGAAAGGCATTGATTGCGATTCGTTACCCACCATTAGTGTATTCATATTATACAAATTATTTCGTTTTAGAAATACCGGTTTAGACGAATGGCAATGGTCCGTTTTTATCCTCATTTGAAAAGGGCCAGATTGGCGCCCATGCGATGCCACTCCACGTGACGTCACAGGGACCTAGTTTCTATACGAGAAGATAGGAGTTATATATCGTCTGAGGTTACCAATGCATGCATGAGGCGTAGAGCTCAGGGAAACATGTCTTAATAATCACTTATTAAAACTGGCTAAGGCCGGAAAGTTTTCTTCGTTTGATAAGGTATTAATAATCCTTATTTAAGCCTAGCGCTACCAGTCAGCAGGGTACTCAGCTACCCGCTAGCAGCCTGCATCGTATGAGCGCTTAGCTTCGCCTCAAGGTCACTTCACAGGGCGGCAGCGGGAACCAGAAATACATCGCACGGAAAGATTTCCCGGCATTCATACTTGCGCGTCGCGTTTTCGCGTGCTTGAAAATTTTCACTTTTCATTTAATCGCGAAAAATAGATATCGTCATTTAAAAATCTAAAAGCGTGAAATACGTACTCCAGGAGTAGTAATCTTTCGATTTAGGCAATAAAAAAATAATAGGAAACCACCCTATTGGTCGAACTTTATTTTTATGCGGAAGTAGGAAATATAAGTGATTACGATTCTTATTTTATGGTACTTAACGAATTCTTTGGAATAATAGCGAATTCCCTGAATATTTAAAATGTTATTTTAATTATTATTTGGCATTTTTCTGTATATGCGATTGCTTAGATCTTTATTAATAAGTTAATTTGTTATTTAGATATTAAATTTCATTGACAAGCAGCTGATCTTAAACGATCTGGTGGCTGACTATTTCATATCCACTTGAAGGTACTTTGTTAATGACTCATGACGACGACGAAACTCAATTTTTGCTCCGGTATTTATACTGAGCAAAGGACTTGCTCCCGTATATAGAGTACCACCTCTTTAGATAGATAACCGTGCGTATGAAATACACTACCAAGTAGGTGGACAATGGGTACAATATAGTAGGTAGGTAGTAAAAGTATAAGGGACCAGTATTACTGACTTATATTTATATACTTATAAAAAAAGTGAATTTTATAATGCAAATGAAACCATTTATATAGAGAAAAACATCCAGAGGACAGCCATTTTGGCTGGGAAGTGCGGTACTTCTAATTGACAGAAATCAAATTTGGACTTGGATCAGTATTACCTATCCAGTGTAACTACAGGAGAAGATGAAAGGTTAATTGTTGGCGCGTGCTATGCACACTAAATCTAGAAGAACTAAAACTAATATCGGGAATGGTCCAAATGGACAAAAACAATTAAATCGTGCTATTATATACTTGTCCCTTGAATTTTTCTCTTTTTGTCTCATATTTATGCATTTTAAGATACGTTTTTTTGTTTCCATTTTTTGCCAATTTTCAATAATTTTTCATTTTTTTCTTGTTTTGCTTTCAGCCTCTATTCATCCAATGGCAATTGGCTGATACGAGACCGTGACCATCTCTTCAGATTGTGAAATTGTGCGTATGAAATATTAGTGGACAATTAGCACAACAAGTGTAAGGGACCAGTGTTACTGACTTGAGTTATGTGACTGTTAGAACTAAAATAGCCCCGTATGACATTTGAGGTACATTTTACGCGGCTATTCCAGCTAGCGCTTTGACTGTGTATCCGCCGTCTCATAGTTTCCCTCTATCGCTTTTCCTCCTTTCCCTCTCCGACCAGACGACGCAAAAACAATCGCTTCTCTCTCCCCTCATTCCTGGAGCCTTACCTCCCCTTTAACTTGCTCCCTTCATGCGTCTCATGATTCCGCCCGCGTGTGTGTATGCAGGTACCTTTTGGCGCGTATAGTACACCTTCCCCCTCCCATCCCACTCTTCCGATCTTGTCTCTCCTTTCCCCCTCTCACTCCCGTCTGTCTCTCTCTCCATATCCTTCCCCTTACGAACGATGAAGCGGCAACTCGCTCCAAAGTTTCCCCAGCGAAAGTTCCGCCGCGCGGAAACGTATTCATGAGGTGGTGTGCTGTGAGGAGCAAGTGTATGAATAATATACATACATATGTATCAGAAGTGTGTTCCTCGATTCTGGTAATGAAAGCATTGAAAGGGGAATGGGGTGGTGATAAAAAAATTGTCAATGTCGTGAAGGGGGCCCGTCTCCTCTTTGATGACGCTCTTACACGCCTTGGCTCTCCCAAAATTGTTTTATACCCTCTCGAAAGTTTCGCTGCGTGGAGATTGCTTGGGGTGAATGTCATTTTTCTTTTTGTCAAAGAGTGTCACTTTTACTTTTCCGTCATGAAATTAGCGATTGATATCGTATCGTGTTTATTCCGTCAAAGGCTTTGAATATCAACCCGTCAATGTTGCCTCCGCTGATATCGCTTCAGATGAATTTTAGGGTATCCATACTAAGGAGTCATGGTTCATTTTGGGGAAAACACCCAACCAAATTCGTGTAATTTCACTTTCTGTGTGTTATTTTACACTGTAATTTATGTCTGCGAAATAAACGAACTCTATATTAACGTAGTTTATGCCTGAAATCGGGTGAAGTAATATTTCGTTCCGGAGTAATTGCAATGTGTGCTAGGTCGTAATTTATTTTTTGGCTGGTACTCTATCACAATTTGAAAACAAACCATTTACACTAGTACCTCCAAAGTAATTTGTATGTTCATTATTAGATCAATCAGCCCGTCGTCCGGAAGGTTGGTTTGGAATGGTAAGGGTAGAGATCACTCAGAATAACCCACAGGCGTCTGAATTTCATGCATTTAGGGTAATGGCGCCAGTTACTTTCCGTGTGCCCCTACGCACTTCAAGTCTAATGGTTGACGGAGGATCAACCCAAGATTTTTACCGGAATCCTTCTACGATCTTCTAGGTATAGTAGTGGGAAATAGATATTGGTAGGTACTGGGATTAGTTAATTTTTCGTAGTATTTCTAACAGCATATTTTCCATATTCAAGCCTCTTATTTATATGAAGGCTGATTGCCTTTCTAAAGTAAAATCTTTCCCATAGATTATGTGCCATATATATATATAGCGTATGTTTTTCGTAGTGCACGTTCGTGGAAGTAAATTTTAATCCTCTGGTGCATTTTGGTGATAGTTCACCCCCTGCCAAACACCTATGTACGAGGCTTGCAAGGAAATATGTAGATGTATGTGCTTTACGCAATAGGCTACCATAATTCCCATGCACTTAATTGCTGCCACAAAACGTGAAACATAAGCTTTATATTGAGAGCCTCATATATTTTATCTGGTTTGTATTGCTGTCATTGAGGGCAAAAGGTGGACAATTTCTCCTCTCATAACTCAGGAGAAGACTATAGTAGCCATTCTATTGTTCTGTTAGTTGAGGAGATGGCATCCATTAAAATTTTCTTACCATGACTGCTACCCATGGGTATTTATAGAATTTGGTGTGATCGGAGAGATTGCTCTTTGTGCTGAGGTGTACTAAGCTGGATTAAGCCAGCATTTTTATACGAAAGGATGTACTTCTTCCTCCGAAGTAACATAATACTGACTAAGGACAACTTTTAAACTGTTTTTATAACGACTTGATTTTTAACCAAACCTTATGGCTTCATGGCTAAAACAATACTGTCAAAAATACTTAATTTTAGGGAGTTTTTGAGCATTTTTTTTTGACTGAGTTTTATCTTTGAATACTTTCTAACATATCGTAGCATTAAATGTACCCCTAGCACGTTTTCAATAGGGTAGTCTCCCGAAGTTGGCAAGATTTATTACCAGAATTTCATTTCGTAACGATAAGATATCCAATTTAAACGAAGAGCTGACGTGACGATACTAAATATGGATGCGTGGACCTAGGAGAAAGGCAATTTATTAAGCTCTGGCGGAATAGAACGAGATTATTGTTTGATCAGGATGAGGTGTCTATATTTGAGTAGCTTAACTTTCATTCTTTTTTCGCGAAAGTTATATTGGATCGACGGATAAATTCGTGTGCTATACGTCTCAGGGTTATATTTTATACAGCCCAGCCACATGGCCCATTAAACTCGTCACGGAGCAAGGATAGTGATCATTATCTACATCTAACTCCTACCTTGCGAGCAACCTGTAGCTATTTGACAGGGGATGACCAATCACCAGTATGTAGCATGCAAGAGGTACCTCACATGTAAACCCATAAAGAAATAACCCGCCCATAAAAAAACATACACCATAGCAAAAACAATACGTGCACATTCATGCAGCTGATGTGAGCAACCACATAGCTTGTATTGGTTCTTGAAACTTGGGAAACACAAGTACACTCACATAGAAAGCCAAAACTTGCTAGTGGTAAGTATTAAACGTTGCATATCACTGCAAAGTCAAAAAAATGGAAAACGATGAACATGCAATTAGACGTTTCAGGGAGTGACGCGATTAATTTTATTGATCATTTTCAAACTCGTCGTACCACATCTAACAGCTTTTAGTTATAATTTTAATTAAACATTGGG
The DNA here is from genome assembly GCF_921293095.1 of Ischnura elegans. Taxonomy (NCBI): domain Eukaryota; kingdom Metazoa; phylum Arthropoda; class Insecta; order Odonata; family Coenagrionidae; genus Ischnura; species Ischnura elegans. The sequence goes on along the minus strand of NC_060249.1, from coordinate 70,327,789 downwards.
ATGACAACTTTTGTTCCTGAAATGAAACATTCGGAAAGGCTGCTCTGGGCAATGGAACCACTAACTGCATTGTTTCACTGCTCGGTTTGGTTCAAACTCAACGACTTATACCTCTCGAGAACATCCTAAAGGCGGGTCAAACTCTTTTTCTTTGATTCCCCACTCTTATGTGAATCGCTTATCTGAAGGACAGATAATGAGAGGACCCTCTGCTAGAACCACTCTTCTGTTGGCATCAGGCTCTTCCCTTTCCCGCTGCGTAATGGTCCATCCTAAGCTTCTTTGATGGATACCATCGCTCTTCTAAGACGTTCGGATTAGCCGCGGCAAACCGGTTGGTTCGCCGCCGTAGAAAAGTGCACGCCTGTCAGCCGCCTCACGGCTGTCGTCGATTACGTGCGCCCACCTTCTGGTGACAGCAAGTCGGCGCCTGCGCAGTGGAAAGGCCCCGTCTGGACTCGACGACAGGTGGCGTGCGGTCAATCGCCTCCTCAGTTCACCTCCCTTATGCTATTTGATATTTTGTTTATTTAAACTGAACTGGATGAGGCTTACATCAGCCCCCTCTTACACCAGTCCAGTGCTTTTACTTGGGCGTAGGGTAGAAAATAGTAGAGTATATATAGGGTAGAATGCTAAAACGTCACAACTTGTAGATTGCTTGAACAATTGAGAATGGACATCTTTAAGGGCTACACAGAGAACATAATATTAGAGCCACACTATATTTCCAGGTCCGATAGAAGAGATAAATTAAGAGAGATGTTTTGCCGAACGGATAGATATGGGAATTCTTTTTTCCCCCGAGCCATAAAGGACTTTAATAAACGCTAGTCCCAACTTTGTAAGAGCACTTCATTTTATTTAAAGCTGTAAACGGCTGGTGTCCTAACATCCCCTGCCACACGCCTTTAAGGCGGCTTGCCGGGTATTATGTAGATGTAGATGTAGATGAAACTTGGCTTGCCCCCACCCTAGACCATGGCTTGCCCCCTTCCTAGTTATGATCCTGGGTACGCCCTTGAACCCGTCCATAAAAAAAACATGCACCATAGCAAAAACAATACGTGCACATTCATGCAGCTGATGTGAGCCACCACCTAGTGTGTCGATGCTTGAAACTTGAGAGACACAACTACACTCACATAGGAAGCCAAAACATGCTAGTGGTAAGTAATAAACGTTGCATATCAATACAAAGTCAGAACAATGGAAAAGATAAACATGCAGTTAGACGTTCCAGCGAATGACGCGATTCATTTTATTGATTACTTTCAAACGTAAATAATGAAACGTAAATAAACATAGAAAATGGTAAAAAAGTACAAAAACGTATTTTTTATAAAAAACACATTTTATTAAAAAGAAGAAAATATCGGCCTACGACATCTTAAATTATTGAAAATTTCAAATGTGATTGATGAGAAAGTTAAAATAAGTTTTAGAAGAGCATTTCAGGTATCAAAAACGAAAAACGTGGTGCGGATGTAAGGTTATATACGCTTTCTCTAGGAGAAAAGTCTGATATATGTTGACCGGCAAGTTTTAATTTTATAATCTTAAGTGCGCACCACGTAATATTACTCGAAATACTGTTCAGATCGTAGTAAAAGAGTAAGAAAATTGCATTGGCATCAAGTTCTGACCTATCCTGTAAATTTCAGCGCTCTAGGTAATCGAGAAGTGGTCGAAATTTGAGTTGCAAGATTTTTCCGGACGGACAAACAAGAAAGCGAGTATAATAAAACGTGGTAAAAAATAGGTGTACTGCTCAACTTATAAATTAATCATATTACATTAGAGAGTTATCGAACTTAAATATTGAAGTATAAAATTGATAATATGATCAGTCCCTATTATGCAAATTGAATAGTTTGAACTAAAATATTTTTAACCGATCCGTGACTGTGCGGGGTAACTCAGTTACCCCGTATTATGTTTATGTTATATTATTTATTATTTTTCATTTTTCCATTTAATAAGTTTTGTTTTTGAACTCAACCACTCTGTCGTTATTTAGGCGACGAATGATTTTGTTTTACACTTTAATTGTTTTTGAATACCTCAATTTTTATTGATGGGGATACTGAGTCACCCCGCACAGCTGTTGGCGGAAAGAAAACAAAATTGTTTGCTATATTGGTGCAGGGATAAAAGTTGAATGCAATATATTTTATTATATTATAACTCCAATAACGCCAATGAAAAATCATATTTCTAAATCGCCACTCACGGCGCCACCAATCATCGATTTCCACTTTTTAAGAGAAAATACACGGCAATAATACGTAATTGAGCCAATAAATACCATAAACCTCACATTCAATGCATGCGAGACGATTGTCAACAAAAAAAATACCATTCCACTACAGTTAATGACGAAAGTCACACTGAACCTAGTGGCACCTCCGAATAAAATGCGCGCGAAACGGCAAAAGGTATAACGCCTAACTGTCATGTTCTTGGACCTCTTTTAAATTGAGTCCCCTTGCCTATGACTTTCCGAGGGTCAAAAGACTCCACCGCGATTTCCAACTTAGCGTTTGCGTTTGTTTTACGTAAGACGAGGATGACAAATTGAGATCTCTCATACTTTCTCACGTACCTAGTGTGAGCATTGAACTTCCATGAAATTGCAATCATTATTTTTAATTCCAAGTGAACCACAGTAAGCTAATTAGATATCGGTGATGAGAGGGAATTCAATAGGGTAAGGGATGGGAGATGTTGATTTCAATTTGGAAACCTGCCTAAAAGCGAGGAAAAGTTTCCATGCTTGACAATACGCTTACTTGTACAGTAGATGCCTTTTTGTGTACTTAAACCCTATTTAGTGATATATATGCTCGCTTTCCGTTCGATTTATCCTATGCAATGTGATTTTCCATTTCAAATATTCGTTGCCTAATGTAAATGTCGTGTTTAGCTCTATTGTTTTGAATTTCACCGCCGTTCTCGCCGCAGGCTAGAAAAGGATATCACTAAATGTCACTCTATGATTGTAAAAAGTGCAGCCTAATGTACTATAATAATGCTCTACACTACAATGCTCTATACTATAATAATGCACTCTGTTGCAAACGACCCATTGACACAAACTTCTTTTCTCCGTCACACTATTTAGTAGTTCTTCATATGATATTACTTATTTCCACTAAAGCTTTAGCGTATGCATTTGTATATTACACGATAATTGAAATTATCTTTGACTCTTCTAATCCTCCTGCCCAAGAATCTATGTTTTGCAGTCAAAAAATACCACCCTCCCTATACCTAAGCTGTGATTTCTCTTTTCCCAACAACAAGACTTTGGGGCGTTATAATTTTACTTTTTTGATCTTTAGTGTTTTTCAGCGTAGAATTGCAATATAAACGTTGTAGCCGGAATTTGATCAGGAAAAAGGCAAGAATTGAGTAAGAAAAATTGCTTTAACTTAATTTATGACGCTGCTCATTTATTTGCGTTGCTTTTTGAAAATATGCTAGTCTTATGCTTTCCAAATAGACTCATAATGAAAGCAGACATGTGATACTTCTGTTTGTGCCAATTCGAGAAAATAATGGCACGAGATATGAAAGACTTGAAGGCTCGAAAATAACCCTAGTGGAGCGTCGCTCGTTTGGTCAGTAGAAGTTTTGAGATGAAATGGTAACGGAAGGTACGGTTTCTGCGAGTAAAAATAAAATTTTCTATCGCAGAGGAAGTAACGCCTACGATTACTAATGGTCGCGATGCCTTTTCTTTGTGTGAAAGAGATGATGATGCTGGTTTAATTAATCATGGGGCGTCTAGAAACGTAACACCGAACACAAACGACCTATATTGTCAAGCGAGTTAGTGTAAAATGACTTAATGCTTTGCAGCGCAATTTCCTGTGATGCAGCTGGAATATCTGTACACGAATTCGAGTATTCTTTTGTGTTTAGACCAGAAGGGAGAGTTTCTCTAAAAATGAAGACACTGAATATTTGTTTTACCCGTCACAGTAATGCCGATGAAAAATATTTTCAGTTTAGATGAGGTATAAAAACCATTGCTCTATTAAATGTATATGTCACCTTAGTTTTTGATGAGGCACAAGTCAAGTAACTGAAAACTTGAGAAGAGTATTAATTTATTTTTATTTTCGTAATCCCTTGAAAGTTCTGGTACCACTCATATCGAGTTTTAAAGATTGAAGCTTCTATCACTCACTTTTGAAATGTATTTGGTACCTTTAAATAATGTCCCTGATATCTTCAATCTCACCGGTTATTGTTAAGTATTTATTTATAATTCGTTAGCTAATTGGAAGCAATCTAGATTAATAATAGAATGTGAAGAAACAAGGATTTTTTGTATGTTATACTGTTCAAACTAAGAGAAAACTGAATATGTTTGGAATTTAATTTTGAATAAAATCGTTAGCCTAAAGTAGAAAGGGGTCAGATAGAATTTACTTGTTGACTGGTTCATATCCGAGTTTGGATAGATATTAGAGTGTACACGTAAAAAAAGTAACTGCATCGCAAATAATTTTTCAGCACCCGAGTGCGGTGCTTGCTGGTCGATTGGGTCCATACCAATCTTTGGTTCATTCTCCGATTGGAAGGGTTATGTGAAAGACACTTCATAGCCTTGAATATCATCGGATTAATAGCAAAAATAACAATCTTAGATGAGGGAAACTGTACCAGGCAGAATAATGTTTCAGAACGTCCCCGGTAATGCCTGGTACATGCATCGGAAAGAATTAGTTTTCTAAAGTCGCATAATCAGTTCTACGCGCAGACACATTTAGCGTAAGATTAGGTTGAAAGGGGACAAATCAGAAAATTAAGATACCAATGGTAATTAATCTATAAGCTATCAGGGATGCACTTAAGAATATATTTTTCTTTCGGCAATGTATTCTGGATATAATTTTAAATTTTTAACAACTATATACCGGTGAGATAACCTGGTAAAGCTACCACAAGGGCTAGAGGATTTTTATCTTCTTAAGAGGGCGAATCTTCACTTTTTCAAGCAAGCAAATTTTAACTAGGATCCACTCATTATATCCTGAACAAAAAAGCATTTGATCCGTCAGGAAAAAATATCGGTGTAGGGGGGGATTGATGCATTTTATTAACGTAGTATGTATCTCGTAAGAATATACATTCATGTGTAAGACAGGCAGTTACTTCTGCTAACATAGCCTGCGTTTACTATGTGTCTGAACCTTGTGGTTCTGGGAAGTGGTTTGACGTGAATGGACCCCACCAACTACCATCACCACGCCAGCGTGCATTCTCCAAGGCATCCCACTATCACCATAGCAACCCGCCATCCACGCTGGGGGTATCTCGGTTCCCGGAACATGTGGCCGATCTCGGGACGCCAAACCCCTCTTAACTTCTGGACTGTGGACTAGGAGGAGGCTGTATCACACTTGGGGCTGGACGAGGCACCCGTGCGAGTCCGTATTTGTATATAAGGGTATACATGTGTGCGTCTATAGTGGCAGTAGGGAAACCCTAATCCTCCTGCCCAACCCCAACACCTCGCATTGCAGTTCAAACTGTTCATCCTCCCCTACGCATACTCAGTGTACGGTCAGCCTTCCCCATGGTCATCAATATCTCTCTCCCAGGGCTATAAAAATGATAGCAGCACCATGTCGCGTTTGGCTGGACCTTGTCACCGGGGTCGAATTATTGCCCCACGCTGTTCGATGGATTGGGGAAGGGGTGAGGGTTTCGGAGAGGGTTCGGGGAGGGCTGTAAAGGGGTCAGGGTTCGTGCGAGTGGTGGTTAGGGTTGTGCATCGCTTTCCATTGCTTAGAAAGCATCGATGGCTGGAATTTAATAATTACGAATTTTTCAACCGAATATAAAATCTACAACATAAAATATTGACTTTAAAATGGACGCTACGATTTGCAACACATGCATTCTACTCTCTTCGTTTCTTTGTCTCCTGTCTACTCATGTAAAATGCTGCAAGCGCAAATTATGTTTTTTGCTGTTGAGTGCGTCGCCTTTTCTTTCAGAATCATTTTTTACGAGCTCATATAATTAAGAATGTCATTTCTCTACCGATATCAAGTAGTTATAACTCAGATCCAAGATAATAACTACCAGGATGTTCATAGACTTCGGAAAGTGAGAAAAGTACTGTACTTTTCTTAAATTGGAAGATTCAGGGAGCCTTTCTAAAAGTTCTGGAAATTTCTGCTGACAAAACCGCTGAAAACTCTAGAATTGTATTATCTACAATGCATAATTTTTGTAATACGAATCAATAGTAAGTAATAATTATTTTGATCTGGATGTCCACTGGGTTCGAAATCATGGAGTTAGATTGAAATTTTCATTGAAGTTTTAGCAAATTTAGACAAAAAATGTTTATAATTCTTCACATCAAGCAAGCAAGTAACCTGAAATTTAACTATCTGCTCAATATGCTGCTAATAATTTGGATCATTGATGATGATTATTATGATCAGGGTGTTCGCTGGATTCGAAAGCGTGGAAATTTTGGGAATCTTACAGGAAAATTAAAAAATCAAGGAATTTGACTAAAACTCTTGCAGAAGTCTAATTATGCGGCTAGATATGTTGAAATTATAGTAACTTCTGAGCTTCCATTTTTTCATGCCCTTGTTATTTTGATATTTTTATGGTCTTGTATCCAAGATCCCAATTGTTCTTGACAGTTACTCATACCCTCCACCCAGGAAACCCAGGAAGAAATGTCCTGAAAAACTAACGAATAATCATTGTAAACCATCTTTTATTAGTGCTGTAAGCATAAAATTTATGTATAGTGTACTCAATCAAAGCTTCACTACCAATTATATTTTGCGAAATTATCATTGTAACACCGAGGGAATTATTGCATGGTGTCGGATATTCGCGATGGTTTTTTCCACCGTTTGGACACTGCCTATGCCACGTATCGATGATGCGACGCTCACCCGATATGGACCCTCTATGCTGCCCGGACGGGCGCGTATTTCGCCTACCCCGGCATCGTCGCCTTCTGCCCCACCCCCGTACTGAGTCCCTTCTGAAGGAGCACTTACACGCCCTCGGGGTATACAGGGAGCAGGAGGGGGGGCTCTGAGGTGGGAGGCCAAGGGTCGCTCTCCGGGGCGAGTAGGTGCGAAGCCTGGCACAACAGCGTCAATGACCCTCAGAGCAGCGCTACCACCGGCTAAATGCTTTGCATGTACAGCGGGCGCGTGGGTGAATGGTGCATTCTTTAGGGAGAACCTACTCGGCTTCCAACTGCTGCATTCCATAATTCGCAATTATTTTCAAATTGCTTTTTTGAAATACTAATCTTGGGTACCTGCGATGTCGTGACAACGCCGAACACGCATGAATATCACGTTTTTCTTCAATTGGGTACAATGACTATTAATATTTTTTTAAGCTTATTGTCTATCGTCATGCTCGCACGATACTTAGTGTATGTGTGACCGGAGAGAGAAGAAAGGAGGAGAATACATGGGTTTTATATTGTTTTGTATGCTGTTTGTGTAGTGCAAGTATGTGATTATATGAATAATCGGTAAAATCAATAACATAAAGAAGTGGCTTTCAAAGGGACCGTCTTTTTTGTCTGCTCATTAATATGCTGCATTTACAAATCACGCTTTGTGCTCCTAAGTAACTCGTCTTTTATTTCAGAGTTATTTTAGGACCTCATGCTAAGGAGATCTTGCGTTTACAAATTTGCAAGACTGAATGCCATTTATTTTTAGAAGATTGATTTTTTTGGTCTACTATCTACAGTAAAAATGTGAAAATATGTGCGTCATCTTTTATTCCTAAATTATCATTTAGAAAACCATACTATAGAGATTTTGCGTTCAAAAATTTGCAAAACTGTTTCTTTTTTTGTTTGTTTGTTAAATTCTCATATTTTGCCATCATATCTTGTCATCAAATATGTTCAGTATACTGCATTCAAAGCACTTTTAATGCAAAGCCATCCGCTAGAAAGTTGAAAAAAGTTTTCATAAATGTAGGCCATAAATAGCCATAAGTAGTTGATTTTATTTTATTTAAAGACATTTTTTCTTATATTGAAGTCTATAAAAATTTATTTATAAAAAAATTATTAATATCATTATTATTAAAAACGGCATTTCATTGCGATTCATAATATGGGGGAAAAATGCATACGAGAAATAATTATTCCACAATACGCCGAATAAGTCTTAACTTCCATCGGCCATTTCCAAGGACTGCAAATAATTTTTCCTGAATATCCATCTATTTCAAAGGAACACTCTACTTTCTAAGGCAGTAAAATATGCGCAATATACATTTTAGTAAGAGAAATTAATTTTTACAAACCCTAAAATCTATGTGGCACAGAAGTGATTGGAGAGACAAAAGGACTTCTTTTATTTTTAATCGTTTCTGGTGCGTTAAAAAATTGTTGCGTTTGCATAAAATTTTCGCAGTTCTGATTTTTTGCTTACAAATATTTTACATTTAAATGATAATTTCATGTGTGGTAGTAACAGTGACCCTCCGTCTGTATGCATTTTTTATGCATTTTGAGTTTCAGACAAAAATATTCACAATAGCATTTGCACATACTCCCATTCCGTATTAATTGAAATTGAAAATGTTATCATAAAAATTTGTCTAATTTTCTGATATTAATTTTTTAAATATATTTAAAATATTTTTTGCCTTCAATTTTCCTTTTAAATCAGTACATCAAATTTCTATTTCGCAGAACTTTGTCGCGTGGAGTAGAAAATAAAATAATACCAAGTTTTACGCATAGTTATGGTAAAAAATGTTAATATTGGCATTTAAACGAATACCATCGACTTAGCCGCTATTTTTTTTAAATAAAGAAGAAAGGATGGAGAGATAATCGGTGTATTCAGTGTTATGCTACTGCTAGCGAAAGTCATCTCAAGTCAAGGATCACGGTTTAACTTTCCATCTGGTGTGCTTAATGCTGCATTCACTGCACGCGAGCAGAAATTGTTTTCCCCGAGAAGTCTTCTCAATTTTTGAAAATTCGAATCCGAGACGTTTCCGCTTTTTTTGCTTTGGTTACCTATTGATGACAAACGATATTTTTTCATTTTAGACATAACAAGGTTACTGTCACTACACAGCCATGAAGTTAACATTACATCAGAGGAATAGATGCTTAGAACGATATTTTGTATGTGAATTGATTTAGCATCCGTTGATGAATGAATTAATATTTGATGCGTTTTGTCGTATTCCTCGTTTTTTTCGGGTGAAATACCAAATTTTCATTGATTCTCCCTCTGAGCAAAGTTTCCATGCTAATAAAACTCAAAGTATAATCATAAAAACAAAAAGTTTAATCATGTAATATAATCATAATTAATAAGTTTAACTTATCAAGATAAACTCATAATTTTAATCCCCTTTTTAACTAATATGCGTTTTAAATAAGTTTCGTATTTGTTAGGGGACATTATTGTTTGCATAATTTTATTCCTTCGTTAATTGAATGATCGTACCAGCAGCTCTCCGAAAGCTCTTTTGTTCCATATTTCATCTATACCCTTTTAGATATTTGAATAAATATCAGGTACGTTTTGCTTGTTAGACATATTGTCAGTTAAGGTTTTAGCTAAAAGGACATTAATTTTAACTTTGAAATTCATGCTCCTAGTGATAGACCAATATTTATCGAGTGTATTCTGATACCAATGTAGATCCTACATTAGTTGTAATTGGTGAAAACAGAGACATAGTTAATCTGACTATTTGCCAATGTCACTAAGATCGAAGCTCTATGGAAAATTAATAGTTAAAAAATATATATGAACGTATGTACGCTTTTTAAAGCATATATAACTATCTTTTTTCATTGTTTACTGCACAATTCTGTCACGAATAGTTCACGATGCGGTTAAGAGTTCATCCACGCGTGATTCGAGACCGTGACCTCTGTTTGGTCAGCGGTTACCCGTTACCACTGAATCAGTTAAATTATTAGATTATAAATTGTTGGTTGCTTGATTATTACTTCATTTATTAACCACGCAATGAATGTTGGTAAACGGAAATGTAATTTCACCTTGAATCTCGAATAAATGATGAGTCTCCCACATTAAGCCTAGGAACTAGTTCCTAGGTCAAGCCTTTCTGGGTTATGCTTCCATCCCCAGCGGAACGCGTGTTTAACAATTCCAACCCCGTCCTTGAATCACTTAATACTGCGACGGCGTAATCCCTGGATTAAGACGCTAAGTTACTTCGTGCCGGTTAAAAGCCGGTCTCACATCCTCCAATTGCAAAAATCGATGCTAAGGTTTAAGCTCGTCGCACCCTTAAACTCCTTGTATCGTTTCCCACCGTCGCTATGCTTTTGTTTATTTTTTTCTGCGGTCTCGCCTTCGAAACGCAAATGCACGCTATCGTTGCATAAATCAAGCCGAATTCACACTAACACACTCACACCCTCGCACAAAGGTTTAAAAAAAATGTTCTCCTGCTCTCCTCACTCTTAGTGTCGTAAATTAGGGAAGACGATCAATAAAGCAAGTTGGTTCCTCACCCTCACCACCATTTGAGTGTGAAGGGGGTGGAAATCCACGCTTTTCTTCCTTTGTAAACCGTTTTTCGCCTTCTACCTTCGCTGGTCAGGCTCCTCGTCAGATCTCTTAATTAACATATTTTGGCCATTCCGATTTTGGCGATTTGGCCAATTCGGACGTTCGTTACCCCGTGGCTCTAAAATATCTGTGTTGCCAATTCCTTTTATTTACTTGTACGCTCAATTTTCTCGAATGCTGGGCCATTCCCTCTGTTTACACTCTTTTTACTTCACAGAACGACGGTTTGTTGGGCAGTTTTTTGTTGGAAACGTTCCATGGTGAAACAGAATTAAAGGAGTCCCATGCCTACAATAAGTATCAAAAGAGTAAATCTACAAATAGAAGATCCTTTTGTGTTGATTTTCAATTGATTTGAATTAGCAATCCATTTGAACCATCAGATCGCCATTGATAATAATCAAATACTCATTGGCCATCGGGTCGCATAGTTATTTATCATTCCGCAATCGGTTTACCTCTCTTCCATCGAAATAAATGGCCTTCATTTATTGTAAGTCGATGAACTACAATTATTATTATTATATAAATATTAAGACTTTATCGTGTGGGAACATGATGCCACCGTAACAGGAATTTGTGAAAAAGTTAGCGTAAAAAAGTAGAAAAATAATGCAGAAAGTGTGGAAAGTTACAGCAGTTGCCTGCAGAATTTACTGATCCGTAAACTATCAGTTATCCTATTAATGAAGTACTTTGAGAGGAAAAGCTGGTTGAACTCGCAGAAGAAAGAGGAAGGAAGAGAATAGGACTTACAAATAAAATGAAATGGAAGAGAATTGTGAATCCTATTGTGAATCAATGACTGATGTTCAATTTGAGAGGAAAGAATGGCTGAGGTAATTTGTAAAATACGGAAGTACTTTCTTGTACTTCAATATCTAAATTGCTAAAATACGTAAACAAGTTATATTTTTATGGCCCAACTACCCTTATGAAAAGCCCTTTTTGTTAATTTTGGGGCAACTTCTTTCTTTCGTTGAAGTACATTTATCACAAGTCGAGTTGCAATGGGGACTTTGCACCCAATAACTTGAATGAACGTTGATAATCACTGTTATCGTGCTTACTTTCGATTTTTGTAATTTGACGGTTAAGATCTGATATGCGTGAAGAAAGCATCAAATTTAGTGATAATTATACATGAGTCAGTCACTAGGTTTCATCTGTTGTCACTGTTTCCTTTCAATGCCTACAAATACATCTGTTTTTCACTGAATGAATAGAGATTCCTGTATTCGTGCTCAATAAATGTATCAGCGGATATTCTTCTCCTTTCACTTGACACGACGGAGCGTTAGTATTTCAGCCTTCCGGCTCAGTAATGCGGTATTTGTGGAAAAGCCTATTGCCCTTCGAATGAACGCAACCTATGTTGATGAAGGTACAAGTGAGTAATGTCTTCTTCAGTCCTCTCTCTCCCCGGCCCGTACATGCCATCTATTCGAAGCTAATGCATAAATTCCGGCTTGGCCCCGTTCACGTAGCTTGTGTTCCCCATGTCCAATTTACGCGGGCACGAATCGCTTTTCCACAATTCACACCAGCTGTACGCGTTTTGGCGAGCTTAACTTACTCCATTCCGTCGGTGGAGTAAGTACACACATGAACCTCTTGTGAGTTCAGGGCTAGTAGGCCATATGGTCGACACCTACGTGCATTGCGATATTGACATTAAGAGGGAGGCTCCTTTATCATTGCTTCACTGCACTGGAGTGGACTTCGTGCTGCGCGAAATACCTAATGAGTGCTCTGATAAATCTTGCGTGTTCTGATCTACGAGCAAATATCTGGAACCCATTCGCTCTTGCAAATATACCTAGTGTTGGAGGTATGTTGAACATCTTGCTAATTTTCAAAATGAGCGCATTACGTATGGGTATGTAATCAAAGTAATTTTGTGAGACGGAAATTGTGATTACGGTGGACATAAAGTCGTGTGACAGAGTTTATTTCAATTATTCATATTGAGGAGAAGGAATATTCGGATTTTCAAGACATTATACCGAGATTAGGGTCGAAAGGTGCGTCATTTTGTTTCTGCTGTTTCCGAAAAAAAATTTCTTGGATGCAGTTTTGATTTTCATCATTTTTGTGCTGAATCAGTACTATGGCAAAAGACAACTATTTTCGAAAGAAAATTTTTATTTCGAGTTTTTATATTGTAATTTATATAATAAATTACTCAATTTTCAAAATTTGACCCTATTTAGTGCTCATGTTAGTCTTTCATTTTTTAATAAACGAGCAGCCGCCCGAAACCCTATCTTTTCCACCTAGTAAATCTAGTTTAAGAAGCGTCACGTTGGATCTACTTTTTCTTAGGCTCTTTCGTCGTTTTATAAGAGTGACCAGAATTCGATTGCTAAATTAGTTATCCCAAAGGTAGATAGATATCCGGTAAAAATATTATTTTTTTCTAACTTTTATTCGTTAATTAGTAGCAGAAATATCGTGGAAGTTTTCATCTCTTCTATCATACTTGAGTTCTGATAAGACTTGCTTGATCTGCCTGACAGTTTTCGCTACAATTTTTCTATATATCATTATCATCACCAATTCAAAAAAATATAGTTGAAATATTTTATTTGATGTAGATTTAATTAATCTTCTTAGCGTCTTATTTAGTTGATGCTCATCTTCCTTTTAAAAATGATTCTTCCTGCTTAATTGTCTTCCTAAATGTGGCGGAATCACCAGAAACTAAGTGGCTGAGATGTGAAATTTCCACCGTATCGTTTTCATGGAATTGAAAAATACAATACTTTAAGCAGTTAAAAACTAGTTCTTTTTGGTGACACTTTCACAAGTAAAGGGGATTCTTCTAGGGTTTCTAACCGCGTTAGATTCTGCATAATTTATGCCAGCATTTCGCAGAGAAACTTTCCCAACATCGTCAGAGATGATGATTCCGATGCCTGGTTAGATCTGGCATATACTGATTCACCTGGGTGATCCCTGATTGGTTTTCTGACCTTTTTTTAAGGTGACATTCTAATCTCTCTCACAGAGCTTGCGGCGATTCATTTTAGTTACTTTTCTCACTAGCCTCAGAATTAAGAATTTCAGTGAAAGGTGCCTTGACACTCCTCTCTCCGCACTTCTAGAGTTATTTAAAATATAGCAGGAATCTATCAGCAGCAGTTTACTTCTCCTGTACTGTATTTTTCCCATTATTATCATTAAATTATCCCATCAATTAAGGTAGGTTTCCATGGAGTACTTACGAAGAATTCTGGGAGACTCCCCTTCCTTAAAGCATTTCCCTCTTCAGTTCGCAGTGAGACCTACTCCCTTTCATTCTATCTGAAAATCCAATTTTTTTCCTTCCTCTTCATCGATTACTTAACAAAATACCCTCTAACACCGTTTTAAAAATCCTTTCCCAGCTAAGTACTCGCTCCTTCTGCGTACCTTGAGTATCTGACTCCTCCGTATCTCATATACAACCTGCCTCACCTCACCCACCATTTCCAGCACTTCTTCGTTCCTTTTCCTAAAATTTTCCATACAATTTTTCCTTGGACGTCCTTGAAGTATTCACTCTTGGCCATCACTTCCTCAGAATCTGAATGAGTCCGTAAGAATAAAGTTTCCCTTTCTTTCGCAAGTGGCCTGTCATTTTCTCGCTGAGATCTCTCCCTGAATGAATGTAAGAAATGACCTCGCACCTCCCTGAAGCTCCCTCGTTCGCTTTGCTAGTTCTGCCGCAGGGAATTACAAGCATCACCTCAGTCCCACCCCCTCGCCCTGCACGCAATATCGATTTCGGTTGCACGCCAGTTCCTGAGTAGTTGTGGTGTGGCTGCATAAGGGGCCGCTCTATCTCTCTATGCCTCAAGTTACTTCTCTCCCGCGCGAGGAGGGAGTGGTTCCCTACCTGGGAGGACTTAATTATTAGCTTCGAGGATGCACACATGCCTCTCTCATGCCGCACGTGACTCAGGGATTGGTGATGATTAAATTGGTGCGGCCGGAAGGGGTGGTCGCTCGGTGTTTCACAAAACATATGGCGCGCGCAAGAATTCTCTTTCCTCTTTTTTTTAGACTCCCCGCAACTGCCTCGTAAGTTTTCTCGCGCCTCATTGATTCCTTTTGACGCGTGAAGGGTTTTGTGAACCTGACGCTTGATGTTACTTGCAGGACAACTAATCGTATCGCAAATGTGTCAAAGTGAGCCATGTGTAGTAACAAACAGACCAAGGTTGGCATTATATAAACGTTGTTTTCTTAAAATGTAACCAAAGTTATTTCATTTACCGCCTGATATAATAAATAAAAAAATTAAATCACCAAATAAAATGTTAAAGACTTGCCAAAGACTGGCTTTTTTCAAAAGAAATAATTGAACATTTACTTTGATGCTGTGTATTTAAAACACTCATGTATTATTTACTGCTTTATTATTTTTATTATATACATGGGGCCAAAGTTATTTCATTTACTGCCTGCTAAAATTAAATCACCAAGTAAAATGTAAAGACTTACCAAAAAGACTCGTTTGATCTGATGTGTAGTGTTGGCCTCTATCCCAATGACTTAGGTCAAATACTGACGATGGTGGATATATTTGAGGAGTCGCGATACCGACTTCGGTGGTGAGTGAAGTTTAAACAGAGAAAATTTCTGGATCTATTTCAATTCCCAACTTTTATAAAAACACACCGTCAAATGTACAAAAGCGCTATTTGAGAATATGAATATTTCAAGGAACTTTTCTCGATTAATTTATGATGGAATTCAAACACTTGGATAATCTTTATGATTTTTAAGAATAATATTAGCTTCCCTGATAGTTATAAATAATTTAAACTAATATTCGAGTTGCACACTCTTTTAGGCTTGCCTACATTAAACATATGTTTTCATGAAGTCATCAAAATTGGATTCTCAATAAATTAATTAATTTAAACGTATCACTAACTCTGCATCAAAATCCTCGATCAATTTATATGCAACTACAATCGAAAGAATTTGTACGCATCTGACTTTAAATTCGTATGGCTATGGTAAATAAATGCTTATATTGGTGTTGAAGCGGGAATATCATCAGATCATAATCCATAACTCTCATCTTCAAGACACATATCAGAATTAGTTAAAATATCCTTTGCGCCATTGTTTTGGTATTCGTGAGCCATCTGCGCCCGGAACGAAAAATTGAGGCCCATTAATTGTAAAGTCTTCGGTCGATATTTCTTTAATAAATTTTGAAAATTACGGTCGCTAGAGATCATTTATAATTATTCAGTTGAGGAGGAATGTCACTATCTGCATCATATATGATCAATGCTGCATAACCATCCAAATCTCCGAGTCTTGTGACAAATGCGTGTCTTCAGATTGTGTTGAAATTTTACTTTCTTGCAAAGGGCTTACCCTAACCCTCATTTATAATACACTAAAAACTAAAAAATGATCAATGTTACTCTAGATTTCTTTTGTATCGCTCTGATACTTTCTGCATCGTATATGACCAATGCTGTAAAACCATCCGAGTCTCTGAGGCTTGTTTCAAATACGTGTCCTTAGATTGTGTTTAAACTTTGCTTTGGTGCATAGGCATGATACCCTCACCCGTAGTGATTGAAAAAATCTTTCCCGGATGCCAATTGAGGAACCTTTCCGGGAAACTCGATTGCGACAACCACCGATAAGTGGCCTCGATCCAGTTCACGAAAGTACGCCGGATTCTCTCCATGGTGACATGCTAGAGGCATTATCCAAGGTGGATAAGTGGATATTGGCCCCACAGAAGCGTCTCCTTTCCGGATTTCCCAGTTAACTCGGCAGAGGTTTTACTCGAATTGAAACTTCATAGGAAGTTCAAAGGGAGGTTTAAAGGAGGAGGCATTACTGGGAATCCTAGCGAAAATCCGGAGAGAGCTTTACGGAGGGAGTAGGTGATGAAGAAGCCTCGGGTCATCCACCCATCCTCTCTTTGTCCTCTCTCTTCCCACTATCTCCTTTTTCGTCCAGATTTTTTTAAAAGGCAATTTTTCTATCGAGGAGTAAACTCAGCCGTAACGGAAGTACTGTTTACCGCTGTGCGAAGGTAAAGTACCGATGTTGGACGGAATTTATTCGATTCTTTATGACGTCAATCGGTGTGGCCACTGCATGATGAAATGATGTAATAAAGTTTGTGGTCTGCAGCAATAATATGTAACTATATCTACCTAGGTTTGGCCTGATACAGCATGATTCCTGATAGTAGCACAACGCGACTAATCCGGTTAGATAAAGGTAAAAAAATTATAACTGTGGACAAGGGCGTATCCATTATTTTTTCCGGGGGGGGGGCGGGGGTAACAGGGTCTGATAGGCAAACGATAGTCTCGTATTTGGCATTTAAACACCACATGCAACAGTTACCTGCTCTACGAAATAAACCTTTGAATTTATTTATTTAATAATATTTCTTGGAGTTTTAGGTCAATGTATTAAACAAAGTCAAGAATAGAAGAGGAAAAAAATAATAATAATAATTATCTCTTGAATTTATTTTAAAAGCTATTTATAAGTATATTTTTATAAATTTTATATTAAAATTAAATTTTATCAATATATTTATTAAAAATTTCGTCTATCTTATCTACATGCCCTCACCCTCAATCCGTCTACCACTGTGGATCATCGAAAGTTTTTATTTCACATTGTCTCTTTTCGTATAACCACTGTATGATGCAATAAGGCAATAAATTTTATGTTCAGGAGTTGAAATTTTTATCTATGTCCACCTCGGTTTGGCTAGAGCATTATTTCTGATACGAGCGCAACAGGCCAAACCCAGGTAGATGTGATAACAAATTGTGGATCATTTAAAGTTATTGTATTATTTCGTCGTCACTATTCCAACGACTGCATGATGAAATAATGCAATAAAATTTATGGCCTGCATTTATAATGTTTCATTATATCTACCCGAGTTAGGTGCAGCATGATTTCTAGTGCCGTTGCAGGCCAAACCCGGGTAGATACAACAGCAATTATAACTGTGGAGAGTGTAAACTTATTTAATTATTTCAATTAGACTGAATGCTCAAATTTTTCAGTCAATCTCATCGACACATAAGAATATTTTTATCCGATTATACACACACAATGCTATTATATTTATCTTTTAACTACGCTCCCTCCTTTTTTAAATTTTTAGATAAGGATGCAGTTCATTTTTACCAACGGCCGCTGACAATCCTGCGGTGAATTTTGTCGTGAGTCAACGAAAATCTCAGTCAAAGGGCAAATATTTCAAGAATTCATTGCAATTTTGATTCTCTTTTATTATGCTGAGATTAAGTCGAAGGATTTCCCCAACTCAATATTTTTGCACTTCAAGAAAATTGTTACTCTTCGAGATCAATGTAAACTAAGTCCCGAAATTCAAATTCGATACACTTATTTAATACTAACGATAAATGTTTATTTCTGTATTTTTCATTAGATATCCACCGATTTCAGAAAGCATCCGGCATTAATTATTAATTATTTAGCGATATTTCCATAATTTTTATGAATTATGTATACGTTCAATTCGTTAAGGTAAAGGTTATGGACGTTAACGTTGTATTTTAATATCTATGAAAATGTTTTATTCTAAACTTGAGTTGTAAATATTAACATTCATGTGTCGGCTTGGAATGCCTATGAATGTTTGCTTCTTCACCTGACTTTCCCCATGCGATTTTTCCAGTCTTTACTGCGGAGGCGAAGGAGTACAGAGAGTTAAGGGAATGAAAATTAAAATAAAAGTACAAAAAAGAAGGGGAAATAAACAGAAAAAGTTCCCAGCCACCTCTAAAAATAGACGAATCCCTTTTTTACATGTCACTCTTTCGGGGTGCCGCCCAGCTTGCCATGGCTTAGATTGAGGTGACCGTAGCTTCACGCCCCGGGGGAGGAGGAGGGGTTGGATGCAGTGTTAGATGAGGGTGGTGGAAGAAGGGGTCGAGCTGGAAACCTTTTGGGATGAGGAGGTGGAAGGAGGGAGAGAGAGAAGGAGAAAAAAGCGGAAAAAGCATTGGTCAGTGGAAGTTTTTCAGCTTTTCCGGTCAGGGCGGGGTACGGAGGGGGGAAGGGTATAAGGTAGGGATCGCGTGTGGAGAGTGGGCGGATCCCCTACCACCCTCTCCCAACCCCCATGGCCACCCTAGCTCACCCAAACCGTCAGCCCCTATCCCCTACGCTTTTTTCCTCCCCCAATCCCTCCTCGCGACGGCAATGATAAATCAGACGCCCTCTCAATCCCTGACGCCCAGCCAGGAGTAGCCCACCCACAAGGATCAGGTCGGTTTGGTTGAATCCTCCGATCATGAACGTAAATAGATACACAAGTTGCTTAGAATGAATCTTATATTCTATTTTATTTATTTATTTATTTACACTTCACCACAGTGTTGAAATAAACTTTAAAAATTAAAAATATAATGCTCTAAATTTAAAAAATAATAAATTTTACACAAAATTCTATACTTTAATAAAAAATATCAGTGATAAAAATAACAAATAAGACAGTATCTGGCATACATTAGGTAAATCTATAAATATTGTTTAACCAACTATCAAAACTCTGTACATTTCCACCAGGTGATTTAATTCACGACCATAGTTCCTTCAACATTAAAAATAGCATTTTATAATTAGATATAAACTGCTACAATTTTTTAAAATGCAATGCGGCACAGTTTATGAAATGGACTCTGTAGTAAGTCAGCCCTTTAGTTTAGAGCAGGGTAACGCGAACGCTCTATTTCTCTCCAACCACCCTACCCTTCCCTCATGGCACGAATGATCTGTGCTGACGGTCGTCTCCTCCAAATATCATTCTTGGAATGATATGCAATGTGACGCCCTGATTTAGGCAAACACTCTCCATTTCCTCCTGTCTCCCCTTCTTTCAACGATATAGCTCGTTCCGTGAAACACTATCACCCCTTCACCTGCCCCGCCCTCTTCAGGTGAAACATACATGAAAACGTCTTCTCTCTCGTTCTCTCCATTTCCTACTTTTCAGAACCGGGCAACATGCGGTTTTCTACCGCGGTTTTCCTAATTGACGCCTCCAACGTATTTGGTTAGGGCGATGCGTGTTCTAGACTCACGTGAATGGCGGATATCCGGAGGGTTTGTATTCCTGCGAGATAGAGTAGTCAAGGGGGAGTGGACGGGAAAAAAAGTCAGCTCAGTTGGATTGGGGAAATTGCGGTGGGCGAAGTGCTCTTGCTAGGCGTGAGCTTAGCTGTGGGCAGCAGTAAAAGAAGGTACGGGATATGATAAAATGCCGGAATTATCGAGTATCAACATTAGAAAATATTTTTCAAAATCGATTTTTGATCGAAATGAAAATCTCTATTTTTCAACGAAAGTTGAAGTTTAAACCGAAAGATTAATGAATCGAAAAAATCGACGGTTCTCTAAAAAATATAGTTTTTACAAAAAACATTTTTACTACGCATTCGAAAAGCACGCAAAATACATATTTTTGATGTCGAAAAAATCCCCAAAAATCTACTAAGAATGCATGCGGAGTGAAGGTGCAGACCACATGAACATTTTTTTAAATATATACACTCCTATACATTGTTTTAAAAGATGTATTTTTTTCTCTTCTTGAGTGATCAAAGATAGAGTATTACTCTGTAGGAGCTCAGAACGGTGAGTTCTGAGATTCGAAAGAAAATCATGGCTGGTGGGCAGTCGATTAAATCGTAGAGATTAGCGGAGTAACTACGAATATGCTTTGGGGGGATGAAGGTTCTGGGTTGGGCGAACCCCCAGGCTACGGGGGTTCAAGGGGTTAGTCACCGGCCGGTATTCAGTGACTCGTCTCACAGCCATGATATTAACAAATGATCTTTAAAACTAAGCAGATGCAGTTATTATATGTCAAAAATAGATAATAGTTTAAAATTTTTAAAATATCTCTGAGGCTTTGGGGGATCCTCTCATCCCCGCCATAGTCAGGCCACTGGTAGAGATTGTATATTATGATGGGATTTATGAGCAAAATTTTTCAGGATTTTTTTACGGTTTACGGTTACGTTTACAGTACGTTGGGATTTGTAAGATATTTTACGCAACAGATCAATAATTCGGTGTAAATGATCCTTTTAAATTATTTTTATCTTATCATCTACGCTTAGCTGCTAATTGTAGTTGCAAAAATGTACTTGTGATTATATAAATGTTTAATAATTTGGTGCTCTGCCATACCCCTGTACTTTGGCATTCGTTGTCAGCAATTCTCTGTCCTAATCCTTTTTCTTCGAGGGTTCTAATGGATACCCTCCATTTAACCCATACAAATTATTTTTATTTGTCCGTCCTATGATGAGGTTACTGTATATGTAAATGCCTCAGAAACATCGGCTTGCGTGACATCCGGTGTTGTGAAAAATATTTATTGTTGAAATAGTCTTTTCGTCTTGGATGAGGCTGATGGATCATCGTTGGCTGGGATGGATTGATACCGATTCCAGCTTGAACCCGTTTTTAGAGGAAAGTAGAGCTGAAGTCTTAGTCTTACAATTAGACTGTATGGAAATAAAAGCTAATAAATATTCTAGGGCTGTAAATTTTAATTTCCTTGATTTAAAATTGCACGATTGCATGAACGTAAGTTTTCCCTCTGGTAAATCAAAATCTGCAATGGAAAATTATGTTTCTTTTCTTTCATGAGAAGGTACGACCGAGGTTAAGAAATGGTGAAATAAACTTTCTGTGATTTTTGTGACTTTAACTTTACAAGGAGCAATTTACTTATTTAGCACAAACATATATGTATCTTCTCAAGCAATATTTTGATATTAAGTTTTCGTACGTGTGAAGATTTTTCCAAAGGAAAATTGCGTTTTTTATCAGAATTAAGTTTATTTGAGATATTTGGTCACTTCATCGTATTCATTAAATGAAACTTTTTTCCCTACGATAACATTCCCCATTTTATTATTGGCACCCTTGAGACTTATAAACGTGGTTTGTTATCACTTTTATATTTAAAACGTAATAAATAACATACCTTATAATTCCTCCGTAAAAAAAACAAGTAAGGCTGAAAAGGCAAAAAATATTATATTTATAATTTTTTGTTTTATTTACTATAACCTTCTTTTTCTATCACATTTGAAAATAAGAAAACTTTGGTTATCGTGTGCTTTTGTGATCTTTGGGGGTGATTGGATTGGTCGGAGGTGGGTAAAAATAAATGGGAGCATTTCGTTGGGCGTAAATCGGAATCGAGAGTGAGATTGTGGAACGGCAGGGTGGTTTGGTGGTGGGTTTTGGGGATAGGAAGTCGTAACGAGTGTATCTGGCGGTGGAATGGGCGTGAAGGAGAGATGGGCGTCTTGGATTGGCGCGTCTGAGGAGACAATTAGGGAAGAGGGCTCTCGGGTGATTGAAACGTAAGGGGAACAGATAGATGGAGTGCCTGTGATTGAGACGGGATGTGAGCCTCAATCGACGATTGGGAATCCAGGAGGGAAGTAGGAGGAGAAATACATGCCGGGTGAGGAAGGTGTAGGAACATACAGTGGGGCATTTAAGCATGGAAGTAAAGGAACAATAGATCAGATATTGCATACGAAGTATGTCTCTCTATGGAATTGAGGCGTGGGCAATGGCTGCAGCTGAGAAATCAAGGGTGGAGGCATTCTAAATGTGGTGCTAAAGCAGAATCATAAAAATCGAATGGATTGGCCCAGTAAGAATAAGTCCAAAGAAAAGAAGAGGAGAAGAAAGCCTCATAAAAACCTTTATTAGAAGAAGGAACAACTTAATCGGCTTCATTTTGAGGCATGATGGTCTGATGAACACAATCTTTGATGGGCCATTGGGTGGTAAGAAGAGAAAACAGGAACCTTGAATAAAATACATGGAACAGATAAAATTGGATCTGAAAAAGTTGAAATACACGGGTGCGAAAAGATCAGGCAGTTGTAGAATTGAATGGAGAACTGAGTTAACCCAATCTTAGGACTGTTGACCAGTGATGGAGTTTAAGCTTGGGTGTTGATCACTCGAGCAGCAAGGGTTTGCGAGGCATGCCATAAGTAATTATTCATTGTTATTATTTAAGGAAAAAAAACTGCGGAATAACCAGCGGTGCACCTCAACGGAGTCGCCCGCGAGTACAAATTAAGTGCAGTAATTCAACAAAGAAATCATTCATTGCCACTCTGTATCTCGACCTAGGCCATTGACTTTTCCTCTCTGAAATATCTCATATCATTGTTTCATCAGTACTATGGATGGACGGATCCAGGATTTTTTTCGGATCCGCATTCGGATCGGATCCTTGATTTTCAGAGCCGGATTTTTTGGATCGGATATTTTCGGATCCAAATGCATTTTCAAATTCCTGACGCAGAGATTCCCCCGATGATTGTTCAATCTCTTGGCAAGAGTCACACTATGTGCCAGTCGTATTTTGCCTTTTTTTATATTTCCACGGCTGAATTTCTCGTACGTAACCTCTGCGAGAGCTTTCAAACAAAACGGTTCATGAGTAGGACAAGAATCGCATACGACGGCGCATTCGAAGATAGAATGGGAACTCTTTCCACCCTTATCGGGCGTTGCTTTCACTGAAGCTATTATTTAAAATTTCGGATCCAGATCCGATGTCTTCCGCGACTTTGGATCCGATTTATCCGATGGAGGGCAATATCCGCGGATATTTGGATCCGAGGTATCCGATCTGACCATCCCTAATTAGTTCACTTATATAAGAGTACTCGAATGAATACTATGAATACTTTGGGTAATGACATAGCATCCAAGTTGTGGAACCCCTCTGTGAGTAATTATGAGCAGAAATGTCAAATGTTGTAAACACCACAGAGTATCTGAGGGCATCAATGAATATGCTACTATGGAACTTGGTAGTTCTCAGTAATAATTTATAATACTCAAGTAATCACTATGGTATCGCAGTAAGTAAGCATTCGGATACTCGAGAAACAGTAAATGATTACTTTTGGTACATCCCTTGTGTGATGGCAGTGGCGAGTGTCTCTGAAAGAAGATGTCAGAGTGGAAGACAAACTTCACTTAGCACGTTCCACACCTAACACATGCCTCTGGTTCCTAATCGGGGGTCCGAAAATATGGTCGGTGCGATTGTCTTTGGTGGTGATCGTCAGGATTGCTAGAAAGATTGTCAATGAATGACGTATTTGTTCAAGATAGGGAAAGTACAAGTGTTAAGCAATTTAAACGTACATACCCCGAAAAACTGTGTTATTGAATCACCTTTCTATTTGGTTGTGACCTAGACCCTTGCAAAGAGTTGCCATTGATTAAGGGTACTGTGGTACACTCGTACTACTTTAATTTCGGGGTGAGTTGCCTGCAGACTTCAAAAGTTTGATAACCATGAGTTATGCGACCCATGCTTTTGACAGTAACTTACATTATCAAGGTAGAGCAGCCATGTCTATTTTAACCGTGCGCATTTTAATGTAAGGTGTGGCAATTGAAAAAGAAAGATTTTTCTTGCTAACTTTAAACTTTCGAGGCACGATTAATTCGTCCAAATCTTTGGTAAAAATTATTCGAAATATGCCACCGTGAAATGCTACACAGTCTTAACCGGTCTAGTAACGACTGGATCACAGTATACGCATAACCAGTTTAACGAGACGAGAGGGTACTCTAACGCCGAAAACTGATGGATTTGGAAATAAGTTGGATAATTATTTAACCATTTAGCATAAGCGTGCGCTTGCACGCCAGCCGAAAATTTTTATACTTCATGCAGAATTTACAAAATATCTTTTACTGCGGACATCAACCAAATTTACGGCCCTATCCCAAGTTTACTGTCGGAGAATTCATGAATCACATTTACCCTGGGACACCGGCTTAAAGACCAGCAAGACTTGAGAGCGAAAGTCTGGGACGCCTGAATAAATGGCCAGGGCAGAAGACAAAGGCCGCAAGAAGAATGAGGAAGCGTGCAGACAGGAACAAGAGAGGGTGGGGAGGGTATTCGGTAAAGATGAGAAGAGCAGGACGGAAGAAAAATGGTCGCTAGCGGAATGAGTGCTAATGAAGACAAGGGAGATTAGGCGAGGAAGAAGGAGAGATAGGAATATACGTAGAGAGAGAAGTTCGTAGGTGTTGAAGCGAGCGGTGGGAAGAATTTAGGAAGGGAGATGTATAGCGAATTCCGATGCGCGGTGGAGATAAGGGAGGTTCGAGGACGAGCGAGGGTATTTCGGGGCAATTGTGGGGTGGAAATGTCCGAGACAAGGCGGGAGAGTGTATGGAGGAATAGAAAGGGAGGGATGGTGGGCCTGGCTTGAGGAATTGCGAGGGAATTCATCTTCCAGGGGTGGAGTGAAGGGTGGTGTTCACGGGTAAATTAAGTTCAGATCGGTGCTGTAATAATGCTATCAGAGGATACTAATTAGGTATAACTTACCTCAGCTGATATATTGGGTACAGTTGGTAATAAATAATATATCAAGGGACGTATTATAATTGAATAAAAACAGATAATATTTTTCCTCATAATTTGTTATTCTAGTATGAGCCATTGGCTGAAATCTCATGATTACAGTGAAAATAAATGTATTATTCTATTAAATTTTCTATTCCTTGTGACAATAACTGAACCCTGACAACTTCTGAAGACAATTGCCTGGGTTATACCTTCTTTTTAGGGTCATAGAAGAGAATTTGGCATTATTTACAATAAAAAAATGGATTCGGTTCTGTTTTATGTGTGACTCATTTCTACGTATCTCATCACATTCTATTTTCAACACGATGTTTTGAGGAATAGAAAGCGAGAGATGGTGGCCCTGGTCTGAGGAATTGCGAGGAAATTCATCCTCCAGGGTAATAGTGAAGGGTTGTGACCAAAGAGGTAAATGAAGTTAAGTTTGGCACTGTAATAATGCTAGACGAGGATACTAATTAGGTTAAACTTTCCTAAGCTCTAATGTTGGATGAAGTCGGTAATAAATATTACATCAAGTGACGTTGTAGAGTGGATCAGTGATTACAATCATCTTTCCTCTATTCACGTTCTTATTGGTCGTAATAAGCTTGAAACAGTGGTTTTTAGTATACACAAATTAGAA
Source organism: Ischnura elegans (assembly GCF_921293095.1). NCBI lineage: Eukaryota > Metazoa > Arthropoda > Insecta > Odonata > Coenagrionidae > Ischnura > Ischnura elegans. Next base: position 70,302,105 of record NC_060249.1, on the reverse strand, counting down.
TTTTAGAGATAGATTTAAAAAATGCTAATAATCATTACTTTTTAAAGGCATCAAATAAGTATAATTTTAATCTTTAGTACTCTCAAGCGTTGGTAGAATGAACGATGAAAATGATTTCCCATTGACGATTTGGCTTATCCTCAAATTAAATGTATAAATAAGAAACTATGCAATATGGAGGTGAATATATTACCGACAATGAATATAATTCATTCCGCGTAAACGCAGTACACCAATACTTATAGACAAAGCAAAAAGCAGAATCTTCCGACCTCACGAGCAATCGAATCAATTAATTACCAAAAAATCCTCTCCTGTAAATTTTTATTAAAATGTTTATTGTCTGTTCCCATTTATTTAGTACAGAGAAGTAGCTAGTGACAATTTGTGCGACTTGCACCTTTTTAGTGTTCCAGATTATGGCCGATCATGGATTTGCGGATATCTGAAGAAAATATACAGGGCATTGAGTCGCGGCAAAAACGTTCCACTCTAAGACCTAAGAATCATCAGAGTACTTGATAGCTGCTCTCATCCCTATGCCATGCCACTGATGCCCTGCGGGGGCTCCGTCGAGTTAACGTCGATTCGCCCACATTGAGTTCTATTTTTCAAGAACCAAAGAAGTAACTACTTGGCTTAGTGCTTCAATCCTAATGTTAATTTGGGTTAGGTGAGACAACAATATCTCACCCCGTACTAGGCCTCAGTGTATGAATTAGGCCTGGGAGGAGCGTAATTTGTTCCATTGGAGGTGTCGTGCCCCGAGGGTTTTTATTAGAAGCATAATAAGTCTTACCTCAGAGTTGTACCTGGAAATATTGCCCGGTTTTTAAATGCCATATCCACTTCTTCGTTAAAACTTTCGCGGGTGCTCGTCATTATGATTAAAAACTTTTGGGCCATGTCGCCGCGTCAATTCTTGGGTGGCCCCAACGTGTCCCGACCGATGTTGATCGCTTTTTCAAGGGATTATGATGATTTCCTTGAAAAATATTATATTTTATTTAATAATATATTATATTTTCAAGGGATTAATCATTTATTATAGGTAATCCCTTGAAAAAGCGACCAGCATCGGTCGGGAAACATTGAGGCCACCCAAGAATTGACGCAATGACATACCCCAAAAGTTTTTAATCATAATGCTATATCCACTCATCTACTAAGTCACCACTTTCACCTAAAGTGAGTGAAATCGCTTTTATAACCATGATAAGTTTCATAAATAAACAGTGCAATACATGCCGCCCAAATTGAATGGAATCGGGCTGATGTGATAGCTTCATACCTCCTTGGCCCGCATCGCTAAAAGAGATTTTTCATATGCTGCCCGATCCCTGCTTTTGTGTTCTGTGAGGGACATTTCTAGTGCAACAATACTTCCGTCGAATAGGGCGTTAAACGGTAGCCTAGTAGGCGCCTTCCGTTCATAGAAGGGCACTGCCGACACTGATTTTCGCCCCACCCGTCCCTCCTATCCTCATGGCGCAAATGACCCAAGCTGCTATTTGCCTTCGCCAAAATGTATACTACCATATGATACGTGAATAACAGGTGGATTGGATTGGTATGGTGGCCAGAGTGTTGACTTCTTACCCGTGGGTCCGGGCTCGAATCCCGGCGATGTCGGATATTTTTCACAGAATACCCTTATCATCACCGGTCAATAATCCTAAGATTGGTTTGATGCAACTCTCCACTCAATTCTCCTATCAGCCAATCTTTTCACACCTACGATTTTCTTCTCTTCCTAATCCTTCTGGACCCGTTCCATATATTTTGTTCGAGGTCTTCCTTTTCCGTTCTTTCCATCAATTTGTCCCTCGACGATTGTCTACAGTCTGTACATTGCATGCGAGCATCATTAAATTAAATAGGAAATGGCATTGTATAGATTATTTAAACTCAAGTTATATTCCTTAAGACATATTACATTGCCATTGTACCAACGCCCGAGAGATTTTGACCAACCAATGCAACAGGAAACTCATATGATTTAATTCATAAAATATAATATAGGGATCCTCATCACCATCATCAGTGGTGAACATTCCTAAGATTGGTTTGACGCAACTCTCCACTCCATTCTCCTTTCGTCTAATCTTTTCACGCCCACTTATTTCTTCTCTTTCAAATCCTTCTTTGCCTGCTCCGTATATTTCATTCGAGGTATCTCTTTTCCGTTCTTGACGTCTACTCTCCCCTCGAAGATTGTCTTCATCAGGCCATCAAGTCTCAAGAGAAGACCCTAGCCCTGCATGAGTGCTTTGTAGGTAACCCTCCGTCCGTCAGAGGAGCCGTGGTCCTCTTGGCCTCTTACGTTAAGGGTAGGCTAATGGTGACGCTGGGTTTCTCTCCACTCTTCCGTCATATCTCAAATAACCTCTGCTGTCGTTCGCCTCCTCAAAAAACGTGCCTCACCCAAATTGAATAAAGAGGAGGTTCTTGCAGTAGCAATATCTCCGTGACCTTCAATTTTAATTTCAAAAATAATGTAAATATTGGGCGTACGTCCGGAAGATGCGACGACACTGGGGAGGGTTGCGGTGGAAACGTTGGTGAGTTTTGGTATGCGGGGGCCGGGCCGCTGCGAGTTCCAGAACCCTGGGGAATTTCTAGAGGCGGGTAACTTCGGAACTCGGGCCGGGGGGATCTGTTGGCTGCGGAGAAGGATGGAATAGAAAGCCAGGTCCCAGATCCAGGCGGAGGTATGCAAAAAGGAAATGCCTCTGTTTATCGAAAGACCAAGGGGAGGGATACTGTGAGAGAATTGGTATTCCCGGCAGCCCACAGCCCAGCACCCGTAGGGGTGAAGAATCCTATCCATATTTATAGGTTTTTTTAATTGACCGATTTAATTAGCTGGGGAATTCAAAACGTGTTTTGGCCATTTATTTAGTTGTTATTTTTTTATTTTCGCATAATAATATTATTTTCATGCTTCAGGCGATGTGTTAAACTCGTGGCCAGCGTGGGCGATCGCATTGTTTCCCGCTATTGATCAGGATGTGAGTATGAAAACACTTTTCCGGCCCAGTGCATCTCATGTAAATAAATTTGCCTAATGTATATAATTTAAAATATAAATATTGGGAAAAAATGCTGAGGTGATGATCGGTCGAATTAATTTTGTTGAGTGAAACATGCGTCGCTTTTTTTATGCATTTCACTTCATATTTAATTATTGTTCAGAGGTGTAGGTTTTCCCACTTTGGTACTTTTTTTATCGTACCTGTTCATCATTCGCGGATGCCATCAGCGTCATTGAATATCTGGAACCTACGTAGCAGTTAGTGGGTGCAAAGTTCCACACTCAGGGCTGAGATTACTCCTCGTTACACTACGTGATCTCTCATTTTGAAATGAAGGGCTGGGCATTTGATTTAACGAGTTTCCCTGTCGCACCGCAAAATGTAATTGAATACAAGATGTCACGTTCGCCGGAGGGAATGGTGTTTTTATTTTTTTTAACGCGAATAAAATAATGAAACACCGCTCCCATCCGTGCTAATCCGTTGAAAAAAACGTCCCATTAGTGAAAAATTATCCAGGATCCGGTACGGTATCGTGGGGCACGTCAGAGATCCGTGCCGGTGGGGAAGGTATCTCCGAGTCATATATATTCGCGAGAACGGGACAGCAGAGGGGGGAATAATCAATTCGGCGTGTACAGAACGAGACGGAAGCCGAACTAGACGGTGATAAAGATGGTGCGATTCAAAAAGGAAGTTATAAATACTCGGTTGGAAGAGTTCTCGGGAAGGGAAGTAAAAGGGACATCGGGAGCAGAAAATTTCCACGGAGTCTCCCATCTAGGGTGTACATGAAGGAAAAGGGGGACATTTTTGGTGTGTGAAAGATATATAATTCGGATGGGTATTTGGTATCCGCAGCATTGGAGGGAGAAGGTAAAATTCTAATTAGATAGTTAAAGGAAAACATGATGGAAGTCTGATAACAAAAGGGATTGGACATTAATACATTTCAACAAAGGCGTATCCAGGATGAAAACTAGAGGAGGGCAAGCCCTGGTCGTTCAAGTTGTAACGCAGAAAAGTTTAAGGAAACCAAAATTTCAGAAAATTATTATTTTTTAAATTATTTGTTCGAAAAAATATTTTTATTTTTATTACATGTTTCATACTAATATCACTTTTCTTGGATTCAAAGAATTTTTTTTTTAACTTTCGTTTTGAAATTAATTTACCTTTGATTCTAGGGGGGGCAGCTGCCCCTTCCTGCCCCCCGCTGGGTACACCCATGCATTTCAAGTGTGCCAATTTTTCAAATAATGTAGTCTCCAGGTAAATTTGGGAAGTAATTTTTACTTCCCTACTTTAGACTTTACACCGATTGGTCGTGAACCTCAATGGCTTTCGTGATATTGGCGTGAAATTTTCAGAGAAAATGTCTTTTTTGTCAAGGAAAAGTGTAGAACGCTAATCATTTGATAATATATGACTCCAAAAAACTTCGGAAATTTAATTTGTATTAATACCACATTTAAGCTAACATATTAACCTCCTAAATTTTGATAAAAATGTGTAAGTATAGCGGGTTTAGCGTTTCCATCGGTTCGTCTGGGATTTATTAATCCTCATTTGAATAGCTTTTAGTAAAAATAAAAGTTAGCATAATTAGCTGTTTAATGAAGTAGCGATAACGTAATAGTAGTATGTTTGGATACGATATTTTATTAAAAATGAAATGAGGACAATTATTAGTGCGGAATTTTAATTAAATCAATTAGTAAAAATGTAGTCTTGTAATTTGAATGTTACGGCATGTAAGTAAGCTTTTCTACAGATTTTTTTGGCAGAAATACCAGCACCGCAAATCGCATATGTATGCTTGAGAAAAACTTCTTTTTGAGTCTTCAATATAAATGTAATATTCAAATTTAATGAAAGTGAAAAACATATTTTAATAAAATCTAATTTCAAATATTAGTGAATTACTTATCAAAATATTCTAATAATCGTTAATTTTCGATTTTTCTAAAGCCATTTGGCTGGTTGCTAAGTCAGGTATTACTAAAAATACTTACTTAATTACCTACTACAGTGAAGTCTAACAATTTGCATTTAAGGGTTAGGACTGACTCTTCTGATTTTTCTCCGATTGTTTACGGAATTTCGGGAGGCACTTATGGCCTCGTTGATGGCAATGTTGGCCATAAAAAAAGAGTGGATGGAGGAAAGCAAAGAAATGTAGCGTATAGGATAGTTCGAATCAATGGGTGATATATTGGAATGGGATGGCATTTGGATGGGTTTCAGAAGGAATAGGGAATAAGCCGAAGGAGATGGAAGGGATGTTTTGGGCAGTTGGGCGTGGTCGGAGAGAGAAGGAGAAGAGAAAGGAGAAGAGTTTCGGAGCAGGAAGGATATGGTAGGGATTGAAAGAAAACGGAAGTGTTCTTCGGGAGGGGATTTCCCAATGTGTGAAAACGTTGGCTTTGAGGTCGTGGATAGAGAGAGGAAGATGGTTGTGAGAGGGAAAGTTATGGAGGTGGTGGAATGGGGAATTGGAGATGATCGGAAGTCAAAGGAAGGACAGCTGAATGGAAGGCACTCGGTGAATATGTGACGCGTGGCATACTGGCATATGGCATAATGGTATGGTACTTCGAGGCAGTGGCGCAGCGAGGGGGGATGGGTTTTGGGGGTTAACCCCCCCCCCCCCAGAGCTCAGAGAAATTTTTAAATTTAATCCATTTTACTTAATGCATTAGTATTACTTATGTAAAAGTCTTAGGATTAATTTTACTAGAGGAAATTTGAAAATACCGCGATTTGGTTCGAACACGTTGTTAGAAAACTATCCTTGACAAAAAGAACAGGAGCATATATTGCTTACCCTTACCTTATGACATACTTATTTAAAACCCTTAACTGAATGGTAGCTCGCGCGTTTTTGGAGTGGCTGATTCTTTCACGGCCGCGATTGGCTCACAAGCGGCAGTTTTTGGAGTCGAAGCCTGCAGTCCGGCCGCCGATTGAGTTGTCCGATGACTTTTAGAAGGGTCTAGTTCGGGGTAGGGGGTTAGGTTGCCAGGTAAGAAAGGGAAACGCCCACCTCACATGTAAACTACAAAAGGGTTCCCTTAAGAAAGGAGCCAGAAGGGACGACGAGCGTGAAGGACCCAGGGGAAGAATCTTTTGTTTAGGTGATTCAAAGAAAGGGCTTATTTTGGTGGCTCAGGCTTTTTTCAGTACTTCATATGCATGTGACAGCGTTGTATGACTAGGCGAGGGTGTGAGGTGCGTTTAGGGGACAGCGATTGGCTGCAACCCGTGCTGGCGCAAGGTTCTTCTCCCCTCTTTTTGAACTTCCATCGGACAACTCTCGCCGGCTAGACTGTAACACTCGGTTTTTAGAGGGGATGAGGTAATAAGAACACCCAACCTAAATTGGAGGTGAAACACGCCCACAGATAATAACTCATTTTTTGCCATCGCTTCCCAAGGTCAAACATACCAGTTGATCAACTGATTAAATTAATATTTATATAATTTTCAGTGACATGTCGTGATAAAATCTCGTTACCTACCTTGATTAAAAAACCGTTTTGGCTTCGGAGAGCATTCAAAGCATACACCTCCTCATTAAATACGTCTCTGATGTAATGATTTAAGTATTGTATTATTGGGTATTGGGTTGCTGTGGACTCTTTAGTGTTGGCTTCCCGCCTTGTGGGCCTGGGTTCAAATTCGGACGGTAGTGGAGACTTTTTGGAAACTGCCCGATCCCTTCAGGAGTATTTTGTGGGCAGTCTAAGTACTTCACCCCGTCCGCCTGGAGGTATGCTAACCCTTTATAGGGCATAACTATTTTTTGTTTGCAAAAATTCTTTTTTGGGTTATTCACAATAATAATACTCTTAGTTACGAAGTTAGTTTCTTTTTTTACTCGAAAAAAATGTTTTTAGCAATAAAATGAGGTGGTTGATATTTCAACCAACGACCACTTGGGGCCAAGCTTTCACCCATGTAAACGATTGGTCCCCATGATGCTACTCTTTAATAGCAGGCTCTTGCCGACGCCGGGTCTCTCTCCACTCCTCCTTTCCTATCCTTCCCTGATGCCAAAAGTTTCCTCAGCTATCGGTTGCCTCCGAAAAAGACCAAGCCATCGAAGTATTACGAAAACTATTCATCTACATCTGCATACTACCCTGCAACCCGCCTAAAAGGCAAACACGCTGCGACATCAGCCGTCGATATATAAGAAGCAAATGCTCTAACAAAATTACGACTAGTATTCATTCAAGTCCGTTATGGTTCGGGGGAAAAGCGAATTCCCATATCTATCCGTTTGGCTAAATATCTCTCTTAATTTATCCCTTCCGTCGGACCTTGAAATATAGTGGAGCTCTAATATGATGTTCTCCATGTCACTCTTAACCCTTTCTAACACAGGGCTGCTTCTGGGAGAAATTAAATTTCAAGCGTTCTCCTATTAAAAAAGGTGAAAATTTTTTACTCAATCATAGTTATTGTGGCAGCAAAACATTTCGCCATGAAACTTTACAGCACAAAATACACTAGCTTAAATCTTTCCTGAATAGAGCTAAAAAATCATACATATATTTTACGTCGCTTAGAAGCAACATTGGGTTATAATGAGTTAAAGATATCATTTCTCAATTACTCGATCAATCTAAAGGCCGTCTTACACGGTACTCGGAATTGCGCAATTTGACGTACGTGCGAAGGCGCAATCAAAATTGCGTCGTGTAAAGCGGTGAATTGCTAGAACACATGCTAGAATGCGTGGATGCGAGACGGAAAAATAGCCCCTGTTCTAATTTCGTTCATGCATTCGCGCAATTCCACGCCATTTTAGAAATTAATGCAGCTCTAACCTGCGCAATTCCGTGCCCCGTGTAAACGGCCTTAAGCCTGGCGCGCAGTCTCCGAGCCTCTAGCGGCTTCCGGCCTAATGCGCTTAACTTCTGTGTAACGCTTTCTGTACTCCCGCGGCTGTTTTTGACGAAGAGTAGGTTTTCATCATGAGGAGAGGAATACGTTGAATGGCGGAGGTAAGGGTGGTGGAAAATATGATAAATTAGGAGAGGGGGCGTAAGTTAAGGAGAGTGGGACGTGTCCTTCTGTGGAATGCTTCTCATTCCCACTCCACTCCCTTTGCCACTCCATCATTTCGCCCACCCAACCCCCATACACCCCTCATATATACGCTTATAAATGGTTTTTTTTGGGCCCTCTTGCACGTAACTTACAAAGTCTAAAGCCGCGGGAAGAATCGCCCCCACGAAGGTTTTTAAGGAGCCCAAGAGGGCCGAAGGAGATAAGCTTCGCGTGCAAAAGGTCTCCTCTTTCTCTCTCTCTGCCTCCTCCGCTTTCCCAATCCACCCGAGGAAGAGGCTATTAATAAAACCACTAGAAGGTGCTCGGCTTTTTGAAATTGAGTCCTATATCTGCGCCCTTGCATCTTGACACCAACCTTCTTCCCGAGTTTCCTCGCGAGGTTTTCTGGCCAATTGGGGGAGGGAAGGAGGAAATGGAAGTGGGGTTGAAGATGACTCGAAAGATGGAGAATGCGATTTAGTTGCTTGGAGGGAAACGAGATATCGAATGGCATTTCTGGAGGATAAGCCTCTCGGACGAATATATATTTTATTTTCATCGACTACCCGTTTCGCGAGATTGAGATTTTGTGAGCCTCTTCCCGTATCTTCGATATATTGTTATTGGTTCGATCGCGAGTCTTTTTTTTCCTGCTGTTCTTCCAGGCCTATTTTTCTTTAAGGTGGTCGAGAAAACAAGTCAGATGGTGCAAACTATTTGCTAGGTGCGAAGGTGTTGGTGCTGCACGAGTTCAATTGTGAAATCAAGGCCATATTGGGTGGTTTTACCATGACTTCAGTTTTTACTTCCTGTAGGGCATGTGTCTCATTCCTTAGCGGGGCTAATACTTTTCATATTTTCATAATTTTTATAACATGAATTGTGAAATCCAGACCATATTGGGTCGTATAAATATGTATTTAGTTTTTACTTAATGTTGCATTCATGGCTTGTTTCCTTTCGGGGTACTTACATAATTTTCTCATGGAGTTTGAAAAGACCTTTTTTCCCAATATTACAGGGTTTGAAGAACTGTTTGAGCTGTCGACTGGGGAGAATTGGAGACAGCAAATACTTTGTACTGCCATCCGCATTCATATATTTTCCTTTTGGTAATGGCCAACGTACTTGGAAAAGGCTAGATAGTATTTAAATCCTATAATTGGAGTACTGTAGGACTCCAAATCTTCAGGGCATTTTCTATTTCTTACACTTTCCTTTCCGTTTCTTCCTCCAGATATACGTCAAAACCAGCGCCAAGAACCCTTCTCAACGTCAGCCTCTTATAAATTTCTCTTCAATGTCATCCTTCCTCATGGTATAATTGATAAATGTATACCTATGCGGTGAGTTTAAATTGGTCATTTGTGAACTTGTTGAATACTTATATGGATAACACACCGATTATAAAATCATTTTCAGTTTATATTTTCATCCTATTTTGTAGCGTAAAATACTTTAAAAACATGTTTTATTCATAATGATTCTATATTGGCCAATCTTAAATTGTTAATAAACATGCCAGTTTGAATGAATGCATAGCACATACTGAGATCCTGATGAAATGTAAGATGCTAAGAGTAATAATTTCCCTCAGTAACGTATCTATCCCAATTGATATTAGCCACAGTCACATTAAGCATGCATTATTTCTTAAGCAAAAGTTTTTCCAAATCGAAGAAGCTGTATGTACACAAACGTGTTATTTGTGAACCAATGATAACTAAAGTATGAAGTTGCATAACCTTAAAAGTTGCCTGGTTTTGAGCACAGTGGATATCCCTCGCTATATGTAATCATTCGCAAGAAAAACAACATCTGAATATCTCCGTTTAAGAAACATTCATGCTATGAGCAAGATGCTTTACCAAGTTTCCTCGTTTAGAGCTGATTTTACCAACCAAAATGGTATAACTTAGTTGTGCACGGAATGTTACTACCTGTTAAACCTGAAAAAAAGAACATTTCTCTAAACGAAATAGGTCTTTAATGTGCCATTTCGAAATATGGTTCGTAGAATACTATCAGAAAGGCTTCGGGAAAGTTTTAATTTACTTAAATGAATCAAAATAGGGAAGTTAGCATTTTGTTTTCTCTAAGCATGACAAGACACAAGAGTACATTGTGAGTCAAGTGAAACAGACGGCTTCTCAAATTTCTGGAACGAAACTTCCAACTCCATGGACGTGATGGCATAAGATCGCGTCATTCCGACCGGAAGACCAATAAGTGATTGAGAAGAAGCGCTGAAAAACCAGATCCTTTTATATTTTGAGATGGCGAGAAATCGAGAAAAACCTGCTGAAATGTTTTCAATTTTGCTCTTTTAATATCTTACCTTTGGAGGAAATGAAACGTAGATCAATTGGATGAAAACTTGGGTCTGAAAGAAAATGAAGAAAGAACTTGCGTTGCGGAGAGGCCATTGGCATTAAGATGAATCGTTTCCTTCCATGATGTAGCGTATCGCAGTACCGCAATGGGAAGTTCCATTGAAACGGTATTTTGGCCTTAAAGAATTCTGAACCTTGCAAAGTAATGCAGTACTAAAATTGCTATTCAAAAACGAAGTTGATTTGTTGATCCGTACTTCGTATTTATTTCAGAGGAAATTATTGCATTGATAGAATATATCATGACCATAAAGTGTTTGGGACAAAGAAAAAATTGCTTTTCTTGAAGAAAAAGTATTTTAAAATGGATTAAAATTTAGTACCTTGGCGATCAAGGTGGCTCCGAGGTTCTTGAATTTTTTCAGCACTTCTGCTCCCGTATTTCTGATTTTTTGACCTGATGTATTATTTCCCTTGGATCACATCCATTTTTCGTTTCTAAATACGGATTCAGTATTGTTATTTTATTTTTTTTTTAATGTTTTATTCCCAAATGTGGTGGTGAACCGCGAATTTATATGTGGAAGAAGCACGTAAAACGGTATTGTCTTTCAGTTAAGAAATCCAGGTAATGCTGTCACGGTAGTCCAGGGATTCCGTTCATGAGTTCGTAATTTTTTGTATACTTAGGTTTCATATCGTAGTAAAATTAATCGATTCTTCTTTAACTATCTAATTTTCAACAAACCTCATGTTAAAGAATCAAACATTTCGCTTAAATTCGTAATTACGGGGAAAAAGACGAGGTTAAGAAGCATCAGATTTTTGGCTTAAGTTTTGAGGTGGGAGGTTTTGAGTTTCTACTGGCATGATTGACGATTGAATACCCTTGGTTTCGCTGTTTATGCATCCGCGTAAGGTTATGAATACGAAACAATTTTGTCACCCAAATGCATAACCTGATGGCGTGATAAAATTAGTCTTAATCTTAATCCTCCTCGCTATCGCACCGCTACACGTGGATTGCGTTTAACGAAAATCTAAAACGTTGTGACCTTACTAATGCTTGCTAATAAACTAATAATGCTCCCATCCATTTTCCACATTTCTATTCAGGTATCAAAGGAACCGTAATGAAGCAGATTGTATGATCCATACCCACGCTGTGCTTAATTCACTGCTTCATGGTTTTATTTCGTTTTCCCTGTTTATTCTCGGAACATGTGGTCGCTTGGTTTTCCTCGATAGGAAATTCACTCTTGAATTGGTTGGGGAAAATTTTTCATCTAAATTATTTCTGCTCACGGCCTTTCAAGAGTGTTTCGTTGCGACCTATTCTCCGTATTTTTCATTCCTATGGATATATGGTACTTGGAAATGCCATTGATTTATTATAATTTTCGTATCCATATTTCACCTGCAAATGATGTGGAACCGAAGTCTGATTCAAACTCCAGACGCTGGTGTTTTTGAGCATTCTTCGACCTAGTTTGCTATATTTTCATTATTAGCACGGCTGTACGTGGAATCCCTGAATACTTGAAGTTCTACCTTATGGTTCCTTTTCGAAACAGTCATTTCTTAGGGGTATTCTGGTATTTTTCTATAAGTTTTCTATGGAATGTCACCATCGGCTTTTCAACTTCAGATCTGCGTGTGTATTTCTCAACTAGATATTTTGAAGGCTTTAGATCATCTTTTCTATCTTGTTACCTTCGGTACATTCTCATTAATGCCTTCTTTTGTTTTTTTAATCGATTCATAATCTCGATGTACATGCCCTCACAATTTAAGTACCACGAAAAAATTCTAGGATGGCTAAGAATTAATCGCTGGAAAGTTGGCTTTCTGTTCCGAGAGAGCTTTATTCAATATGTAGGACAATACTCAACGTATTTTGTTACTTTTATGCTCTAGAAATTCAGATGATCAGGTGATCGGTTAAGTGGAATTATTTCTCAAATGAAGAATTTAAACCAACATATAAATACAAAATTTCTCAGCGAGTGCCATCTCTGTGCACACACCAGTGACAGATTTTCACGTAAAGTTTGTATTGACCATGCAAATATTTGTTTAGGTCGCCGTAGCAGGTACCAAAATGTTTATGGATTCGCGTATACAGTTTAATATTTAGCCTTGCCCTTCACCTGCCCGAAAACTCCCCGGATGAAAGGATAGCCATTATCTCAAAATAAATAATGGCCTGCTTCAAAGAATCGTAGAGGAAAATATCAACTCATAAGTTTATGGTATTCGAAGATGAGTAGAAAATTGAGTCTTAACGATTTTTTCAGTTTTATATTGATAACTTAAATAGTCGCTTAAAAATTCCTTATCTTAAACAGTTTCATTCAGATAAATTTTTGGCGGAGTGCTCTGTAGTGAAATAATTTTACTTAGATATTTTTCCATCACTTGATTAGTGGAAATAAACATTTAAATGGTGCAACATACATATACGATGAAGGCAAATCACATCAAAGAGGACTGAGGAACGAACGGAGGGAGTAGTAATAATACCTAATGGTGTGTCTCGTCATCTCCGTTCTCGTTATTTTTACTCACGCATATAGCATACCCGGCCTGGAATGATAGTATTAAGTAGACTACGATATTAAAGTTCCCATACTGAACAAATCACAGAAGTTCGCGCTGTCATGCAGGGCTCGTCTATGAGTTTCCTGAGTGGCTATTTGTGACGGAGGGCTGATGGCTGCATTTAGATGATTGAACACGTGGATATTTCTGGAATGAACTTTGCTAATGCCATTCTCGAGGTCCACTAATTTAATGGCTTGCCTTCGCATGTGCCTGCTAGAAAAAGTACCGCCGCCCATCAGAACTGACCGTTTTATAGCGTAATCACAAATGGATGGTCGCTCTGTGTTCTCACTTTATAGTCGACGCGAGTTCGCATATAGTCTGTGAGAATTACGATGCCTGAAATAGGGCGCTCTAAGGTGAGAAAAAAATCGCCGTGCTGCGTCTCAAAATAACGTGAATTAATGTGAAAAATCATATTAAAGTATATAAGTACCACCATACCTTTGGCTCTATATAATGTCCGATTTATTCAATTTAATTCATGTATGGTCACCATTTTTCTCATGAGTTCGATTGTCACATAACTACTTCTCTTTGTAAGTTCAATAGATTCAATCTTTAATTGGTGGAAGTGAGACATACTTAAGTAAATAAAAGATCGTGGCACTTTTATTTTCTTTTATTTAAAAAACTTATCTCTTTTTTTTATTTAATAATATCGATATTATTAGTAAGCTTGTGTATGCCACATCACGCGACTAGAAATTGACTAAGAAACGAAGCGTGGAAAAATTATTTGTAAGAGTCTTCGTAGTTAATGAAACTTTTTGGAGTAATTTTATTTTCTATTTCCTCTCGGGCTTGAGAAAAAAGTTGTTTAAAATGTTTTGAGAAACTCTCCACCTTGATTCTCGGAAAATAATTGGACAAGAGGGAAATATTTGGACTCTGAGGAATACTCATCGGAAGTTGTCCTCAATTTTGTGGACGCATCAAATGGATTTGGAGTTAATAGCTGCATCATAGGGATAGAAAAAGTAAAAAAAAACTCATTCATCAAGAATTTATTCTCTAAAAGCGATTTTTGTGGGTGGACGCATAGTTGAAATTTGTCAAATGCTTTCATACATTTTTATGTACCCTCCACAATCCACCCCATAGGTTAGAAGCGGAGTATTTCACATGATGGACGATGTTTGCATAGGGACCAGGTGGCTTGAGTCTGCTGTCTATCTTCACCTTGCGCCAAAATGGGTCGAGTTTCCCATAAACACTTGAAATGCCTTTTCTTCACGTATGCCCAATGCTGGCCATTCTGGACATCTTCCACATGCTTCTCCACCCTTTCTTTTCCAAAAGATTCCTGCGCATTAATAAATTTAAAGTTCCAGGCAATTTTCCAGAAATACTTTTTTATAATTTCACTTCACAACGGGTTTAAATTCATTCATCTTCAGGTATATACATTCGGGCGTGTACAAAACGTGGTGAGTCCAGATGTGAACTGAAATTGAATTGTGGCAAATTGCCATTAACTTTTAATTTCTTAATATTCTAGAACTCTAACAGATTAAGCTTGAAATACCTCTCTGTATAATTTTCTGCACATTTCATCCCCCCTCCCTTATTCGGCGCGTCTCGAGGAGGCAAGCTTTTGCGAGAACTATAGGTTCAAAATCACTTCTAAATTCTTATAAAAATGCTTCTAAATTCACTTAATCAAAAAATGTATTTGCAATGTAAAAAATTTTTTTCGTCTTCAATATCGTCAACATTTAAACAACATACGCTAAAATTGAGGATTTAGCAAATTTAATGCTTCAAGCCTCAGCTTTGAGCATTTTTTTAAATTAGCTTAATATAAATGTTCGCTAAATTGTACCCATGATCTGATGGTATTCGTTGTTGAATGAAGCATGTCTATTGAATATTTATTGCATTTAGAATTTCTGCTATTTATTAATTTAGATGTCATTTTTAATATATTATCGCAGAATTTCATTCCCCAAAACCAATATCATCGAGATCCAGCATTAGCTATCATCAAGATAGTGGTAATCGCTTTTATTCACCTCGATAATCCTCGATTGTCGATTTCGGATGTATCAGAGGAGCCAGACTAGGTTCCGGAATATGAGATCGACGGCGCGTATCGGCGTACTCCAAATAATCCCATCGACATCCTCTTATGCGAGAATGACACCCATACTCACGCATCCGCCATTCACCCACAATGCATCACCATTTGGGCCGTAAGGAGTGAAGCAGATTGTAGATATGTTCGCAACTAGCGCCCGTCCTTGACGTACAATAGAACCGGCCAAGAGTGGCGGTAAGTCTGAATAAGGCTGATTTGAAAGCGCGCATTTACGCGCTCGTGGCTTCGGGATTCGATTGCACCGAGTGGCAAAGGGTGGTATTGAGTGGTTCCAGGGTTTCCATGTGGTTCAATGATGTGGTTCATGCATCGCCATTACGTTGTAAACGTTCATTCCCGCTTTTCACGCCTCATGTTCGGATTGAGTAAGGTCTATTTGGGTCATATATCTGTCCATGTAATCCCCGTTTCGCCTCGATGCCTGTAAGGGTAAGTTCTTGCCCGTCATACTGAAGGCCATGGGTTCGAGTTCCACCTGGGTATATTGTCCCTACTCAGGCATGACTGTTTTAAATTTTTTTCGTAAATATTATTATAAATTCCTTAAGAACCTGTTAAATTTGAAGCGTAATTAACTAATCAAAAAACTTAGACAAATATAACAATACTAAACGGGATTGGTAATTTTCTCTAAAGTATTCTCACCATGTTCATTACCAATCTATTTAATGAAAACTTACTCTGATGGTGTTTTATAATTACAATTAATTACGAGTAAATCACATCTTTTTCTTCCAAATGTAGAATCAAGTCTAAAATTTGATCTTTGTTAAAAATTTTCACTCTTAATTGGCGTCACGGCTGTATGTGAAAAATTACTTAAATACATTAATAAAAACCAAAATCAAACTATGGTCAAATATGGCATGCATGCAAGTCTCCACAGTATCCACAGTCTCCGTTGAACGAGCATGATTCTGATTAATTGTATGACTAGACTGAGCGCATTGATAAGGCTGCCTTTCCTTTATTAAATATACTGATCTGAATCCTTTTTATGGAAGAGTATATATTACAAATAACATGGTAAAACTGAGAGCTAATGTGCATGCCTCGTTTCAGGCGAGTCCTAGTTCAGAAGATTCATGCTTGAATGGGGAACATGCATGACATTTTTTCATCATAGTAGTAAGTCTCACTGAGTAGACAATTTTCTCACGAGCCCCAATGTATAAGCCAAAACTCTCATAGTACTCCACAAACGTCATTAAATGCTAATTAAAAGCGCTCGAATATCGCTTGAATTCACGTGACCTGAAACGCCTCCTGATGTCATCGGGCGGTAAACCATTCACTTCGCTGAGAGAGTAGAGCGGTAAAGCCTTGAATGCAAGATATCGAAGTAAAAATAGCAATTATTTTCGCCAAATTTGCGTTTGAGCCCCTGCATAGACCGATTTTCTATCCACTTCCTTACTGCCATCAGTAGATACCGTACCGTGACGTCACCCTCCGATGACGTCGTGTTTTCAAGCTGCCGATGAAGATTTATTTTTAAAGACTAATAACTCAGCTAAAAACATTATTCATCCGCCAGATTTTGGGCGAGTACATTCGAGGTAGGGACCTTCTTATTATAGTACTTTTACAAAATTGTAAATGTTCCCTATTGGTATATCTCAACCCTGTTCTTCTTCTTGATTTAACTTTTGTCAGACCTGATCAATTTGGGTCAACAATTTCTATAAGGGGGAAAGCAGAACCTGCTATCATGACACATGCATTCAGTAACTTCTGGGTGAACTGCTGCAACCATAGCAATATGCGTGGATTTGGCTAAAAAATCAATACTCTCAATCATAACGTGTAATCAAATTTAAAATCCATTGCACCACTGTAATAATATTCCCTGTGCCACAAACTGTAATCTCAGCGAAAGAATAATGCTTTTGTCATTCCGATCATGAAATACCTGCAAAACAAGCATATCTGATTCCATGTTGAAGTTATGTCAGAATTTCCTATTTTATTTAGTATTCATATCTCACAACTCAATCTATATATATAAAAGAAAGTCGAAAATCGTGTTAGTTAGAACACTTATAACTCGAGAACGGCTGCACCGATTTCAATGAGATTTGGTTCTTTAGATTCGCCTCAGGCGGGGTTAACATATAGGCTATTAAAAAAAGGATAATTTCACAAAAAAAAATTCATCTCTTTCCTATGGACATGCTTTTAGGAGTTATAGTAACACAACAATTGATAAGTCGGTCAAAACTACAAATTAAATAATTTGTTTTGTTTTTACCACTTTAATAACTGAATTTAGTAACAATATAACATTTTAATTACTAAATATATTCAAAATATTAATTAAATTGAAATTACATTTAAAAAATTTAATTCGAGCTAATTGTGAGCCCAGCCGTGGCCCAGCTCGAGTTGACACTTCACTACCGTGTTTGTAAACAAATCTCCAAGCAATTGTTTACAAACGTAATGTCCGTGTTCCTGTCGAGGAATCGAGTAGTTTTAACACATTTCCTTGGAATGAATACAAATTAGTTTCAGCGAAAGGTGAGCTCATTAACAAAGAGTTCCAGAATATGATTGATCACCAAAAGAATCAAAGATGGTTGATTTAGCGAGCAAGAACAAAGATGTGGATGACTAAAACGAGGTAAATTCAAATAGTTCGTACTCTGCATGAATTCGAATCTTTTAAATGTGTAACAAACGAAGACGAAAACACCAACTATCTATCTGAATATTTTAAGTCCTTGGACGTACCTGGCTTACCAAGGCACGATTTACAGCAAAGTGTAATTTCTGTGTTCATGATCTTTCGAAGCCTAAACCAACCATAACTATCCAACGGAACGTGTTTGGTGATTAAAATAATTGCTAATGAATGTGATTCACGCAACTTTACTCAAAGGAAAATTCAAAGGTGAGGAAGTCCTTATTCCGTAGATTCCATGATCTCAACTCATATGCCCTTTTGAGCTTAAATTTATTAAATTTCCAATTCGTGTTGCATTCGTGATAACGATTAAAAAATCGCATGGTCAGTCTTTCAGTTTTCGTGTTGTTTGTGCTCATGTACCAATGAAAACCCATGATTTTCTCATGGTCAATTTAACGTGCATGTTCACGAGTCGATAAACCATCCCCTGTATTTCTTCCTTCGCTTCAAGTGCGTAGCTAGGATAGGGGGTTTTGGGCGCAGCTAATACCATGGGTCTGTAGGGTATAGAAAACTCGCTAAGGTAAGCGGGAAGTGTGGGGGCACTTCCTTCAGACATTTTTTAAGATAAATGGTTCAAAATAGTGGGTTTTGCGACTGTGTGAATAGTTAAATATGTTTCATTTGTTAGTCATCCGTCCCCCTAATATTAATGACAAAATCTTTCATAAAAAAATTCTCTAAGCTCTTGGGGGGAGTTTATCTCCCAAAACCTCCCCTCGCTGCGCCACTGCTTTGCTTCGCTATATTTATTTAGCTTCATCTTGCGCCTGATAACAAAACAAAAACTGTTGTTTATCAGAAGGTGCTTGACGCAAGATATTAAACCCGAATGTGTAGGGCTCACCGTGGTGCGTTTACGCATGCAGTACGTTTAAGCAGAGTATTTTTTCCAAACAGAGATACTGAAACTGGCGCGCCTTAGGTCATTTAATGCGAATGCTGCCTCATAGGGGCTTTTTTTGCACGATATTGAGCATCAGTCAAGCATCGGTCTGGGGTTGTGTCAACCTCCCCCCTGAATGGGCCAAGTGTATGCAACAGACTTGGACCTAAAAACATATTTTTTACAGCTAATAACCAACCACAGCTAATAATAGCCAACAACTGAATGCGTATAATTTTTATTTCATGAACTGCTTTATTAAACCACAATGCCCAAAATTTCTTAACATAAAATGCAAGAAAATTTGTTGAAAAAAATCCGCGTAAACGTGCTCCGATCCACCCTATGTAGATTCAATAAAGAAAATGTCTTTCTGACAAGCAATTTTGGTACTCATTTACGTAGTTTTATTGAATTTGTATCCTTATTTTATTATAATAAACATGATTAAAAACGATACAGCCGCTCTTGATTTATAAATGGTGTAAGTAAACTGTAAGTTCATTGATTGTTAGGCGGTACGAAGTTCGCCGGGTCAGCTAGTGTTATTATATTTCTTCAAAATCTTTGTTTTATCTCCAAAAATTCTGTTCAAAATAATTCTAGTATCAAATAACATATCACACAGCGCTTTTCCTCATTTCAGGTTGATTTGGGTATTTTTAATAAATCATTACCTGTTAATAATTTCTAATAGATTTTTAATTGACTTTTAAGCACAGATTATTAATTTGTTTCATTTCACCGTAATATGTATATAACAAACATGATTCGTAGCATTGGCGAAGCCAGGAATTTTGTTCCGGGGGGGAGGGTCCAAAACCAGGAGGGAAAATGTTTGATATATAGGGTACTAAGTTGAGGCTTTTAAACTAATTTTAACACCTTTCATAATCGAAAAAACTTCATTTTTCAAGAAATCTTACGTAAATTCTTGATTTTTCAGTATTTGGTTTTCTTTTGAGATGCAGTGTCAGTGTGCTTTTATATTTCGGGGGGATCTGGACCCCCCCTCACTACGCGTATGATTCGTTGTGCTGAAAACATAAGCGCACTCTGAACGCCGTCCTCAAGAACGAATCAATCCAACCACCACTTCAGCGAAAGTTTTTCGTCCAATTGATCTACCGCATTAGCATTGCGGAACAGCATGACTCTCGAGTCTCGACTCATGAGTCTCGCTCTGTGCCACTCAAGAGGGTAGCGAGGCAGAAGAGACATCACAAGCGCGGCAAGAGAGGGAATCCCTGGTATTCTGGAGATAATAGTCGAGCTTTTGGGATATCTCAATAAATACAAGCAAAAAGGATTATAGGCTCTTGCCAAGCTATTTAATACTGCCAATTTTAGCTGCCAAGACGAAAATTAAAATACCCCAGATGATCGTATTCTCATCCCTCTTTACCTGGTAGAATCGCAGATTACTGATTTCGACGTAATCGTTTGTAATGTTTATAATATATGTATATTGAAAACTTTATTTCCATAATAATACATTCACAACGGAAGTTACCAGTAATTTAATAGTTAAAGGCTTTAATTCGTTGATTTACCGGGAGTATAATAATATTTTAATTCGGCCTTCAATTTGTGCCCAGCTTTTGGTTATTGCGCAGCCACTTTAAGCCCTGTAATATTTTCTGTGAGAGACCAAGTAAAGGGGATTACTAGTCTGAGCGAACGATTTGATCGTTGGATTATTCTTCCTCATAGAATGATCCTCCAAAATTGTTAGAACATTAATAGACTTGCTTGGTTTCGCTATTTAGTGGGCCTTCTTCGCTTCTATAGCGATGAAATGTTTGCCCCCGTCCCATCTCTTCCGCACCTATCCCACCCCAGAGGCGTCGTCGGGCTCCTATCGCGGCGGCGCACAGTGGTCCCAAATCGAAAAAAGCTGGCCAAAATTAATAGCGTCGTAATTTTAGCTAAAACAGCAACAAAAGTGGATGTTTGTTACCGATTTTGATCGTCTGAATCTGATTTTGGCATTATTTTTACGGTGTATCTTCATTTTATCATTATTTGAGCTGTTTTTGTTTAAACAATTTTTAGAAAATCTCGATGTAGATGTCATTGCGATTGGCGATAACTTGGTGTTCATGGAGAGCTTAAAATAGTATAATTTTAAGGTAAAAGATGTATTAATTGTTGTTAAAACCCATTATAGAATTTACCACATGAAATTGGTGAGATTCGAACCCGCGACCATCAGCATAGTTGGTGAGATACCAAAATCGGGAAAAAATACTCACACTCACTCATTTTTGGCTTCCATGTATTTGATAAGTCACATAAGATTAAATAAAATGACTGATATTAAGAACATTGAAGCAAATTATGTTCGAATTGCAGTAAAATCGCTTTCATGTATCACATAGAACAAATTTTAAAATAATCGTTGTCCGATGTCACCCCATCGGACTCATTGTCGCTCTGCGAATCAATTAAAATTAGCAAATTTACACCTCATCTGATTGGCTGACCTCGTTTTTTTGTAACTCATGATGTAATTAAAATGTATGATTCAGATATTTAAAGGAGTCTTCGAAAGATATCATCATAATTTAACATTCTTGGGTATTTTATTGTACAATGCTCTCGGAATTTCCTCATGTCTATGTTCCTGGACTCCAATGCTTCCTCCGTTAAAACTTCAATTGTAAGAAAGGATTCTTTGGAAATTGGTGTTCCATATACCAGCACTTTATGTAACATGAGCAGAATATAATACCAACCATAATCGATGCACAGCTCAGCTATTTCAATGCAATACTGGCTGATGGCTTCATTATTAATCTCATTGCCGCAGGAAAGAGATTTTAATATCACTAAAAGATTTTATAATATGTCTTTCAGCGTGAAAATTATAAATCACATTAATAATTACATTTCATACACATAAAGCATTTGTTCGTAGAATTTTCAAAATTATGGAAACGGGTCCAATATTTCTTACTTGTTGATTATAATGTTATATTTACACGTAATTTCATTTTGTCTTAATTGAAATCCTAAATTAAAACTTCACTTTTAAAAATATGATGATTGAGATTAATGAGTGATTATTTTTATACACTGCATATATTCGCCGACTGTGCATGCACGGTAATCATTTGCAGTCACTAGATGCGAGAGGGACATATTGATATGCTTCTGGAGGGAATTTCATTTCCTTCAGCAACCTGCTTTTGTACATCTCTTTGAAATGCTCATCTGTCCTTGAGCTTTGATTCCACTTTCTCAGGTATTTCGGAAAAATATTCTTCCCACAAAACGCGTCAGAATATTTTTTGCAAGCTCGATTTCATTCAGTCAAAATCTTGTTTTCAAACATTCCACGACATACTCCTTCTTCCCTTATTAATATTCTTTTCTCTCAATATTTTTATTGTACACCGCAAGGTACAAAATAAATTGCGCACCCAGGATTCTAATTTAACAGGAGTGTTTACGGCTGAAACGATGAATGTGATTTCTTAAAGTTGTTTATTTTTAACCAATAATAAACAGGAAATTATGAGTTGACATTGAATAAAAGATATACAAGCTTATATAGGCTTGCCTCTGATTTTCCGGCGTATCCTGAAATTTGAATGACAAACATTGGCAAACCAAGTGCTTTAATTATCTGGACAGGAGAAGTTTCTCGAGTTAGCCGTGTTAACTCAGTTCGGAGCACAGTAATTTTTCACTAAGAAAATCATTAAGTAAAACTGAGTGGGAAATATTCACCACATCCATGCACATGCATGCATCAGGGAGGCCGTCATCCTCATTCCATTATTATAAAAAAATGCACTTGCAAGATTCACGCTCCATTGGTGGGTTTAGACGAATTTTTCCCTCCGAATTCTATCCTATCTACGTTAAAGGGCTGTTGAAATGATTTTGTGAACAATTCTTGGCATTAGGGAGCATTTATTTCTCTTAGCGCCAATACCTAATTTCGAAATAACGTGCTGACAACGCTGTACAGCACGTAAGGGATCTCTTCTCTATAAAAATATGAGGAAAGTTTTGCAGAGAAAAGCATCTTGTGGTTACTTTAAGGTTCTCGCATAAGGACTTAAGTAGGCGCTTTTGATCACTCATAATGTTTCTCATTAAGAGCATGAAAACCCGCTCTCATTGGCTTCATGAATATTTGAAGGTGAGTTCACAAACGAGAAGTATGCATACGATAGGCGTGAATCACTTGATTTATGTAATCGTACAGGATGTAGAATTATGCTAAGTATACACCATGCAAGTTTGACCACCGATACAGGAATATTTGAGCGATAATGCCACTGTCTCCCGCCGGCCTCCGGCCAGCCGCCCTCAGCGGAGCGGTGCACCGCTCAACTTAAAACCCTCTAGATGTCGGATAGGCAAGTATAGGCAAGATTTTTTTTCTCCATCTTGTTGTACATACTCTTCCTAAGGATTCAGCATAGGAATCTTCAAGGGGCACGGAGGGGCACAAAACTATATCGACACATTTGACTAAAAATAGGCCCAAAAATAGCTAACATTATAAATAATTAAATATTGTTATAATAAATTCTGAAACGAAAAAAAATTCTATAATATTGTGAAAAAATATGCAAACTTACCGTATTAAAATTGACAGATGAATCCCATGAAATTAAAGTAGTCATTTATTAAGTTGAATTACCCTAAAATCGACTATTTCTACGCCTCGGGCGTTTTAGGCTGAACATGCCCATGTTTGACGGGTTACACAGGTCAACATATTAATCACACAGACCTATCAGGCACGAAATATTATAGACCATATCCTGTAGAATCCGAATACATAATTCAAAACTTCCTCGTAAAAAGTTGAAAAAATGACTTTTGGCCAGCTTTTTTCGATTTGGGACCACTGTGCGGCGCCTCTTTCCTTTTTCCTTCCTCCAGCCCCTCCCCGGGTGATCGGGCGTATAAGCCACGTGCTTGGTTCCCGGCCCGGTGCGTTGTATCTCTGAAGAGTTCCCCTTGAACCCTCATACTCTTTGCTTGTCTGAGCGATGTCTGGCGTAGAAATGAGTGATAAACTGGTGAAATTTAAACGGATTCACTGCATGGAGGCGGCTCCTTTCTCCGGCCGATTAGACGTATCGCTTCCTGCAAGTATTCCCACATCCTTCGATCGTCAAATTCACGGATGCGCTGAAATCACTGCACTCATTTTGGTTTTCCCGTCAAAGTGTAGCTGTTGCGTCTCACAATTTCACTTTGTACCTATCGCATCCATACGCGAACGAGTTTACGTTAATATATATTCAATTTACATGCTTTATGCTCATTCAATCACTTCCTTGTACATTTTAACTACCACTGATCTCGTGCATCATACATTTCAGATGCCTGATGCACAAACAAGATAATGAAAAGGCTTAGTCTGCGACTTGAGTGAGATATGATTCCGTGCCTCTACTAAACTCGATCACGTTTCTGGCTACGTGTAAACTGACCGCAAACCGTTACATTCCTATTATCCAATAAAATTTCCCAATATTGATTATAGTTATCGCTCTCAGCCACACAAGAGGGTAGCGAGCCAAATGAGACACAAGCCAGGTAAGAGAGGGAATTGCCACCCGATGTATGTACGTTCGTTGCTGTTCGTTCAATACCCTAACATTAGCTGCGTATTATATACTCCTATGAATCTCTTGCTTGCATATTCTTTCCCTGACACATCTTTCTATAACCGATACAAGCAATTTCCCTTAAAGAATGTGTTTTGTATGAAGACATAATCAGTATATTTTATTTTCATCTTCTATACCTCTTTACTTCATTTTCCGTATCCCCACCTTGAGAGGACGCATCTTTGATGATGACATAATTTATTATTTCGGAAATAAACAGTGTACTTCATACTCTCCTAATTTTCAAAGTAAATAAAATGGGTCTTTGACGTCCATATGTGTGGCAAATATAAAAATTATCGAAAAACGCTGACCGTGGTGATTTGTTTTGTTGAGGTACTGTTTTATGTAGGCCAGGGTCTACTATAAATGACCTCAAAATATCAAGATAGTGTCACAAGTATTAAGAGGACATTTACTTCCTCTTCGGCTGTTTTTTTTGTGACAAATTAATCCTGTCTTACGGCATCAACTTGAGATTTTTAGGATAAGTATAGAAGGCCCTCTTCAACATTTGTCTAAATCTTAAATATTAAAGAGATATATCTTAAAAAATAACTAATAGGGTTAGGATGAAGTTTTTACATCTGAGATACAGGATAATACGCAACGGTTTACACTATTTACCCCAAAACTGTAAGAAGTTAGCACTAGTTTAATTTTCTAAAATTCATTTCTGTACTACTGGAAACATTGCCATTGGCCTTTTACATTGGCGTTTTTAACTTAGCAAATAAACGTACACGATCATCCGAGCGAAGGGGACTGCATAGAGGAGGCTCAATTCTATCCCATAGAAGTCTTATTTCTGCTGCCACTTTGGTTGTATTTTAATCGGTTTTCACAAATGTTAGCGGCGCGGCGATGAGTGCAATGAGATCTACGTTTTTTTTATTTTTTGCAGTATAACGTTTGTAATTTCGAGGAATAGCACTTGAATTTTATAGATCAGAATCATCATGTATATAAATTTCGGTTAGCACCCCTTATACCTTATTTCCCCGTGAAACTAGGATCACTTTATCCGTCAGGGGCACGAGTGGCGACTTTAGTAAGCCCATTTACATGCGCTGTGTGTGACCGCGCATTGAGAGGCCGACTTGAGGATCTTCTTTTGTAATATTCGTGATCCGGGCTCTGATTTTGGGCAACCTACCCGGTTGGGACACAAACCCGCGACCTTTTTCGAGGCAGTCAAGGACGCTGCCCCGTCGCCACCGAGGCCGGCAAACTGAGGTGAGTAATACCATTCTGAATCGCACGGATCGAGCGGGAGAGATAAGTTCGCTTGCGGCGTCCGCATTTTCTTTCTTTCACCTTATCTTTATCTCCATCCCGGGTTGTGAAGGTTGTAGGTATTTGCGAATGGTGCACGTAGTGTCAACTAGGCGTATATTCATACGATGAGAATGATGAACCCAATTCTAATGTCGTGTATTTCGGCGTGAAGGTTCTATTTGACTTCCGTTGGTAAATAGAGTGCCAATGAAGTCAGAGCCTCTTCTATGCCATTTCCCGAGTATGCGGACACCCTTAGTTCTCCCTTAAAACACACGTCCCTGCGTGCGCGGCGGTATAAAAAGCAGGCCAGTAAGTGAGGGACTGGCAGAGTGAGTTGATTTCGGTGGCGTAGCGGAAGGAATTAGTGCAAATTTTTTATTAAGTTGGACTGCCGATTTATTTGTGTTCGGCATTGCATCGTTCCGAGGTGGTCCTGATCCATTCTCCGGAGTAATCGTCACGAGTCATCGGCTAATGTAAAAATATGAAACTATCACCGCCATCGGGGAATAATCATGTAATCGTGGAAGAATTCAACAAGGACAGGTAGGAACTTCATCAATACTACCCCCTCTTTCTCATTATTTGCCCCTCAATCATCAGCAGAATTATCTCTGGACCCAAGTTCCAAGTATATCAAGTTCCGAGGATATCAGCTTTTAAAACGCGTAGAGGTGAGGGGAGATAGCATATTAGCCATTTACTTAAGCATATGATGTGCTAACTGCCTAAATTGTTGTCTCAACTATATTTTTTTGAACCAGGTGTTTGAAAGTTTCTTGGAGCTCACACATTTTGCATTCATGCCTCATTAGTCGGTATGGCCTGTTTTGGTATTTTTTTGTTTCCACTGGTTGGATTGAAACCGCGAATTTCATTTTGAGCAGTGTGTTGCAAAAATAAGTTAATGCATCAATACGACACCTTGCAAGCCACCATCCGAGTTCATGGCAAGAGGGACATGCAACGTAATAGCTGAATATTTACGCAATTTGCGATTGAGATAGTCCACCTTCCCTGTTGACCGAAGATTGATATTATCCGAAATTCTTTCCTACTCGACCACTGCTCAACGCCTAGCCTATTTTGTATTTCCTACATTACTGGCCTCGCTATCACCTGCAGGTGATTTCTCACAACGGGAGCGTCACAAAAGTGGGTCTCGATTTCAATCAAATTTTGTAGTGTAGTAGTCCATTGGGAGCTGTCCACGAATCACAATCCCTCATCATATGGGGTTATATAACCAATAGTTTAAACAAAAAACGTAGTTAAACCAGGTTCGTTATATTTCCTTAGAAATACACTATCATTAACTTGGAGCGATAGACCGGTGATTAATGAAATTTATTCGTACTCGAAGGATCTAGGTTCGATTCTTGGACGCGGCACTTTTTTCATAATTCTTTATGCCTTTCATTTTACAAAATCCTGCTCTTCTTTTTATATCCATGATTTTCAGTGAAAATTTTATTTTTCTGCGTGTAAATCTTTTTCTGAAATGCGGAATCGCCTGATGTTCTCCCATTTTTTTCAAACAGGACCCTGCCGCGTCCAAGAATCGAACCTAAATCCTCCAGGTAGGAGTCGATTACCGGGCTACTGCTCTTGGTTAACAATAACGTAGTTTTAATGGAATATAAGGAACCTGTAAATGCTTAACTGCGTTGTTTATTTAAAATATTGGTTACATTACCCCATATGGGGGTGATTCATGGACATCTCTCGATGGACTACAACACTACAAAATTTGATTGAAGTCTGAGACCCACTTTTTTGACACTCCCCCTATCAGTGTAAGAAGGGCACTGTCGGTCTAATCTAAGTCTAATCGGTAGGTTTCATCGGAGTGGAGGTTTAAGAAATATATACACTTAACGAAGCCGGAGTAGAGCACCGGAGGGCAACGCAATAGGGCAAGCAGGTGACTGGCTATTCGAATAAACCGTGGGAGGAAACCTTGAGTATAGTTAGAGAGAAGTAGAAGTTTCGGGTCCTAGTTCGAATTCGTGGAAAGAGGATTTTGTGGCTGTTAATCGGTTAGCGGAGAGATAAGCGATAAAGGGAAGGGACACGGGGTAAGCAGGTCGAGATTCGTGGAGAGCAGGAGCTGTTATGATATCGAGTTCCCATGGGAATGGGTTGGCTCATGGTACTGGGGGGGAGGGGGCATGAGGAAAATGTCCTTCGTGGCTAGGTGTGTCTTTCAGGCCGAGGATGGGATCGGAGCGCTCACTCCAGCCCAGTCGTCTCATCTCACCTAATTGGGCCGAAAATCAAACCTTGAAATCGGGGACTTGGAAACCTCTCCTGGTGTCCACTTCTGTAGTCCTTCTTTTCAGCCCGCTAAACAACTTTTCCGTTCCAGGAAATTACACACGTTCCTCTCGGCTTTACGTGTTCATCGTCACCTCTATTTATCTCCATTACTTTTATTCCCTTTCAATCATGTCTATCCCTCTGCGGACAGGCCGCTCCCATTACTAGCTGTAGTTCGTAATTTGGTTTGGCACCTGGTATGTTATCAATAATAGGGTGGTTTTCTATTATTTTTTTATTGCCTGAATCGAAAGATTGTTACTCCTGGAGTACGCATTTCACGCTTTCAGATTTTTAAATGACAATATCTATTTTTCGCGATTAAATGAAAAGTGAAAATTCTCATTCGCGCGACAACGCGACGGCTAAGTATGAATGCTTAGAAAAGCGTGTGACGCCATTCTGGTTCCAGCTGCCGCCGTGTGAGGTGACCTTGGGGTGACGATATGAGCGCCGCTACGATGCAGGCTGCTAGCAGGTAGCGAAGCACCCAGCTTACAGCGCTTGGCTTAAATAAGGATTATTATTAGCCTATCAAACAAAGGAAACTTTCCGACCATAGGCAATTTTAATAGGTGATTATTTTCAGATGTTTCCCTGAGCTCTGTGCCTAATGCATTTATTGGTAATCTTAGACGATGTGAAACTCCTATCTACTCCTAGAAACTAGGTCCCTGTGACGTCACGTGGAGTGGCATCGCATGGCCGCCTATCTGGCCTTTTTCAAATGAGTTTATAATTGACCATTAACATGCGTCAAAACTGGGATTTCTGAAACCAAATAATTTGTATATTATGAATACACCAATGGTAGGTAATGAATCGCAATCGTGCCTTATAATAATGCCTTATAATAATGCCTTTCGTTTTTTTTGATGAGGGAAACTACCCTATTTCAATATTATAGCCTATATTTAAAATTAATTATTTATATGGTTATAGTGCGAAATAAATCTCTCGATAATGTTCCACAAAAACTGGAAAACTGGTTTTTGTACTTAGTGATTTACTTCGCATTACAGATATGTGGTTTCACCAATTGAAGCCTGAACACTTGATAGGAATATATTTATTAACTTGATAGGGTTGTTGCAAACAATCATCGTACACAGGATTTAGCCTGATGGAACTTTGTTGTTCAATTTTTTTATTATAAATTATTACATACATAAACATAATAATTCGAGACTTTATCGGAAAAATTAAACATGCGATCGATAAAATAATATGCGGAGTATTGTCGTCCCATAGCGTTTCTTCACCTCTGCGGACAGCCTGCTCCCATTACTAGTTGTATTCAGTAATAAGGTTTGGCGCCTGGTATGCCAATATTAATTTTATTATAATTATTATTTCCTGTATGTTAAAATTAATTATTTATTAGCTTCGTAGGATTGCTGTAGGCACGCTCCGTACACAGTATGTAGCCTCAAGGAACTTTGGTGTTCAATTAGCTTACAATAAATTATTATATATACACACATTTATTCTATTGATGAATTCATCTCGGGGTCTCAGCCAGGTTAATTCTGTTGTATAAGCCGACGTTTCGAGAGACGACTTGTCTCCCATCTTCAAGGCTGTGTTACTCTTTGAAAGTCCAATTCCAGAATTAACCTGGCTAAGAACCCGAGAAGAATTCTTCAATAGGATTCACCATACAAAATTTAAATCGTTTGATATTTATTCTAGATTATATTGAAAAATAAAACATGCATTCAATAAATTTCTGTGGCGGATTTTCCGTTCGCGTAGAAATTCCGTTTTGAGGTATCCGACTAAACTATCTGTGCAGAAATACATGTATTTAAGAACAGCATCACTGCGTTGCCACAGCTTTGTAAAATAATGGTTGTCCCTAAACTGGAAAAATATGATGTAAAGCAGCGATACATTTATCGCACAGAAGATCAAATTCAATAAGGAATTTGTTGAAAATATTTTGCGTGGAAAAGATAGAATTTGAAATTAATTTGATAGAAAAATGGGGGCATTTTTTATTATTTTAAATACATTTTTTACGTTTGTTGATTGGTTGATGGTGATGATGCTCCTTGTGTTCATTGTTCATAATGGAAATGATGTATGACGTATAAGGTTATTGCTCTTGTCCATATGCCATTATTTGTGTCATTGAGGTTGGATTATGGCAGAATTTTTACCATGGTCGACGATTAGGTTATTGGATTGAGCGAGTCCGACCAAGTTGAAGCCATGACTAAAAATTTCAAAGGTCCAGTGTATATCATTAGGAAAGAAAATAAGGACTTACAATAAATACCAGTATAACCCTATGTACCCTTGTCAGCTATTTCAAATTGATCTTGCGCCAGCTAGAAATAAGGCGAAACTTAGAATTCCTGGCTGTTTTTAGGGTGGTTATACAAAATATCTCCTTCGTTGGATAAACCTTATAGAAGGCGCTCAGTATTGGGGATTATTTTGAATATTGACGTAAGTTGTGACGTGATCTTTTGTGTGGTAGTTCAAATTCTATCAGTGGCGTCTTGCAAAATAGTTGCAAAGCATTTATAAGAAGATGAATAGAAATACCTCATTAACCTTGCATGGCTGCGATGAAATAAGAAA
The DNA here is from genome assembly GCF_921293095.1 of Ischnura elegans. Lineage (NCBI taxonomy): Eukaryota > Metazoa > Arthropoda > Insecta > Odonata > Coenagrionidae > Ischnura > Ischnura elegans. The sequence goes on along the minus strand of NC_060249.1, from coordinate 70,271,568 downwards.
TTTATCCATTGAGACTCCCACGTCTTTGCCAACATATTATCCACACTTCAAATTCTTCGTCGAAGGTCGTACGTAATGCTTTCCAAACCGATTTCGAGTGAGTATTCGTAAAAACGAATGCGGAGCTTTGAGATGCTGGCAGTACCCCATCAATAGAGGCTGTTCATTCGACTGATAAGTCCCGCACGAAATGTTCGCAAAAGCCGTCTCCCGCCCACCTTCACATAAGTACGTACTTCGTCGCGTTCACTCCCAATAAACTCCCATATTTCCCCCTTCCCACAGCTGACGTCTGTCTCTCTCTCTCTCTCTCTCTCTCTCTCTCCTTGCGGCCTACCAAGGGGACTCTCGTGCACCGCAACCGAACCTCTTAACCATTTAAAGAAAAGATTCGCGAGGACACGAGACCATCCGAGCGTGTAAGTGGTATGAACGACTGGGAACGCGTATAGAGATGTCTCCTTCCCCTCAACTCCCCTTCCACCTTTTCTCTCTCCCCTCCTCTCGCTCAGGTTTCTCTGATATCACTTCCCTATCGGTTTTCCCTCCATCTCCATCACCCTCTCATTTCACCCTTTCTACTCCCATTCCACCTTCTCCTTCTCCTACATCAATTCCCCCTCCTACACCGCCTCCTCCTCCACTCCCCTTCATACACCGCCTCCTCCTCCTACTCCATTTCCTCCACCTTCTCCTCTTCCTCCTCTTACCCCACCTCATATTTTGTTACCCCTAATTCTATGGTCAACTGAGTTAATTGATTTATTTTTCATGGATGCGTTAATTTTCTATATTATATTTTAAGTTCATTTTATATTTTATATATTAAGTTTATTACATATCAAGTTATATTTTCTATATTATGCAGATTATTATGAATACGTCACATTCTTAAGAATACAGTACTAAGTGTTAGAAGAATAAATTCAATGTTTTCGTATTATTGTATGTTTCTTTTGTTACCCTTATGTCCATTGTCAAGGCAATCCTTGTAATTTAATTATATGTTCTAAAGAAGGTCATAGGTACTCCTAGAACGATAAATGAATTTATTTACATATTTATCACCTGCTCCTATTCCTCCTCCCCTTTCAACTCTACCTCCTCCTCCCACCCCACCTTCTCCTACTCCACATTCTCCTCCTACTCCACCTCCTTCTCCTACTCAACCCTCTCCTCCTTCTCTACCTTCTCCTCCTCCTACTCCACTTCGCATGCCTCTTCAAATGCAAAAGCTTATTTCCGACGAAACGTTTGATTTTACCCATTTACCTCACCCTGAGCGCCCTTCACGTGAGACTGAAATGATGAAAGCAATGAGGTAGGGGAAAGGAAGGTTTTTTTTTTATTTGCGCAGAAGAGGGGGAGTCTCCTCCGCGGAAACTCCTCCACTGCCTCGCTCCGTGCAATTCTCCTTCCAGCTCACGCCACTTCCCTTCTCATTAATTAAATAAGGAAGCATGTTGGTGTAGTAGAGGGAGAGTTCAAGAGAGAGAGGTATAGGAGAGTTATAAGGGTTGGTCTGAGGTGGAAAGGGTGGAGGGTATTTGTCGGTCTGTTTACCTGAGGCTCTCAAAACCTGAGCCTGAGTCCGAAAATATTTTTTTTTTTACTTCTCCTCCCTTAGTTTTTCTCTTTTAATGCTCTCTATGATTTTTATTTTATTTTTTAAAAATATTGGTAATAGTGAAGGGGGAATAAGTGGCCATGTTTATTTTTGGTAAATTTTATTTTTGGAGCCTTTACTGCTTCCCTCGAGTGGCGGCGGATATGATTTTCACGAAATCACTCGTGTGAAAGAAATATGTACATAATTTTCGAGGGAATGAGTTATTTGGTTGGATTAAAAATGAAACGATTATATTGCTCGGTGAGTGTGAATTGGAGCCGTTGAATTAAATGCTTGGATATTTTTGCGTGGCCTTATTTTCTTTCGGTGGATACGAGGGCTCGGGTGAATGTGCGTATGGGAAAAATTCTCACCCGTGTATGATTAATGCTCGTTCAATTTCCGCCAGTCCTTTTTATTTCGATATATTTTTTCGGCACATTGAAATTACTCATCATCAATTGTTATTTGAAAGGTTATTATCTCTTTTTCTGTTTTTTTTTAACTCTCATTTTCGTTTAAAATGAACCTACCTTTTCGTTTTCTATGCTCTTTGTACACTTGCTAAAATCCCAATCTATTTTCATTCGTGTTAAAGCACTAAATGAGTACAATTGCTCGTTAATTTTTCGATAATTTTCACGGTAAATTCGAGCTTTCATTGAAGTGGTAAAAATGGTAATTTATTTAATGAAATGGCGATACACCGCGTTGTTTAGTCCTACCTGATGGACGGCTTCGTTCTGGAATTAACCTGTAAGATATCTTAAGCAGAGAGCATGTCATTAGAGAAATTTTCTGGGAAAACTTCCAGGCTCGGTTGCATTTTAGTAAAAGATAAGATATTTTATGCAAATAAGTATTGCTTCTCCTTTATGTTCCAATCTGCATATATTGTCATTTTTTCATCTTATGCAAGCTATGAAATAAAAGTAATTAAAAGTACTTTATGGATTACATTTACGCAGAAATTTAAAGGAAAAAAAATTTTTTATCATATTTTTTATAACATATTAATCAATAAATAAAGTCACAAGAAATATATTTATTCACTATTAAATACCATATATTCCATACCTTCTTCTTTAGACTCTTTAGTTTTAAAATGCAATACAAACAGTCGTGAATATTTTTCCATTGATATTTTGCTATACGATTGATGATATTGAAAAGAGAAGAAAAATTCTGAATCTGCTTAAAATAATGCCTATCAATATACGGTATTCACCCATAATTTAGGAACACTTCGCTCGAAACAAGAGATATTGGTTTTTTATGACCAATGAGTGTTCGGGAAGTGGATTTTATAAAAATAATGCCGAAGATATTTCGGCATTTAAATATATTTCATAAGATAGATAATGTATTGTAATGACTTCTGCCTAAGCTTCTGTACCCGATTAAGTCTATTTTCAGGAAACGTTGAAAAACTTTCTTCTCCAAATTATTCTCGCATTTTGGCGTAGTGTCGTACTGCAAGGGCACTATCTTAAAATCGCGAGTGAAATATGAGTTGACGGAAACAGGCAATGTGTTTGCGCTATCAGCTGCGGTTAGAAAACGAGTTAAAAATTCTTTCTCCAGACACGACTGTTCATACACTCAGTAGGGGTTCAACCCTGGACGTCATGGGGGAGAGAAGTCACGCTAAAAAAATTAATGGCTCGCCTCGCAAAGTGATCCTTAAAACTAGTCTCTGGAGTGTTTAAAGAAAAGAAGTCATGCTGTTAACCCCGTAAATTCTCCCATTGCCCTATTCCTTTGACGGTCGTGCGACGTAGCACATTTATGACGAATAAAACCTCGCGGAACTTTGAGAGTCTCTCAATCTCACGATAGTGGAAGTCCCCGTTTTTCCGTTTAAATTTTGTCTATTATTTAAAAAATTTAACCCAAAGTCGAAGTCTGAAAAATAAGGGTCCATTGTTAAATTACTGAAGTAATTTTTTGCTGCTAGAACAATAAAAATCTGCAAGTAACTTAAAAACGCGTAGCCGATTATGTTTAAATAATTTTTGCTGTTATTATTCATTTGTAATCAATAATAGCTCACATGGTGGGCATTTTTTGGCTCCATAGATAGTATATGAAAATTATGTACTACATTCTGATTTACTCTGGATTTAGCACCATTCGCCCTTGGCATTCTTTTAATGCTTATTGAGAATTGAAATCCTATCAGGCGATATAATATTATCATTATCATTAAATTGTTACAAGTAGGTGCTTGGCCTGGTGGCAACATAACATACGATCCAAATCAATTGAAAACATCACAATAAACCCTTGGTACCTACTTTCTCAACCGTTTTTTAAAACTACCTAAATTTTTCGGGAAGGGCTCACATAGTTTTGCTGTTAGGTCGTTCCAGTACCTTATGGTCCTATTTAAGAAGGAGAACTGCTTTACTAATCTAGACCTATTAGTATGTAATCTCGTATGTTATTTACGATGAATAATGACAAGATCAGGAATAAACTGGTATTACTGATGCTTGTTTTACTGCCTATTTTTTCACGCACAGATTTTGTCGGTAGTAAAGTGTTTCGCAGTAAGCTTTTAAAATGTCATTCAGTCAAATGTCTTAGCTCTAAAAAAATGTTCTCGCTCATGCTCAAGTGATAGAGGTCGTATAGTTATCAGTCTGTTTGTTATTTCACGATAGGTAATGTACTCTTGACGAAAAATTAGTCGAATTTGCAGGCACACCATATGAATCCTTACGGCCGTATTCAAGGTTTCCTTAATGAGCTACTAAAGCCTTTCTAATTAGTATCATACTAGCACAATGGTATTCATAGATCGTTACTAAGGGCTACTAAGCTTAGTATGCTACTATCTTAGTAGCCGCCTCTTAGTCGCCCTCCGGCCTTGTGTAACAGAGCTACTAAATATGGCGGACCGTTGTGGATGATTGACTCCGGTTCTATTTGTGTACTCTTACAGATTTTTTACGCATTTGTGCCAAAATGGAACACACAAATCTATTCTTCAAGTAAGGCAAGCAACGTATGAAGGGTAATTGTTGACAGGAATTGAAAATTTTTCATAGCAGCAAGAAAAGTACGACGTGCAGTGAACTTGTGCTTTAGTGTAATTGTACACAATTTGTGCATTTTGTGAACCCCTTAGTGAATTGATTGCATATAGACGATGAAGTAAAGAGTGGAGCGACAAGTGAAGTGATTTGTGAGTGTATGAGCTTCTACAAAATTATGTTTTTCTCCCATACTGGTTTAATCTACCGAATACATTTCGATCAAAGGTATCTACTAACTGAATCGAAAGGGGTATGTGATAAATTGGAAGTAGTTGCTCTTTAAGGATACAGCAAACGCGTAATAATTTTCGTTCGTTTGTACGCTTATACGTTCTGTATGATTTTATTACTTATTCTAGTCACTTCATTGTGAGCTTCCGCCAGTGTTTACATTCCACGCATTTCGTTGCGCTGTTGTCTTTGTTTTGTCTACGGTACGAGTGATAGTGAAATTGGATGCTTGTTTATTATAAAATAACTGGTTTAAAAATTTGTTTAAGCCTATTAATTTCATTGTCTACGTAATGTTAATGTGAAATAACATGAACTGATTCTAAATCGTAAATGATGACTGGGAAGTGAGACGTGAAGAATCCTTTCGATATTCAGCGAGTGCAAATTCTTTTAATGTGTTCAGAGTAATTGGAAAACTGATTATCATGATTTATTAGTGTTACGTTTTATAATGTTTTAAATTAATTGTGAGCCAAAATTTTCATTGAATTAGTTGTTTCGGAATGTACTGATTATAAGTATCATAAAGTCAGCTCGTAAAATGTAAAGTGAAATTTTGAGTGCGTTGTAATGCTATTCGTAATATGATAAGCAATAAATAAGTAAAACAAGTTACGTTAATTATGCTTTTTTACATTAACCACATCTTATAAACTATATGCCCTGTGTTTCCGCACTTCTACGCTGTCAATATTTGAAAAATTTATTTGTGGCGAGGCAGATTGTAGTGTTTCCATACCATACATACACTTATTACTTACTATAACATTTTAGGAGTTGCAAACATATGTTACTAATTGCTTGCACGTAGGTATTTGTAACGTAATAAATGTGTGTGATTCAAAAATTTACCTTCTCGTTATTTTTTTAGGATTCATTTCTGCATTGTAAAATCTTTCGTTTCTACTCCGACATTGAAGTGTATTTCTGCTTTTCGAATATAAATGTGTATAATACTGACGTTGCTAGTTATGTTTTTCCACACTCATCACGCATGCACTAAATGAAAACAAATATCGAAAGTGCAAAAAATATGAAATATATATCATTAATGAAACACGGCCATTTGTACTAGAATAACTGCATCTCAAACATACAAATGCTTCGGTAGTTCTCATAAATCTATCCTTTCCCAATGGTATAGCATAATTTGTGTGTACAGCAATTAAAAAATGTATCTGCGATGCGATATCACGTCGAATTATCCATCATCAAGGGAAAATTTCGATGCACTTTACTGAATAAATTTCTTTTGTTTGATGGTTTTACGAATTTCCGCGCCGCGGACTAGTCGGATGCAGTGTTACCAACCTTAGCCTAGCGGGGTTGAACACTAATCGCTACCGAGTAACGGCTGCCGAGATGGCTAGTAGCATACTAAGATAGTAGCTCTTAGTAGCTCACTTAATAGAATCCATGAATACCATATTCTAGTAGGCGAATTAAAGATATCTTGGTAGCCGACTAAGTTAGCCGCCCAACTAACGTGTTTTAGCGGAAATCTATTAATACGGCCGTTAAAAGTCTTTCATCTTTTTATACTTTCCCAATTCCTGAAGAAATATATCAGAAGTCAGTCAGTCGAAAGGTATCAGAAGTTTTTGATGTATATATATTTGATATATTGATATTTATTATTTTAATGATGTAAACACGGTTTCGTTTTACTCATTCATTTTGTTACTGTCGTTATTGACTCACCTGTTTATGTACTCAGGAGTTTTTTTCACATTTTCCATTTAATTCCTTGCATTATTCAGTTCGCTGCTCTTATTTCTCCTCACCTACGGGTGCCTACAACAAAATTTAACACCTTCCCACAAAGGCGAACTATTGGAGATAGCCTAATTCTAGTAATAAATTTTGTACATACTATAGAGATGAGTATACCTCTACGTTTTTTTATATTCTTCATCTAGGAAGATCTAGCGGTGTAAATTGCTTTTCGTCACGAAGACATCAAATTCACAGCCCCGGCTCATATTCTGTGTAGACGTAGGTTATAAACTTTCCCCCCGGACTGTTGGGAAAGCGTTTGAAAAACCCGAGCGATGAAGATCTTAAGATTAATTTTCCACGCGGCGATTCCACGGTCCTTTGTCTTGATGTAGGTAACCTGTTTTCCTTACAGATATAGGGCGCCATCAACCTCCCGGGCTGGTTTTCAATCCATTGTTTACACTTATCACGTGCGCGATGAAGAAGGTGGAGAGCATATCCTCAAGCTTTTTATGCGAGAGAACCTTTGAAAGATCTGATTTGCTGAAGCACCAACAATGGGGAATCAATCTTCGGTGCATCCTCGTCTCTCGCCCTGTCAATATCGTCTGGAGTATCTGAATGGGTCGCAGCCTCTCCATTGAGAGTAATCGACTTTTCCGCTGCACTCTAACTGGAATGACTCCATAACCTCTTACCAAAAATCAAGTTTATTCAGCAGGATAAGACACGGCCATGTTCCTAAAATTAATTAATAGCTCACTCATCTCTGTGAACATCCTAACGGATTGCATCCGTACGGGGTGACACATATGCTTGTTTTAGGATCTGCTAGTCAAGTCGCGTCGTATCTAAAAAGATTATACGTTTTCATAAATTTTCATTCGTAAATTTTTCAATTGTAAGTGAGAAAAATGTCTGATATTTTTATATATATCGGGTTCTTAAGGGGTTCTGTGAAAAGGCGGATTTAGGTGGGGGAACGGGGGTACGTTCCCTCCACCCCCAAACGCTTACAAAATAGACAAGATTTTTAATACGGTTATAATTACGTTCGTTTTATTTTATTCATTACGAAGCTTCAATAATTTAAGCCTTGAGCCCAAGTCAAGAAGACAGATTAACCGGTCATTGGTTATTCGCTAGTCGGCGCTAAAAAAAAAACATCATCCAAGTGGGTAAGGGGGTCGAAAATTGTCCTTATTATATATGTAGTTTATTAATGTTTTCATATTGATTACTTTCATATTAAAACAAAGATAATATTTTGTACAGTAATTTTTCATGTTGTTTTTAATCTCAGGTATGAGAAGACTGTTTGCCTGTCAGTCCCTTGACAAGGATTTCTGAGTAAAATAATTCTGAATATGCCCTTGATTTCGTGTATATAAGTATCTTTTGTGAATAATTATTCATGATCTAATGGAATCCAGTGAGCTATTTAGATGTAAGTAAAATCCAAGGTACTTAGAACTGCTCCTCTGGCCTTCCACCGAGTTGGATAATTTTAATTAATTTGAGTTCTACGAGAGCGTGGTAGCCAAGCGGGTAGCGCATCAGGGTTTTGATCGAACAGGTTTGTCAGTGACTTAACTAGGAATATGCTTTGGCGGGGATAAGACCGCATGGAGGGCGAACCCTTTCCATGCAACGGGGTTTGGGGTCTTGAAAAGTTTTTTTTAATATGATATGCCTGGAAATATATTTTACATCATTTTGAAAATTAAAAATTGACTTTCGTTAAAATTTAGGTTAAAATGTATTATATGCCAAAACTAGACAGTAGTTGTAAATAATTTATTTATCATTCCGAGGGTTTGGGGGGATCTATTCCCTAACCCACCCGTAGTTATGCCAATGGGTCTCGGGTTCATATTTTGAGCGAAGCCTTCGGACACCCCAATGAGAAATCTTAAGGCCGTTTTACACGGGGCACGGAATTGCGCAGGTTAGAGCTGCATTTACTTCTAAAATGGCGTGGAATTGCGCGAATGCATGAACGAAATTAGAACGGGCTATTTTGCCGTCTCGCATCCACGCATGAGTTCTAGCAATTCACCGCTTTACACGGCGCAATCTTGATTGCGCCTTCGCACGTACGTCAGATTTCGCAATTCCGTGTACCGTGTAAAACGGCCTTTAGAAGTGCGAGGTGACCGAGAGGAAGATATTACCTCCCTTTCATAGTTATAAACTGATAGTTTTATAGTAATCTTTTTGATATTCTTAGGAAAACGATTGACGTTTCTTGTAACCTTTTCCCATCGTTGTAGTGGCTGTCATGACATTTCTCCCTTTAAGTTATGAAGTTGTCATTTCATGCATTGAAATATTTTACACGCACTTTATTCTGAGCGAAATATTATTACATGGTTGTCAATAACATTTTTTGAAAAAAAATAATTATTGGCTATTTTTTTCACTGCGACGCATCAACGTGTCAATTGGTTCTACGTCATAACTGTATTTTTTTTGGATTCACTGGTTGGCAGTGAGTTTTGAGTGAATTACTTCGAAGGGTAACCTGCGCGTCATTCATTTTTCCATGAAAATTTCAATGGAGAGTGAGAAAATTCCTGGTGTTTTTAAAAACTCTTATCGCAGTGGATTTTAAGTGAATTACTCCAATCAATAGCATGCGTTTTATTAATTCGTTTCATAAATTTTTCAATTATGAGCGAGAAAACACATGATATTTATAGGTATTCATACCACAGTGCGTTTGAAGTGAATTAATTCAATCAATTACCTGCGTGCTGTTTATTTTATTGCATAAATTTTTCACTTAACGCGTGGAGTTTTTATAAATTCATGCAATGGACTTTAATTTGACCGGTCGGTTTTTTTTTCTGAAGATATATTTATGATGTTACGCCGGAAGACTTTTTCGGAGAATGAATTTATATTGGCTCTGATGTAATTAAAGTAAATTATTTTTATTACGACAACTAATTAAGCATATCGATAATTATGGGACATTTTTATTAACTAAATACATTTATCGTGACTAAATATTAATAATTCATGTTTATACTGTTTATACTAGCAAATGAATCCTATGAAATTTTCATGAAGCACGCACTACTCATGTACTAATAATATTACGTCGGTGTCCACCCTAGTAAAAGTGGGAAAAATTGGTGGAACACTTTCTATTTACTTTACTTCCGTATTAATCTGTATAATTAAACTGTACTGTAATTTCGGCTTTATTATGAAAGTGACCTTTGCTAAATTGACTTCTTCTGTCAACGACATATATTGTATTAATATGTACTTATTTCATTTCATCTATTTTGTCTTATTCAAGAATCTTTTTAAACATATTTAAACATATATGTTACTCGATACCTCTTCGAGAACCAAGAGACTCGGAGAAAGTGTAAATTTTCACCCGATGTGATTGAATTTTGAAGCACGTTGTTTTTAACACAATAGGTTGTTCAAAATGGAACAATATTTCTGAGAAGCCATTACGAAAGTGTCCTATGACTTACTTATCATAATTTATCACAGACGGGAAAATGGAATCACTCGCTATGCAATGAATATCACTTGGCAAGTTAAATGGTTTGATTTGTTAATCTTCAACCGATTTTCCATTGTTCATCAATATTCATCGCACATGGCCAATTGGTTATCGAATCAAAATGTACGGCCGTTGCTACTGAAAGCCAAACTAAAAGGTACCCTCGTAGTATTAATACAACTCTGACAGCATGTTACTAGAAAACATGAGAAATTATTTGTCATCGCGACTATGATAGCCTGATAACCCTCACTGACCATCATTTATACGAAGTTGATATTAGCTGAATACGCTTTTTCGAAGTCATGCATAGTAACAATAAAATGCACTTTGTATCTTCCACACTGGTTCATTGAAAATGACGTAGAACTCGTCGAAACCGGTTCGCCAAGCAATGAAACCAGTGTGGGAAGTTCAAATTGCCCTTAACTATTGCCATCAATTATACTACTGTCATTATTTTTGTCTAATAAATATCCGTGGCCAAAATTACCCTTCAAACAGTTCTCCTTGGTACTGTTCTTGCCTCTCATATTGAAATTGGCACTTGTAATACTTCCCTCAAAATATCTACCCATCCTTCATTATATGGCCTATTACTCCCCCTTGGAATCCCTATCCACTCTTACCTTCCTCGTGAATTTTCCCTTCTCTCCGCATCCGTGCGAATGTTCGTAGATTTTCCCTAGTGATAAGCAACTTCATCCCATCTGCGCTGAGGCCTATCGCTCGGTTCCTTCCTCGCTCTTAAAACATCAATCTCACCAAACCTCCTCGCCACACCAACTTAACGCTTTATTCCCTTCGTCAAATCTCTTCCCCCGGTTTATGCTTTACTTGCTCTTCTTTCCTTCACTTACTTGTGGGTATATGTGTATGTATCGATCTATCGCTGAAACTGCTATTGTTGCAATACTTCATCACATCACTCACTCAGCTCCCGAAAGCTGCCTTAGGATGGTGTGGGTAGAGCTCACCTTTGACCAAGCCACACGGTGTGTAAACTTCGCGTATTCATAGAAGAAGCAAATTTAATTATCTGGCTCAACTAGCACCCCGATATTTTTAGTTTTTATTTGAACCTAGGAAAAAAACTTCTGTTTATGAAACCCGGTATTAACCGAATAGACTTAAAATACAGAATAATGTTTGGCAAAAAAACTTTTGGGCTATGTCTCTGCGTCAATTTTCGGATGGCCCCAACGTTTCCCGACCATTGCTCGTCGTTCTCTCAAGGGAATCGGATTCTGATTCCCTTGTAAAAGCGACCAGTATTAATCGGGAAATGCTGAGGCCACCCGAAAATTGACGCGGTAACATAGCCCAAAGGTTTTTATTCATCTAAAATAACGAGTAACCGCGAAAATTTTAACAAAGAATTAAGATTGAAGAATTTTATCGAGTGCACTATGATATAATTTCCCAATCCCAAGCACATAATACTCTTCGTTTCCGCATTTTTTCTTGCTCTTGGACTTCTATTTTTAGTAACTTGAAGGGGCTATGAGAAGAAACAGGATGATAGCTGAATAAGCGGAGGGACAAATAATGAGAAATTAGGTATGATAAAATATAAACAAACGGTAAATTCCACGCTTTAATATGTCGATACTATCAGTTTTAGGTCCAAGAGTTAGAGCTTCCGAGTATCGAAACCATGGTTGGCAGTGGAGTTATATATTAAAGTTTTGAAATCACCATTTTTTCTTTATATTTTATCATGGATACATCGCATTTCTATGCCTGAAACGATTTCATACCAGAAATTAGCTCTTGTAAATCGACGCATGTGCATGCAATATGCCTATGCCAACCTAAAAGGTCATTTAGGACAATTTTGAACAAGTATAGGACTCGCCGAGTGTTCACCAGGACATTCTTATATCTGATACTGATATTCTAGTTCCAATTTCGCATCCAAAGGGGCTTATTTCCTTATACCATTTGGGTGAAACCTCAAGCGACCAATTCTGGTTTTCTTTTTTTTTTTGAGGATATCGCACACGTTAACCTCCACGCGTTTTATTTTCAAACCTCACCCCATCACCGTCTCCCGAGTTCATGACGCTGCCACCAACCACGCTGCAAGTACCGAGCACAGATACCCTGCTCAGTTCACTCCACCCTTTAGGATGATACGCGTAAAGGCAGGCCAGCCGCACACGCCATAACATTCGGAATCGTCCCTTCTCCCCCTTTCTCTCTCGGTCCATCCCATTTATACCTCGCTGAGGACCTCTTCAAGACCGTCCCTTGTTCGTACAAGCAGCTGGCTAGGATTGAGCCGTCCCGGGGAAAATAATTTCGACTACTTTACGATTGGGAGTGCCTGATAGACTAAAGTCGTATCCTCCGCAGCATCTTCCCCTAGTCAATTCTAGGGTATTCCATTTCCCTCCCTTTTCCTGTCCGACTGTGCCTTAGTGTTCGGGAGGGCTTTGAAGAATGTTTTATGACCTCCCACCCTAGACCTAGTTAGGGAAATCCGGCTCATTATTTTGTACGTGTAGGATACTACAGGTCGATCGGTCTGCTTTTAGTAATTTCACTTTCATGCCAGGTCAATTTGGGCGACAACATTGTACTAAATAGAACAAGTGATCGTACTATTTTTTCCAAAATTGTTCTCAAAAGATGTTTTGTCCATTTTGTTTACAGCCTTACGCACCTTTATCAATTATTTCATTGTGTCTTTTAGGAATCTGGCAGAAAATTGTGTCACTTGTCGATTTCAATTCTATCTAGGGGTTAATGAAAACGGTTGTGGTTACAGATCTCATCGTTTGTTATTTTTGTTTAGATCAATTGTCTGTCAATTTTGATACCTGTGTTTAAGCGTAAGTGGTAAACACATCCTTAACCTTATAGGCATGCAGCGCAGATACAATGTTTGGAATACATTCCTACCAACAATTAGAGGTGGCAAGGTTCCCTATATCATATTGAGCTCTACTAATTTTGGTGGGGTTGGATATAAATTGGTGAGTTTTCCAACTTATTCCTGATTTCATGACTTCTTTTCACAGAGTAGGATCTATTCAGTGGTATGTTTCTTACCTCTGTTTAGCTGTTTTGCTAACTCAATAAAAAAAAACTTCGAACTGGTATTACCCGTAATTACATTTGTATGTTGTTCATTGATACAAAAATGTAAGATAACTTTTATAGAAGTTCATGCATTTAACGTATTGCAATTTTTTTTCTAGTTGATAAGACTTTTGAAAATTTAGTGTTGTTTTTCGAAAACAATCGCGAAATGTTCCGGTGGAAATAGCTATAAAAATCAGTTCATGTCAATAGCATAAAATATTTGCTACTCCTTTGTGTGCCATATAAATTTCACAGCTTTTAAAATTTTCCCGATCGATCATAAATTTTTAATGCGAAATCTTATGAAAAATATCTTAGCATAACGATTTCTGGCGTAAAGTAAACTCGTCCTTTTCCTGTTGAAAATCTTACAGCTCATTCGTGTTATCAAGTGTTTTTGTTATTTTCGGGTGGTAAAACTTTTTCTCTAAAATGATACTGTAATGTGTCAAAAGCTATTTCATGTCTCATGCCTTTCTGATACAATATATATGCGAATTTCCGAGGCGAAAAAGTTATGGTTACAAATAATTTTTTTAGACTTTTAATGCCTCTCTATTCAGTTAATTCATTTCGTCTGTATATTTTCCAAAACGTAGGCATTATTAATAAGGTAAGGGTCAAAGGAGTTAATGAAACTGATGCTCAGACGAGAGCGGTCATTGAACACGGAGAATTGGATTGGTGTCGGGCCATTGAATCAACTCCGGCTCTCAGCTTTTAGCGTCGAAATTCGTTTTCTCCGAGTTTGCTCAGCCTAAGTGATCGCCTTGGTTTCCTACCGAAAGTTTCCCTTCCCCAACCAAAAAGTTTTGGTTACTCGAAGACGTTGGATCGAGAGAGCGTCTTAGGACGGCTCGCTCGATGTATCCCATCACTTCATCTTCCCTTTACCCATCCCAAGAGGGTGGAGGAAATTAAACAAAAACCCCGGGTCCGCCTCAAAAGGTCCGACACTCTGTTTTTTAATGGATAGATCCATTTTCTCGAGCGTGTTCCATCGGAGATAAGGTGGCATGGCGCACTAAAACAAGCCTTCCCCCTCCCTATCACTTCCTCCCACTCTTTATAGGACTTAAAGAAGGGTTGCGTGATGTCCGCATGGGAGTGAGTTGTCTTTGGGGGTCGACTAGGAAGTCCCCCTTGAACCAAAAGAAGGAATGTATGTACTGCCTTGCGCATGTCAATACGCGTTATTCACTTATCCTTAATTTAAAGGCGAAAAATTCTTTTTCCTCTCCATGTGCAGTCTTCAAGTGTAAAACTCAAGGTTTCAAGGCAATTTTTAACCAAATTTTGTTCATTTCAAAATTTTTGAGGTATCGTAGCGGAATGGTGAGTAGAATCTTCCTAAATCATATAAGTAGTAGTTACTCTTTAGAGTACTTAGGTAGGGTTACGTTATGAAATATGATTTTATGCAAATCAAAAACTAACGCCACCTACAGTCACAGAGATAGCCAATCTTGATGCAGTTGACCAAGTTATTTCGAAATTACAGTTAAAGAACTTCATTTATATAAAAAGGCCACATAAGGAAATTAGACTGTTTAATATAGGTGCGATAAAAGAATTGGCATCGTATTTCATTTTATTTTATTATTATTATTTTTATATATATATATATTTTTATTTAACTAAATTTATTACAACAATGAGACTTAGCAACCAAACATTAAGGCCCGTATTGTCAGTCGCGCCTTCTATCGCGACCTTCTATCTAGGTGACCTTCACCTAAAAGGAAGCCAGTCAGTTCGAGAGTCCGTCCTTCTCTATTGTCGCCTTCGCCTTCGATTAGAAGGAGATATTGTTTACGTTCACGGACTGATCCGTTCACTCGGCCAGAAAAAAGCGAAGCGTTACGGAGGTAAATAAGGTTGCCGCCCATTTCGAAGTTAATAAAAATCGAATTATTCCGTGTGCCGCGACAGTGACTGTAGGTCCAATTGTTCGAGGGACAATGTTAATTATATTTTCGCTTTTCTTTGTTGCACCTGAATAGGTTGTAATTACTAATTATTGGAGTTCCCTCGCAATAACAATCAAAATTCAATCAATCGGAAAACTAATCACGCAGAAATAGACAGACGCAATCAGAATGGAGTCGAGGATGACGGTTGTGGAAAAAGATTTGCTGGTAGCGTTAGTTATTAAAAATAGGGATATAATAGAGAATAAAAGGACAGATGCTGTGGCGTTGTCTGATAAGACACGATGCTGGAGAAACATTGAAGCTGAATTTAACGGAAATTCTCAAGTCGTGAAGGTAGGTAATACTAGAGTTATTGGCTGGTCGTGTACATTAGTAATCTATTGTATTACTTGCTCATAGAAATGTTGTTATTTAATGACAAAGTGTGTTATAGTGCATTAAAGTAATATATATTTTTAACTTAGTTAAATTTTTAATAAGACACAATGTTTCCGATGTAGTTTTATGCATAGCGCGTAAAAATGAAATGCCGATGATGTGCGAATAAATATATGCGGCGATGTAGGAAGTACTCTTTGTTTAATCGAAGTGAATTTCACTTTAATAGCGAAATTGGAAGCAACTGAGGAAGGCATGGGACAACGTGAAAACGAAGAGGAGGAAAGCCCAGGCTCAGGAAACCCAGCGGAGGTTGGCCACAGGCGGTGGGCCATATGTACCGCCTGTGTGCGATCCCAACCCTGAGTTGGAAATAGCCATCCCATCACTGTCACACTGTGAGCAGAATGTTGGGGATATGGATGACGATCTCCTGGACTCGCCTCCTATCCCCAACGCGAGCAGTGGGCACACGGAACTGGAGTATCCAACAAGTAAGTATGTGCGATATTGCTTGTGGTAATGCATTACCTATCGTTATCGAAATTATACAATAAATTTTCTTTTTTCTTTTCAAAGTAGTCGAGGCTCCACCGTCAGATGTTCCGTGTGCCACGACAGTGATGGGAGGTCCGATAAGGACACCATCCTCCTCTGGTGGCATGACCAGAGGAGCTGCTGTAGAGAGAGAGTTGCAGGACCGGCTTGAGGGCTTGAAAACTTACAACGCACACCGCGATAAGATTCAAGCCCTCAGGCAAGAGACAGCACAAGTGGAGCTGGCCACAGCCAAGCTGGTCCATGACTTCCAACTGCGGAAAATGAAGCGAGACGAAGAGACACAGGTTCTGCAGTTGGAGGTCTTGAGACTGCAAAGGATGCAGCAGGAGCAGGCTCTGGCGCAACAAAAAAGGATGGATGACATCCAAATAAAAATTAAGGAGCAGGAGTTGCGCCAGATGATGGTTTGCTTTACCATATTTTGTTTTGTACTTTAGTGGTAGAAGTTGCCAGGGTAATAATTTACGTGAGGTATTTTAAAACAAATTCAAAAGGAATCAGAATGAAAATTTTGTTGCTCAAAGTTCATGCCTTTGCTAATGTATGTGTAAATTTAATGTCTTAACATCAATGGAAAGATGGCTTCAGGCTTCATTTATCTTTACCTTCATAACAATAATATCCATTTTTGAGACAGGCTGTGATATCGATTCCTTTCCAAGTTTACTTATTAAAGGAATATTGCATAGTTCCTTTGAAATAGATGCAAAGGATGAAGTTGCATTGAAACAAATGAAAATCAATGATGTTGGTTGAAGAAAGTATTTTCACTTATAATGGGATGATTTAGCAAGCAACATTTTTTTAATATTAATATTTCAACTAATTCTAAATTTTCCCCATTTTTAGGAGAAGTAGTGCTCCTGTTGCCACCTTTGCATGGCCAGCTCCATTCTGCTGTCCTGGAACTCTCTCTCTCTCTGCAGGATGTTACTGATGGTGTTCTTGTGGATCATGGCTATTTCCAATTCAGGATTCCATTGGGTTTCCTGCCGCTTACATCCTCCTCCCATGCCTTCCTCAGTTGTATAAGACCAGCATCGTACCTACTCATTCAACGTCACATAATCTGTCCTAATATTCTCTATTATATCCCTATTTATGTAACCAGCTACCTTTAAAAAAATATTTTGTAAAATTCTTTTTTTATTAAACATACAGTAGAGAAATGCACTGAAAACTCTTTCATTCTTTGTTAATCCCTCTTTTCTACCCAGGAAAGCGGCTTTCCTTTTTCGAAACCTTTCAGCAATATATGGCAGTAAGGAAAAAATGAAAGGTAACCAAATGAACAATTTTGATAAAGAAATATGCAGTATTAGCTATATCTACTATAATCATCCAACTTAAAAGAAAAAAATCATCGTGCCAATGGTTAATGTCATCAGAAAGGGAGCCAACATGGGCCAACAAAAACACTGCAGTTAACTGTAATTTGTTTTTTATTAGAATAGAACAACCTCGATGATTTCATTAAATATAAATTCGACAATCCTCACAACTCAGCTCAGTAATACATAAGAGAAGGTGAAATCCAGTAGATAATACTCGGAAAGGGAACTTATGATGGTATAGGATTTCAGAGAGACAGTGACTGATGCACAGCTACCATGAATAGCAGTGGAATGCCTGTACCAGCAATATTAGAATCACTGATGACCATGGGAAAAAGACTTGACAGACGAGGAATTCACAGCCATCAGAAATGTTCCCATGCAACAGCTAATTTCCCTGACACAAATTCCCATTAAAAGACTAGGAGGCGAAGCAACAGGCATCGGCTTAAAGGAACAGGAATAGAAACTATGGAGATGTCTGCAAACAGCAGGGGTCCATCCATGAAGCACAATATCCATAACAGCAGCTGAAGCACATATTTGATCCTGGACAAATGTTAGGAAGACTGTGGTATCCATTACTGACTTACTTATTCACACCAGCTGTCAACCCTCCTGTAATGCAAATAGAAGAATATTAAAACACAGAAATATATTATTTCCTAGTTATTAAGTGAGGATAATTGAAAATTTCATGAATTAACTCTTCCAGAATTAGAATGCTCCTGGTCCTGATGTGCGAGGTGTTGTATCTAAACATAAGAAGAATTACAATATTAAACTTTCATTCAGTGATTTGGATAAAATATTATAAAGTTGTTACTTTGCATCAATAATAAGGAAAGGTATAATGTTTAATGCATGTGAGGAAGGATGGATTCCCAATGTGCATGCATTAAATGAATGGCAGTATTGAAAAGGTCGTTAAGTTTACCCTATCACTACCAATAAATTGTTTTTTAATTCTAAAGATCCCATTAATGACGAAGAAATGGTACTGTTTATTTCATGAGATGTAACACAAATGATTATAATTTTTGCTGATCAGACTGGGAGAAAATTTATCTATGGGTTGATGAAAATTTCACACATGACATAATAGTATGGAAAATTATTATAGCTGATTGTATCATTGCTATCTATGAACTTCCACAAAGTGACATCGTCAACCATCGATCTGAGATTGTTAAGCAATATTCACTTCAAAATGTGTGTTTAGTAGGTAGTTATTTAGCATCCCTAATAAAATAATGAGCGGTAAAGTGGTAATTCAAAGTGATTACATCTAATAATTTTTCATATGCAACAAGTCTGTTAGGTATTATCTTATTCAATCATGAATGCACTTCATTCTCTTATTGGAGATCAACTTGGAATGAACTTAAACACTTGATTTTAAGTAATATCATGATCATCACAGGTTTTTCTTTAGTCTGTTTAAATGTCTGTGAGAAGAACATACGAGTGAAGCATTAATTGAAATTAAAAAAACTCAAATAAACCATTAAACATTACCAATTTTTTGTTACCTATTATAAAGAATTTGTCCTTAAAAAGATTAAAACAATTAACAAGATACCAAACATGGCCTAGGATATCTTATTTCAGCAATGACTATGAGTAGGTCATCAAGCAATACTAGAGCATCAAGGATCAGATTTAAAAACACATTCAGCATTTTTATGGGTCAGGAAAAGGATTACCTAATTCAAGCCCATTTCAAAAGAAAGATAAATAATATGTATTTTAATTCTATATGGTCGTAAAGAAAACTCTCAAAAAAAAGTTTTAAACCAGTTGTATACCTCTTATAAAATGGATATGAAATGCATGAACTGTTCCTTTAAGTGTAAGCATCGTAGGACTTGAATAAACCTATCTTAGCCAGGCAGCGGTACATTTACCTTGTTGTCATAGAGACAATAAGTCAAAGTGTATAAGACAGTATGAATACCTTTCTGAATATAGTACTCAACTACAGCTGATATGATCTGTTTCATTTGCACTTTTCCAATAATTTTTTTTCACTATGCCATTTTATTTTTAAGCATTGTTATTGCATCTATGTAAGAGAAAAACAGCGTGCCATGGCATAAAAGGTCATCATTACCACCATTAATAAGGATTACAATTAAATAGTCTCCCTACATACTCTAAAAAACTCTATCTAACATAATAGCATGAATGATAAATATAGATAACTGAAAAAATACGCCCAAGGTACAGAGAAACATACAAATCATAATTAATAGGAATATTTACCGCCTTTCAGGACCAGTTGTAGGATGTAAAACTGGTGTGAATAAATAAGGAAGTAATGGATAACCACTATCCCCTAGAAGGATTCCTCGCATCTGCCCAGCTTCAAATCTGTGCTTAAGCCTACTGTTATGGAATATACGTGCATCATGCACGGATCCCTGCCATCTGCAAACAATATCCATAATTTCCATGGATGGTCCCACCACAACCTACAAAGAAGACACTATGAGATTACAAAAGAAGGCATCCTATGAATTACAAAAGGATTATTACCTTATAAATGGATGCAAAAGTAATTTCTATATGTAGAAACTTAATTTCCATGTAACAGTATTGTTTTCTACAAGCAATGCAATACCTGAACGTTCATGGAGAACCATCCTTTCTAGTTCCTATAAACCTCTGCCAGGTCACCTCCAGGGCTTTTAATGGGAATGTGGGTACAGTCGATGCATCCCACCACGCCAGGAAAATTAGCTATTGCATAGAAATTATTTCTGATAGCTGCAAATTCTTCCTCTGTCGACGGTCTTTTCACCCACAACGGCAGCTTAGCAGCTAGTTCTGCACTGACATTCTAAAGTGGAATTTAAAGCACATATTTTTGTTAATAAACTACTTATACATTACTACACTTGAGGACTTTATAAGGTAATTGTGATAAAAAGTATCCACATGTATCTTCTCACAATTTAATATCAAGTGTCATCCACGAAAAGTTTCAACAAAATGTAAATGTACGTGAACGAAATACACTAACATCAAACTCTTCATTAGTTATAAGTTGAAATAACGATCAGGAATAGCAATAATAGATAATTACGAATACTGACAACTATTGGACAAGTAAAAACTAATCATAACGCTTTGAAAAGTAATCGGCTATATTAATATAAAAATTGATGAAGCAATAAAATCGATGCACGTAGCACAGAGTTAAAACACACGAAAATATGTATTTTGATGTCATCACCAACTCTCTCTCTCTCATTAAATGTCAACAACAACTCTTTCCATTATGGTAGTATACATACTTCTTTGAGAGCGAAAATCTCAGCATACAAAAAGGCGTAATGAAAACATAAACAACGAAAATAACTCCACACGACTGTACCTACTGTTCATAACCGGTCTCCCATGCAATACTTTACCATTAGAATTCTTTTAAATCTTTCACAAATGAGTAATTAATGCAGTTTTCTCAGGCGATGTAAGTCTGACCGTGAAATGAAAACACGCGTCAAGTTAGCCCAACAAAAGGCATCCCAATTTATTTTCTAATGTGATGTTTACCGTGTTACGTCAAGGACAGCAGAATTCTGTTACCCGTAACTGTTCGACGAAGGAGCACAATTTGAATTGACGTGTCCTTTGTAAAGTTCGTTCCACAATTTTTAAATAGTATAAAAAAGCCATTAATGATCACAAACAACTTACCTTCAAGATCTGCGAAACAGACGGTTGAGATACTTGAAAAAGGTCAGCACAGACCAACTGCAATCGACAAAATGGTTTCTTTAGACGGGGAAAACCAACCAAAAAGGAATGCGAATATCATCTATGCATCATAACATTATTCGTTAACACCAAACAATAATTACTACGAGTGCATTCAGGTCATTTGAAGTGCTTTGCCAATGTAAACAAAATTTCGAATAGTAAACAATACGGCTACAAGCTGAATAAATCAACCAACTCTACAATTATTTCCATCTTACAAACACGCTAAATACTACAATATCAAAAGGAAACTTTATTTCACTTACCTGAAAGCTGCCGGTGGCAAAAAATCGCAGGGCCGTCAATAATTTCAATATTGGTGGAACAGGCATTCCACGGTTGCTGATGTTTTGCAATGCTATCATGGGTAGCAGTACATCAATCACTGTTCTCTTCGAAAACCTGTACCTGGTCATAAATTCCCCTTCCGAGTAATATTCTACTGGATTTTGCCTATCTCTTATGTATCGCCGAGGTATGTAGTTATAAGGATTGTCGAAAATATATTCAATAAAATCATCGAGGTGTTCATCGCGCTCAAATAATTCCGCCATGTTATTTAGGTACTGTTGCTATGGTTGGAGGCCTTCTCGTATTAGAAGCATAGCCCAGGGTATGCTTCTAATCGAAGGCCACAGTCGCCTCCTATAGGAGGAGAGGAGCGTCTCTCAATATGAAATCTCTCCAGAAGGAGGGTTAGAAGGTGAAGGTCGCCTAGAAGGCGCGACTGACAATACGGGCCTAAATAAATCAATATTCAACCCTGATGATGAGTGCCGAGACGGTACTTGAAACGTTGGCCGTTATTAAAACATTAACCCGGTGGGAATCCCGAGAAAAGTTTACCTAGGGTTACGTTATGCCCGAATGGGAGTGAGTTGTCTTTGAGGGTCGACTGTAAAATCTCACTTGTACCAGAAGAAGTGATGTATGTACTGTTTTCAGCATGTCAATACGCGTTATTCACTTATCCTTAACTTAAAGACGAAACATTATTTGTCCTCTTCGAGTACAATCCTTAAGTACAATCCTTAATTCAAGGTAATTGTAGCCAAACTTTTTTAATTTAAATATTTGGAGGATCGTGGCGACCAAGTGTGTTGATTATTGAATCTAGCCAAGTGTCACAATTAAAAATTCATAGGATCCCTTTTTCTCTCACCTACTTCTCTACTACACTCCTTCCCAATCTTTACATGATCGAGAAAGGGTTTTGTGATGTCTACATGGGAGTGAGTTATCTTTTAGGGTCGACTAGGATATCTCTCTCGAACCAGGAGAAGGAATGTATGCACTGTCTTGCACATATCATTACCCGTTACCCTTATTTTCTTGATTTGAAGAAGAAATATATTTTTTCCTCTTCATGTGCAATCTTTAAGGGTAAAACTAGATGTTTCAAGGTAATTTTAGCCTAACTTCGTTTTTTTCAAATGTTTTAGCTATCTTGACGTCATAGTGAGTAAGTTGATAGTTGGGTTGAGCGAAGAATCTTCAATATTCCAAAGCCTACCAACACCACAAATGAAACCCCGCGAAGAACGAGGCGGGTCAAAGAAATGGAAAGACCTGTAAAGGGTGTGATAGAGTCCGGGGAATTACCAACCTTCGGGTTGAATCGGAGTCAGTTGCTCATAATGTAATTATAAGTAAGGATACTTTAAGTTCAACTTCCGTTTTTGATGAGTACATGGTGCGTAGGTACTTGACGATTAATTAATTAATAGATTCATGTACTCATTACTCCCTATGTACTTTTACTTTTTGTCTGAGGGTCAACGTCGTTATATCTGTGAGACGCATATATATATAAATTTGAATAACAGGATTCGAGATGAATCGTCATGATTATTTATCATATCCCAATCCTATAAAGGTTGAAGTTGGTTGAGCGTTAAATCGTCGATCTTGAGGATATAGTATTCGCATTTTGGGTGCGAATATATCTGACCATAGGTATCATCAAAATCCACCAAAAGTACTATTTTCAAGATTTTATTATGAATTAATTATACCTGTGAGTGATTTTTGTAATTTTATGCAACAATTTAATCACATTTGAAGCCTGCCTAATAAATTTAATTTTTTTGACTTGGCTCACCCAATGATTACAATAAAATCGTTTGCCATTGATGGATGGTTGACATTCATTCACGCTTTGCGCAATCTCCATCTGTAGATTTCAACTTAGGAATCGTAAGTCAATTGTGATTTTAACTCTTTGATAATGAATTTTATAAATCATTTTTGTAATTTGTCTTGATTAAAAAATAATGTGTCCATTATGTTTTAAAGTACAGCAGATTAGCCGTTTATGTTGTAACCGAAGGAATACTCACTCGAATTAGGCTCATTGAAATAGGAAAAAACTTTGTAATTTCCTGTTATAGATTGTAGTAAAATACTACCGGTTTCAATCGTTGAATCATCTTCAGTTAAACTTACATTTTAAATTCAGTTTTGTTAGCCGCGGTATTTATACGCGAGGATGAGGTTATTTTTTTTATTTTAAGTTCAACGAATGCAGGTGTAACAACCAAAACCGGTAGTATTTTGTGAATAATAATAATTCAATGGAAGAAAAAAATATGTGTCCTTGTTCCAATATGGAGAACTTCATAAAGTTAGATCTTCCTCTTACAACTACAATTTAGACAGCGACATTGAAGACATCTCTAACTGAAAATCGTTTATTGCTTCGTTGCTTCGGTCAGGGTTAAGGGTCATCCGTGTCATTAGAGTTCCTCGTTAGAGTTTATTCAAATTAGACTTATTAAAATTAGAAAAAAATGGCAATTTCCAATGAATTTATTGTAAAAAAAAACATCATCTTCGGTTATTACATTACCACCAGGCAAACATACAATTAAAAGCAAGTCCGTTAGGATGCGGTATTGATGCGTAAGGAAGGTGTAGGTTTTTTATTGTAACTTTAATTGATGCAGAAGCAAAACCCAAAACGGTAGTATTTTTCTTACAATAATATTAATTCGGAGAAAAAACTAAGGTATGCCCTTGTTTTAATGTGGAAAGACTCCATGAAGATAGATCTTCCTTTTGCATTTTCAAATTAGACAGCGATAGTGAAAACGTATCTCTAAGAGAAAAAAGTTTATTACTCCAATGCCTCGGTCAGGGTTAAGGGTCATCCGCGTCATTAGAGCTCGCCGTGAGTGTTAAGTTGTCGAATGGGATTCCACAAAATCTCCTAAGTTCCTGGGATTGGGAAGGGAGGTGGAGTGAGTAAGAGAGACGTCTTGTAACTACGTATGCACTCTCTCGTGGGAAATCCTCGCTGTCCTGTCGGCCACGGACGTCTCAGACGTGTAGGACCTACTCCGAAGGCGGCCTTCTCCCGAGTGTCCTTGTACGACGATTGGGGTCTCAGTCAGTCCTCTGAGGGATGTATCCACGTCTTGGGAGAGAGCTGCTCTAGGGTTTCCAAGTCCTTGCATCTCGAGGTTACACCGCACTTGATTGGCATGAGTAAGCGACGGTATTCTACGGCCTTGCGCCATACCTTGCCAGGAATAGTAATCTTGCATTGAATTGGTGACCGTTGTGAATGTCTAATCTCTAATGAAATATGGTGGGAGCGAAGAATTTATTGTCTAACAATAGGGTGGTTTCCTATTATTTTTTTATTGCCTAAATTGAAAGATTATTACTCATGGAGTACGTATTTCACGCTTTTAGATTTTTAAATGACGATATCTATTTTTCGCGATTAAATGAAAAGTGAAAATTTTCAAGCGCGCGAAAACGCGGCGGGTAAGTATGAATGCCGGGAAATCTCTCCGTCTGACGTGTTTCTCGTTCCCGCTGCCGCAAGTGAGGTGACTTTGGGGCGAGGCTTTGAGCGCTGATACAACGTAGGATGCTAGCAGGTAGCAGAGTACCCTGCTAACTGGTAGCGCTTGGCTTAAATAAGGATTATTAATACCTTATCAAACGAAGGAAACTTTCCTACCTTAGGCAGTTTTAAAAGGTGATTATAAAGACATGTTTCCCTGAGCTCTGTGCCTCATGCATGCATTGGTAATCTCAGACGATGTAAAACTCCTATCTACTCGAATAGAAACTAGGTCCCTGTGACGTCACAAGGAGTGGCATCGCATCACTGCCTTTCGTTTTCTTTGATGAAGGAAATTACCCTATTAGGTTGTATCCTGAAGAGGGTACACAGACACTATGGAAATCAACACAAATGCTAAATTACTGTCAAGGGATATTATATGTAAATATTGGTTTCGTTGTTTTAAAATATTACAATTTCTTTTATTGTCAATTTTTCAGTACTCAAAAGAATCTTTTAACCTCGCATTGAATTTTATTGTGTTCACAGTTATTTGTAAGCTGAATTGTGTCTTGATGATACATAAACCGGCTTTAATCTCCATATTTTTTTATTCCTCAGAATTGTCCTATCAAATTTTCCGAATTATCTAATTGTTTATGTTTGTGTTTTTGAAAAATGTGTATATTTGTTTTTTGTTGAGAAAAAATACTTTATATTCCCCCTCTTTTACAACTTTATCACTATGTTTTCCTTTGACGTCATTTCCTACTGCCTTGATTCGATTCCGTGCACCAGGAGTAGATGCTATACCTTAATGTCGATAGTATTTGCTCGAAGAGCTCATATATCTCATGCGGTAACTTTTTACACTAAACTTGCAGTGAATTATGCGGCGAACTGAAAATCAAAGTACTGGTGCTGCAATTTTGCCTTTGGAAATTAATTTCGCGCCAAACAACTTAGAACCTTGTGGATGAACATTTAAGAAGTTGGTAGCAAACCACCCTCTGTTGTATGACCTCGTTGAGAGAATGTATTCCCTTGAGAACAACACGTCGATTCAAAAATAAGGGTGTGAACTTAGGTCGTTGACACTCTCCGTCAGTTTTATGATTCCTCGAATGCTTGCGCTTCTCAACTCGTGCAATAACTGCTCATCTTGGTTAACTCACGCTCCACCCACCCTCGAATTGTCTGTCATAAACATTTCGCCTTAAGTCATCTCGCATCTGAACCCTATCATCGCGCACTTCTAGACGGTCTGGCACAAGTTTTTCGAAGCCTGATACTTGACACTACACTCCGTCGTTGAAGTCACCGTGTGAAAGAGCCATCATTCTACATATCCACTCCTCAACTTTACCCTTTACCTCAGGATTGTGTCTTAATGGCTTTACACTCCGCATGCTGCATCAATCTGATCAAATATACTGAGCACCGTTCTTCCGAATTTTAGGAATCAATCACCCATACGAGTAATGTGATTCACTTGAAGACTTCCCGACTCTCGCGGAGTCTCGTAGTGAAAGAGAGGTTTTTCGGGTCTCCTCAGCGTTTTTATCCATATTCACGGACAGTTTCTCCCTATCGTTCCCGTTGGCCTCCTAAAGTCAAATTTAAACCTTGAATTAATTATTGAGACAATATTACACATTCTACATTTTGGATAAAAGTTCACATAGAAATTCACGGTAAAGTTTAGCATAAGAATATACCGCATGATTGTGGTTTTAGACCTCGACTGTAGACATAAAGATGTATAAATTACACTTTTGTAATAAAGGATTGTAGTTGGGCAGTAGAATATGATGAGTAAGCTAACTGGAGATTTGGTGAAATATTGCCCAAGCATATGGATAGAAGACAAAATAAGGAGTAAATGATCGCAAATGCCACCCTCGGTGGCGACGGGGTAAAGATCTCGCCTGCCGAACCGGAGGTTCGAGTTCGGGTACGGGTTCGGGTACGGGTTCGAGTCCCGCCTGAGTTGGTTGTCCCTATTCTGAGGATGGCTTTTCATCGTCGTAAGTTGTTGTTCTTTATAATCGTTGTCTGTTCTTTAAATCGGTTTTCAGGGCACTGAAGATAAAAATAATATATGTGGTGAATTGAAAAAATTCTCCGACTCATTTCTCATCCATTCTGGTGTATCGTTGCAAAATATCAATTTTTTGTCACATACCACAATGGTTGATGGGAACTTTATCAATGGTAAGAATGTTCTTGCGCGATCGTCAAAAACATATTTTTTTTCTCTGCATGGAATCATAACTAGCGCATTCACTATGAAATATTATCCCCAGGCACAGTATGCCGCCAGTACAGGGGCAGATTTCAAATGGCTCTTCTCTTTGGTTGAAGAAGTAACGTAAATATTTAACGTAGATTGTGACTTATTTTAACGTGAAGAGGGAGAAGATAGTCAGGGGGAGGAAAAAAAATCAGTGTGAAGATGGGAACTAATGAACTCTCTTGAAGCTGTCTCCCTTTTCTCGCTTGGTTAGAGTAGACTGGGTCATGTCAGGAAGGAGAAGAAGGGGCCTGGAGCGCCTGTAAGAGCGCCTCCTCACGCGAGGAAATCAGAATAAACTTGAGTCCTTCATGGGTAATGGTGAGGTATTTAGTCATTTCTCCACGACAAATGACACATTTCTGAATTGCGACTAGCCAAGGTCCAACTTCGTAGTCGTTGAAAATGGTGATATGGCTACTCAGATTTCAATTATTCCTATTAATTAACAGTTTATGTTTTCAGAACTTAAGTATGTTATGCTAACATAATCAAGTATGTGTTTGAGGGAAAAGAATCCAAGTATACAATCAACAATTAAAATCTGAATCTGAAAGAGAGATTGATTGGGAATAAAAAATATTGTAGAAAATTTGTATACCCTCACCGTCAATCTATTCCATTTGTGCTTGCTGTACTGAAATTCGAGGATATTTCAGTATTTATTTGAATTGAATAGATGTTGGTGACTCTGGTTTGAGGAAGCCAAGGTAAACCCATGAAAGGCACAAATTACTAGCTAAGCTATATAAATAAAATCCTGGTATAATGCACAATTAAAAACCTCATTTCACACTTGTAAAGTGCAGTACGTAATGTACGTGAAGCCTTCTGACAATATTTCTGAGTGAAATATTGCTTGGCTCATAGTAAAATTTGGCCAAGTTTAAGCGAGAGCGTATCCAATAAGGAGAAACCTTTCCCTGAAAGGTTTCCTTGTTACGAAGTAATTTTGTATTCATTGAAATTTATTCCCCCGTCCCTTTTGATGGATATCGTTGCAACAACGGGTGGGTAGTTTTCAACATCCGTTAATCTTTACTATTACCTATCGTTGGGGCTGGTTGACCCCACCCTTGTCCTGCCTGAGTGCCTACTTCATTTAATAGGATACTAAGGTGTCAAATCCAATTGCATCACCAATTAATGACTGGAGTAAAGTTGTGTGCAGAACTTCTCAAACATACTACCTCCGCGCTTAAAATATTTTTCATCCTTTTTTTGTCCTTTAACGGGATATTACTAATTCGAATCTAATCTTAGAAGCCTTATGGCTTTCATTATAGAATGGTTCCAGTCCCCTCACACTCTGGTGACGGATGGGCCATATGGCTTCTCTGGGAACTCTTCTACAAAGATAAGCTTATGAAGTGTTTGAAGGTTTTATCGCCTCTGTTAAGGATAATGGGAGTCCGGTCATAGTCTTGGCTACTTTGTGGGACCACCGGAATGGATGGGAAGTCTCCTGGGGATGAGGTCACACGTTCTGGAGTGGTTGAGACGCAGTCAACTTTTTGCATTTCTCATGCCGTGGAAAATAATGGAATAGGGAAAACGTAGTGTAAAGAAACTTTCACTCTTCTACCCAAGGGTACAACAAAGATGTAGGATACAGTCCGTACCGTGTAAGCCAGATGTTTAATTTAAATTCCCATTTGGGTCGCATTTTAATCTGTTTTCAAACATGACCACAGTCCGAGGATGAGTGAAGAGAGAAACATGTCTTCTCAATATTTGCAATACATCTTAAGCATGCGCGTGAAATAGCATTGAAAATGTATGAATTTGAAATATCGTATAAGCAAAAATATCACCTTCGAATAGCAGCCCCAATTATAGCTTGTTTCCCTATGTAATTCGGATACCTGTGCCGTCAGCGACACGACTGGCGCCTTTTGTAAACACATTTCAATGTGTCATGAGTGACAGCACATCCAGTGGACGACAGGGTAATCTCTATTGTAATATTCCTCCTCCAATGCAGTATTCGTTCTTTTTCCTATCGATAAACGGTCAATTTTTTCCCTGGAAAATTTATAAAATAGCCCATTACTTCTTAGTATCATGCTTGTATTTTAGTATCTTTGCCGTCTGCTTGAGCGAAATTATGCGACGAGTGACTCTTAAAGTTTGAATTGGAAAACGGAGTTCATGTGAAGTTTCCTCGTGGGCATAAGGGAACTTACGACACGTTATTTACCTCGGGATGGACGGTCGTACAAATGGACATCGTTACTTTGCGAGCCATCAGGAAACTTATGAATGCCATCGAGTCAATATTTAAAGGGGTCATGTAGTCGTAGTATTTCTGGGAACACGTTGAGTGGCCATAAAAATCCCATTCACACGGAGCTTGAGCGTCGGCCCAAGAAAACATACTTGGTCGTAGGTTTATGGTGTGGACATAGTCATTGTTAAACGGATTGGCCGATAAAGAGCCAAGGATAGCTACTGGAAACATGTTTCCTGCGACCAAATTGCTGTGTACGAGTCTATAGTAATCTTTCAAAAAAAAAGTGTCGCCATTTCTAACTCATAGATATCCATTAGTTGGTACTGTTACTGCTTTTTTGAAGAATAGCTTAACCTTACCCCTTATTTATTTTCATCTTCGAAAATTATATGGGTGGAGAGTTCCATCTTGCTTTTCTAGCGAAGGCAGAATACGAAAATGCTATGCATGTTAGAGAATACCACGATATGTCCTTTCCTTAATAATGTGCTGGATAGTAGTATCTCGCTAATTCTCAGAAGTGGAATACGGACGTAGTTCAAATATTTCGTGAATGCGGTATCATTTTAGCTTATTGTTTATTTCTTATGTATATGAAATTGCGATGCTCAAGTCAATGATGAATTGATAAATATAAGATGGCTTTTCATAATGGTGTAAGTAGCATAAAAGTCGGCAGCCATTCACTCAAAAGGGGCGGATAGGTAAAAAATATGCATGATATTTTTCACCATTTTATATTAAAGAAATATATTTTTGTGATAAATGAGAAACGTTTTTAAAAACTGATATTTGTCTCTGGATTCTATGAATTGGTTCATAGAGAGCATAAATTGAACTACTTGCTGAGAATATCGAAATCAGTTGAAATTAAATTAATTGTTAATATTATATTTCCTCTTAGTTATTCAACGAATTTGAATGAATATTTTTGCTTTCTTCTGCCTTTTATGTAATTTTTACCATATTAGTCCTATTTTCTTCCTTAATTGGGTCGTCTGTATTTTTTTATGAAGTTTGTGAAGTACTATGCGAACATACGAACTGATTAGTTCTTTTTCTAAATTTAGCACCCCAATGAGAAGTACTAGTGAACACTTATAATTAATTTATGCTTCGTTTAATATTAATGGCCATTTCTTGTAATAAAGTATTCTACTTTATTATTATCGTCTGTTTTTTTCGTCTATTTTATAAATAAGTTGGGAGCAATTTAGTCATAAAATAATGAGTACTTCAATTTATTACAATAAAACTTTACGTCCAGCAGAATCATTTTTTTCCATATTCTCTCGTGTAATTCACTTGTATACATATTGTATTAATTTTTTGTGAAATATGTATATATTTTTTGTGAAAATTTACCTCATTCATCGTTGCGCATTTAATTGGAAACATTCCCTTTGATATCCAAACATTTGTCAAAAATTTTATATTATTGACACTGTACTTCCCAATCAAGATTATAATTACGAATTTAAAAAAAACGTTGAATATTTCTCCGGAAATTGTTCACCAAAAGTTGTTGATTAACTTGAGTTTATACAATTGCCGGTAGCCTTTCATTTGGGCATAAGTCCGCAATAAAAAAGATTTTAAAGTAATGTGATAATCGAGTAGCATATTGATTAACATTGTTATTTTGATCTACTCATATTTTCAACTCTTTTTTACCCGATAGCAGGAAAATCTGGAAAAAATCACCGAAATGCCCTGTGGATATGCTACTCTTTTATTACTGATTTATTTCACGAGGAATAGAGTTTTATGAAGTTCAATGCATCAAAATATTGCAGACTTACGACAAAGCCATCGTTAGATCAGTAATTCCATTATTGGGTCAAAAATATGCTGAGATCCTCGGTCAGTTCCTCGGCTTTTCTTTGCAATGATGATGAATTTGAGCTTTACCTGGTGAATGAGTTGAATGAATTCTTCTCGGGTTTCCAACCGAGTGAGATTCTGCATGTTTAGGCCGACGTTTCGTTGCAATTTTTTTATGATATTCTGATTCATTGAAACTTATGTACCATAATTGAATTAACCAATGGATTGTTCCCGTGCGTCTAAAAATAGATGTGGAAAAGACCTAGTCTACTTCTCCGTAATACACGTGTGAGTGTTGTACGTCAATGATATCTTTACATTTAAAAAAAATGCAAGAGACGATGCAATCACAAAATTTCTTCGTCCAGTTATGGGCCCAATTGTGGTCAATGTATTAGCAATCAAAAATAATTGCTGTTCACCACTGAGTGAGGGGAGAGTTTCGAAGGATAAATAAATACTGAAGTGTTTCATTTCCTACTTGGATGCGGCAAACTAAACATTAACCCAAGCTGTGTATAGTTACCTAAATAAATTAAATACTTACTTATAAGCCCTATCTTTACCCCTTAGGCATATGCCCCACCTGCATTACCACCTTTTTCCAAGAGGGTGGCGTTATGGAGGAAATTTCGTACAGTTGAGAAGACATGCACCTTTCTTATTAGTATAGCGCTTGAAGTAGGTTTACAGACAGCCATAGGCTGATTTAGGGTGGGTTCAAGGAGTCACGTACCCCCAGGTTAGAGCACCCGGCCGGCAATTGGGAGGTTCTGGGTTCGTGTCCCAGTCAGGGAGCAATTTTACCCTCTGATTTCTGGATTTTTCCATCTACCACAGCACCATTGTCCTCGTCCTTTTTTTATTACATGTTCCTATCCCTTTCTTTCCTTACCTCTGAATTTATTTGAATGTTTGCGCTTAAGGCGTCGAACTATAAATAAATTTTATATTTTAATATAAAAGTTTTTATATTTACACATTAATAACTTTCATGATAAATTTAAGGGTATATTTCGTTAAGTAATTGTTGCATGTAGTTTTTTCGACCCCAAGTATGAGAAGACCGTTGGCCGGTCTGACCCTGGTGCCCCTGCCCCCAGAAGAAATACTGGATCTGCCCTTGTAAAATTTTTGTGAATCTCCCCGGACTGTCGCTCTCCCAAGTTGAACTTACCTCTTCAATTAACCACGAGATCTACTCTATTTCATTCTTTAGCACCCCGTAATACGCCTCAATAGGCATCTGGTGGGGGGTGTAAGTACACTATCCGTTAACAAATTAAAATTGATAAGGTAATACAGTTTTCCAGCTAGCATTTGTTTAAGTCCTTCATTTGTCGGGAGAAGAACGAAGTCCTATGCTATCCGTTTAGCAAAGTATTGGCTTTTATTTATCGTTTCTGTCGCGCCTAGAAATATAGCGAGTTTCTGTTCTCCATGTCTCTCTGAAAGGTATCCATTCTCTATTGTTAAAGCAATTTAAGCCTCGTACGTAGTTTACGAATCTTTAGCGGTTCCCAACGGCTATTTTTTTGTAATTTTCACATAAAATCCGAATTTTAAAAGTTTCTCCTACCAAAACTTGTCTGATCATAAGAGAAATGTTGATTACCCCTAAAATTTATGTTTGTAAAATCTCATATTTTGCCCCATTTACCATGAGAGCCTTGGGAAAATAAAAAGTTGACGCCATACTACTATGAACATTCAGTTAATGGCAAATGTATGTTGTGTTTTTTTCAATTAACATTATTTGCATGAATATGACGCTAAATTGCTGAATAAATATAAGCTCAGAACCTAACTCCACATAAATTTAATACTATGAGGCCTAGGTTTCGAAGTGGCATGTGGCATCTGGAGACAACGAATTATAAACTCAGAAATGCCTGGATAAAATAAATCACATTAGGAGTATGATTTTTTTCCTCGACTGATGTTGCCTGTAATGGCAAAACTTTTTTTTACTGCAAACTGCAAGTACACGAAAACTATATGTTTTGAATCACTCAGTTGCCATCTTCTTGACGAGTTTTCGCTCAACACCACGAAAGCGCACCTATTCCCTCCCATATTTTTCTTCCTGTCATTATTCTCCCCTTTCCTCGTCGCATCATCCAGCCGTCAGATGTTTCTGATCCGAACGGACGCTTTTAGCGCATACGCTCGCCGACAGTCACTTTTTATTTTACTACTTTTATTTCCCCGATGGCACTCGCGTGGTCTTCTTTTGTTTCCCGCCACCGCATACGCCAGCAACGGAAAAGTGCGGCAAGGGAAAGGATTTTGGAGAAAATAAAAAAAGAAAAGGTTGAAGGTAACATTTCCTACTTGTATTCGGCAAACCGAAAGGGAGTGACCGTGTGAAAGACAAAGAAAATGAATGATAAGAGGAAATCGCCACGAGTCCCTTCGCTTTCAGGCCGTGAAAGACCGGAAACAAGGTACTAGAGGATGGCTTTGGGTTTTATTTGCGTGCTGTGTGTCGTGTTTGTGCTACATATTAGCGTTCGACGCGGGATTACATACATATTTTTCATTATTTTCCGATATTTTTGTTATTAATGTGTGGTTGTTGATTGGTAAATCTGTAAACTAATGTCTAAAATTGGATGGCATACTAATTATATTCTTCATTCTGGTATTACTATTTCATAACTATTATTTCACTATAGGAAGTATCAGGGACTGTTTGATGGGAAATCTAATACTTTAGCCCCGCAGATATAATCATTTTTTATCAATGTGATCATAAATTCGACCTTCCATTAGATTTCCGCTCCTGTGTTTGTATGGTTAATTATGGAGGTGATTACACGAAAAATCTTTTTTTATTCTAGTTCCATATTTCAATTTTAGTATATCAAGTTTTCTTTCATATGCACGTTTTATTTTCCGTTTTTTATGGTGAATTACTGATCTCTATGCATACATATCGTTCCTTTGACCTTAAGGCAATAGGCGGACTTCCCCAAATTAACCTTGGACTGAGCATCGTCACACCAGTTAGCTTTCGACAGTCCAGTAATCATCAATTCGCCGAGGTGTACGCGCAATCGATTGATTGATGAATTTATTGATTACCTTAAAATGGTTTCGGTTAGCTGAACCGTCCTACAATCCTGAACCAAGCCACGTACGTCCTTGTCTCGAAATGGTGAAAAGTATGTAGATTAAACGGTCACGCTTTCGATCAATCGAACCATTTGGCAGCCTTTAACAAGACCTGGTACGTCCTTGCCCTCAAAGAGTAAAAATTCTATGGATTAATCGATCGCGGTTTCGATTAGTCGAACCATCGGACAATCCTATAGCAAACCGTGTACGTGAAATCGGAAATAAATTTTCAATTGTATTTTATCTTCAATGGCCAGAAATTGAGACCATCTATAGTTGACCACCATCAACCATTGGTAGAGTACAACCAGCGTTGCATTGTATATGGCCTATAGCCAAAGTTTCATTTTATTATTAATGAAACCTATTCATTACAGTGTAATGGCTACGTTAAATGGTCGTACGATCCTGAGCAATGTACTCCTTGACTCGAAATGTTGAAAATCAAATACATTATAAGTTTTTGATTAGTGGAACCATCGGACAATCTTAGACCATACCATGTACGTCCTTTACCCCGAAGGATAAAAATTCCATAGTTTAATCGATCAGAGTTTCGATTAGTTGAACCATTGGACAATCCTACATCAGACTGTGTACGCCCTTATCGCCGTAGGGTCGAAATTCTATGGAATAATCGATCATGGTTATGAATTGTTGAACCATCGGACAAACCTATGCCGGGTCTCACGCGTCCTAGACTTCGAAGGGTGGTAAAAAGTCGTCGGCGCCGGCGAAGGTTTGTCAGGTGAGGGTTGGCGAGGAGTATTGGAGGCAGTTGGTTCGGTAATGGGGAGTGGGGAGGCGGCGACAAGGTGGGCGGGGGATGTTGATGTTTGCGAGATGGCCGGGGGATGTTTTTGGAGGAGGTGAGAATGGGAGGAGGGGGTTTCTGGTTGTTTGGGACGGGTTTTACGCCCACTACGGTGCCGCTTCAATCCATCACCAGACGGCGCCAGTCGTCAACCACCTTTAAAAAAAAAAGCCTTCGCTCTTAACCTTCTCCACCCACTCACGCACCCTCTCCCGACGTCACTTTCCTAGAGTCCCGGGAAATCCTCTTTCCCCCACCCCCATCCGGATCCTTCTCCGACAACCGCTGCTTTCCCCTCCTCGTTCACTAGAGAACGCATCTCTATCACTCGGACAATGTGATCTAATGAAGTATTGCTTGTTTAAAACTCAGGATAGAGTAGAAAAGAAAAGGATTTATGGTTCTGGCACTATAAAGCGTCCACTGAGAACAGATAAAACTGTATATATTGGTTCTCTAATGAAATAAACTGTTAGTTTCACAAATATATATTAATGAACTAATATATTAGTGAACTTAACAAAGTTTATTATTTCATTATCCATTGATACAATACAATTTATTGGTGACTTATATATTAGTCAACTTAACAACTGCATTCTTTCGTTTTCCATAAATACAATCTATTGGTTCTCTGTTATCAGTGGACGCATAAGAGTACAGGAACAATAAAAAAATTTCTTTTCTACTCTAGCTTGAGTTTCAAATGAGTAATTATATTGAATTGTGCGAGCAATAGAGACGCGTTCTATTAGAGCTAGTGAGTTTATTTTTTCTTTCTTACGTTTATTCCATTATTTTCCATGATGGAAATGTTAAACATAATTACGCCTCAAGTCATTAGTTATAGATTTGATCTACATCGCGAAAACGAACAAAGTAAAATAACTACAAAGAAGTGGATACAACAGACAATAGAATTCAATAAACAGCTCCACATGAAAGCAAAATTAAATTAAAACGTAATTTTTTACCTCCCAATTCTAATACATAGTGAAAATATCTTCTTTTGAAAATTAATTAGAAAATTGAATCTCTAATTTTGAGGGAAATACAATTCCATAACCTTATCCCATTAACACAGAATTATTTTTGCTGCGTAGTGGTCCTATGTTGAGGGGGAATAAAGGTCATGACCCTGGTGTTAACATTGGCTGTTTTATAACTTATGGGGAATAAACACGTTGGATATGCGGGTTCAAGTTTTATTAAGACATCATAAAAAAGAGTCAAGTAGATTATACCTCCACGATTTGACCTTCGGCCATGCTTTTTAAAACTTATGATATCCTCAAATTTTCCCATCATATTGGGTAGATCCATGGTACATTTTCCTTCATCTCAAATATGATAATTTTGCCTGACAGAAAATGCTAAGGTATAATTTTTGTATTAAGACAGGTAATTTTTAGGAGAAATGTACTCAACGTGCCGCGGAAATTTCAAAATGTGAACGCAATTTTTTAACAACTATTGCTTGAATACCTATAACCAGTAAATCAGGAGTGATATTCCTTCCGATTTAACTAGCTCAACTTTACTGACAGTGATACAGAAAAATAAGGTAAAGATATCACCCACTGTATCAGTTGTGACATTGTTTGAGTTTACATTTCTTTGAATAGAATAGAAATGATGATAGCAGATTCTTCTCTCAATTATTTATCCCCGTTCATGACGACTTGATTTATAATGAACCAACCAGATTAGTGTAACCTTCCACCAAAAACAGTTAAAAAGTTTTATCAATTCTATAATCGATTTTTAATGGCCTTCACTTGTTTGGATGACTATTTAGAAGCAAAACTATTCTCCTTTTTTTTAAGATATTAATATTTGAGATATCCTAAACAAATTACTGTGTCATTCATTGGTTTATGGAACCCAGGACGGCCTAGCACGGAAACAATCTCGAGATAATGCGCCCGCGCTCCACATGAGGAGGGTGGACGGAGGAAGGAAAAAGGCGCCACCGCGATGAGAGTTCGGTAAGGATAGGGACGGAAGGGTATGGGATTGAAGAATCGCAACGTCGTCATAAAGGCGACACGGGCTACTAATAGTGAAAGCGAATTTTATTTATCTAGCAAAATGGAATGCGGAAAAATAATGTAGTGATTTTTCACTATATCATGAACATGCCAGGTTTATTTATGCCTTCTTAAATTTTTAACCAGAGGAACTTAATTCCGCCGCGATAGGAGCCCGACGACGCCTCCTGGCATAGGATAGGATTGGAAGGATAGGGGAGAGGAATCCCGCACCGTCCCAAAGGCGAGCGGGTCCTACTACTAGCGAAACCATAATTTAACGTTTCTGCAGGAAGGAAAAAATTCCCCATGAGGAAGGAAATTCCTACGATTTTCCGTAGATTGTCTGGTTTGACGGCGTCTCGTTGTACTGTGAGCTCGGCCTCTATCCGGCAAGAGAGCACGTGTTTGATTGACATGTTTGGTGTGGAATCACCCCGTGCCACACTCCCTGGTGGTGGCTTGCACGGTATCTAGTAGATGTAGATGAAATTAAGTTGACGTGAACGAGGAATTCCCTCCCATTCTCGTCTCGAAATCTGCATCCCCTTCTACGCCCCCTCCTCCTTATCTCATCGTCCCATTTGATGTATTCCACGGCCCGAGCCAAAACTTTTCCCATCTTCATCCCATCTCCTCACCATTTGCGCTCACGTCTCCTACACGTTCGCATATGCGTCGTGCGGATTTTAAGTAAAAACTCTGGGGGAGGAGGTTTGTGGGTGTGTTCCTGTGCTTCTTCCCTCCGGTGAAGAGTCGAAGTAAGAGAAGTGAAAGGAATTTGTAAGGGAAGGTGGGGGAGAAAAGAACGTTCCATAAATTCTTTGTTACCTCACTGCAGTTGTGACAACGTTTTCACTAAAAACACTGGTAGTGGGTACCTAATGCTATTATCATAATTCGTATATTTTTATTTTCAAATATAAGTTATATAAGTGTGTTATCATATTTCAAATTGTTCCGTTACCTCTTTATAGTGACCTGAAAAGGTCGAAACCGGTACAGTTTTCAATAAACAGTGTGGAATAAACAATATTTACAATGTGGAATATAACAGCGCTTGTTTTTAACCAATCATGTGACCATTCCCCGAAGTGACCTCACGAGCCATTGATTTGATATTTCGTGTGCTCGTAATTCTCTGTATCACCATGTTCATCAATTCCATTGATGGTTTTTAGCAGTGGCCACTTAAATTTATTCATGTACTTTTTCTATTCACTTTGTAAATCCCTGTAAATATTTTGTTTTATTTCGGTGAAGAGGGTTTAGATGGAATGAGGGACTACGAGGTCTTAATTTCGAACCAATAAAAGCGTTTCGTCATTGTCATTGCAGAAAAATGCGTCATTCTCGAAACAGGGGTTGGGATTAATACACGGAGCTTTTGACTCATACCATCGTAGTACTGCTGAAGCTACCAGTTTTTTTTTACTTCGAATTTCAGTTTCTCGGAAAATTGTCAAATCATTAAAATTTCCTCTCTCTTGTGTCTCTTCATTAAAAATAATGCGTGGTGGCTGCAATTTCTCTCTCATGTTAAGTAATCAAGGTCATGCGCGACTGCTTTTAATGATGCACTACATGCAAGCTAGGTATATGTGTCGGAACTAACATAGGCGAATCATTGCGAGTGCATTACTGAAGTTTACAACCATCATTTCGTCATCAAAAGTCGTACCGAATGTTATCAGTACGTTATGCGTCGACATGGTGTATTTTTAACGGGTTCTCTGCTTGGGAAAAAGATGCCCGGAGTAGCCTCCATGGGCGTCAAAAACGTGTGTTTTGACAGATCTGCGCTCCGTGTTTTTTTCCTCCCTTTAGTCCGAAGAGTTGTTTCCTTATCTCCGATGTCCCCGCCTGAGGCTCGCCTGCTGAAATCCATTAGCCGGGCATTAAAAAGATGGAACTTTGAAAGCTTTCCATCCGTGTGGAGGTAATGTTTCGCGCAAGCTAACCTTGACACTCCCCAAAAATACTGTGGGGGGGGGGGGGGGTTTCATTTTCTGGAAGAGTGTTTGAATATCTGATGATAGGCCGTGAATGGGCAACAAAGGTTTTCTTTCATACAGCCAAATTCAGCAAATAGAGGAAATGATTATTATACCATGAGCACTTTGATTGATCGTAGGCATTCCGGCGTATCGAATCGTGGAAGGTTATCCGGGAACTCCACCGGGTGAGGTTCTCCAACTCCATCTCGGCCGACGCACAGTGGGCGAAAATCGAGAAAAGCTTGGCGAAACTAATATCCCCGTTATTGTTTAACGAGGATCCGCGATTTTTTCCATTTACAATGATTATTACCCTATAAATCCGAATATATTGTCCAGGCTGGTCGGCTACCTTGACTTCTTATACTTAACCAATCTTTAAACGAAAAGGAGCAAGTTGGAGCAAGATTTTTCTTTTGAAACATTAGTTAAGATTCAGGTCTTTCTTGTCCTACATATTTTTCGATCCAGTCTTGTCGCCCTCATAAAGATTTTTTTCCACTTTATCTCAAAAATAGTCCAAAAACAATTCACTTTTAAATGCTTAATAATTTTATAAAAAATCATAACATTAAATAAATATTTCCGTATAGCTATTAAGAAACGTTTATACTTTCAGAAAATACGTTTTAAAATGTATGGAAAACAAGCTTTACGACTCACGAGTGATAGTAAAAACTCAATTTTTGCTGAAATTCAGATTTGAAATTATTTTATTATTTTCTCTCAATTTTAACGGCTTCTGATGACTTTATCGATAAAACCAAATATTTAAATATCTGCAGTTCCTTAATCCTCAGACATCATACTACACCATTTTTATTTTCCAAAAAAATAGAGGAAATCTAGGGTTTTGTCAAGCTTTTTTCGATTTCCGCCCACTGTGCGACGTTTCGATGAACGAGTTGTCCATCGTCATCAGGGCTTGGGATGGAGTTGGGGAACTCGGTGGAATTCCGGTATAACCATCCATGAAGCAATAAGTTTTTCCACCCAAACCCGAAGCCTCAATTTAATGAAAGAAAACAGCACAATCGGGAGATTCGGGATCGATTTCTGGCTAAGCCAAATGATTTTTCATGTCAAATTCCATTCTTGGTATATATAAATTTTCACCTGTGAGCGTGACTGCGTATAAATTTACTTGTTCAATGCAGTACTTTTTGAAAACGTCCGTCTCTGTATATCGCCAAAGAGGGGTTAATAACAGTGGCAGTAAGCATCACCTTCAGACGCCAACGCCTTGTTCGGTAAAAAAACAGACTGAGATTCACCTTGGAAGATGATTGTTCGATAGTGTATCAAAATCCGTCATAAATAAGTGAATTTTATTTTAAATTTAAATATTTAATGGATAATTGTCAACCTCGACTATTAAAATGCGTTATTTTTACGTTTTTAGGGTGCCTATAACCGTACCCTCCCTACGAAGCCGGGTATTTCAATGGACTCTCAATCTCCTCTCATCTATTTCTGCTTTTAATTATTATTTCTACCCCTTTATTTTATGTGCAAATAGATAAAGGTTACGATTGAAACTTTCCCATAGCTCTAGTGTTCCTCATGTTGCCCGTTATCATGGATGTAATCTCAAGCCCTTGGAAGCACATGGTTATCATCAGCGCCTCTGTATAACTTATGACAGGAAGAATTTCATTTGTGAAATAACCGTGCATGTCATAACTTTGATCGCCATTTACTTCCATAAAGTGAAAGCCATATTCCACGCATCCCGTGGACAAGTGAAGGTATACCTACCGCCACTCAACCGTGTACAATTTAGACCTTATGAGAAGTTTCTGAGAGCATAAGGGATAATTGGTGAGTAAAAGTGGAATATCCTCGTATTATTATCTCTCGATACGACTTATGTCATAAATTGTTATCGTTCTCTTCGCTTCTCTTGATCGCTACGAAAGTTCTTTATTGTTTTGATTGGCCAACTCCAATGTTCTCCTCCCGTCCTGACCTGTCGGCTTTTTCCTCAATTTTCATTTTCAGTTTATACCATCGTATTATGCCCTGCCTTTCCCGTCAATCTTTCCATCCGCCTTTATCTCCTTCTCTCCACGACTGTTTGGCTTTATATCGGAGTGTATTAACTTTCCCTTTTCGTATGTCAAAATAACGTCTGTATAACTGAATTTCCCCGAATAAAACTTCTCCTTCTACGACATGATCCTCTGGGTTGGATTCTCACCCTACAGAATGTAGAATTGGAATACATTGTATCGCTGTATAGTAGTGTGAGGGAAATAGAATGGCTTTTGCTCTACACGATAACCGTGAACCAAAGAAATTTTCATCGTGCGTTAGTACAGAATAATCCTCATGACATAGTTATGAGGACAAAGTCATGAAGATTATTCTGTAGCTGTTATAAATTAAATGCATTTGTGAAGAAGGCTTGACTTGACTGTGGATTTTCTTCAAAGAGTGCTACAGAAGTATCGTTTTTGATACTCTTTCCTTGAGATTCAGTCGACATTATCTCTCTGTTATTTTATTCATAGATTTTTGTTGAGTCGCATTCTTTTAAATTTCCTTCAAATTTTTCAGCATCACATTCATTGTATCATTTATTCTCCGAAAAATATCTTTCTTGAAGTTGAATACATGAGAAATGGTAAAGTCCGCTTCTCTTTCCGAATGGGCTTTACTGCTTTGTTGTATCAAATATGTGTACTGCTTAAGCCTTCATTTTGCTGAGTTACCAACTTGATAAGTTCACAGTGGTTATGACTTAAGATTATTATTAAGGTTCAGGTAGTTGTTAGACGTTGGAAATTTTGGTATGCCGACTATCTTCATACTAGTATCCGCCTCATTTATTCCGTTTTTAGATGTTACTATTCCGCCCTGACAATTTCTTTGGATGCCATCTCAGAAAATGACTTTCATAAATATTTTATGATAAAATAAAATAGGGGAGGATACGACCAACAAACCAATGGAAGAGAGTTGGAAAACCATTAGAAGTGGTCTGCAGGCGGCAGCTGAGGAAGTTCTTGGTAAAAGAAGAGTCGTTATGAAAAAACCATGGATCACGCAGGAAGTATTAGATCTCATTGAAGAAAGAAGAAAATGCAAGGCTGCGAAAACAGAGGAAGGACAGAATCGTTACAAGAGAATAAGGAACGAAATATGTCGTAAAGCGCGGAAGGCTAGAGAAACGTGAATGAAAAGCATTTGCGAAGACGTGCAAAACAATCTTAAACATGGAAAAGTAGAGGCCGCTTATAGGATATTGAGGAACCACTTTAAGGAAAGGTGCGTAAGATGTAATACCCTTAGGGACAAAAACGGATAACTATTGATTGAAAACGAAGAAAAAGGGAAGAGATGGAAGGAATATCTGGAAGATTTGTACAAAGGAAGTCGCCTCAGAACGAATGCTATCGAAAACGAGAGGGAAGTGGACGCCGATGACATGGGAGCCCCAATTTTAAGATCGGAATTTGATGCGGCTGTAAGAGACCTCAGGATAAATAAAGCGTCTGGCATTGATGACATTCCTGCAGAACTAATTAAAAATTCAGGAGAGAAGACGTTGAACCAGCTATACAAAATCATTAGTGAAATGTATACGACAGGTGAGATACCAAAGGATTTCGAGAGGAACATTATAATCCCTATTCCTAAGAAGAAACGAGCGGAGAAGTGCGAAGATTTTAGGACCATAAGCCTTACTACACATGCATCAAAGATACTGACAAGGATCATCTATAGAAGAATAGAACGAAAAGCAGAAGAGTACTTGGATGAGGACCAATTTGGATTCAGGAAAAACAAAGGCACAAGGGAAGCAATATTGGCCCTAAGACTGCTCATAGAAAAGAGAATGGAAAAGAACAAGCCAACATTCGTTGCGTTTGTGGACTTAGAGAAAGCATTTGATAACGTGGATTGGAGCACAATGCTTGGAATCCTAAAGGAAATTGGGGTTCTTTATAATGACAAAAGAATCATCCACAGTTTATACAAAAACCAAATAGCCGTGATAAAATCAGGGCCCAGCTGTGAAGAAGCAAGAATTAAGAAAGGAGTGCTACAAGGCTGTACATTGTCACCCGTAATTTTCAATGTTTACATTGAAAAAGCCATTAATGAAATCAAAGAAAAGGAATTGGGAGTGAATATCCATGGAGAAAAAATT
Organism: Ischnura elegans; assembly: GCF_921293095.1. Classification (NCBI taxonomy): domain Eukaryota; kingdom Metazoa; phylum Arthropoda; class Insecta; order Odonata; family Coenagrionidae; genus Ischnura; species Ischnura elegans. The sequence goes on along the minus strand of NC_060249.1, from coordinate 70,228,108 downwards.
AGAATGCTAAGATTTGCCGATGACATAGCCGTTATAGCAGAAACAGATAAGGGTTTGAAAAATATTCTGGTTAATATGGGTAGGGTAATGAGTAGATATCAAATGAAAATAAGCACGAAGAAAACCAAGATCTTAGTATGCAGCTGAAGAGAAGAAGTCAAGGCCAACATTAAAATAGGGAGGCAAAAACTGATAGAGGCGGATGAATTCTGTTATTTGGGAAGCAAGATAACTAGTGACGGGAGAAGCAAGAAAGAAATTATCAGCAGAATAGCCCAGGCGAAGAGAGCATTCCACCAAAAAGAGACCTGCTTACAGCGGGAAACTTAAATATGGAAGTAAAGAAACAATTTATAAGAACATACATCTGGAGTATGCTCCTATACGGAAGTGAGGCATGGATTATGACCGCAGCGGAGAAAGCAAGGATAGAGGCCTTTGAAATGTGGTGCTACAGAAGAATGATGAAAATCAAATGGATCGACCGAGTTAGTAACGAGGAAGTCCTAAGAAGGGTAGGAGAGAAGAGAAGCCTCATGAAAACCTTAATAAGAAGACGGAACAACCTTATAGGCCACATCTTGAGACATGATGGCCTGATGAAGACAATCGTTGAAGGACAAGTGGAAGGCAAGAATGGAAAAGGAAGACCCCGAACAAAATACATGGAACAAGTAAAGAGAGATGTGAAAGAGAATAAATACGTAGGTGTGAAAAGATTAGCTGATAGGAGAACTGAGTGGAGAGCTGCGTCAAACCAATCCTAGGATTGTTGGCCAGTGATGATGATGAAATATTTTTCAACCTCTTCATCTTGCAATTCCTCCAGATTCCTAATTCGAACCCGTCGATCGGGAAATTTTAAGGAAAGGGCATTTGATCTAATTAACATAGTCATTTTTGCCCAAATCAAGATCATGATTTGATTACCAAATTTTCCTCTGAGATTTTCGGTGGATCGTGAAAAGTTACAAAAAAAAACTCAGTAGTATTCTCATGACAGTCGTGAGGTTTTTTTCGTTATTTAAATTAAAAGCATATCCTTGTAGTAGATTCGAAGACCGTTAGCGGAATTTTTTTCAAGACTCGAGCGTTGGAGACTTGGGTGAAACACTCATGAATTATGCACCAGAGGGCGAGGAAAGACATGCGATCGCCGGAGAATCGAGAAAAAAAAATGTTCCCGAGGAGACTATAGTGGGTGGTTGAAACGGATCGGTTTCGGTAACTTGGCAGGTTGTACTAAGGTGAAGAAGTCTCTGATGATGTGATAAACCCTCGTCGAATGCTAACCTTCGCTTTGTGCCATTCATGATTCCTTATCTGCCTCCAAAATGTGTGGAGAAGGAGGAAATAGGACACCATCCTTTTTGGAGACGGGATAAGAATGCTCTTTTTTTCTCTTTTGCAATCCTCACGAATATTGCTACTTGCATTAATACCTGAATACCAGATGCAGCAAGAAAATACATGATATGACTTCTTGTCAAGTCATTGACGCTGAAAATCAGCTGTAACCTTGAAACAAAAAAATATAGTCTCAAGGAAAGAAGAATTTAATTTGGGTCTTCCACTGGTGTCGAAACCATGAAAAATGGAACTTGAAGGAAAAATATTCTTTCAATTGGGTCTGTTTGCACATTAATGCTCGAAATCCGATTGGGGGTTTTGATAATGTTCTCAGATTTATAATTTTTGTATTCACATCGCTATCAAAATTACAGTAGAGGGACACAACGTAAGATTGCATGATTAACATTTCCCAATCGACTAAATAATATTTTTTGTGACCACGTCGGTGTAACCATATCGATATTTGACTGCTACCACTTCACACCTTTTCAGACGGAAAATCAATGTTCTCAAGCGGTTTCAAGTGCTTGCTTTTCTAATTTCAAATGTTTTCTTTTACTCAATCAATATTCTAGCCGCGTGTGTCAACACCGAACAGAATCTACGGCGAGTGAAAAACGATAAACTTTATACTTGAGTCAAATTTTGATTAGTTGTTAGAGTTAGTTCTCAAAGAATGCATTTTTAATATGGAGTGAGATACGTAAAGTATATTCTACGTCCTACAATTTCCGGCATTGGTGACTCACTGATCGTATACCATGCTCTAAAAACATTCTCTTATGCCCTAAAAATATGCATCTGCATAATTATCAACTCAGTAACTGAAAATTCCTTACTTGACACGTAAAAAATATATAATTATCTTATTATCTCATGACACGCAGTTTCTGGGCGATTGATTTACTGTAACTAAGTTTCCCTAATCAGCTTTGTCCACTGAGAGCGAAAATATATTGGGGAGGATAATTGTCCATAGGTTTCCTTTTTCCATTAAATGGAAATTTGCATTTTCAATCACTTTCACCAACATTTGCTCTCATTACTTCAACTTTACGCCTTTGGTCACTGCGTATCGATTTTGCTCTCACGAGTACCGAATGTTTCTCACAATTGGATATTGGCCTTTCTCTCTCGGAAAATCCGATTTCTTTTTTCCAGGTCCTGCTGGGCAACCTCGTACGTTTTCCAAGCTCGTAGGAGACCACGAAACAACCGTGATGGTCTTGACCACATTCCCACCCTCAGATCTTTTCTTTTCGGACTAAAGAGGATTTGGATGTCTCTTGGAGATTCATCCTTCTTACGTTCTAGAAGAGGATCTAATGGGGAAGCCTTCCAAGGACCGTGAGATGACAAGAGATTTGGTCCAGAGGAAGATTTAAGTTCGATCATAAAGTGTACCGGCGCAATTTTTTATTAGAGAACATTGCAAATTTAGGAAAGAAGAATTTAGAACGTTTTTACAATATAATAATTTCTATTCTTTAGCCTTTTCCCTACCGTACACGTATATATACGTGTGGACGTTTCCTGACCCGGGAGACCACGGACGTATATATACGTGTGAGAGCTTCCCGGTCAAGAAAACGAATCCCGTATATATACGTTTTCTAGCTCTCCTCCTTTCAGGACGGTCGTGGGTTTAGGTCGCCTTTGTCTCGGGACCCAACGCTTCGGGGTTTAGGATTAACCCTCCGAATCCGGGAGCAGGTACCCGGACCCTTCGTCTTTTATAACCCCTCTCAGCGGTAAGGGACAGCGGTCATACAATTGTTTATAGAGTCAATTTTCGAAATAAATATTTGTTCATTTCTCAAGAAATATAAACTAAGAATTGAATTGTTTGTTTTTTGAGCCACGTTTAGAACTTTTAAACGAAATTCTACGACAAATATTAACTTATATCTCGAGTTCTGTATAAACATCAACATGGAAATTGTTGCTGCGTTAAATGCTTTGATAATGGCCTTAGAACTTCGTTTTAAATTTGACAATGCTCAGATAAAAATGAGGAATTATATTCTATGTCTGTAATTTACGTGCAAGCAACAATATTCATTTGCTAAATACATATGAGCAATACATAAGTTGACCGCGAACCAATGCCGCAGGTATGGTCGTAAACCCGGAAAGGAGGGAGCACAACTACTCTCGGAGTCCGAGATAATGCGGAGTCCCACCGTGGAGGGGTCGAAAAAGGTTCAGCGAGACCCTTCTTAACGAATGCCCTCCAAAAATGCTCCGTACCACGAGAAAGAAGAGTCTCTTGGGGCTCGGTACAGCAGTCAAGCTAAGACGAAAACTCCGCGGTCTCGAAAGGGTTAGATAATTAGGATATAAGGAAGACCACCAGATTGTGACTCAAATTTAGTATTTCGTTCCGTCGCCAACCTATTGAACTATGCGCCTCGAAAAATTGACTGCCTTAACCTGTTCGCAATTAAGTAGATGGCATCACGCCTGCATGAGGGAGATTTATTTTCTTACTCGCGATTCCCTTCCTCAGTGAAAGTCCCTCGATGATAGCGTAAATTAACCAAAACTTCGCCAGCTCATGAAAAGTGAGCGGCAGATTTCGCGTTTTTTCCTTGTAAAAGAACGTCCGCATAAGGAAGAATTTTTTCTTGCTAGCGTTTCTTTCCCCCGGTGAAAGACTCCCTGGCAGGGTAAATAAACCGAGACTGTAATGACGTCACCAATTGATGAAAAGTGGGCGGCAACTCTCGCGTTGTTTTAATACTATTGGGAGAACGCCTGCATGAAGAGGATTTATTCTCATTGCGACTTATTTTTCCCTTCAAACCTTCGAACTAATCCTTCCACTGAATTGCGATTTCGGTCTGGGCAAACCACCTCATTCTCCATGCCTCTTTCGTTCATCGATCTTCATCCATTGCTTTCGCAAGCCTTCTCCCGAGACTCCGAAAGCGTGTATCCTCTTGCATGAAAATACGCTCTTTTCCTCCCGCAGGCCGTTCTCGGAAACGATGACCCTGTACGAGACTCGGTGCCCTGCAACATCCACTCAGACCGAACGGTTTCTTGTTTTCAGCAAACGCGGGCCCCTCTCTTTCCGAAAAAAAGGACAGCGAAAGATTAAAAAGAACTAACGGAGCTCGTTAGTCTGAACGTCTGTCGACTTGCTTGAGCAAAAGAGGAAACAATGACCTCTCTCTTTCTTCTTTTGTGTCTTTGGCCATTTCGGACATCTCAAGAGTCCATTCAATTCCCATGTAACGTACACGCACACTTGCACGTATCTATACGAGTCTCACATTTCTTAATTCCATCCTTTAGCCTTCTAACTTGAAAAAATAAGAGACTGGAACGGAAGATAAAGAAAGCGGGGTGAAGCGAAGAAGGTTTAAATAACATCCCATCTCATTACAAAAGTGGCAGAGGGCGCATATTGCGTGTCATAACAAAGGGTAGCTCCGCGAAACCCCGTTGTATTGTACTCTTTCCGGAACGCTCCCGGGCGCTTCTCAGTATCTCTCCTTCTTTTGGCCTGTCTTTTCCAATACAGACTCACCCTACATATCCCATTTTTTCTCTCCAAAATTACATCCATGGGATGAGTTACTGAGAAATGAGACGGCTTTTGATCTGCTGCTGAGTTTGGTAATTCTGCACTCCCCACAATCTGAACACCAGTTAGCATCGTGGATGTAGAGAGGTTTTTCAGCCAATACAATCTAGTTGTGACTGACAGACGCAACTGGTTGAAGGAAGAAAGTGTTGAAACTTGTTCGATGCTTATGTTCAACTAGTGTAAATGATAGTCAGGCTATAAATGTCATTTTTAATTATTTACTTTATATCTTATTCCTTAATTTATTATTTCTATACCCAATAATTGTTTAAACTATTCCGCATTCTTTCATAAACATACGTTTCACCACACTTCATCGTCAACTCTTTATTTCTCTACATTATGAAAATAAAGAAAAAAATAGATTCTACAAAATGCTATAAACTGTAATTCAAAATGCTATAAAATTAAAATGGGGGAGCTATTTTCACGTATCTCTAATCATCACTACAACAGTATTTTCGGTGTAAGGCTTCCTCTGAAAATTCTCTATTACTTCAGCGAATACAACGCTTGTATTTGGAATGAAAATCAACTCTGAAGCACCAAAAACAATCTGATATCCCTCCCTACAGCACCTACTTCTACGTACATACTCATAAGTGCACGAAAAACAAGCTGCCTCTTTGTACGCACGAAAGTGGATCCCATCTGCTCTTCACGCTCGCATACACATCTTATCTTTTTGTCCTATCGCAGTCCTCTCTCATCCTAAGGACTGAGAAGGGTCTGCTTGGAGTTTGTCTGAGGATAAGGAAACGGTCTGGAGTCGGGACAGAGCTAAGGGTAGAAAGGAACTGCGTCGGTCTTGGAGTAAAAAAAGAAAAAACTAGGGTGTATTCTTTCCCTCGTTCTTAGAAACATTTTTTTATTGCGTCCCTCAGTCTATATGGAGACGTCTAATTTTTTTCTTTGAGCAGACTGAGGGGAAATCAGTTTTACAACTATAGATACTTAACCACACCACCCTTCCCGGGGGATGTCTTGTTCTGCCTTTTAGACTCTCTAGTAAATCCTACATCTCCTCCTTTCAAACTTCTACCATCTCTCTTCCTTCATTTTCCCCGTGCACACTGCCCGACACATACACACTCGCTGATAGGTATCTAGAGTGTCCTTCTGAATGAGTCTGCTTTGGCGTGTGGAGACCATTATCGTCGAACTTGGCCCGCGATTTATACTCTCACATCTCCCCCCCCCCCCCGCTTTTTCGCTCCGACCAGAAAACCGAGTTAAAAATATTTTTCTCGGATGTTGAGATTGGGGGATGTCGGAGGGATATGGGCCGCGGTCTGGCTAAAGGACGGCGCAGGGGACGGGAGGAGAAAGATATGAATGTTGGGGTGTATTCATGCGTGGGGCGGAGTGGTTGATATGAGAGTTTTGACGTTTCAAAATGTAAATCGTTATCTTTTACACTGGGGGAGGTCATGGTACGAGAGGGATGATACGAGTGTGGATGTTTCACATGACATTCCTCCTGTCTCTTCTGTTTTCAGTTCCCGGGACTGTGTGTTTTAGGTCAAACCGCTTGATAGTGGTACTGGATTGGTCTACATTTAACTTCTAAGAAATGTTTATCATCTTCTCTGCAGTTCTTGTTGCATTATGGAGATAATTATTTCTTTTTCCACTGATGCATGCGCTAAAATTGCAGTAAGTTTGCAATTGAAAATGCAATGCCTTTTTTGCTGCGGTATATTGAAGTCCTTGAGAACAAACTTTGAAGTGTACATTATGTTTTGGTAACTGGTCAAAATAATTTATGCGAGAAAATAATTACATGTAAAGGATACTTAAAACATACGCGAAACGAGCTATATAAAGTATAGAGAAAATGAAACAGCTAAATGAAAATAGTATAACTTGAAATTGTAATACATGCCTCCACATCACAGCTCAAAAATATGGGATGATTATGCTTACCGCGATATAAGAAATTCTTGCTGAGGCGAAGGGTTGAAGATACACTCGAGGGCTACTCGAGTGTGAAGGTGAACTCTTCCCACTTTTTGGCCCACTTCTGTTGTATCATTTAAGTCCGACTCATTGATACTTTTTATTGGTATTAAATTAAATACAAGCTATGATTAAGCTATTCTTTAAAAAATTATATTTAAAGACATCGAGTGGCATGTTGCCTTATTAAACAGATTTTAAAATGAAGGAGTTCAAATATGAGTATACCTACTATACACAAGAGTGTGATACATATGGCGTGAAATCTTCTCGGGATATACACCGGTTTTACACGTTAAATATCACCAACGTTTCTATCGATATGTCGTCCATCGTCATCAGAGTGAAAGAAAAACTTTGCCTGAGAAAAAAAAACTTTGAGATATGAACGTTGGGAACATTCCAAAATTTTCTGCTCAGGCAAAACTATTTCTTCCTCTTGATGAAGATGGAGTAGTCAAATTAAGCGTTGGTGATATACAACGATTTAAATCGGTAAAATCTCGAGGAGACTTCTCCCAATTAATTCACCTGGAAAAAATACTTAATGTCATATATACGTATGCTTACTATTATGTATCCACTATGCAAATGAAAGGAGAACTTTACTGAAAACGCATGGAATAACCTTAACTTGGGAAAGAAACTGAAGCTATACGTGAAAATGTAAATTCGTGTCACGAACAAAAAATGTGACTGCAATAGCGATTTCATTCGTAGACAAAAAAATGAGACGAATGCTAGGCTGAAAAATGTTCAAAATAACCCCTATGGGTGGATCTTGAAGGGATAAATATAGATCGGGGTGTTGTGGGTACGATGACCTTACAACGGGATTAATCACTCTGGTGGTGAGAAAATCGCTTCCTTTCGGGCGAGGGAGTAGCGTTGGGTGGCGTGGGCGGGTGCGAAAACTGATCAAAATTGAAATCCTGGTAAATGTTAAATTATGGAAAGTGCTTGCGGAGCGTTTTCTTGATACCCGCCCGGCCCAAGGAGCCTCCTTCACCCTCGGCGTCCCCTCTCCCTCCTCCCGCGACCCCCGTTTTAATCTTCTCGGGCGAAACTTACTTAAGGTCTCTCTCCCTCCACTCATTTTTGCTTCCTTATCCTCGCACCACTTAACCCTTTTGCATCTACCGATTCGGAACCTTTTCTTTCCCACCCCAGTTCTCGCTCCGAACCGACCCTAACACAGTGCGTGGCCCTCCCTCCTGTCTTAAATAACCCTCTTCTTTATTCGCCAATTCTCTCCTTCCTGTTTTGCACAGCTCGGGTCCATGAATACTGTGGTGGATGCATTTTGATACCACTCCCTCTACTGTGCCTTTTAATTTTTCGCTCAATGCATGCTGTGAAGATGTTTCACAGCAACTTTGTTGAAAACTGAATTGCAAATTGAATAAAAATCGATGTCTAAATACGCTTTGTTTCTACGCTATTATGAAATTATTCTACCGGTTAGGTTATTACATTTACAAATGATAAAAATACCCTTGCGTATCCCCTTGCCCGTATGTAAGTCCGTTCGTGACTAGACAGAAAGACTATTCACTCTCATTATATCTACATTCAACATGAAAGTGAATAAACTTATTGTGTAGTGACGAGGCGATGGGACTTCAATATGGACAGCGTTCAACACTAGTTTTTTTAAATTTTGCTTGTAATCCCCAAACCGGTAAAGTATTTAAATAATAATGTAAAAACAAAGCATACTTAAACACAGATTTTTTGCACCAGCTATTCAGTTTATAGCAAAGCTGCGGCATGGAAGCGATCGAGATGCTGGTGTGGAGAAGAATGGAGAAGATGAAGTGGATAAGGAAAAGAGGAGGAAAGACTAAGTGCTGAATATGGTGGGTGAGGTGAGGCAACTTCTAGAGGAGTTGCGGAGGAGACAGAAGGTATGGATAGAGCGAGTACTGAGAGTGGAGGGGATGTTGAAAACAGTGTTATAGGGTAGAATGTTGGGTAAGAGACGCAGAGGAAGGAAGAGAAGGGATTTTTTGATAGAATGAAGGGGAATGGGCCTCATAGTGAATTGAAGAGGGAAGTGCTTGAAGGAAGGGAATCTCCCAGGATGCTTCTTAAGTACTCCATGGAAACCTACCTTATTCGGTATAACACTTTAATAATAATAATTAACCTGTATCATGAATAATAGTCTCTTCCTCCATCACTGCCTACCTACTGCTAAAGTATTCGTCCGTCCAAGCCCTTTACCTCCTCTGTGTTTTATCCATAGGTTTCCTCTCTTGGCCCACCATGTGCAGCACTTCTTCGCTCCTGCTCCCGCCTGTTAACTTCGACCTCTCTTTTCTCCTCCACACCCACACCTTGGACAACCACCACAACTTTTTCTCGTTCTCTTTCCTCAGCAGGTGCCTATGCATTCGTTAGCAATCACCACTTTCGCATATTGTCTTCTTCGATGTTAAAAAGAAAGTGGAGCACAATGGATGGAAAGCAATGAATGACCGATATTCACTGAGTAAAATGGAGACTTATTCTAATACATTGATAGATTAAATTTTTTCGATCCTTGACAAATATCATTACCTAATTACTGACCGCCTAGCAGCTGTAATCCAGGTTCGTGGAATGTATTACTAGTTAGAGTCTTACCAAGTTTTTTCACATGGCTAATGAATGATGTTTCGCATATTAATTTTGAGGAAAATTAATCTGTTCTCAAAGAATTTATTTTAATATTTTTCATGTTTCTTAAGCTATCTATAACACTACTTACATAATTAGCGTGTATTGACTTCAATTCTTAATTTCCTGAAACGCTGTCAATTTAGGTGCACCCTTAAAATTGCTCACCTTACATTATCCGACGTTACACGCAGTTTTTACAATATAATTTCAATCGATGATTGTCCAAACCTTGCGTAAGGGTTGTCACAAGAAACTTTGGAAAATGATGAATGTGGGTGATAGTTTCAAAATTTTGCGAGATGTGTTATTTGTCTCTTATTTTCGGTTCGTAAATGAAAGCTCAACTCCTAGCGTAAATGTATTTAAAGTGCCTCAAGTCGATTTATTTTGAATTTTTCGTGTGGTTGATATTTAGTTCGCCTCCCAGAGAAACCAGTTTAAATTGCACTCGTTTGAAGAGATGGACTCTTCTACCTATATCCCATTTCATCATGCTCTCATCTCTCTACTCAACCCTTCTCCTTTTATGGGAGGAAAGAATATTCATCAGCTTCGCCTTCTTCCATTTTTCACCCCAATCTTATCTCCTTCTTCATAATACCTCAGCGGTGGAGGGTAATTAACTTTATTCATCAAGGCCCTAAAATGGAGGGGTCGTTGAAGGAAGAGGGATATATACTCAAGAAATGGCTGGGTAAAGCAATGAAAGTCATGACTCGGATTGATATAAAAGTGTTACTGAGGGGCCGGTCGAATAAATTGATTAGAGTGATTTCAATGGGTGTTCTTTCAAATAGTCCCGAAAATATACAGAAGTCATAAAGTCCCAAAGTATACAGAAGGAAGAGACGAGGGTACGTAGAATTCAGCGGTGTAGAGAAAAAATAAGAATATCGTTTTCTACAGATCGACTCATGGTCTATAATTTTCTCTATCGCGGCCTGTTTTTTTCTCAGCCAGTGGTCGATTGCAATTTTGTGATACTGGATTCCGATTCCCCCCTCATCCAACATACTTCTCTCTACCGTGATATTCAGCTCCCGCTTCCTACCCAGCACTAAACAGGGGATCAAGGGACTCCCAAGAAAAATTTCTGGGGAGCTGCAGAAATCTGTCGCAGAATCCCAGAAATGAGAGATTGAGGCTTACTTTTTTAGTGGCTATTGCTCGATCCTCAGAAATATATGCGCCTTCGTAGGTAACAACTTTGCTCTGATCATTAACGTTGGACAAAACGATACGTGAAACAAAAACAATTGAAAATGTTCTCTTCCATTTACATAGCTCAATAACGCAGAATTTTCAATTCCCCTCCCCTTAACGATTTAGGGTGGTATTGGGAACCTGCTCAATACTGGTTTCGTCCACTTTTTCGTCCACTATTCTCAAGAAATAACTTGTTCTTACCCTCCATCTAGAGCACTTCAAAATTCATTTTCTCCACTTCATCCTCCGTTCATCTTACGCCCTTCATCCTCTTAAATGTGCACTTCTCGAGCGCTCTGAGAATGCACTTCTTCCACAATACCAATGTTTCGGCAACGTGACGTACCAACTACGATCTATATCACATTCTTCGCCGACTGTTTTATTTACACTCATCCTTAAGTTTCGAATACCTTCTTGATCAGAGAAAGTAGAAAAATATTAAGGAATAAACAGATGAGAGAGAGATTTTAAGAGTTATTTATTTGAGTGAAATGGTAACTAATGTGTTTTATTTTTCACTATGCAGTACTCATCCTATAGCCAAATAGGTATAAATTGCCGTTAATCTGTTTCATTTTGTTGCTTTCCCTTATTATTGCTAATGGCAACCAATCAAACGAACATTTAACTACGTTCGCATTCATTTATTCCCACGAAACTCGCAAATCATTTTTTAAATCGTTAGCAATTACAGAAATAATTAAATAATTTCTGCCGTTCATATTTGGCTGTGATATGAGTTCGTTCATCATTTTTATAACATTGTCGATCGCGATAGAGTTTGAAAAATTAAGAGACCCGAATGCTTCCTTTTTTCGATATGTAGCCATTTTCTCGAGCTATTAGAGACGAAATATCCACGGCTTTAATAATTTCACTTATTAGTTAATGACGTCACTGACTCTTACCGAGAGGCCTACCACTCATCCACTGCCTCTCGGCCTTGCGCATACATCTCACGTGATTAGTTGTCATTAACACTCTAATTATCGACTCTTTCCGACAAGGATAGGGTATCTCAGGGCTACTTGACGAACCAGAAATTAAATGACGTCACTGACCCTAATACATTTTTTTCGATTCCAATTTATGAAGAAAATTTTGTTTTTTTCGTTATAATTTATCTTTCCTATCCAACTACGGAATCTGGGCGAAGTTGAAGATTTGGAAGAAACTTTTCTCTCCGTTTCCTCTCTGCTCCTGATAGTCTCGCCGGACACTGTTTGTATTGTTTATATTGCAATTACGGGTCTGAGTGAACGACCCCAATATTCATTTATTTAGATGTACTTCAGTAAAAAATACCAAAATTTTAATAAGATTTTCAATAAAATATTTTCATAATATTCCGAGATGGTAGTCACAGATTTCTAAAAAATAAATACGAAATGACAATAGTACTATAAAGAACCGAGTAAATATAATTTTTGAATGCCGATAGGGAGATTAAATTCCAGGATTCCAGGATTATATTTAAATTTATTACAGTAGCGCGTATTGCTAGGTGGGCTTTTGCTTGGTGATAAATTATAGATCACGCTGCAGTTATTTAATTGGGGATTTTTTCACGTTCAAAGAGGAAAGATGAAGAGAAATTTGACGAATAATAATGTCAAATGTAAAAATACAGACGTAAAATCGCAAATATAAGGAAGGTTAGAGAGAGAGGTGGTGATGATAGGTCGAAATCGTTGGACTATATGAGGCGCCAATTTCGCACCCCCGAGTAATTGAAAAGAAAATAAAAGCAGAGAAACATCCGGCGAAAGAAATGAGCTACTATGAAATCTCTGGAGTCGTTGGCCGTCTGGGTGCTAAGCTATCTGAAGTCCCGGAGGTAAATTAAAAATTGGGAGGAAATTGAGGAAGGGGTGGTGGCATCGGGCGTTGAAAGATTGTGGGGTTGGGCCAAGTTGAAGATTTGGAAGAAACTTTTCTCTCCGTTTCCTCTCTGCTCCTGATAGTCTCGCCGGACACTGTTTGTATTGTGCCTTTTCTCAAGCGGCCGTTGCACCTTAGAGTATCCGACGGCATTCAGAGATCACGTCCGTTTGCCAAATGGTTATCTCGCTTTCTTTTATAGCCTTCTGCTTAAAAATCTTTATAAGAATTTTAATAGATAGAATTAAAATCTGGGAAAGTAATTTCTGGGATTCGAAAGGCCTAAGTTGTAGCTACAGAAAGCAATAGTGACAGATTTCTCGCGGAAGTTGGTTTTAGAAATAAATATATTCTTGCTACCTTTGCAAGTAATTATTAATGAATCAGCTTAAAATCAGGGAGATAATTATATCCGGCAAACGTCTTCAAATTTGTGTCCAGAAGACTACTATGGCATAAAACATTCACGCTAGGCTTAGAGAAAGGCGTAAACGTCTAGTGGGAAGAATGTGGAAGTATCCCCTTGCATGGTAAACAAAGATATCGTACTGCTCACTTATTTTATTTAACAGTTCCCAACGCGTGTTTCTATTGCCTCACAATCATCATCAGGTACTCTAAATGTAAAACGCAACATGTACGCAACATACGACTTATTATATATGGCGTATTGTAATGATGGTAAGTTACAGCCAGTGTGAAGAGGATTAACTACACAAAAGTATGTACTTTGCCATTAAGAAATATTTGACTTAGCTGGGATTAGAACCGGATCTCCCGATTGCTTGGCAGGCGTGTTAGCCAGTCACACTACAAAGCCATTTTCATAGAGCGAACTTCGGGATTGGTTTTACCGAACAAAGTGTTGACGTCAGAAGATTGCCTATAGGGTATTTCAGGACTAATACCACAATGGCGGCGAATAGGGCATGAAAAATTCATGAGTCAAATGAAGCCTATCTCTCCATTAAAAGTTGACTCTAACTATTTGTAGCTTTAATGATAAAACTCTCAAAAATAGCAAGGGCGTAAAACACAGAAAACTCGGACTTATTACTTTTCTGTTTCTGTCGCCACTGCGAAGGAGATGGAAGGGATACCATGCAGGATAAAGACCTAGAGATCGAGGGGTGGAAATAATCACGGAGTCCTTTACATTGAGACTGGGATGGGGGATTGCGGGGCATGGGGAAGAATTCGGAGGTGTAAATGAGGCTACAGGGTCCCTATTGTGGGTTGCCGTTGGCTGCGCAGGAAGTAACCAGGGTTTCAGAGAGGGGGGAGCGTCCGTGGAACAATGGAAACCTCCCGCGATTTTTAGATTAGGGGATGGGGAGGGTTTTTCATTTTGGGGGTGGCGGAGGTTTGTTCGGGGGTAAGTTGGCACCTTCTTCCGCGCCCCTGGCGTCGCCTTTACCCCCCGGGGCGGAAATTAAAAATGAGCGCAGCAAGGGGACGAAATGAGGAAAAATCAGGAGTGGAAGCGACGGTGTGGTTTTTTTTTCCTTTGTTTTTCCGTTAGTTCGTTCTGGATAGGTGTCTTTTCGGATGAGTGCGGTGCATCTGTTTCGCTTTTGGTCTCCGAACCCCTCGTTATTCTCCGAGAGATTCGTGGCGAAGAATGGAAGAAAATATGAACATGAGAGCTTGCCAGTTCGCAGTTGTAATGCTTTTGTATGGTATCTTTAACACATGCTACTGAAAGTATTTATTGGACGTGATATGGGAGTAGTCTACGAGCTTATTTGCACTCCCTAAGTTGTGCTTAAAAGATCGAAGTTGGAAGTCATTCTAAACTAATGTTTTACAACTCCATCATCCAGGGGCGCAACCAGGAATTGAGGCTGGGGGGGTTTAGATGCAACTAATACCGGGGTGTGTGGGGGTATGGAATACCCACCAGGATAAGCAATGGGTGCGAGATTAATAAATTGCGGAATTTTATGATACATGGTTCATAATGGTGAGTTTTACGGCTTTCTGAGGGATAATTATAAATCCTTACACTATTTTATTAGTATTATCAATCTAATTAAGTAAAATGGATTAAACTTAAAAATTTCTCTGAGCTCTGGGGGGGGGGGGTTCATCCCCCAAAACCCCCTCCTCGCTGCGCCACTTCCATCATCGACCTATTACTTTGCCATATGTGAGTTTTCTATACAAACTTGTTGTGACTAACTACCTATGAAATCGTGTTTTAGGCGTAAAACTGATCTTTTCTTGTGTTTTTTAGAGTCAAACTCCGAAAAACCTTTGTCAGCTAAAGGTTGGACTAAAATAAAAATCAAAGAAGTAGTTGAGATTATGATAGGTTGTATCATAGAGGCTAGATTTGTTGTGCAGTCCTGCTAAAGGGTTTTATGTGTAACCTAATGAAGTGGTTGGTTTGCAGACCATCCTTGATGAATATTTTTGACATTTTTTAGCAATTTGAAAGTAAAAACTCCAAAAATGCATAATCGTTTTCATATTGTTACCTTTTAATTCGGTGCCTCAGTGATTGATGTTTAATTTAACTATTTTAGTGGAGTATTTTTCAAGAAAAAATTGCAAGGAAATCGCTAAAATTTGTGAAAAAATAGACAAACAATTTATTTTACTCTAATGTTACAAAAAAAACGTAATCCGCCTTTACGACCCCCTACTATTACTCCTGAATGAGTTTTACTGAACTAATCCAAACGTATTAACTGCAAAATGTTTTTCTATGGCCAAGGCACGAAATACAACATCAAAGTAAATGTTTGCTGTAAAAAGCAATCTTTGTAGCAAATACTTTCGGTAACAGGCTTTAACACGGTCGCAAATGCTGGAAATATCCAACTACCAGAATCCAAACACCCTACTTCTTTCCGATGGTATTAAATCGAATGTATGGCTTAGTACTATTCAAGCTTTTATCGTCCAGGATATGAGGCACAACTCTGTTTCAATTTTGAAAATTCCTATGCAGTGACCACGGTCAAAGACGCCGAAATGAGTTTACGAATTGATCCCTGCAGCTATCAAACCGATTCGGTTTTTCCACGGTGCGTTTGAGTTTCATGGACAGCACCGAGGTGAGCTGGTCGTTCGCGTTTTAGATCCCATACTTCCGCGAATGCGTAGCTTCATTACGTGCAGTTCGGAAGAATCGCTTACGTTCTGTGGCAGGATATGGGCTTCCATTGTATGCCCTCCCGATCCGTATCCCAGTTTCCAACCAATCCGGGATGAGCCCTGGATGGGGCCTTCTTCCTGCGTAAATCGATGATCGCGTATCCGCAAATCGCTGAGGCCATGAAGTCAGAGCCCGCATCTGGAGTTAGCTATGTTGCCGTGATTTTATGACTTGGGATTATGATAATGGCTCGATGCTGCTCCGGTCTGATCAGCTGAGCTCCTGAGCGCAATCCGAACGGTAAGTATCTGCGATAATACGTGCTGAGTTGTTAATATTGATGAGCAATTTCAACCCTGAGACCTAATCTTATTTTCATTCCAACTCGACGATATTTATTGATTCGTAGTCATTTGGTTTATATGGCCGCAGTGAGCTTTTTATTCTTTGGTTGAAATGAATTTTTTGAGCAACAATAACCCATATAATTAGATGGACGCGCCTTTCAAATTATGACTTGATGAAGAAGCTCAAAATATTACTTTAAGTTTTTCTGCGACTGTTCTTGCGTTATATAATTGTTTTATGGATTTTTTGAAGCTTAAGACCTTGATTTTACAGGAGCTAATTCATTTAAAGTATTTTTGCGATAGCTATAATAGTGTAATAGTTATCATAAACTATAGGTGATGCTAATTCTCGGACAAAGAAGTTTGCAGATATTTATTTTTACTATATGGCTCCCCATGGTGGGTGATTATTTATGGTATTTAATTCAAATAAGCCCTAGAAATTACCGTAAATATTTTATACATAGAATGCTTACAAATGTATTTAATGTTATTGATTATTACTACTGTTGTTGATTCCGATGACTTTTTTCTCCACATTTTTTGACAAGATGGGGAAAAATTATTTAAAAAAATTAGTATGTTAATAGTGAATAAATAAAAGTTAAGAAGTGTTTAAGTGTTAACTAATGCTCGGTGATAACAAAAATTATTAACACTAATCATTGTACCTAAATGTATACACATGCTTTGTGAATCTACAACATAAATGCACGACCCTGGATTCTATGACTAAATACAACCAGTAATCAAAGAATTAAGGATTATTATTTCTTTCCAAAAACGGGCGTTTTTCTTCAAAATCACCCGAGGTATGGTGGTAAAAATATTGCTTACCATACCATTATAGTATCAACTGAATCAATTTTTTTTCGCCCATGCGTAAATGAATTTCAAACGGACTTGAATACAATTTTCATTTGAGGCAATCCTTGCGGGGAGTGAATTAAAGCGATGCTTAATGACTATCATTCGAAATAAAAAATTTCTAGACGACCGAATGGAGACATATCCTCCTCCTCCCTGAAATTCCATTCGGATGGCGGCTGAAGATTTGAGGTCGATGAATTAATCCTCTCTCGGCGACTGCAGCGCAATGCAGATGCCCAGCCAGGTGAATCGGCACAATCTGCATATCAAAGGCACAAGGCCGCCCGCTTTGTAGTTTGGTGCGTCGGAGCGTCGGCGTGGCACTGGACGTAACGCTGACCCGCAAACCGGGTTATTCCCTCGAACAACTCAATCGGCCAATGGGCGGATGGAGTGGCGCGGTGAGGATAGCTCAGGGTTCCTCCCTCCATCCCTCTCCCTGACCCCTTGAGCAGATGCTACCCGTTCCGGAGACCGCAGAGCGGGCGCGGAGGGTCCCCCTCTCGACAGTCCGCTCCTATAGGACGATGACATAAATGGAATGGTACGTTAAGTTCTCCCAAGACAGTCGTGCTACGCGGCGGTATCCCGGGGAGGGAGTCTTAAATAAATGAAGTGTTGCGGTCATGCGGGCAGCGATAAGGGCGGGCGTGATGTTTGCTGGCGAAAATCACCACGGCTCTCGCGCGTGAAATGTTAATGAAGACGAATTGTTGAGCTATATTTTTTTACCACCCCTTTCCATAAAGTATGCGAGGTATATAAATTACGTTGAAGGAATAGATCTGGTATTCAAATGAAACAATGAGGCTAGAACAAATGAATTATGGAAATGAAGCAATAGATACGTCATTAATCATTCAAAACCTAATTTTCGATTATGATTTTCCATGTGTGAAATAAATGTCGTTACTGTTAAAAAAATATATCAATTTTTTACTTGTATATCACATTTTCTGAGTAATCTAATTTCGATCTTATTTTCCTCGGTACAACCCTGAGGTATTCGCCTCACCGCATATCATTACTGGGGTCATATTCTAAACGGTGGAGTTTCTTGTTCTTTTTATATGATTTATTTTTATTCTTCCATGCTTTGATCCATCGCAGAATATTATTTTATTTTAGATTGAGAAGAATGATATTAGTAGCTTCAATTATTAGGCTGCATAGTGCATATGAACTAAGTTATGGAACTGTATGTTTTATCTTTGATGGCAAAAATGCAAAACGCACCAAGTTTCTCATTACCAAGATTTTAGAAGTAGAAGCAGAGCAGAAAGATAGAAAGTGAACTATAAAAGCGAAATTAGATTATTTCCCGGCTGTATCAATAACGGTGGATCGATCACCTTACTGCTATTTTCCCGATGTAGAAGTAAAAGAAGGCGATTGAATATTCTATTTTGGTCAATTATTCTCTCTATGTCTCGAACTCCCAGAGACCGCGTTAACTTCAACCCAATATTAATTTTGGACTGTAGTATTTGATGATGACTGCTAATTTTCGCGTTCTCAAGTCGCTTCTGTCGTTTATCGTGTCGTCTCGTCGAACGACAGACGCGGCTGGAGAACCCGAATATTAGCAGTCATCGTGAACAACGTTTTAGTATTTGATGCTAGTGAATTTGTTGTATACTTACAAGTATGGCGTATGCGAGTGTTAATAAGAAATGTGGTTAGTTGCGCCGTTTTGGTAGTAACGATGGAATTTACAGTTCCGAAACTACCTTCATCTGCAAGATTCGACATTAAAAAAAGAATAGGTCTCCTAATTTGCCTCATATTTAGGTAAAATATGCAAGCGAAGTGCTGAATCCATCGTCAGTTTTCTATAAAAATATATTATCTCGTTCTTACTGGAACCATTAGTGAAAATTTTGTTTTCGGGCGATGAAAAATGGACTATAGTATTTCCAATTGATTACTTGATATAGTGTTTGCCACGCTCCAATCCTTTAAACACGATTTGTGCTATGAAACTTCCTCCTAGTTGCTCGCAAAGTTTCGGACAACCTTCAGCAATGAAATAGATCTTGTTTCATGCTCGGACAAAAACTCACCCTCCTTGCCCAGAAGGAGGGCGGCTTATGTGAGTGAATCTATACTTCCCCGAACAGCGCTAGCCTGTCTCATCTCCTTCCTTCCCGTGGGCCTATTGTTGAGTCCAGTTGCATTATCTGGATCGCCAGTTAACTGATATACGGCTGTCTGAACATCTAACGCTCATACACGTTTTCGAGAGCCGAGGCGATGCTATAGAAGGGTGCGGGATATTCTTTTCTTTCCGTCGGTCGGACGCGCTTTCCCTGGGGGTTGTGCATGCTTCGTTGTGTGTGGGAGAGATCTATTGCCTTCTCTCTAAGCTAGCCATCTTTTGTCCGAAATATGCTGTGGGGAAAAGCTTTCTTCGAGATCCGGAGCATGGATAATTGAATTTCGCAATTGACTGGCAAGGGAACCATTTCTGCCGATATTTTCATCGCCAACTCCATAGTACTGGCGCATATTCTGGTATGGTGTGGGGGATGGAGATATCATGAACGTGGAGAGAGCTCCAAGGAAGTATAAACAAGAGCGGATTTCGGCTTCTGCGCATGTGACACAGTTTAAAATTGAAAAATCTGTTATCACGTGATATCCCATCTCAACCCACCCTCGTTGTTTCCTTGTCAGAATTTATAGCTAATTAGATGATTCCGATGTTCGTATTGTTTGACTTGAAAAACAAGTTGATGCTTTCCTGGTAAATCATGAGGGTAAACTTTTCTCGGGATTCCCACCGGGTTTTAAACCTTGTTTCTGCAGACGTATTGAGCTCTGGGAAGGCAGTAGCCCTAAATAGCCCTGAGGATGAGCCCCGAATCGTAGCTCGAAGCGTCGGCAGAAATGGAGTTTGTAACCTGGTAAAATTCCAAGTGAAGCTTACCCACATTGTTTGACTTGCTCCGGTTAGTTTATTCACATGTCTTTGGCCAATTCAAAATATGGCTCCCAATTAATTTAAAATTCTTGAAAAAGGGAGGTTGCTGGATTTGAATTAAATTCAATGAGTACCAAATTTAATAATTTTATTCTATTCTCCTTATTAATTAATATCAACATCGGTGATTTCACTCTTGCCTCTTGTGTTTGGCTGCAGCGCGCCCATCGTTGGCTCCTCCTTTTCATTGAATATCAAGGATAGAGGACGATCAATGGGACTGAGAGTACAGAATTTCCACAGAAGTTAGCTAATCAAGGCAACAACTAGCGATCGGTACGTAGCCCTGTGAAATGATACCGAACTACTATGTTTACATCGTCTCATTACAGTTATGGTATCAATATTTGCTACACGTTATCGCTGAATAGGAAAATAAGCTTTACTTTTTATTTCCATAATATGTTTCCAGAGAATAGTTTCGATACAATGTGTCGTTCTCGATGTTCCTTAAAGGTTTCTTGATGATGAAACTTAGAAAGTACATTGGTAACTGCACATTGTGTCGAAACCATGATGAGTAAAATATGTCATAGAATACAGAGTGGCAGATGGCTTCAGGAGGAATCTATAATACTTCAGGAGGTTGTAGGAAGACAATTTTAACGATTTTGGTCGCAAATCCTTAGTTACTGAGCTATGGAAAATGCAACATTTTTTGGATGCAATTATTTGGATGCGCAATTACCATGAAAACGGTTTTCTTGGGTGTCCACCCTTTTTGACATTTTATTTAATACTCTGGATTTTAAGGGCATTAAATAATTAGAGTTGGACGAAAATATGCGATTATATTTGTCCTAATGCTTCGAGCTTGATCGATCGAGAACTTTGAGCAAGTATCAAGAATATAATTGCGCAATCTCACTCATTTTGAGATTGCTGGAGTTGCGAATTTTCAGATTGTTGCTCATCCACCTCCTAACGTATTGCAGATTCATGAAATACCCTATATAAAACACGGATTTGCTTTTCATATCCTTTCTAGTTCTGCTCTCATAACCACATCGGAAGAATTAAATTCGAAAAAGTTTTCAGCCGTTCTTCCCTCCGAGTAGCGACGGGTAGTCGATAGTTCGCTTGTCGGAGGGCTAAAATGTGGAAAGTTTAGGACCGCGTTTGCGGTCCAACGGTCAGATGATCATCCGTACTCAATTCTCACGTAGACGTGTAAGGATTGCATCTCTTAGAGACAGGCATCTCTTGTCCGACATACCCGCTGGGATAGGGCTTTCTTTGCGGTCCCGAGCGTGTATAATTGAATTGCACAAATGACTGGCGAGCGAGCCATTTTTGTGGATACTTTTCATCGCGGAGTCCTCAAAGCTAAGAAAGCTGCATAGAGGAGGCTCAATTCCATTCCATAGAAGGCTAATTTCTGTTGCCACTTCGGTCGCATTTTAATCGGTTTTCACAAATGTCCGCGGGGCGGTGATGAGTGCAATGCGATCTACATTTTTCCAATATATTTGCAGTATAATGTTTTTAATTGCGAGAAATAGCATGGAAAAGTTAGGAATTTGATAGATCAGAATCATCGTGTGTATAAATTTCGGTTAGCCGCCATAATTACACCTTATTTCCTCATGAAAATCGGATCACTTTGTCCTACAGCGATACGAGTGGCGACCTTTGTAAACCCATTTAAATTCGTGGTGTGTGGCAACACATTTAGAGGCCGACTTGAGGATCCACTCTTGTAATATTCATACTCGAAGCACTGACGGAGGATATTCCTGTATCGGCGAGGGAAATGGAGAGATAGAGGAGCAATTTATGGATTTCGGCCCGAACGCCCTTCGGCAGCCTAGAGTAGCTGACGCGCAGACGGCGGGCGGCGGCTGCTTATGCTATGTAGCCGGTCCATTCACTCAAGGCCCCATTCGATTCCATTTTCCGTATCCCCACGGCTCGGAATCGGATGGTTCGGCATGACGGGTACGTTCGAATCCCATACAAGCCCATTTGCCCTAGCAGATAGAGCCGCTTGAAGGCATGGTCATCGCATTACTGTGACTTCCAGGTCATCGATTCCTAAAGGGGTACGCTTAAGGGGGAATGTTTTTAATTCCGTTCGGCTGATTGCTTCCAAAATGTCTAAAGGAAGTAAATTTTTAATCTCTATAGTCACAGGCTCAACTTTGTGGAAGTTCATTTCAATGAATAAAAACGAACTAACTATGTATTAATTCACCAATTTATTTACGCGGTACGACTATTTTCGACGCAGCGGCGTCATCCTCAGGTACCTCGAAACTAGTCGTACCGCCTAAATAAATTGGTGGATTAATAAAAAGTTAGTTCGTTTTTATTCAAGTAAATTTTTGTTTATCGGTTGTTTTTTTTTTTTTGACGAGGCTACGTAGGATTAAGGATGGCTGGATAAAATTTGACTTAAAAAAAAGGTGGTTATAATCCTGAAAATTCCGGATTGTGGATTCATAAATTCCTCCTGGAGAGGTAATCCAGCGACTCTTTTCCTGTGGGAAGTGAGTACGTACAAATTTAATCAAAAATTGGAATCATTCATTCATTATCGGAGCGCATAAAAAGCTATCCGAAGCTATGGCCAACATCCCATTCCTTACCTAAAAAAATCATCCTTGGAGGCACAATTATCCCTTGAAGAAAAGGTTTTAAGGGACTCAGAAGACGATATAAAAATACAATATTTTATCCCCCATCTCTCTCCTATTTGAACAGTTCGCCTTAGCCGATATTTCCTATAAGCAATTTTCTCTAATTTTTCTCATTTTTATTATTATTTAAGAATCTGTTCCTCAATCTTATTATTTTGCTCGAGAATAAGTAGCAAAATAGCCTGAATGGAGTGAGTAATATCTCTAAGCATACCGTGATTAGCCACGGTGATAACTTTACGGGAGTCACCCGCAATGCACAAATTGTGCGAATAATACACAGAGAAAAAAATCATCCGCCTTAACCGGGATTCGAACCCGGATCACCCGATTTCCCTTCGATTGCTTCAGCCAGTTAAGCAATAATCCACTACCTTGTCCGGTTTTTTACACAAATATCCGCAGGAAGTAATGACGCCTCGATTTCTTAAATGGCTTAAAAGCACTAGACTAGATGTCGGGGGATTGGGGTTCGAATCTCGGTCTAGGCGAATGATTTGTTTGTGGATTAGTCACACAGAGTGACATCATTTTTGTCCACCCTTGATCAGTGCTCTTTGCCACAGTTAAATTCACGATAATACCATGCAACTATCCATATTGAATGTAAATATTCTTTCAAGCAGAACCAGCATTAATTTCGAAAGTTCAAAATATTTCCTGAATGACCTATTTTTACATTTTTTTAATATTATAAAGTATAAAGGTAACCCATTAACAAATTAAGTCAAAATTTTTGTTTAAAGTGACTATTGAGACTGGAATACTTTAATGAGTCACTAATAAATGAGGTAGGATCAAATACAAGAATATAAATTTGCAATAAGAAATATTTGTCATCTTTTTTATGTTCAAAGCAAGTGTATCTATCACCTTCTGTCATTCAAAGCTAACTGCATTGAAGGGTAATCAAGGATGCGTTATAAATTTTCATTATCAATAACTATGTCAAAATTTCTTTTTTCCTCCGCTATCAAAGCTCTATGGACAGGCAGGTAAAACCACTACCTCTTCATGCTCTGAGTGAAGTTTCCCGAATACATCTTGGCGAAATGTAAGAGGAGAAAGAAGCATGCTGGAGAAGTTTCTCTCGGATTTTACCAGATGCATTTATTGAGTTCTTTAATTGAAAAGGGGTAAGGTTCACATGGTATTTATATACCTCAGAGTGTAGCATTGAAAAATTTAATCAGCCGATAAATTTCTTCATTTACTTGGTTATTTCGTTGAGGAAGACTCTGATCATTTTAGTTTTAATGAAAGCAAAATAAGCCTATTTCTCTTAGCATATCCTAGCTAGAGGGTCAGTAAAACGTATTTCACAGAACCTTGAGTGCGGAACAAACGTGGATAATGCTTGTTAATTACACAAAGTAAACTTTCAAATCGGAGTAATCTGGACTACAGACGAATTTCTCTCGGTCTATTTATTTAGTCTTCTCTCATTTCACGCCCTACCAATCCTGATGCCATGAACTTTGTGTGCTAAACTTGATATTTTTATATTTTATTTTTTTCCCAATCGCATCAAAGGTGCTACTTAACCAACATCCGTTTACAAGTTTGATCACTCTATCAGGCAAGGAGAATTTTCTTTGCCCAGAAATGAGATAAAAATTCTGCGAGAGAAAGGGAAAGAAAAACCATTCATTCCTCTGTTCCAGTAGCCCCAACCAGTGGGTTTATCGCGTCGTTCCACGAGATCCGGAATTCGCTCGTTTTTGAAATTCCGCTTGCTTGTTTTTCATCGTTTGCGGGTTGGCCACCATTCTTGTGCTAATCGGTTTTCCTGCGGCATCGGAGGGGCTATAAAACCTTGTTTCCCCTCCCTCTTAATCGCAGTGTTTTTATTATGCGATTATTTATTTCTACCCTGTCCGGCATAAGTGACTGTGTAAGATTATGCGCATTTATGCATGAGAAGTTTTAATAAGACCGAAAATTCCTCTCAATAACGCAGGAGAAACAATTACGGAGGAAGGTATCCCGAAATGGCGGTTAAATAAGGAGATAATCATTCATGGCTCAACGACACGCGATAGGACCTTCGGTTTTAATAGTTTTCTTCGCAGCGTTTTGTTGTTCTGCATCATCGTATTTGTGGATTATTTCCTCTCCCGCGTCGAGAAATGAATATCGTAATTTAAATTTTAATGGGAAACGCAAAATTGGGGTTGGTAGTGAGTAATATTTTGGATAATAGTTTTAGTGTGATAATAATCGTCATCATTCCCTTGAGGAATGAATAAACAATGCGACGCGGTCGAGCTTGTAATGAGTGTCGCCATCATTTCAGTAGTTATCCCTGGGAACAGAATCGTACCCACGTCCAATCTAACCTCCTCGTATAATCATTGGGTTTTTTTCCTGCTCAAGCACAGATATTATTATTATTATTCAAAAAAATTAATGTGCGCTTCAGTAGATTACAACTGCGAAATTGTTCACGCAGCAATGCGTTCGTTTTTCATCGTTATCGTCATCCGCAAAATCCACAATAGCTGCTGGGTCTCCCTTCATATTGCACGCGAAAATGTATTTTACGTGTTATATTAATCTGACTGGTTTTGATTCCCGAGAAAAATGCTGATGAGGACAATCTCTCCGTGAAAAATTATTTGATAATGAATTTTGAATTAAATTCTGTTCCCCCGATGAGACTGCTCAGCTACTTTTTACTGTTGAGAGAGGGTTGACAGTTGGTGGATTTTTTTTCAGAGGAGGAAGGGTAGCTGAGGGTCTGCTTACTTAGTGAAATAAATGCGGGTGGCAAGCTTAATCCTGCCGTGACTGTGCCCAGAAAACTTACGCGAACGACTTTGTGGGGTATCTCAGGTACCCCATTTATGATTCATTAATTATATCTTTTTATAAATTTCATTCATTTCATAAAATTCATAAATTATGTATTTCGTATGTTTTTTTAGTCTTTCCTGTAATTCAACACCATAGTTCTTATTTTAATGATATAATATCTCGTTTTGTATAATTTATAAATGCATTTTTGCCTACATTTAGGTTTTTACATTGATTTTGTGCGAAATGGCAGAAATCTTTCATATTTTTCTATTGTAACTGTACATTGACTAACATGCTATGAAAAAACAAAAGTAAAAAAGCCCATCATGTGGAAAATTGGCGTTAATGAAGTTTTAATGTAACAAAATGCATTACGTTCAACTTTTACTCCTGCACTCATATAACAAACAAGTTTTTTCTTCCCGCCAACAGCTGAGCGGGGTAACACATTTACCCAACCATTAAAAATTGAAGTTTTCAAAACAATTTAAATATAAAAAAAATATTCGTCACCTAAATAACGACAAAGAAGTTGAGTTAAAATACAAAAAATATCAATGGGGCAAAATAGAAAATAATATTATACAACATCAACATAATTTGGGGCTACTGAGTTATACCGCATAATCACGGAAGGGTTAAGGCACCATCAATATCGTGATTGGTAATGAAAAATCACGGACTTAATTTTATTCGTAATAATCCACGAGTATAATAACATCACAGGATCCGTAGGTTATTTGGTAGCTTCATTGGTTGGAGTTGACTGACACGAGTTAAGAGGACTTTAGATTGATTCCAGTTCAAGATTATAGTATTTGAACCCGGGACATCCTGTGCAGAGGTGAATTGGTTTCATGTTTCCATGAACACTTCCTCCACTTCGTGACCCCCAGACATCCAATCACAGATTCGACGCTATTTTCTATGCCAATCATCACTTTCCATAGATCCCATTTCGTGAAATAGAGATGAGCTTGAATTTAGTATGCTAATTTTTACGCACACAAGCACGTTATTTTAGATGAATGCCTTTTATTTGCAAAGAGAAACAATTTTTTAACGGCGTCAATAGTTTTCATCGCCCAGTGACTTTTCTGCTTGGGAAAAACAACTCGAGGCATATTTATCCCGCCAATACAGGGCGAATACAAATTATGTCACGAAATTTTGTACCGTGGTTATACGATGCCAGTGGGAACAAAAATTACTGACGATGCACAATTTTTAAACAACAGTAACTCTGCGCAAAGCGCTCCCATTGATCACGAGTTTGTCCTGTTGCTGGGTGCTCTATACAATTCTTAACTTCGAATTCTTTGCCTGCCGGAGATCGCGACTTATCTAAAGTATACGGCAACAGAGCGAACTCGAGGGCCAATAGGAGCGTTTGGTTCAAAGTTTGCGACCTAAACATCTTTAGTAATTTTCATTTCTGATAGCATCAGTTATCCATGGTTATAATGTAGTGACAACATTTTTCTCCGCTCTGTGGAAAATATCTAAAAATCTTGGTACAGTAGATTCCGTTTCATGGGTCCACCGGTTACTTGGGGCAGCCGCTTAATTGGGGGAGATCTTGAAGAACAGAACCCAATAAAGGAATATCCCAAAGTATTCTCCGCTTAATTGGGACAGCATGCCGCTTTATTGGGTCATGAGTCGGCGACATAGACTCTATACTCGCGACGAAATTAAATTTTTTTGTTTTCAGCATACTATTTTTTTATATTTTCCTCCTTTGATTTACTCTTAATTTTCATAAATTTTCCTATTTTTGCCCTATTTTGAAAGCTCTCTTTGTTATAATATCCGCAAGAGGATAGGACTTTTCTTTAATAGGACTTAGTAAAAGATATTCATTCAGCATCGCCCGAGGCTGTGAAAAGTATTTTTAACTAAAATTTCATAATTCTTAAAAATGATAATAAAATAACTAAACTCTCTTATTTATAGGTCAAATTAATAGTTTAATAAACTTATGTTGCATTATAAACATTCTTTAGTCTTCTTTCTATCATTTTAACTTTTGTTTATGCCCATATACAGGATAGTTCGCCTATTTGGGGAAGTCGCTTAATTGGAGCAAAGTGCACAAGTCCCGATAAGTCCCAATTAACCGGAATCTAGTGTATAGCAGTGGGCACATTGTAATCCCTGATGATCGGCCAGGTGTGCTCGAGTGCATATATTTCGGTTAAGGCTGAGAGTCTTGACTTTGACCGAATACGTGGGTGTATTCTTACCTCGCTCGAGCTGTTATAACCTACTCGGTCCTGGCGTATTGTACACAATAGATCGAAGTTTGAATTTTTTCTTGCTTGACTAAGCGAAATGTCGTAACTGCATCTATTCCAATGCTTCCTGACAGTGACGTAGCCAGGGGGTGGTGCGGGAGGTCCGGACCCCCTCGCCCGCCCCCCCACCCAAAATATTAAAACAATTATTTTTCCTTTATAAAAAAGAACAAAATATTGAAAAATCATCAACTAACAAAATATTTCTTTAAAAATTAAGTTTTTTCGATTAGGAAAAGTGTTTTAAAAATTTTAAAACCGTATACTTGATAACCTGTTTTCAAAAAATTTCCCCCCCTGGTTCTGGACCCCTCCCCCCGAACGAAATTTCAGGCTACGCCATTGCTTACTGACCGATGACGGCATCATATAGAGGCATTGTTCAGATAAATCGCTAATGTTATTTGATAACATCTGGTTAACCGCAAAATATGAAATCCAGATCAAAAATAACGATAGATGTGTTTTGGGACTGAGGAGGTGAAAAGAGCAGAAGTTGCAGCGTAGGAAAACTCGCTCTGCGCGCCTTTCAACGCACTCCCTTATAAGCTTTCCTTACTGTGGAAGCTCCTAGCCCTCATTCCGGGATTAATTCCTCCCGTAAGGTGTCGGCCCCGGACAAATCTGTCCGCTCATCTCCGCGTTGTTGGCTGCTCGTGAAATTGGACTCCTTGACCTATCTTAATGCACCCACGTTCAAATCTGTCTGTCCGATGTTAAGCACCCATTACTCTCACGTCCACTTGCTCCGCATTATCTCGATTAAAACGAGGCAGATGGCAAGTGAAACTAAATGAAAATGTTTCGTTTCGACTCTAGGGGAAACGAAAATACGAGGCCAAATTTTATTTTCGTTCCCGCACGAAATTGTAATCACCAAGGAGTTTAGTTTCAACCCGAGACGAAACTTTACTCCCCGTAACGCAACTAAGTTTATGATAACTCCGCTGCTCATAGTTAAGTTTCGATCCCAGAAGTTGAGTGGAGGGGGATAAGAGGGAATAGTTTCGACCCATTAGGTTTGACATAGCTACGTAGACAGGTTGAAACATTGAGGTTAAAAACCGAATGGCCAGTTTGCGTTCACCGTTCTCCTGTTAGTCGTAAAAATATGAGTGCCCCATGCATCAAATAGCGGTAGGCCGAAACTCTACTTCATTCAACCATACTTCGTACTCGGTGTGTGGGTCGAAACTAAACTTTTCGAAGGTGAAGTGCGTAGTCCCTTTGGTGCGAAACATTATCTGCGTTTCGTTTCGTCCCAGAGTTTTAGTATAATTTCTACCCGAATTATTTTCGACTCCGATTTCTTTTCGATCTTAAGTTTAGCTCCCCGGATTTAAATCTATTTAGTTTCTTTTCTACATTTCGCTCTAAGGAACGAAACTGTTGAAATTTTACTGGTTTTGACTTTCGTTTAGTTTCGATTGCCATCACTGGTAATGACTGCCACTTTCCCTACTTTCTGCAATAATTTACTGTAACTCTTTTTCTTATGATAGGAAAGACTGCAATGCAATATCGATATCACAAAGGTTATGACGATGAATGCTCATGGCGTCCACATTGTGCTTTCCACCCCTTTCACCGTCCCTGATAGCGTACCCGGTTGGTAACCTTCTCCGCTGGTTCCATGGTTCTCTTGTGGATAGGTTTGCTAGCTTTCAACCAAGAACCAATGAGAGAATCAGTTCCCCAGTGAGAACTCTGTTTTCAACCAATATCTACTCCTGGGGGTGTCTGTTATGAAGTGATTTAAGGGCTTTTGTCTGGAGCAGTGTAAATGAAGTGCATTTTCCCGGCTCGTATTCCTAACCCTACTAACATTTAATCGGAAAACAACGTTGATTATTACAATTTTTCAATTTTCTCTAGTTACTTCGGGTGAAGCCTCTGGATACCGCAAACTAATTTACTAGAAGTATGAGACGACCGACTGACGGGAAAGAATTGGCCCTCAACCCTGAATTCGTGAAATACGTAAACATTTGTTTTTAAGTTAGAGCAGTGCTCTAGATGAGATAAAACGAATTATCAGTAACTTCCGTATGCATTTTAGGTAATCAGAAGATTTTGTACATTTTATTTTATTTAAAATAATACTGTAGGTATATACAGCGAATATGCTAATATAATGTGCACTTATAGCAATAAAATGGAAAAAAGAAGCTAACTACAATTACCAAACAAACAGTAAAAAAGTTATTAAAAAACCAATTACAGTGGCCACAACCAGCAAGCAAGTTATTTAGCAAGTTTTATAACCATTTTGAATTGAAGGAGATGATGCTAGGTTAGTTACAGTTTTAAATGATAGCGGAAAGGGATCAAAGTCAGTCGGGAGAGAATTCCTTAGGATAGAATGCCGGTAGAGTCAAATTAATAAATTATATTGAAGCAGTAGGAGTTAAAATCCTGCTATGCATTTTTCATCGCTTTCGTTCTCTCTCTTCCCTGACCCTTTGCAAATAAAAAATTCTCCAAAGCAACTATCATTTTCGATGAGAAAGTAAAAGAAAGGTGCCATCTCGCACACGTCCGACCACACTTACAAGAGTATGAACAGAGAATATGGGATCCAGTGCAGAAAGACCTGAACTGATTAAAATACAAACAAAAGGTGCACAATTCGCCAAAAATTGCTAAGGGCGTACACAACACATAGCATTATCCAGATGTTAAGCGAATTAGGCTGGGATCCTCTAGAGACTCGGAGGCTGCGCGGTTGGTAAGATAAGATAAGATAAAATAAGCTTTATTTATATAAATTATGTTGTACAAAGTTAATAAAGTTTTTTCAAACAATGTAGTTGTAGGAATAGGCTTAGATTGCTTGAAAAATTGAGAATGGATATCTTAAAGAGCAATAAGGAGAAAATCAGATTAGAGCCGCACTATATTTCCAGGTCCGAGAGAAATGATTTAGTAAGAGAGAAAGAGCCTATCGGATTGATATAGCAATTCGTTTTTCCCCTGAACCATAAAATATTTTAATGAATAATAGTCGTAATTTTGTTTGAGCAAAAGTTTGAGTTTGCCGTAGTTTTGTTTGTAATTTGCTTTTTATATGTAGACGGCTGGTGTCCTAACATCGCCTGTTACACGCCTATTTAGTCGGCTAGCGGGTTAGTACAATGTTAGAGGAATAATTATACCCCTTTCTCGTTATATATCAAATGCATTGATGACATGAAAGCGTGGCTTTGCTTGGGTTGAGTTCTACTCTCGCCTATCCTTCGGGCTAAAGCAGTAAGCGAGTATTTTCGAAGTGTCTCCCCCTTCCCAATATTAAATATTCCCCACCCTACTTCACTCTGTCGATGTTTCCCTGGAGCTCGTTCGTCTTTCCTCGGCCATTTCACCTCTTAGAGGCAACGCCCTTCCAGCCCGCGTGATACCGCGTCATCCTTTTCCCGCATCTCTTAGGCACGACTCACTCTTCTCACTGTTCCTCACGCCTCACGTGCCTCAAAACCTCCCACAGGGCTCTCAATCTTAGCCATGCGTGCCCGTAACTCCTCATAGTAGCTGCCTCATGGTAGAGCGGCTGGTAGTGCTTTTTACGATTTATTAAAATCATCATTGAAAGTTATATTTTTTTCTGTATGATAAGCAAGACAAAATAGATACCGTATGTGGTTGTGGCGGTTTACTCTCAGAATTGAAGTACGTTGACAGCAAACGGCAAGCTTGAGAAAACTATCGATGCAGATATTGAAGTTTTTTTGTTCCATGTCTAACTTTTCTTCCTCAATGTCATTGTCGAGCTACAATATGTTATATGGCATTTGAATTTTACATATGCCATGTTGCGATTATTTGAATCTATTCTTGGGCCCCGTCAATGGCTAGTTTTGTCTCGACAGCACCGTTAATTGATGTCACTCATTGTTATCGAAATCACTATAGATATTTCACTTCTACTTCCACTGAACTGAGCGCAATAAAATGATAGCACAGGAACATCTGAAATGAGGCAAGGTCTCCCCATCAGTATTTTAAATGAGTAAATACGCTAAATTGAAATTTTTTAATAGATTACCACAGAGCTTTTTATCTTTGGAAAAGGAACCCAGTAATCGGCCATCCAAATTGCATTCTAATCAGAATTATCTAATCAGTATACGTGAAAATGGGTAACGAGTCGGTACCCGAAACGTCGGCGCTCTTACAAAATCTTACCCGCGCGGAATCCCGGGAAAAGTTTATGTATTCTGTTCGCCGGGAAAGTGCTAAATCTTACATACCCTAAAGGCATTTAGATATAGAGGTATTTCCCGGTATCAGGTATGGTGCAGCAGCATTTCAGCAATGATAATGAATACGGATGAGACGATAATAATTGCCTTTTAGCTCTGCTCACCTTACAATACAGCTAATGCAATGAGCAAAGTCAGAGCATGTGTTGCATTTCGTAAAAAAGAGGAGATAGCATTGTCATTGACTAGCAAGCCACCCAGCGTTTCTCGGGAAGTATAGTACACAGAGAAGTGGGAAACTTGGAATTCAAGGCCGCATAGCAGGATTTTTATATTCTCTCTATGATCGTTTCAATAGGTGCGCCTACCTGGCAGTATGCTCAACTGCAGAATTTGTATAACGTGACGTAACAAGTTGTGTTGAGAAAACGACGCAAAAAACGCGTTGGATGCAATCAAAAGTAGCACTACGGATTTTGAGAGCCTAAGATGCACCTACTTAATAACTTTTGTCGAAATCCGTTAAGCTGTATTGCAACGCATAGCGGACAGACAAACCGGTATCCAATTCTATTTATATAGATAAAACTTGGTTTTCCTATAGATTCTGTCATGGCATCCATCGGCCGTCTCTGTCGAATGCATACTGAATCTCCTTCATTCCTTCCCCTCCTCCCCAACCTAAGAACTCTCTTCATTTACTTCCGGTGCGACCTTGCAGCCACCCTTCTGCGTGTCTGACACACCTCTGCGCCTCCCCTCTTGTTTGCCCAACTTTTTGCGTGCTGATGGGGCGAGAGGTTTGGGATTTGGAAGGCGACAGTGTTAGCTCTCCACTCAAGGCGGTCCATTTCTTTTTTGTTCGAGGAGGTTTGCTGAAGGGGAAGGTGTTTAAAATTAAGGAGGCGCGTTCCTCTTTTCCTCAGGTGTGCAAACAGAAAACCAAATTGAAGGAGAGGGAAAAGAGTAGTCAGACGTGCATAAAAAATTGGCTCAAATGCTTGGGTTCCAAGGTAGTCTTTTCGTCGCATGCATCATCGGTTAAATATAGTTTCAATATAAATTACTAAATATAAAGTAATCCATTGGGCATCCGCAAGATGTGATGAAATATGTTGAAGTTGTTTCGGGTTTCCCACCGGATGAGGTCCTCCATCTCTGCCGACGTTTCGATGGCCGTGTCGTCCATTGTCATCAGGGCTTGTCTACGAATTGAGTGATCCGACTTATATAGTTCTCAACTCATAGTCAAGCCCTGATGACGATGGACGACATGGCCATCGAAACGTCGGCAGAGATGGAGAACCTCATCCGGTGGGGAACCCGAAGCAACTTCAACATCATCATACGCCGGGAAAACCTAATATCTTTGAAATGAAAAATCATTATTATGCCCTTTCACCTCGATCAGATATTTAGATAACAGGAACTATTTTTTTGGAAACGTGTCCCTAGAATTATAACCTTTGATCAACTTCACGGAAACTTTTGTGGGCCTAACCATATTTCAGAAACAAAATAGCTAATTATTGAATGTTTTTCTAAGTTAAAAGCCACCCGCATTCTCCTTTTTGCTCATTACCTTTTTGTATGACCACAGCTCAAATCCTATCCTTCCTCTTATTCATCTCTCTGCCTCAATACATCGTACCCTCAGTCACTTCAACTCCAATCTCTACTCAATCACATACTTGTAGTATTTCTCTTTTAATTTTTTTTAACTGAGGAAATGGTAGTAATTTGCTGAAATTTTAGAAATACATTTTTGTGGAAATTTACAAATTTTTATCTGTACGCAATGCTAATTCTTCTCATTTATGGAATTGACAAATTGCCTATTGCATTAGCTTTAAAAAAAGGTGAGCATCTAAAAGCCATTTATTATTGTTTCATCCGAATTCATTATCATTGCTTAATCGCTGCTGCACCATACCTGATACCAAATATACTTCTACATCTGTATCCCATTAGGGTGTTAGACCAGGTCATTCTTACATAATGAGCGATACGCCCTTTTTAAACAGCTTTTAGAGTTTTAGCGTGTAGATGCATAACTGATGTAAACTCTAAACAAGCATCCGTTATTCATTATGTCAGAAATGTAATTTAGCCACTCACGTCAAATGCCTCCCAACCGCAGAAACTCACTTAGTACGTATCGTCATGTTGGTTTCCCCGATTAAACATATTAATGGGTTGACAATGGATGATAAATAACCTTAATTGCGCCACTACCTGACGAAAAGATTAGTTTTTTCGATACAATTAGTTATCTTATGGTCTAATACCATTCGCGGAAAAAGGTGTACACAAACTTTCAGTTCTTCAGTTTATTTTTTACTTGTTTTCCTGTGTAATTAAGTTTTGTTAACTTTCGGAAGCAATAAAATTTAAAGACTTATTTTATATTTAGCAATTGATGAAGAATGGTATGAGAAAGAAAGGAATGACAGGCGAGCATAGAAAATATTCACCATTATTCAACTTTTGCCAAGAGGCTATTAGAACGGAATTTTTCTTATGGAACAGTAGGATAACTTAAACTGATGGCATCATGAAAGCACCAGATGGCATCCCTGGAGGCACTTGTACAATTATTACTGCCCTAAAGCCGAGGTCAGAGCTTTTATCTTTATTATCATTGTCAAGAGGTTATTGACTTATATTATGTGATTCGCATCGAAAGACATGGCTATTTCTACCCTTGATCACTTCGCATGTAATTCAACCGGAAAAAAGCGCCTCAATTACAATTTAAAATACATGGTACTAAATTTCGATGGTATCAATTAGGAATTTAATTTATCCCTGCATCTGATAATTTTTGTTTCTTTCATCATTTTTCAAATTATCATTCCATTTCTTTTGCAAACATTGATAAAATTTGATAACAATTCTTAAATAACTTATTTATATATGTATTGATATAAAAGTTTTCTTTTTAAATATCTGGAGCTGATTTTAATTCACCTGTTTATATTTTCAGGTTTAAACCCGCGACAGACCGATATATGCGGTTTTGAATGCAAAATAGACGGATTTTTCAAGCTTAACCTTTCCAAGTGAGTATTTTATTTTAGATAAATTAATTGCCGGCTGCTAGAGGTTATGCCTTAAAAAAAACATGAATTGGTCTCTCCAAAAAAGGTTCCCCAAAAATTGTATTTTGCCTGAATTTTTCTCATACCTTCCAATGAATGCATTTGCTCGTGGTTCAATTTGGAAGTTCATTATGAACATAAGTTTCGTCTTTAGAACTAATATTTTCTGTATGAATTGATGATACAAGTTTTAGGAGATATGTTTATGTTGAATATAAAGTGGATACTCGCTTGCTGTTTTATTTGATGCGTAATTTCCCTCGATACTTCCACTTCCGAGCAACCTTACTTAACATTAAGCCAATTCCACAGCTCTTATTTGTCATCAAACGGCTTTTGTAATCAATCATCGACTTGGTGTTCGATGTCGATTCCATGAGTCGCCATCTTTACCTGCAAAGGTGTATAGTGCAAGGACGAGGCTGCCGACATCTGAGTATATTTGCATCTCTGAGGGAAGTAAAATAACTCTTGGATTGATGTAACCTTCCCCAAGGGTAGCTTGTTCAAAGTATTGCGGCTTACCCTCTCATCTGATCAAAAATAAATTGACGTTGAAGAAAAGATTACCGACCATTATGCCCAGTCGAACCAGTGGATCGATAAGTACGACGTTTTTGTGTGTCTGTAGTTATGACATTTCTTTAGCACCGAGGTCTATCTATTTCGTATCAAAAATAATGTTGCCTACTTTGCGTGAATTATTATTGCAGTTGCGATACACTACGTTTTGTAATATCTTAAAAATTTTGAGTTCTTGCCCCGGATATGGGTAACTTCCTCTCCCAATTCGCGCTTCTGCTCGCATAAATCCAGAGTGCCCTTCAATTCCCAAAATTGTTTACAATCGTGGAAAAGCATTGAGCTTTGTCCATGTTTGGTAAAATTAACTCATCGCATGCCAAAAAACCTATTTATTGGTGGCGGCTGGTGGTGCACCATGAAAATTTAACAAGCCTACGTTCTGCAAATTTTATCTCCGTTTTGAGCAATTATCCCTCTTCCCTCTCACCTCTGACCGTCTCAGGCAACCCTCTCTCCTCATTCCACGTCATATTAGATGGTTCAGCGGCCCCTCGCCCCGTTCATTTCGCGTCCAACCCAATTATTACTAATGCCTTGGCACCCCCTGCCAACCTCCCACTTCCTACTCTCGTCACAACCACCCTGCCCTCTACCATGGTCCTTCCCCTTTCCTGTCGTTTATTTTTATTTCCACCGTTACCCCTCTCTGCTCCCTGAGATCCCTTACACGCACAGGGCCCTTCAGAGTCTACTTCTCCTTATCGTCATAACCCTTCAATTATTTCCACCCTTTGCCACTCCCTTCAGACCCCTTCCAGTGCGCCAAACCCTTCTTCCATTCCTGCCTCCACTCTTCCGGGAGCTTCACCCGCGCCTAACGTATACATCTCTTTTCATCACCCTCTAACTATGGTTCCCCCCCTTCTTTCACCCCGTCTCTCGCGGGTTGTGGCGTCTACCACCTTCGGCGTCACGTCTCTGTGTCTTCGTCGTCTCTTTTAGGACGACTTTTCAGTGGTCACACTGGTTGACACTCTACTCGTTTATCTGGGTGGCCAAACAGAAAAATTCAGGAGCAACCCCTGGAATTCAATTGAATTGCCGAAAAGTAGGTTTTGAACGTTTTTAATGAATAAATTAATTTTTTGTCTACAGAATGTTTCATTAAACTATGATTGGGTCGTGATAATAAAAAATTCTGCGGACATACAAAGTTTAAGCTATTCCTACAAATTTTTCAGTAAATTCCACAAAGTATGGTGGGAAACCACCAGCGTTGATAGAGTACTGCATTTGTTAAATACATGATAGAAAGCTGTGCGTACTGCTGGTTATTCTAGAATTGTTTCCACAATATTTGACTGTCCGTCTCTGCATAATCATCAAACTTTCGTTCTAGTGAATACTTTTACCAATTTATTCCAGTCAATTTTTAGGTTAACTGAGATTAATATTAAACCAATTTATTCATGTATTATTGTTATACGTATTTCATGGTTTTACTTTTCATGCTATATCTTCTCGATATATATAATTCCAATGTCATATCTTCACGTTATATTTACTTCTCATGTTATACATCCATGGATATTTTCTGACCCCATCCTGGAAATTGGATTGATCCCCGTTTTGGCAGCCGCTTGCTTCACGCAGATTCCCTTCGGCGTTGGAAATGCCACTTACACTATCAGCATTCGCCAGTCCACTACTAGCGCGGGCTCTTGAGTGCCGAGCTTTGTGGCTCGTGTGTTTGCGAAAGAGCGTATGGCATACCTGCACCTTGATGCTTCTGATCCGTCACCTGTCAGACTTGATCACGATTGGCAATTGGCGATGAGTTGCACTTGCCGTGTTTGGAAGCGGTTCCTGGCCGATGGTCACGATTTGCTGAATTGCTCGCGCCTCACCTCTCGGTCATCTCTGCCAATCCCGCGAAACCTTGCTCTCAAAATGGAATTATTTCATCCACTAATCGGCGAACTGATAACCTCCATTTTTCGCATAAAATTTCATTACTGACCAATTTGGTCTCTCATTCAAGTACAATTGCATCTGTTTGCTCCATGCTTAGAGAGCTTCACCTATCATTTTTCCTTTTTTTGCAATTCTTCACTTTCTCCATGTTTTATTAGTCCACTTTTTATTCAATCCTTCATATCACCGAAAGCAATTTCTTTCAACATTCGTAGCTTCCTTTCCTTCAGAAATGAATGGGTATTTAATCATACCTCGTTTCAGTACCTATTTCCATGCTCTGGTGCTACTAATGCACTTATCTTATTGTTTCCACAATTCGCGGATATGCAAGACAAACCTTTTTTCTATTTACTATGGATATTGCATTAACGTTGGATGGAATTATATCCTCATTTGGCAGATGACACTGGTAAAATGTCTACAAAATTGTAAGGAATGCCGCACCATATTTTACCAAAACACTGTCGATACTCATGTAAACAAATATTTCATATTATTCTTGAGACTAAGTCCGCGTAACTACGGTACTTGTTCCTAACTTGAATTTAAAAACACCCGCTTGCAAGACAGTTGGATACGCGGAATTAATTTAAAGCACAGCTAGCATGAGTACCATATTTATTTTACTACCGATTGAATTCCCAAGTGATTTACGAAGAAACCTCTGAGAAATGTCCTCATAGGGAAGTTACATCGGCGATTAGTCCGCGGTTTTATGAATAAAATTTACTTGTCACTGATAACTGTCCCTGTTCACAGGTTTATTTGTCAAACCATTTCGGCTATCGTTTCCAAAGTATTCCGCTTTCCATTCTGAATTCAAAGTACTCCAAACCTTTTCTAAGTGCCCAAAACTTATCATGTGTGGGTGAGTGAGAAGTGGATTTTTCCGCGGCGTCTGAGCCGCACGCAAGGCGCCTTCTCATGTGGCGGAACCGCTTTTCCATTTCCCTCCGACCATTTGAAAGTGAGAGGACGCATTCCCGTCGTCTCATTTCAGTCTGTTGCGCTGCAGTCTTCATTTTTTTTCGCCCTTGACGTCACTTTCCCGACGGCGCACTCGGCATGCATTCCTATTTCCCCCTCCCCTCCCTCCCTCCCTCTCTATGAGTCCCCCTCCCACCCGAAACCCTTTAACCTAACACATCACCCGGCACGCTTCAATCATTCTGATCTCGTCTGCGAGCTCCGAAAAAGAATTCTCCCCTTCCCCTACTCGACGCGTTCGTCGAAAATCATACCTGGAAACACATTCCCTCCATCTCCCCCCCCCTTGCGTTACGCACAACTGCGTGCCTGCCGAATCGGGTCTATTGTTGATCGAAACGAAATTTCCAACGCCATTTTTTTCTCGATAAATTCCATTTTCCGCGGGTCATTCTGTGATATTCGTTTGAGCTCTAGGAGAGATGGGGGAGTTTGTCTTTTAGTTATATTAAATCAATGGCTATAATCAAGAGCCGCATGGTCTAGTGGGCGGGAATCTCTACCGTGGCTCCCACCCCTGCGAAGGCCCAAGGATTTGTATAATTTACTTGTGCTATCCGCCCAGTGCACTCTAGTATCAAGTTCGATCAATTCAAAATACTTACCTTCTGGTTGAATAGATAGGTCTTGAACTCATAAATAGGCATATTTGCTCAGACCTGAGAAGAAAGTGACGTGACGGACCTTTAGGTTTAAACTGAAGTCATTCGTTGGAAACACAAAAAATGCTCCAACAAACGAGTTGTCACGCTCTTATGCTGGGATTATCATATTAGGGTGCTTGATTGTGCTTGCGTTGATGCATGGTGGCGCACTTACGAAAATACAATGATTTAGAACTCTTAGCTTTTAAATAAGAATCGTTCCATATATATTTCTTTATTGGTTAACTACGAAAAAGTTAATTTTTTCTGTCTTTTATACCCGAATTATGTTGTTTCAGAGGCCATTACTTCGATGCAATGGTATTTTTTAAATTAAATACGTCACGGCATCCCGACGCACAGTGGGCTAGAATCGAAAAAAGCTGGGCATAGCCTCAAAAACGATTTTTTTAGCAAGGAAGTTGAAACTTCGCGTACATATTCTGAAATAAATTTTGCATGACTTTCCAAATTATATCTTCTCTGTACTTTCACGTTAAAAATATGTTTGAGGCCAAAGTTGAACAAAAATAGCGAAAAACGACCACCCTGGATTTTTTCTGAAATTATCGTCTTGCAGTGGTTTCATGAATAGTATTACTGACAAAACTGTTCCGCAATCTTAATTAAAACTTCTTTTTCTTTCGTTTGTAGATTGGAAAGATTTTGATTCATCATTTACCATAGATAAATAACAAAATGGCGGAGCCTGTTTTAGCCAATTTTTTCCATATACGTGGAGAAAAAGTAGATACTTCCGCCGACGTCCGCGACCGTCGCGACGGTTGGTTTGGATATCTTATAGTAGGCCTCACCCAAGACTGTAGTCTATTCACTTTATGTCTGCCGGTGAGCTTTCGTGAGAGTCCGGACACTCCCGGATGATTTCGCTGATAGGGGAGGGGTGGTACCGAGAGAGAAAGGAGGAGCGAACATAACGTTGCCAAATGTACATAGCCGCCCTACTTTGTCACTGAAACCGTGTGAGTCATAGGTGGCCACAGGTATTTTGGCCCCGGCGCCGAGACAATATACCTACTCCCTACTCATTTGGAAGGCATTGAGGATAATCCTTTCACAGAAGCCCATGACATTGTCAGCTACCGCGCTGAATGAGGCGCTGTTGGTGGAAGGCATACTTGTCAGATACAAGGAGAACGCGTGAGGTTTGGCAACACTGCTCCATGAGCAGATTCACGATGTTCACTCGGCGGAGGTCTGAGAGCGACTCACTGAGGCCACTCCTACTGTTTGCTGATTGGCAAAGGCAAAGTCACATGTCTATAAACTTTCCCTCCCCTCATCTCCACTTACTTTGGCCACACCAGCTCACCCACAGAGATAAAATGAACAGAGTATAAGACATAGACTTGCAAAATTCACACGTTCAGGGGGGAGTTCATTTCCCTGGGCCACTTCGCCCTTCGAGGATGTTTGTTTTGGGGTGTACGAAGTCATCAACCGGGACTATATTATATAATTTCATAATATTTCATGATAAAGTGTTTTGAAAAAGGTAGTTAACTAGGTAACTGACATATCACATTATTCCCTTGTAGTATCCATTCATAAATTCTTTTGCATTTAATTTTCCTTTCTTTATTTTGTGCGCCACGAAGGGAGAAAATCTACGATTAGACACCATGGAGTGCAACGGTAGCTAATTTTAAATTAAAATGCGTCATATTAAGAGTTCTAATTATTACGCACGATGTACGATATTAAGTGGGGGTATGGCGTACGCAATAGCGTGTTTAATTTCCACCAAATATTTTTAATACCTTTGGTATTCACGAAAGAGAGAATATTATTGCGCCAAACTGCCGAGCCAAAAACCCATTTTGCTTAATAAAATGGATTTATTTTCCTCGAGCACCACTTTCCTCGCCAATTAAGTGGTAAAATTAGGGAGGAGGTCGTCGTGGTGAATACAATTTTTTTTTCTCTTTCGTGACTGGGAGCTTTTTACGTACCTTCATTAGTTAGCGGTCGCATTCGCGGTCTACCTCCCACGACTCTTGTGCAAACGTTGGCTTCACGGCGGGACCCACCGTCTCCTTTCTCCGGACGCATGCGGGGACAAAAAGGTTCGCGTACGAACTCCCGAGGTCTTGTCTGATGAAAAATGTGGAAAACTCCGGGTGACCCCAAGCGCCCGATGCTCCCTATTAATAGCAGGCTGTCCGAGTTCGTTTGTCCGAGCCAATTACCTCTTCTTCCCTTTCGACCATCTTCGGCTCCTTCACTCTTTTTCCCTCCTCCCTCTTTTCCTTGTTCACTAGCCTTACGAAGCTTCCCTCCTGATCATGAGGCGTTATTTACAAGACCGAACGCCATGTATTATTATTTTATTTTATAATATTTGTATTATTATTGTTGTTATTATTTTTATGCATCATAATGTTATTATAATTATTTTTTAATATGTATATTTTCACAGCATTTTTGCTGGTTTTAGGTGAGGTACGGGTATCACCAAGTACTCTCGTCTTTTTACTCTGTGTTGAAAAATTTTCTGACAATCCGGCAAATATTTAAAATTGCTGCTTTTTGTATTTTTTGTATTTGCTGTATGTAACGAGTTTTTCGGCAGTCCAATAGTTTGAAGACTTTGATGGATTGAATGACGCACTACTCCTGTGGCAGAGATAATCATTGGTATTATGTCTACTTTATCTGTTATTATTTTTATTATATTCCGACAAATTATCTTCAATTTTCGATGAGTTTTTTATGTAAAGAGTAAGGGTTATCACCAAGGTAACTATATAATATTCTATTGGGTTGAGAAATTTTCTCGTGCAATGGCATGTTTAACTTATTACGGCCATTTGCAATTTGATGACCGTTTTGGGATGAGGGTTGAATAGTTTAAAATTATTTTGTAAATGTTTTGGGACGATAACGGTATCAGAGATG
This sequence comes from Ischnura elegans, assembly GCF_921293095.1. Lineage (NCBI taxonomy): Eukaryota > Metazoa > Arthropoda > Insecta > Odonata > Coenagrionidae > Ischnura > Ischnura elegans. Next base: position 70,186,054 of record NC_060249.1, on the reverse strand, counting down.
ACAATTGGTGCTATGAAAACCTGTTCAATATTCCATAATCTTTTTATTTCGGTTGACAATTCTTGGTACTTATTTATTTTCCGGCTACTGTCATTTCCATGTTATGCGAACGTGGTACAGCAATATTAGCTATTATGTAACAAGTTCTATTTTTCTTGTCAATCAACATTATATCCAGCCTATCATTGACAATGGTTTTATCTATTTGGATCGAAATATAGTAGTAAAGTTTAAATGAAAATTTTCAAGTAGTTTCGATGTGGTTTTATCATTATTACTATCACCATTATTATTAGACTTTTGGCCGTTGGATTACTGGTTAACAAATTTTCACCCTTTAATTGGTGCCCTTTATTCTTACTTCCAGCAGAGAGTCACGCGGATTCACGCGTCACACACCATGAGTGCGTGTCTATTGATGTATAATTTTATGTTTATTTGTTCCATTTATTGTGCGCATTAAATGTGATGTTTCGACTCCTGGGTTGGATGAACCCAATATACTTATTAGAATGGATTTAATAAATACAAGAGGGCCAATTAAAAATCTATTGGAATCCAAGGTACTTATTCTTAATAGCATATCTGTTACACCACAATTGGCGTGAAGATTTTTCAGAGAGTTCTTCTATCACGAGAATTACACAGGAGAGAAAGAATATTATTGAAGACTTCGGCATAATATTAACTATTAGACCGGCATACTTTTAGGATTGTATTGTATTTTAATCGTATGTCGTGATAACCTCTGTTTTTCTCTGTACGTATCTGAATGTCATTAAACACATTTTCATTTGGGGAAGAAGGGATGTTAACTTTCACAAAATTCACCTGACTTTGCGTCCGGTATTAGACACATTCATTTTAGGGCAGAGGTCAATTGGTGCAATCCCAATAAGCGTTATTTACAATAGATTATTTCTCATGGCATTGAAAATGGTGGTGGCAGCCAAGTTATCCCTTGGTTATAGTGGTAGATAATCTTACGATTAAAGTAGTTAACATAGAAGATTGCACTTCTGTCAACAATTATCCTCTCAAACGGAGGATTTCAAGTCTATAAAATTTAATTTCCTAAAGAAACATGCTTGTGTAAATAATATGGATCAACAATGTTTCATCATTGAATCAGATCAACTCCCACAAAGTTTATGCATCGATCTCCAACCCTATCTGATGGTAGATACTGTAAAGAGACTGGTATAGCCAGGGAGGGTAGGTGTAACAGCTGAAACCCCATCACGTAGTCGATCGAGGCTTCACTATGGTAAGAGCCAGTCTAAGAATTTCGGTGTTCCAATTAACGGTCATTACCACTAATTGTGCTGCTACTTATGAATTTTACTTTGGTTTTACTTATAGTCATCATCATGATTAGCATCATTAATCAACGATCCTAGGATTAGTTAGATCTGGTCTAACGCAGCTCTTATCTCAAATATCCTATCAGTTATATTTCTTTCATGCTATCGTATTTAGATCCTTGTGTATCCTCAGTTATTTCTTCTTCACATAAATTTGGCACGAAGACTTTTCTTTGTTTACGCTCCATATTATATATTTTCAAAGAATAAATGTCCTTGAAATTCGGTGATTAGAAGGGCCCGGAAAAAAACCTCACCCATAGTCGTTTCTGGCCACGCCACTGAAACAAGTATACATTTTTCTCTATTATTTGCACATCTATTTATCTCCCCAAAGCATGTGTGGAGTGGATCTATGATACATCGGGAGGGGTTTTGTAGGGTACGAAATACGGGAGAAACCTCGGGGGAGGTCGTTTGGGTAAAGGCTCGGGGGAGAGACTTTGGAGAGCAGTTTGAAGAGGGTTTTCGGGACGAGACAACGGGTAGCGTTAGATGGATGGGGTGACGAAGGGAACGGGTTGGTAAAGGGATGATGGGTTGGGAATGAACCGATGGAAGCGAGATGGGGGGAGTGAACAAGGGTGTCGCGAGGGTGACTGGCTTTTGGGTTTGCTCTGCTCCTCCACCCCCGTTAACTGTTCGGAGGGGACGAGTTGGAAGATGTCTGCACGGGATGGGTATTGCGGGGTAGGAGAGTCTGTATGTAGCAAGCGGGGAAGAGTTGTGGGTTGGGTTGAAAGGGGTTCGGAGTTCCCCAGCCGCTTCCCTCCCCTTCTCCATGGCTCCGTAGTCGCCAAGCGAGGGTTACGTTTCAGAATGTTGAGGGAAGAGGTATGGATACAATGCAATAAAATCCGCTTTAAGTCCTTTGGCTTTCGCATAGTCATGCTGGCATGGCAATAGATAATGAGGCAACTTTTCCGCATTCTAACCTTGAAATTTTTTACTAAGACGAAATCGCTTCACAAGCTCTGATCGGTGTCAACTTGTGAAAAAGTTAACCGAAAACAGAGCCGATAATCGTATATTTTTTCCGGAGTAATACTCGGATTTCTGTTTTGAGCTTGAAGAATGAAACTACAATTCATTCGGCCCATATTTGTGAAGGATTATCTTTTTAATTTTAAAACACCTCATCTTATTTACCACACTGGTACTTCGTTTTCTTCATTAGACGCTTGAAGGTTGAAAGGGGGACTAAGTAGCTTTCTCTTTGCTTATTGGTTGTAAATTTTGAGGAAGTATCACAATAACTATTATTTTACCGGTATTGTCACGGTAATATGTCTCTTTGAGCATCAGGCTTCTCTTTTTATGAGTTGATTACTTTCATTTTTAATATACTAGTAGTTTATAGTTTAATCTTCAAAGATGTGATACCCTCATGATATCTGAAATAAGCGGAACGCATCGAAAATGAATCAACTAAAAATCATACCGAATCAACTAATGATTTATTTGCAGAAAATTACTGTTACTCAAAAACAGATTACTACAAGCGTAGTTAAAAACTTGCAAACCTAGTTACAAGAATAACCTGATGAACAAGATGGAAATTCTGGTCATCGTTCGGAAATTTCTCTATTTATTTTGCTCTCACTTCACTGTATCCTTCCGAATGCATGTTAAGTTATTTACATGTTTGCATTTTGAGAAGAGCCAGGTCAAAAAAATTGTCAACTCTGCCTAGGTGGAAAGGATATGTATTGCTTCCAACACACTTAAAATTGAGGTTGGTGTAGCCAAACATTAGTAAGAGGTGAAAAGGGTGGTTGGTGGTGGCGTTCTTCATGGAAGGGGCTGTGTTAGTTATGCCCGTGGAAGCAGTGGGGAGGGAACGTTGCGAGGAGACAAGAGGTGGTTCAAAAGCAGAGCGATAGATAATGAAGGGAAAAATAGCTTTTCTCCCTACTCCCCCTACATGTCATTTTTCTTCTGATATTCACTGGTGTTGCATTAGGAAAGATCAAACGAATGTCTTTTTTGAAAGCGCATAACCTTCTTAAGCGGTAGTCGATTTTTTCCCTTGTTATTTAATTATTTAGTGTAAACCTTGGAGATCAGGAATTTGCAAAATCTTATGTGTTTTGAAATTATGCCTACGAGATGACCTGTTTGGATGATTTAATTTTCTTTATTTTCAAATATGACCCATAATTGTTGTGTAATACTTTATGGTTGAAAGACGGTTTCCTGGCCTATTAAATGCTAATAGGTTTGAATGTGTGGAAATACTTTATATCGATTAACTTACCATGAAAGTATATTATTTCAAACTGATAATTCACAGACCATGGTTTCGGCACCTAGTGCCATTATAAAAGTCAGTCGTGGAAATTAAAATGTTTTGAAAAATATTTTGACATTGTAAGCAACTGTAGCTTAGTTTGTAGTTATGTATTGATTTCCAGTTATAAACTTCACTCTTAGTATACAGTTTATGGAATTTTTCCAGCGCTCCTAGCTGCCTTCCCCTTTCTATTAAATCTTTCGACATCTTGGAAATGATTTTCTTTTTTTTAGAATCTTTAGCAGGATCAAGAGATGAGAATTTGAAAAAAAATCTGCGTTTAACGTGGAAAAATTCCATACCGGTGACGTCTCGTATTCTTCCTCTTACGATGGCCGACTTTTTACTCGTCCTAACACCGTACCACCCCTTCCGTGTACTTTTTATTCTTTTGATTTCAATCCACACCCCATGCCATGCACCACCATTTATTCATGCATCCCTACTTCCCCCTCTATCCCCAACGCGATTTCCCGCCGCTATCCCCCTCTCCCGGCAACCAACCTCCTACCTTTCATGCGCGTGGCCTATTGTACACGCTTCGGAAGAGTTAAATGAAGGTTGGGTAGGAGGAAAAACCCCTTAATTTGATTAAACCCCCTAACACAAGATCTCAGTAGCGAAAAAAATCATCAGAGCAGTAAAAATTATGGCGTGTTCCACAGATGAAAGAAAGGGGTTTGAAAAAAATGTTTGTTTACAAAGGGGAACGCTTGTATGTACGCGCACCTCCTCGCTCAGACCTCGTGGATTAATCATCACGATTTTTCCTGACCCCCATCTATTCCCATACAGTATTTCATCACTCTTTCCTGCCGGTGACTTTTTTTAAATTATTTATTTCCATTTTTCTAAGCTCTTTTGTTGGCCTGGTTGAAGCCGGGGTGACTATACCGCCTTCTCGTAGTAAATTGCTGATTTGCGCTCGGAGTCAGTCGGTGGAAAACCTGGTTGTGAATAGTGTTTCCAGGGTATGCCTAAACGTACCGTCGGGAAAACAGTCGTTTCGTATGAAAATTTGGGAATGCAGAAAGGTAGGTTTAGGGGACAGAAAACTATCGCATATGCTTTGTGGGTAACGACGGTGGCGTGCCGAAGTAAGGGGAAGTAACGACTTTACGCTTTTGTTTTCGGGTCTCGGTAGTATGCCGCTCTCCGCAGAAAATGGCCCTTGATTCTTCTGCACCAAAACTCGGAGCGAATTGAAGGTTTGCAGTTTGCCAGAGGGTACCTGTTGGTAGAGAATGAGGAAATACCCCTCAGGGTTTGAACATTGCTTTTCTCTTTTTTTTCAACTTTTTCGAAACTTTCAAAGGTGAGTAAAAAGACCAGTATGCTACTAAGCATTAACTTCCACCTTGGAATTGAAAAAAATATATCGTGATGAAACTGCTCCATTTTAACATTGCAACTTACCGAAACCATGGTCTATGAATTATCAGTTTGTTTGGCATTCAAAAAATGCTCACTGCATTTTTGAGGTTGTTGGTCTAGGAAAGTGAATTTTAGCATGTAGTCATATGAAATGAAAGCTTATAAAATGAAATGTATACGGAATATCTTAATGATTCAATGTCATATGTTACGTTGTCAACTGTCATCTATTCAATCTATGAGGCACGCAAGTAATGGGAAAAAAGCGACCACTGTATGACTACTTTTTATTAGTAGTGTTTATTTAGTCGCATATTATATTTAAGTCACGTATTTGTGGCGGATTTTCAAAAGTGAAAATTGCTCTGATTACTATTTAACCATAGATGAATGCTAAGGCTTTTGTGTGGCTGTGGGTGAATAAATTAAGCTATATCTAGCTATAAATTTTCAACTTTTCTCATTTAAAACATATATATGAAGTACTTCTTGCGCAGAATCTCCTTTTCAGGTCCTTAATGGCTGGTTGCCTAAGTTGAATGCCAAAAAAAGTAGCGCATACCAATCGCTTTGTTATTATGCACAAAATTTACTACCGTTTCAAACCACTTTCAGCTCTTTTAATATCAATTAGAATTATATGATAAAAGACGCTGTCAACCTTTTATGTTTTACTATTTAACACGGGTTAGGCCTACAAACTGCACACACGAGAGGCAACATGTTTCAATTTGCTGTTTTTTATTCTTGCTATTCACATTGAGAAAACTTTTTGTATGATGTATTGGTATGGCATATGTCATGGCTTTGGTATCTTGTTTCTCGAGATTGAAAATTGTATTCCAATGTAATTTCTTTAACAAGTGTTTACCGCTGATTTACTTGTTCTTAACGCGTGGGTGATATTTTCATATAAGTTATGTTTGGGTAGACTCCTTGAAATAAATAGTACTCATTAGAAATAAAATGTCTCTTTGTTTCATTAGTTTGGGAGAAATGAGAGAAAAACTTTCTTGATCAAGTTTTATTTTTTGGCCTAATGATTACATAAACACACAAACAGTTTGTTCCAATAAATAATCAATGGCTTGCTGTGATATGAATTGACTGGAGAATTTCTGTGTTTCTATGAGTTAATCCAAGGGGACCGCATAGAAGAGGCCCAATTCCATTCCATAGAAGACTCATTTCTGTTACCACTTCGGTCGCATTTTAATCGCTTTTCAAAAATGTCCGCGGGATGGTGATGAGTGCAATTCGATCAACTATTTCCCAAAAATTTGCTGTATTATATTTGTAATTGCGAGGAATAACATTTAAAAGTTATACATTTGATAGATCACATCATTAAGTATATTAACTTCGGTTAGCATCCCTAATTACACCTTATTTTCCCGTGAAACTCGGACCAATTTGTCCTTCAGCGACTTGAGGGGCGACTTTTGTAAACCCATTTAAAAGCGCGGTAGGTGACAACACATCGGGCCGACTTGAGGATCCTCTTTTGCGAAATTTGTTGGTAGCACTTCACTTTCACTTAAATAATGGGCCGGCATCGTCCATGAATACGCCGCTCTCCGCTTGGGCAGTCGTCGCTGATGCTCCGATAGGGTGCCACAACTATCGCCTGGTTCGCCTGCCTGGGTTGTTCAGTTGCTGGTAGACTGTGAAAATCCAATTCACTGGCTGATAAATCAGCTAAAAGAAGCATGGTGATAAATGTCGCTCTCCAAAGACTTGTCATGGTCAAAAAGTTTAGGTGAAATAATCCCGGCGTATTAATGGCTCTCACAATATCACACTCAAGGAAAAACTTTGCACACGATTTAAAGCAGCGAACAAACTCAAGTCTTTAGCCCTCATTCGACTGATTGTTAGCGTCTTCACAAGCGCAGCGAAGACCACGTGATGGTTGATAATATTTTTCTCCAGAATTACCCTCTGCTTTATGACTTAACCTTGAACTCGGAAAAGCGATAGCCGTTGCGACTCTTCGAACTATCTTCAGTGTATGTTTTCACCATGCATCTCGTATATAGCTAATCACGCTACAGCGCACCGTCAATAGTTATTTATTCTTTCAAATTTAGCGATGACTGCCACGGTAGTTGAGTTTCTGTCACAATTGTTGGCCATGAGACTGACTACTCGAGTTAGCGTACAATCAGCTACAACAGGGGTCTTCAACCTTTTTAAATACGTGCAAGGACCAAAATCGAATTTACATCGTCTGGTGGGCCACAATGATTTGATGCTCCACGTCACTTTACCATCCAATAATCTAATAATAATTGATCTACCGATTAGGTTTGGTGAGTGCTGAATTTTAATTTGATAATAAATTTATAGGAAGTAAGAGAATTCAAACTTGAGGAATGCTATCGCACAAAAAAGGCGACTTTACAACCTCAAAACAGTTGCTATTTTGCCACCTAACACTTGTTTTTATTAAAAAAAAAGTTTTTTTTTATCTTTTACAAGGTGTGAACAAAAAAAAAGATCGGACTGATTTCATAACATGTTTATTTCGACGGATACAGCTTAACCGAACTTGTCGTCCTCAAAGTACATGCATTGCACCTATTTTTAAAAAATCCGTTTTCCACCAGCTTTTGATAGTTAATGCTAAGACAATTTATGGTATGAATGCAAATAAATAGTGGAAATGGAGCAAAGACTGTTATCCGCTACGGTAGCATGGAATAAAATGATTTGTGTGGAGGAAAACACACGATGCGCACAACGTCCCAGCCATCACAAAGAAAATACTTAGGATGACTTTTTTTATTTTTTATTTTAAAGAAAGAGATCCACAAGCACCATAAAGTTCCCATTTTATAGAGGACACGTAACAATACAAATACAACATTAGTTGACGACGAAGCAGTATAACAAGTAGAAAATAATAATTAAATTATACAGAACTTAATTTTTGTATGTACGTTGTAATACGGTAATGTAGTTCGACGGTAGGATTGTGAGTGGGTTCATGGAAAGAAGCCGAGACGACGCGCGTTAGTACTATGAGGGTCTTAGTCCTGCGGTCCGCGACTCAAAAGAGTGGACGGACGGCACTTGAAAATTCTGAGGGTCAGGATTTCTTTCTTTGTTCCAGCGTGAATCACCCAATGCACGCGTGCCGGTCAGTTTTGAACCTTTGGATGCGTCAGCCCGCGGGACACAACGAGGAAAGTTATTAATCAAGAGCGTAACGTCATCCCGCGCTTGACGCTAACAAACGAACACTGAAGAAAGGAGGAATATATATATGTACAGCATGGCTAACGAGCAATTCCCATTGTATCTTCCTGCTTTTCACCCCACACTCACTCCTCCCACGAACTCATTTCGCAACCCTTTCAACTTCCGCTTTGTCTGCGTCGGGGAATTCGCTTTATTTTTATGCCCCAGCACCCCTTACGCGCAAGCGCAGAGTAGTCAGGGAGCGTACTTGTACATATACGTGCCATGGAGACGCATGAACGCGTGGGGAAATGTGCCGGAGCACCAATTTGCGCTCAAAACTCCCCAAGGGGCCCCCCCACCATCCCCTCAGTCCGCTTCCTGGCGCATTCAAGCTCTCGCGGGGAGAGTGGCTAAGAAAGGAATGGTGCACTGGGATGATCTCGGAGCAGGAAGTTCGCATGAGTCACTCTTCAACGTGTTTCTCTCATACACTCCGGCAGAATGCTTACGCCTTCTGCCATAATACTACCCAATATATATCCTGCTGTCTACTCCTCTCCATATGGCACACATCATCCAAGCTCTTTCATCTTCTTCTTCCGTTTTGACCGGTCTTGCTCTATATGAAACTGTACGGAGCAGTGAGTTCTTTCTTCCCCCATCCATTGGTGCCACTCGAAGAGTTGAGAGCACGTCACCGAAGAATATTGGCAGACCATATGGGTTATCGTAGTCTTGTTGTATAGACCAATTGGATTGAATACCCTTTCGGTAATCGTTACTCCATGCTTTGAGGAAAGGTTATTGTTATATGTTTAGGGGAATGGACGTTCGTATATGGTTCTTGATTAACGGTAAACGTGTGTTGTTTGTGCCATCGATGATTGGTTAGTGTCTTGAAGTGTAGGTCTTTAGGAAATAAATGCTAAATATTTTGCCAACTTTTCTGCATATTATTATACCAACATCAGGGCTTTTTTGCAATGAACATGATTTATTCATTCAAAATTAATGTTTCTTGCAAAAAGTCCTGATGAAAGTACAAAAATGTACGGAAAATTTGGTCAAAAAGTTTGCATTTATTTCTTAAAGACCTACACTTCAAGACACTAACCAATCATCGATGGCACAGACAACACACGTTTACCGTTAATCAAGAACCATATACGAACGTCCATTCCCCTAAACATATAACAATAACCTTTCCTCAAAGCATGGAGTAACGATTACCGAAAGGGTATTCAATCCAAATGGTCTATACAACAAGACTACGATAGCGCATATGGTCTGCCAATATTCTTCGGTGACGTGCTCTCAACTCTCTCAACTGCTGAGCTCTAATAAATGGAATGGCACGTCGTTATGCACAGCGCACGTGAAGAGTTGAAGCCAGGCCGCATTCGCCCGGGCCCTACAAACGCGGACGACACCCATATATTTTATACGTGAAAATGCCCTAAATTCGTTTGAAAGAATAGTGTATTATGAGGTGGAAATACAGTCGTGTGGGATCCAAGAAATATATCTTCCAAGTCGCATTTTCGCCCCAAATATAAAAGCCGAGAAATATATCTCGTATATTTAAATGGAGCGCGATTCCAGAGGTCATTCTCAAGGTGATCAGATGCGAAATTCTTGGCCTCCCGTCTATAGTGGTTACGAGAATTCCAGTGCTTACAGTTCAGCTTTCCTTATACCCCTATTCGTCGAATTTCAGCAACGTGAATTAATGAGGATAATCGTTTCTCGAGAATTTTTGACTTAGTCGTTTGGGGAAAGTGGTGTATCTACATCTACATAATACCCTGCGAGCCACCTCTACGGTATTTGGCAGGGGGTGATCAATCACCAGCATGCAGCATGCAATTGGACTCCCACATGCACACCACACGGTCCAAAAAGCGTCACGTATACTAAAAAATCACACTACCATACTACGTAGAAAATGACGGTGTGCGGGAATGATTTGCCCTGATAGAATGGCTAATTATTACTTATCCTTGCCGACGGGAGAACTGCGGTAGATCTCGAAAGACTACTTTTTCAGATATCGAACTGGGGACTTCCAGCACCGCTTCTCTCTACTCGCCACCATATAAGTTTAGAACCCCAGACTCCACCACCACCGTGAGCGCCAGCCTCAAAGCCTTCCCCCTCCCCCAGGACACATTTAAGGATTGAAGTGTAAGCTCCAATAAATGCTGATTCCCGTAACTTCCGACGAGTATTTCTATCGCTCTCCTTTCAGTAACCTTATCTCGTAAGAGCCAAGGTACCAAGAATAAGTACGCTGTCGTCCTAATACGACAGATTTATGACCTCGTCCTCTTGGTGGTCATGAATGATCTCGCAGTTGGAAGTACGATTAAGTCACACTTAATATAGGGTGGTTTTCTTTTAATTTTTATTGCCTAAATCGATAGATTATTACTCCTGGAGTACATATTTCACGCTTTTAGATTTTTAAAAGACGAGTTCTATTTTTCGCGATTAAATGAAAAGTGAAAATTTTCAAGCGCGCGAAAACGCGATGGCTAAGTGTGAATGCTGTGAAAACGCCGTGTGACGTTCTTCTGGTTCCAGCTGCTGCAAGTGAGGTGACCTTGGGGCGAGGCTTTGAGCGCTGATACGACGCAGATTGCTAGCAGGTAACAGAGTACCCTGCTAGCTGGTAGCGCTGGCTTAAGTAAGGATTATTAATACCTTACCAAACGAAGAAAACTTTCCGAACTTAGCCAGTTTTAATAGGTGATTATTAAGACATGTGTCCCTGGGCTCTGTGCCTCATGCATGCATTGGTAATCTCGGACGATGTAAACCTCCTATCTACTCGTATGGAAACTAGGTCCCTGTGACGTCACGTGGAGTGGCATCGCATGGGCGCCAATCTTGCCTTTTTCAAATGAGGATAAAATTGACCATTGCCATTCGTCTAAACCGGTATTTCTAAAACCAAATAAGTTGTACCTATATTATGAATACACTAATGGTGGGTAACGAATCGCAATCAATGCCTTTCGTTTTCTTTAATGAAGGAAACTACCCTATTCCTCACCCAATGCACTCTGCTGATATCGTCATTCCTCCATATTCTCCCCGATATATCTTAATCCCTACTCCTCTTCATGACGTACTGTCCATACCCAAGCTCTCCTGATCTTCCCCTACTTCTCTCTTTCGCAGATGTGCGACAAAAGCGTTACTGATATGAAAGCAAAGTTCAATGCTTCAATGTGATAGTCATAATCTCAATGAAAGAATGCACTTAATCACTTCGACAAGATTTTATTTGAAAAAACGATTGGTTTCGGCCATTACGAAATTTTAAATTCCAAGGCAGGCTTTTTTGATAAATGCTATGGAAGTTACTTATTTTATTCTTTTCTCGACATTGTTTCACTGAAGTAGATGGAAACCATTCGTTATAGTTTTCCCGTTTATTGGAATTCTGAAATTGATGGTTGTATTCGAGTTGCGATGATGGTCTATCGAAGATGGAATCCATATATAAATGCACGTTGATGGGTGTCCGTGACCGTCAATTTTCCTTATTTGTACCGTCGATTAATTAGTGATACGATATAGTTTTCAATAGTTGTCAAATTTCGGTATTCATCAAGTTTTGATGGTCGCCAATTATTTAGAGTTATCGGTTCATGTAAGTTGTAGATGGTATATACCCTACCAAACGCCATACAGGTGATTCGCAGAGTATAATGTAGGCATAGTCTTAATTCCAGTAGAGCGGCGAAGACAAGCGAGTACCTAGCTATTCGTATGGAAACATCATCTAGAAGGTCGTGGATTATTTCAGAGCAGGAAGTGCACGTGGTCGCACGTCAACTGTTCGTCTTTCGTTCGATTTTATTCTTCGCAACCGTTCAAAGGATCGAAATGAAACAAATTGCGACATCTTGCGACACATCTGACGACTAAAACGAGAGGTGTTGCGTTTTGTTACGTCAAGTCGTTACTTAGCAGCAGCGGTAAGGGTCTTAACCTGTTCGTCGCCGCGTGCAACGGCAGCACTGAAGGAACAGCGAGTGTGAGTGAAATTTTGTTTCAAACTTGGCAAAAGAGCAGCGAAGACGTTTCGAATGAATCATTAAGGCTTTGTTAATGATTCTATGAGTTGAAGCAAGTATTTTGAGAGGAACAGTCGTTTTAAATCGGGCAGACCCTCGACGGATGAAGAACGGGTCGGCCTTCCACATCGACAGACCCCAACCATACAAAATTGGTGAACGATTCGGTGCGGGAAAACCGCTGTTTAAATGTTAGGGAGGTAGCCAAAGAAGTGAACATTAGTTTTGGATACCGTCAGAAAATTTTGATAGACATGTTGGGCATGACGCGCATCGTATCAAAATTCGTCCCTCATGATGGCGTTTCCACCACGATAACGATTCACACGCTGGTCATGACATAGTTTTTCGCCAGCACCAGAACTTCCGTGAATCCGCTGCCACCCTAGTCTCCAGACGTGGTTCTGGTTTTGGCGAAAAACTATGTCATGATCAGCGTGTGAATCGGCGCGTTATCGTGGTGGAAACGCTATCTCCATTAGACTTCTTTTTGTTTCCAAATTAAAAATCAACCTTGAAAAGGCACCTATTCAACTCTATTGTGGACATGAAGACTATTTGTACGGCGAACTTGAAGAGGATCCCTAAAGCGGCTTATCAAGCAGGGTTCGTGAGCTAGAAGAAACTTTGGCAATGGTTTGTCGATAGCCAAGGCATGTACTTTGAGGGTGACAAGTTCGATTAAGCTGTATCCGCCGAAATAAACAAGTAAAAAATCAGTCCGGTCTTTTTTTATCACACCTTGTATGTATGGGTTGGTTAGGAGAATTGCTAAAGAACACTGATGACAGCGTTAGCTATCTCTGTTACCTATGCATAAGCAATATGTATCTCATTACATGGTCGCAGGTCTTTTGCTAAGAAGTAACTCACTTTATTTAACCTCGAAGATTTTTATTCTTGCATTGGTCACTGTTATAGGTATATCCTCGGACATTCACTGCTTTAAGGTATTTTCTGGCCAAAAAATTGGTTTGACGCCTATTACTTACAGATGTGAAAGCACCGCTGACTGCTACCCTCAAGACGAAATAAAGGCTTTCCTCAGACGAGAATGATATTTGAAAAAATTCACCCCCGAAGGCGCGTAATCGATCATAACATTTCAGAGACATCTCAGCTCATTCCTCTCAAAGTCCCTTGTGTCATTGTGGAAAAAAAAGACTTGACTCTTATCTGCGGTTAGGGTGACATGAAAGCCACTGTGGGTGAAGGGTTATTTTCGCGGCGAGCAAGAGCTACTCCCAAGGAAGAGACGGGCTCCAGCCATTCATCTCCCTCGACCATTATCATCCTCTTCTGCTTGTCTTCTCTCCCTCTTCAAAACCCATTTACCTTCATTCTTCTCTTCATCCTTTTCCCTCTCCCTAACATCCATATTCTTCTTCGCTTAGGTCAAAATGTACCACAAATAAAGAGGTAAAAACCATTCACCGGGCGAAATATGATTCTATACTACATCTGCATCTACATAATACCCTGCGAGCTACCTGTAGGGTGTTTGGCAGGGGGTGATCAATCGCCAGCATACAGAATGCAATTGGACTCCCACGTGCACACCGCACGGTCCAAAAAACGTCACGCATACTAACAAATTACACTACCACATGCTGTTAGAAATAATAATAAAATTAAGAAACATGCATTTAGTTTTATATAGGTTAGTAGGCTACACTACAAGTCATCTAATCTACTATGAGTTCCACCGCTGCCGTTATAATCTCTCATTGATCGTGGAAAAAAAGACATTCTGAATCAGTCTGTTGTACAGTCTATCTCTCTTATCTCCGAGGTACCCTGTGCGTGCGTGTGTGTATTTTTCAGGATCCAGGCGCTGTTCCACAAATTCTTTGGTGAGCTTAGTAGCATACCTTGCATAGGTGGATTTAGGGGGGGAACGTGCCCCCCCCCCCCCCCGGGACGCTTAATAAATAGACAAGATTTATAATGGGGTTATCACTACATTCGCTTTGTTGTGTATTACGCAGTCTCAATGTTTCAATTTGATATTAATAACTTTCATATTAAAATAAAGAGAATATTTCGTATTGCATTTCTTGTACGATGTTTTTAATCTCAAATATGAGAACATCATATGCCAGTCAGAAGCTTGGGCCCCCCGGAAAAAAACTGGATCCGCCCTTGATACCTTGCATTAACTTATTATAAGAAATTCTTGCTGAAGCATTAGTTTTAAAACACAGATACATGAATGAAAAAAAAATCGATATGATAGTGTGATGCACATTTTATAGCTTCAAAACCGTCATGGTTAGAACGGAAAAGACTGGATTAACTTCCATGTAAACTACCTTTTCCATACAAAAATTTTAATTCTACGACTTGAGAATTATGCCGTAGCGTTATTTTCCAAACACACGAAAGTCGGAAAATAACGAAAAAATTTGAGTATAATGATTATAAGTGTGTAACTACTAAAATTTTAAAGTAGCCAAATGGATTTAAAGTAGCCAACGGCTCTTGTAGTATTAATAGATTGACTGGATGATCCGTGCGGAAATTTTGTACTTTCACGCTATCAGGGAATAAGTATGTTTAGGAAACGGGGTAATTGGGTTTAAACAGAGAAGAAGGTGTATCATGTGTGTTTTTTAAACCTTTTTGTAAGTTTAGAATTAAAAAAAATGTGTGGAGTCGATCAACCTCGAGGGAAGATGAGAGGATGAATTAGAGAGGTTCCCAGCGGAATAATTTTCAGTCCTTACTCGAGCCCCGGAATGATGCACATTATTGCACTACTAGCCCGGTCAAAATAGACATTGACCCTTGCATAAATTGCCAACAAGCTGAAAATTTCAAGGAGCGTTGAGGATACCACTCTAATGAAATCCTGAAAAGTCCCCATCGATCCCGTCTGTGCAAAAATTTTTATTCAAGGTCAAAGGTCACAAAAATGGGTTTTTTGGATTTTTCGGCCAAACGGTTGGTTTTAAGATAAAAATTGCTCAGTTCAAAATTGTAGAGCAGTTCATTTTCTACAAAATTGTCACCATACTTTTTTCTCTAAGGTTTATCATTTCTGAGATAGAGCCATTCGAGCAATACACGCGTTACGTGTCCAATAATGTTCAGAGAGCGCAATAATATAGTTATGCATATTACTGGGAATACAGTTACGGGTAATTTCGAATGGCTCTATCTCAGAAATTATAAACCTTAGAGAAAAAAGTATAGTGACAATTTTGTAGAAAATTAACTGTTCTACAATTTTGAACAAGCAATTTTTATCGTAAAACCAACCGTTTGGCCGAAAAATCCAAAAAACCCATTTTTGTGACCTTTGACCTTGAATAAAAAATTTTGCACACACGGGATCGATGGGGACTTTTCAGGATTTTATTAGAGTGGTATTTCAAACGTTCCTGGAAATTTTCAGCTTGTTGGCAATTTATGCAAGGGTACCCCCTTTTTTTGGGCTAATTTGACCGTGCTTTTTACTGTCTTTCTTTGATACACAACTGCCTTGCCTTGATAATTCACTCATGAATGGCTGTGATCATTCCGCTAACTCTCCCAGTAATTTCAATGTGTTATACATCGTGCCTGATTAGTAGGAGGGAAAAAATCTTATTTATTTTGCCTTCTCTGTTTGAACCTCTGGGCAGTAATAAATAACTCTTGCTCTCATAGCGTTCCCACCCGGATAGGTACAAATATTTGCTTTAATCCACGGGAAATGAGTGGATACATCTTAAAAATTGAAAACACAAAATTAACTTAATATTCCTATCTTATTTACATCCATGTAAGTTCCCACAAGCCGACTCAATATTAATATTGAATATGATGATTCCAAATGAATTGAAACACGTGTAGGTACCTAGAGCTTGTGAATTTAAAATTCTACGGCAGGTTCCACAATTTATTAATTACTGCGAACGGTTTCGATTACATAGTATCATCATCAGGCACTTTTAATAGAATTATTTCCACATATGTAGTAGTATGTAAGTGGAAATAATTCTATTAAAAGTGCCTGATGATGATACTATGTAATCGAAACCGGTCGCAGTAATTAATAAATTGTGTTCCTTTCTGATACATCATGAAGTAGTTTCATCATGTTTCGCCTGACACGATTGAAATTAAAATTCTACATCTACATACTACCCTGCGAGCCACCTAAAAGGCGTGTGGCAGAAGTATACAGCACGATATCTTTGCGTATCATTTAATATGCTGCTACACTAATACAATAATATTATTTTTTAAATGCTGTTTATCTCTCCGAAAAAAATTGACTTTCATAAAAATCGCGCTTTTAAGAGATGGACTGGGGCCTCCTCGGTGTAGTCTCCTTAGTCCTAACACTCCTTTGCCCGAGACGGTTTACGGGATAGCGTGTAGATGTAGCTCTATATTCCTCACTCTCTTTCCTCCCTCGCTCTTCACGTTTCTCCTCCCTTCCTCGCTATCTCGCCGCCGCCAGCCGCTCCCCGATCGCCCCCTTGGTGCGCTCTCTTTCGCCTCTTCCACTCGGCCGTACTTTGCCCCCGCTGTTGGTCTCGCCGATGACCCCTTCCGCACGGGACATCTCCCCGTCGAATGAATACTCCGGCCGAGATGTCATTTGGGAGGGCAGAAAGAGAGAGAGGCGGAGGCATGTGTGTTGTTGCACTGGCAATCGTCCACTCCTTGTGCTCCTTCCCCTCGTCCTCGTCTCACGGGCCACCGCCGATATCACGCGTGAATTCCACCGAGTGAGAGCCATCCGTTTAAAGCGATAGAACGTGTACCCTGTGTATCCACATTTGAATGTGACTATGCTGGCAGGGTTAGTGTGCCAACCATGAGTCGTGAAAATAGAATAAGAGTACACTGCACTATTTCATGCATAAAATTCATAGAAGAGGATATGAATATGTTGTTTATTTAAAACCTGCATAAACTACGGTGATATTCACAGTAATTGCCATGAGAAAAAATTTCCCTGGGTATGGAATCGAAATAAGGACCATTGGTTTTCTGGACTACTGCGCATACCCCAAAGCTATAAAAGTTCCTAATTTCTAACTACAATTTTGAGTTTCTAGTTTTTTTCTGTTTTGGTGATTCTGCAAGGGCACTACGCTATAGTAAATATTAAATTCCAATAGCAATATTATCGAGGTTTCACATTGGTAGATGTCATACAGGATATAAATATGTTTGGTGTTTGGAATATTCATCTTTCACGTATTAATTTTTTAATACTGCTATGAATAGTCTCTACATATCTTTTAAAGGCGTTAGATGTAGTATCACTTTGGCACTTACCTAAAATATAAAATCGAAGTCTTAATTTATATGCTGATAGTGTATTCCTCCCTAGGTTTTTCTCAAGAAATACGTTAAAAATTCAATTTTTAAATTAAGACCCTCCTTAATAATTTAAATCACTAAATACGCCCATGGCCAGTGACGACGTGGTGAGCGTAGCGTTCATTTGAAAGAGGAGGCTCAAAATGAAGTATGATGTGCAGAATAGCGAATGTTGAGGAGAGTGGCTGTGTTCTAGGGTGAACATCAGGGATGGGCGTGTCTCGAAAAGGCGGACGGCTCCTTACTACTGCGGTGGGACAAGGGTTATAAGCTGCTTGCTGCTCAGACCCCACTCTTTTCCTGGTTACCATGTCTTGCGGAAACAAGAAGTCGGTCTGTGCGTCTCTAATCCTAGAAAGGCCATGGTTCAAGATTCGAAAAAATCTTTTTCCATGGCAATAGCTGAATATCTGAGGTTAGACTTCATCGTGGTGGTTGAGCAGGAAAAATACTACCGTCTGATTCGCCTCTTTTCAATATACGTACACGGTTACCCTTCAAGAAAATGCAAGTGGATTTGTCCCTAAGTTTCCACATATTCTCTGGTAACGTTGCGGCATTCTAAATTTTGTTAGCTGCAACACGACGAAGACTTCACCCTGGATTGGTGATTTTAAGTATATATTTTTATTTTTATATTTAATATAATCCCATGAGTTGTCACTTTTATACTGCGTTTCTGTGAATAAATTCTCTGTAATCCATTTGCTTATTGTTAATTTTTTGGTACCAATAGAATCAGATCAACTTCATTTAAGTTACTCTACAATCTATGAGTTGATCCTTCCTTACTAACAAATCGGATGGTAGATCATTATATTTTAAGTCTTAAAATACGATCTTATAGCATTATTAAAGTTTAAATCTTTTGTTCTGATTCATTTTTTAATAGCAGTGAAAGCAAATATTTTTCTGGAATTAATTCTAGCATTCTAATGAAATTTCATGCCATTTTATGTGATTTTTTAAATGATTCCGATAATCCATTGCTATCCAACTCAATTAAGTTTTCAATAATTTTTAAAGAGGATGGGTACATAATAAAGTCGTACCTCGCTATACTACATTCTTCCTCTGTATGTAAAATAAATACCATAAATTTTTCTTTGCATTAGTTAAATTTAAAATTACTCCAAACCGAAAAATATTTTATAAGGTCTTTTTTCTGATGATGGATTGAGTGAGCATTAATTTAAATTTCTATATTGTGAAGGAATTGGAAGGTACGCATTTCTTCTTTTTCTCCTTATTTGTTTCTTTATTCCTTATAACATGAAAACCATAGGAAAGAGATAATGAGCACAACAGGCTTTTTACGTTGAAATCTTAAAGTACTTCCTCATTCACACTCCGTTTGCTTCATTTCGGGTAATAGGTTATCTACAATGCAGTGTCCGATAGAGTTTGAATATTTTTTCCAGGGAAATATATTATGACCCAAGAATTGTATTTGATACGTCAGTTAAATATTTTTTTTCAAATAATCAGGTTTGTAGGACGGAAGAGGTCGCTCAATTCCCATTTAACATCAAAACTAAGTACGTTAAGCCTTCATAATGCATAATCTTTTTCTATCGAGACTTGCTTACTCGATTCCTTAGGAGTATTTTCTTATTAGCCTTTCTTAAAATGAATTATTTTTATCATAGCAGTGACTGAGATTTTTTACGCTATTACGAGCGTCCTGCGCCCGCTCCCAGCGGGCTTCCCCCGCTCTTTTCAATGCAGGTCCACAGAGGGATAGGCGCGTTTCTAATTTGAAAATGTAGAAAAAAAAGGCAGGGTCTTATGTACAAATTTAATTGGAATGTTCATGTACAAATTGAGATCAGAGGACCTCTTTAAACACAACATTGTAAGTAATTACACTATCCTCCGTTAAACGCACATGATGAACGTATCAACAGGAGACTTGAATGTGGAATCAGCCGCATTTTGATAAAAGTTATTTAAAGAATGCGACATATTGTTGCAAATGAACAAATGTATCAGTTTATGCGCCGTTAACGTCAGGAATATTTACCGGTTTTTGTTTTTTTTTGTTTCTTTTTTAATTATTTAAAAACCAATTTTTAGGAAACAATAGCAATATTTAGGAAGTAAGATATGCCGTCGCATGATCTCTGATAAATTCTGTGCATTTTCGTACCTCATTTGTAGAGTTCGGTTGCGCATAAGTTGAGAAAAAGGTATCTATGCAGTAGAAATAATATATAAGATTGAAAAACAAGGAGTTACCTGTGGCGGTAAATTTTATTTCTACAATAACGTTGTCTCAACTAATCAAGCATATAGGAAGAAAGAGCATTTCAGCGGTATTAAATGAATAACCCACTTGGCTTAAGTGCATTCAACGTTAACGGGCTTTTGTCGGCTGATATTTTCGCGAGCGCCAGCTTCGTGGGGTGGAAAAATCCAACATTGCATCAGTCGATAATACCTTTTCCACTTTGGCGCAGCTATTGCAGTTTGAATTAAAATTTCTCGAGGCATTTAACTTCGTTCATACCACTGAAGCGAAGTCTGAAACGTTTCTATTTTAAGCCTTTCATATTAGCGATGCGGCGGAACGGAGGGCATTTTCGGTATGAGTGCCGTGAATTATTCAATCGGGCGGCGGTAATCCACTGCAGTGTAATCTAAAAGGGAGAGATTGAAAGAGGAGGTTGGTGATATGCGTTGGAGCGCGGGATTGCGTGCTTGAACGTACCGAGAGTCCTTGTTCCCCATTGCAAGTTCCGGTACTTATTTTTAGGGACGCCCTTTTACTCCTTCATCAGCCTCGTTGGGAAGACACATTTGAGTTTAGCCGCGTGATCGCGATCCCAACGCGGTCTAAATTAATGAAATCTCGTGGTTTAGCGCGCGAGGAAATTGATAAGTCATCGTCGGCTCCAAAACATGTCCTTCGCTTATTCAAATCAATAATTAGCGGGACATAATGAAGAAGCAGGAGCAATTTCCACAATTTTAATTATTGATACAACCGGTTTCGCTTACAGCAACATCAGGTACTTACAGCATCATCAGGTACAGGTATCTGATGATGCTGTAAGCGAAACCGGTAGTACCAATAAATTTGAAATTGTGGTCATTGCTCCCGCTTATTCATTATGTTCCGTTTCCACTCCATCCCGCCTAAAACCTCAGATTATAATTAGCGGGACCATTACTATCAATCTGTTATCATGAGGGTAAATTTCATTAGTGCAGTTCTTCATTAAACTTTGATGAAGATTAGTATGTTTTAAAACATTTATTTCTCCATAGGCCCTAAGTGAGACTACTTTCTAATGTTTTGATTAAGGATCAATTTCAACACAGTTTTTACCATGATATCACAAGTAATGTAAAAATCTACGTTGTTTCAGTAAGTAATAGAAATGTATAGCACTTTTAGTCTGAAAAGAGTTCCTGTATGAGCTCCCGTTACATCTCTTAAACTCCATGAGATCAATCACCATGAATTTCATGAAAGAGTTAAAATAATTAACCCTAAAGATGATAAATATTTAAACGTGAATATCCCAGTGAGAATGAAAATCAAACTTCTTATAATGTAAAGCTTATAACTCTTGTAATAAAGTTTAAAGCCAAATAACTATATTTTCATTTAATAAAAGTGAGTTTTTGAACTAATAGAGTGGAATAAACATACATACTGAAAACATGACGTGTCCTTTCTGTTGGCACGTCATGGAGAAAATCATAACGGCTGCGCGCGAGAGAAATTTTTATTCTTTTAGTCTCTTCATGCAACCAGACGTGTTCAGACGGAACTTTCACGAAGCCAATCCAGTCGCAGTACCTTGCAGTAATCTGGGGATCTGTCAGAGAGCTTGCTCTAACGGGCGAGGTAGGACAAGGTGAAACACCGCTTGTTAATCGCGGCACCCAAATTGCAATTTATCGAAATCCTTCGCCAGCCAGGTATTCGTGTCCTGGCCCATTTCGGCACACAATCGACGTGGAGCAAATCCTGGATGGGTTTGGAGGCACTGCAAGGGAAACCCCCTTCCCCGAGTTACCGGCAGGAATTGACTCGCGCTCCGAGGGGAGGAAGGTATAGGAGGGGTAGATAGAATGAAACGCCCGTGGAACGCGGAAAATGGAGATTCACGGATCGAAGAAAACGTTCTCCTCTCGATTGTATTCGCACTGATGCACAAAGGCCGATTCGTGGGTCTTATTACTTGGGTAGTATGTCTCTTCAATATACTCCTCCAGCTCCACAATCCACCCATCCTTGGATGGAATCGTGGGATAATCCATTTGGGATATTGAAACTGAGCATCGAAAAAAAACATGCCAATGGCAATGCAGTAATGAAACCTCTTTGCTGTTTTGGGGACAATAAGTTTCATTCTGCCGTTTCATCATCAACGTATTAATCGACTTATTACGAAAAATATAGTTGAATGGTGGGTGGTTCGAGTTGTCTACATTGCTTAAATTAGGGGTGTTTATTTTTACAATTTGATTTAAAAAACTTATCACTGCTATTATTTACGGGCTGAGCAGAGGAGGCTTATCAAAGTCACCACAAAACTAGTTCCCTTATTGTTAAGCCTGGATTTCGACCCTGTACTGCTGGAGAAAACCATTCCATAGTAAATCTTGTTCCGCATTTGTTCAAAGAGAAGATAAGTGAAAGCAGTGATTTTCATGGAAAGATGGAATTAATTGTCCGTTTTTTATCGTGTACCTCATCGCATACGGTTCCATTATTTATAATATTTTGCATTAAGAAAGGTTCGGGGTATCGAAACTTATTTTCAGCAATCTCGCAATCGTAGTCCAACAGCAACTAAAAATATCAAAATTTTGTGCATGGAAGACGCTTTTGCATGGTGTTCGTTGACGCATCATGTGCTCTCCCATTCCTCTGCATTTATAAATTTAGAACAAAGAAAAGTTTTGAGGATCATTTCTAATATTAAACGCATTCACGTCACAATGGTGCTGTAGTCTCTCATTTCGTAGCCTTATTTTGCATACTTAATCCACAATAAATACCTTGTGAAAACTGTATTAAGTACTTAAAATTGATGTGGGAAAGTTTGTAACGACGTATTAGGCTTGGTGTAATTATAACATGATTTTTCAAAATCATGTTTTAATTACACCTAGCCACCTGAAAGAAGAAATATTCAGGTAGGTGCATTCAAATAACCAAACCTCAAGATTGACTAAAACAATTGTCTTTTTTAAGCACCGTCATTGTAAGTTAAATAGTAACGAAACAGTACGAAACCAAGAAAACATTTTGTGCAAGTGTTTGAAGAAGCATCGTGCTATCTTCCGCAGTTTGTCATATAGGGGTCGGCTCTTCGTGGAAAGCAGTCGGCAAAAGAGGAAGGATGTCGCATTTAAGCGATGAGCGCGTGAGGGAGTGAGAGAATTATGGCCTGGGGAATGCTGGGAAGTGTTTAGGTGTGGAGGGTGTATAACTTTCCGTAAACGCTCTCACGTTTAAGCGTGGGGAAAAGGGGAAGGGTGTTCAGTAAACGCCACCGTTGTGTCGGCAAAGCGAGGGACAGTGCCCTCGGAATTGAAGTGAATACGTGAGAGGTAATGGTTTAAAAATGGACTGGCGGTTGTACTGAGAGAAACGTGTTAAACGTGCGGAGAGCGTTTTTGGAGGGAGAGGTTGGATTGCAGTGGACTTGTGTGCTAGTGGAGACTTTAGTTATGTTTTACAGGGTTCGCATGACAGTCACGATCATGGAGACTATAAAAAGGAGGCCTCAATTCATTTGGTACACGCTTGTTTTGCGCGTTTTTTTCTGTTTTCCAAAATGTCCCCAGCACGGTGATAAATGCAGAGCAATCCATCTATTTGATCCATCTGCATTTGCAACAAATTATTTTCACTCAAAATGAATAACATTGAAAAGCAATGAATTCAACAGAAGCAATGTATATTTCGGATAACAGCCGTAAATATAAGTTTTTTCCTAGTGAAATTGGGATCGCTCTATCGCTGGCGGCTCGAGAAGTGAAACCAATTTTTATGCACGTTGGTCGATAGAACGATTATTATTTAACTAGAGAATCCGCTATTACAATATTTGTGGTAACGATGCAACCTTCCTGGGTTTCCAGTGGGTTAGAGAAGTTATTGGGCACCGAAGACGCTTTGATGAAGAAATGAAATTTGAGTTTTTAAATTTCACTCTAACCGAAAAGCCGTAAACATGCATCACTTCTTACCAATTTAAGGTTTCAATCTGCTTGACTATTAATTATATCTTCGAGAATTATAGGCTAGACGCACCTACGATTTTATCAGATTTGGTATGCCGTCAACATCAGGTCGAAGCCGTAGCTGGAAAGAGTTGGCTTCCTTTCTCCTCAGCCTCAGAATGATACCTCTAGGTGTTCTTGCACACTTGGCAGGAATCTGAAAGAATTTCGTTCGCAGAATTCGCCAGGAGGGCTTCAAATTTGAAACTGAAATTTTAATGCAATGAAAAGTGATCGACCTATTCGAAAATGAGAGCACAACTATCAAAGTAAGGATTTTAATAAGAGTTTTCCAGTCTATATTATAGTAAGAATAAATAGTGAATTTTGCATTCAGCAATACGCAGTTAATTAATATATTTTGGAAAAAAAATTCACAATTTTTAATAGCCGTACTGTGTTTTGACTCAGTTTCATCATCTGGTGAACCTATAGGCAGAATATATATGAAAGACTTTTTATATGAAAGTTTATGGGTTAAATTTAGAATTCAAAATAATTTATCCTGCCAGAAAGGAAAGGGTGGTTTTCAGGTGCATTGGTGGTTGAGAATGGGATGTAGTTAGCGAACGGTGTAGGGTCCGCCTAGTGGGTTGATGGTTGAGAGCGGATCTCAAATGGATGTGCTACGATGTTGAGACAGCGTCGAAAGTCAACTGTTTTGAATTTGCTTTGAAGGGATTGGATTAAGGTAGGTATTGAGGAGTTGGATCTTGTGTGTGGATATGAATGGAGTCAGAGGAGAAGTTGTTTGGGAAGGATGACAAGATGGTGATATCTCTCTTGCCAAACATTCTGGGGCTCTGTCAGCAGTATTTTGATGCCCATTTCTGATGCTAGGTGCATGCTCTCGTGGATGAGTGTACTTCAGTGTTTACGCGTATGATTATATGCATTAGTTTCCACAACAAGAGCTGTCTTTTAGGGTAATTTATAGCATTATTCGTATTGGGTGTATCCGTGTCTTGGTAAATTTCTAAATTCATCAGTACTGGATGATATAATACCAACCTTAAAGGCACCATGATAGATAAATTAGTCCTTGAATTGATAATGATTTGGAATGAATTTTCTTCTTCCTGGAGATATTTTACCTTCTTCTGTAGGTACTAATGCAAAATGAGCAATCCATTACATTCTATGTGTGGTCACGACATACTTGTATTTTTCTTCATGATAAGTTACTTCGGGAATTTCTGTCGTATTTAACTTGATAAAAGATTTTTTCACCATTTTGAGGGTTGAATTTTACTCTCGAGAACAATGTGAAATTGCACGTTTCAGTGATGAGATTAGATGAAATTGAAAAATAAACCATGCTTCAAATTCGGGAATTATTTATAATATGAAAGAAAAGATTTGAAAATTGTATGATTTTCTTCAGATTATTTCGGTGGATGGACTTTTTATATTATTTTACTTTTTTAAATTACCAACAAAAATGCCTTCGCGGAATGCTTTTCGGTTCAGGTATGCGAGAGATTAGAAAAATTCAGGCCAACTGGGACTTTAATGAACCAGCCTTTAAAGATACAAACATTCATCCACCGACATTGCCATAAGCGCTTGAATTCTACCCGCTACGTAAGTGTTAACGAATCGTTGATAAACCTTCGGGTATTTTGAAGGATTTATCAGCTTCCATAGTGACTCATCCAAAACTTCGAACTAAATTTCAGTCAACTTGAAGAGTGTTGTAATCTTCGTAAGCTCCAGTATCTCGTAACCTCATTTACAACATTTTGACAGCCATTCCAGGCATTCATCGACTCATGAGGCATGAGGAAATTCGTTCGTAAATATTTTCAAATCCACGGAGGCCCATTTAAATTACATGCACCGCGGATCGCAAGGAAGAGAACAGATGTGATGCAATTTTGGCGAATATTAGTTCGCGAAGTATATTTTTTTTCATACAACTCATTTTATTTTCGAGTATCTCAGCCGAAATGCATTAAACCCGTTTCAAAATTTGATATTTTGCGGTGAATATAAAAATTGCGTTCATATTCCTCATTCTATGCGAATTTTTGAAGAGAAGTGGGCGGTGGAGTAGGACAGGACCGATGGTGGAGACGAGATTTTGTGGTAATAATCTCAACCGGGTAGGATGTAAGATACAGTGGCTATAGCTATTGGGCATATAGCCGTAGCATGTCCTCTTCCGGCGATTCTACAAGGTATACACAGCATTCGCGGGGCCATCTGAACGCAAGTTTGCTTATTTGATTGCCTGTGATCATCAAATCAACATCCACAAGGAAAACGGGGCTGGAGGAGAGGTCACAGATATAACCACACTATGGTTTTAAGGAGTAATCTTTATCGCATTGCTCTGGCGGGCCGCTGCAGTTGTTGGTTGCACGGTAAACTAAGAGGTTATTATCGCAAACAAAAGAATTTGTATTTTGCGATGGAGTAAAATACTTTGTACAAGTAGTCTTATTGGTAGTTTTATTGGAATGGAGAATTGAAAATACATTTTTTACTCAGATGTCGGCAAACTCGCTTTCGGTGATATAGATGTTGCTTTTCATAATTTAATTGTTTTTTAATAATTTTAGTTTCTATTTCATTTTATCGGTATGTTAAAAAGATTGTTAGAAGGGTTATTATTTCGCGCGCCACAGAAACTTACTGAAGTTGTTACGTGGCGACTGCCAGTGATATTTGTAAATAATGAGTTGAAAATTAAGGATGACGCTCTTTAGAGTAGGTTGGAAGTAGTTCAAAGTAGGTCGATACATGGCTGAAAAGATTTGAAAAGAGCTAGTTATAAAAAATATGAGCATTTAATCACCAAATCCCATCTACACAAGGCCGTAGCCAGAAAATATTTTCGGAGGGGGTTTATGGAATAGTAGACAATCATAAAATTATTTTTATAAGATAAATAAAATATCGTATACGGTTAAATATATATATTTATTATAAACCCTCTAAGGAAAATATGAAAATATTATTATAAAATTCAATTTAGCTTTGTAGCTTCTTTTGCAATGACCAAATGAATTAACTCCTCGGTGTCGATGTCAATTCTGCGGTCCCTCAGGAGGCTCATAAGTCACTCACCTCTTTACTAATTCACAGCACTATTATTTCACACACTGAACTACAACACTGCACCTACAAATTCGCTTAGATAATTGTTGACTTATGCCGCACTAGACAACTAGATTTCCCTGCGCCGCTGTATAATATCGTCGTGTGAGCACCAAGCGAGCATAAAGTATCTATTTATTTTTTTTCATTTGGGGGGGGATTAATCCCCCTTGATTCACCCCCCCCCCTAGTTAGAGCCTTGGATCTAAATTTAATTGGATATCCGCATGAATTTGTCAGGTAATTCTTTCTATATTCAGCTAAAAGTCAGATCTAGAGTGCCAAGTATATAAACACAAAACCATATTTCATCGCGTGAGCATTGTGAAACATACCTGTGCCATCATTTTCTAATGATGGTTGTCTTAATCTCTATTCACTCACTAAATTTTTTAAAGTCTCTCTTCAAAAATGTCCTTAATAATCATGGTTCGTGGATTTCATAATTCAGTGCTCGTATCCTAGCGATGGTCTAGAAACATAATGGTAATGCTTACCTGCCTGCATACATTCATGCCTAAGTTTGTTCCCCAAAATAATTCCTCAGGGTATCCTTTTTAATGTTAAAATCATTTTATTTAATCAAATATACTACATAAATAATTTACATTAAGGTACGCAGTCGTCATAAAATTGATTTAATATTCATTTAAATTTTTTAAATGGAATTACGAAAAATTCGATACTGCTGTGGAGTGTGGTAGCGTGATAAATAGAGCGCTTGGCTACTCATGCAACGATTCCGTGTTCAAATCTTTTTTGAAGCCTTTGGATGTCAAAAAAAAGAAGCTTTGCTGTGAAAGGTGGCTTAAGGAAATGACTAGGGTAGTTTCCTTCATCAAAGAAAACGAAAGGCATTGATTGCGATTCCTAACCCACCAGGAGTGTATTCATAATATAAAAATTATTTGGTTTTAGAAATCCCAATTTAGACGAATGGCAATGGTCAATTATAACCACATTTGAAAAAGGCCAGATTCGCGCCCATGCGATGCCACTCCACGTGACGTCACAGGGACCTAGTTTCTATACGAGTAGATAGGAGTTTTACATCGTCTGAGATTACCAATGCATGCATGAGGCACAGACTTCTGGGAAACATCTCAAAATAATCACCTATTAAAATTGCCTATCGTCGGAAAGTTTCCTTCGCTTGATAGGGTAATAATAATAATCCTTACTTAAGCCAAGCGCTACCTGATAGCAGGGTACTCTGCTACCTGCAAGCAGCCTGCATCGCATCAGCGTTCAAAACCTCCCCCATGGTCACCTCACACGGCGACTGCGGGAACCAGACTGACGTCACACGGGGTTTTCCCAGCATTCATACTTAGCCGTCGCGTTTTCGCGCGCTTGAAAATTTTCACTTTTCATTTTATCGCAAAAATAGATATCGCCTTTAGAAAATCTAAAAGCGTGAAATACGTACTCCAGGAGTAATAATCTATCGATTTAGGCAATAAAAAAATAAAAGGAAACCACCCTATTGGCTTCCCTACCCTAAATGTGTGGCATTTACGAGCCCGTGGATTAGTCTAGGGTGATCTCTATCGTAATATATCCGAACAAGCGTTAGGATATAATCTCTTATCGATGAAAACCACGACTCATCGAGGATTAATGAAATGTAACTTTAAAATGGCTAGAGGGTACGTTAACATGAAGACATCCAGGTTTGAATCATAATTACAATGGTGTTCCATTCCTCGAAATTTCGTAATAAACTCGTGAAGAAATATTTTTTCTTGTTTTTGAATGCTTGGGATTTAGAATCTGACTTCGAGCTGTAAGTAAATATAATCCCTACACTAATTCTTGAATAATCATCAACAGTGAACTTATCTTGTTAATATTTTTATTGCAGTCTATATATTTTATTTTTTGTTTGGAAAATAAAACAACGTAAATTCTTAAGACTCGAGGAAAGAATAGGAGAGAGAAACATGGATAGATATATGGCTGCTGATAAAAGAAGGATCGATTTTGGTACGCTATTCTTTTGTCACGATTCCTACGCCATCATAAGGAGAATATGATCAGAAGACATATACGTGAAACTTTTTAAGAGATGACTATTTCATTCCTTTGGAACGTATTGCCTTTTCAAATTATTGGTAGTGAGGTATTCCCTCCTTCTCAAATAAAATGTATGGGCATACTGTGCACTTGTAAGTCTCGGAGGAACGCGCCAGCATCAGGGATAAATCTCCGAGGAAAGAAACCCAATATTTGTTGGAGAACATCGGCGCTGACGAAATAAGATATTATATACAATTTTCTTTTATTTTCCGCACAGTTATTCCAACTTAAAAACTCTCTGAAGGCATTTTCTGTGGTAATTATATTTATATATATTTCTTTATATATTGTGTTGTGGAATTCGTATGCTGCTTGAAACTTGCTTGATATACGAGTCTATTTAAATATTCATTATAATTCACGAATTTATACCCTAATTCGGAAACTCTCCTTATTAATTGTGATAAGGAGGATTTTATCTCAATTATTTCCAAGTATTATCCCCATGTCTAGGTTTATAATGATGCAGTTTGAGTTTTAGAATATTTATTTTCTACAGGATATTTAATCCTGATTTCTGCCCCACTTGGGAGGTATTAATTCTAAGTTTGCAAACATCTAGAAGTGGTCTCTAAATCGTTGGGATGAATTCACTCTGCTTCAATATTTATGGAAAATTTTTTAAAGTTAGCCAATTTCCTCGTTTTTGTGAAGCACTTGGCAATCATTTATCCTCATCAACATTAGTGCTAAATATCATACTAGAGAGTAATTATTGTACCAGCTTCATCCATATTATTTACCTACACCTATTTTTATTCACTTTGGATTTTGTTCTCTCTCCTCTGTGGTGATTTACTGCTATTAACCATTTTTTATTAGCTATTCAATTGATTACAATGCTAATTTTTACTCCTACATTGTTGTCACAATGTCCTACTTTGGTGCAAGAGGTTGCAGGCATTGAGCATGATATCAGTATCCGCCTTAGTTTCCATTCCCACATAATGAGGATTTCTCTACCGCAGTTAATCATATACGAAGAATTTTCTCTCAGGAAAAAGCTGCAATGTCAACATTTTAAATACTATTGGCCGTAATATCATATTTTCAAACGCAATAATTTGTCTATTTTTTTATTTTCTTAATTACCTGGGTACTTTCCTTTGTACCATTTCACTTCATATTACCTTAGCATGAGCGCTGAGCTCCGTATTTTGTTAGCCAATTTCCTCTATGCAAAATTAATTGAAAAGGTGATGGTTTTACGTCAATGAGCGCAAACGTCATTGAATTCAATATTTTAGAAAATATTCCTTGCTAAATCTCGTCAGAGGCGTAAAAGCGGAATGTTTATCCTTAGGCCGAGAATTTAACTAGTTGAAAACGTAATCAATGAAGTAAAAATATTCTCGATTTTGTGCGACTCACTGAAATTTAAAAAAAAAGAAGTATGTATATTTCTTTATCGAATATAACGCTCTGAAGCACGAATCGTAAAACTTATGCCCCTTTGTACGAGATAATAAAGAAAAAACAGTTTTATTAAATCTCACAATAATGTAGGATCAAAAATTAGCTACGAGTCCCCCTTTATTATGAAATCCGGGAACATAAGGAAACTTGTTCTCGGCTGAGCTACTGAATTAAATGCTTGGCATTTTTGTATCTGCGCCAAACGTATTCAGCCTCTGAAATACATTCTCCGGGTTAAGAAACGACATAATGTATGTACCACGGTTGGGAAGGGAGTCAATAGACTCTGAATCAGAAGAAAAGGCTAATGTCGAAATGGCGTGAATTTCTGTAATTAAAGATATAACCGCGAGCGTTTCCTTTTGATGAAATGCTCACATTTTTTTTTCTAATAATGATAATAAAAAAATGGAACTGCCTCCCAACACAAAACGTTTTTTGAAATTCCGAATGGCTGGAGAGAAATTCTTCAACCCCGCGGAACAAAAGAAAACGTATGTACTAACGTTTAAAATTGATGAAAGAGAAATGAGTACAATTGTTGCGGAGCGGCAGGGATGTTTTTATTTTTTTCCTCGCCAGAGTTCGCCTCTTTCTCGTCACCCCCCCCCCCTCCCACTACTCTCTCTGTATCTCTACCTTCTCTGTATTTCTCACACTCCTTGCTCCCTTTCTCAACTCTCTCCATACCCCTCCTGTATATCTTCTATACCCCGCCATACTCCTCCCACATCTCTATACATTTCCCATCTTATCCCTCCCGTATATCTCCTCCTCTCCCTACGCCCATCCTTATGCCTCCTGCATCAGTCATCTCATCCCCCCGCTATATCCTACCCCTATCTCCGTCTTCTCTCAACTTCTCCCTCATTTGCTCCCTCACAGTTCTTTCTCCACACCGAAACAATGGCACGGAAAGGCGTCGAACTTTTCACGGGAGGCATCTCAGTTTTTTACGCGAGTGGCTGCTTGTAGTAATGAAAAAAAAGAATGAACTTTTAGTGCGATAAACCGAAGAAGTCGTGGATATGAGCCCTCCTTTTTTTTTCTCTCCCCGTTTAACATTGCTTCGTTCGCAAAGGCGGAGGGAATAAAATCTTTCTGACACTGGTGAAATTCAACTTTCTTTCATTGTAGAAGTGGAAGAATGCGCGTTCGGTTATCGAACCCTTGAAAGAGTCGGGAATTTTTTTCCTGCTTATTTTTTGGTCGCTACGCGTACCTTGATTGAAAAATAGTCCGTTCTTCATTAGTGGAAGGGCAAAAAAAATCGTATTGAAGCAATCCTAAAAGCCTCAATTCAATTGGCTTTCTTTATTATTACTTAATTAAGAACATTTTGTAATTCCAAGAAATTTGTGATTTTCGAGTAGCTATTCATTTTCTTTTTCTTCTCTATTTCGGAGCAATATTAATGGGAGTGGAACAAAAGCATTCATTTCTATCAAAGTAGATGAATTTTCATGCATTCCAATGTAAAGTTAAGACCTGACTTTCTAAAATCTACTCTGCTCGATTTTCTAACAGCTATCCTAACTCGTCTAGCCTCTGCCGCATTATGCATGTGATCAAGTCCACTGTCGTATATATGTTCTCCAATTTTGTGGAAAATCTGAATTTGTTTGTTTTCTTGCATTTTGAGAAACTTAAAATTATAAAGCACGTTGTCACTATAGTTTGGTTTCCGTCATCAAGCCTGTAACACCACAGCTCAAAATTATATCAAGCTTGCATTCGATTTCTAAATCTGGGCTGTCCAACGACGAGGAATTTATTTTTAATAGACTTCGGCCGGTAGTTTTTTTCTTATAATTACATGCATCTTTAAGGATCCCAATCTAATTAATTTAACTATCAACGATTACACTGGAAGATCATCCATAGTACAAACTTTCAAGCAATTTTCCTTAGCCAATATTCCAGCAGATTACTTAAGAAACTGGCGCATTACCGTCATCATGCATTACATTACGTCTCGAGCATCGGCAAAAATAACAACCAATTCCATATATCTCTGTCACATTTTTAAAATTGTTTCTCTTGTCCCTTAATCACAGTTACTCAATGAAATGGTTTCCATTGACGCAGCAGTTAATTACTAAGTGCAACTGTAGTTTTCCTCTTAATGACTCTCATGAATTCCCATTGGTCCGTTGCTGCTGTTGATTATGGATTTCCATTTTCGAGCGTTCCTTCCCTATTTTAGCTTGCATTGGTGATTAATTTTATGGAATTCAATTTCATTCATCCTCGTCCCAAAATCATCTATTCTTCAGGTTTTCTATTGGGAAAAAGCCATTTATTGGTGGATAAAATAACAATCGCTCCCACTTAAATGATAAATAATACTGTCACAAATCCGCGCTGCTTCGCTGAAATGCATCAGAGTGACGGTAACTGTGTTGCATTTTCATGGTACTTGTGCTATGGGCGAGGGGACTGTAGGCTCTAGTGCAGTGTTTCCCAAACTTTTTCGAGCCACCGCCCATAAACCTTGGATCCATAAACCTATACTCAACGCCCCCCAAATCGGTATCTTTAAAATAATAATCAGAATCATATGCTAATTAACCAAATGAGGAACGTTGTAATAATTAAATTAAAAACAATGACTAATTAAATGACTAATAAATAATTAAGTTCTCGGTGTCGTGAAGTTGTACCAACGATAAACTAAATGAGACTGAACCCCTTCAAACGTTTGTTTCCCTTGTGCAATAAAGGCTTGGAAATATTTTTCAACCGTTCTTACTTGAAAATGTAGGAAAACACATGGTTTAAATTACTTCCACATGCGGGAAACAAAGAAAACTTTAGA
Organism: Ischnura elegans; assembly: GCF_921293095.1. NCBI lineage: Eukaryota > Metazoa > Arthropoda > Insecta > Odonata > Coenagrionidae > Ischnura > Ischnura elegans. The sequence goes on along the minus strand of NC_060249.1, from coordinate 70,152,769 downwards.
AGCGAAGCTTGGAAACGAAGACAAAAGGAAGGTTACGGAACCTTCGCATTTGTCACATTATCAGGGCCCTCCGGCGCCCCACTGCCGCCCCCTTGGGAACCATTGCTCTAGTGGATGCGTTAACGGATCGTTTGCGAGGAGTATGAGATGAGGATTAATCACAAGAAGACTAAGCTTGAGGAACTTGTATACAAGATGTGGAGCAGAGAAATGGTTTTAATGGATCGAGCACTACTTGGGAAGAGAATTCGAAAATCCGTGTAGGAATAATCCGTTCGGAAAGAATATTAGGTAAGAGAGGGAGGAAGATAATGATATTTAAAGGTGAACGTGAGGTGCAGGTCTAATTGAGAGCTGAAAAGGAAATTCCAGTTCCGAAGGGGATACTGGGTGTCATCATTACTGGTCAACAATCCTAGGATTGGTTTGACGCAGCTCTCCAATCAATTCTCCTATCAGCTAATCTTTTCACACCTACGTATTTCTTCTCTTTCACATCTTTCTTTACTTGTTCCATATATTTTGTTCAAGGTCTTCCTTTTCCGTTCTTGCCTTCCACTTGTCCTTCGACGATTGTCTTCATCAGGCCATCATGTCTCAATATGTGGTCTATCAGGTTGATCCGTCTTAGTGTTAAGGTTTCATGAGGCTTCTCTTCTCTCCTACTTTTCTAAGGACTTCCTCGTTACTAAATACTGGGTGAATTACTCAGAAAAATGCTCCATATAAGCCAACCTTGAGCGGTACATTACTTTTTTAATGTTAATAATGATAAATAACGTTTTATTACTCCAAAAAAGAAACACTCAAAAGTACACATGTTACATGGTATTACAATATATTTAAAAAACTTATAAACAACCAAGTCTGTATATTTTTCATGATTGAGTTATGTTTGATGACAGTGAACTATGATTTTTCAATTTCATACATAAATCCGGTCATGTATTGTACCCTTTTAAGCATTAGAACAAAAAAAAGGTTTTTTAGAATTATTTTTTAAAGTTGAGTGCTTTGGATTTCGTTTTTCCCTCGCTTTCCGATAAAATCGCTTGTTAGAAAGAGGAGGCTTCCGCGTCGAATGTGAAATTTCGGAGGTGGTTCGCAAATTCAGGCGAGAAGAGAAGCAGGCAGTAAACAGACAGGAGAAAAAAACCGGCTCTGGGACCTCCCATGCTCCTCTCCTCTCTCAACCTGTACCTCCGGGGTGTGTGTCAAACTCTTGTTTCAAGTGACGTCCGCCTAGGGGCGTTCTTCGTTTTTTTATTCTACCATCATTCTCTTCCTCCCCTTTCCTATACATTTCTCTCTCTCTGTTCCTCCATTTTTATCCTCCTCGACCATTAGAGCCGTGTCGTTCACGGATGGATCTTTCATAACGAACGAGTCGCGGGCATGAACCGAATTGGCAGAACACATATATATATAGTGGATATAGTTCCATCATCTGACTGACTGTCTACCATGGTGTAATACATTGGGAATTAAGACTCGAAGATAGTTAAAGTAAAAATTTATTACGTAAAGCAAAATAAAATATTGCATGAACCATCCAAAAAAAAATGTTTAGCGCACGACCAGTTTCGTCCCTATGCGACCTATCGATGGCTAAGTTCTAACAACACGTATCTCAAAATTTGGCCTTTCTGAGTTAATACTGTTAGTAAAAAAATAAAATTCAAGCGAAAAACAACTCTGATTTTGAAAATGTATGCTTATTTTTCATTTTCATGTATTTTTGGGTTTTAATTTCAATTAAAGTTATATGTCTTTAAAATTGCTTTTCTCTCCTGAAAAATTGCCATTTTTGAAATACGTGTTGTTAGAACTTAGCCATCGATATTAAGGACTTCATCTCAATATTTTGTCACCCGTATTCTATCTGAAAATAAAGTCCACACAATTTTTTTGTATAAGGTAAAGTTTTAAAGATTAAATTGAACCATTGTGAAGCAATTTCACGTATTCATGCCGCAAACGGTTCGTTTCTGAATCTTTACCGTGAACGTATGACATTCAACCGAATCAAAAAAATGAACTGATATTCTCACCTATTCCTTCCATCTCCCGGTCAGCCATCGTGTTGTCGCATTCCTCCTCTTCAGTTCCAGTCACCTTGCTTTTTTTTCTCCGTCATTATGCCTCTCATGTTTTTTTCCATGCGCGCATGCCGTGAGAATTCATTGCCGAGATAATTAAACTTTCAGCCGCTTGACAGCATGGGGAAAATTAACGTGGGTGCGAGCCTTGGGCGTTGCGATATTCTTCCTAATATAATGACAAGTTGCGGCCATATTAATTATTTTATCCTTGACGGCGTTCGTTGTTTTCTTTCTGTTGAAAACAATGGGGTTGGGGTGAATAAGTTTTTACATGGTGGTAATTCAAATAAGAGGACAAAAATTCGTTGCGTTATACAAATTTCGTCTGACGTAGAGGGCATAGAGTAAGGCTTTATTATCACAGGTATTATTTTCTTCATTTTGGACAATTTTAATTTTTTTCACATTAAGTGTCAGCTTTGGCAGATAAGTAAAAGTAACGATTATTCGGTAAGTATTCTGGTGCAAGCATTCAAAGGCAAATATTATCTCATCTCAGTCTTCAGCTCCTCGATCCCGGCTGTATGTCTGTTATTTTTACGTGTGTTCTATGCTATTTCCTAGCAATGAATTACATTTTTTGGCAGGAAAAACCATAATCTCCAAAATTCATACCGAAAATCATTATTTATTTGCTCACAGGACATGGACGAAAGGTTTTTTTTTGCGTCATCATCAAAACTGGTCAGCAATCCTAAGATTGAAATCTGATGCTTTCCCGGCGAATATGTTCAAAAAATGTCCGGGAAAATTTCAAGGATCCTCAAAAAACAAAGTATTGACACCGTTTTCCAACCATGCTCCAAACTAAGAGATCTACTTCTTAAAGCGAAGGATCCTTGTGGTTTTGAAACTCCAGGGGTCTACCAAATTCCTTGTGAGTGTGGGCAGGTTTACGTGGGGGAAACGGGGAGAACTATCAATACAAGGATAAAAGAACATAAGAGACACCTTAGGCTCTGCCAACCGGAAAAATCCGCGGTTGTAGAACACGCCATTGAATCCGATCATAGGGTAAAGTGGGATGACGTGAAAATTCTATGCCGCGAGACTGATTTCTGGAAAAGACTGGTTAAGGAATCCATCGAGATCCGGCTGGCAACTAACACCCTCAATCGTGACACAGGGTATTCACTGAGTAATGCATGGAAATCGGCACTTAAGAAAATAAGATTGGCTGCCTCCGAGCCAATCACGTTAGACCTCACAACCAACTGAAAAGTAAACAAGCTGGCAAACTTCATCCACTCACCATTAGCCCTGAGGATGGAACCCGACTCGTGTTCCGAAACGTCGGCAGAATGGAGGGAGACCACCCGGCTGGAAGCCCGAATAGCCTTTTTTGAATCCTAAGATTGGTTTGACGGAGCTCTCCACTCAATTTTCTTTTTTGCCAATCTTTTCACACCTAAGAATTTCGTCTCTTTCACATCTTTCTCTAATTCTTCTATGTATTTCATTCGAGATCTTCCTTTTCCTTTCTTATCGTCTACTTTTACCTCGGCGATTGTCTTCATCAGGCCATCACGTATCAAGATATGGCTTATAATGTCGTTCCGTCTTCTTGTCAAGGTTTTCATGAGCTTGTCAAGGCTTCTCTCCTCTCCTACTCTTCTGAGGACTTCCTCATTTCTTACTCGGTCGATCCATTTTATCCAAATCATTCTTCTGTAGGACCACATTTCCAAGGCCTCTATCCTTGCTATCTCCGCAGCAGTATAGAAGCATACTCCAAATGTAGGTTCTTATAAATTGTTCCTTAACTTCCATGTTTAAGTTTCCCGCTGTGAGCAGGTCTTTCTTTTTGAGGAATGCTCTCTTCGCTTGAGCTATCCTGCTGATAATTTCTTTTTTTGGATCTGTCATCGCTAGTTTTCCTTCTTCCCAAATAACAGAATTCATCTATCTCTCCATGTAGCACCCCAAATTTAGGTTTTTATAAATTGTTTCTTTACTTCCATGTTTAAATTTCCCTCTGTGCGGGTCTCTCTTTTGGTGGAATGCTCTCTTCGCTTTGGCAATCCTGCTGATTATTTCTTTGTTGACTCTCCCATCGTTAGTTATCCTGCTTCCCAATTACCAGAATTCATCCACCTCTACCAGTTTATAGTTACCTATTTTAATGCTCGTCTTATATTATTCAAAAATATATATCTAATAGTGATAATGGTGGATTTCATGCCGGAGAGCTATATTTGCCACCTCGTTCGATTATCCTTAAACCCCCAAACACGTCTTCTCTTCTCTCCAGCTGCCAACGTCGTATCAACCGCTCGAATCCATCCAAGAAATCCCCAACCCAAACCGTCTCTCCCTCCCTTCAAGCCATACTTGCTCGTAACAGCCTCTTTACCTCGCAAATTACGAGAAAAGGGTGAACGGCTGTGAAGGGGAGGCGAGGGAACAGATTGGGGAATGGATGAGGGAACGGATTCGCCGGGGAGGCAAACAAGGCACACTCCACGCGGGCGAGAGAAAAAAAAAGAGATTGAGAATGGAAACAGGGACGTGAGGCGTTCGGAGAAGAAGGAGCGGAGAAGAGATAGAGAGAAAACGAAGAGAAGACGAGAATGAAATGAGCTGGGAGGTGAAAGACCAGGGTGGCAACTCAAAAAATGTCAATCTGGAAATCCCTCACTATCCCAGGGTATATTTGTAATTTTCCAAACGATTTGACACACAGTATATGATGCAATATTCAAAATTCAATAAAACATTTTTAATTCCTTGGTATTCCATTTTCAGATTTCTTGGTTAGTTAGCTTATAGTTAGAGGTATACGTAAAGGATAAATAACCAATAGAACTTATACAATATTCATTTTTACGAGTCACAAAAATTTGGTTGAGGGTGGAAAAATAATAGCATCAAAATAATTTAAGTAAATTCACGACATAAAAATGAATATTAGCTCTAAATGAATAGTACCTGAAAATAACCTTGGGATATGACGTCTTTGCCGGCCTCAGAGGCGACGGGGTTAAGTCTTTGCCTGACGAACAAGAGGTTGTGGGTTTGAGACTCGCCAGGGTAAGTTGCCCCTAACCAAGTCATGGTTTTTTGTGCTCGTGTATTTATTAAATCGTTGAAAAAAAGATGTTAAGGCCAATATGAGCTGTTTTCGGTGTAATAGGAATAAATAAAATAAAATAAATTAAGAATAGTCACACATGTTTGATAAACGGGTACGTAAGAGGATGAGGAATAATCATCACTTGGCTTTTACGGAAAATATGATTTTCCCAGTCTTTTTAGTCATTTTATCCGGTAATCCATGGCTTTTCGGATCACTCCAGTTTTTCCAGAAGATTGACCAACTTGAAGACGAAAGACGAGAAAGGGAGAGGGAGATAAATTTCAGGGGGGAAAAAAGAGAAGAAGAGAAGGCAGAAAACGTAAGGCATTGTCCTTTTTCCCCTCCCGTCTCCAAAATGACACAGAATACAAGCCAATCCTTCATCTCTGCCACTCTCTCCAACTACCTCCATTTCTCTTTTTTTCATTTCGCTCCGAAGCAAAATGAAGATGGCGTCGTGCGAAGGGAGGCGAGGCAAAGAGGGAGAAGCAGAAGCAAGGAAGCGCGCCAAGGACTCTAGATAGATTCTAGGATGGAAAGTGGAAGCATCGGGGCTAGACGAGAGACGTAAGGAGATTGGGTGGAGCGGGATTGGTCGCCTAAGAGAGTAAAGCCTGAATCAGACGATCATTTTTCCCATCCTTTTCCAGGGACAGCTCCAGTGATCGCTCCAATGATGCTGGAAAAATGACCGTTTCAAGACGATTATTTTCGCGATGGCTCGAGGGATGGAAATCCTACCCCTTTTTCTATAACTTTTCGGCAAGTCCATTTTTTCGTCCCTTAAACCATCGCTTTGCACCGTCCTTCAGCAAATCAGGCCGCACGGCCGCTAACAGCGATTGCAACACTACACTTGGACTTTAGTTGAATGAATGTTGTGAATACGAAAAGTAAGAGAATATGCGACGGAAAAAGGGACGGTGGGAATGACCGTGAGATTCAGAAAATGATGGATCGAGCGATCATTCTTTTGGTCCCTGAAAACCTATCAATGGAGCTATCATTCTAAGGGACGGGAAAAATTACCATGTGATTCAGGGTTATTGCGTGGAGGATTGCCCACAGGCATTTGAGGGATACGGTCAGGAAAGAGGGAATTGTTAGAATGCTTTGATAATGAATGAGAGATTTCGTGATATTACGTGAATTACTCATCATTATTAAAGGAAAACAATGGCCATGTCTGGAGCTTGCTTAGGAAGAGGCAACTTAAATTTACTACCTAGTTTTCGATCTTGGATATAATTTAGTAAAATGGAGATTTAGCTTGTAATCAATTTTATAATCGTGGAAAATTGCAAGTATTTAATTCATATTGATAAAATTCCCCTCCATCTCACTTGAATTTCCGACATTATTTGATTTATATATTGCTCTCTTTTTATGTTCTTATTCGCATACTTTACTATTGAATAAAATTATGGTATATCGTGTATTGATGGTAGGTTTATATAGTTTTGCCATCATTGCGAGCTAATGTAGTTAATGAGCTAAATGTTGGTTTATGAAATATTGTACTAAAATTACACAATATTACCCAAATAAAAACAAAATACGGCAGGTCGAGAAGGAGTGGTGCGTCCTCTTAACCACAGCGTGTCCCTCCTAACAAGCACCTAATTTCTCCTCCAACCACGGGGCTCAAATCTTTCATTATTACTTTTTTATACCTCCTCCTCTCCCCATCGTTTCCGCCTCCTGGAACCTCCGGCTGTTTCCTCGACTGGAATGTGGCGGATGGGAGAGCAGTGCGTGAGGAGGGGGTGGAGCTGTATATATATTTGGGGACAGACTCCTTTAAAAAAAAAAGAAAGAATATTCTCTCTCAATTCCTCCCCATTTCTTTTCAAGGGTTTCCACCACACTCCGCGCGTCATACTCCTTCCTTCTCCTCCCCACAATGCCCTGTCAGGCTGTCCCACTCCTTCTCCTCCACCGTCATTTTCCATCACACTCCTTCTTGGGATGTCATTCACCACATTTCCTTCAGCTCCCTGCGTTTCTGCCGTGCGTACCGTCTGTCGCTTTGCACTCATCTCAACAAGGGATCAGTTTTAAAGATCCTCGCCATGGTAACTGTTATTACATTCATTTCTACTCTTTAAGTGATTTAACTGTTAGGTTTGGACGGTTTAGAGTAGAGTTTACCCCGGATCAAGCCATAGGCATTGAAATTACACGTTCAGGTAGGGGTAAGATCATTTTGAAGGAACATCACCGCAGTAAAAGATATTGCACTTACTCACACTCATTCAGTGATTCAACCGGAAGGTTTGATTGTAAAGGTAAGGGTAAAGGTCACGCCGAACTAATCCATTGTCATTGAAATTACAAGCTCAGGCTGGGGGTTGGATCATTTATAAGGAACCTCGCCGTAGTAAGAGTTATGACACTCACTCTCCTTCACTGATTCAACCGAAAGGTTTGTTGGCATTGGTGAGGGTAGAGATCACCCCGGTCTAAGCCGTAGCATTGAAATTATACATTCGGGTCAGGATTTAGATCATTTTGAAGGAACATCATCGTAGTAAGTGATATTACACTTACACTCTTTCAGTGATTCAATTGGAAGGTTGGTTTGGATAGTTGAGGGTTAAGTTCAATGCTGACTACGCCACATGCAGGTGAAATTACACATTCAGATTGGTTGGCTGGTTCCTTTCCCTGGCCCACATCGTACGGCGAGGATTTTTATTGAGGATATTCGAAGACTTCAGCCGGGATTTGATATCGAGACACCTGGATCAGCAGCCAAGCTCTCTACGCACTAGGCTGCCACGGCTCACTCTCCCGATCCACCCAGTTGAGTTATTTTTAATTAAGTTGCCGTTTTTTCCTCATGTGCCTCTTGCACCTATTGGACCGAAAACGGGGTTTCCGTCGTACGCGAGGATGCGTGGGTCACCTTAGAATTTCAGTGTTGTTACTAGTGTGAGCTAGTAGGAAGAGGGCTTGATAGATGTGCGAGGTGCATATACATATCCATGTTAAAGCCTTCGGGCATCCTCAAATAAAATCCTCGAAGTTCTAACAAACGGAAACCGAGCGAATGCAAGCAGAGTGAAAGGTTTATATTTCGTGAGTGCTATTCCCAGCCAGCCACATAAGTGCGTATATTGCTGTGGAAGAATCCTCGATAATATAAATTCTTGAGCAACCAATGATGTATTAATGTCGTATGTTTGTCTCTAATTAGTACATCTTATGTAGATTTTAGTGTAAATATTCGGAAGGGTTAGGTGGCCTACGGTAGGGAATCGTCCTCCCTACTATGAATGCGTCTGGATTTTCACTTGCCCGTGGCTTAATCGGGGGTAAGCTCCACCCTCACCCACTAAATGAGTGAATGAAGTCTTCTCTGGAAATCAGCCTGGTCAAGATGGCCATTTCCGCCAATCGATAGCCTTCTCTGCAATCGTCTTCAGGGCAAATGAAGACGATGGCCATCGAAACGTTGGCAGAAATGTGTGGACTGGGGGATATAAGTGGAGAGAAGATGGAAAGGATTGCCACTTCCCAGGACTGACTTGAATGACTCTCTGCCTCTCCCTTTTCGCCGCTTATGCCTCCTACGCAAAAACCTCGCCATTTCCGTCCCCGTCCCTCGTCGCGAAACCGTATTTTATTGCTCGTGCCTCCGTCCCTCTCTCCCGTAAGATCCCTCTTTTAACTTATTCGCAAGGGGACTGCATAGAGGAGGCCCAATACCATCCAATAGGAGGCTGATTTCTTTTGCCACTTCGGTCGCATTTTTATCAATTTTCAAAGATGGCAGCGGCGCAGTGATGAGCGAAATTTTTTTCCATTATTTTGCATAATCGCGTTTACCATTGCAATTAATATCGTTAAAAAGTTATGGATTCGATTTTTCACATCATCTTTTATATAAATTTCGGTTATCACCCCTAATTATACCATACTCCCCCGTGAAACTCGGTTCAATATCTTCGTCAGCGATGCAAGTGGCGACTTTTGTACAGTAGCGCAGCGAGGAGAGGTTTTGGGGGATAAACCCCCACCCCAGAGCTCAGAGAAACTTATAAGTTTAATCCATTTTACCCCATTTGATTAATATACTTATAGGAGACTGTAAGGATTAATAAAATCTCCCTCAGAAAGCCATGAACCTCACCAATTTGAACCATTTATCTTAAAAAATTTCTGGGGGAAGGCCCCCGCACCTCCCGCTTATCCTGGCGGGTATACCACACACCCCAGGTCCTGTTGCGCCTGAAACCCCCCTAGCCTTAATTCCTAGCTGCGCCCCTGTTTTTGTAAACCCAATTAAATTTTCGGTGGGTGACAACACATTTAGAGGATAACTTGAGGATCCTCTTTTGTAAAATTCGTGGCCATTTCCCAGGACTGACTTGACTGACTCTCCGCCTCTCTTTTTCGCTGCTTATGCCTCCCACGCGAAAACCTCGCCATTTCCATCCCCGTACCTCTAGTGAAACCCCGTATTTTTTTTCTGCTCGTGTCTCCGCCCCTCTCTCCCGTAAGATCCCTCTCTTAACTTATTTGAATCCCCCAATCCCTTCATGCCACCTCTGCATAGTATCTCTCCCGGTCTGAAATTCCTTTCTCTCCTCTTCAGACCCCTTGCTCTTTTCTGAATATCCTCCTCCCTAAACCCAACCTCTCGCAATCTCTCTCTCTCTTCAAGGACTTCGGCAATATTGCTTGGACTCGGGCGTGGATTTGCGATGCTCAAGGTAATATCGTCATGATGTGATGGGCCGAGATGTGCTTTGTATCGCTTTTTGAACGTGTCTCGACGAGGAATGGGAAAGGAGTGGTGTGGCAGACTTACGAAGTCGTTGTGTGGATAAGGTCTCATCGTATGGAGAGGTATTTGGGAGAGAAAACTGTCAGCTGACGCCATTTGCTGCCATCGAGGGAGCAAAAAAGAAGAGAAACCCGGCGCCGTAGGTAGCCTGATGTAAATACTTCAATCTATCTAACAGCTAGTGAGCACGATTCGTTTTAGTTCTTTGTAAGCTATGTTAATTATAGGTAGCGGTTGTTTTTTGCTGTTATCAACACTTTCATTGTCCTACTCTGCATCTAACGATTTGATCGTTGGATCATTCTTCCTCATTGAATGATCCTCCAAGATTGTTAGAACATTCGTGGCTTGCCGGGTTTCGCTATTTAGTGGGCCCTCTTCGCTCCTATAGCGTTGAAGTATTTTCCCCGTCCCGTTCCTTCCGCTCCTATCCTTTCCCAAAGGCGTCGTCGGGCTCCTATCGCGGCGGCGCCTCTTTCCTTTTTCCTTCCTCTCCAGCCCCTCCCCGGGTGATCGTGCGTATAAGCCATGGGTTTGGTTCCCAGCCCCGGTTTGTTGTATCCCTGAAGGGTTCACCTTGAACCCTCATACTCTCTGTCCTACTCTGCACTACCGTAAAAAATGCCTTGATGAAGTACCATGCTCTGTTGTCATTATTGAAGTACACTTAAGAAATTCTGATGGCTACATAGTAACTATCTATATTTCTATCTGTACTTGCACTAGATACGTGCAAGATTTGTGATATTATCCTAGTTTATCTAGATACGTATTGGGTATATAGCTTAAAAATGTACTTGAATTATAGCAATAGGTTGTCATCCCTTTGCAAATAGCCCGTGACGCATTGTTTTTGAAAAGTTAGAATGAGTAAACTAAATGAGTGTAAGCAGAATTATTGGTGCCTATTTATATGAACCAAATATATATCGGCATAAAAATTTATTGCCGCGTCATTGCGTAATCCAAAGCGTTACTGAAGATTCCGATTCAGGTAGGTATATTATTTTTCTTCTTTAACCTGCATCCATCGTCTCTTGTAGATAGCAGAAAAAAATTGTTCGGTAGAGAAGAATAAAATTTCCGAGAAGGAGATTAAGATTCCATGCGGATAGGAACATGATTTCCATAGGAGTATAAAGTAACTATTTCATAGTTATTTCTATACAGCTATAGTTATGGCTATATTTCATAGTTATTCCATAGGAATTCATGTTCTGAAAGTTGACCTAGCTAACTGTTCTTCCGTGACTTGATTACCAGTTTGTGAGAATATTTTTTCCTTTGGAATTTATATGAATGCTACGAGTTATTACTTGTTCAGCGCTGTAATTACCTGAGTGCGTTAGTATCTTGTCAAACCCTATATTTCTTTGCATTCCTCTGTACATTCTCCGTACTCTCTCCAAGATGAATCCATCTATTGTCATTTCCATCCAATGCTCTTTCTCCTTTCCCCAAGGAATATCCTCCCTCCTTTCTCAGCCCCAATACCGAGAACTCTCCGCCACATCTTTTTTTTTCGTCGAGTTTTCGCATTCTCCACCATCTTTTTCTCATTGTCAGGCGGGAGTGGTTGGACGTGTTTTTTTTCCTACGCAGAATAATGCGTCGGGATGACTTGTGTCTGATGCTTTCTTCGTTTTCCTCCGTAACTTCTCTTCGTCATTATTCTTCCGACCGTTTTTGTCATCCCCTTAAATGCTTGTAACTAAATTTTGCTCATCCTCTCCCCCCTTGCTTGTACGCTGGACCTAACTATCTTGACGTCGAACTTCCTGCTTTCTTATTTTCTGGTTTTAGGGGCGACCGGACATAAAGGCTCGCATACAAACGGTTGGTATAGTGAGCTGGATAAGTGGCGTCTGTCGCTGCTCTCCTGTACCACATTTTTCACCCCTCGAAATTTCCAGTTTTGAATTTTAGGTTGTATTAATTGCCATAATTATTCTCCTCAATGGAAAAGGAAAAAATCATTTCGCATACCTACCCCCAGGAAACGGTTTTGCCTAATTTTGAGTTAGTTAACAGTTAAGAGGGGTCATGGAAGCGCATTGGGTTTTATACCGAATGCAATCCTAGGAAAAAGTTTGCCATGGAGAAATACGTGGCTTTGCCGGGATTCGGAACCGTATTTCACGACTGCTGGTTTGGTGTGTAAGCCAGTTACACCACCATGCCATAGCCTTCCCAAAGCGAACTTCGGGATGGTTCATGACGAACTTCACCCTTGGTGTTTATAACTTTTCCCCAGTGAGCGTGACTGCTTACCAAATCACTTTTTCCATACAGGGCTTTATACCGAATGGTTACTAGTTCAAACTCCTGGTCAAACCTTTCGGCCACAGCCAAAACCCTGTGAGTGAGAGGTGCTCCAGAGAAAGGAATTGGCGCTTGCAGGAAACTGAGTTGAGCTCCACCTTCAACAGTCCAAACATACTTTCGGCATGAAACACTTGAAAGAAAATGAACGTCTATGAGTACGTAGTACGCTATAAACGGATTCTGAACGGGTCAGTGAGTACTGAACTGTTCTATGGTCAGCTACATTGTTGAAGCGGGAAACCTATTCTGACTTAGCAGCTTTAGCCGTTGGAAGCAATTTCATGGATACCCCATATAATTTCATGTTTTATTCGATAATTTTCCCCTTTTCTGATAATAAAGGAGGCTGTTTCAGCCAGTGTATTAGTTGAAGGTTGAACAAATTCTAAGCATTAATAAGACACCTGTGATGGTAAAAGTTAGCGCACAGAAAATTAAAACGTTTTTCGTAACCACTGGGCATAACTGGGCTGAACTGTAAGCACTTGTATCAAATGAGCTATAAGATATGTTGAAATTCTCTTCCATGCCCTGCGAATTTACATAGTAAGCTGTGTTTTCATGGTGTATATTATTAATGTATTTGTTATAATATCGCTTCAACCCCATCGTTCCCCATTTTACTCTCCAATTTTACCCATGCATCTATTTGGGGAACGTCACTTTGAATTCATGAAAACTGGCCGTAACTACAGCAAAAATAGACAAAATCTACGTACCTCTCTTTTCCACGTCTTTTCTCTTTATACGATCATTCAAGAGAAGGTTCATGGACAACGTTACTCGCGCGTCCTCGTGTTTGAAGGTTTCCCTTGGAGAGTGCCATTCGTATTCCTGCTTTATAGCCCTTCTCTTTCCTCGTCGGGGGAAAAAGGGTTTATTTGTCTTCGAATGGCATCCATTGTTTCGCCATATTATTCCCATTCCGTTGCATTGACGCAGAATTTTCGTGCAAGCAGCATGAAATTCAGCGTCGCAACGCAAGCATGGCGCCGAGCGGTCTCCATTTGACTCGGTGCGTCGGCCCATTTGACGCTCGGTTGCTTCCTCCCTCTATGCGCTCGTTCCAGCGCCCCCTGTGTCTGTGAGTTTCATTCGCTTCCCCTTTTTTCGCCATCTTCCCTCCTCTTCTTCTACTTCTTCTTCGACTACTTGCCCCGTTCCAACACTTTTTCCTCAATATGTCCCCCATGCACATTCTTAATGCTTTTCCTTCCTTACCCCATGCATATATTATCCTGTGTGTGTACATATGTCTTTCTCCTTCTGTTCCTTTTTCGTACTTACCCAAGATATTCCCCCTAGTCCCCTTCGGCTCCATTTTTTTCACCCTTCCCTCGTTCAACTTTCCTCATTTTTCCTCCACCTTTTGATTCAATATGTCTCTCTCCCTGGCCTCCAGCAACTGTGAAATGGTTAGCCGTCTTCTGCTTCCCCTTGAGCGTTTTTTACGCTATGCTTTTCTATGTATCCCTTGTCATCTCGTGAGGGCATAGGTACTGAAATGGCGTATAACATCGCACAGATGGAGAATGCATTGACAAGGCAGAGTGAATTAATCCCTGTACCCTTATAATATGGTTGTCATATTCACAGTCATTGTAATTTAATTTTCGGTGGAAAATTTTTAATATTAAAGCAATATAGCCATATTCATACGAGTATTAATTTTCTTAGAGGCATTGTGATCGTGGCATTGCACGATTCTTGGGTTCAATATATATTTAGCGCCAAAAAATTCATCTAAGAAAATGAGGAAGACGCGAAACTTTTACTGGCCTTCCATTAAATAGCTCCTTTCAGCATTGCATTTTTAGAAAATAATTTTCCATTTAATAAAGTTACATAAACATGATATTTTACACTATTCATTTTAATACATAGTTCATTCCACGTAAGTACAATGCATATATGTGACATTTTCGACCAGACCCACTCAGATTTCTTTCAAATTTGAAATATTAAGAGACACTCGAAAGTTATGGAAAAATACTAATCTGCAGAATTTTGCAAATATTTTTACGAACTTAGAGGACACCAAAGTTGATATATCTTTTTAATTTAAACTTTTTTATTCTCATTTGGCGTCCATAACTATACATTTTTTGTTGAGACAGCATTTAACCATATATTTTTGTAAACGGAATGAATGATGAGCAATTAATTTATATGAAACATAATGCGTTGGTATGCATTTTCAAATCAGAGATCACTGACGTTTAACTTTGATATCTCGAATATCTGTTATCACCCCTCCTGCAATTAAAAAAATATGTTTTATTTCTTTGACATATTGCTATATTCTCCGAAAGTATCAGACGGGAAATTTTGTGGTATAGTCTTAAAAATAGTGTGGCTGCATCACTTCAAACTGTGTGTGCAATCAAAACTCTTGCGGAGGTCACTGCGGAGCTTAAGAACTTGGTTGATATTGTATTAACTTACGCATTACTTGTAATCACTTGAATATCCAAGTCCCCGTTTGGGAAAAGAAGTCAAAATGAGATATACATAAATATTCCTACGTTAAGAACATACGCAGAATCTAAAAGTCACTCCGCCCGTAATAGCTGCACATTATCTCCCATGCCTATCCTAGTTATCTTTCTCTAAATCGTCTTTTCTTTCACTTCTTACTCCATGACTTATCTTCTTTCCACTATTCCTTTTTTTCTTGAGTCGAGCTATTGCTCTTTTTTCATTTTCCAAATCCCTCAACTTTTTTTATGACAGGGCATTGAATATTTTAATAATTTATACGCCGTCTTCACTGAATTCGTGTGATTTAGTTCGGGGTAATTTTTTTATCCCCACGGCGGAGTCGGCTGCGGCTATAATGGTCAATCATCGACATTTTTAGAGTCAGCATCTTTTGCCGTACTTACGGACGAGACATAGACGTCACGAGCAAGTTTTATGTCCCTTCTTTGACATCAGTGAAAGTTAGCCAAATTTTCGTCCCATTTAAAGTGATGTATTTAAGGCAATCATAAAATATTCCCGTTAAAATTTTAGTACCTATATATTTTTAGTTAATGTTGGCATTTTATGTAAAAAAAAATACGTACTTAAAAGGGATATAATACATTTTTTTCTATTTTCGATTACGTCTGCTAAAAACAACAATTAATTTAAATGGTAATTTGCATTATATTTTGGCGTCATTTAGTAATAAATGGATGGAATAGAATGAAAGATCATATCAGCTCTTTAATTCAGCGTTTCTATTCTTGATGCATTTAGAAATTTCTATGAAAATTAAATTATCTTACTTGAGATTATCAAGTACATGATTTGTATTTTTTTAATCTACTCAAAACAAGCCTTTTCTAGGATAATTGATATATGATGTATTTGGTTCAATTCACACGAATTGATTATTTGGTTCAATTCACACGAATTGATTATAATACTCCATTGATTCACCATCTTCCGTCCGTTTTGTGATAATATCTTCCTTCAAAATGGATTGTAATTGAAGTGTAACCGGAAAACTTAGTAATAAATGAAAGAGCGTAGGTGTACTTAGATCAGCTAAATACCCAGCACAGTTTCATATTCCCCGCAATACCGGGAATACATTGACAATGGGTTATGGAATTATGTCGACTGCAGTCTATTTTTAGTTGTTCCAATCAACGAGTCCCATTACCGAGCTGACAGGTTTTTCCATTAGTACAGCTCATCGTATTGGCATAAAAAAGAAGTCATATTCCACAATAGCTGCTAATTCAATCGTATTTGGGACGACGCCAACTCGTTGGAATGCGTGTTATCATTTGATTACTGTTTGTTTTTGGAATTGAAAGTACCCTCGTAATTGATCGACGCGATTGTATCTCATCCCAAGTGAATTAAATTTAACTTTGCTACTGTTTACCTACCTAAATGTAGATTTTTTCGATTACTGCAGTATTGGAATTGACTGTGGCATTCTCGCGTTGATTATTGCCACGAAACTCATTCCACCCGTTTAAAAAGCATTTTATGAAATAGGTATGTTGTCAGATTTAGTAGTTACCGTATTACGATATTTGATGATTTTGAGGTGGAAATGAAGCCATATCGTCACCGTATGTACTCTTGTATGTTACTTTTTCCGATGATACGTTATCTAAGGAGCCGGTTTGCTCCGAGTTTCTCTTTACCTTTAGTTTCTTACCCTTCACTCACGGCGTAAGGAACCTCAGTGCCCAGTAGCCTTCTCGAAATGTAAACCCATCTCATATATCTCGAGAGATGCACTCGGCATGTGAGAGCTCATCGTGTGAAGAGTAACGATTCTAACTTATGTTCATATTTTTTGTAAAACATTTTATTGTATTTAAACGGGAGCAATGACCAATACAAAGCGTAAAACTTTCCAAAATTTTCCTATTGATCTTGTTCAGGTGAGGGAATGAGTAAGAAAACCAAGGGCGTAGTTGACACTAATGCATCTTTTATTTCAAGTGTATAATAACTGCTACTTAGGGGGCTTTCTAAATAATCTCATATGCATGGTGAGATTTGAATGAAGCTTATTTCTAGCATAGATATTTTAAGCATACTATGTTGACTTCAGAAAATAAATTTTGGACTAGAAAATAAATACCTGTGGAAATACAATAACTTGTGAAAACCATCGTAATATTTTCCTTCATCAATAATTTATAAGAACTCGATTTTGAACTTAATTTCAGCTTTTATGGTGCTAGTATCCAAGTTATACAAATATTGGAGAATATACAAATATACTAATGAGGATTGGCGTAGCCATCAAGCTTCACACAGATGTCCATTATCATAATAGCTGCGCCTATGGATTACTGAACATTTGAGGAAGGGTAATGATTTATTACCTGAATACAGTTTTTTTATACGATCAGAGATGA
Organism: Ischnura elegans; assembly: GCF_921293095.1. Lineage (NCBI taxonomy): Eukaryota > Metazoa > Arthropoda > Insecta > Odonata > Coenagrionidae > Ischnura > Ischnura elegans. Next base: position 70,135,600 of record NC_060249.1, on the reverse strand, counting down.
CACAGCTATACCCATGACTTGCAAGTCACACGGTAATTCAAGATGGCGCACAATTGCGTCGCAAGCCAGCTTCCAGAGATGAGAGTGCCTAATGGCCGAGAATCGCCAGGAGCCAGAAGTAAATGGCCGCTTAAAAGTGAACCGTCGACGGAGATTCCGACGATTACGACTCCTGAGTGCGTGGCGAAAAGATTTGAGGCGGTAATTATAAATCATTTAAAGCGATTCCCACCCTCCACTACGGATTGGGATGGAAGAAATGCATTACGCCGTCGTCTCACGGCAGGAAAAAAAAATATTCTGCTCGGGGGAAATGGTTTTCCTTGGGACTTGAGGGATTGAGCCTAATCCCAAAGCGATTCTGGAGTGAAAGTGGTCCGTCACCAGATAAATGGTTGTAGCTGAGCTGGCCTATTAAAGCGACCGACGGAAAAAAATTGCCTCAGCAGTCACCATGGGGACACATGCATTGGCGAGATGGAGGCTGTCCAAATGACACGGCACAAACAGAGTTCCTTTCCTTGTGACAATGAAGAAATCGGATACCATCAAGGGGCGTTATAGCCACTAAACTTGGGAGACGCGCTGCGCTAATCTCAGTTTGAAATGTCGTCCCACGAGGCGTTATCTCTGTGCCAACAACATCTTGTAGGACGGCGCACTAAATTTTTTTCCGAATCCTAATGCAGTTGAATCCTATTGAGACAAAATGGAAATAATGAGGGCTGCATTTTTCCGGGTTTCACTGCGCCGTCGTTGTGATGGAGACAACAGTTTCTCCTGCATTCCAGTCGGCGTCTTCAGGTCGAAGTGCTTGATGCCGGGTCTTGGGGACCGTTATATAGGCATCCCGGTGGTGTATAGTAAACAAAAGTAATTTTCAAGGCAAATCCAATCATTCATTTTCCCGTTCAGCATATAAAAATTGCGTTGAATATAATTGTCGTTAACGATTCCTTATGTAATCCTTCAATGATGAGATTTGATTCTTATTAGGATTTCTGTTACCAATTTTTATGCAATGTCAGACCTCGATATCGTTCAGTTTCATCAGGTTGTCTGTTTATTCATTTCGAATTTATTAGAGATATTGTGTACCACCGTCTTACTGCCATAAGATAATTTACCATTATTTGAAAATGCCGATTGGATATGATAAAATCTTAAAGCAACAAGTTATTAAATCTTGACTTGACTTTCCCATGTTCTTTCATATTCTGCTAGAGTTAAATGGCACTGTCATTGTGTCATGGAATGGGCGTGATAGGTGTTCGAAGTTTCTCGCAGCTTCCGTCCAGACGTCAAAAGAAAACATTTACTGAACATTCCTCTTTCTCGTATCCTCGCGACTCTACGATTACGTTACCAACTTTTTCAAGAGGCACCAATTCCAAATCTGCGTTAATTTTCAGGGTTTTCAATTAATGTCGAAAGTATTTCTCTGTCTCTGAAAATTTATTTTTCTCCAAAATTTCAAGTTGCGTCAATCTAATCTTATCCAGGCTTTGCAAGCATGAATTAATCTGTAAAAAAGAAATAAGGTGAATATTCAAACGAAAGGGAGTGTTATTCATTTGTGACAATCATAAGAATTTTTTTATGAAAGCCATTCGCTTGGTCTTGAATGAAGTCAAGAAGGCTCGATTTAAAGCTGAGAGGAGGTCAGAAGAAATGTTTGCAATCCGTGCTCCGTTCAATGGTTAGTAAAGGTGTACCTATAATTAAAAAATAAGTGTATGCCGCGTGTCGTAATGGAGATTGCCCCGACGTTTCGCGACCGACTGCTGGTCACTTTTTCAAGGGAATAATCCCACTCATTCCCTTGATAAAAGTGACCAGCAGTCGGTCACGAAACGTCGGGGCAATCTCCATTACGACACGCGGCATACGCCCGTATGTGACTTATTTTTTAATCATCACGAGCCGCGAAAGCTTCAATCAAGAAAGTGTACCTATAAGTTCGCTGTTGCCGGGCAAGGAACCGAAAAGGGGCATTGTAGTTTAGGGTGTGTTATTTTCGGAGAAGCTCCTTCCCTATGTTGGCTTTTATTAACCATTTATCTCCATTTCAGTCGTAAATTTTGTATTTGCGATCCATAATCAGTCACAAGTTCCTGCGTTTTGCATCGTTTACTCATAGAGACTCACTGAAAATGTGGTTGCAAATGAAATCAGGCAGCTAAATAAATCGTATCATACAGCCGTCCATGTACAGATGTGAGAAATGGAAGCTGTATGGTAATGTTTAATGATAGAGTGTAATTACTCAAGCCTAGGGTTATGAAAGAGAGAGTCCCTTGAAATCTCTACGTTTTTATGCATATACCTTGAACCCTTGGTGCGCATTATTTTATTCCCTCCTCCTTTATACCTTTTATGGAACGACTAGTAAAAATAAATTAAGTGATGAATTTGATGATGCCTCCATCATGAAGCTTGGTCTTCAAATATTTTCTCTCCGTAATCTTATTAGCACCCGCCCAGTGTTATCCCTCCCTTTTTCTTACTTCCAACCCTCCTGTTCCCAACTGAAATATCCTTCCACCCCATATCACTTCTCCCTTCTGCACAGTGCCTCCCTCGCTTTCAGATCCAACCCTTATTCTTCCTTTTCCCTACGTCTCTTTCGCAATTATGGGGCCCTATCTCGTTGCATCTCCGTTTTTGTTCAGAAGTCACCTTTTTCTTTCCCATCTTCTCCGTTCCATGGCGTCTTATTGTGCCACTGCCCGCTAAAAAGGGAAGCCATGTTTAAATCGCGGATATTACGTTCCTTCCCTTGTGGAATCTTGACATCTGCGTCCATTTGACTATTAAAGCAACTGTTTAAATTTTATGAATTGTAAGGATGCGTCACGCGCCGCTGCAGCTGGTAATTTCCACAACAATAGTTTGATGTTAGGTATTATTTCGGCTGGTTGCTGGGTAAACTGGAGGGAGCAGTAGCGTAACTAGGGATAGGCACTGGCGACCCCCCACCCCCAGGCAACGGGGTTCGAGAAAATATTTTAAAAATGACGTGCTTAGAAATGCATTTTACATCATTTTGGCACTAAGGCTTAACTTTAACCAGATGCAATTATTGCATGACAAAACAAGATAATATTTTAAAATTATTTTTAAATTTCTGTGAGGCCTTGGGGGGGGGATCTATCCCCTCACCCCCCACCACAGTTAGGCCACTGGGAGTGAGGGTATAAAATTAGGAAATAAATTATTGACTAAAGGAATTTCAAACTTCTGAGATAGAATACTGGTAAGGAAATACCTATACTCTTTAAAAGAATATAGTCTTTTTAACATTTTTGAGTCTGTACTTCCGTTCTTCGAGGAAATATAAGGCTGGTTATGATCGATTAATATACTTTTTAATGTGATATTTTCTTAGAATCATACTTGGGCTTTGATTATTGATCTTCGATATGATTCATTTTTGCTTGACTGTAGAAATAATTATTTGTAATATCGCTGTTATATTTTATGATTGAAAGTGTGCTAAAATGGCCAATTTATATGATTAATATTGTTACCATTATTTAGTCCTGATATTAGGGCGATGATTTCAACAATCTTATCTAGAATTCTTAATCATTCTGAGGGACGATAGTTCAGAGATTTCATTTTACGACAAAATCTCATTTTAACGTATATATTTCCACTTTTTCCTGTAAATAGTTATTTTTTTTACGCAGAGTTGACCAAGTTCATGAAATTTCTTGTTGATTACATTTCTTAGAAACATTTTAACAACGCTGTTGAAATTTTTGATGCATCGATGCAGCTTTAAAAATACCTATGTCAAGGTTCGGTTTGATTAGCACCTACATGACAGTTTTAAAATCTGGAGTTATGAACGAGAGAGTGCCTTGAAATCTCATTGTTAAAAATTCAGGGAAAACTTCATCGCCCTAACTGTGGTCTCTCCTCGATATCGGTCAATTTTGAAAATTAGGTTCCTAAATCTTTGTAAGGTCATATTTTAATGTATGATCTTAGGATTTCCCGGCGTATCAGGTGCAGAAAAGTTTCTCGGGTTTTCCACCGGTTTATGTTTTCAATGTTTCCGGACGTTTCGAGCAACGACTTGCTGTTCATCCTCAGGGGACCTTGCTGAAATTATCGAGAAACTTTTCTGCGTCATGTGTTAATGTTTGACTCTGAAAGAAAAAGAGTTGGATAGCAATGCAATAGCATAAGAATCATTGCTTAAGTCAAAAGTCTGTGGAAATAGGAGCCTTAATACAGGAGAAAAGGAGTCTTAAAAAGTGTAATTTAAATAGCGCTTAATATGTTTCAAATTGCTGGTAATAATGCCCGTTTATGTATATAATACCTGAATATTTAGCATAATTTTTGTCAGAATGTTGGTTTAAAGTAGAAACGAAAATTATCTTTTAGAACTTTTTTTTAATGTTGGAACTAAGAATTTGTAACGTAGTCGCCGTGTAATCTTGTGAGAATTGCCCGAGGAGAAGTAATTTGGAGTTAATTTTTTCCCGTAAAGATAAGAATTCTTTCCCAATTCCCTCTTCCTGCCTATTTTATTAGTTTGCTTGTCTTGCCTTTAAAGACTTCCACTTCGGAACAGACAGTCTTCCTTTCTCTCCGCCATTTGCCGTGGATCTTCCTCAATGCTCCTCCGACTGCCATCTAATTTCCTCTGTCGATAAATTCTGCACGGACGCATCCCCATCGGCGCTATTTAGTTCAGTCCTAGCCAGCATCCTTTATATCACTCTTACACGCAGCCCTCACTGGAGATCTATTCTCCAACGTTATCTGCACGCCCGCTTTTAACTTCGCTGTATTCTGTCATGGGACGCTGGTTGGGGATATTAGAGAGGTGAGTTCATTTCATAGTATTTTAGCTTTATTTCTTCTTCATGTTTGGTCGTTTGTGTCTGGGCCAATCGGGCTGTTATTCCAAAGAACCGTCTTCCGTTTTCAAAGCGTGTTGCTCGTTGGAAACCAATTAATGGACCCAAAGCCATCTATAACGGAAGAATTGTATCGAATCGTTATTGAATAACTCATCTCATCATGACTCTCCCTTACTTGGGAGAAGTTATAACTCTTGGTTTTAGGTTTCCGCAGCGATTATTTGCACTATTACAATCCATTTTCGGGTTTACATGTGCGTGTTTCACATATAAACTCGACGTTTCGTTCCACCAGCTGGGAACGTCGTCAGGAGACTGAAGATGTAAATATTTTCTCTCGTACAGTTGGAATAATGGTACATTGTTGTCAAGGGTTCAAAAAAGTTAATAAAAATAAAATAAAAACAATTTCTTTAAAACGTAGGAAGAGTATCCGAGTCTCAGAAGGCGAGAGAATTCAGAAGGGTGGCTTTCTACAGAAGGCATTAACCTGTCGATGGGTTTGACTCTACCATTGGTTTTCATCGGGCTATCATATACTACCTAAACTCCGGTTAGGTCACCACTTGTCAGTAGACCGGTCTTTTTTATTTAATCTTGACTTTTTTCATTAATTTCTTTTGAATTATCCACTTCAAGTTAATTACGTGGAGGCAGTCATTTTTCGCTAGCTGTGATCAATTTAAGTGACGCTGAGGCATGCCGGTCGATAATTTAGCCATAAATCAGCAAATCATGCCTTGAATCGCGTCAAGCTCTCGTTTTTTATTGACTCACAAGATAATATGCAGGGAGGCTATTTTTCTGTTATTTTCGAGCATTTATCATTGCAATAATAGTGAAACGTGATTTTATCTGAAAAATATAATGGTTTACAGGCCGGCGTTACTAACTGGGGGTAAAAAAATACTCCAAAAAGGGGAGTCCACAGACTGGACGAGGTCTATACCGGTCGAAATGCTTACCGAAATTAGAAAAAGGCTGTAATATATGGCTGCTGGTGTCTCATCCTGATGAATGAGATCCCCGCTCGGTTCCCAACTGTTATTCAGGCAAGGTTATTTGGCCACGCCCAATCCGACACCTCCACTGATTTATCCCCTTTAGTTATAAATTCAATTCAATTTGTTTATCCTGGTAGTAATGAAGAGGCGATCAATAGAATACATAAATAACTCGGTGGAATATCGCTCGAATGGTGAATCAGGGAGGGTTTTTATGGCATTGCTTTTCGTTATTGTCTCCATGCACGGGTTCAAGCTTTGACGAAAACTCTAATTGTCCAAGGTTATGGAAACAAGGCTAGTTCGTGGAATCGAAAGCTCTGTTAAATATCAGGAGTTATTGATGGGCATAAATCGTGAAATATGTGTGAAATTCATATGGTTCATCAGTGGGAATGAATGTCGCATGTGACTGCATACCGCGTGCCTTTCAAGTTTAAAAACCAGGTACGCGTCGAAAACCAGAATGCTAAAAAAAAGCCAGCTCTCAATGTATTCGAATGCTTTGAGCGACCGAAATAGTGGTCACATAGGCGTTATTAGCGCAATACCGTAAGTAATAGCGCATGCAGAGAGAATTAGTAATTTAATATGTCCAATTTCATCTACTCCCTGTCCGGCTCCTGGAACTAAATCTGATCCAGTCTACATTTGACCCCATAGCATTTATTTTTTATCACAATGGTAGAAAATATTAATTAAAGGAATCAAGTTTTGCTTCCAGACTAATTTTTATGCATTGACCTTTCTTTAAAGTTATTCCTTCTTTTTGTTGTTTTTACTTTGTGATTCTTTATGATTGGTAGAGGAATCACTTTGCATCAAGGATCCTTCGGGTTTTTTTTTCTGAAGTGCTTGAGTTATATGCTACACACGGGTCTTTAAATGTCAAAGAAAGAAATTCGATTTAATGTACGGCCAAATTATAGACTTAAACAAGAGTCTTTCAAAGGCAAAGATGACACCCAAATATTATTACACGTTACACAACATCTCCAACATTCATTTTTTTCAAAACCTTTTTCTTGTGAAGCCTCTCGTTGGTTTTTTGAAACAGATAACATTTATTTTTAGTATTGGTGGCATGGAATATTTTGTATGAATTACATTTTTTCAGAGAATATCATGAAATGTATTTTCTTTTCTTTGATCTTATTGGTTATTCCTAGGCCATAATAAACATTCGTTCATTCACCCTCTTCCTTGCCCTTCCCTCATGGCGCAAACTACTTCAGCTCTCGGTCGCTTCCTTCAAATACAGTACTTAAACGTAAAATCTTTCTTAATGGTCGACTTTTCTCCATTTGATTGAAATGCTGGCTCTCTAACGACTCCACTCCCTACTTTTCTCTAACAATCAGTACTGGCTCTGCGTTCGTCAACAGATTTCTGATCCTGTCTCCTACACCATCCCTCACCATTGTCCTTACGCCGGTGGCACAGTATCAATCTACCCCTGCCACGGCTTCCCCTTCCAGTTAATGCATGGGGTGGGGTACAGGGGGCCCTTGCATTTCAACCCCTTCCTTCTCGTCACCCCAATCGAGACCTTGCTTCCTTCCTTCAATCTGCACGCTTATACATTTTTCTAACCCCTGGGAGTCGACCAGAACAGTTGAGTCTCGGTATTAAACCACTTCTCCTCCACCCCTACGCTACAGTACCCCCTCCACCCCTTTTCAGTTTCTCTCCCAACGCGAGGCCCTGCACCGCCTCCACCTATTTTCCAACCCCCTCTTCTGTCTCCTCCTCCTCCTCCGCCTCCAGCGACCCCCGCGCCGTGGGGGCAGGCCCGAGCTTGCTGATTGCTACGTTCCACTTAACGAACAGTGGGTCTCCATTAATGAATCATGGTGCACTGGGGGAAAGCCTTGTTTATTTCATCCAGGTCCCTATCTCTCTCTCTACCACCTCCTCCCCCTCCCTTCTCTCATGTTGGAGAGGTAAGTTTGACAAACGCTCTTGCAAATTGGTGGACGTTTTCTCTGGGGCAGTGTATGTGTGGAAAAGGGGGAGAGAGTTCTGTGCGCAAGCGGAGGTTATGGAAAAATTACGGAGGGGCGGAGGCGATTGAATTAAAGGAGGCGAAAGGGGAAAGGTCGAGGGTGCAGTCTTCTCCATACCTACCACTGCACCACTGACTGGTGTAGTTAAATATCGGGCAGCGATCGCGCCGTGAGGTGTCGCGACGGTCTTCCCGAGGTCGAAGACCGCAGAATGGGACAGGAGTCACTCGTTACGAGTTATGTTTCCCCTATACATTACTTGCTTGGTGATTAAAGCCGGATTTCCCTTACATATAAACCAAAGCGCTTTACGGTCCGGAAACGTAGACACTTAAGATGGAGAAAGAGAGAAGATTTAGAGGTGTTCGAGATGTGAGTGTGGAGAAGAGTGGAGAAGATGAAATGGACGGACAGGAGGAGGAACGACGAAGTGCTGGACATGGTGGTTGAGGAGAGGAACCTTCTAGATAAGATATGTAGGAGACAGGAGTTATGGATGGAGCGAGTGCTTAGCGGGGAGAGGATGTTGAAAACAGTGTTCGAGGGTACAATTTTGGCTCAACGAGGGAGAGGAAGGAAGAGTATTCGGAAACCAAATCACCACTAGCGGCGCTGTCGTCGCTGACGTCATAATCCAAAATGGCCGTCAGTCCGGGTATACTTCTCGTGAATAACAACACATTTCAATTGCAATCTCCGTGATTCTCCTTATTGCTGTGGATTCGATTGCGCATATCGGCACCGTTCTTCGTTTTCAGACTAAATTGTATTCTAGGGAACATGAGTAGCAAAGTTTTTGTGACCTACTAAGAAATTGTGCGATATTTGGGTGGAAATTGCAGCCAACGAAATATCTTTGAAGGGGAGAGCGTTTTAAACGCGGGTTTGGTGATCACTGTGGGGTTCACCAAGGAAATGGCTGTGAATTAAAAATAATGGCTCTTGTTCTTCAAACAAGTGGCCTTACCAAGGAACCGCTTCAAATAAACGGTCTCATTAGCCTAACAATTGATGAAAAAATCGAGATCCGGAAGTTTGATTGTTCTCGCAAAGCGGGAATTGTTTAGGAATAGGTAGAAACCATTCGTAGACAACCCAGTTACATTAGTAGCTATTAATGGTTAATCATTTTGTGCTACATTAATTTAACCTTTAGTATTCATGAATAATAAAGCAAAAAATGCCAATAATTTATTACTAGTTTGTGGATGTTGCAGTGTCCATCAAGTCAGTGGCAAGAGTACCATACAATTATGGCAGAAGAAAGCTAATATGAAGGAAAGAAATTTAACATATAAGCAGTCATAAAGGAGAAATTTCAAGCTTCTTACTAATTTCAAAATAAATTAAATTTACATTAAAATTATTTTTGTTGGGATATAACTGAATGGAGAAAACTTTTGTGTCAGGTACCTTAAAGAGGAGCTGTTTTAACCATAGACCACGACCACTTTGGGCTACACTGACCTCTTTCTCTGGTACATATCCTTCAATTATCTATCCTATGCCTCGAATAAAAAAAATAAATGGAGTTACAGCTTCGATCAAAAACTATAATCAAGCCGAAAGATAATTAGTTAGTTAGGTATTACCTAAACAATTCACTGGTCGTATATGACTGCAATTATACATGTAAATACTTAGATTGAGGATTAAAATTGGGTCCACTGAAAAATGTACAGAACTAACATACCTGTATGAAATCATCAATTCATCATAGATGACAGCAATACAACCACATACTGACTCATAGGCGGATTTATCCCCTCCCTCCCCAAACCCATGAGATACCAGCAGCCCCTTTAGCTAAGACCAATTATACCCCCAAAGGTTAGACCAATGCTTTTCCATAATGGCATCTGTTTCTCAGAAAATATGCGCAGATAAAAAGAAATTCATAGGTATATTTTATGTACGCCCATTGTCCCTGCATGGAACACGTACCTTCTTCCCTCAAAAAGAGTATGGAGTGAAAAGATGTCATTCACAGTAAGCTACATAGAGAACATAAGAAATACATTCTAAAATGCGAAAGAGGTAACCTTGGTGACATGGACAGCAAGCAACTGGGGTCTTGAAGGAGTTAAATGAAACAAGATAACAAAATTTATATCAGTCGATATATGTTTTCCAAAGAAGTCGGAGACATCAAATGGGAGATGTATACAAAGATAATGCACAAATGACATGATAAGCATTGACAACATTATCATTCATGGTACACTTGATGCGGAAGTACGTGGTTTAAGTACATTATGAAACCATGGAAAAAAAATATAGCACAAAGCAATACAATAAGTAAAATATGCCCAAGTGGTGTAATATCCAACAGTTGTAGTCATATCTTGGATGATTTACAATGTTGAAACTAGATTTAGATTTTAATAACAGCCAGTTTAAATGGAATTAATGTCATTCATCCCCCTTTTTGAGGAAGGCAAAACAATGCAAAAACAAATAAAATTACACTTGATATGGAAGAATGTGATACAAGTACATGATGAAGCCATGGAATGAAAAAAATTATTATATACTGCCATACAGTGTGTAATATATGTGCCAGCACGGCAAAGGATAAGTTTAGCTTCATTTTCATGAGCGATAAAATTATTTTGCACTTGTTGTTTGAGAAGTACCTCATGTTGTCAGGCTGAAGTTCCGACAACAAAGTAACTAAACTGGCCAATTTCAGAAAGGAATCGAGGCCAGTCATCGTGTATAGGTTCCTCTCACTGACGATCATGTCAGCCACCGTCGGGTGAAAGTCACCACTAGTTACCTGGCACCCAAAATCCCTTGTCTCATTCACACATTGAGTGCCAATACTACATTATACACCCCTAACATCTCCATTTCCAATGGATATCAGGGCCTCAGCAGCTGCAACATCTTGAGTTTCCATCAAAGAATCTTTAGTGGGCTCATCAATGGGGCTTGCAATAATCTAGTGGATATCGGCCTCATCACACTCAGCAACTGCCTCCACAAACCCTCCACTTTGGATCTAAATAAAAAATAACCAGATTACAATGATTCAAAACTGTACTTGGCATTGGTAAAAAACAATAACACGGAAAAGATCCCTCACAGAAGAATGGTAAATGACAAATGTCCTCAGTGAAACTCTTTCCAAATCTCTATGAATTCGGGCAATTTAGACAACTAAAAAGATGAGGCCAAAACGAAAAATTTCCTGTTCCACTTCCTCATTGTTTAAGGTAAATGACGCATTAGGGACTTTTAAGTATAAATTCCATAAAATTAATAAAAGCTTTCAATGATCATCATTTGTAAGTAGAACTGAGTTTGTTACTGTGAGACACATGAAATGCTAACCATCTTTCAGTGCTGAATTTGGTAATACTTAGCTAAGATGGACCAAAGAAACGACTGAAGATTTAGTTCTCTACAGTAATATGTAAACTGATCTTTATCCAAATTATAAGAGATAAAACGATAATGTAATATATGAAAACATTTTTTCAATCCGATAAGTTGATGCCATAGAAATTTTGCCAATAGGTAAACAACCAAGTGTATGGCCTTAGTGGAAACTTTATTTTTGAATAACCATAAATACCATAATTTGTTATTTTTCTAACAATTTCTCTAGTGTTACTCACGCAATAACTCAAGATTGCCTGTTCCCATATTTATCTAAATTACATGCCTCTAGTTGTAAACCTAAAATATCTAAATATGGTGGTGGACTGCAAGACTTCAAATCCATATACATTTTTTTCAATAGCTGCATCACATCACGCTGATTTAATGCAACCTTTTGCATGATGTATGCACTTTCATTTTTCGGCAACGTTTTTAAACATCTGTAAAAAAATAGGGCTGCACTTCCAAGCCACAATTTATTCGAAAAAATCACAACTTATGTAGTGTCCCAATATACTACCACAACCAACAAATACGAGAAAGATAGCAAGTTCAGCACCCTATAACCAAAAAAGCTAATAACCACTTCCTTGTTACTACCCAGTTAGACAGTTGGCCCACCTATGCTCGCATTAGTTTCAGCCTTAACTATGGTTGCTAATCAATGAATTTTGATTTTTAATATACGGCTGAAAACTACACGATTAAATAATACATTCCTTTGAAATACCTACCTTAATTGGCTCTCCTCGTCGTCCATGCCGTCTGTGAACTCAAACTGGAGATTTTTCTATCGACGATATTGGTAAATTCATAGACGGGACAGCACATCTCTTCAAAAATCGATGTCTTGCTGGAAAATCTCTTGAGAAAGAACACGTTAGAACATAGATAACTACAAGGAGGTTAACATTCGCATCGACTTCACAACGTGATCTCAGCCACGTTGAAACAAATTAAGAGAAAAAAAGGGAAATAGAAAAATGTATACGTACCCGGTAATATATAATCGTTCTTTATGAAGTGCAAAGAACACACCAGCATGCTCTTCGTCACCTTTTTCCCGATTTTCAGCCGGTGGATCCACAAATTCCGTCGATCGACCTTCTCAATCTCACCCCAATCATTCCTGCGATAGAAAACATCGCCTGGCTTTGGAAATTCGTGAAATCGAACTACGGTGTCCCTACAGGCCTTCGAAGAACACTGTGGCACACAGCAATTCTTGTTAGATTTCCCTTTTCTTGGAGAAAAAGTCATCGAAATATTCTCCATAGCAAGCAAACGACACTACTTCTCCTCAGAAGAACCTTTTCTGAATGAGCCGTGCGCAAAAGTATACCCGGACCAGTGATTCTACTTTCGCCCGATAGTTGGCGTGTAGTTGGCTGGAACTACGAATAGGATTTTTAGATAAAATGAAAGGGATTATTCGTTATTGCGAATTGAAAAATGCATGAAGGAAAGGGAAGCTGCGTCTTAAGTACTCTATGGAAACCTATTTTAATCGATAGATTACTTTAGCAAAAGTCCTTTCTTTTGTTGTGCAAGATTGAATGATTTCCGTCCAAATGGTGGGCGAAGGGAATGAGAGAGGATTGGGGGCACCGCCTCGTCCAGGGGCACCTCGTCATTAAAATCGCTGGTAAAACTTCTTCCTCTATGGGCTTCGAAACTTTTTTTGGCCGGCAGGAAAATAGGCCCTCAGTCGACTCTCGTAGTGTTATCTCTCTTTGCAGCGGAGGCGAGGTTAAGCGCCATTACCAAGTCGGTGTCAATTCGGGACTTACGATATTAACCCTTTATAACCCAGAGCTGGTTTTGGGAGAAATCAAATTTCAAGATTTATCACTTTGAAAACTTGAAACTTTTGCCCTCAATCATAATCATTGTAGCAGATAAATATTTCTTTACTAAAATTTACACCACAAAATAATACAAAGATATTTCCTAATTTAGATATTTCCTAAATAGAGCTGAAAATGTATACATTTTTGATGTTGCCTTGAAGCAACATTGGGCTATAATGGGTTAAAATGTTTTCTACTCCTCGGTGTGAAGATGTTTCTGTTCGGGACTAAGCTTATTTGACAATCGCGGTCCCCCACGTTGCTTTCACTTTTCAACACTACTCTGTAATTTATCTCCATAGCTAAAGCAAAGGATGTGGTTTTATCTCCAACGGCATGACCTTTACTATGATTTATTGTGATGAAAATGTGACTGAAACGCATGAACGTATATGAGGTTGTGTGAGCTGTAACCATACTAGCGTCATCAATGTACCTTTTATACCTATATTCTTCCACATTGCAGTACAAACATTCACTCAATTGCAAGAGCGTTACAGCGATCTTGTTGATTCGCATCCTGCTATACAGCCAATGTATCATTTACAGGGGTCTACTCTGAATCACAATTAGGTTCACTTCTCCATCAATAAACTTTTGCACGTAAAAATATATTTCTTCTTTATTTTCTGCAAATAAAAACCTGGTACATAACGCGACATACGTTCATATTTACTCTCAAAACCCTGTAAAATGAAATTGCTTCGGAATGGGTGATTCTTACCCTACATTTTTCTTCCTTTTCATTATTTCCCCCAACTCTCGCCCGCCTCTCCGTGAATACGTTAGCTAAAGTGTTCTTCAAAAATTTTGTATTGAATGCATCTAGTTTATTCTTTCAGAACGACTTTCTTGTCATACGGCGTGGTTTCCTATCGCAGGAGTGCTTTTTAATTGACCCAGTATTGGACCGTCATTCAAATCTATGAATTAAGGATCTTTTCCGACGCTCGGATCTTACTTCCAGTCGTTTTCATTATCTGAATGCTAGCTTCCCAGGAAAAACAGCGGTTGATTCCGGGAATTGATATGTCATCCATAATGTATTTATTACTTGAAGGAATATACCATTAGGTCCATCGTAAAATGACCTACACTTCCGCCAGGAAAAGCCTGCATTCAAATTTACTGAATTAGTCCTGCGATTTCCTCAATGAACGAAAGGAATAGGCTATTATATTCGCTTATTGACCTGTAAGTATTTTCATTTTTAATGGTCCATATCCGTCATTTTTTTGTGCGCGGATTATGATGAATACTCCATTGGGAAGCTCTATGGGTTTCTACGTTAATTGGATTTATCATTATTTTCTGAATGCAGGACATTCTCTTCTGCTCATTTTGTTATTTTGACTTGATACATGCAGAAAAAATAACATTTTGCACGTGAAATATGTAAGTTTTATTTTCCAATCATTTATACTGATAAACCTGCAAAGTTCACATCAAAATGGTTGCCATAAGGAATAGCGCTCCAAAATAAAGTAATTATAGTTATAGAAAATTTACTTTACCCTTAATTACCTTGACCTGGTGAAATTTGCATGAGTACCTATATTATATTTATTCCAATTTCACGGGATATCTGAGATGGTGCTAACCTCAAGGGAAATAATATATTAAAAATAATCACTGTTCATTTTTTTAATTTTTTTCTTACATTTTGTGCTACCACCTCTCTATTTAACTCAACTGAAAATTTCATGTTCCTGTGCACATTGCTGCAATATGTTTTTCTGGCTGAATTAATCCTCATTAAGGTTTATTTTGGACAAATATGCGCCTAAAAAATTCAGTCTGACCATAATTATCTATGAAAGCTGTGTTTTTTAAATGGCAGTGAAGAAATAGTGAAATTTAATTTTTCAAACTGTTAAAAAATTGGTCACCTTATATTGAGAACTATTTCAGTCAGGAATAAATTTCTATATATTTTCAATAGTTATGTTTAATTTCTAGTAAAATTTAAAAAGATTGAATGTGTATTACATTCGAGCGGTACATCTGCCTAAGAAACATGTAAATCAAGTGTGCACCAACTCTTTAATGGGAGGGAGTATCTCTCTTCCATTAAGTGCTAAGGGCTATGCTGTCTTAGAAAATGCATGAATCCACTCTTTGCCGTATACCATAGGCATTCGAATGGATAGTCAGATTGTTTAAAAGTAGCTATTTTATTTTTATAAGTAATTAGTTTGTATCAAAGTTGCGTCTCCATCTGATAACATGGGTTTACGTTTCGGGTGGATGGCAGCAAATGGAATTGTCGTAGGAGCTGCATGGAAATAATGTAGAAATCGATGATTAGGTAAATATAGCAAAGGCCAGAAATTTAAATAGAGGAAAAGAAAATTTCTCTCGATCACATCAAAATACCATATAAAAAAAGCTACGACGGAGACATTTTTTATGTGAAAGAACATAAAATAATATGTTATTACTTTAGTACCTCCCGCTAAGCCGATATCAAAATACTGTGTCGTAGTTTAATCATTGATGGATTTTTCACCCGGGAAATATGGATTAGTTCCCATTTGTTCCCTTTGAAATCGTACTGTGTTTGCTTTGTAGACTTTCAAATGTGCGATTAATAGCTTTGTATTACCGACCAGAGGTTCATATTCTATAGAGTCGATTTTTGTAGTTCGAAAAATTAAATATCAAATATGCATATTTCGCCAAATCAAAGCGCTTTTAAATTGAAGACTTATTTATCATTATTTTCTCTACAGTGAAATAAATATCCAGTAATGGTAATTTTGGCAGACCAAAGGGGTATTGGCGTTCTTTGACACAAACGAATAGTGATTTTTAGGCAATTGACGCGACGCACAATTATAGGTGTGAAATAATAAAATTTATTTGATCATATTCGATATTTTATTGTATATATGAACTTTTCACCAATAAAAATATTATTTGGTCTATCATGCATAATCTTTAATGCAGCCATTCTCCAAAATCAAAAAGAACTAGTTTTTTCCTTGAAAAAAAGGCATCATTATATAGAGCTGTTTCCACACACTAGTCATTTATGAGAAAAATCATTTCGTGGTGTTTATTGGCACAATTAGATTGAATATGTGCTTACCTTATAGATTACCCAATGCCAAAGCCTTTTAATTCCGTAGTTATTTTTATCACAATATGCATGCCTACTTTCGGAAGTCATTTGGGTTTATGTTTGTGATTAAATTTTTTATGAAAAACATTTTCCCTCAGTTTGCCAATTTACCTTAGAGACCGTTAAAAAGTGACTGTAAAACCTGCAAAGGTAGTAATTGCCTCGTAAACGCATATTGATGGACCGGGTTAAGATCCTTGTTTACCCTAACTGAAAATGTCTCCGGGTGGGAACGTAATGTAAGCTCAGAAATTACCCTGGGCACAACACCATGAATAAGGTATCCTCCGATGTTTTGACCACGTTACGTCATAACTGCCTGTAAGATAAGGAGAGATGGTATGAAAACAATAAAAATATTGACCTGGCCCTCCGGGGAAGAGAATTGGTAAGTTTTCAACATTATTCACAGTTTAATGTAAAAAGGAGCGAGGTAAAAATGGTGAAAACTTGCTAAAGTCCATTATGGCTCAAGTGACGAGGAATAAGTTACTTTCTGGTAAACTTAAATATTTATTTCTCAGTTGTGGCTGTCTCTTATTTTTGTATTTACTTACATTGGTGCCATTTTTTAATCTTACTTATTTTGTGCTTCATTCACCTAAGCTAATTTCATTGAATTAGATTATATATCTAATTTGTAGTCAGGGACGTAGCCAGAACGATCTGCTGAGGGAGGGGGGTGAAACCCCCTTTGGGGAGAATATGAGCATTTTTTTAATAAATCACATTGTATTCTATTTTAGCACTAAAAATTACTCAATTGATGTGTCACCAGGAAGCTGTTATGCTAAGAAGTATTGGTGGAGTAGAATAAATTAGTTTTATAGGTTAATATTTTTCTAGTATAATTAATTGGTTTGGAGGGGGGGAACTTGACCCCTGGCTACTCCACCGTTTGCAGAGATAAATACAAATATGTATTGTAATTGAGTTTTAAAACTAATCGATATAGTACTATGAAGATAGTTTCTATCAATTTCAGTTTACCACTCTTCACCGTACATCAGGTAATATCGAGGAGAAATTAGCAGAAAATCATAGTTTTTTCCAAAACCACTTGCTCCTATCTCCTAGATTAATACAATTCCACGTTATCCTCTTTAGTTTCGTTACTATAGCAGTATTTTCTCATACTACCAACCATTTTTTTTCGATTAATCTCCTTTCTCGACTTTTTCTCCGAGAAAATAGCGGGATTTCTTTATTTGTCCGGGTTTACGCATCTCTCTTACCTGCAAGGAATAAAATTCCGCGAATCCAGAAACTCCTTCCGGAACTAAGCGTGAAAACTGTCGCGCGTGAAAGCTGCGTCAATTAATTAGTTCGCGGGAATCCTGACTCTTTATCCATCCTTTCGTGACTCACGGCGTGCGATGGAGTGGGGAGACTTTAATGATCGCGGATGGACAAAGTAGGTGTGCGTCACGCTTCGGAAGGACGAGGGAACCTGGCGTCGTCCTAAGTGCGACGATTCCGGAAACTACATAAGGGCAGTCACGCTGTTTACCTTCGTTTCTTTTTCTCTTCCATACACGCGTCCGTTTGAACTTGAACTCTCCTTTCCGTTCATTCTCCTCAATTCCACTCCATTCGCTTCTTTCTTTCCCAGGGAATGAGGTCCTCACGGTGGGAAGAATGAGGTATTAGTTGAAATCTAACCTCTGAAGCGCTGACTTTTAAATTGCGGAAATGAGTCAGGTTTAGACGGCGACATAGCCGAGGGAAAGTTTTAGCATGAAATTCCACTCACGGCCAAAATGGGTGTTCCCCTGATTTCTGGTTTAAACCTTAATACTCCTGTGAAATCGAATAAAAATCGATATGATTATTCACAAATCATCTGAACATGATTTTTACTTAATATTTGCATCTTATTCTGTAATATAACTGAATGACTAGCCTTTGCTCAAACTTCAATAACCATGGTAAAAAGAGCTTTCCACGGTTGAGTCAGTTTTAGCCTTCCTAAAGATACAGTGGCTTATTTTAAGTATTGGGTAGCATTTCCTGCAGCATAACGTTATGCAAAAATTTAATTTTTACTTTGGAAACTATCTATTCCTCAGTAAATGTATCGCCTAATTCAATTATTTTTTACCTAAAGCAATAAGAAAAAGTTCGTCGGTAGCAAAAGCATTGTAGGCCACGTAATGTATACGTACTTTTACCTTAAATATGTAACATCATCTCGCGGTCACAGCGAGACACTATGAGTACTTGAATGCTTAAGATATCTTGTGAAATGTAAACGGTATCTTATCCAACTTCTCCACTCGAAGTTAAATGCAAAATAGATTTTTAAATTCACAATTTACAAAGGCTTAGTTTAAATATTAGATTAGTGTCATTATATCATTGACATCGTACGCAAAGTATTTTTTGTTCATAAACGTTTAGTCAAATATATTTGGAAAATTTTTGAAATACTAGAATTTTCGTGGACATATTCTACATTATAGATAGTCCACGTAGGCAATATTCAAGAGCATAATCATTTGAAATTAATATATTTTGATCTCATTCATGATGGTAGGCATAACTATCTATTATTCAATATATAATAATTATGAGCATTAAGATATGGTTAAATTGGGTTTGGCTCCCCAGAATGTGTGATATACTGCTATCCAGTGACATGGAATTTAGAGAAAAACTTTGAGTAGACAGTTGGCGAACTCATTTGCATGGCACTCTAAGAGCGCACCAAACCGCTATTGCGACTTTTGGGGCATTCTGGTAAGTTGGAGTGAGTCACGAGGAAGGTTGCTGGGGTGGGGAGGTGGATACCGTGGGAAAGGAAGGGTGGATGGGTCAATGCGAGGAGGAGCGGTTAATGCAGAGTGGTGGGGTGAGAACAGGGCATAGAGGTACGATTTTTTTCTCCTCGGAGGGACACTTAAAGGAATAAAATGAAGAAAACTTCTGTCAAAAGTCTTGGCTTTCCAGTCGGTGAGGGAAGAACTCGTTTCTAATGGGATTGAGAGCTGTTTTGCAGACAACTTTAATGACGTTTCTTCTTCGGTGGTGTCCTTACCTGCGATCCTTTTACGATTTTTTTCTCAGCAAACGTACTGAAAGCCACCCACGTCTTCGCTCTAATTATTATGTCGCGAGAGAGAGAGAGGAACGCTGCTTATTGCATCTTCGCTAGCTTTTAAGATAAAATTTGTCTTGTTTGTCCCCGTTAAATAGGCTTGTTCAATATACCAAGTTTTTAGTGAGGCCCTTGAAAGGTTTAATAAAGTTCTCCGAATTTATCTGAGTAAACAAACGGGCGAGTTTCTGAATGAATTGCACTCAATGGAAGAGCTGAGGCTTTAATGAGTTAGGGCGTCTATTTAATGCACAGGTGCATTTATTATTCAGTTATGACCTATGCTGGATAATTGACTCTTTTATCGTTTGCAGGACTTCATTTTACGACGAATTCACCCTCTCTCGAAATTACTAAATGCATTGCAAAGCATTTTGTATAATTGCTATGCATCTCTTGGCACCATTTTTTAGTATTGAATTGAATAATCAGTTTAATTATCCTTGCATTGCTGCAGTCAAATAATTTTATTAAGCTACAATCTTAGGAGTGACAGGATAAGCATACAGCGTTTCCGGAATCCGAGATTTAAAAAGTTTATTTTTGTCTGATTAATCCCGCACTTACTGATAGGGATTTGTAAATACATTATTTAATTTTTAAGTTCATCAAATTCATCCAATATTCAAATAATATCTTTATCCTATAATACGCTTACTTGCAAGGATTTATAGTAAAAATAAATGTGTTATCTCAATCGTTTGAAAATATAACAAATGAACCCCACAAATCTATTTTAGTTGTCTGATCACCCTCCATTTCATTAACTTACTTATGATTCTATCAGCTGCCTCTTGTTATTTCTAGGAAAAAATGAATACTCTATCATTGAATATTAGCTATAACGTGTAATTCGGTAACTTTTATTTGCAATGTTTCATGGTATGCGCATTTGTTTCAAGCTTAAAAATGGTTTTTTCTTGTAAATTTACCATTTCGCTCAGATTTTCATCCATGAAAGTGCTATAAATTAATATTTTTTCATAGCATGTAACGGTGTGTTTTTTCGTTCGGCGAGCACAGTCCTATCTAGCGTATAGAGTATAGGCCTATCTAAACATATATTATATTTACAAATCCCTCTCAGTAATTGCGGGCTTAATCAGACAAAAATAAACGTTTTTATATCGGATTCCAGAAATGCTGTTTGCTTATCCTGTTACTAGGAATATGTTAGCTTAATTAAATTACGTTACTGCAGAAATTCAGGAAAAATCAAACTAATTATTTAATTCGATACTAAAAAATTGGTTCAAAGCGATGCATAGTAATAATACAAAATACTTTGAAATGCATTTCTTAATTTCGAGAGAGGTTGAATTCGTCTTCGTCCTGGAGAATAAACCTATCTAGTTCCTAGAACAAAAGTTACTACATATTATTATTATTAAAATACAGTTATAAGTCGACCACTCGGTCGGGTGGTAACATAGTACATTAAATTATGCATACATATTAAAATATTAGATGCAATTGGATTTTTAAAACGCATAGACAAGTAATAAAATATAAACGTTAATCCAAACATAGTAAGATATAGGTACAAGAAGAAAAGACCTATTCCATTTAATGTTATTTGGCTTTCTCATGAAGAACTAAATATTTCGCGGGAAGGGTACCAAAACTACCTTACATATCGCTTTAAAATAATGTGAACATTTTGATCACAATGCCCTTAATTTGAGTCAATTGGTTATTTCTCAGATAATCATTTTATATAATATCCACATGCACTTGATGACACTTGGTCTCTTACTGATAATAACACTCTTGCTTTTTTATCGTACTTTTAATTAATGTACTGATGTTCCGTTTTTTTGGAGCTGATTGACACTATTTTGATCATGACTAACGTTATCGAAGCATATTTTGCTGCGGATTTGCTGTCACAGTGGTCGAAAGCTAACTATAAAAATTGAAAAAATATTTCGTTAACATATTTTTTCATGATTTTTCAAAGATATTTTTGTGTGCAAGTGACTCGTGTATAATATCATTTCATTCTCTCTCTGATGAACCCCGGGGTCTTTTTTTTTATCTATGAAGAGTTATACCTGCGTTATGAAGCACTGTAATCACTTGTGAACGCTTAGTGTTCTCAGTCTCTTACTTTTCCAAGTTCATGTCACCATTTCTCAGCCCTTTCATTTTGGGAACATTTCAACCTTTCCAGCTGTTCTTATTCTCTCTCCTTTTCGCAAAAGTGGGTAAATCTGACCCGTCAACCTCAGACTCGCGCCCTTTTTCCACCTTATGTCCGTTGACATAATTTCCAGTCACCCTCAGCCAAACGAATCGTTGTGTCCCAACTTATCTTTCATCTAAAAAATGTGAATGACGAAGAATGAATGCGAGTCCGTTCAGATTCGGTAAAAAGTTTTTCCAGAGTACATACAATGTATGGAATGCAAATAACTCTTATGAATTTTGTCATCTAATATGATGAAGCAGCAAACGCTCTTGTTTTACTAGCTATAACTACATGTTAATATTGTGAGCAAACTAAGAAACAGTATATTTTTTTATATTACTGTTCAAATTTACTCTTGGCATCATGTCGAAGTCCCTTTAGCCAAATTCTTGCATTTTCTAAAGATCTTACACTTCAGGTACCCACGATTTTCCAAAAAAGTAACTCATAATTGTAATATGACCTGGAATCATCATCAACCAAAATATTACTTGCGTTTAAATGAATTTTCTTAGTCGAATATT
This sequence comes from Ischnura elegans, assembly GCF_921293095.1. Classification (NCBI taxonomy): domain Eukaryota; kingdom Metazoa; phylum Arthropoda; class Insecta; order Odonata; family Coenagrionidae; genus Ischnura; species Ischnura elegans. Next base: position 70,113,537 of record NC_060249.1, on the reverse strand, counting down.
AAGCACTAACCAATAATCGTTTGATATCACTATGAAAATGAACAATCTGGTAATTTCCTCAAAGCCTGCGCTTAATTACGTTGATTATTCTTTCGAGGGAAATCGTACTTTACTTTTTGGATAAATGGCATGCATTTTATTAATTATAATATATTTATGTGCATTGAGTCTAATGCATCAGGTTTAATCTTCATTATTTTTACATTGATTTTTAATTCATTTTCATAATTGAACTCTTGTGTCAGTAGTGATAATTCTAAGTATATGTCCCTAAATTTTCCATTTCCATTTGGAAATATTCATAAAATTTATTTTTTTGCTTTTATTCCAAATGATACTAGCAATGTTATTTTAATCCCCAATGCAAATCACCCAGCCGAATCTTGTTTTATTTTTTCCCTTCAATTACACGACGTCATCTAATTCTTATTTTGACGTACAATTTACAGAAAGTCTGTAGTATTATCGATGTAAACTGCGTTTAGGATATCAGGTATGCCTTTGTTAATTTCTATGTTGAAGTGTTAGCAATCAATGTTTTTTTATTTCCATGTTTATTTCACATTTCAAAGCACTACTCAGGCATATATACAACTGGTGCTGAAATAGTTATATCAATCTGTGATAAATGATTTTTTTAAATTGAAATAAGGACTTGAAATGCAAAAAAAATGGTTCGATATTATCTTTAGTGACATCAGGTAGAGAAAATTCTAAATATTTTATTTACAAGTACGACGAAAGTTCATAAGTTTCCATAGACGCATTTAGAAACAAATATTTGCTATGGAGAAAAATCAGACATGAAAATAGAACTCTTCTTAAAAACAACACTAAATTGAAACATGCGATTGAAACATTATTATAAATCAGAGATCCGGATAAATTTTTTGTGAAAATTTTAGTGGGAACTAATTTTTAACCCTGTTGGAATCCCATTTATGATGGTGCAAATAGAGTTCTTTCACCTCTATGGTAGTCTTGTCTATGGGGAGGAACCTAATACGGTAACCACTTCAAACCGATCGCGACCACTCAGTCGTACGTCGTCCGATTTTTCCGCCCACTGCTCCCTCCCCAGGCGGCTTTGACCCTCTTTTCTTCAACCGCCATGCCGCCTCCGATGAGACCCCTTTAAGATACTCCCCATCACCCCTTCACGTCTCTTGCGAGATGCATCCTCCGCCGATCTCATTCGAAATCACTCATTTGAATTCAACGACGGTATAAGGAGGGATCGGGAAGAGTCCTTTGGGGAGGAGGAGGGTGGGGGGATGAATTCAGGCGAGGTGTCGTGGTGGGGTGATCTTCGTAAAAGTAATCCCCATCTGATCCCTCAGCGCTAAAATAAAAAATCCCGACAATTTCTCCCTCCCCTCAAACGAATTCGCCTCAACACGTGTGCGCCTGTCTTCGTCGCGACACGGACCGGTGGTTCCTCAAGGGTTGGTTCTCGCGCCGCTCCGTTTTATATGAGATCCTGGAGACCCATTGATGTCACGTGGTCATGCCCCCCCTCCTCTCCCTTCCTAGCGTCCCACTCGGGCCCCTTTCGACGAGACGCGAACCATTCCGGTTGGTTTGGCGCCAAAACGGGATTGGCGGGAAGATCCTCGGGGAATAGGCGGGTGATCTCACATGGCCACCCCAATTTACCGCCACGGTCGCGTTCCTCCTTCAAACTTAACGCCTCGACTGTGATAAAAACCATGGCCACACCTTCCTTTTTTCCCTCCGGAGACATCTCGAGGATTAGAAGTTTCCTCTCCATGCGGGAGGAGAGTAGCCAATTCTGGCTCTCTATTCGCACCCCACCCTGCTCCGGAAGTCTCCCTACCCCCACCCTTTCAATCTCCAGCTCAAAATCGTCCTGTTGCCGCTTCATCACACCATGCTCAGGCCGTTCAACTGAATGAAATCCTCGAATCTCAGTATTTCTTTCAATTTTCTACGTCTTATATCGCTTTATATACGACCCGTAAGTAAGCATCTACCCGTGCCCCCAACCGGATTCTTTCCTTCTTTTTGATCGAGTACTGACGCTCGATCTGGTCCATGTAGGGATTTATTGCGGTAAAAAAACTAAGAATCAAAGTGTTGTTGAGACAAATCTCGTCGATTTTGCCTCCGTTAAACATTAGATGTGGCTCTCCTGACGTCACTCAGCAATCTATTGAATGAATAAAATCTTTTAACTGAAAATCTTCTTCTCGATAAGATCTACAGTTGGCTAAGGTCATATCCTTAGTTCCATAATTTGGTACTGATATAAGAGCTGACCCTCAAAATGCATTTTGCCATATTTTATGAAAAAATCACGTATAGTTTTTCAATGGGAAAGAAGTAGTTATTATTGCTATTTATGGTAATCCAATGTTCAAATCAAAATTGTGTAATATTTAATATCAGGGAATGAAACCACACATTGTACGGCTTAAAATTTCTCACTGTAGCTGAGCATTGGCCAAGTTCAGGTGTTGCTTAGTGGTGTCCAAATTTAAATTCAACCCATTGTAATTAGCCCATTTTATTCTGAATTTGATCCCAATTTAATTTCATCCCAATTACTCTTTTCTCTACGGAGACTTACTGGTGAGTTGTTAAAACTGGGTAATACCTACACCTTCCTGTTTGGAAAATTAATATTGGAATTCTCTTGAAGGGCTCAATTTAAACTTGTTCATAAGCAGTAAACTCTTTGCTCCCAATTACTTCGTCTTCCAAAATTATCGCCGTAGAAGCTTGTACCTACAATAAGATAGAAAAACTGCGTTTAATCAGCTGATGCCTCCACTGAAAGTAAACCTTAATTGTCGTTAGATTAATGCAAAGCGATATAATTCAAACTTAGGCCGCGCCGGGAGAAATATCTATGAAGAACATCTTCTCCTTCAACCTCACATTTTTTCATCATTAACAGCAGCTGGGCCGCATGACATAGCCATCAGGAATTTTTCCCTTCGGGGCCTAAGTTTAAATTATATCGCTGATAGATTATTTCTAGTAGTTATTATTTTGCTTCATGCATCCGGGTTTGTATTTTGAGGGACTACGAAGTTGATTAACATGGAGCATTTACACGTCAAAATTTCTCTTTCTTACAGCAACTGTGCTCGCATAAAACACCTTAGAAAAAAAACCACTGAGGTGTGACTTTCCCACGTTTATGTCGTTATCCAGTATAAGTAGTCACTTTCAAAATAGAGCACACATTCTAACGGCAGTTGTTATTCTCGCTTTCTTCGTTAGCAGTTCTATTCTACCTTCGCGCGTTCAAAATCATATCCAAGTTTCTTCACTTCATTCTCTTTTGCCGTTAAATTATTCCATTTCCTAGTTTCCCAAAATTAGCGACACTACTATTCACTCACAATTAACTTAAACATTCTAAACGGAATATTACGTTCTTTTATTATGAAGTGCTGTACACTACTGATTTTTGAAACTAAATGGACTCACCACTAAATACACATATCATAACTTCCCTTGAAAATATCCACAAATTTTTATTGGTTGCTATCGCATTGCAAAGGGGAAACATAGATAAATACTAAAGAAGAAACGCGCAAAGGTCACCCTAAATATAATAAAAAGCATAGTGCATTGTCATTTTTGCCACGCTAAGAAATGTGATAATATACAGGAAAGTGCGGTGAATAGGAATATCATTCTTTTATCTTAAATAAATGCTGATGCATGTATTTTAATCCTTTGGCGAGTTTTAAATTATTTCTTATTTTCAAATTCAACCCACATAAGTGCTAAGAATTTTAGTAACTTGTGTTATGAAAAGTTTTCAGACATATACAACAACAGTTCAGGTCTACTAAATAATTGGAAAAATCGAAGTCCGGAATGGAAAGTCCTTTCAATTAGTCAAGAGTAAATTGGGTTAAACTTAAATAACTAAAGATCCACAGAGAAAAAATCATTCACTTTGACCGGGATCCCGGTCAAGGCGAATGATTTTTTCTCTGTGGATCTTTCGCACAATTGTGCATTGCGGGTGACTCCCGTAAAAGTTATCACCGCGGCTAGTCGCGGTATACTTTAAATTAAATAACTAAAATATTCTTCTTCACGGATTGGTCCGGTCAGAAAGGTTTCAAGCAGGTATGTTGAAAATAAGCTTCCTTTTATCCCGTTTGAATTGGCTGAAAGCATTTTAATGATAGATGTGGTAAAATTTACTTAATCCAAATATGAATATGGCTCATGTGTTCATTAGCTTCCAGAGATTAAAAAAAATTCATTTTATATAAACTGGGCGTAAGCAGTTTTGGTGCAAGTGTAGACAAAGCTGCCCGGAGGATGCATCCGCTCTTGGGCCCAAGTGCGAGGCAGGCGTCAGCTAATTCATTCGTTACATCCCAATTTCTCCTTGGGTCTAGCCAACCCGGAAGCTTCTTCGAGGGTCGAAAGATCCATGTGAAAAGTAAACAGTCCATTTCTCCGAGTACTCCTCGGCTGTTGCACTCTCTATCTTAATATTAGAGCGTGTTTACGGTACAGTTTTGACGACTGATATCTCCAGACTGCAGTAAACTTGCCTTCGAATCGTTGAGCTGCGCAAGTTGGTTTTGTAAAGTTGACGAAAAGTCGCCTTCATGGCTAAGTGGAGCATCCGCTTCTCCCTTGACCAGATGTTTCACATGGGGTGCGGAAACCTTTTGGTCGGCATAGTTGGAAGGATTTTGGGGCGTAGGTGTCGTGTATTCCCGTTAAATTTCGTGGCTGGGCCCCCAACTACTAGAGAGCAAGTGAGTGAGTTATGGACCTTGATGGGTTGTGGGAGATGCTCCTTCAGTCCCATGCCCTCATCTCCCAGATGAAAGTTCTCTACGGTCCTCCGGCGCAACTATTTCGCATTCAAAGTTAGAGTAATAGCAGCATTTCGTTTTGGAAGTGCTTGTTTGTTATATGATTTAATTAAATCTCGAACACAGGCCATTTTTTATTTCAATAAACTGGTACATATACAGCAAGACCTCAAGTTAAGAGTGCACGTATAATAACTAAAAATTAAATGAATAAACTAACTACAATTTGAAATCAAACTTATAACGAAACAACAAACCAATTACCGTGGCGACAATCTTAGTATTTAACCAGTTATGTAGTCAATCATACATTAAATATGAGGACGGAAAGTTAGTCAAATTTTTAATTGACAACAAAAACTGATCAATATCATCCGGGAAATTATTTATCAGAGCAGAAAGTTGGTAGAATAGAGACCGCTTAATTTCTGTTAGCCAGGGAATAGGCATACAGAGAAAGAAAAGTATAATGGGTATATTTAATAGCAAGCGATGGAGTGATTTCATTGTCGAATGCTATAATATATTTCTTTCAATATCTCCAGACTTGCCAAAATTATGTTTCCCATGAAAAAATAAGCATCAACAAGTAAAAATGCTGAAACATATGCATTAAGGTAGTAAAGTTGGTCATTAATTGAATAATATGTTGGACTTATTAATACAGAAGATCCGTGATCAAATCCCCGGCCAAGCCAAATTATTTTTTCATAGCAAATTTTATCTTTAGTTTATATAACTCTCTAACCGTGCGCTTGACTGCGCATACTTGTTACTTGTAGTGATTTGGAAAACAATCGCTAATATTAAATTTGAATTCTGATTTTTAATGCAATTTTTTATATTTATCCCAACAGAAAGTTATTATATGCCAGACTTCGTGGAATTTTTTATGGCATTACAATGTTATACTCGTGTTTTGCAGTTGTACAATCCATCTCCACAATTGTATTTTTTTACATCCAATTTCACAGTCAGTGCTTTGCGTCCGTGTCCCTCACACCGCCAAGGAAAGTTGGGGAGGGACACCACTTAGGTACACGTTATGGATTGATCCTGTTCGCGACTCGCCTCGCCCTTTCGGGTCACGTGGAGATGATTGCGTTGCCGTGTTTCTCACCGTAATGCACACGTGTCTCCCCTGTCTTCTTCAAGCACGTATCTTGAATAACAATGGAACGCGTGTTTGTCGCGACGAGAGGTTCGAGTGGAGGCTTGTAACACGACTCCCGAAAGTTGTGTGGATGGATCCGCATGTGTATTTATTTTTCTCGCACCCCGTGTTTATTTCATTTGGAAATGTTCGATATTTCAGTTCGTACAGCTTGCAGTGGTCTCTTCAATATTTTTCGGTGCCGATTTTGACATTCGGAGAACATGGTGCTAAGCGTGAACTTTTTTTTGTCGATGGACAGGATTATTTGAAATGCAACGTGAACGTGCCGCTACAAAGCACTGAGTCCGAGTATGGAGTACACAAGTTGGATCGTGTAAATTCGACCTGTTATCTTTTTTGAGCCATCATTATTATTTTCCATGAACTTTTAATGCCAGCGATCGATAACATTTTTTAGTTCAATTTTCTAAAATACTGTACAACTGAACGTAGCCAAGTAACTAATATTATGTGTATTTAATGCATATTTCGTTTTGTTTACTGCAGCATTATATGAGAAATTTCATCACTATTCCTTTATATAGTCAATAAATCAGTTTCATGCACTCGCTTCCTTTTCATCCCATATTATTTTAGAGTTGTGTTGCGTGTCAGTCGAGACAACTTGAACAGCGATATTTCGGTCATTTATTTCCACGATTCTTAATAACATACTAGAGAGCAGTGAGCTATGAGGAAACACTGTTTGATTTTAAATCAAAGGCATTGTGGTGCATAAAAATTAAGTTCTATTTTTACCACGCCTTTTATTATCTCTTTTGATGTTAGCTAAATCACCCGTTTTTACAAAATAATTCACGAAGATACTATTTAATCAGATAAACGTCATTTTTACTCATAGTTTTCTTTTTATCTCATCAATTTTCTCTCGTGTAATTTATTTATAGAGCTATCAAACTTATTTCATGCCATAATTGCGGATTTTGAAAAAATAGCATTTATACTCCAATGTTATTGCATGTTTGGCCTGATTTCTAAATTTATGTATTTATCTCTTTCTTCCGTACAAAATTAAAGGTTCTGCGAAATGTTATATCATGATTAATCTTTGTAAGTCTAATTTTTGGTGCAGTTTTCTTTTATATTGAATTATTTCCTCTTTCCGCCGTCTAAATGTGGTCTGGAATTTTCAAATGACACAAAGATGTTCAATCTCCTTTAAATGCCAGCAAAATGCACTTATTTCAATAAATATATGAAATGCTATTTCCTTACCGTTTCAGTTACCCCTTATTGAAGCTTAAGCGGAGTAGGAAGTCATTTTGAGAAAGGAAGTAATTTTCGACTGCCAGTCGAATTTCCAACTTTTGAAATGCTTGGTCTCGTGCAGTAGGCACAAGCTAAATACACCGTACAAAGATTTCTTAGAAAGGAAATTCACGCCACAGTTCAGTGAAAAGTCTTCTAGAAAATTCATTTAAGTATATTTTTAAGGTATAAGAGGATGAATGTATGGAAATTAATATTTGTTTTGGTCGCAATTTATCATCAATTCAACAGTTTTTACGCCATAAAATGCATGGAGAGAAGTATTCTGACGTATTAATGACGGACTTAGAATGCAGTTCTAATATGACGGCCAAGAAAATTCTCGTCATTTACCTGTGAGTAAAATAAAAATGTTCCATCAAATACTTACCTTGAAAGAGATGGAGTTAATATGAGCCGCAATCAATTCGCGCTGTTTTATTAAGCAACAAATTTCCTTAATCAGCTTTAAATTGGGATTTGGGAAGGTCGCTGACGGTGGATAAAATCTGATGGAAGGTTTTATATGGTTGAGATTTTCCGTGTATGGTATTTAATCGGAGCGGTCAGCAAATATAGAGACGGGTCCAGAAGGACCGATCTTAACTTTTTGGCGTATCCTGGGAAGACGACATCTCTACAACGCACATACGCTCTACCGTTATCTGCACCCTGAAAACGTTCTTTCTCTCCCGAGCGCATTCGTTTCTCAATCCACTCAATTAAATCTACCAGCTCTCGAGTACGAGACGTGGGATAGTTACTGTATCAACCATGGAAAAGCACTGAATGAGCGAGTATAATCATTCTCAAGGACACAGTAAATTCCAGAAGAAAAAGCATTTTATCACAATGTGACATTAAAATGTACATCAAATATACTATGAGCATGTATGGATAAACGAGAGTAGTGAGGCATATTCACTTTATTGTTTTACGGTTATCGATTTTTCTTCTAGAAACGTTTCATTTTGCCCGGGAATCGAGCCATCGACCTGTATGCAATGTAATACAAAAGATTGCGATTATTGGAGCCTCCGAATACCACGGCCGCGTACTTGGTACAAAACTCCGAATTAAAGAAGCCAATTGGGAATGACCTTGAGTTTTCACCGTTTAATAGGGTAGTTTCCTAAATCAAAGAAAACGAAATGCATTGATTGCAATTCCTTACCCACCATCAGTGTATTCATAATATACAAATTATTTGGTTTTAGAAATCCCAGTTTAGACGAATTGCCACGGTCAATTATAACCTCATTTGTAAAAGCCCAGATTGGTGCCCATGCGATTCCACTCCACGTAACGTCACAGGGACATAGTTTCTATACGAGTAGATAGGAGTTTTACATGGTCTGAGAATACCAATGCATGCATGCATGAGGCACAGAGCTCAGGGAAACATCTCATAGTAACCACAGATTAAAAACACCTAAGTTCGGAAAGTTTCCTTCGTTTGATAGGTTAATTATAATCCTTATTTGAGCCAAGCGCTACCTGCTAGCAGGGTACTCAGCTACCTGCTAGCAGCCTGCGTCGTATCAGCGCTCAGAGCCTCGCCCCAAGGTCACCTCACACGCCGACAGCTGGAACCAGAAATAGGTACGTCACACGGACCTTTCCCATCATTCCTACTTAGCCGTCGCGTTTTCGCGCGCTTGAAAATTTTCACTTTTCGTCTAATCGCGAAAAATAGATATCGTCATTCTAAAATCTATGAGTGTGAAATACATACTCCAGGAGTAATAATCTTTGGATTCAGTCAATAAAAAAATAATTGGAAACCACCCTATTGCGGCAAAAAGCCGTTCGAACGGGGTATTTTCTAAACATCGGTGGTATTTTCTAAACACTTCGGTATTCAGTTATGAATTTGTATTGAGACTACCGCCTCGTATTTCGTACATCCTCACCCTGATCCTAAGTATTCTTAAGCACGCAGTCTCTTTCGTCGTCTCTCTTACCGATATTTAAGTTATGATCGCGCGTACCCATGCTTAGAGATCGAGAGATGCATCATTGTCAACCTGCTCTCAGAATTGCGGAAAATTTTTATTACTATTGCATGGCCTCATATCTATAACTTCATGAATATATAACAATTAAAGGCATTTTACTTCCCTATTATCATTTGTTTTGATGGAAAATAGAAGGATAAAACTTCCCAAGTATATTTCAATAGGCAATACCTACCTGAGATTTATAAAATAGGTACTTCTTCAGGTCCAATTATGTTATGAAACCCGGGTCGTGCCCATTTAAATATACAAGTGAACCTAACAAAGTTTTATTCTTTTATTGTCCATAATGCGAAGGTTTCTCAAAGTTAATCCTGAGGTTATCAGTTGTATTTTTTGCATCTCGACGGTTATTCGTGCATATAAAAGAATACATTGGATAGATTGGGTGGCCACTTAGTTATGATTGGGTAGTTCCCTAACACCTGAAATCGTAATTCACTACAAGTATTCGTTAGATAGTTGAGAAAGCTCGTTTAGTAGGCGTCGGATCAAAAAATGGAAACATATGGACATTTTTATTTCATTAACTGTATCACAATCGAAAATACAGTCAAATTGTTAAATTATTCTGTAGGGGCGAAGTCCCTATGTGTCGCAATATACCGGAATTTACTATAATTAATGCATGATTTAATCACCTTATGATCTCTCCTCGACAAAAGGAGGCGGGAATTGAATTCCTCGCCTACTAAAGTTTTTCTTTACCGTCTACCGAGCTTTCTCCATTTCACGCTCTCTCCACTGATCACTACTTAAGGTATCTGGATGAAGGGTTGCTTTTGTTGTTGCTGCCTGAAGCGTGGTGCCTGATTTCAGGGAGGAAACACATTAGTCACCGATGTAAACTCCTCACCGGGGAATAAATATCTGCCGGCGATGAACGCGGGGGATGCTGCAACACCTGGCGTCGCTTTGCTGCCTTGAGGGAAGTGAATCTGCCGTGCCGTTCTCAAAAGACCCAAGTCTTCTCAGCGTTCCCTCTTCCCTTTGCCTCTGCTTCCTTATCTCGATCCAGCATCTTGAGGATACTATAAGGGGTTAAACGGGGGAAAGGATCAGGTTTGGAAGAGAGGAAGACGCTTAGGCGACGTCGAGACTGGATGAAATAAGAAGTCTTCCACATGAGTACAGTCTACCCGTCATATCTCACTCCCTGCCGTCATCTCTACTCTCTTCAATCTCTGGAACCTACCCTTAAGCCATTCCATATCCTTTTTCTCCCGTACCCCTGAAGGGAAACCCGCGCTTGTGTCAACTGTGTTCATATGATAATCATAATTTTCGGAGGGAGTCTAATTCGGGCTAATTTGTACTAATTTATGCTATTTATTCCGTATGAATGCTTGCAACCTCCTGAGGAGATTAATTGTCATTCATAAATATATCGGGCTAATTATTTTACCCACGTCGTAAAAGCGAAGCATTAAATTGATTCCATACATTTAAGTACCAATTATTCCGGTAGACTGAGGAGCAAAATGATGAATCAATTTATTAAATATCTATTTTTTTCTCATATTAAAAATGATCATTGAATAATATTTTCTATTTTTTTATCGTTAATGTTGCATGTGTCATACGTGTTTATAAACCTTGGCAGACACGAGGAATATTGTGTCTTTTTTGAGAATGTGGAGAGATATGAATAATTAGGAAGGAAAAAACTAAGTTTGAAACGACAATGATTCAAGATAATATTTTCTCAAGAATGTTTATGCCAATTCACTTTGCCATGACTTGGCTCAATCCTTGTGATGCATTTGACATTTGACTTTAATGGTTCAACCAGAAAAAAATAACCACTAACATTCCCGTTTCAAGGAATCTGTAACTTAATACAGGTATTCGTTCGGTCGACGTCAGCATCATTACCTCCAGTATTTCTCATCCCTTTACTTCGTATTCCTAACCATCGAATAAAATTAATTTTTCAACATACAGCTCATTACGCCGAAAACTGTACTTTATACTTATCATTTTTATTTTCTTCATCCTTCTCGTATATGCATCTAGTTAGCATGCTCATGTGGTAGTCTCTTATGGCAAAGTTTAGACCTGAAATAAAGACGTCACAAATCTTACCATTAAAAGTAATGATGACATGGATGGACTAGTAGATTGTACTGTGATCGTTGGTTTCAATTTTATTTCTCAGAAAACCCTCCATGTTTTCCTTCGTTGCGTTCTTTGGTCTTGATCATTATGCGAACTTTCCGGAAAATACAGTTCAGTTAGGATATAATTTCGGCCATCATACGCCGGAGTGAGCTGAATACCGCGTTTTCATTTGTTGCAGATCTTGTTTCATTATTATCAAACCGTCATCTTATTCTCCACTCAAGCTTTGCTTCCTCGAATCGGAATGAAAGAATTTCAGATGCATTATAATGATAATCAATGTATTTATTTATGGTCATATACTCAATATTTATACTTGAAGTGTCAGGAGTTTATAATTGTAAGCATATAATCGTACATGGGTCGTTTTCAGGAATAAAAAAAGCCTTTTTCCTTGCATTTTTTTCATTCCCTTATCGTCTGTTTGACCAAATATGAAAGGTAGCGACATAATTTGTTGGATTTTAATGAAAAATAATGCAAATAACTTCATAAATTCCATTAATATGGCAGATTAGTTGTACATTTGTACTTTTTAAATACTAAAACTTTTTTTACAGTCTAACTTTGTGGAATGTTTTTTCAGACATGAAAATTAACTAACGATATTCCACTCTGCAAATACTGGAGTATACTAAGTTAATGTTTAGGTAATTTACAAACGTGCACTATTAATGGAATTAAATCAGAATTATACCTGCATATTTTCCAGATAAATTCAATTCGTCATGGCTTCTTCAGAATTTTCTGATAATTTATTTTGCGAAGTGTACCTTTTTCATGCTAATTTTGAGCTTTAATCGTTTTAATAACGAAGATTTGGAATATAAATGACGCTCATTGGAATTGGAATCAATTTTTATCAAGCCACATTTTCATGGCCATACTCTAATATTTTCCATCTACACAGGTCGTGATAACTTGTCACCTCTTCCCTTTTTTAAGATCTTCACTTCCTTCCGAAGCGATTTTTGCAAGATTTTTGCCGATAGTGTGCGGATATCTACTTTAATTCCATGAATATGGCACATTATCAGCAAGTTGTACCGTACGACATGACACTCTGAAAATACTGGAGTATACTTGCTGTTCATGCTAGGCTTGAAAAGTAACAATTTTAATGGCTAAAATGGTCAAAATTCTTGTGTATTCCCTTCTCATTTTTTATTATATTATTGTATGAAAAACTGTTTTGTAACCTTTATGTATGTATCAATATTATACATTATTTTATTTTGCTGTACTCTCATTTTTTTCATTCATAGCCCTGATGAAGGTTTTAAAATAAACCGAAACGTTGGCAAACAATTTTTTGTAATATTTCTAACCCTGCCGCGTGAACGGCGGTGAAATATACAAGAATTGCCATGAGAAAAAATTCCCCTGGACCGGGAATCGAACCACGGAACCACGGAAAGCCAAAGGTCCGTGGTTCGATTCCCGGTCCAGGGGAATTTTTTCTCATGGAAATTCTTGTATATTCTTGTATAAACAATGTTTTGCATTATATGACCTACACTCCAGGAATTTTTTTATCATTAATTAAAAGAGGACATGAGAAAAGTAAAATCTAAAATATGGAATCAAAATTGGACTCATTGAAAATGGAGACGATTAAGGCCACATTTTAATGGCCATTCTAAAATATTTTCCATGGACGCCGACCGTGATAACCTGTCGTCCTTGTTTACGATATCCACTTCCTTCCGAAGCGTCTCTTCCACCTTTTCGCGTAGTCTCCCTTCTCCCTGTTCGAAATTTCCTTCACATCCTATTTCCTTCTCCGTGCCTCCCTCCCTGTCTTCGTTTTAATCCCCTCCTGTAACCTCACCAGGCACACCCCCTCCAAGGGGTTCACCGTTTTCGCTTCATTACTCACGCCCAAGCCCACCCTTCCTTCCCTTCATCTCCTTACTTCCACTCGATTCTTCCCCTACCTTGCCTCCTCTCATCTTCCCATTTTTCCCCATCCCGAAAGGGAAGACGGCATAGACTCAATCCCCACCTCCTCCTTATTTTCATACATCCCCTCCTCCCTAACACGGCTGTGTTCCCCTCCATAAGGGGCATCCAACGTCCGCACATCGGTGGATTTAGTAATGCATGAAACGGCACATAGAATGTGTCTCAAGGCGCCGGTCCTTGTTGAGCTTTCCTGGTTTCCCTTGCCCCTTCTTTCCTCCTCAATCTCATCCACGGAGCATAAAAAAAAAATTATGAAAGAGAGAGAGGAAGAAAAAAAACTTAATTCTTTATGTTGACTGAATCCAAATTGGAAACTCGAGCAATCTTGTTTTCTTTTTCTGATGGGAAGGGTGCGGGAGGGAAACAGAGAGAGGATCTTGATTATTTGAGATTGTTTAATCAAAGAGAATTTTTGCTGACCCGTAATTGTTTTTGCATACATCAGAATACTGCGCTAGTAGGAGATGCAGTTTGGTGGCTACATCACGGGGCGTATGGGAGAAATTCTTTAAGGAGTGGTGCCGCAGTTTTGTGACGAATTCCGTTCCATTACTGCGTTCTTGCAGGAGATATCTTGGACACAGAGTCCACAGAGCCCATTCGTCCGTTGATGTAGGCGTGAAGCTTAGGTCTTGCTGTCGTCTTTCAGTGAGAAATGTTGACTGTCTGCGATTCCCAGCACTTCCACACCCTATTTGGCTCTTCTTATGATATTTATACTACTAGTCGAGTGTATGCCTGTGGTTTATTTTGCCTGCCAAAATAATTCACCGAAGCTCTCTATGAATCTATCATAAGCAGTCCGTTCCCTTGGTATTGTCACCAAAGTAAATTTCCTCTCCCACTCATAATGGGCCAGATATATTTTTAGGCACCCTCATTCAGGTTTCTCCCTGGAATCTAGCCCATATTTTCTTCATATAAATGATCTACATTTTATAATAGACCAAGTACTTTCCTTACCTTCATTGTGTGACTACTGATATCATAGTTTTTTGAATGGTTGCAGAGTCGGTTTCTTAATAACCTTTAATGCATGGAGAAAAAGATGGATTTAATCGTGATTTTCAAAGGAAAAAATTATAAGTTTTTCATGGTAAATTATTTTGCAATCAAAAATTGGTAGGGGGTTAATCTCGTAGCATAAAACGTGACTGTGCTTTATAACTAGGAAAAGGAACTAACTCAGCTATATCGATTCAATTTTATGACTAAGTCCATTATCTTTTTAAATCTTATAATTAATGAATTGCAATACGCATAATTTTTACAGCTTTGATAATTTTGCGTAGGGTAAAGTTACTTTAGTATACATTTACATATACATTCTTCGTAATCATTCTTATTCCTTTAGTGTCTATAAAAATATGGACCTTCCTACAATTCAATCGGCTGAGTAATATCACACTTTCTTGGATAGAGCTACCCCTATCGTCTATTTCAAGCGACCTCCCTTTGTGTCCTCACCCATGTGTTTGGCCATCTTGAACGCAAAGTTTTATTTGCGAAAAAATGAAAATGGGGACCCTTGTGGTTTCTCTGCGCCTCATTAATCATGCGTGAACCTTTGACTAGATAAAATTTGGGAGAGAATTTTCTTTACACTTGAATACATATTCCAGTCATAAACAACTCGAAGACACCAGTGGGCTTTCGCTTTCCAATTTTATTTATAGTTTAAAGGAAAATCGATTTTCACACTCCATAAAAAACGATTTATGAGCTAGTGGTTCGGTGAAACTTACGTCGGAGATTCTTGGAAAGGCAGGAAGTTGGTCTGAAGATCAGTGATTGTGAGATGGACCAGGGTTAATCCGGGTTCTGTGCAGTGGCCACTCTTTTACCCCCCTTTTTGATCACGAACTCTGATTCTGCGAATTGCCCAAGTTTGACCCTTTGTCTGGTATGGAATTATTCCAAGTACGGACAGCCCTGGTTTCCGAAGATATGTAATGGCCCAAATTTAGTTCAAGAAATCGATGTAGATATTTTTTTAATTCCATGAATTTCCACCAAAATTATACTTTTTTATTGGAGCTATTCTTACTAAATGTGGATTTAAAATAGCAATATGACTAATCCCTGCCTTAGTATTTACTGTCGCATTTAATCTTCAATTTAATTCCTTTTGTCATATTAATTATACCCACAGAATCACTCCATCTACGCACTATAGGCGCTTGTTCTTGTCTTTCAAGGTAGCGGATCTGCATTGTGATGCCTGACAATAGGACTGTATTAGTTACACCGAGAAGCTGAGAACAAGGGTAAGTACGAAAAGTTTAACATGAGTGCCCGTGAAAGCTTGATATAATCCCTGACCTGAAATGTCATGCTGTAGAACTTTTACTTTCAACTGACTGAAAATTTAACTCTTACGCTGCATAGCTACGGCAAATTGCAAGGTTAAAACTGTACTTTTTTAAGAGTGAAGTTTTTATTTGCTTTACTTATTTCTTCTTGGTTGTAATCCCATAATATCTTCATGGCTAATTCCCTCGAGCGCTGGTCGTATTTGTGTCACATATTCAAATACGTTGGAAAGATTTCTAAATCTGCATTTCATTAAATTAAGGCTTTATATTTTCATATTAAAACCCTTACTACCTGCAAATATACAGAAAATTACAATTACAAACCATTTTATTGTCATAATTAAAGCATCAAATGACAAAACCAATTTACGGTCTGTGATTGTGATTTTTGATTTCTTGCCTCACTTCATGGAAGTAATTAAAATCCATTTTTAACACCAAAAATTTACTTTTCCACAAAATCATACGCAATTTCATTGTGAATTTTAATCATACTAAATGGATATGAGTCTGGGTTTGAAGATGCATCCTTGGTAATGTATGTCAAAAAATGTTTCTGTTTATACCAGGCTATCATGGTATTATGAAGGGAGAGCTGGTTATGAATGATATATACCTTGGAAATGTGATTTCTAATTTGCATTTTATTGTGTAAGTTTTCTTTGTTCCCGTTTTGTAACTTATTTCCTTGTTACTGAAAGTTTAAGCAATTGCACACATGTCTCCAAATGTTTTCTGTACGTAGAACATTAATGGACTTCCTTCAAAATTACTCAATTTGATTATTGCCCTTATAATTTACAAGAAACATATTATGAACACGCATAAAATTTAATCATTGTCAACAATATATAGAAAGTAAAAGTCTCATTTATGTAAAATAAATCCCACTTAATCCCTGATTTGCGTGGGGAAAGTTTATTTAGGTGGCGCATGTAATGTGCATTCATTCAAATTTGAAGTGGGGAACAACCGGGGAATTTGCGGATGCGTGCACTTCTTATGTTTTCCTTTTCAACATTTATGTATTTTGCCTTCCTCTTCGACCCTGCCGTATGGATATACTCCTTCCATCCTCCTCCACATTTAAGCCTCCCACCACACCCCGAGACACACCCTTCCCCCGCCGTCTCCACTCCGTTCAAGGTGCCGCACCCTCACGTTTCGGCATCTTCTCTCACCTCCTTCCCGGCAATAAAAACGCCTCGCTGGATCCAACATAATCGCTCTGATCTTCTTTCACTCCGATTTCTCCAACCTTCCCCCTACGTGTATATTCCCCCCCACCCTACGTTTCCACTTTGGGCGCATTTTAACAGTATTGGACTAGGGAATGTTGCGAAAGGTTGGGGAGAATCCACTTTTTTCCATCCTCCTCCCGCACCGTAAAAATTTATTTCGAGAACACGCTCTTCCTCTACACTACTTCTCTGCTTCCCTCTCGAGTTCCGTGATTGAGTCCTTCCTTCTCCGTCTCTGCAGTTCATTTTTTCCATCTTCTAGTATCTCTCCGGGAGTTTTTTTCTTCCCTTTTCCTCGCCTTCAGTTCGGCACTTCCTATTTTTTATCGTTTTATTTTCCGAAGACAAAGCAGGATTTCCTTTCCATTTCGTCAAGAGGTCGTGGAAGGATGAAAAAGGGTTTTCTAATGAAAGCTACCTCCTCCTGCATCGTGCCTAGACGTCGCTGCAACTTCCTGTTAGTTATCGACGTCTTGTCGACTTCAAAGCACGGGTATCAAGCAGATCGCCTCGGTGATTTTTTTTGTGAGGGTGAAAAACAATTCGACCATAAAACACTTGCTACTGCGTGAAAATTTCATTAGCGATATTTCCAGGTCATTCCCCTCGATGTAAATGTCAAATTATTTCTGTTTGTATCACTGCGAGCGATTGAACTCCTATTTCCTATGACCCAGCGGATTCAATTTTCATTATTATGTTGATTTTGCTGTTTGGTCAGCATGCGAGTAAATGCTTGTCAGTTCCTCTGAGTTAAGGGTACAGTCACTTTCTTGGATAAAAAGGCGAAAGAAGTTTTCTACCGTCTCTCTATTATTAACAATAATTAGTCCTTTCGGTAACCTTTTTTCTCAGACTCACCAGAGGACAGAAGACGTTTTGTTTACTCTGAACTTCCCTGAACCTATGAGGAATTCATTCCTGCGTACCAGTCCCTGTACTCAATTCATTCCCGTCCAGCCGAGCAGAAGAAGGCATCTAATCATTGTCCGTGGTGTGTATTCAAAACTTATATAAATATTTTGTATAAATTGAGGTCAAGTACTCAGCCTGCGATTTACATATAACCTACCATTACCTTTATTCATTCAAAGGTTACTGATTTATAAGTTGATGCTTATATTTAAGCAGCTTATTTACTTCACTGATTTTAAGTACTCCATTTAGATTGCTTAAGAGCAGTATCAAATCAAATTCATGACCTATATTGTGTAGATTTCATTACGAATACCTTTTCGAGTAGATGAACTACTTAACATTGATAAGTAATGCAGATTACGTTTCTATTAGAGAATATAATTTGAAATATAAAAATGATGAGAAAGACATAATACAGTGAAAGAGTAGAATAAAAATTAAACGCAGACTACATAGAAACATGATAAGGAAGAAGATTTCCGTGCAATTCTTGACAAGAAAATAAATCGAGGGCTGCTGACTTTACTATGTAATTGGTGACAGTTAGATTGGAAAGAGGGCAGAAGAAAGGCAGTATGAAAGTAGAATGAGGATAGGGAGAGAATAAGGTTAGGTAGGATGGAATCTATAAGATAAAAAGATCAGCCAAAGAATGTCGGTCGCCTTATCGTTTGGCTTCGCCTGAACGATAAGGCGACATTCTTTGGCTTCGCCCCACCCACCACGTGCTCCTTCATATTTAAGAAAATAGAAGAATGGTCGAAAGATGGGATAAGGATATAGATAGAATAAAGTAGGGAGATAATATGGGGATAAGAATACGGAAAGAATGATTCACACCATCGCATGTTTTGTGCCTTTTCCAATGGCCAAGAATGCTTTGAACACAAAAGTGATAAAGGAAGTGGTAACTTGAGGATAGGGTTATAATAGCGTAAGGTTAAGAAGTTGGGAATGATAGGCAAAGTATATTACCCCGATCCCGTCATAGGAACACCTGTTTTCCTTTAATCAAGACGTGTGCCTATGAAAGATGACAGACGAATCGTAAAAAAGTACATTGAGAATAGGGTTAAGAAAGCGTGAGGAGAGATGGAAATTTGTAAGGGGATGGATGAATCGTACTTGTGCTAAGTACATTACCCCGAGTCCTTTACATCACCGAGCCGCACCGTCTGCTTAATGTTTCTTTTCATAACTGCGACCAAGAATTGTCAAAATGAATGGGAGAATGTTTAGAGGACATTTTGAGCACACATACCTTGATTGGCGTTTCTAGGTGACGGATTAGTCAAAAGTTACACTAGTATATTGAAATTTTTAAGGTAAGCAGAGTAGACCATGTTCTATATTTTCCCGTATCTCAACTATTAAAGAATTATATCCGAGAACATAATCAAAAGGTAAAATTTTTAAATAGTGTCCAATGTTGGTCATGGTACACTATATATACTATGCAACTTTCAATACGATAGCATAAACTTTAAGGGAGTAATGCATCACTAAAAGAGACGAGTAGAGCAGGAGGTATAAGAATACGGTTAGAATTGTGTGAGGTAGGGATGAAAAAAGGATAAGAAGATGAGAAGAATGGGCAAGATTAGATATTCCCCCAATACCCTTTACTCCACCCTGCACTTGTTACATCTTCCTATAACCGCGACCGAGGCCTTTTTTACTTTTCCCCACCCATCTTCGCTCCTATCTCATCCTCCCACCCTCAAACTTCCCCTTCGAGTGCGCTCAGGTGAATGAGGTGACGGGAACATATATTTTTTTCTCTCTCGGAGAGGGGAAGGAGTGTGAAAACCGTCCCGACTTATTCAAAATGATTCCTCGGTGGCAGGGTGAGAGAGTCTTCTTGGGCGGGATGCTCAGCCGCTGGGAAAAGGCAAGCGGGCTCCTCGAGATTATGCTCAAGTTTCCGTCAAAAGCTCGTCGGAGAAATATTTCCTACAGCCGCCAGATGCATCCCGGTGCCTTCCGACATCTCTTTCTCTCTTTGCTCCCTTGCTTTTAAAGTCTCGCGTACAACCGCGAATTCCTTTCCATCAACTCTGCGGGCGGTGTGAATTCATTTTTTTTTCCATCCCCGCAGCTCTCTCTCAACGTTTCGTCTCTTCACCGCGTTGGAAACTTGACGAGTGGAAATGATCCAATTATCTTTGTTGTAAACAGTGATTCGTAGCAGGCGAGAAATTTGCATAATTTCAACCGGAAAGCGTACGATGTTCGTTCGTGCCGGATGCGACAATTGTGTCTCCACGTGTAGTATAGGTGTATATAATGTGGAGCGTGAGGTGATAGAGCTAAATGCATGCAAGCGATGGAAAATAAAATGAAGAGAAATTAAAAAAATGTGTCACATTAATTAAATTCTTGGAGGGTAAACTTTTCTCTGTTTGATGCATAATTTGAGGCGTTTAATGAGTTTATACCGTGAAACAAATGATTTTTATCGTCACTTTTTTATGCGTCCGCGGTGAAAAAAATGAAGTTGTATTTTACGTAAATTCGATGGAAATTTATTCGTGGAGCAATTTCATGATATGGTCCCGTCCTGTATCACTCAATTTTTATTTGCCCAAGTTTCCTCCTCCATCAGTTTCATTTAATCGTGATATCTATTTTTCATCGCGATAATTAATTGAAATGGAAAACTGCCATTTCAAACATTCTGCCGGAAATGGAATTAATTCAATTTTGTTTCTCAATGGCGTCCAGTAATTTTATTTTTACTTCATTAATGAAACTTAGGGTTCGGCGAGGATAACGGAGATTTTTGTGTGATATTTTCTCCCTTAATAAGTATTTGACTCGAAATTTATCGTAATTTCGTAAGAAGATCAGAGTCAAAGAGGAACTTAACGTTTCAGAGTGCGGAAACGTGGCCCTTGAGGAAGGAGGACAGGAGTGCACTTAAATCATATGAGAGAAATGGAGGATAATAGGCAAAGTTGAGGAACATGAAAGGAACAACGAGGGAACATGTAAGGAAGGAAGGGTCATGAGAAACTCGGTGTCGGTATTGACGTGCTCTCAGCGAAATAAGACCACGGTTCAGCGTCCCATCCAACGGGCGGAGTGCTCTACTTCAAGTTCCCTCCACTCAAGCAGGCGTCAGACAGTCTGAAAAGTCTCTACTACCATGGTCGCAGCTAGAAATTTATTTAATTATTATTTATTTATTTATTATTTATTTATTTATTTGTTTATTTATTTATTCCAGTCCAAAAATAGCAAGAGGCCAATTAAATAAATAATAATAATAATAAATTTATTGTTCTAGGACCTTGTCCTATGGAACATATCAAATTTTACAGTTAGGTCTCAACAGTGAACAACATAGAAAAAGTGGGAATACAATTTAACAGTATTATTGACAAATATATTACAGTATTTTAATTACAATCATATTTTTCGAGTAAGTTAACAAACATTTTCATTTTGAATTGGTTAACAGTTTTACAATTAACAATATCATCCGGTATTTCATTCCAAAATCTTATTGCAGAGTTTAAAGTGGACAATTGAAACACCGTAGTTCGGCAATTTGGTATTTTAAAACGCCTTCTAGCTCTTACTGTTCTACTGGTTTCACTCTGGTTACATGTTATCATATTGTAAAGATAGTCAGGTGTTTTAGATGACAATATTTTGTAAACAAAAACAGATAGCAGGAATTTAGTTTTCTGTTGGGGTTTCAACCACTGCAGCTTTATGTAGTAAGGAGTGACATGCTCCCGGATATTTATATCATATATATATCTAATCGCAGAATTTAACAGTGTTTGTAACTTCTGATATAATTCACCAGTTAGGCCGGAAAAAACAAGGGAACAATAGTCCATATGTGGAACCAGCAAGGTATTCGCCAATTTTGTTCGTACTTATATTGGGATTAGGCGTTTGAAATGTTTGATTTGTGCCAATATTTTATGTACCTTGTTAGAAATAGTGGATACGTGTTCCAGAGGACTCACAATAACAGGAGAAACAATTTAATAATATTAAGCAATATAACCAACAATGAACAAAAATATTCAACAGTATTTACAAATAAATAACAAAGAATAGTAAATTTCATCGGGTGGTGCGAGGAATAGGGGGAAAATTACGATGGTGATGGTGCAAGATGGAGGAGGGATGAAGAAAAGGATCAAATTTTGGAACACTTTTGGCATAGGAGTTAATGGGAGGAGGAAGTCTGAATAGAAAAGAACGTTTAGAGTCAGAAAGGCGGGGGGTGAAACAATGAAAAAGGTCACTCGACCTCGTCGTGCGCGAAGGAACACGAAGCGGAAAAAAAGAAAGAAGGTCAGATGATCTGTATTTGCCATTAATTATATTTAAGAAAAACCCGCCAGGGTAAGCGGGAGGTGCGTGGGCCCACCCTCAGACAATTCCTTTAGATAAATGGTTCAAAATGGTGACTTTTACGGCTGTGTGAATAGTTCGATGTTTTGTTTGTGTGTCATCCGTCCCCCTAACATTTATTGCAAAATTTTTGCTATTAAAATATTTTTATGAAAAAAAATCTCTAGGGGGTTTTATCCCCCAAAACCCCCCTCGTTGCGCCACTGACTACGACTGTCTGGATTTGAACCCGGACACACTGGTTGAGGAGCCAGCACTCCAGCCACCGTACCAATCTGATTCCCCTGGACTCAATTGGTTTGGATGGATCATGCTCTTATAAGTGAGGAAATGCTGGAGAGTGGACTGTGGCGAAGGGATGGTGGTTTCGTGATGGGTAACGTGGAAGGAAAAATACGGCTTAAGACGTCATACCGAAGAGAGACTGCAATGAGAAAAGAGAGACCTGAGAGCATCAGGTCTCAATTTTTGCTGTCATTAACCATTTTATTACCTTGGGTACTAATTTACGTTGAAGATATTTGGCGTTCGAGATATCAGCCGTTTGCCATCGATGTAATTGCCCTTAGCCTCTCTACTGGGCTGTAAAAAAATGTCAGGACAACAGTCTCAGGAGGCGTAGATCAAGAACTCCGTCAGTCCGTCGTAAAACTATTATTGTGGACACTGCAGAGAATCACTCCTTATTTAGCAAAAAAACCGGCCTTATGAGAGTAAATGACCCCTGAATATGATAAATTATTAAAAACTTTGTAATATATGCTAAATTATGTATACAAATATATATAGGTACTGAAATTCGAGCTAGACCTGACGAATTTTCCTTTGATTGTTTCAAATTACTACAATGCCTTCCAACACAATGTGTCATCATCAGGTTTTTTAGCAAATGCTTTTTTTAAATAGTGAATTTTTTCAATATATATGCAGTGTCCTCTTGGTTGTTGAGAATGAAGCAGATGCCTCGTAAGCTCCAGTAAAAAAAATGTTTCCCTTGTGAGTGTCTTTTATTATTATGTGTTCCTATTTTTAGTGATAGTGACTCGCTAGTGAACACCTATTTTGTGCTCACATCATTTTTTACCTTTATTCTGTATATATATTTATTTATATTTATATTTATGTACACATTTTGTGCTAAAATTGCAAAATTCTTTGCATTATTATAGCTTTCTGTGACGTTTTCCAAGCTGCCACAAAATCGAGTTTTTATTTTATTATCATTTCCACCGTAAATGAAGAATCAAATGGGGATCCTAGAGGACCCCAACAGTAACAGTCGGTTTCCAGGGGGTTAACTTTCCGGCATATAACCGAAACGGGTTGAGAGGAAGAACAAATTGACCGCAGTGGCTCCCGCTTACATGCTTGCGTATTCAATGGATAACTCAAGACTCCGAAACGGATGGCGAAGGTCTTTGATGACCCAATCTTGTGAAAATCCCTTCCTTGTAGACTTCACCAAGCATATTATCATTGCACATAGGATAATATGGTACCCTCTTCCACTTGGATAACTTGCATTTATCTAGGCCGTAATGCAAATAATCGCTTGAAGCAGTATTTGCGTTCAAAAGAAGAAGTCAGCATCAAAATGCATCAGGTAAACCCCAAAAAATTAGGTTATCTATTCAGCGATACTTCAAAGCGGTCAATTCGCTTTGAGATATCACCTTTCTTTCTTATACCTGGATGGTGTCTACCTCAAAGACGCTGTTGAGATATGAAAATTCTACGATGAATATCTAGGCCTCATTCATACCGTGGGGCTACACATCACCGTGATTCTCTGACCTAGTTTCTGCCTCATAAAAATATCCCACGATCAAAGCTAGCAGCGTAAAGGCTAACGCTTTAATAATCTGTGCTCGACTTTTTATTTCAAGGAAATGTGTTGCCAATGTTTAATTGCATTCGCTTCCCTCTCTTTTGGTTCATAATCCGCTAATGCCTCCGGCCCCTAATTGTAATTAAAATACATCATATTTGCTTACGAGTGAGATCTAACAAACTGCATGCAACTCATTTCAGTTTTTGCGCCTAGTCCAGTTTAACCCACCATATTCTATCGCATTTTAATTGGGAGCAATACCAAATCCTGCCGTAAAATAAGAATATAAATTAGCTAATTTATTTTCTATTCGCACTGCCATCATCTCTAATACTAATACTATTACTAATACTGAACTACTATTCTTAAACTTCATAATCCGCCTCATCTAATCAATCCAGATACTTTTTAAGTTGCACCATAATCATAATGGCAAATTTACTCTGTATCATGAGCGGGAAATCAATATGGTGGTGTTACAAGGGACTTTATGTGGAGTCCCTATAAACATTTAGGTCAAAGTTTGTGGCGCTACTTCTGCTTCTCAAGGAGTTTTAGTTACCTTCATTCCTTTTGTAGACATTGGCTACGCACCGCGTTTTTGCGTGAATTTACATACACTCAAAGGGAGAAGTTACTTCATTAATGCCAATTAATCATTCTATTTCGATTTATGCTGCATTAAATGATAACTTTGCGTGCATCTACTGCGTACTTACCTCTGATTTCTTTTTTTGTTTGTATTTTTACTGTGTGACTAGCAATGATAGCAGTTGCAGTGGCTTGGTGGAGAACATGTGCTGATATTCAATTTAAAGTTGTTGAAATCAGTTCGTTACCGCGGGATACTTAACTCATTTCTTGTTTCAGCTAGTTTATTCGTTTTGTAATAGTTAACAGCTTTCTAATCATCATGTCTTCTTTTAATTAGTAAAAACGTAGGTTGCACAAAAAGAACATTCCTCGTACATACCGTCAAAGTTTAACAAAAAAATCACGCGTAAGAATGAGTGATCTCTCCGGTACACAGGGCAGGAAAAACTTATTAAGCACAAGTTTGCTGCAATCTGCAATTGCTTTGTATACTTTTTTTTAATGATAATGAGCCGTAAAAAACTTAACAACTTGGCAAAGCTTTAAGTATCTTTTTTATGAATTACTCTATTGCACAGGTTTGGCATTTGCATAGGGTTAAGTAAATGGTTAATAAATACCAACATTGGCGTTAATGAACACTTTTAAGACCGGTGCTAGGAGTCGTACATTTCATTTTATCATTAGAAACCTATTATTTTGTTTCAAGTAATGTCGGTTTTAATGAATGACCCCCTGGCGCCAGTCCTAAACCAGTACGTTATCACCGACGTCACGTTTTTTATCCACCCTTACGGGCGGATTACCCTCTTTTGCCAATCCCTTTCCTTAAAAATGTTGCCATCCATGCAAATAATACGTAAACCTTGAATTGCAAGTTTTATTATACGCAAAATACAAACCCGCAGTGAAAAACGGGGCAAGTACACAGTAAATGCCCACGAAATTAACGTTAAATCCAACGAAACAGAAATATGAATTTGGAATAATGAAGTAACTTGTTCCTTTAAGTGCATGCGTATATCTTCACGCAAAAACGAAATATTTGCGGTGAATAGCTATAAAAAGGTGTAAGGGAAACTAATTTCTTAGAGAAGGGAAGTACGACGCCACAAACTTTGTCTTAAAACTTTTGAAAGTTACTATGCATTCCATTCATTTTATTTTCTTTGGTCTTTCAGTTGAAACTTGGCGGAAACTAAAATTTCACGGTAAATAATTTCTGAGTTTAAAAGTTAAACATCTCCACCACACCAAGCCCGAGTCTCTGTGTTTTTATTTACGCAAGAAATAGATATTTTACCATAAAAATGGTACCAGATTATTTAGTTTACTACCAAAAACGACCCAACACGTCCCAAAGCCAAAAATATATTATATTTCCGGGCTTTGGGGCGAAACGCATCCCTTATTCTTTTTATAGCTTGCAGTAGTTTTCTTTAAAGTTTATTTTTCATAAAATTCTGTCATTGAAACGGGTGAAATTTGAACTAGCCAAAATATTTTTATTTCTGCATCCATTCCATTTTTGCTATTTCCGCTTTTTCTTACTAAATTATTGTTGTAGCACACAAAATATTGTTTCTTTTGATAAAGTCTTCACGGGAAATCAGCCGTGTAAGGATGAACATTGCTGCCAACGTTTCAATGGCTTTCTCTGCCAACTGCCATGATTTCCTGTGAAGACATTTATCAACAGCATTCGCCGGTAAAGCACCAAATCCTTCTTTATTGTTTCTTTATTGACGAAGTCGCCGGTTATACAGTAATTGGTCATGGGTACTCCTATATTTTCCTGATTATCTTTAAAATTGTTTCTGATTCTCCTGGTCTTAAGTAGTATCATAACACCCTCAAGTTAAAAATATTTAGTGGTTCTACCCACATCGCGGAAATTAGCTTGCTCCTTGACGCGTGAAGCACTATAAACACGGCACGGTTGAGGCCGTGGGAAAAATCAACGATGGCATCCTCTTCCCAAAAAACCTCACCGTGTGCGTCGGCAACCAAAGTATCTCCTTGCATGTGCAGCCGTCGCGCCCAATTTGCCCTCGAAGGCTACTGGAATTGTTATGCCATTCGACCCTGAGGCCTCCATCTCCTCATTTTAAACCTCTTTCATTCACCGAAAACCCTAAGGGTCCGCCCACTTCTCCTTCTCGCATCGGTACACCACAAAGCATTATTATGGGGCCCGCTAGGTTTTCGTTCGTGGTCCGACCGCAGCGAAGATGCAGAAAGGTCTACTACGCCTATTTGGGCCCAACTTCCCCGCCTTACTCCATTCCTCAGAAACTGTCAGATTCGAGAGACAGTCGGGTCCATCTCCGTGGAGAATCCACGCTAGGATGGCCAAATATTCGGGAAATCTGAGGAAAGAGGAAAAAATTGTAATTATAAGCTATATCTAAATACCACCTCGCAATCAGTATCAATACCCGTACGACTTGTGGTGTTAAGACATTCGCCTTCAGCCTGGATTGTTAACGGCCAAGTAAGTGGACTTGAAAATACAGAGATCATCTGATCAATGTCGTTAAAACCTTTGAACCTGCATATACATTCTTATTGCGAAATTACCGAGGGAAAATGGAAATGTACTTCAGGAAGCATAAGAAATCAGAAAAGCAATTTTTTACTCCAGCGTCTTTTATCGGGTAGGTTACCTTTCATGAAAACCATGCTATGCTATCCACGCTGTTTCTTTCTAAATTATTGTTGTAGCTCACAAAATATTGTTTTTTTGTTAATAAATTAGCCGTTAAACTCTCCATTGAAAGTAGATACTCCTTCCAAATTTAATGATAAAAAATGGAAATGCAATCCGGGAAACATGCTAAATCAGAAATATATATTCTTTTGCTCTAACTAAGACTTCCTTTTTCAGGTAGCCTATCTTTCACGAAAACCAAGTCGCCGCCATACGCTACACACCCTTTTGTCCACGTTCCATTTTTCGAGAAAAGGCCCGGGCGCATGGAGAATTGTTGCGGGGGCGGAATCTATGTCCTTTCACGCTCCGCTTCCCACGTGATTTCCAGAGGAGCGGACCGCCTCTTCTGCCTCACAAGAAAGGATCAGACTGGATGGTCTTGCGGTGCGTCCTTATCTCTCAGGCAGTCAGTCCCACCGCCAAAAGGTAAGGTGAGCGTGGGTGGGGGTGCAGGAGTCCCTTTTGTCCCGCGGAAGGCCACATTTTTAACCTACCAGCCACTCATGCGCGCTTCCAATGTCTCTCCGTCTCATATTCTACTCCTCCTCCATCTTAAAGGATACCGCCTGGGGAGGGATGATCCAGGGTACGCTCGGACAGCCTCCTCGGACTCCCAAGACATTCCTAAGTAGCCAGGATTCCTTGGTCTAGCCATCATCCTCTATGCACCGCTCACCGCTGACGTCCGGACCTTATGTCGTTCGGCGATCGAAAATCGTTGGACGCGAGATGCCCTAGGGCTATCCTATTTCCCAGTCTGGGTGACCTTTACGCGGTAGGTGAACAAGTAGATGTTTTCTTTCATGTCGTGGAGTTGAATTTTAGTTTTTATTTCGTGGCTAAGTATTATACAACACCGAGGAGTTTAGGAAATCATGGAGGAGAAAATTGAATTGCAAAAATGATTTGAATGGAGAAAATACAGACAATATACATGTGGAGTAAATCCACCAAGCTACGTTTGGAAATTACTTTTGGAAATTTTAAGAACCTTATCCTAGCCATCCTTTTTAAGAGTCAAGGGAGTGTTACAATATTGGGTCGAGCGTAAGGAAATTGATGAGTTAATCAAAGAGAAAAAAATTTTGGCTGGTGTTTAGACATATTTATAATAATTAGAGAACGCTTTAAACAAACTAGTTTTAACTTCGAGTGCATAGAGTATTGATTCTAGCGAATAGTACATAACTCAGTAACAATACCTTTTCATTATAATTAAACAGCATATTTTTATTATCTACATTGCATGTGGTCCCATTGGCCTGTAGGCTCAATAACTTGGATGTGAAATAGGACGCGCGAGCATTATCCTGGGTATTGCATTTGAAAAACACAAGACTATAGCTATATCCGGAGCATCCACCCAGAACTGCAAATTATTATTAATATTCTATGTAAGCGTACTTGAGCTTCCTCTCGACCTGGAAAACCTCAGCCATCCTTTGCCAAAGTTTTCCTTAAACCATTATTTGCCTTGCGATCCTTCGAGACTCCATTGGCGATGTAAATTAAACGCAGACACACGCATTGCTTGTTGGCAAAGTGCATCGTACGATAGCAAACCAATCCAACTTTGGGATGGAATCTTAATGGCTGTGGAACTTCCGACGGCATGGAGGGACACCGCGAGCAACGTCAGGCCACGGACGGCCCAATAGTGGATGTCAGTTGTGGGCCGTGAATTTATTCCTAAAAAATCATTGGAAGTGCTAGATGTGGGAAATTGCCTTGTGTCTATCCATTTTTCTACTCTTTGTTCCCGTTTGACTTTCCAACGTGACAAGTTTATTTCTTCACCGTGTGTAGTGCAAAGGGAAATTTTTAAACTGAGGTTTTAGCTATAAGCATCAACCAAATTACGAAATGAATTTAAATTAGGCGAAAATCAAAAATAAATACTTACTAAACAAGATAATGATAAATAATATCAAGTATTCCAGAAGGTGGCAAACAGAAGGATCTTAGTGAAAAATTGCCTGTCGAATTGGGTAAAACGCCCCTACGAAACACAACTTTCGCTTTCTTGAAATATATTTTGTGCGTTTTGTCACACTGGCTGCACAATGACGCCAAGTATGAGTAACAGAATGGGTTTTGTGTGTTCCAATTTCCTCGATGCCAGGAAATTGAAGATGTGATATTAATCGATGAGAGTACTTATGATGATATCGATTCAATCGGAAGTGAGTGCATTAATTCATACAATGGTATTAAGAAGAAAATACGTAAGCAAGGAATATTCACGCTTAGCCAATAAATATTAATTTCGATAAAAGTGAAGCTACAGTAAATAAAGCAAAGATTTTACGTTACATAATCGTAAAAACTATGGAAATCCCATTCAAAACGTTACTCAACCTAGTTTATCCAACCGGCATCTAAAATCTTCCCCCATTGGCTGGTTTACGGCAAAATGATCTATCCCCTTGGTGCGATAATATTTTAGAGCAACTTTCAGAGGGAAACATTAATATCAAATCGAAGTGTTTTTTAACGTCCATCCGCCGTGCTGTGAGCACCATGTGACGTTAAGGTGAAGGACAGAAATGCTGCTTTTGGACCGCAAAATTCAGTGCAATGGAATGATGATTGCCATTCTTAAGATCAGCTAAAGCATTTCAGGTCTTCCTCGTTTGACCAATAGCATTGAAATTTTAAAAGGGAAAATTATGAAGTTTCATGTGTCAGCGATGTGCTTTCTTAAGTTCCATAATAGTCGGAAAGTGACCCAAGAATCGGTAATCCAAATCTCAATCCAATCGAAATATTTCGAGGAAATTATTTCAAGTTTGTCTGCATTGCACATTCATTGAAATGGAGCGCATATCTCAAAGATCCTACTCAAGTTATGCCTATGCACTGAGTGCGGTGTTAAGTATACTGTATCGATCTGTCTTGTGCAGTGTTACTATGCTAGGTGGATACTGTCGATCACGGAAGTCTCACGGACCACGAGTTGTCTTCGTCAGTCGAACCATTGCCTTATCGGTCGTCACCCCCGCAACTTTCTGACCCCTCAGGCGACGGGACCGCAAAAATATTGACCCCTTGGCGACGTTTCTCATCGGAAAGCCCGTGAAATAATTGATGATTTCGCGTGTGCCCCGCCTCGAGCGAATCGGTGGATTGGCTCCGTGCGTGGTCCTGGCGTGACGTCAAGCCTCGCTGACGCCTTCGGCACTCCTTGGAAGCACACTTGCTTTCATCAGCATCCGACTGCATAATTCCCCTCGCTTCTCCCGTGGGATAATTGGCAGGGTGTGTTTTTTTTAAGGTCAGGCTCCCTGAAGTTAATTGAAGGTAGAGAAAAGCTGGAAACAAGCTATGAGTTCGAATATTTTTTTTTTAATAAAGCCTGCCCATCTCTTATTGAAGGAAAATGTTCGGTAATGTATCATGGATCGCACTTACTGCAACGTAACGATTTAACTTTTTGCATGTTGTGTTCCGAGAATTAAGGTGCATTTGGTAAAAAGTATTGCCATATGCTTAATATGTGAACTAAAAGTAAACACAGCTAATGATGAAAGAGATGAAAACGTGCCACTTCCGATTATGAACGGAAGTTAGCGAATAGTGATATGGAATATGATGCTTTGGTAGGTACATATCGTGTTAAATGAGAGTACTTGTCAAACTCAGAGTAGACGTTGAGGTGCTACTTAGGACTAAACGTGCATTTCAGGGATTTTGGTGTTCACATAATTTATTGAGGTATAGGTGTAAGTATTGATTGGATTGCCTCTTACCAAACATGAGGAAAACATGGACAGTGGAATTTGTCGCGTTCTTTGCATTCTTGAGATAATTGATCGGGTCATGGTTTTTTATGGAGGAGACGTAAAATCTACATTTTGTATTTTATTAACACTTTTTTCCTTTTAACTCTTGCGACATGAAGTGTAGAGTTGGGACGAGATTGCCCCGCATAAAATGTATTAGGCATTTGTTTTTGTTGGAGTGTGGCTGAGGGACACAGTTAATCCGTTAAGAAGTAAGTCAAAATTCCAACAGAAAGTTTTTTGTGGGGGCCCAAAAAAATAAATTTGGATTGCAGGAGAAATGGCATTTTTTGAGGCACACGCTGATGTGTGCATAGTTACGAACAGATAAAATTGTAATTGATAGTGTGGAAAGTGATTGTTTTTAAAGCCCCAAGAATGTGGACTAGCCTTCTAGAACAGTCGAATAACCTGATTTATTTCATGGAATAACCGAATTAAATTCGTTGCTAGGCTTTTAGTGGAAACTCCAGCATAAATATGCCTCATTAGGTTCTTTTGAGCAATTAGTAGAATCGGAAAAATGCTAGAAAATTTATTGGAGTTAATATATGAAATCTGTCAAAATATTCCAACCGTCGGAAAACATTTTATATGGCTTATCCCAACTCCCCAGCCTAGCATTACAGTCGATAAATTTAATATGTAACTCGTAGCTAGGACACGGATGCTGGTGAAATCACCGAATAAATGCATCGTGTTATGAATTTAAATTTGTATGACGAATACTTTCCAATCTCTTAATTTAAATATTGACGGTACGTTTAGCGAAAACGTCACGTAGAGCATTCACGAATATCCTGGTTTTAATTCCGATTGAATAAATCCTCACCATTTAGTACATTTACCGTTTCAATTTTGTATTGCAAGCATAATGACAGTTAAAATGTTATACATTATTTAATTTTTCACCGCTACACAAGTGACCGTTCCAGTACTAAACCTTTAGAGCTATGAATTTGATTCGATCATTCGGTTCCTTGTAATTTGATAATTGCGTAATCAATAGGTATCGTTTTCGGTTATCTCATTAGCAAGACTTGCGTGAATGCTTCATGGACACATTGCAGAGCTAAAACACTGCGTTAATGCATAGGTAATCCATAGTACCTTATTACATCTACGTACTGCATAGGTTAGATGCTATCATATCTCTCGATAGCTGAAATAAGAGAAAATTTTGTCCTTTACTCGAGACGTTTTATAATTGACCATGTGTTGATGATGAAAAGTGATGACTTTATTTCCTATGAAGTAGGAAGAAGTATTAGCTTATATCAAGTTAATAATTACTAGTTTAAAACGGAATTATTTAATGCAAATTAAGGAAAACATATAATATAATGGGAAAGATAGATATAGTGTAGCCAACAAAATATCTCAGCTTGTCCGTTTAAGTCATTTTGCGTGATAAGTTAGATAACCATGAAATTCGGAACCTCAGACCCCTGAATGGATTCACTCTCTGATTCTATGTTTTCCTTAAGCCTGAAACTAAGCCCACATTTCATCATAATTTTCACTCACTACATTCTCCTCCCCAAATTTTTCTGTTCGTTTCTGTCTTAAGAATGTTCATATCTTACGCATGTTTCTATCTTGAACATTTCTTCACCCCAATTAATACCTGCCCCTTTTTTATATCATCTACTTGGCAATTATCTCCATCTACCTGCAAATTCTAGGACGTAATGCTAGAGGTGGCTTTCATATTCCTTAAAAACTTTCATATCCCTTCCATGGATATCTGCTATTTCTTTCCCAGTTGTAAAAGTAAGAAAATCGCGTATGAAAATTTTTATTTTAGCGTTTCCAAAAGATTGACACTAGCAGGGGTGGATCCATGATTTTTTTGGGGGGGTTCTGACAGGTCTTCTCATATCTGAGATAAAAGACAAAATAGAAGAATTACTGTAAAAAAATATTCTCGTTGTTACGATATGATAGTTATTAATATTGAATTAAATGATTGAGACTCCGTAATGCACAAAAAACGGACGTAATTGTAATCGTATCAAAAATCTTGTCTATTTTTCAAGCGTCTTAGGGGGGCACGTACTCCCCCCCCCCCTAAATCCGCCTATGGACACCGGTGACTTCTTCGGCTTGTAGTCGCGGCACTACGATTAATTTCGTGGTTTCCGGGTTTGGTCCCACAACGTTATCTGATGCCTGATGACGACAGTTTTGAGGTGGAATTCCGGAAATTATAATTACAACTTCCACTCACCGTGAAAGCCTTCGTAAGAACGTAGCTCACGGTCACTAAAAGCTCGCACTATTACAGCGAAGAGAATCAATTACTCATATCATTGAACTACACGAACGCTTCCGGGAAAAAATAAGCGATTTATTTACCGTAGAAAGAGATCGATATAATGAACTTTTATACAATCTTTAGAGGTGAATACGACGGGATTTGCTCATCCATTACTAAGGATATAGCCACGTGGCCGATACCATTTTCGCAGCGATAAATAACGGTGTAAGTCACTTCAGCGGCAACATTTCGATCGAGGATAATTCCGATTGATCTCATATCTACTCCGCAACAAATCTTTGAAGGCTTTTGACTCGCGTGAAGCTGGATGTCCCGGAAATTGGTTCTCGATAACATGGTTCGGATAGAGGGGAGAAAAACTCACTCTCCATGGCCGTTGGAAAGAGGGTTGTAGGTTCCGAGGTATTGCTCACTCGTTGCCACAGCCGTGCTTTGCCAAATTGGAGAGTTCAGATTTAACTGAGAATTTTGAATGAGCGGAATGTTGGTATAGGCAAGCAAATTTCTCGTTAAAAATTGATCAACTCCGCCTACGGACGATGTGAACGTATCGAGTTGCCCCAGTTTCGCGGAGCGCCGGATTCTTCTGTAACCGTTGTAATTGCGCAGTATAATTTTCTGCCTGGGTTGCCACGAACGTTTATAGCTCATTTATTCGTTGCAGTATGCGGGCGGAGAAATATTGCGGAAATGCATTGTATGGAGAATTTACTATTAGTTTTGCATACTAATTTTTTTGACCTATCTGATACTAAATTTGTTTTTATGATCCTCACGGTATTTGATATCGTGGTTGCCTAGTGGCTTGGATACTGACTGAATAATCCTAGCTTCAAATCCTGGGTGAAGCATTCGGACCTAAACACGTAACCTCGAGAGGCGATGTGGCTCAATGAAAGGAACTGGTCCCCTTATCCTGAGGGTATGACCATCGCACGGCTGTGGCTAAGTCCGGTGCGAGCTCTACCTTAGCAATCCAAACCTGATGAAACCATGGTTGAATTTTTGAGTGAGGGAGTGATGAAATTTTTAATAGGTTCTCTGTGTATTTATTTATGTTCAGAGACTTGAGTTTTCGTAAACTTAATTACATTACAGTCTTCTGGGTTTAAAAATCGGCGATAAATCATATGCGATATTCTCACGTCGAAATATAAATGCAATATATCCTCAACCTTGGGAAACGGTGTTCCTTGATAGATGAAATAATAGACCCACTGACGAGAATTACCATCTATTGGATATCGGACTTGCTGTAATTAATTCTGCCGGCATATGAGTTTCTGTATCGTTTTCAAGGTCCCTCATGAGGTCCTTAATATTGTTATTCGTTTATGTAACTCGTAGATGTTCACGATCAGGACCTTTTATACGGAAAGAATGCATGAGCCGGCTTCTGTGGAACGCGTCAATTTGGGAATCATCTTTACGTTGATTAGATAAGAGGATGTACACCACCTTTCCACTGATGCAAAATTATTAATTTTTTAGGTAATGGTATATTTGAATGTTGTACGCTGATGAGAATAAAAGGTGATTTGATATTTTAATCCGTTATCGGCAGGTTATATGCCTCCGCTGGATTCGTCCTGGCAATTTTTTTCGTGCAAGTTTACTTCTGCAAACGACTTTATACATACCTTCTAACCTGCATTGTAAAAATTGTCATGATTTATGGAAAATGCTCGGGAAGCGTAAGTTCTTTCATCCAACAGCAACCAAAAAAGTATTAAAAGTATCCGTAACAAGTAAAAAAGTATCCGTATTAATTTTCCGTCCAATTAAATACTTTTGCAAGGCCACGAGAATATTAAATTCCCTAAAAAAATTTCAAGATTAATTCAGGAATTTTTAAATTTTCGGATTGTGGGTAATTTTGGTGTTGCGATGATAAATAAATTGAGTCTAAGGTAATTATGAATTTTGGATATATTTAAGCTGAAAATTTTCGAACTAAATTTTTATCACTATGCAAGCAAGCTTAAAAAGCCGTGGTGCTAAAATATTTCTTTGTCTAAAGATTTTCGGTTGTACTCCATTTCATTACTGTATACACACCTGCCTTAATCGATGGAACACTCAATTATATGGATAAATAAGGTTATTAATAACAGTCTTTCGTCATGATAAATGAAGTAACCATCTTTGCATCTGTTCACTCTCGATGTTTTTTCCTTTTGACGTTAAATATTTTTTTTCTGAAATCATGTTCGGCCCTAAATCTGTGTATATATTTATGCATCGTTGTTTTAGTCGAAATGTCCAGGTATCATGCACCTTCAATTACATGCAGCGAACATTGCGTGCATGGCGTCCAGTCTTGAATGTAGAAGGGTCGTGAGAAAAAAAAATTTCGATCTCATTCACTCGTTTTTTTGTTATTTTTATTCCCGATCGTTATTCGTGTAATTCCCTTGCGGGGATAGGGAGGCTCTTTTTTTCGAAACGGGGGCGAAGCTGTATCTGCCCTTCCTACGTGCTGTAATTATCATCGTTGTCCGGGGGAGGAGACCCTCAGCTGCAAAGTGCAAACACAACCCTCAATTGCCCTAACGCTTACCCCCAGGCGGGGGAAAAAAGGGAATTGTGAAATAAAAATTAAAATGGACGTTTCCATCTTTTATTCTTTCAACCTTCCTCTCGGTATCTATCAACCTCGCGCCACCCGTTTGCATAATGGCTTTAAGGAACCTTTATTCTAAGGATCCCCCTTAACCTATTGGCCGGCATTATTTCTCTTTTTTCCAACTAATGTATAATATATTGCTATATTATATAATATGCTACTCAATAAATATTAATGGGTTCTACTAGGTTCAGCATTCACGTTCTTCACAAATGTCATCAATCCTATGATTGGTTTGACGTAATTCTCCACTCAAATGTTCGATAGGCTAATCTTTTATCAAAATTCACTTACTCCTGATTTACTTTGTGGTATTCCATTATAAGTTTTCCTGGATGTCAGACAATTACTTATGCCACTTATTTTTTATCAGAGCGTGACCCGGGTTTCAATGAATTATCATCATCTTCAGGCGCAAATTATGATTTGTTTATCTTATTATTGTTACCTAGTTACTTGATGAATTTTAAAAAAATATCTCTACCCTTCGTTTTCCCTACTCTGGCGTCCGTTATAAAGTTCATCAAGTAACTATATAACAATAATAAGATAAACAAATCGTAATTTGCGCCTGAGATGATGATAATTCATTGAAACCCGGGTCGCGCTCTGATAAAAAATAAGTTATATAAGTAATTGTCTGATATCCAGGAAAACTTCAATCTTTTATCACTTACATAATTATTCTGCTTTAATTCCTTCATCACCAGCTCCGTGTATCTCATCTGTGGCTTATCATATTTCCAGGTGCTACGGAAGCGATAAATTGAGAGAAATATTTTGTAGTATGGATAGATATGGGAATTCGTTTTTCCCTCGTACCGTAAAGGACGTAAATAATACTATTCGTCATTTGTTTGAGCATTTGCTTTGTATGTTTAAACGGCTAAGGTCCTAATACCCCCAGCCACACGCCTTTTTAGGCGGCTTGAGGGGTAGTATGTTTATGTAAATGTACCTCTGCCGTCCTTCACCTTTCACCTGTCCTTCAGCTATAATTTTCGGTTTACTATGGTGTCACATGATATGGCCGATAATTTTCTTCTGTTCAAGGTTTTCAAAAGACTTCTGTCCTACACGCTTACAGCTTCCGCATTGCTTGCCCGATCACATTTGATCTATATAATACTTTCACGTTTGCTCAAAATATAATTGTGGCATAAATATTGTAACGTCGTGCCCATGATGTTTGGCGTAGTTAATTATGCACTAGTTTTTAAATTGTTTTTTTTTTTGTTATTTGCATGTATATTTTTATTTATTTAGGTGTGTTGTAGTTGAGGGCGCTGTGGTGATGAGGATTAAACAGTGGATTGTTAGAGAGGGAGACATTTTGGATGGAGGGGATGAAATAAAACGCTTAAGAGTATAAGTGATTATTATTGTCTCAGAGGAAAAAGGTTACGACATCACAATAAGTCCTGTCAGTAATTTTACCCATATTTTGACTAGTATATTATTTTATCAAGCTAATTTCAAGATGAATATCATTGGGATAAAGACAACACGTCATAATTTATCACCCGAAGTGTTTTAAAATTGAACGTAAGGAATGAAGAGTATAAAAATTCTTCTTCATTTTGTATGCACTATTAGGAGACTTTGAAACGACGTGGTATATTGCCGGAGCTTCATTCCGATTTTGGTACGACGGAGGATCTGGTAAATAAAATGTATTTACCTTGCCTCATTAGATAAATATTAATGTATTATGCATATCATCCTCGAGTTTGACCTAACTAAAAGAAGTCGTTATTCATTTACATTTTTATTTAATGAATCAAACTGAAAGTAAATATAAACTTAGTAATCGGTTAAAAATTTACTTATAATTGGCTAAACGGCTGGACCTTAACAAATGAAATTTCTGATCAATCATCGTATCCCAAGATGCTTGAATTATTCCAGTCATCTGTAATTTCTAAATGACTAGTTAGCCTTGTTTGGCGTCAAATTGCTTTATTTGGATGGAATGGGAATTGGAATAAGTTTAATTATAAATATAGATCAAATAAAATATTTCCATGCATGCAGGGATGAAAAAGAGTGGGCCTTATTGGGAAATGAAATGGGAGATCTATTCTGTAATGGCTCAACTAGCTCGCAAAACTCTCCATGTAGGTGAACCTACCTTAACCGTTAGAGTATTTCAATGAAATTCCATGTTATTTTTAGGCAATACTAGAGAAAAAAGTGTATTTATTGTTTACTTTAAATAGCGCAGTCTGCGTTGTGCGACTCAAGTGGAGCCTGCTTTATCGGTCTTCAACTGGACGGTCTTGAAGTTCTCCTCTAAACCCTCATGATGCTACCTCCTTGGATTACCACTGGCGAGAATTTCCAAATATGAAGTATATTTCCAATTTTAATTAGCTGTAACACCTTAGAGAAAAAAATGTCGATTAAGTAATTTTTTGGTATATAAACATGCTGTTCTTGAAAATTTCCCTCTTGTGATATTAATTTTTAGCTGTTCAATTAATTATGATAGTTATGAGTAGAGATGCTACATGATAATTAATTTGAACAATTACGTTCCTCAAAGCCGATATATCGGCTCGCGGCACTTTTCGTCTGGGGAGCTAAGGCAACGTCACCTAAAGTAAAACTTCATAGTAAGTTCTTTAGGTGGCGTTGGCAATGAATAATACCTCATTTTTTTTAATTATAATAAATTCTGATTTATTATTTGTTTCACTAAAAATTCAAAAATGTAGACACGCCAATGCAATAATTTACTCCGCGCACCGTAAAATTAGCCGTTTTGTCAACTTCATGAACTTTGTAGCTCAGCCTAGGGAAAACTACTACGTCTGCAGCATTCATCTTCCACAATAAGTTGCAAACGTTAATGTAGATAAATAAATTGACTTTTGCGTATTTTTAGAACGCATAATTTGCTGTCAATTAACGAAAACAAAAATAAATCAGAGTTTAGAGTAAAATTTTCTTTAAAGTGACGTGTTATTCATTTTTTTTAGCATGCACTTAAGCCCAGATGTATATTTGCAAAGTACTGCGGCACACCAATTTAACGCCGACAGTATGTGGGTTAAATACCTTCTCACAGAAGCCCCCATGTACACACCTTATCCTGGCGCCGGGCAAACAGTCCAAAGCGAGACCCGTAGGTCATTGAGACGGCGAGTGGGGGCGCCTCGGTGTTCCGCCCCATCGGACCCTTTCTGCCTCGCCCATTCTCCTCTTTACGATCTCTTAATAACCGCCGAAGTCCTCGCGTGCCCCACCCACACAGACTCCTTTTCTTCTCTCTTTCTCTCTCGAACCCTAGAACCTTTTTTTTAAAGGTTTCCGTAAGGTGCGGCGAGGGGTTTATGACTCTACCCTCAAACCACCTCACCTGCACCTCTCGCTCTCTGTCGCCGAACCTCTTTAAAAACGGGGCAGGGCCCAGAAAGGGAAAATAAGGGACGGTATTAGTATGGAAGATGAGGACCCTTGTGTTTCAGTTTCGTCCCGGGATAAGACTGTTTAGTTTTGGCGTGAAGGAGTTACATTAACTGACTTCTGTAGGATAAGATTAGTTTAATTCGTGGGTATTTTCTAAGAATTTTGATTCTAGGAGGCAATACCAAGATGAAAAAGGAGGGCCTTGGTGTATTAATATCGTCCCGGGATTAGACTGTTTAGTTCTGGCGTGAAAAAGTTACATTAACTGACTTTTGGAGGATAAGATAAGTTTATTTCATTTTATTGAATCCAATAAGTCAATACGCCCGATATGCGTGGGTGTTTTCTAGGAATTTTTATTCTGGGAGGCAATACTAAGATGAAAAGGAGGGCCCTGTTTTTTTTAGTATCGTCCCAGGATTAGACTGTTTAGTTCTGGCGTGAAGGAGTTGAAGTAACTGACTTTTGGAGGATAAGATTAGTTTACTTCATTTTATTGAGTCCAATAAGTCAATACTCCCGTTAATCGTGGGTATTTTCTAGGAATTTGATTCTAGGAGGAAATACCAAAATCAAAAAGGAGGACCCTGGTGTATCAGTATCCACCCGGGATTAAACTGTTTAGTTCTGGCGTCAGGCAGTAAAGTAACGGAGTTTGGAATGATGAAATTAGTTTAATTCGTATGCTATCGAGTCCAATTTTGATGATCAATCAATTCGCCCTTAATGTATGGGCGACTTCTATCAATGTTGACTCAGGGGGAGAGTGTATATCGGTCTATTTTATAGGGCCCAAGAGGATCATCTACCATGATAACTGAACTCCCAGGGGTGCTTGTTTGTGGACACTGCGAATGCTGTGGTGGCGGCGGGGTTAAGTCCTCGTCCATTAAATAAGAGATCGCGGGTTCGAGTCACGCCTAGGTAGGTAGCCCCTATCCAGGGCATAGATGTTCGTGTACTTTTAATAGTAAAAAATTTAAAAAACCCCGATTTTAAAGGTCAAATACAGCTTTTTTTTGCTGTGGTAATAAAGGAAAATAATTTATATTTTGCAATAATACGCCATATGAACCTTAAATTTTTTCTCAATCACGTTTAAGTTTAATGAGACCTCGATTTAAATACCGTTTTTGTGAGAGGGAAGGGGATTTATGGGAACAAAAAAGCCTCTCTGACGACAACGTAAAGAAATCTTACTCTCTACGAAAATACAGTTTTTCGCCCTCACCAAGGGCGTACCCAGGGTCAAAACTAGAGGGGGCGCAAGCCGTAGTCGTTCAAGTTGTAACACAGAAAAGGTTATGAAACCAAAATTTCAAGAAAATTATAAGCGCTCTATTAGTTTTTAAAATTACTGTCATGGAAAATGATATTTTTACTACATGTTTTATACTTATATCACTTTTCTTGGATTTGTGGCGGCCGCACCTCCTGCCTCGCCGCCACACCGCTTGCCCGGAGGCAAGTGCTAAATTTATTTTTGCTTCTAGCAGTTGCCCCCTGATGCCCCCCGAAGGGTACACCCATTACCCCCACAATCAATTGTCACAATGCCATGAATTAATAATTGGGAATAATGAAACATCGCTTTGAATTATTATTATGTGGCAATCTTGGGACTACCTACATGCATGAATTCACTGATGCAGCTATTTTATACCTACTTTTTCCACAGAGTGCTTGATTATTGTCCGCCTGATGACTAATTATTATAGTTACTTACTCATCTATAATGCCTCTGTTATTTTTTTTATTTATTCCCCAACCACCGACAATAGCACATACTGTTTAAGCACACATTGTACTTTTACTTCGGGAACTATGCACCTTTTCAAGAATTAAACGTGCACGAACAATCATTCGCTGGATAGGGGCAACCAACCCAAGCGGGATTCGATCTCGCGATATCTTGTTTGGCAGGCGAAGACTTTACCCCGCCGACACTGAGGCCTGCTTTATCTTTAGGCTTTGCGCACGTTTCAGTGTGTTGCTGCGTAAAAAGGCCTTAGTGTTTGTTCGCAGCCAGACAGGGACTAATCTAGGACTCTCCCAGCCATTGCACTCCCGGAACGTTCCTATTTATTGCGCTCACCGGCGAGTCTTACC
Organism: Ischnura elegans; assembly: GCF_921293095.1. Classification (NCBI taxonomy): domain Eukaryota; kingdom Metazoa; phylum Arthropoda; class Insecta; order Odonata; family Coenagrionidae; genus Ischnura; species Ischnura elegans. The sequence continues at coordinate 70,071,990 of NC_060249.1, read as the reverse complement.
CTTGACGCCCCTCGTCGGAGACCTCAATGGAAAGAGGCTAGTCTCCGTGAGGTGCTAAGGCGCCCTCTTATATTTTCCTGCGAACTCAGTTATTGTTCGTCCCTCTCCATTGTCTCTGTTTTTCAGCGCCCAAGAGAGAACAACTCTCCGGGGAGGACCGTGAGAAAGTTGGAGGAGATCGCGGAAGTAACTAATTATCCTTCCGGCTATCTCTGTCATAATCATCGTTGCCTGCTCCTTCCGGTGCCGTCACATCACCTGCAACTCCTGAAAGAAAAACCGTTCGTGTTATTTTTCGCCATCATTACGGTTATCCTTATTCGTAGCCGAGCGGGAGGAAAATAGGAGCGTTTTAAATTTAAAAAGGGGGACCTGATATCTCGATCTTTTCCAACGTTAATTTAAGTGGAGTGGGGAAGTAAATGAAAGATGGTGGTGATTGTGAATCCGTGGGAATTGCCTCCGTCGTCAGGAGAGAGATGTAGTATAATCTTCTAACCTTGGAGGTAAATAAATGTTGACTGCAGGAATAGGTTTGGACGCCTCTCAAGTCTGTAATGAAGTGTTTAGTGTGAGGTTTATTGTGATAGAAGCAAAGACAAAGGCTGGAGCCGTTAAAGACTCGGATGCTACGTGTTAAGGTTAGATTGCTGGAGCTATCAAGAAAATATATTGCTCAGAGTTACACCAGGACATCATCCTAGATCCTCATTAAATTTCTTGGCTCGACAGAGAGGAAAAATTAAGAGGGTATATTTTCCGAACGGATAGGTATAGGAATTTGCTTTTCCTCGACAATAAAGGACTCTCATAATTGCTTTCATATGTAAGTAGTAAACTTTAATTAAATTTAGTACGCGAATCTCCTAGTTTTATTCTTTTATTTTTTCATTTATATTACTTTCTATGGATGATTACTTTACACCCCTCCTTATCCTATTGAATCAGCCTGCGGGGTAGTAAGTAGATGTAGATGAAGCCAGATTATGCGGTGAGCAAACAGCATGGTCATATTGGGGCCCTGATTTCCTTAGTTTTCCTGTGCAATTCTTAAGTCTACAGCTGTTTCAAGCCTCCAAAAATTTTATTTATCCGTCTTTACTTAAGATATCATGATCCCATGGTTCACCAGCCGCAGAATTGTTAGGAATTGTTCTTGGTTGTTCCATATGCGAATGGGAAGTAAAACTATCAAATTATATCCAGCTCTAAGTTTTAATTATAATTTATACTTGAATGAACTACTTATATTTGTAAAGTTATATCTCATTACGAGTATATGTGGAAAAAATTTATAACGAAGCCCTATTCGCTGACTTGATTCTAATTGCTGATAGCGTAAAGCTTCTAAAAATGATGTAGTTAGATGGTAATTTAACCCCTTGACTTTTCACCCTTCCTGTGTTCCCTGCAGTTGTTAAACTCGCGTGCAGAAAGCGCCTCAATTTCTTCCAATTGCCCACACCAATTCACTTGAACGCCCACGTGAAGGGTTCAATCAATTCACTGCACTCCACCTGCTGCCCAAGCTACTCGATTGCCTGGGTACACATACCCAGAACGAGATAGCATCATCCGTACTTGATACAGAATTGGTCACGTCGTATTTTTTTAGTGTTTTAGGCAGGAACTGCCTTAAAAAGGCATGATTTTGATGATGATTTTTTATGTTTTGATGATGATGATGCACGGTAAAAGGTTGCTGAAGTATGCTGTACCTCATACCTTTAATTGTATTCCAAAGGCTTTATGTGATCTCAAATATTTGCCCGACATTAAAAGAAAAGTGAAAGATTAATTAATAAGTGATATTGTAAACTTGTAATTTCTTTATTTTAATCTGAAATGTACAAAATATATTAAATTATCATAGTTTTCATTAAAATCCCCTAGGGTTGAAGTTGAAACTTGTAATATAAATGCTATGCTCTCAATGTGCTACATGTTGTATTGAATAACTGGAACCAGCTGACAAGCCATATGGCTTAAAAGGACCAAGTTTGTATATGCAAATAAAGGCAATGAATAAATTTTGCGCTTCACTGATATGCTAAGAATTTACCTGGCACAATAATCTCTTTCTATAGTCATTGAAGAATAGTTGTGAATTTTTTCACTAGTAAAAAAATATAATAGGCATTAAGTTATATATTCGTTGGAGAAATTATGATGTAGAGATAAATATCTCCATACCAGGGGAAAATATTCATATACCAGGGGAAACTATTCAGGGATATATTTATTTCTTACCCAAAGTTCATTGTAAGACGTTTTTTGATACATTGAAGGGAATTGATTAAGTGTTGAATAGGGTAAGAAAGAGAATCTATTCCAAAAGAGAGAAAATTCCAGAGAGAAAATTCTTCCAAAAAAAAAACAGATAAATAGAATTTTCAATCCTTCTTGTTGGAAGAGAGTGAATCTCAATAGATATTCTTTTATTTTACCGGCGTATGAAAAACGCAATCGTTTGCAAAATATTTCATCTTATACACACTTACTGCAATTCTTATTCCCTTTGTAATTACATCTCGATGACATTAGCCTATTCAATGGTGTTAAATTTGGATCATAAGATTTTACGTCAGCATTTTGCGCTTTTAATAATCTAGGCTGTTATATGGTTAAGCTAATCTTATCCGAGTAAATTTCAATATGTAATTGTTAACTATCAAAATTTAGGCATTTTTATAAATTTTTGCCATTTATTTGTAATAGTAATATTAAAAATTAATAGTTTATTTCTATTAAATTTTAAGACTATTCTGATTTTAATTTTTGAATTCCACAAACGCAGGTTAATTTAATTCAACTCTGGGGTTGATATCATAAAATAAAGGAGAGATAACGATAAGAATTGCATCAATGTGTAAATATTTATTTTCTAGAACACGCCCGCTAAGAATTGTTTTTTTAATGCACCAAATGGCTGACTTGTAGCCATTGCTGTCGTAAATTTGCGGAATGCTGCAATGAAATTTCCAGCCATTCATACTACAGGTTGAGGGAGCAAGGCCTATGTTTCTCGGCAGCCTTGGAATAAATATATCCCGACAGCGGAAGGGAAATTTACGAGTCGCCTGGTAAGGTTAACCCAGGGCATATTGTGTGCGGACGCATATTAGCAGGAGCAAAGAAAACCGATGAACCGTTATGAGCCTTCTGTGCACTCGTTCATAAAACGGAAGAATTTTGCGGGACCAGGTACGTACGTACAGGCAGGAGTGGAATGCTTTCCTTATGTGCCTTTTCATAGGGTTACTTGCGTAATTTGCATATTTCCACGAATAATTTTCCCTGCACTGGCAAAAATATCTTCTCCTCCATGGAATACTCTAAAGGAGGAATGTTTGCTGGGCTTATTTTTTGTGAATAACTTTGGGGTAAGTATTGCAGTAAAACCCGCTTCTTTAATATTTGAAATTAGTTTTTTGATCATTTTGGTGGCACATTGGAATTTTATTAGCGATTGAGTTCATTCCAAATTTAATCAGCAAGTGAAGTTTTCCAACGCATTTCATAAATATTCCAATTTTTTGGTATTATAATCGCAATGGATCAATATGTTAGTCTTTTGGTTATTTATTTATCTCCAAGTTATTTATTTTTAAGCATTTATTACATTTCTTTTAGAATAATTTTGATGGGAAGTAATTCACGACTACCAAGTAGTTTTTACGCGCTCATGACACAATTCTCTTCTTTCTGAACGCATTTAATTCCGGGTACGAATTTTTGTCGTCCTAATGTTTTAAGAGAGTGTTTATCATTTCATTTTCTCAGCTTTATCCTCTTTTACCAGAATTTTATTCTCTAGAAAATTAAAGTCCTTTACCCGAAAAATAGAATTTATAATCAAATAACTTGGTTCCCGGGTATAAAGAAATATTGAATACCAGGGAATGGAGACTTACTATACTATTTTATTTGATTTCGATTAGATTAAATAATAATTTGAAAAATAAAATTGTTACGAAAAGTTTCCAAAAAAATATTTTATACAATTTTTATATTTACTATTATTTCTAATAAGATATATAGTTAAGTAAATATAATACGGTAGGTAACAGAACCTAAGTTAAGATAAGTTAATCCTACCCCTCGCGGTTAGGAGTTAGAACAAGTGAAGAATTGGTTGCGTGTTACCCAAAAGGTTTTCCACGTTACTCTCCATTAATTTTGTGTTTAAAGATCGGCTTAACTACTCTACTAAACTCTTCTTATCCCTCTTAAGCGGGTCCTGTAGTACTGACGATAGATATCTTCTCGGAATCTCTCTCAAGAAGCCATCGTCATTATTTTTTGTATCCATTGATTCTTCACCTCCGCATTTCTTTCTTCTGTTAGTTCCAATACATTTAGCTTTTTTCCCAACCGATTTGTCTAGTCTGCCTTTCACTCAGCAAACAACATTTAAACTTTTTTGATACCATTGATATCGTGATTTTTACCTTGAATGTCTTTATTTTTAAGATTGGGATAACGGAATACCAAGGTTGTAAGGCCGTTGTCAAAATATTACGGAGCCGGAAGCTATTTCGTGGGTGCCTCATGTTGCATACTCAGCCCTTCGAGAGATCTTCACTCTGAGATGTACTTGACGGCCTTGTGAAGAGTACACGTACGCTTAATTCGGGTTTCTGTGCCCCTTCATGGTATTATTTTGGAGTCGGCGGATAGATATTATGGACATTCGCGCTGTTGAGGAAATTTTGATGGATTGATGGAATGGAACTCTCTGTGGCATTATAGTCCCTTAAGATGACGTATCCTACTGATTTCTTTTTAGCTGAAAATATGTAATATAATGGTACCTAGCGAAAAATGTTACACACAAAGATTTAATCAAAAATTTTGCTTACCTTATTAGAACTACGAAGAAATATTATCTAAACTTTTTCCTCCATTACGCCTACTAAAGTATAATACCCATAATTATATATGAATACATTTAAGTCAGCACTAATTTGCATACTTTAGCTGGTATAATTACTATTCTCACGTCCGTTTTAGTTTTTTTTTTATTTAACACCAGCATATAAAGAGAAACCCTGCTGATCTTTTACCTCTTGAATCTCTCAAATTCTAAAATACTTGCCAGAAGGTACCAAATTTTTTTGTTTTCATACACGAGTTTAAATTTAATCTTAAATTCATCCGATATTTGTCTCACAACTATGCTATTATATGAAGGGCTAAAACGATTTCAATAATATGCGATCCTTTTTTTATTTTTATCACGCTGTCATACAAAATCTTTAAGGAAAATGGTAATAGAAAAACTCAAGGAGCTAAAAACGTAGAGAATCATCAGTATCGGAGGCTTAATATGGAGCGTTGGTTTACTTTGTAAAGAAACTGTGTATCTCCACGGATATTAACAGGCTGCAGGCGTTTGACATTCTGGTTCAGAGGCGAATAGAGACGTTGTGATAGACGGAAAGAATGACGCGGGAGGAATTGATTAATGAAGTCCGCAAGGTAAGAAAACCTTTAGAAGAGACGAGGAGATGACAAATTATGTGACTGAAGATGGTATTGAAGAAGTCAATAAGAAAAAAAGGAATGTTTTTCTATGAGTGGAGAAGTCAAGGTTGAGGAGATACCTCGTGAATGGGATGGAGTTGGGTTGGGTATATGCGGACATGAGGAAAGAAAGAAAGTCGTGTGTGAAGGACAATGAGTTGCAAGCAGAGGTGGATCCAGGATTTTTTTCTGGGATGGGGCACAAGGGTCTGTCAGGTCTTCTTTTATTTGAGATTAAAAACAAAATACAACATTTACTGCAAAATATTTTCTTAAAAAAAAGTTTTTTATTTATTATTTATTTCCAACTTCCCCGTTAAGATCACATAAAGGCCTTTACAACGGAGGATTAAAAAAGGACGTCACAAACATCTATGCCCCGGATAGGGACCACCTTCTCGAACCCACCACCTTCGGTTTAGCAGGCGAGGGCTTCACCCTACCGCCATCGAGGCCGGAGAATTTGAACTTACTAATATTAATTTAAATGACTGAGTCTCTGTAATACAAAAAATAAAATGAACGTAATGAGAACTGCATTAAAAATGTTGTCCATTATTTGAAGCGTCTAGTGGGGGGGGGCACGTGCCCCCTTAAATCCGCCTATGGTTGCAGGTGTCATATGGGGAAAAGATTGTTCGACTTTGATCACTCAAAATTCACTAACTCTTGGTTTACTTTGTGGTATTCCATTATAAGTTTTTCCTGGATATACACAATTACTAATACCACTTATTTTTTTATCAGAGCGGAAAATCACTCATCCAGTGATTCAACCTGTAGGTCGGTTATTGTACGAGAAATCATCCCGACCAGAACCACTGGCGTGTGAAATTCAAACATTCAAAATAAATGATACAGTCAGCGTCCTTCCCTGGACCACATGCCGCTTCCAGGTTTTTTATTTGGGGATTTCTGAAGGCTTCACTCGGAATTCTAAACCGGGACCATTCGATCGGTAACCCGCCTTACCCATTGGACGACCATGCTCTCTCTCTTGCTTTTGACTGTCACAAGTCTTCCTCAAATATCAAATTAATGTATCGAATCATTAGTTAAGCATGAAGAAATTCAGGTATTCTCACTATCAATTTTTTTATCATTTCCGTATTTCTTTCAATTTAAAGTTCGGAATACCCTCCATAGATAGAACTTACTGCTTAGTACGTCAAAATTGAGATTTCTTGTAACACAGGTAAGGAAACAATTTATCAGAACTTAAAATTTTGAGTATGTTTCTCTACAGAAGCGAGGCATATATATGGACAGTAGCGGAGAAATCTTGGGTAGAGGCCTTCGAAATGCGACAGAAGAATGATGAGGATAAAATGGATCGGTCGAGTGAGCAATGAGGAAGTACTAAAAAGAGTATGAGGGAAGGGATGTTTCATGAAAACATGAAATCAAATCGCCGAGGGAGAAGTAGATGGTAAGAACGGATAATGAAGATCTCGAATGAAATGTATGGAAAAATTTTTGAAAGATGTGAAAGAGACGAAATTCTTAGGTGTGAAAAGGTTAGCTGATAGAAGAATTGAGTGGAGAGCTGCGTCAAACCAATTATATGATCGTTGACCAGTAATGATAATAAGTTAAGGTGAGTATGTGTAATAAGAGGGTGGTTAAGATCGATAGGTCTTTTTGGGAAAGGTATTTTTTACGGGAATTGAAGTAACTCCTAGAGCAGTGACTGGTATTTATTCAGGAGAAAAAGATATGAATAAGGTCAAATGTTGGACGTGCTGGCTAAGTGGTTGGTGGTTTTAAAGCCTATGAAATTGATGCTCGTTTCAAATTCTTGGCCGAAGCCTATCAAACTAAATCGCAGTTCAAGCCTTTTTTTTATGAGTGACCGTTCTCCTGAAGTAGAATTTATTTTAAATTTGACCTTCGTTATATGCAATTCTGCAATTCGATTCGCACCGCAAGCAAGAGTATTTCGTAATTGATTGAATTTATTTGGTTTGATTTTAGTCTACATTGCATCTCAGTCACAGCGAATCTATTTTTTCCTCAATTTACCACGAATATTTATTTGATTCCAAGCATTTTTAAGGCTAGATTCACCCGTCCTTTCTTGGATCAAAGAAGATGAAGTTTCCAGCGATGACTTTTCTGCTCCCTTCTGGTCGTTATTTGAATTTCTTCTGACAAAATGCTATATTTTCATGCTACTGTCTTGTAATTAGATTTTTAGCAGAGTTTGATTTTAGATTTGCCATTGGACGAATTTAAATTCTGTTATCGAGGAGTGCATTTTTGATTACTTAAAGAGAAATTTCCCATGATTTCCAACTCCGACCCATGAATGAGAAATACAAATATTAAATCGCAGTTCAAACATTTTTTTATGAATAGCCGTTCTCCTGAAGTAGAATTTCTTGTAACATCGACCCTCGTAACTTTTTTGTGCGTTTGTGCTGATGCTTCAAAAGAAAACCCGCTCGTCCTCACAGAGTGTGCTTATGATAATTTAAATTTTTTAATCAAACGTTTTCCAACTTAACTATCACGATCTTTGCGAGACCGACTGTTGGTTTTTTTTCGTGGGATGCACGCCCTGGTGCTTCAATTACTAAAGTCTTCCGGGGAATGCCACTTACAAAGAGCAAACTTCGCACAAATTATCAAGTTTTAGGAACGGAAACCACAAACCAAACCAACTCATTCCCGGTCCTAGACGTTGTAATTTGTGCCAGTGCAGCCCCAAGTCCCGGATGGTGCTGCGAGGAACAAATCGTCTTAGGCCACCGCCGCGTTCCTTCTCCCGCAGGGAACCCACAAACACTAAGCGAATACTCTCCCGAAAAACCCATCGAGCCCAGTCATCCCCGGGCCCAGAGCTCGCGGAACTTCCTGCTGCTGAAACCCAATTCTTTATCAGCCATCCTCTCCTTCCCCCGGGTGCGGGTGCAACATTCGCAGTTCTTGGGGACCATTGTCGGCGCAGGAATTGCATTAAATCGTACCGAGAGTGGGATTTGAAGATTTATGCCGTGCTACCTTAGCGGCTTGATTTCTTACCGATGCAAATATCCGCTTTCTTTAATTCTCTCTCTACGGATGCGTCCCAAAGCTTACATCTTAATATATACTAACGGGTGAAAAAGGCAGGGAATTGGTAGGAAGAATTGAAAGTATTGCGTATTCTTAAACTGAAAGAAGTTATGGCTAGTTATTTGCACTGTTAGTTTCCCAGAGTAAGAATTGCGGAGCATTCAATATCTGGTTTATTGCTACCATTGCGGTGGAATTGGTAATTCAAAATGCTAGCTCTTCTCAAATATCGTAATATTACTTGAAAAGTGAATTGTTCATCTGCATGGAGGGGACTAGAATGGTAATTGCGGGAGTATTTGAGTGCCATTTCAATTGTTTCTGTCAATATTTTTTTGCTTCATCTAAACTTCTTTTAAATCATACGTCGGTAAAATACTGGTACCAAATTTTATTTAATCGTAGCTGTTATTATGAAGTGTACATCAAGCCGGTTTTATCAATTCTTTGCTCATATATCCAATGATGGTGACCACAAGCCATCCCGTGGTGACAATGCATGGGCCGATCTCTTGACTTTCCGTGTGTATGATATTGGGGTAAAGAGACATATTGTATCCTTCATCTAGTTGAAAATGCTGCTGATTCCCAATGCTAAGGATAATATTTCAGTAGTCCGACACCGTGTTCCTCACCACCGTAATTCTTCTCGCTCTGAAGTAATGTCGGCCCTATCATTGGTCCCACTATCCTCCCGCAGGAATTTCCATCATATTTCCTTCATTTACAATGCCTTAAATGGGAAGTTCCGATCCTCAGATATGCTGCCTTTCTTTTCACTCCACATTCCCACCCGCTCCTTCCGTAATAACCACCTAGTACACCAACCTCAATTCCGTCCTTCTCTCTCTCAGAGATCACTGTTTTACAGACTCCCTGCCTCCTTCAATGCCATTTCGAGTACTCGCCCTAACCTGGATATTTCAATGCCCATCAGATTATTCAAGAGGCAGCTTCGAAAAGCCATCTACTGAATCCCTTTTTTTTTCTTTTTATATCCTTTTTATAGTTTTTTTATAGTTTATATTTGTTAAAGCTGCAGATTTCATGTTTTGAATTCAATGTAAAGGCCATTTTTGTTTTGTTTGAATAATTTAATAAATAAATACTTTTGAGTTTTAGTTCTGCTTCTGTCAAAATGCAGGTTATACATATCCATAGCAAATTAGAGACCTTTATAAAAGTACGAGTAAGAATGTATGGGAAACGTGAGTTCTCAGTTTTTTGCAGTGCATTCCCGTGAGGGTTAAAAAACAACCAATATCAATCCTATATCGTACGTTGTAGGAGACTCGAATAGAAGTTATCTGCCCGCCCCCACACAATTTAATGCACGATTTCGATTCTCGTAGTCTTCGGCCTGGTTTACTGGGCGAGGTTGACTGACATAGCAGTCATAGAGAAAAGGAATAGGTTGAGAAAGCCATTGATGTCGATTCGATCTAATTGCGAAGTTGAGGAAGTTTAACTTTGAACGCAGTGGGAGTCGATGATGAAGAATATATTGAATGAGACAACGTTGAGGCAAGGAATTTAGCTACAGCTTGCCATTTTTCAATTTCTATCGATCAATGGTAAGCCAAAATCGAAGAATTTAGTATATTATAAGTATACTCACTGAAAAATCTCAATGGATGAAAATTTGTCTATTTCGCTGCCCACATCATTTTGTTTTCCACCTTTGCTATCACAAAGCATAATTATAGCAGCAAGATAGTAATAAAATCCGAAGGTTCAAGCGCGATAGAGTGGAATTTTTCCAATTTGAAATAAACACTAGCAATTTTCCACGGTAATAAAATTTATTACGACCTCTTCCACTTCAGTTAAAACTTATATAAACTGGTAAAAATTGTTTGCACTAAACACCATTTGGACTTTGAAGATGATGAAGTACCTTTTAAACCTAGCACCTATTCGTAATAAATTTTACAATCGTGGAAAATTGTGTTTTTTTAATAGAAATATATTGTTCTTTAGCCACTCTCATAGCAGTTTGCTCCTCCAATACTTATCGAAGTTTTCTGTAGATAGAGATGTTGAATGAGTGAGTACGACATGAACCTCATTGCCTATCCTGTGGCTTTGAGGATTTTCGAGTGGTCATTAAAATTGCCACCGATGTACACGATTTTGAATTCTCCGATATCACTGGTCGGTAAAATGTAGTGGAAGCAGGTCAGTGGCCAATCTAATCCATTAGGGAATTAAACTTCCCTATAAATGCTCGCTACGATCAGTAATTAGGCTATACAAATCGATTAAATTTTAGGTGCGTCCTACTTCCTACTTTAGTACCGTATTCATTTACCTTGTATTAGTATAATGAGCCAACTGAGAGCCAATAGCAGAGATAAAATACATCTATTTGAGTGCTTTGGCAATTGGGAAATGGAGCATTTCATTGAATTCAGATAAGTAAATAATTATATGCCGATGATTCTCAGTGGCCATACAGGTACGATGCCATACTGTACTCTTTAATGTCTGAATAGGAAGGGAAATATTCATTTATTGGAGGAATGTGTTACAGAAAATGATTTATTCGTTGTGAATTACAAAATGAGGAACTTTTAATTTAATGAAATTCCATCTTTTTAGTTCAAGATATAGTAGTGCTTTGAGTATCCATAACATGGGTATATTCTTATGCCGATCAATCGTGGGCCTATGAAATTTTTAGAGTATGCCTCTTTTGCCTCTGCGTTTAGTCCTATACATAACACAATTCACTAAAGCATGCGATTTAAAATACCTTAGTATTTTGCCGAGTACTGTGGAAATGTTACCTGGAAATCTTAATGGTTTTAGCAGTTAGTTGAATAATTATTCGCCAAAAATTATTAAAGGAATGTATCCTCCAGTGACAGAAATACTGAGAATGCAATATGGTGTATGGTTGTGAATAAACGAGGCTATTCAGTGACGAAATTTTGACTTACAGCTCTGCAGAGAGAATTTTGCACCAAAAAATGGAATTGCAGGTAATAGTTGGTAATTACATACGTTCCTCAAAAAGATTTCTATTTTTTCACCACGTACCCGAAAACAGTAAAACAAGCCTTTTAGATCGAGGAATATTAAATGCAATAACATAAGGACACAAAAATCCAGTCTCCCGACTCGCATATTTGTCCGGGCGGGACTTGAGCGTACGACGTTCGGTTTGGGAATGCGAAGACATTATCTTCCTGGGGCACTTTTAATTAATGACATACCGCCTCTTTAGTACTCGCCTGCCGAACCGAAGGTGGTGGGTTCGAGTTCTGCCTGTATAGGCTACCCCTATCCCGTTCATGGATATTCGTGTAAGTTTAAATATTAGATTGATACTAAAACCCCGATACAAAGGTCAATTTATTGCTGTTTTTTGTGATATGTAAATAAATAGATTCGTATTCCTCAACAAAAAATATTACTTAGAGAAGATATTTGGGTCATTTAAGCTGTTAGTATTAGTGTTTAGATATATAGAATTATAGTAATATCAATTTTTTGAAAAGTTGATTTTAACTATACATTAAGAATATTTTTTTAAATACTTCAATAAGCAATATACTAATTTCAAGTACGACATATGATAAACTAATACATTCGAAAGAGGGCTTTCTCTCAACAAAAAATAGTAGGTCTTAAACGAATGTGAGGATGATCTTTAAAATAGGAGCAGTGGGGGTCGATTCCGTGTTGTAGAGACAGCGGTAATACTGGCATGTCCCCGCCCCTGACCCAGGGCCCGCACTTGGCCCTACCCCCCCTTTGCCTTTCACCAACCCACTCCTTTTGTCTCAATCCCCTTCACGCCTCCGACTTCCCCATTCCACCAAATGTACCCCCTCGAACCTTCCCCCCCCCCCCCCGAATTTTTCCGTGTCCTTCGACTCCGCCTCGTCAAATTTTCATCCTCTGAAGCTGGAGCACAACCGGATCCTGGCTGAGATGCGTAGGAAGGGACGAAAACAGTGGTGGGGAAGAAGGGAATGGATTCTTTAGAGAAGAGGATGCTGGGTAAGGAATTAAACGTAATACGTGCGTACGTAATAAAGGAAGATAAAATTGAGCCGCAGGGAAACTAGGTATTAACTGAGCAACGTCAATTTAAATGCCTCATCAGTGTGAGACTTTCCCTTTCCTGATCTGCATGTTTGCCTTCTTAATGGGATCATTTCGTTTCATCTCCATTAAATTGCCATTTCCGTTGAATATTATATCATCCAAAAATGGCTCTCTGCGGATGGTAGCTCTAGTGTGAGGAGTGATGTTAAATATTCCTTTAATTAATTAGATCCTCAGTCTGCCATTCTTGTCGATTCTCTTATCGTAAGTCTTGAAGTATCTATTCATGAAATGTGCGGTGATAACTTTGCAAATATCTGTGCGAGAGTGCATTTCTGTTTACATTTTTCACACTATATTAACATTTGCTAAGGTGTCTGTGTAAGTATGCTGATAACACCACTTTATGATCAACGATTTCTAGCTTTAAATTATACTAGCTATTTGCTTTAGAAGAAATTCGCATTTTGGAATTTTATATTCCACAGTGAAAATTATCAAATTTTCTCTAGAATTTCTTGGTTACTCTTGGCGATGCAAATTCATTAATGAGGGAAATAAGAAAGTTGAGCCATTTCAGATATTTTTTGTGTTATAAGAATTTTGACCCCATTTCCTTAAAATTGCTTCTGTGATGGCATAGTGACAACTGTTAGGGAGGCTACCAAATTTTCACCGGCTTAATGACATAATTATATACCTATACGCTTAACGAAAATCCTCTTAATACTATTTTTTTCACATTCAAAATGTATTTGGCGTAATCCATGATTTTTACGAACCTTGGTTGGATATTTTTCCGCAAATTTCGGGGTGGTGCGAAAGTGAAAAACAAGTTTAACGGCCAAGTATCCCTTGGACTCGTGCCGGATATAATTAATCGCCAGGATTTTCAACCGATTTCGAATCCAGGTTTAAAGAAAAGTAATGGGCCAAGCTTTTGCGGTTTTCCGGCGGGGGCGAAAGAATTCGTGGTCTCAGCCGAAACCTCGCAAACAAACACAAAAAAATTAAACCGAGGGTAGAAAGTGAAATAGATTCAAAAAGAAAGGGATAAATTTTTTTTCCTAGTATTTTTCTTTTTCTCTATGGTCTGTTTCAGTGGCCTTTTCCTCTCGCTCTGAGTAAGGGAGTACCGGAGAGAGATTAAATGATTGAGGAGCAGGAAGAGAAAAGGGTACATTAAAGGGTAAGGCGAGGTTGGTTGAGGAGAAAGGAACACGGAGAAGGGTTCGCCGCGTTGTCTAGGGCACGAGGGTGTGACCCGGGTGGTTGCGGTGGACGGCCGGCGGCGGCGCCACCTCCGCTTCAGCGCGGCGACCTCCAAAGGTCTTTCCGAAATCTCTTGAAGCAGTCCAACGAGATGGACCAAAAGGGTTTGAAAGAGAAGTTACAAAGTGGTCCAGGATTACTTGTTTTTTCACTCTCTGGCCTCTTTATGAGTTTCTTCAGGGATACAGGTTTTTTTTCATTAAAGAGCTGACCTCTTTTACTGGGGTCAAAGTGGTTTAGTGGACATGCACTTGAGTTTGTACTTGTGTCCCAAGTTCATGCATGTAGGCATTCATAAATATGAGAACGCTATATACCGGGTGTTTCCAAATGAATATCGGGGTTTTAACGCTTTCTAATATTTGTTATATTTAACTTACGACGATAAATGATGTATCAGATAAAAGAGCACCTAAAACAGTTTTGTTTGTTGTCAACAATGTGCATAAGAACCAGACGTTTTCGTCTCAATTCGTTAGAGAGCGTTTTGGCGATATGCAATAGCAAATGGAGATACTTGCGAGGAGAAAACTTGATGTGTTTTACTGTTTGCAAAGACGAAATCTGTAGTTACTGTGCGACATGTGTTCTGCACTAAATTCAGTTGTGATTCTCTAGGTGAGATTGAATTTCTTCCCTAAACAACCAGCCGTTTTTTACGAATTCAGAAACAGGAATGAAACAGTTGTTGCAACAATTTTCGAGAGACACAAATCGACGTTTGGGAAGAACTCGCATATCATCATTACGTGTGTTGTGTGGCGAGTGGTGCACACATTGACTATTTGTACGTTTATATGCAAAACTGTTTGAGTTGCTCTTTCATTAGATGCATTAGTTATAGCTCTAAGCTTAGTGTAATACATATTAGAATCCGTTATAACCCCGCTATTCATTTTGAAACATCCAGTACTTACACCAGAAAATATTGATCTTTATATCAAGATTTAATAACATCGATTACGATCGTTAAAAAATATACAGGCCAAAGAGGCGATACAATGATCAAAGAATTATCGACGTAATAGTAGTATGCAAATGCATTTGATATTAATTAATAAATAGTGTATGCTTAAACATTGATATCTCTGAACGACAAATATACCTCATGTTAAATTCATAAACCTCAGGTAGTACGGACTGAGTGAGCATCGATTTAATGCTCTGAGAATGCTTATTTTCGTTTTAAGCCGTTTATCGGGGAATTGACGTTACAGCAGTGTAAAAATGTCCTCTTCATCTAAAAAAATATTCACATGTAAACGTATCCTAGCGAATCATATCCTAAGGCTGTAACTGTTAGGCCGTATTTCTGTAATATTTAATTAAGCAAGTGATTCCTTTCGCACTGATATAGATTCCTGACCACTTTCCTCCACGTGTAGATTATGGAGAATACCCATGAAAATGAATGAATTCTGAGTAATAAAGTTAAACATTTGGTTTTTGTTTTTTTTCAATGTGATAGTTTAAAGTTTCTTTTATTTTCAACATCTTAGGGCACAACATCAAATTCATAAGGAAGTAATTACTGTTCTAACGTTCTGATCTTAAAATTTTCAAATAAGTTGATAATATGATATTCTCACTTCATGGAATTTATTGATTAGAAATTTATTCTCCAATTGCATTAAAGTTACATCAAATTCCATGAATATTATGCCTTAGAGCATATATTAGTGGTTTTGAACCAGTTTTAATGCTGACAATTGATTGTAGGAAAACTGCTTTGGGAGTGAATACTAAGCAAGCATCATAAATTTCGAAAGGTATTCTCATGCTTCTGAAACTAACTGGTAGGTTGAATTTCTGTGACCTTCATTAAATAAGTGATTTCCTTTACACCAATATTGACTCCTGACCACGTTCTTCCACGTGTAAGCCATACACACCGCCCACGAAAATGAATTAATTCTTAAAAATAAAGTTATTATACATTTTTTTTAAATGACTTCCTTTCCAAAATAATGGGAAGAAAACATGATCTCCGATGTTTCCCGAAAATTTAGCTATGGAGTCATTATTATTTTCCTGCAAGCAATGACAACATACACTTATATTCGTTTCACCCTTGCCGCATCTTGCCGCAATATTTTTCT
The DNA here is from genome assembly GCF_921293095.1 of Ischnura elegans. NCBI lineage: Eukaryota > Metazoa > Arthropoda > Insecta > Odonata > Coenagrionidae > Ischnura > Ischnura elegans. The sequence continues at coordinate 70,055,980 of NC_060249.1, read as the reverse complement.
GAAAGAATAATCACCTCTACGGAGGTATTTCTTTAATCATTTGTGTGACCTCTTCAACCTGGATATTTTTTATCACTCAAAATTGATTTTGGTCAAAAATTCCTGTAATTAAGATCAATGCTCTCTGGTATTGCGTATAAAAAAATACGGCAAGGAAAATTACCACGGATTCATGAGATCTGTACACTGCCATTTTTCAATGCTTCGTTTAAATAAACTATGTTTCTCTTCGATAAATTCAAAATCTTTTGCTAAAAATTCTCGCTCGCGTCATCCTACCGTTAAAAGTAGCCAGTGAACACACTTTTCTCGTTCCAAAAATTGAGGAGGATGAAGCCGTATAACAAATCACCTTTCCTCATTCTGAATTCTTCCCTGTCCTTAATTACGGGGTTTCATTATCTTTCCACATTCAGCCTTCCTAAATTAGTTGGGCAGTTAGATGCACACTTATGAGACATTCCGTATTTTTATTAGAGACATAATTTGAGTTCGCTTTAGTGGGCTCCGAAAACAAATATGAGTGATATTTATTGGGCGGAGTGATAACGATCATAGGTGCTGGTAACCTGTGGCCCTATTTTTGTTGATTTTTCGATGTGTTACATTCATTGCGAAATTAGTGATCACTCTGACTATGAAATTCTATCATCAGATTTAAACAACGTTCATCTGTGGAGCCATAAGTGGGGGCTCGAACTTAATTGGAGCAAATGCACGGCGGTGCATTTTTTGCAGAGTTCGTCCAACCAAAACCTTGTTTACGCTGTGGATGGTATTAAAGTAATGGCAACAGACGAAGTGAAGTACATGGGCGTTGCGATAACCACGAACCTCTCGCGGGGAGCATTTATGAGGAATATTTGTGGCGTAACGCTTAAGAAATTAGGATTCGTAAAGCGTATTGAGGAAAGATTTTCAGATGAGAAAGTAAAATAAAGTTGTAAAAGAAAGTATTTCGCACTCGTTCGCCGACTCCTACAACAGTATGCAGCGAGCATATGGGGTCCTGTGCAGAAAGACATAAACTGAATAAATACGAAGGAAAGCTGTACGATTCGTCAAAAACTGCTACGGGCGTACATACAGTGTTACCCAGACCTTAAGCGAATTAGGCTGGTAGCCGCTGAAGAGTCGCAGGCTGCGTGTTAGGCTTAGATTGCTTGAACAATTGAGAATGGATATCTTTAAGAGCGACACAAAGAACATAATATTAGAGCCACACTATATTTCCAGGTCCGATAGAAGCGATAAATTAAGAGAGATGTTTTGCTGAACGGATATATGTGGAAATTCGTTTTTCCCCCGAACCATAAAGGACTTTAATATACGCTAGTCCCAACTTCGTTAGGTTGCGCGCTAGGCTTAGGTTGCTTGAACAATTGAGATTATTGAGAGTACTATAAAAACATCTGTGAATTTATGGTTTTACATTGAACTGTCATGCATTAAAAGTTTACATTTTTGGTGGATTTTAATGTTGGGCTTAAAATAGTCATCCATATTATAATTTTTACAGTGAAAATGCTTGCCACTCGCGTATGATGGAGTAGCATAATCACAGATATTTTTATAATGTACCGTGTGCATGTTATCTTTTGCTAATTTTAGGTCAATATTATCAAAACCTTCCTTCGTGTTGCTTTAAGGTCACGAGAACAACGACATCCACCGTGACCTCATACTCTAAATTTTCGAAGATTTGTTTGAAGCATTTTTAATATTTAACCTTCATTTTCGGCGTTTGAATTCACTTTGAAGGTTGTAAAGGCGTGCTAATTAATAATGTATTTCAAACTGACGTAAAAGTCGTCATAACAGCTTCGATACTAAATGAAAATGCTTTGGGGAGTAGCTCAGGTCCTAATGAATATATAATATCTACTCGCATGCTGGCGAGTGAATTTTTGTCTAAATTAACGCGGAGACGTAATTAAAGCTGGGAATTAGCACAAAGAGAACGGCGTTGATGCGGAGAAAAAAATATCCATCCGCGGGGCTAGTTGCAAAAAATCTGGAATTGTTGACTAATTTCAGCATAGTAATAGATTGCTTTAGTTCCCACTTTCCTGGAAAATTAATATGCCCATTGTAATCTGTTGTGATACGTTTGCGTTCATTTCACGCTTTTAATCGAGATTCATAAAGGTTGGTTTAATGCAAAACTGGAGATGTGTAATTAATCGGATGTCATTAAGAAGTATATGCTGAGTAATTAATGAATGAAATAAATACTTTTTTCTTGTTTACAGGGGTAAAATTTCGCGATAGATGGTCTTCTGTGAAATAAAGCTTCAATTATTTGCAATAGGGATAACTCGATGGTAATAGATAAATCCTTTTTTTTTAGCTTAGTTGAACGAATTTAAGTATATTTATGCTATTGTGTCTTGTGTTGGTAGTTAATGCATACCTGCGTATAATACTTTGCATTTTATCGAGTCTTAAAGACTTGCGCTCTAACTATTTACTTGCTCTAAAGGTCGCTGGCAAATGCTCAATTTATTTTTGTTTCTTGAACACAAAAGACATCAATCTACAATGTCTAGCATACATGATAAAACATGAGCAAGATGCGGGAAAATATTTCGATCTTAAAGTAGTATTAGCATTTTAATAACAAGTCCATGAAGATGAATATCGAAGAAATAACAATTCGCTACTTCAGCTTATGCAATGGAGCGCTCGCAAGAGCATTATAGCAGTTACAACACCTTAAAAAGAATTACTTACTCGCGATTTGCAGATTTTATTTTTCAATGTCAACGATGTTACTCCGGATTTTTAGTTCCGAGAAATTTCCCTCAGCGGTGAGCTAAAAAAAATAGAGGCACGCGTTTATCCCCTCCGTCACATGCACTAGAAAATACCTCTATATCCCTATTTCCCTGCTCCATGCGCAACATAAACGCAGACTCAAACGACTTTTCGCGAATATTTTACTCAGCATCGCGAGGGAAGATTTTAAAAATATATATTTTCTTATTTCTCGTCAATTCACCTCTTTATCGTGTGAACTTTTGTTTAGTTTTTTTACGTAGTCTCTTTACTGTTGTATCCACGCAGTTGTAATTTTTCTTCCATTGAAAATAAATGAAAAAAGTAAGGTAGAAACATTTAACCGAGATATAAATACATATATACATGTTGACGAACGGCTCCAATAGATTTCCTTCGTTCATGTGTGCGAACTGTGAATGTGCGAGGGTGTGTTACTCTCTCTGCAGCGTTTACCTCGTGTGTTCCAGTGTCTAAGGGTGCCCGTATCTCCGTAAACCAACCATACGACCTCGTAAGGTATAATTCGATTCCATCCGTATGGAATTCCTTCGTGAGGGAAGAAAAATACGGTGGCGCGCTTTGAAAATCCTTCACCCACTCTTTTTTTTACATCCTCTCTTTCTTTTACGTGCGAAATAAAAAAAAACGGTTGAGTTAGGGGCTCTTTTTTACGGCTTTTGATAAGTTGGCGCGCGCAGGCGAGAGCTCCGAACTCCCCCCACCCTCTCCTCCATTCTCCAACCTCTTGATCCCCCTCCTCTCGGCGATTCTTCTCCCACTCTGCCAGAAATGTTTTATCCACGCGACCTTCGTGTGCGGAGAAAGAAAGTCTGCGAAATGATAAGCGTTCAGGAGGATCACCTTCCTTGCGTCTTATCACGCATTTGTCCTCCTGACATTCGAGATAGTGAAGTGGAGTGAGGGAGATTTTGGCGAAGGATATTCTTTCTTCCTTTGCATAGGCGTGGGTTTCCTTCTCCGTAAGAGGCCAGCCCATACACGCCTGCAGAGTAGAATCACTCCTTACTTTTCATCGGTGTAACGTATGGGAAAGTAACCGGCAAAGTTGAAATCTACGAAAACGTTGGGATATAATTGCATACAACCCAAGGCGACCTCAATGAATACGTTCTTGACATTCAAAAATCATACCAAACAATATACGACCATTGTATGACTTCAATTTTCAAGGGGACGATTCTATCCTGTATATCATTAAGCGCAAGTTAAACCAATGAATAGAATAATTCTCAGTTACCAAAGATAATCCATAGAAAACAAAAAAGTAATTAAATAATGCACTAAATAATTTACATATGTGTTGCTTTCTTTCACAAAATACGAGCTTATATTTTGAAATGCAGAATTAAATGCGTTTTGAAATTCATAGCCTTGCATTGAATACATGGCAATATATGTGCCAAATAATAATAGCTTTGAGTATTTTTGCTTCGAATGCGTAAACCTTCTTTAAGGATTAATTGACTGGCAGAGCTTCATAATTTACACTAAGCGATGAAAAATTACTTTTCTCTAAAATATGTACGACGCAGTAGGATGTGCATAGTTTCATCAGTAATATTAATTGAATGTCTAATGAGTTATAATATTTCTATTCAGAGAGGTATTTGGCAAAATTGACGTTGCCTCATGTCTCAACAATCCTTGACTTGGTTTAGCCTTCATTCAAGGTTTTTATTTCCCAATGCAATTTTATCTCGCCATGAATTCCCTGCTGTTCCTCGCCATGAATTTTACCTACATACCATCTGAGATACAAAAAGGAGCTAGAACAGCCATGACCGTGTTCTAACCGCTATGGCTAGATCCCCTTTACAATTTCCTTGTACATCTCAACTTAACCAACATCTCTTCATCAAATTCATAAAGCCTATCTTCTCCCATGCCCTTCCTCTTTCATCTTGAAAACTCTTCATCCTTCAGTGCCCATCCATAGACTCTACCTCCTCCTTGACTCAGACAATAGCTTACTCTCCTCCACTATGTCTATGTTGAGAACCTCCACGTACTTCTAATTCCCTCGGTCTTAGCTCTGCGTTCCACTCTATACTTCCAACTAAAACATCCATTCTGTCCTTCGCCCCCTTCATCAGGATCCTGCTTGTTGTTCGATTCTACGCTCTTTTCCATGGAGGAACCGTAGCCAATATAATCTTCGTATTCATGACATAAGTCCTCGATTCACATCTTATATCTCTTTGTACACTTCACTCATTAATGTTATCCTCTTTCTCAATTAATTTCCTCTGTGTACTCAATGCCTTTCAACATGCTACTTTAATAATTAATCCTCTATGCCCACCAGAAAATATTTTGGTCCCTACTTCTAAGCTGAATGTAGCCTTTTTATGCTCGATAAGCCACGTTAATTTTTTTTCTACTTCTAATTTGCCTTTTGTATATCTCATAGAGCAAGTCTGTCACGTTAATGGGTATTCAAGAGCCATGGCTAGTTACCGACTAACACCAGATCGTTAGCTGACATGACGAATTTAATCATTTACAACCGCTAAAATCATTGTATCAAAATTTAACATTGTTTCTCCTGCCTTTTCCTTCAGTGAGATTCCTTTTTGCAACGGCTTAAGAAGTTTCGGATCATGTTCACCAGCATTGCTTAAGATCATTTCCCTTTTGTGACTCATAACACGCTAACAAGAGCAACTGTCACTTGCCTACAGCAGTAAAGGATAGTTCTGATCACATTTTCTATCGAATCAATTCTTGTCTGTCGTCGTTAATGTTTTCAGTAGGTACATAATACCTTATGTATAATAACCTATGCGAATCAGCTTTCTGAAATTCTCTCAACGAAGTAAATTGAAATCACTTCATTCCCGCAGTTCAATTCCATGTCGCGTTTATACGTGTACATTCCTCATAAACGGATAAGATTTCCATTTGCCATTTCAATTATTCTATACTCCAAATACCAACATACCCACCATTATGTTTTTATTTTCCTCACTGCAACGTACTTAAAGGGACTTCAACTTTTGTAAGGACAGATTAACATGTCCTCAAGCCCAAAGATATTTTGAACTTGCGAGCTCATTGACTGCGACAAAGTTGGAAAAGACCCTAGGGATAACCTGTGATACAGTGAACGTAAACTTAGACCTCCGACGAGGACAGAAAATGCGAATTTCGCTTATAAAAATTGGCATTTTTGTCGCAACATTCATGGGGAAAGATTCAAACATCTTCGAGGGACGCGGAGGGAGATATTGCCATCAAATGGGAACGGGACGAATCCCTGGATCCTCAGGGTATCCGCCCCTGACCTACTGTCCTCTTAGCCACCAAATCGAGCGCAATAAAACGGAAGGCTGAGTGGTTTCCCTTTCGTCTGCTCGAGTACCCGGGTTCAAATGGTGCTTATACGTCGGAACAAACGCGCTCACGGCCGAGAGTTACCTCCGTCAACAGAGCGGTCGCAGAAGACGACACAGATGTCTGAACAAGACCGAAAGCCACTGCCGCATTGCCGACTGTAGCTCACTCAAGTCTCACGAGAGAGGGAGGAGAATTTTTTCACCCTTTTTTAACTCCCTCTCGATGTTACATGAGGATCGCAAGCAGAGAGAGAGGGAGACACTCTCACATCTACTCCAAACGACACACGCTGCCCGACTTCACAAAAGGCGGCAGTGTTTTTCCAGCAGGCTCAACACTTTCTCTCCTCCACACCCATCCCTTTTCCAAAAGGGCCCTGTGTTCCAGTACCGGTGGGACTCCAGACTCATGTATGTAAGCTCCCCCACCCGTGACCGTGTCGGTCCCTTTTTTATACTACATTACGAAGGCAGCCTTTTGGGAAGAGTGTATAGAGAAGTGAGCTAGCTGAACTGGTGACTGGGGAAGGTAGGTAGGTCGCTGGTGGGAGAATGCGGGGAGGGTGAAAGGAATTGGAAAGGAGTCATTCGTAGGTTGTGTCTTCCAATTGCGACCCCACCAAACCAAAGGTGGAAGGGTCCATCCTTGACTGTGTCGATCTCTCTCCGGTTCTGCTTTGGCATATTCCTTGTCCTGTCCCCTTTCGTGTCCTTCCCTCCACCTTCAACTCTCCCGCCCTGTATAATGTCTCCCTTTCTCCTCTCAGCTTTCGTGTCTCTCTCAAGCTCACTATCCATCCCCCTTTGAGCTGATCTTTTCTCGTGCTTCTCCTCTTACACCCCCTGCCGCTCACCCTTTCCACTCCTTGCTTGCTTGAAAAAAAACCTGCTCCTCTCCTCTGGACCACTTCTCTTCAAACGTGGCGCTTTCCCTCCGTGTCCTCATCCACACTCTCGTTGTCCCTCTCCTCTTAATATCCCCTCCTCACTTGCCTTTTCACTCTCTCTCTCTCGGTCTTCCTCCTTATCTAACTCAGAGCTGCTTCTGGAAGAAATTTAATTTAAAGACTTCTCATTTTAAAAATGTGAAAATTTTCTGCTCAATCATAATTATTGTGGCAGCATTTCGTATGTGTGGCTCATCATATTTCGTCATTAAACTTTACGGCACAAAAGAATACGTAGTTTAAATCTTTTCCGAATAGAGCTGTAAATGCATTCATTTTTTATGTTACTTAGGAGAAACATTGGGTTATAATGGGTTTATCCTATTCTCTTACTAAGGAGAGCCTACCACTAAACGAATGAATGGAATGTTTTTTACACTAGGGATCGGGCCGGTTTATCGAAAACATGCTGCGAATTTACCCTAAGGGAGCACTCGACGCGAGATTACTATATCCTTAGATTAATGGAAACGTTTGTGAAAAAAAATTAGCGCTGTGACTAATTGAGTACATGGGAAACTAGCTTGCTGTTTGGGTGAATTTTTTGGACGCGCATTGACGCAATCATTTGTTTCATGCGTAGGTATTAATTCCGTGTTTCGTAAAATCAAATCGTTAATCATGGAAGACATCTCGCGATGAAAAATAAGATGGATATTGTAATTTATTGTCATTTATTCGATTAAGTCGTCAGATTAAGATATTTTATTTGGCGTAATACTAACTCATAATCAGTAGTGAGTTTGCCTATTCTAGTTTAATTTGCAAATAGAATGGCAAGAAAGATAATTTTCATTTCATAATTAGTAGGAGATCAAATCAGTTTACGGGGTTTAAATAATGAAGTAAACCTTTTCTTTGCTCCTTTGGGTGGTTGAAATTCCTCAACTTTTTTCTGTTTATAAGACCAAATCCTCTCGCCTCTCACCCCACTCCTTGATGACTGAATTCAAATTTATTCATTTTTTTGCACGAAATTGCTTAAAATTTATTTTTTTAGTTAAATTTTTAAGTCCACAGTCGTATCTCTTTTCTCTCCTCCCTTATTGACTCTTTATCCTCGCTCGCTGCCTCTCCTTTCTCAAGGGGGCCCTTCTTTCATCGCCGTCGGACGCTTTAGTTCAAAGCAAGAGCAGTCGGGAGAGGACAAAATCAGCAAGTAATTAAGTGTCTTTGCGCCTCCTTTCCTGTTTGTGTTTGGATACCTTTCCGTCCCCTCTCTCTTTTCATGCGTTATTAGTATTTAGATGACAAACCCGTCGACCGCTCTCGTTAATGGTCTCTGCTTTGCCATTTTTGTTTAATTATTTGCTCTACAGTTATCACGTCATTAAGCTGTTTAAGCGATACATATTGGTTACAGTATGGCCCTTTTTTTTATTCTTGTGATATTATATAACTTCTCATAGAGTAGGTACCTTAAATGAGGGAATGAGAAGCCAAGGGGTACAAGTGATTTTTCCGAGCAAAGTTAGGTGCAGATATTGACAGAAGAAATATGGAAAAACTTGGTTGCCGAGGGATCCGAATGAGTTTCTGTTCTGTGCTGACATTGAATGGTAAATCAAATGCACTACTAAATATCTAGTTGATCTCGTGTTTTCTTTACCTAATTTCTGTACCTATCTCTGCTCAGAAAAAATTACTTGTACACCTTGGCTGCTCACTCCCTCAAATCCTAATATTAACGTTTCATTCGATCAATACTTAATGTGCTCCTAAATCAATTTTCCCTTAAATTCTCCCTTGCATCCTCCTGACCTCAGTTTTGCCAAGTTCACTAGCAACCAGGGGCGCAGCTAGGAATTAAGGTTGGGGTTTAGGTGCAACTAATACCGTGGTGTGTAGGGGTGCGGAATACCCACCAGGATAAGCGGTAGATGCGAGAATAATAAATTGCGGAATTTTAAGATAAATGGTTCAAAATGACGAGTTTTACAGCTTTCTGAGGGATATTTTATTAATCTTTCACTACTCTGCTAGTAATATCAATCTAATTAAGTAAAGTGGATTGAACTTTAAAATTTCACCCTGAGCTCTTGGGGGGGGGGGGGGTTTATCCCCCAAACCCCCCCCTCCCTGCGCCACTGCAAGCAACTGTGACCTTTCCTATACTTCTGCAATTCTCATGAACTTCATTTTGGGTAGCATGGTTCATACTTCCCATGTATTCGAGGGGAGTTATCATGGTAACCCCCCTACTTGTATTTACATATCATTCTATGACGCAATACCGTAAGGTCAGGTCCGGTGCCGCACTCATTATAAGTGAATATGGCTAATATTATTTAATATTGTTTCTAGAAACTCCTAAAATTTCCCATTCATTTTTTCACAAAATCTCCTGCTTTTTACATTTTCTAAGTACAGCAGTTTAATTTTTTTTGGAAACGAAAGCTAGTTGTACTTTTCCACGATAATTTAAATGCATTTGACGCATTTTGGCTCACTGAACCATCATCTGATTCAAGGCCTATACGTGCAAATAATTGTGGAAAAGTGGACCTACGTCTCATTTTCATATGTCGAACTTCCACTATATCACACATGAATCGGTTGAGTTGGATTTTGTATGAAATCTCTGACAGTGAACCCTTGTTTCTTGCTATACCTACCTTTGACGGTTGAGGTTGGATCTTAGGTTTTGAATGAAGTAGTCTCCAATTACATGCGTGCAGGTTTTCATATCAGCGGTGGTAAAGATACATTAGAGCAAATCTAAACCCTTCTTGTGCCCTATGCGGAGGGCAACTGAAGTACTCAATCGCTCGGATTTTTGGAGGGGATATTAAGCCATGCTTTTGTAAGAGCTACCTTAAGCCAACGCTGAGTGTAGCTCCACCCTTATACCCTCGCCTTCTCTTGATGGCTCAAATAACCCTGACGGTCGCCCCCTTCAAATATGTGCTGTGAACCAGGTATGCAGTACTCGTGTTCCTTGCGTGTTTGTGGCCAGTAGTTCCTGGTTACCTGTCACGTCAAGCGAATGTCTCCCCTTGGATTTCCGTTTCTCCCACGCAGTGATAGATCTGAGGGAGTTAAAACCCCAACTATATAATATAAGAAAATAAATATATAATAAAACCCCCCTATATAGAATAAGTATAAAGTCAACCCTTTGAAACCCAACATTCATAGGAATTGGACAAAATAGCAGTGATAGCAACGCCACAAATCGCCGCTGATTTTTATGAGTGATTCTCGTCGGTGATCGCAATCACAGTTAATAATCACGGTTACTGATGAGTAGCAGTCACAGGTAACGATGTGGTTGGAATATCACAGTTCCGCTCATCACTACTCCCGTCTCATTATCAAGAAAAAATACGGTATACATCGAGATTGTACCGAACAATTTTGTTCAGAAAAAACGAAGTTATCAGTATACTTATACTAGCTGACCCGGCGAACTTCGTACCACCTAACAATCAATGAACTTACAGTTTAGTTACGCCATTTATAAATCAAGAGCGGCTGTATCGTTTTTAATCATGCTTAATTTATTATAATAAAATAAGGATACAAATTCAATAAAACTACGTAAATGAGTATCAAAATTGTTTGTCAGAAAGACATTTTCTGTATTGAATCTACATAAGGTGGATAGGAGCACGTTTACGCGGATTTTTTTTCAATGAGTTTTCTTACGTTTTAGCTTAAGAAATTTTGGGCATTGTGGTTTTATAAAGCAGTTAATGAAATAAAAATTATACGGATTCAGTTGCTGGCTATTTGTGTTATTCACCGTAAAAATATGTGTTCAGGTCCAAGTCTGTTGCGTAAACTTGGCCCGTTCACGGGGCAGGTCAACACAACGCCTGACCGACGCTAGTCTGATGCTCAAAATAGTGTAAGAAAAGCCCCTATGAAGCAGCATTCGTATCAAATGACTTTAGTCGCGCCACTTAAAGTATCTCTGTTTGGAAAAAATGCACTGCGTAAACGTGCTGCATGAGTAAACGCACCACGGTGTGGCCTACACATTCGGGTTTAATGTCTTGCGTCAAGCACCTTCTGATAAACAACAGTTTTTGTTTTGTTATCAGGTGCAGGATAAAGCGGATGAGGATAAATAAATATAGCGAAGTGAAGCAGTGACGCAGCGAGAGGGGTTTTGCGGGCTCGCGGGGTTACCTACACTCCTGAGGGCAGGGTCTGTAAGTCCGCGAATTTTCAGCCGCTCGCCTAAGGAGAAGGACTGAGGAAGGGAAAAGGATAAGGACAAGGACAGGAGAAGGGAAAGGACAGAGGAAGGGAAAAGGATAAGAGGCGCCGCGGCGCCTTCTATCGGCTTACCACAGCGATGAGAGCCCGACGACACCTCCTGAGAAAGGATAGGAATGGAAGGTAAGGGATAGGGAACTCCCAACGCCGCGGCGTGGGCCACAACTAGCGAAACCATAATTTAATTTTTCAACGGAAAGGAAAGATTTTTCTGTGGAGAAGAAAAACCCTACGACAATCCGTAGATACGCCTGGTAGACTGTGGTTAACCTCTGGAAAACAACTCGGCGAAAGCCCGGAAGATGGAAAGATCCACGAATATATTAATATATCTATTAGAAAGCTCACCAAACTTATCTCGTAAACAATTCCCCAAATGCACCCGTCGTTATAACCACCTACTATACCAACCTAAAGTCCGTCTTTCTCTCTCCCAGAGATCACTTTTTTACAGACTCCCTACCTTTTTCAATACCTTTGCGGCTACTTACCCTTCTCTCGATCTCTCAATGCCCTTCGGATCATTCAAGAGAAAGCTTCAAAAAGCCATCTTCTCCTAAATCTTTGTTTTATCCTTTTTGGACGAAACTTTACTCCCGGGAACGAAACTAAATTAATCCAAACTCCGCTGCTCAAAGTTAAGATTTGATCCCAGAAGTTGAGTGGAGGGGATAGATTCGACCTATTTCACAACAGAATATGGAGAGTTTAAAACATTGAGCTTAAAAATCGAATGGCCAGTTAGCGTTGACCGTTCTTCGGTTAGTGGTAAAAATATTAGTGCCCGATGCATCTAATGCCAGTAGGCCGACCCTTTACTTCATTCAACCATACTTCGTACTCGGTGCGAGGGTCAAAATTAAACTGTTCGAAAGTGAATCACGTGGTCTCTGCGGTGCTAAACATTATCTGCGTTTCGTTTCGTCCCAGAGTTTTAGTTTAGTTTCGACCCAAAGTAGTAATGACTCCGATTTCGCTTCGACCCTGAGTTTATCTCCCCGTGTTTAAATCCATTTCGTTTTGTTTCTACATTCCACTCCTTGGAACCGAATTTTTGAAATTTGACTGGTTTCGAACATTAGCTATGATAATATGAGAGCCGTTCTGCTATATTTCAATCTTTAAAACTCATAGACTACTGGCTAGGATATTTTATGACCTCAAACTCTCACGCGCACCTGAAGATAGCAACGCTAAAGTGTTTCGTTTCGTTACACTTGCCAACCCTGATCTATGTTAAGGGGTTCGGGTTGGTGTGGTGGATAGAGTGTTGGCTTCCCACCCGGTGGACCCGGGTTCAAATCCCGGCAGTGGCAGAGAATTTTCAGAGACTGCCCGATCCCTGAATGAATGTTGTGTGGAGGACATTTCAAGCGCAACACTCCGTCCGTCGGATGGGACGTTAAGCCGTGGTCCCCTTGGTGCCTTTCGTTAAGAGCAGGCTAATGCCGACGCTGGGTTTCTCTCCACCCTTCCTTCCATACCCTTCCCTCTTGGCGCAAATGACCTCAGCTGTCGGTCGCCTCCTCCAAATACCATACCATCTATGTTAAGGCCGTATCGGCTGCTTTTTCAATAAGTAAATAAATAAATAATGAATTGAAAACACAAGAACCAACGCCCTTTGATTCCTTCTTAATGCCCCGTTCAGACGTTACCACTTAACGATGGTTAGGCGCTGGGAGACCGTAAGAGGAAGTTGCAAGAGAAAGACGAAAGGTTAGTGAAGCTCCCTTCGCACTATTTTTTTCATTGATTTGTCCAAGCAAGGAGGAATATGGGCGGAAAAAATTAATCGTCAAATACACGTTGAACACCGTAATATATTGACCCTGCACACCTGAACAGCTTTGCGAACCGTCAATTTCTCGTTCACTTTAGATGTCATCACTAGAGGGCAGCACAGTTTTTAAATATCGTTGTGTGAATGCACGATAGTTCCAACCACGAATATTACAAAATAGGATCCTCAAGTCGTCCTCTAAATGTGTTGCCGCCCACCGCGCACTTAAATGGGTTTACATAAGTGGCCACTCGCGTCGCTGACGAACAAATTGATCCGAATTTCACGGGGAAATAAGGTATAAGTAGGGGTGTTGCCCGTTTTTTATTTACACTATGATTAAGATCTATCACCTTCATAACTTTTCAATGTGAATCCCTACAATTGAAAATGTTATACTGAATATTGATGGAAAAAGTGGATCGCATGGCACTCATCACCGCACCGCGGACATTTTTGGAAACCGGTTAAAATGCGACCGAAGTGGCAACAGAAATCAGCCTTCTATAGAATAGAATGGGACCTCCTATATTCATTCTCCTTGGCTCCAACAAACAATCGTAACATGAACGAGGCATATCCCTTCTGAGCTCCGCACTTGCCACCGAGTCCCCATCTCTTCCAAGTACCTCTTTCCCTCCTCATCCAACCTCGTCGTCTTCCTTCGCACCTACACACCTCGCCGCACACTCTCCCTTCCTTCTCACCTCGCTGTTTTTCCTCCACTTGAGTCTGAGACGTCTCACCATTCATCCCCTTGTCCGCTAATTCCCTGTCCCCGTTATTCGGGGGTCCTCCCCCTGTCGGTGCGTGTAAGTGCCTACCCCTCAGACCACCTGAAGTGTCGCCTCTCCTTTGTTCTGCTATCTCTCTCCCCTTTCGGACCCTTCAAGAGTTTCATCTGAGAAGGGAATCATTGCTAACTTTAGCGTTACTATCTTCAGGTGAGTGTAAGAGTTAGAGGTCATAAAACATCCTAGCCAGTAGTCTACAAGTCATAAAGATTTAAATATAGCAAAACGGCCCTCATATTATCATAGCTAATGTTTCGAAGCTATTTTCGTTTGTAATACAAAATAAATATCACTTCATGTATGGTAGTGGCTGGTGAAGTAAACATGTTCAGGTTGTTAGTTGAATAAAAAATTGCAATATTTCCAGTTGTGTCATGGCAAAATTAGCAGTGCCGGAACGCACTTACAGTGCACTACAACAATTACCCAAGCAATTCACCCAACCACCAAATTTTTCAGCAAATACTGAATAAACAAATCGAAAAAAATGATTTTGTTACGAATGTTATTGGTAATTTTGTGGAATCGAAATTGATAAAAGTGTTATTTGACTTATGTGCCTTTTCTTAACCAGTGCCGGAAAGGCGTTCCCGCACCATGACCACTGAATATTTCCACAGAATTTATTCGATACGACATTGAATTCGTCCCGTTGCTATAACAACATTATCAATACAAGCTGTAACAATGCTTTATCAGTGAAACGCGTCGTGTTCGCATAAATCCAGTGTAAATATTGCAATATTATTTTTAACGCAGTGGTGTAACTAGGAATATTCTTTGGGGGGGGATGAGGAAGGTTTGGGGGGTGGGATGAGAGTGGTTAGTGGTGGCTACCCCACCATGAAACGGGGAGTTCAGGAAAAAATTTGGAAAATGACATGCCTGAAAATGCATTTTACATCATTTTGGCAGTTAAAATTTAACTTAAAGCAGATGCAGTTATTATGTTATTATTTCATTGATTTAACGAATATTGAGAACTTTCATCACATATGAAAAAAGGTATTCAAGTTCGATTACCGTATACGAAGCTTCAGGCACGTAATATTCACGCATTCGTATTAGGAGTGTCAATTAAGTTGGCTTTGAAATGAGAAATTGATCGATTGCTCTTGGTATATACCTATTCCTTAAATAACAGTTTGGTTGCCATCATGAGAGGACCCGTGGGCGTACTAAATGGACGGGAAGACCAGACTCTCCTACCTACACAACTTCCTAGATGTCTCAGTCAGAAAAATACATGCACTTGACAGAAATTTTTGACAGAACTTTTTTTTTATTTTTTAGATGACCATGAAAGAAACTTAGATATTTTTCGTAACTAGTGATTTTTACCCGCAAATATTTGGATACGGTATAACTTAACCTTGGCCTTTACCCTCTCAAGCCAAAAATCCTTGTTACACCAAATTTATAAGGGTATAATTATTTGATCAGATTCCTCGATACTCACCATTGTTATCTGTTTAAAAATCTACCTGGGACCCTATATCCTCCTTAATATTTTATAATTGTACCAAGTGTCAAATTAATATATCATGAAGCCCGTGTCACGTGGACGCGACCGGCCCGCGCTGCGCGCGAGGGGAGCATTCGCCGTTGTCCACATCTGCGTGGGCGAAGCCCGTTCATATCCGGCGCAATATCAGCCGTGTGAAGCTTACCAAGGTAGAGGAAGGTAATACTGCCAAGTGCAATTCAAGCTGTATATATCAGGTTAGAAAAAACGGAAGGAAAGTGCCCGTCAAAGTAGGTTTTGGGTGCACCTTATTGTGGCACGCAGAACATTAAAAGCCGCTTTAGTGACCATATTTGCTGAACTACGCGCTGATGAATATAAATTTTTTAGGTTATTTTCTCAGAGACAATTTCAGTAATGCATGGTCCAAGGTCGCTCAAATTCGACTGACGAATCTGCTTGGCCCGCATCAGCCGTCCACGTTCATCTGTAAGCACTGACCTGTTTCTGTGGCCCGTACGCGCGCGGATGATCCGCGGTGTATAGGGGCCACGCGGATGGCTCCTCCGGGTACGGACTGTCCGCATTCATGTGTAAGCTTCCGTTAACGTCAATGAAACCTTATCCGCGCGCATAGCGCGGACAGTCCGCGTCCATGTGAAACGGGCCTTAAACGAATGGTAGATATGAATCATTTTGTCTTTAGGATTCTACTAGGGAAAGTGAACAAAAGGGTGGTTTCCTATTATTTTTTATTGCCTGAATCGAAAGATTATTACTCCTGGAGTACGTATTTCAAGATTTTAGATTTTTAAATGACGATATCTATTTTTCGCGATTAAATGAACAATGAAAATTTTCAAGCGCGCGAAAACGCGACGGCTAAATATGAATGCTGGGAAAAGCCCGTGTGACGTCTTTCTGATTATGGTTGCCGCTGTGTCAGGCCACCTTGGTGCGAATATATGTCTCATGCATGAATTGGTAATCTCAGACGATGTTTAACTCCTGACTACTCGTAGAGCATCCATATTCCTGTGACGTCACGTCGAGTGGCACCGCATGGCCGCCAATTTGGCCTTTTTCAAATGAGGTTAAAATTGGCCATTAATATTCGTCTAAACTGGGATTTCTAAAACCAAATAATTTGTACATAATGAATACACTAATGGTGGGTAACGAATCGCAATCAATACTTTTCGTTCTCTTTGATGAAGGAATCCACCCTATTGCGTTCGCCCTAGAATGTCTCCCATGAAAAGGATCTCGATTCATCACTTCTTCTACTTCAGCGGTGGCGTTATTTAAACATTTAGGCTATCATAGGACTGTATAACTGTCGACTCCACGACCTTAACGAAAGAAAAGTTTAAAGTTACTCTAAATCCGTCAGGGTCAATAGCCTAGATATCTCATTCATTTTAAGTACAGGGAATGCAAAATCAAATTTCGTGGTAGCGTGCAAAGTACCATGTGGGCAAACCTACCAATGCTTCGGGCACGGATGTGTACTATGGCTGTAATTTGACTCTGTTTGCCAGCCCTTAAGTCGTGGCGTGGGCCCTATAAAGCCCGCGGTCCGGTTGGAGAACGTATTTTTACGAATTTATGCAGCGGAATCGTTTTTTGAAAGGTATATTTTTCGGTTCGTTAAAGCAGAGAAATGACTATTTCGTCCGTTTTTATTTTTGTCACAGTACTAAAAAAACACTTTGTAGATAAATTCATTAATTTCGATCGTTTGAAAGCATGTGGGTTGTCATCTGGCCACAATGTAAAGCATTTTTGTGCCAATGGGTAATCTCGTTCCGTCAAAACAGTCGTTTGCTGGCGTTATATGCCACGGGGCTGATTCCTATTTTAGCGGCTTGTTCTATAATTTTCAAAACATTCATGCAGCCAGTGAGGGATTATAATCTTAAACCACGAATAACTGCAATTGATAGAATGCAGAATTACGTTTTTAATGGTTGTCGGTATTACGTTCATATTTGTTGACACTTATGGATTCAAAAACGAACATTCCGTAATCATGTATCAATTCTTGGATTTCTATTTACGGTATAATTGCAACCAGTTCCCCAGGAGAAGACCCCCAAATCCTAACTCTTTAAGTTTTATAAGACATTATTCTCGATATTGGCCAGCTTTGTGTCTGTTAATGTACTCAAACTCCACATAGTATGATTCACATAATAACGTGTGACCATACCCTGACTTTCATTATCAGCTATATCAAGCACTGACTGACTGAATAATTTCTCAATGAATTATTACACGCCCGTATTTCTCTCAAAATCTCAATATTGTTATGAAAATGAGCGTTTAAAAACATTTGATGGCAAAATATTAGCAGCGACATATTTTTACAAATCTCTTTTTACCAATTCGAAAGAAAGGTCTTGAGAAAACTCTTATTTCACTTTAAATACAGACGTCTCCAGGACGACCTCATAGGGTTTATATTCCCTTTGCTATTGGTCTTCAATGGGAAAAAAGTCCCCGAATTAAAAAATCTAATGATAACATTCACTAGTTTTAAGTGATGAATAAATTTATTCAGCAGCATTCTAATAGCGACTGCTTTATCATTTAGTGGACTGATATATCGGCTCTCGTTGTGTTTGCAAAGACTGCATCTGGATGAAAAACCTTGTTTTAATGGCTCAACTCTAATTCATAAAAATAATATTCAAACTCCATAATTTTCAAAGGTCCTTTCCATCTAAGCCCCAAACAAACATCGACCATTTTTGGAATAATTCAGATGCATAGCATGTAATTAAGTTCTGGGAATAATCAATGTTTTGAAAAATTCTAAAATTCCTGGAAACAATTTTGGCAATCTTCGTACATCGCATTCAAAACTGGTCGGCAATAATATGTCATGCTATAATTTTTTAAATACATTTTATCACAGTCAAGAAGTGAAACTGAGTTAGATGCTCCTTATAAATACATGTTTTCAATTCCTCTATCATTTTTATGATACCTTCAAAATTATCCTTGGGATTCTTGGCAGAACAGTTGACCGTGCCGGACTACCAATTGCATTATGTCCCGCAAGTAATATTAATTGGGGATATTAGACAAAATTTTATGATAAATCAATCGCTTCTACCACAACTTGACGCAAGAATTCCTGATTTGGCGCCGAGTACTCCCAAACAATTAACCTGCCAAGGCTTCGACGAGCCTAAATTGATCGCATCACTGGACCCCTGTGCCCATTTTTCACGTGTGGAATTCTCTCGTGAAACTCGTTGGAACGCCATGTCTCAGATCTAGCAAATTCTTTGGGTACTATTTCATTGTTCACTATAATTTCTCTTTTTGCAGTTTCCTCCTTTTTCAGTGCAACAAAAATATAATGTTTTACCATCTTCTCACTGCGGGGAAACAAGATGATGGGATATTTTACTCGGTCCTGATCCCGCGAACTCTTTTCCCAAGTCCTGTTTTACTTCCTCCGTTCCTATCCTACATTCTTTCTCGTGCCCTTTGCTGTTTGGTCTCTGAAATGGTTGGTCGGCACGCCCGTGTATGCCATACTTCCCTGTCAGTTGCTCGGCCATAAAGCTCCCCGGCTCCTGTATTGATTCTCCCTTGACTTTACCGAGGGTTGCTCGCGCTTCTTTTTTCCTCGAAGTTTACTCAGTCTTTGATATACGAGCGACCGCTTTACTATTTTTCGCTGTGCATACAACCATGCATGAGGTTTTTTTTTCGGTCTGCTATCTGCATCTCCGATCCACGAAGGAAATTATTACATTTTCTTTAAAGGGATATTTCCAGGGAAAAAAATCTAAAATTTCTAACTGACCATACTTCTCTACTAGTATAGTAACATCAATCGCAATTGCTTCACAATGGTAGTTCTTTTTACTTCCTGCTATACTGTAATTTTATTTTGTGGCCTACTGACATACATATTTGATACGTGTGTTATCTTCTATTGTATTTATCTAGTAAACATATAAAATAAACGTCTGTTTTCATCGTATTAAATCTTCATTTTTCATTTGGTTTCATGTTATGCTATTTAAAATGAGTCGAGTCGCATGACAGTAATACATATCGATGAAAGAATTGCCCTCTTTTTGCGTCAGAGCTTGACGTGGCAGAAAAGCTGCTCTTCTAGGAGTACATAGTGACTCCAGGAGCATAAAATTAGGAAAAATAATCTCAAAGAAGCTAAAGAATTTTAGTAAATAGAAGAAAAGTAGATTCGCTACCCTAATATTTTGTCAATAATGATAATACTGGGTACCTAGCAATACAACTTTGGAGATAAGATTATCAGCCTATGATATAGCGTCCCATTCATTATAAAGTCAATTTATATTTATACACATCGTATTTCGATAGAAAAACGCTTGGTTGCATGGTATATTTTCAAGGAACACTTTCAGTTTATGAAATAGAAATAAAACTTTGATCTTGTCAGTATCATTTGTTAAGAGTTACATAACAACGGCAGCAGTTTCCCTTCTTTCTCTTCCCACGCCACTTACTTTACCTATTAACCACCATGACGAAGATGGTGCTTTATATTACTGTGTTTTAGATTATTAGAGTTTCGAGACGTGAAAGTGTCACAAACCTTCTGATTAAGTAGCAACCATTAACAGTTTGATATTATGTTACGAATGGCTTAGCTTATGATAATTTTTACTCTCCCAAAAATTATTGTCCGTACATCCAGAGGCACCTTAGACTATTTATTACCTGAGGTGATTTTTTTTTACCCCCCCATTCCCCCATAGTGATATATCGTGAGATTAGGCTCGACCCCATTACCCTCCCCCTAATCTCACGTGAGATTGTTCAAAATGCGTCTTTTCAATGTAAATACAATAATATATGCTTCATTACGTTGGATTGATGAAAAAACTATTTCTTCAATTATTTTATTTAAGATAAGTTAACACTAGTATTTAAGTTTACTAATATCGCAATTTTCCACTGTTTCTTACGTAAAACATTTACGTGATACTTGCCAGGGCCCCCCCTCTCTCCCACGTGAGATTGGGTGAGATTCGGCTTGACCCCTTACTTCCCTAAACGCCTCACGTAATCAGAGGATGTCCCCGTTTTATCAATGAACTTTTGGTGAGATATGAATTATTAGTCGGGGTATATATTAATAAGTTTGTATTATACTCTTTTATAAAGGGCTAATTCATCCGGTTGAAATCGAGGAATGCGGAATATTCCTACTGCCGATTGCAGCGATTGGCAATAAAAATATCGAGAACCTTGATGTCCCACCGATGATTAACCCACCTAACTGAAACGTACCTCAATTGTCAACACTTTTAATTTCGGCAAGCCCATTTTAAGATTGATTGTATTAATTCGAGCGGGCGGGTAAATTTTAAACTAAATTGTCTTATAGACCTGTATTCTCTTTTTTGAAAAATTCCGGTAATTTTATACGCATACATGGTACTTAGAACCAGTGGCGTAGCCAGGGGTGGGGTCTGAATTATAAAACAATTATTTTCCCTCATAAAAGAAAACAGAATATTAAAAAATCATGAATTTACAAAATGTTTCTTCAGCAAATCATGTTTTTTCGTATATGAAAGGTGTTAAAATTAGTTTAAAACCCATTACTTTGTACCCTGTTTTTCAAAAACTTTCCCCCCTGGTTTTGAATCTACCCCCACACGAAATTCATGGTAACGCCACTGCTTAGAACATTTCTCCGCGGAAGAAGTATTGGGATAAGATAAACGACAATTTTTTTCAGGATGCAGTGAAAGAGAGGAATGGTGGTGAAGGTTTTTGATGCTGATGAAAGGGAAAGGAAATGCTGAGAAGTTGGCCGTGTTCTCCCTCACGCATAAGGTGAGATCCAACGGAAGAATATACTGCGCGGAATATATCATCCGCGAAGGTAAATATATGTCACTCTACCCTGACTCCGTAGCACTACTAGGTTGGTGAGACACTGAACGTGCAAAACTCATGAATTTTTTGGCCTACCCAAATAACAATGAAGGGAATTTAGAGCTAATAACACCCAATAAAAATGCTGCTCATTCCGCATTATTCTCTCCATGGTGTATCTCCTTTGGCCAAAATGGCACTTGAAAATCGTCTTTAGGTTATACCTTTCAAAGCATTAAATAGGTAAAATTTTGAGTAAAACACTTGGTTGGATATAGAGATTTATTTCAGACTTAATCGAGTGGAATTCTTGCTATTATTACGATTAGTAAATTAAATGTCACTTTTTAAATCTTCCAAAAATACTTTTATTTTACTTCAAGACCGGATACAATTTAGTTTGCATTATCTTCAGGTGATTTATTATCAAAAAATTTCGTTTGAATAAACTTATTCTCCTCCAGGGTACTTTAAAACATTTTTGAGAAGAATACGTCTGAATTTAAAATAAAATTTATGGAAACTGATCGTGAATTATAATTAAATTTGGAAAATTGTCAGAAACTTTCAATCTGCTAACTTGGCTGGAAGTTCAGAAACATTAAAAGGACTCTTTTGATGCTCTCTAGCATAGAAATATTTTTGGCTAACTACATTTACTAAAAGCTACGTACTTTACTTGTATCCTGAGATTGAATCATATTTTCTCTCGCAGTTTTCTTCATAACCCTAGCTTATCTTGTACAGGGCGCTTCAGGATGAATCTGCAGCTCTTCAGGAGATGATAGAGGAGGCAATTTTATGCATTTTTGTCCATAAGAATGGGGTCGCACCTCCATGGTTACTGAGCAAACAAACGCTAAAATCTCAAAGTGGATGAGATTTCACAGCCGTATTGTTGATACTCGCTCAAAGCTCTCGTTTAATTAAGATCAAAGATTAATTCTTTTAGACAATTTTAATCGCATATTTTCGTCCAATTTTTATTAATCAATGTCCTTCAAAAGGGCTTGATACCCAAGAAAGACCGTTTTCATAGTAACTGCAAAGTGCATCCAAAAAAATGGGAACGTTGCCATATATCAGTAACAGAGGAGATGCGACCCCACGTTTATGGGCAAAAAATACTAAAAATTGCCTCACATTCCAAGTCCTGTAGTATTACAGATTCCACCTGAAACACCCTGTAGTATATATCGAGTATTTTTTGTTTTTCTCGTTTTCGCTCATTCCGCCAGGGGTCTTCACATGTCCCTGCTCTCAGTTCTTCGCAGTTTATCTACTTCCGTCATATTCCCTCATTGTTTATGGCTTGCGTTTCCCTTTTTTCATCAACCCACGTATTTCTTTCATTTTTATACTCTTTTCATTCTTTTCCAGCGAATTTGTTTAGGCTTTACTTCGTTCCGCGGAAATTCCTTTTCCTCTACGTCCGTATTCTGTCTCTACTCCCGTCCGTCTCTTTTTTCCCTCCAGATTCAACCCCTGCCATCCGCCACGAATCAAGCCACCTCACGTCAGTCTGTGTTTCATACGTTTCCTCGTTCTTTTATGTTTTGGGGCGCGCATTTCCCAGTCGGCCGTTCGGTAGCTTCTCGTCTTTTTCCCCTCTTAGAAGTTCGTCAATGCTGTTGACTTTGCAGATTTCATACTTTTCCCTTCATTTTTTTATTTGAAGAGTCGTCTAAATCAAAAACGTAGTCCGCTCATTTTATTTCGAATATTATTGTCCTGGCAGAATTTTATAGTTTCCGCGCAAAAATAATTTCACTCCGCGAAACTCGCTTTCCGTCTGAGAAAAATTATTGAATTCAAGAGGTCCCACGACGCAACTGTCAGACATGAAGCGAGCACTAAAAATTCCTCGTATTTGTTTGAGCCCATTACAAATGTATCTTTCCTGGCGACATTCGTTCGCTCTGTCAAAAGACAAAGTTAAAGTAGACAGTTTCCTCTCAGTTGACGAATATATCTTCAAAAAATCATTTGAAGAGCCACACGAGACAGCTTTGACACCAGAGTCATTGAAAGCGTTTCAGATTTAATTGAATGGAGTTTGGCGTCATTTAGTGAAAATGCTTTTCATCGTTATGAAAACAAAATTTCTAATTTTCACAGAAAGAACTGTTTCCAGTATTTGCATCGTTCTGCGATAACCAGTATAATCGTTTGCAAAACTTGATTGATGAAAATGAAATGCCATTTATTCTAATGATAAAGGTGACCTGTTTCGATCCCAAGATTTCATCTTCAGGTAAAGAGTATTTGAAATTTTTGACCTTCTCTCTTCGCAGGGAAAAGCATTTGTGTCTCGCTGATGATTAGAGAAAACTTTTATCGACTTGATTTTGTACTCAGAATTAGTAGGAGTCTCTGAGACAGACTTGCCTTTACTACGTCGCGGGCTTTTTTGGTGTGATTCGGAGTCTCTGACGCAGTCATTAGGATTTGATTTTTATGAATCAATTATTATTTGATTTTTCAACCACTTATATTTCATTTATTGCTAAGTTTCCACGTCAAGTTTTAGACTTGAGATATAAAGCTACCAAAATAAATATGTATGCATAGAGCCACACTGTAAATGATCTGTAATATTTTCAGTCTTGAAAAAATTATGTAGAATTCTCTATCAGTTAGACCTGAACACGGTAATTTTAACCTGGAGTAATCATTTCTCTCCATATTCTCTGTCTCCACCACTTACCCATAGCAACCCGCGCTAAATCTAGCGATTCCTCATTTTTCCTTCTGGCTGTCCGACTCATACTCCACGGTCTCTTAAAGCTGCATTTCTCTATCTAATCATCTCCGGCAAAAGCACATGAAACGTGAGTGCCTGGAAAGATAAATGTCGGCATTGCTTGCGCCCCTAACTTGGTTCTAAATTAGGGGTTGCGTCTCTCTTTCTCGAAGTAAACTAGGATTAGGTGCACGCGATTCTTCAAATGATAATTAGAATGGTCTTAAGGTCTTATCGGGCTTGTCTTTTCCATGTCGGGTCAGATTAGCGCGAATCACATGCGAAGTTCTTTAGAGAGGGCTTTTAATCAAGTGCAAAATCCTTATGCGGTTGAGTTCCGCATTTCCTCCTATTTAAAAGGACGCTTAGGCAATCTCCCCTATGCGATGATTTAACCTACGATTTGATATGGCTATTTCTTAAGCCTTTATCCTGCAGCTATCATCATCACTGTTGGCAAATTTTCTGTCAGCACGAACAGGTTACTTTAATTATAACGATAACTGTGCGTCTAATATTAGCGCTTGGAAATGGAATTAATAGATGCCCCTTCAGGTAAATTTCAGTGTACTATTGATCGCGATTCGAAAACCAAATTTGGTTGTACATTGAGCTCTACTCTTAGAAGGAATTTTTTTTCTTCACACCTTATTCATGTGATTTAATTTAGGTATCACTCAGGCAGTGCTTAAACTCCAAGGTTGATTTGGAAATTACGTAACTAAAAAGATCTTAAATGAAGGAACCACATCTCTGTCATTTCTCTTCCTAGGAACTTATTTTAGATGGAAACATTAAAGAAGGAAGCCGTACGTCCTAATATTCGAAAATGTGTTCGAATATTAGGAATTCTTAATATTAAAGGATGAATGTTCGAAGACGTGAACACTCATAAAAATTGCCTTGAGAGCATTTATATGTAATTGGAACAGGCTTAAGGGAAAAAAAATGTTCATTTTTCCCTGCTGTAAGTTAGTGCAGGCGTGATCACAAAGTCCTGAAAAAATATAGCGGGTTGTTTAGTGCATAGGTATGCAAGTTTTTGGAGTTTGCACTTGAAATAAACTATTATCTCTTATTTTCAATTTATCGTTCATTTGATGCAATTCCCGTTGAAATGTTGAATTCCTCTTAATTTTCCTCGGCAAAACCATTTGTTTAGGATACCGAGTGTCATTTATTTATTTTTACGTCTTCCTATTCTCTATATATTACCCCAATGTGCCTCGTCTAATGTCATTAAAATATAGACTCAAATCCTGAAAGAACTTAACGTCAACGTAGCTCATTCCAAATCATTTATTATTAAATTATAATTGTGTCCTGACAAAACTGTGAATAATTAACCTTGTACTTAGGATTTGGACCCTGACATTCGATTTATTTACTTTTTTCCTTACTTAGTCTTTCTTTTTTCCCCTTCTCTTAGTCCAGTCACATTAACTTATATCCTGGCTTGAAACCCTTAATGAACTTAAATATATTTGTAGGCTTTGGGTATATGATGACATCTTTTACGTATTTAAAGCTGTGCCCATTATAAAATAACACCAGTGTGAAATCCTTTGCTAAGAGTGAGCATTAGCGTCATTAACTATGTTTTTCCTGTCAATCATCTAACGCATCAGAACAATAAATAGTCATTTTTTCAAATTACTTTTCTTCTCTTTATTTACCCTTTTTATTGAATGCACACACTAATGTGGTGGTTAAAACCCTTAAGGAACTTGAACGTTTGTGGAATCCATAATATGTTACCTCAAATGTCTGGGGAATTTAGTATGTGCGCTATATAGTCCATAACATGCTATCGTTTATTTTGGCTTAGTTCCCTTTGAATTAGTGCATTAAATCAAACTCTTTTATGTGGTTAAGTAGCAGAATAACAAATTAATCATTTTTTCAAATTATTTATCTTCTCAATGTTTACCATTTTTATCGAATGTACACACTAATGTGGTGGTTAAAACCCTTAAGGAACTTGAACATTTGTGCAATCCATAACGTGCTATCGCTTTTTTTTTTTGAAGGAGTGTCCATCGGAAAAATAGCGTGAAGAATAAACCCTTTTACTAAGGATATGCACCAGGATTAGCTATAAATTATTTTTTCCTCTCTCTCCACGTCCCCAGTCTTCTCTCTGTATTTACCCTCTTACCCGTCCACCCACGCGTTCAACCCCCTCCTCCCTTCTCTTGCTCCTTTATCTTCCTCGGCCAAATGTTTACGCCTTCCCTTCTTCTCATTTCGCCATCCTCCCTCCCTCTCTCTCTCTCTCTCTCTCTCTCTCCAAAATCCTCGTGTTTACACACGGGCGCCATTTTAAGCCTCGACTCACTTTCGGTCCTTTTCGATGTCCTTCTCCTCCTCTCCTCCTTTTCGTATTCCTCTTCGTGCCTTCTTCGCGTCCGCTCTTACTCGCAAAATGTGCTTACTGCCGGCTCCGAAATCTTGTTGTAGACTCGAGTTTGGCTATGATATACTTAATCACGACAGATGATTTAAACAAATCATTAAATCATAATTGTTTAGTGTACATCAAGTGTTCAAGCTTCACTTGGTGGAACTACGTATCTACAGTGCGATATAAATCATTTCGTAATCTACATCTACATAATACCCCGCAAGCCGCCTAAAAGGCGTGTGGCGGGGGGTGTTAGGACACCAGCCGTTTACAGCTTAAAAAAAATGAAGTGCTCTAACGAAGTTGGGACTGGCGTTTATTAAAGTCCTTTATGGTTCGGGGGAAAAATGAATTCCCATATCTATCCGTTAGGCAAAACATCTCTCTTAATTTATCGCTTCTATCGGACCTGGAAATATAGTGTGGCTCTAATATTATGTTCTCTGAGTCGCTCTTAAAGATATCCATTCTTAATTGTTCAAGCAATCTAAGCCTAGCGCGCAGCCTCCGAGTCTCCAGCGGCTCCCAGCCTAATTCGCTTAACATCTGGGTAACACTGTCTGTACGCCCGTAGCAGGTTTTGACGAAACGCGCAGCCTTCCTTTGTATTTTATTCAGTTCTCAGATGAAGTCTTCAATGTTCCACAAAACTTTAGTATTTCGACCGTGGGTTTCAACTACTATATAGTCATCGATAATTATAATTGTATTCATATTATATCATTAATTAGTTATCAATCAACTACTACACAATGATTATATAGTAGTTGAAACCCAGAGTCGGAATAACAAAGTTTCGTGGAACATACAAAGTGATTTATTTCCCACTATAGAAAATTTTGTAGCTTTAATTCTCCATTGCTTATCGCCATATTGGCGGTCATCATATTTGTTCAAGTTCCGGCATTTCATCAGTTATTTATTTTTCAAAATGCTAAGCATCACTTCTGGCTTAACTTTGTGATACCTCTCCATTACGGAAAATAAAAAAGTCCAGTTTGCAAGGTTCACGATATATGTTTCATGGACACGATCAGAGTTTCATTACGTAAGTCGTCATGTTACCTGAAGATGTGAATACGTTACTGTAGCGGAGCGCTGTCTGCTACTCAGGACATGGACTCTTGGGGGAAACCCAGGAGGTGGGGGCGTGAAGCCCTCGACGGGAGAAGGGCTTTTGGGGCCCGTTGTAAAATTTATATAATTTATATAATGTATAAAGAGTTGTGTTTTGAACCTCGAAGTGAGCGAACGTTATTTTGAATATCCTTCTCCTGCGAACCGGCGCTACATTGGCGCAGTCGGTAGGATTGTGTTCTCGATCCTGAGATTTTGCGTGCGGTTCGGCGGCGGCAGCCATGGCGGGTATGGTGATGCCGGAGAAGTTTAGTGGTGCGGAGGAGTGGGAAGACTGGGTCTTCCAATTTGAGACAGTGGCGGAAATAAATAAATGGCCTGAGGAGCAGAAGACGCTCTACCTGAGACTCTGCCTCACAGGAAACGCTCTCTCGGCGTTTCGTGATCTGCCGGAGGAAAACAGAGGGAGCTATGAAAAGGCGCGGGAGGCGTTGGGGCGGCGCTTCAACCCAAGGGAAGCGAGCGAGAAAGAAAAGGCGCGATTCGTCCAAAGGGCGCGCAACCCCGGAGAAGATATCGCCGCCTTTGCCACGGACCTCGGGCGCCTTGCTCGGCGCGCATACCCTTCCTGGCCCGAGGATGCGAGAAAGGCCGTAGTGCGCGACCGCTTCCTCGATGGGCTCGACGGGAACATTCGGGTGTGGGTGAAGCAGGCGAGACCTGCTAGCCTCGAGGAAGCAATCGGCGTTGCAATCGAGATGGAGGCAATCCATTTCGCCGAGTCATCCACCAGGGTAGTGAATGCGTTGGCGCCGGCGACGCTCGTCAGGTCACAGGATATCGGTGTGGATAGTCGAGGGTGTGGTCGCGAGGACAGAGTGGAGGCCGCGTTGACACAGAACTCAGAGACAATGAGAGAGGTGTTGCAATTTCTACGAGGGATGGTTATGTCGAGTGGTGAGGACCACGGCCCCGCTCCCGCTCCGGAGAGGCGGCGCCCTAATTCCAGTGTGAGGCGCAGAGATCGGCCGCGCTGTTGGATGTGCGGCGAGGAGGGCCATCTGAGGGCCGAATGCCCACGGCTTTCCTTCTCGGGAAACGACGGAAGGCCGAGGAGATGGTAACCTTCTCGGCCGCAGACGAAAAAGGAACCCGAGACACTACTTCACCGCTCGAGGGCGTCGGAGGACGCGGAGCAAAGGAAATTTGGACAATTTTGTCCGAGTCAGTGCCCCTGGTGCACGGATCCGTTTCGAAGATCCCCGTCGAGATACTAATAGACACGGGAGCGGCAGTGTCATTGATATCGGAAGAAATATGGAGCCGCACCGAAAATTCGGGGAAAATCATAACAGACAATGTGACACTAACAACGGCGAATGGGGAGCCATTACGAGTGCTTGGGAAGGGTGAAGTGATACTTCAGATCGGAGGGGAAGAGTTCTCTCATGATGTGCTCATCGCCCCGCGCCAAGGAGTAATTCCGGGGGGGTGGTCTCTTTTATTTTCGTTTCAGAGGTAAGGAGATAAAGGCGCCAACTTTCCGAGATCCGAGGACAGCGAAGGTTCCAGCTATGCTGACCGTCGCGAGGGCGCGACGCCTTTGAAAGGAGGGGGCAGTGTAGCGGAGCGCTGTCTGCTACTCAGGACATGGACTCTTGGGGGAAACCCAGGAGGTGGGGGCGTGAAGCCCTCGACGGGAGAAGGGCTTTTGGGGCCCGTTGTAAAATTTATATAATTTATATAATGTATAAAGAGTTGTGTTTTGAACCTCGAAGTGAGCGAACGTTATTTTGAATATCCTTCTCCTGCGAACCGGCGCTACAGTTACTAAATCCGTATTGTGTACTATAAACACATAAAGGGAACCTACTATTTTTATTGTTCCATCTTTTTTTCATTTCCGCAACGTTTATTATATCTATTATTTTTTCTGAATCCACAATCAAACTTTATAAACTTACATGGTATTTGAGGTGCAGTGACAGGTATTTTTTCCTTTGTTTCTGAATTTTAGTATTTTTAGGTGTGAAAAGGAGCATATTCACCCCAAACTAAAATAATGTCATGCTCTCAAAAAAAGCATAAAAAGTTATCTTTATCTGTTCAATGGATTAGATTGATGGTAGCTGAATTTACATGTAGCAATGATATAGTTTTAACTTGCACTTACTTTGGCTGCCATTGAATACCATGTCATGGGTTGACAAGGTCGGTGCCTTGCTCTAACAACCTAAGAAAATCAGGTACTTTTTCGCTACAACCTCGATAGTAAAATACTAGCATGATTTCCATATTTTAACATGTAATTAAAAAATTGGAGAAGATAGAATAGCTTATTTCCGTGTCACGGGTGATCAAAATCGGTGCTTCGCACAAATACCCTAGGAAAAACATGCTCATTTTTCGTTTCAACATCGGTAAAAAGTGTTATAATGGGGTCCATGCATTAGCATGTAGTCTAAAAATCGGAGAGTAATCAAGGAAAATTATGATACAATTAAAATCAACTGATTTGGGCATTACTTGGTGGAGCGATGAAATTTTCATGGTGAAACAAAACCCAGTACTATTCTACAAACTTTTATTCTGTCAACAGGTTTCGACGATTACACCGTCATTATCAAGACTAATCCTATTCGTCATCATTAATATTGTCTTGATAATGACGGTGTAAACGTCGAAACTAATTGACAGTTAAAATAAAAGTTTGCGGAATAGTACTGGGTTTTGTTTCATCATGAACATGATACAATTAATTTTTCTGTATCTTCTCCCATTCTTCAGTTATTCGTATCCCAACTCGAGTCCGCAAAGTTTTGGAGACCACAGTAAGGATGAGACCTAAGGAGGTAAACGGAGGTGGTAGGAAGGAAGAGGATCTCTTGTCTCCTTTATTTTAGGCTTTCATCCTTCTCCCTCTCTCTTTGCCTCCTTTTTTTAATTCCATTCTGAAAGAATGCCTCCACTTAAGAGTCTCGAGAGTGAGTTCAGCTGAGGAAGGACGGATCAAGGGCGACGTGGAGAGGGTTTCGCAGGGAAAAGAGAGAGGTCTGCTGGCGAGGGAATTAAAAGGATAAGGAAAAGAAGGGACGTGGCTCGAAAATTCGTTGCTAATCCGTTGAAAAATGCCGGTCTATAAATGTCTTGTAGCGGTGTGTGAGATTTCGCTTGTCGTGAGCGTGCATGGGCACAGGTGTATAATATAATTAAGTAAATCAAGCTTTCAGGTATGATTAAAACCTCAATTTTTTTACTCCTTGGAAACATTATTATTTTGTGGCAGTATTTTTCTAGTATTTTTTCCATTCTTATGAATTATCTCCATGTCTTTCGTAAATCCTTTAAAAAAATATCTCCTTTTTCTAAAAGCTACCTTCTACTGTCTAGCGCTTTTGAATTGAAAATTGTATGCAGTCAGCTGCATACAATTTTCAATTCAAAGCAATAAAGAGACGCTAGTTTGACACGCCATGAGGTATTTATAAGAATAATATTATGTATTAATTATTTAAATAATGGTTACATGGTTTTAGACCGGGCTAAAGTATGCATGATATCCGACGTTTCGGCTCCCATCTCGAATATCTACGTAAGGGAATAACATCGAAGGCATTGCCAGCTATCACACCACTCCTTTCCAAACCAAAGTCTCGTGACTCTTCAAGGAATTCTCCAATATTCCCGCCTTTTTGTGTCTTTCCCGTTCTTTTGCATGATGCTAACGGCAGTTTACATCGGCCCTGCGAAAGACTGGGGCATTGATAAGGTGTTTCTATTCCAAATTATATATTTTTTCTTTGTTTCTGGCATTTATTTTTATTAGAGATGTGATTCTTATCATATTGTTTTTTCAAGTGCGGTTTATTACTCTCGGGTATGTATCACTTTTGCAAGCCTGTAGAACGAGTTTGCCCCGTAAAATAAACAATTACCCAATTATCCCTTTAATTATGGTAGGTATAGTACATCCCTTCTTAACCAGTGACATATAATTTTGTTTTTATTGTAGGATAATCAGCAGCTTAGTATTGTTGGTCCCAAACTAGCGGGTCGGTAATCCCCAGCCGCTTCGTTTACTTCCTTTCTACGTTTAGTATTTTTTGACACTGAATTACTAATAATTATCTGAAACCAATGGAACATACTACGCCGCAGTCAGTGTGCGGTACTAGTAACTAGATTTCTCGTTCATTGTGGCAAGTTTCGTCTGTAAGTTCACGTCTTGGTAACTTCTATTAGGCTAAATAAAAAAGAGAGCCCCGTGACTCTCGTGATATCAACGGTACCAGGCAGCTTCTGGGCATATATGCAGTTGACCCTGGGAAGGTTATTAAATTTTATGGATGATAAAAATAGAAATTATGGTTTCCAAAACCTTGCGGCGGTATTTCCGGTGAATGACCGTTGCAGGTGGCTCGGGCATAAAAGTGGGAAGGAACTCTAAAGGAATCTCTTTCAAAAATTAATATCACCTCCTTCGGGTTGGTATTATAATTGCTCTCGCACAGCTATCGACGAATGAAAGTGATGGAGTAGTGGTTTTGTTCCATTGCATTGATATCGTATACTCACTGTAGTTAAGTAGAGAAGGCGATGGTATCTTGGATTATTTTCCCCAGAGGAAAGAGTAGGGAAGGAATGTTGGGGAGAAAGTCGAAGTCAATGTTAGTCTGCTCATATCGAAAGGCGCTTAGGGGACCACGTCATAACGTCCCGTCCGACAGACGAAGTACTTTACTCCTCCTCAAAGCACTCAAATATAGGGATGGGGAAAT
Source organism: Ischnura elegans (assembly GCF_921293095.1). NCBI lineage: Eukaryota > Metazoa > Arthropoda > Insecta > Odonata > Coenagrionidae > Ischnura > Ischnura elegans. The sequence continues at coordinate 70,023,733 of NC_060249.1, read as the reverse complement.
CTCCAAAAAAAATTCCGGATTACCGTCATGAAAATACCGTCAGGATTTAAACCCAGGCTCATAGGCTGGAAGGCCAACTGCCAGCGGCGTTGCCAGGGGGGGTTTCCGTCTCCCCCCCCCCCCCCCCCCCGAAATATAAAAACAATTATTTTCCTTCATAAAAGGAAAAAATATATTAAAAAATCATGAATTTACAAAATATTTTTTTAACAAATGAAGTTTTTTCGATTATGAAAAGTGTTAAAATTAGATTAAAGCCCATCACTTAGTACCATGTTTTTTTTTAATTTTCCCCCCTGGTTTTAGACCCCTCGAAGGAAATTCCTGGCTACGCCTCTGCCAACAGCTATCCCAACGTGATGCCCCCCTCCCCTTGCCGACATTTTTCGTACCTCGTGTAGCGTTCCCTTCATTACACGGTTTCCGCATAAGCATATTTATCCAAGTTAATCCATACTTTAAGAAAGTACCACTATGCAATAACTCCAGCTTAATGACTGATGCTAACTGAGCACATGGAGAGTATATCCCTTATGCACGGAAGAAAATTTTGTGAAATCTCTATCGTGAAAGAAAACCATTGCTTGATACGTCGACTTAAAGAGGGATAAAAGGTTATGTAAGACACCACAAATATAAATTAGATACATCACGGCACTTGTCACATTGAAAGTGAATAAATTCAGAATTTAATTTCCGTTTCGAAAGAATATCAACTCAGCTGAGGAATATAATACAATATTTACTGTGAATAGCATTTCTAACGATGTTGTTTAATTTTCCATTCTTTGCCGAAAGACTTTGAAATAGGCGAGTAAGTGCGCAAAAACAGGTATTCAGTAAGTTTTCATTATTTTGATTCATTAAATGAGCACATTATTTTCCGATTAGTTTACTGTACCCAATATTTTACCGCTCAAATTCGTTTCTTCTTTTCTCAAGAATATTCCTCTTCATTGACTTCAAATGGAGGATCAGAATTCAATGACTCAGTCTCAGCATCAGAATAATTATATTAGTTTTTTCATCTTATTTTTTAATTGAACATTTATTAAATCCTTAATAATCATGAGCTTTGAATATCTGGTGAAACTTTAATAATTTCCCTTTTATCACCAATTGAAATCACTGCATGAAAAAATTCTTAGGAAATCCGCATACAGTTTCTGCTAAAGTTAACCTTCAGCGCCCAATGACGTATTCTCTTTTTTAGCCCTGTTTCCCACTACATTCCTTCACAATAATGATACCAGACGCGCGTTATTTTTTTCTTCATGAGACCTTGATGGTTCTCATCCGTGTTTTTGCTCCCAATGTTTTGACGCTATTCGGAACATCTCCGTGGAGCTGTGACTCACTTATGAGGGTCTCGAAGGGCGCCTGCCGGATAAGGCCGCGGCTATTAAACCCAGTACGTTCTCATCGATGTCAGGAAATTCTGCCTTCGTGGGCGTGGCTGGCGTTGAATATAAAAGGGTTAAATCGTCGTCGGGTGAAAGTGCAACTCAGCGTTTGTTTGCCGTCTCTGAATTGGAAGCGATGATAATGGAGCAGGACAATTTTTCTCTCGAAACATTCCGCGCAGAGAGAACATTTCCCGCTCTTCCCAGAGAACCGACTGTAGAGTTCTGCTTAGGGGAGAGAAATGACTATTTGCGACGTATTTCAGGAAAAATAACCCGAGTGAAAACCTTCCGTCTTCCTTTGCCGGTCACGGATACGCACTTATTGGGAGCAACCCGCACGATTGCATGCGTAATGTTCGTGAAATCTCTAGTTCTTCGTCTGCTATAGAGAAAGATCGACCCCGTTGTGTGTGTCGCTTTGCAGAGGAATTTTCCCGGAAGCTAAAGATTTCTCGAGAGGCTTGGTAAAGGGAGCGAAATGAAAGGAGTGCTGGGATAGGAAGTCCCTTATTACCACCTCGGCTCCAGCGTTGACGGTGGGCGCTGCCGATGAATAGAAAGATGTTGGTTGCCTTCTATCTTTCCTTGCTATGAACCGATGTCGATGGTAAGCTTTGACTCATTTATGTTAACGATCTAGTGTCATTCGAATACCGCCCGCTGCTGGTGTCATATAATAATACTAATACATCCCAAAATAGAAAAAATCTTCAAAAATAATTTACAGGCTTTTTTTAGATCCAAGGAAAGCTTTAGATAGCCTCTATGAAATATCTGTGGTGAGGCTACCATCCCAGAATTTATAACTGCCATTTCTCTTCAAAAGAGCAAAACAAGAAATTAGAATTACAGAGTAATTTCACAACTGTATTTACAATGAATCAAATGGAATAGAATAAATGCAGAAAAAACTGCGAGCAATAATACTAAAGAAATTATCTACACTTTTCTGAGTTATTAGCCATTCCGCAATCAGTTGGAGAAATTAATTTTAGTATAATTGTTTGCTTTTAAGTCCTTTGGTAGCAGGCGTATAAAATGGGAGTAGTTGTGACTCGTAGGTAAAATAATGTTGTTATTTCCCCATGCCTACGACATGACAGAACTACAGCCGTTAATGTGGTCTGTTCTTCGGTAGTGAAATGAGTGCCGGTGTACTGACCACCGTGGTCTACACCTCCACTAATGTGAAGATGATCTGCTGCCCTCTCCCGGGTGATGGGAGGCGTAATTAATGGCGACCTCCCGACGCCTGCTAATGGCATTTACACAAGCTTAATGTATGATGTAGATGGTCTATCTTACCCAGGGATAGATCCATACCGCATCGGAATGCCATCGCTTTTTGCCCACGACTTTATTCGACGAGTGAGCACGCTTGTATTGCAGCTAACCTCAATATCTAGAGGTTGACCCACCATACGCAACCCGGTGGACGCACTCGGTTGCTTTAAGCTCAGCCGATAATCAACCAATATTCAACAATGGGCTCCATCAAATTTCTTTTTCTGTGGATTGTGACTGAGATTGTATGATTAGAGATCGAATTTGATATTAAAATGGTAGACCATTTTTGATCGTCAAAATTTAAATATTCTGCACTCAATAAGCATGGGTTACTTCGACTAATTTTATTAAATACGGAATCTGAAGATGCTATAAAAAGCGAAACACGTCGGAGTTAAAATTTTAAATGCCACAGTTGCGTATATATTTTCAATGTCAGAATATGTCGTCGGCCTCGGTGGCGGCGAGGTAAAGTCCTCCAAGCCTAAGGTCGAGAGTTCGAGTCCCACCTGGGTTGGTTGCTCCTATCCAGGGCATGGTTGTTCGTGAACGTTTGATTGTTAAATGTTATGAAAACTCCGATGGCAAAGCCGGTTAATTAGCGCTGTTTTCGGTTGTGTAGCAATATATGAAGTGAAATATACAAGAATTGCCATGGGAAAAATTCCCCTGGACCGGGAATCGAACCACGGACCTTTGGCTTTCCGGGCCACTGCGCAGACCACTACGCTATCCAGGTTCTTTAATTCCCATGTATAATTTCCATGTGAATTAAAGAACCTGGATAGCGTAGTGGTCTGCGCAGAGGCCCGGAAAGTTAAAGGTCCGTGGTTCGATTCCCGGTCCAGGGAAATTTTTCCCATGGCAATTCTTGTATATTTCACAGCCGTTCACGCGGCAGGGTTAGAAATATTACATATAAAGTGAAAATAAAATGTAGACAGACGATTGAAAATCAACAACCATTTTCTATTATCGATCACTAATCATCAATCGGTAAGCGAAGGCATAGGAGGCCACCTATAATTAATAGTCTTGCATTGAATTTCGGCTCGTCGAACAATGCGAACAGAAAGTGTTCCTCCGTTCGAAGAACGAACGGGCCCAGGGAATCCTTTCCATATTCTTCCCACCGGATTGCGCTCCATTTCTCAAGGCTCTGAGCGTTAGAGGGGAGCAATTTTTCAAGTAATGGGACCTTGTCATTGGTCAGAACGCTTTTTCGGATGGCGACGAATTTTCTCGCGGGTTTCTCGCATGGACCGACCCGGTGTTAAATCGCTCGGCGGAAATTCTTCCGAGAAAAACATCAGTCGCGAAATATTGCGCGGAAGATAGCTTCGGGGATAAATTATGAGCAGAGAAATTCTCCCCATAGTATTCGTGGTGTAAAAGGGTTCGACTTCCTGGTGGGACGTCATCATAAAAAATGTCCTTCTTTTGATGCTAATATGAATGAATTTATAGGAATCCCAAAAAATTTCTATTACCTATTTGTCACTAGGTTTATCGAGAAAGAGAGACATTTTATTTTCTGCCAAAAATAACGCCATAATAGGGAAATGTTATGGTCAGTCATGCAGAAAAGAGGGTTTCCTAGACATCTGATAAAAGCTTCCCAGAGTCTATACAGAGACACCAGAATTGTAATTGACACAGGGAAACAGATCACCCAAGAAATGATCATTAACCGGGGAGTTAGACAGGGTTGCAGCCAATCCCCAACCTTATTTAATCTATATATAGATGACGTTCTGAGAATGTGGAAAGAGAATAATGTATCACCAGGCATAGAAATAGGACCATCTCAATAATTAAATACAATGCTGTTTGCTGACGATCAGGTTATAATACAAGATAAAGAGGACAAACTCCAGATGGCAGTACACAGACTACACCAGTTGAGCAAGCCATACAACCTGAGAATTTCAAAAACCAAAACAAAGACTATGGCATTTTTAGGAAGCAACCCGATACGAACAAAAATTGTTATTGAGGATCAAGTCCTGGAGCAAGTGTCGCACTTCCAGTACTTAGGATGCGATATATCATATGACGAGGAAAAAGATATTAAAAATAAGGTTAACACTTTTCAGAGAATATGTGGCACTATTAGAAGAACTCTAAAGAACAAAACAAGAAAAGAAACACAAATAAAATTTTACAAAGTGATGGCAGTCCCTACTGTACTCTACGGATCAGAATGTTGGGTACCAAAAAAGAAGGAATTAAGGCAGATAGAATCGTCTGAAATGAAATTTTTAAGATCAGTAAAAGGCTGCGCAATATTGGATAAAATAAGAAACACTCAAATACGAGATGAACTGGGTGTCCAAGCAGTCACTGACAAACTTAAAGACTAGAAACATAGGTGGAAGGAACATTTACTTCGAATGCCAAATGAAAGAATTCCAAAACAAGCAATGGAATATCAACCAATTGGCAAGAGAAGTATAGGAAGACCAAGGAAAAGATGGTAATGTGGAGCCGGAACAGGCTTAGTAGCCTAATCCTGGAAGGAAGAAGAATAACGCCATACCCACGCTTTCCCTAATTACACCTTGGATTTCGGTCAGTTTTGAAAAGTTACTTAGGTGGTAACTTCATGAAATGATAGGGAACCGATAAAGGTGGAACCCACTTACTTTTTATATTCAATATCACTTGGTGCGTCGCTACCTTAATTGAATTCTTGCTTTGCCCGTCATTTTTGTTCCATAAGCAGCGAAGTAGACCAGCGAACGTCTTCTGAAGTAACTTTCTGCAGGAATACGTAGAGTTAAGATGCATCCGGTGCAGTATATGAGAGTTGATTACTTGGACATTAGAGGGTACGACATAGGCAGCTATCGCTTTTAAAAATTTAATCCGACTTACGAGCATATATGAATGCGAAATTATCATCGAATGCTACGTAATTAGTATCAACGAAAAGAATTTTATAAATATTCGCACCAGATATTGATGCGTCGAGGATACAATATGCAACGACCAACCTTATGTTTTAGTCTCGTGGCCTCCTGCGTATCGTTTCGTATCTCAAAGCCTATTTTGTCTGCTGTCCTTTTAATATCTTCTTATAGTTATATAATTATCGTATTTTGTGTTCACTAAAGAGAAAGCAATAGATGCAGAGGAAGAGGGGCTTTGAGCATAAAACTTAGCGGACCGTGTGAAAATTGTACCTATAGGCCGTTTTACACGGGGCACGGAATTGCGCAGGTTAGAGCTGCATTAATTTCTAAAATGGCGGGGAATTGCGCGAATTCATGAGCGAAATTAGAACAGGGGCTATTTTGCCGTCTCGTATCCACGCATTCTCGCATCTGTTCTAGCAATTCACCGCTTTACACGATGCAATTTTTATTGCGCCTTTGCATGTACGTCAGATTAAGCAATCCCGTGTACCGTGTAAAACGGCCTCAAGTAACTTCCATCCTCAATAATATTATTATGATGATTTTTTTTCAGCATACTGAGAAGAAACTTTTGTCGTAAAATTGCTATCCGAAGTCTTCGAACCGCACATTAAAAGCCTATCCTGACTAATGATTTTGCGACAAATGCATTTTTACACTTGTACGCACATTTTTAGCAATTTTTTGCTCTGATTATTGATTACATGCGTCTGAAATGAGCAAACTATTCCTTTTGAATTTGGTGAAACACGTATTGTATTGAAAATTCTCCGGTGGGGCGTTGACACATTGTTGCAGCTTTCCCATTGACTGAAATGGATTAGTACAGAAATATGTGACCTCGAGGTGGATAAATGACACTATTTAGAGGGTATGGGTGAATAATGGAAGAATCATAATGATTAATTGAAGCGAAATGGGTGGATAAAAACCTGGCGTCTTCACTCAAACGTGGCATGGTCCACAGAGGCTATTTCCTCTGGTTCCTCAGATTTTTTTGGGAGATTTTGTTTTCTCCATACATTTTTCGAAATATGTTGGTTTGTTTTTGTCATTGTCGATTACTTTGAAGGGCGCGTCATTCATACTGTAAGTTGAAACCTAACAAATCATATCCCACCTAATTGAGGGAGGCGTGTGATACCTACAATTTCGAAACTGTGGAAAATTCGTATCACTAAACTTATCAGTAATCGCTAAATAGTTAAATGTCATTCAGCCCAGTGATATGAACCTAGTGCTCAAATTTATGAGTAATGTCTCATTATAAAGTTATTATTAAGGTAAAAAGGTAGTTCCGGTAAAAGATGGCATACCTTCTGCCGAAACGTGCGTCGGCCAATCTGAGGAACCTAAATAAGTGCCTTTAAGTGGTCCTTTCACCTTCCACTTCTCCATAAATGTTTGTCAATTATTGAAGTTTATTCAAAAGTAATATAGGCATACAAAAGCGTATGTTTTTGTCCTGGTGTGACCGTCTTTTTCACAAAAAATTCCATGGCAGAATTTTTTGGAAGACAAACTAAATATCCCTCAAACCACCGCGTAATGATATCTAATGATACCTGCTGCACGATGAACGCCTATGTAATAATATACATCTATTTTTACACTTAGTCATTACATTCACCCGATCTGGGGAAGCATTTGATGCTGCAATTCAGGTATTTCGATCATCACTTCCCTAAAAAAAAAAAAATTGTTTTATGAAATAAAATTGGTATATTTACAAAAACTAATTGCAAAGATAGCAATTTAATAAAGTAATTAATATATATGCACTAAAGTAATTAATATATTAAAGCACTAAAGTAATTTATATATTAAAGCACTAAAGTAATTTATATATTAAAGCACTAAAGTAATTTATATATATGAGCAGCATATTCAGCCTCGTCCAAAATGTTTTACGACTATCTCCTCCCCTGTCCTATCCCAGTACAATTCCAAAATACAAATATGATGAAAAAATATTCTGCAAGGCAGCTATTTTTCGGCACATGAGATTGATCAGCGGAATAGCGGAGACTCGGGACACCTCCCCATCACGCGAGATCTGATTGTGAGACCGGCAGTTCATTTTCGGACAGCTGTCTTTTACATTTCGGGGGAAAAAATTAATTCCTGGCGGACATTGTCGCCGCTCATCATCCCTTTGTGTCCAGGCCAACCGCGACCTTTTCAAGATGAGGGAACAAAAAGGGCAAATGGGCACACGTGAATAAATTCAGAAAGACATCGCCCAAGGAAAGAGGGAGAGAAAGGATGATATTGAACGGCTCACGGGGATTTTTCGTATGGAGAGTGTTTTTGAAACGTTAAGTTCGAAAGTGGACATGGGAAATTGGGACCTTTTACATTTTAATTTTTCGGAAAACTCTATGAAAGAAGACCCTTAGAGTGGACGTGGCGGGAGAGAAGGAATTATTTCGATGCCGGGGAACGGATAATATGGGCTGTTAAAAAAGGCCCTCGTAATATTATATGGATTCCCATATGTGTATTCATAACGCAAATACTCAAAAAAAGTGAGCGTTACGCTCTCCTCTCCTGGTAATATGTGTATGTTTGCTCTAGAGTGACAGCTCGTATAATTTCACTTTGGCAAGCTCTCTTTCAATTACGACTTTATTGTATGTGTTTAAAGCTATTAAATTGAATTTTACCTCCCTTTCTCTACAGCACCTTATTCGTTTGAGTGCTTACTCCGTGAGGGAAGAAACAGTTCTTCTACTTGTGAACCACTAGTGGTATTCAGCAAAAATAAAGGCGGTTAAAAAAACATTTGTGTATAATATAAATGTATGCAGATTTTCATGCGTATAATTATTTAAGTATGTATTATATTTTTTTGTTTTAAAACTATTTAGCGGCTACCAAAGTCCTTGAAGTGTAGATTTGTTTTCTTCAATGCAATCATGAGGAGCAATGAAACTTACTGGGGCTCGTATTTTAAATCCTTGGTGGCATCTGACTAGGAAGTGGATAAAACTTTTGAATTCACTATGTCCTAATGAAGAAAACCTCCAGGAGGACTCCAAAAATGCAAACTCATTTTTATTAAAAAGATGCCTCATAGTGTTAAAATAATACAATACTCATATATATCCAATCACTTTTTGACTTAGCTATGTTCTCTATTTTGTGTACATCAACTAATAAATAATCTGTGACTTGTTTGCATGTTATTTTTGGGGTCTTAGGCTGCGACAAAAATGGCAAGCAAGATAGAAGATTTTTTTCATTCCATGCAATCACGAAGAGCAATGAAACTTACTACTACTCGTACATTAAATCCTTGGAGTCATCTGATTACGAAGTGGATAAAACTTTTTAATTCACCATATCCTAATGCAGAAAACCACCGAATGGCCTTCAATAAATACTAATTCATCGTTATTAAAATGACCTCAGTGATGATAGTGTTAAAATTAAAAATATTCGCACATCATCAACCACTTTTTAACTTAGTTATGTTCTCTCTTTAGTGTGGATCAAATATAAATAATGTGTGACTTGCTAAGGTGGCATTGTACCAATAATTGCATGAGGCGTTTAGGGGGGAAAGGGGTCAAGCCGATTTTCATCCAATTTTGCGTGGGGTGAGGGGGTCTTGGCAAGAATTACGCAATTTTTTCCACAAGAAACAGTGTAAAATGTCGATCTTGGTGATTTAAAATACTAGTCTTAACTATTATTGAATAAAAATAATTAAACAAAATGTTTTTTATGAATCCAACTCAATGAAACATACATTAACGTATTTATACTATAATTGCACTGTAAACGCTTTAGGAACAATATCATGGGAGATTAGAGGGAGGGAGTCGAGCCAAACCTCACGGTATCTCACGACAGTGGTATTGGGGGGGGGGGGGCAAAAATCGCCAAAATCACCTCACAAAAGTAATGGACACCCCCGAACGTATTAGTGTTAAATAATGTGCGTCTTGATTGCGTGTTATATATGTGGTCTGCGTCAAAAATGATAAGCACTGAGGCAAAGTTTATGATACAATAATGCGAGTGAGGCTTCATTTGACTGGCCGTGAACTTAATATCGAGTGTTGACAGCGATTTCATGGCGCCTTGGGTCGTAGAGGTCAAGAAGATGGCTCCTCTGGTTGGTGTGACTCAGCTGAGAATCATAACGATACTTACTCATATAATTATAAATAAAACTATCGCGGAATATTTGCAAGGGTCAGATTTTGGCGTTGAGAGATTTTTCTGCCAAATGTTAGGCCTCTATTGGCGAAAACCTTGTTTGTAAGTTGTAAAATAATGTAAGCCATTAAATTTTCAATTTATCGAATCGATATTCAAGTATGAATATAGCGCCCTCCGGCATAGCATTCCCTTTTTTATGGTTTATTTTTGTTATCGATAGCATGAAAGCAACAATAATAAAGGCGTGGTGACAAAATGTTACTATTGTTCCTTCCAGTGAGATTAAGCCTTTGAGCTCAACTTCCTCGTCTTAATCTGGTATCTTAGGCTATCAGGGTTTATCATAAGGTAATGTAACACGATTTCAAAGCTGCTATATGTGTGATGATTATAACACTAGGTTCCGTCCCTAATAACAAATCATCTGTAAGCAAGGCTTGCAGTGGCAGAATTATTTTCTCGACTTCTTGGAAAAACAGATTATTATATTCGTAATGATATTGCCTCGTCAAATATTATCACGACCATTATCTTCGCATAATTTTTTAATGTAAAAGGCACATTTCTTTCGTATTGTTTTACATAATGTGCCTGATGTATGTAAACGAAAATGGGAACAACTCTCTTTAATATCGAGTAGTAATAGTCGTTGAATATTTTCATATGTTCGTTTCCCTGATAGAAACTCGTGCATTCTTGTAATATTGAAATGGCGAATGTATAGAAAACTTTATTTCACAAAAGTTTTTAACCTGAAGATATGACAATATTCTTAAGTCATTTCGATTATATCTTCTCTAAAATCTTATTTGGAGTCAATGTTGCTCTACGGCAAGGAATATTTCATTATTTTTATCATTTTTGGCCTTTGCTGCAATGCATTTTCGGTGCTATGTACTGTGCTCAGTTTTACAACTGACATAAACATTTTCAGTTACTTATTTAATCTCCGTGTGTCTTGTATCCGTGCAACGAGTCCGTTTAACTTAGTTGCACGCACTCGTGTTGAGATTCACTGAGCAATAAAGCTTCTTTGATCTCTCCCTGAGCCGATCAAAGCATCACTTTGTCGCGCGAAAATTGAATTTTCGCGATCAAAATTCAGAATAAACGAGAGAAAAAAAGTCATATATATACCACGATTCCTTCTGGAATGGTCTTTGACGTCAAAGCAGTGATTCACACTGTTTTTATTTTCCCGTTGTACGCTCCCTCGCGGATCTTTGCTAGGAATATCCTAAACGTTTCCTGGTGAGAACTACGTAAAAATATCTCGAATAGATTCCTTTGGTCGTGGGGATCGTTTGAAAGGAAAATAAAATCCGTTAACTGGGGCACGTGCTAACCAAAGGCAGTGCGGATATATTCAAACCTAACGATGAAAGAAAGATCCTTTTGTTCACCCTTCTCGTCGGAAACACAACGAGTTACTATTCTCAAACGGTAGTCGCGACCTTAATAGACATTGCGCTGTCCACGCAGTGTGAAATACAGGAGGGAATTCTTTTTGTTAGGGTACAAGCGGGCACAGTGTGCTAGACTATCCTGCCTTGAAAATATCCATGCGGGAACCGTTTACTTCCAGGAGCATAATATGCCTAAGTTTCCCATGGGGTCAGCGAGTTACTCATTAATATGTAGCGCCGAAACGGAGAGATATTTCTTCGGGACAGCGGTTTTAAGGTGCTGAATGCACCAATGAATTGGACCATTCGCTCCGGAAAGAGATCTGTCATGTTTCAAAATTCGCTGACGCTGCTCTCTTGCAGTGTTGTAGGTGCTCCTTTGTCATGGTTCAGCGTTTTTTTTTCTTTCATTTCTTTTCGATATGGATTCATATTTGCCTCTCCGAATGCTGGTACCTCCCCCATGCTAGACTGCAGCCTAAATAAATGTCGATGGAAAACTTAGTTCTTTTTCGAGCCCGTGACAGTCGAATCACGGATCAACGGAGGACTATTTTAACCTTTACTGTTGTGTTCACGCAATGCTGTAGACATGCTCTGAGCGTCACATCCTAGGACATAAATGCTCAACGCTCAAATAGGAAGAGAGCATTCAGATCAATTTTATGATACATTCCTCGTTACTGCCTCTTATTTTCGATGATGAAAGATGCCCATATCCATAAATGATACAATATTGCTCATTCCAAGTATGTGCTATAAAATATGATGCGCTCACATCGTAACAATAGAATCAGTACATAGCTGCATTAACTATCAACATGCTTTAGTGACTTCACTCATGATTGCCCGTCATTAAATTACGGTCACCTTTTAGGATGGTAAAAGATAGGAGACGGATCAGGCTCGGTTGCCGGAAAAATTTGTTATCGTTGCGTCGAAAGTTCTTGTTTGTTTTATTTCTCCCAATTGTTACAGACTTTCATTTCATTTACTTTATTTGGAAATTCACTTCAATCTTATATTCCATTAGAACAGCTATAACTTTAATGATTTTTGATTAAATACTTAATACTTTTTATAGCTATCGACGCAGTATATTTACTCTCCTATAAGGCTCACGGGTAATTCCACGCGTCACAGACTGACCGTCACAATGTATTTCGGAACTTCTAAGAACACTTCTATCGTAAATCGACCAACATGCTAAACTTTTTCAACTTCCTAATAGCTACGTAATCGTGAGACATTAGGCTTAGCTTGATACACTACTGTGTCTGGAAAACAACAGGTCTCACATGGCTTTAAAATCACCATCATGAACAGACAAAAATGAAATGAACTTTCAGGTCAGAGAAAAAATTCCTTCGAGTTTTGCTTTGAAATAAAGAATTATTCAGAGTTTCAGTAAGATACATCTCAGAAATCAAATTTAAAATTCATAACTCTGCAAAGCCCATTTCAAACTGATTTTAAGATGGAATAATCTTTCTTGAAAAGCCTGCTACAAAGGATTAGTAGAATTTGCGAATAAAAATATTCTATTCACATTCAACGAATGATAATCCTCATAACAATGTGTCGATATTTCTTCATGCTGCCTTGGCAAAATTGTCTTTATCCCAATGTAGCCTCTATTCCATAGTGTGATTGATTTATTACTGCGTGGCATTTTAATTTAAATTGTATTTTCCAATAGCCAAAAACACCACATACAACTGTAAAATCGTTTCAGGCTTGAATTATTGTTAGTGGAAATGCGATATATCCCTGATAAAAACTACAAATGGTAATTTCCACCACTAAATATAAAACTCCACTGCCGACCATTGTTTCGACATTCTATGTCGTTTTCGGGGTGATAAAACAAGCACTCTCTCAGCATTTATACCTAGAGCCAAGCTGGGAGGAGGTGGTATATGGAAGTGGTATGGGGGGAGTTGAAGGGGAGGAACAGGTAGGGTGACCGAATGAATGAAGTCTGATAACATGAAACAGACAGAAATGTGAAGGTCGAGGTTTTTCCGCCATAGAGAGACTCAACTTTAGCAAAGGTGAGTCAGTATAGAATAAACAACATTATAAAGTTCGCTAATGGCAATTTCAAATTCCATAAAATCTAATTTAAGCCCTTTGTCATTGCAATGTGAAATACCTTTGTCAAAATTGCTAAAAATGATTGCTCGGGCATAAATGACTTGCAAAACAAGATTTTCCGTCATTATGTAAAAAACTTCTTTTATGTTCCGTCACACACAACATCGAGTATTTTACGCGGTTTTTCCACAGCTAGGTGTCCGTTTTATTTCGTGAAATCTTTCACCTACGTCTATTTCGGAATGCCTCAGCGTCAAGAGCAAGAACAGATCGGCGAAGCAGTGAATTCAGTTGGAAGAACAGTCGTTTCGGTGGCGTTTGAAGCAGCAGAGACACCTTTTTTTACGTCTTGGAAGGAAAATAAACCTAATTTACGACTCTATTACTGCCTGAGGAACCCGTCAGAGGAACGAGATATAAGTCTGAGGGCTAAGAAGAGACCACTAGCTCTTCTAGTAAGGAAGGGAAATGAGAACATATGTTTCAAATTATGAAGCGCTATTCCATCAAACCCCACCTTTATGGGCGTAAGTAAATAAAAACAAACGGAAAACCAAACTTATGTATTTGTATATTTATTCTGAGAAAAATATGTTTTTACAAAAAATTACATGTATATGTCTTCATAACGCAATCTTTTTTCGTGTGTAATTATTTGTAAGTCCAAAGGAGTATGATGGCTACCGTGGTTTGAAGTAGGAGCGACTTGTTTTTCGGAATGTCCTCCACGTCGATTTATCTTCTTATAATAATTCGCCGCCGTTCACACCTTAAGAAGCTTACAGTTTGATACTTTTCACATTTATTACCAGCCGATTCATGGGGCAAGCATAATTTACCAACAAAACAACGCCGCCAATATTCCAAGACTTTAAGACTAGCTCCACGTTTTCCACTGAGACGTCTGTTATTTTCAATGCTGTTGTACAAAATAAATTTGTCGACATTGAAAGTTGCTTCAAAACTAGAAATGTTTCGTCGGAAATAGTATGACCAAATGCATGAAAAGGAGTACTCATCTGTCGTTGTATTCTTTGACGTTTCCTCGATTTGACGTTACTAGAGATATACACATTCTTTATATCCATTCTTCTCATCCGTTATTTATATCCCTGCCGTGTTTCACACCAACCCGTTCACTCCCCTTTCATATAAACATTAATAATGCGATCAGTATGCTTAATGCCCCCGAAACTTCGTCAATGTTTTGCATCTACCTTCATGTCATAAGTTTTTGGATGCAAGATGTCAATGTCAATCTTGGGAATAAATACGAATAATTATAAAATGTAGAGAATATAATAATGAATATATGTTGCATTAATAGCTCCAAGATTTAGAAGATGTGGTACACACGGTGATTAAATGTCATCACTTAAGTTACACAGTATCACTTGATCGCCTTTCATTAAAGGGTATCTTATTATTTCCATACTAATTTCGAAAGAGCACTGCAAATAAGACTACTCCAACCACAACAACGAGCCATGTAACATCATAGGAACACTAGGTGTTTTTTTGTAAAAAGCATATGTCTATGTCTCTTTTGCACTAATTATTGTGAGTCATTCGTAGTAACAAAATGACCAAAAACAAAAAAATTGTATAAACGTTGCTTTCTCTATGGGGGCCAAAGATATTTAATTAACTGCCCGCGAAAATTAAAAAAAATCAATTCTTTAATAAAATGTTAAGATTTGCCAAAGACAGGATTTTCTCTCAAGAATTGATTGAGCGTTTATTTCGATTGGCATATATTTTTGTTATTTGATGGTGGTACAATTCTGGTCTTATGACCTTGGCGATCACCTAAAGCTCGTTCTCTTCGTTGTTATCAGCCGTAAATCAAAATGTGGGATTGAATATATGATTATTGTTCATATGACTTCAATTAATTTCAAATACTAACTTGACAATGTATTCCGCTGCTAATATTTAATGTATGACGAATAGGACTCTCTAGTCCCAATCTTGCCCGATGAAGGCGCTTTTTATTATTATAATTACCCATAATCGTTCAAATATCCATCTTCCCGTGATATGTGGTGAAGGTTAGACTTTCTACGTAATATATACTTGAGATCATTACATCTAAACACAATATTCTCATTGAACTTTCATAAAACTAAAAGTAATATTTACCAATTCTAACTTCAATTTCCACCGCTCACTCCACGCATAAGAATAGATGAAGGCGTTAGTCGCATCCCCTTTTTGACGATATGGAGATTGGGAGAAAAAAATATATATAAATCGTACGTTTCTACCTTCACGTGTGAATAGGAGAAATAACATTTCCAAAGCTATCCACCCGCCACACCGTTAAGAGGTAGATAAATCTTTTGGAAACGGTTGACGCGGACGGAAAATTTTACGACGATCCCATATCCCGCGTTTATTTTCCACAACAGATCGGGAAAGGTTTCATAAACCCCTCTTCTTGTCTAGCATTTGCGACCCTCGTTCCACGCTCTCCGTTTTTCGATGAGCGCAAGTTCGAACGGTGGCTGAGAGAGAACGCGAGAGGAGGAGGAAAGGATGAAGAAGGAATTGGAAGAGACGTAGTTCAGATATCCCTCGCCCTCGGTTACTCCGGTAACAGCAACGTCTGTTTTTATGACTCGTCTTTATTGAGAGCGACAGTAGTGCGGGCGGTGTCAGTGAAAACCGAGTGTGAGGATAAAAAAAAGCCGTCGCCATTCCTGCTGCCTTTCTGCTACTTCTCCATCGGGCGGAAGTCACGGAAGAAAACAAAGAAAAAGCAGAATGCGACTCCTCTTCCTCTCTCTCTCTCTGACGCATAACTGGGAGTCATTCCAAGCCCTATTTTGGATCGCTTCGTTCCTTCATCTGTCCCTCTGACCCCTTCTCAGATTTTTTTCCGTCTTAAAACTGTATTTCTTCTTTTTATTCAACCCTAAGACGATTTCCCTTTCGTCGGTCGGCTTTTTTTCTCCTCTGCACCAGATCCTACACTTGTTCGCTCCCATTTTCCTTTCACTTCCAAGACATGCTAGGACAGTTGTTCACCAACCTCCGGCCGCATTTCAAAAATCCAAATGAGGATTTTGTCTTCGGCTTATGGCGAAGCATAATCATCCCCTAAGCGAGTGAGGGCTATAAATAAATTGTTGTATTGGCTTTTTTCCCCAGAAATAGGGTATATCACTTAAAAACCACCTGCCATGACATTATTTCGTATTGTGACGTATTTTGTTTACCTCTCACGTAAGTCGAGTGCATAAGAACAAGATATATTTGCGAAGTGTCTGATATGTTAACCAAAGAGCTCATTGAGTTCAATTTTTTTTTTCGAGAGAAAAACTTCCTCTAATTAATTTTTGATGCATGCACATTATGCTGTACAGTATATAATGCACCTATCTCATGTTTAAAAGAGATAACAGAAATGATTCATACGCTTATAACGCGCTTCGTCGGGCTAGCAAAGACTTCTATGGAAGTAGCACGATTGGGAACCCATGAAATAAAGCACGGAAGAATGGAATGTATACTTAATCAATTTCGTATTGTTTCCTTGACTCTTCTGAAGATCTATATGAATGTTGTAAATAATGTCTACGCTGCATTTCCAGATGAAGTTATAAATAGTTCAACTCCATGTAAAAAATTGTAATTTGTTTCAGTATATACTCGAATGAGTATTATATTCATTAAAAGTTCAAATATTATACATTAACATGTATTTCGTATGTTATCATCACCGTTGCGAAACTGGTCTAAAGGTTTAGCACGTCTGCAACATATTCGGCGAAAGCGCATCATGAAATACACACAGATGTGTACGAGGAGTCCAATGTTATTTATAAATATTTGAAAAACGCACGCAATTCCCCTGGAAGGAGATATAAGGGAGATTGACTAAGGCCATTGTTGATAGTTCTGCAATGAGGAGCGTAATGGTGAACATATATGCCTTACGTATGCATATTAATTGTTATTAACTCGATAAGGTGTAAGGTGTTAATAATGACAGTTGAAACGGCTTAGATACAAGAGCGTACCCAGGATCAAAACTGGGGGGGGGGGCAAGCCATGGTTGTTCAAGTTATAGGTAAGATTTAAGCATGGAAAAGTTGAATGAAACCAAAATTTTAAGGAAACTGTAACAGCTCTTTATTAGTGTTTAAAATTATTTGCTTGAAAAATATTATTTTCCTTAAATACATTTGCGATTCTTGCTTCTAGAGGGGCAGCTGCCCCCTCCTGCCCCTCGCTGGGTACGCCCATGCTTAGATAAGATTTCCCCCACTAATGTACGCCAAGAATGTTTTCAATTGTGAAAAATAACGTAAAGTAATTCAACAGTCAAGGAGGTCGTTTTAGAATCGTGTATCTCCTCACTACGGTTTGTTGGTGAGTCCTCTCTTTAGGTAGGTACCTACCATGTTACCCAGGTGATCCCTGTAATAGAATAGGTAGGTATGTATTCCATTGAGCCTCACAAGAGTCGTGCCGAATAGTTTTCTTCTCTCTGGCGCGGGGATAAACCTTCTGTCGACAAGAAGAAGAGATGCAGTTCAAAGGTTAATGGAATCATTATTTTTTTCTCTTTTTGGCAGAGAGAGAATTTCGCTTCGAGACGACACACACTGGCAAACAGGACGTATGTAAATGGATTCGCCTTGTGTTCGATTGCTGCTTTCAAGCGCTTGAAACATGTGAAAAAAAAGCCGTTGTTCCAACACTCCCAACAGCGGGGCTCGTATCTCTTCTCGTCTTTCTCCTACATACATACATACATCCTCACATTTCTCGCCTTCCAGTCCGGAATGCAGCGAAAGAATCCTTTCTGAAAGCTTCTATTTCATTCCACCCCCTACCAAAACGTTTCTTTTTTTCCTTTGATATGTAGGTGTGTTTTTTTCTGGTCGAAACGTTTTTTTTTTCCTCTTCCATGGTTCTCGCCGAGATAAAACTTATCGGCTTCTTTCGAAATCCCCGGTTTCTCGATAGGCAATTGAGGATGTCACACTCCGTGTATCCTTTTTTTCCCTCTCCTTCTACTCGACCTCCCTCCCGAAGGCGCATCGCCCCTTGACCCCTCGAGACCCCTCTCAACCTCATCTCTCTGCAATTCACGCAGACGCCGATAACGTCGTCGTATCTTCCCCCATCTCGGAAGTCATTCAGCCTCCGCCCACGACAGTCTCAATGAGCTTGGCGATATGGATGGATGCAGACTTAACGTTTTGAGCTGGGGAAACTTCCGTGGAGTGTAAGCAATAGGAAATACAAATTTGCAAGTTTAGGATATTTTTCCAACTAATTAGGGCTTTAGCGTTTTTTAGCACTAATTACATAATGACGAGAATGGTGGACTGCATGTACCTCTTCAATCCAGATAAATATTTTATTTTATGCGTTGTGTTTTAAATACGTTTTTTTCACGTATCTGTAGGGAAAATCGCGCGTTATAATTGAATGGGTAGAATCAGTGGCGTAACTAGGAATATGCTTTGAGGGGGATGAGTGGGGATGGGGAAGGCTGACCTCCCACCCAACACCCCCCCTTTTAAGAAAATTTTGGAAAAATTACATGCGTGCAAAGACATTTTACATACTTTTAGCACTTAAATTTGGGTTCCATTAAAAGGATACGTTAAAATTTACTATTAGTCAAAACTAGACAATAGTTTTGAATATCATTTTTATTTCTCTGAGGCTCTGGGGGGATATATCCGGGCAGAGCCTCATATCTCCTCTCTTTCTCGCGCGATGGGTTACTTGCCGGAAAAATCCTTATATTCTTCTCCGCTTTCTTCGATGGTGGAATTGTTTGGATGTGTGGGGGGGAAGTTTCACGGGGCCTTCCTACCTCTGAAAGCGTGCTTGGGGCTCTTGACGACGGTTAAAGTAGTCAAGTTGCACCATTTGTACTACCTGATCAAGTCGAATCAATCCCCAGGGGACAAGGAACGTGTAAGCAATACGCGAAGGTCGACTTAATAATAATAATAATGATTTCGTCTTTATTTTTACAAGCGAATTTAGGACTAGATAGTCCTCTCTTACAATTAACTTGTTTGACAATCACATACATCCATGCCCTGGATGGTGGTCATACCACCCAGGCGGGATTCTAACCTGCGACCTCTAGGTTAGCAGTCGGGGACTTTACCCCGGCGCCACCGAGGCCGGCCGACTTCGGAGAATAACGGAGACGGCTGCGCCGGATATGGGGACCGACTTTTGAAAGTGACTGTACATAATTGTGCCAGTGCCCATATTTTCTTCCGCATATATTAATATGCTCTCTCTTAATAAAAGATTCATCTTCTTCGAATTATCGTATGCTTTTGAGACGATTCCTTTCTCCGAAAAGATTGCCTCCATCGGTTTTTAATTTTTTTAATAATAACCAAACCTCTCAATCCCTCTTCGACGATGTTATAATTTTCTTTTATATTTTAAGTGATTTATTCATTAACGAAGAAAGTATCTCAAAATCGTGATTCTTTGAAAATATTTAAGAGGCAAGGAGGTTTAAATAAATAAGTAACTATTTTAAGAGAGAATTTTCTTGAAAGCGTATTGTGTATACGGCTAAAAAAATGCCTACTCCCAGGAGAGTGATTAATTTAAGAAATATTTCCTCGAAAGGGGCATAAAATCGCCTTCGTGAGGTTCAACTTTCAAGTGAATGAAGCTGAGTATAAAAAATACCCATATATCTGAGGAAATATCTTAAAGAATATACTTTTGAATATTTATTGCAATCGCGATTCCGACTCCGAAATAATTTTAATAATCGACCAGCAAGCGAAAATTTTTCATCAACAAAATGCTTGCTGCTTATTATCGTATGCTAGAAAGTTATTTTTGGGCACAAAGACAAATTCTGAACCTTTCCTAAAGATTTTTCTACAATTCCTCCGTTTTTCAGAACAAACAATGCATTTTGTGAGGCATAAAATTTGCAGGAAATTATTTCCTTTCAATCCATTCATCAAATCCTCTCTAGCGGGGTCCTCACTTACGGTGTATTTGACGAGTAAATTCTGCTCACGGTAATTAACCCTGAGGAATAAGTCAATGGGCCCTTTAGAGAACCCACTCCAACGCTCTTATTTGTTGGCAAGTCCAACCCCCCAACGGAAACTGGTAAAGTTTGTTTGTTCCGGAAAAAAAATGAATGCTCCTTTGCGCTCAAACTGGCTGAGGCAAAAGTACAAGGAAACAGAATACAAAGGTGGAAAATTCTCTTTCTGGGAAACAGTGGATATTGTGACTATGAAATCTCTATCAGAGGAGAATGGGCACAAGAGCAAGAGAAGTAGGAAAAAAGGACGCGAGACGCTACAATCTGGCCACTGGCCTGGGAAAACGAGTTCTTTGAAACTCACTACGAGAGAGACGCTTCGTTGTACCGTCCGGAGATGAAAACAGGGAAAGAAATGACCTCCATCAATCATAGAAAACTGGAAACAAACGAATTGGTGGCGTGCGAGGAGAAATAAAAGTTCGTTTCGCAAGGAAATTGAATTAGGAATTATTGAACTGTTTCTAATGGCCAACTCACTCTTTGAATACCCCGGTAAAGTTCATGAAACTATAAGCCAGCGAGCGAAAGGTTTTATAATAGGTCACCATGCTTCAAATGACTTGCTGGAGTTTCCTGCCGGAAAAATGGGCAATAGGCAGCGAAATTTTACGGAGGAATAATTTCATGCAAATGGTAACTCGTGAATGATCATTGAACAAAGTGTATTTATATCAGTTTTGATAATTAGGTGGTAAAGAGAACGAACTCTTTCAAATATCAGGAAGTCATCGTGAGCCTAAGGCTGCGTGTGCTGTGACAATGAAGTTGGACTCACAGAAAGTAATCATTCCATTGAAATATTAAAGGTTCAAGCAGATGCGATCATTGATTTACTATCTCATTTAGAGACGTTCAGCGAACCAATTAAGGGAATTGGTTTCAGCCTTGCCTCAGGCCTTCCGATGAAGAATCTTTTGTGGCTGTGCTCTTGTAAGACGTTCCGGATGGAGACATTTCCTCCATTGCCGTGTAGTAGCTTTCATTAAATTTTTAAGCGAAAAAGCTTGTTATCCTGTGACCATCACTACTTAAGAGCACCAATGGTTCTGATCCACTTTGCAAATAAAATTCATGGAAATGCAAAGATTGAGTCAACCTCGTGCCAGTTATTTAAGAGTTTACTTGGTTCTTAGAAATACATTATTAGTTAATGAATCGACTTCGAGTTTACTGGCTATTGATCTTCCATCCCTAGAAGTCGATCTCATTGAAGTGATATATTTAGTAGGATGTCCCAATCAATTGAAAATGTTTGAAGAGCTCTCAGGAAAAAAAGTTTTGAATGCTTTGGCATGAAACTTTTATAATTAGGGGTTAAGTAAGCCGAAGGGAGTTCCATTTTTTTAATTGTTAGTATCTTAGTTTTTTATTGATAAGAGAATGAAAATCATCGAGTGCAAACGATGTACTGGATAAAACTTCTTATTTCAGACAGAAAGATAGCTGTCACAGTCCGATCGAAAACAACATCGACTCTTTCATTGACTTCACAACGGGTGAAGAGCGACAGTAAAAACTACACCTAAAATCCACGAGAGCTCTCTAAATAAAAAAGAAACACCTCAGAGGAAATTAACAATAGAGCGCGCATGAGGGCTGCGCAGAAATAAAAATTTGAGGCCAATATGGAAACCCCCTCTTCAGTGATACTACGGGGAATTGAAACTGTTCGCTTATTAATTACGTAGTAATTATAAAAGAATGGTGCGGTTTCAGTACTTCATAGGAAGATAGTAGGGATAAGGTAGCAGAGATTTTTCAGAGGTTTTCTGATCCCTGCTTAAGTGCCTGTGCACATAATATCGACTTCGGGCTTCTCTCTTGTCGAGCGGCTAAAGGCGCACGCATTGAACTTTAATAATTATGTAAAAAAAACTGTTTGAGACGAAAAATTCAATAACGTAAACAGTAAGTATATTGGTTTAAATTCAAACCATGTTCAAACCTGCACCATTCCCTCATGATAACTCAATAAGTACTTGCAATTAGATTTTATTGCCCTTTTGATAATAACCCTTTTTCGTGGGTTTACATTTTATTGATAATAAAATTTACCATCCAAATATATAAAATTTGAACATAAGCTATTGTCTTAGTCAGCCAGACTCAACAAATGCATCATATAATCTATTTTTTTGTTTGGAGGAAGAGTTCTCGGGTTTGCAGCCAGGTCCAAGGGTTTTTCAGCACCGACGTTTCGAAGGCTAAGTCTGACATCGTCTTCAGGGTGTATGTCACCTTGTCCAGTTCACCCTGAAGACGATGGCAGACCTAGCCTTCGGAACGACAGTACTGAAAAACCTGGCTGGAAACCCGAGAACTCTTCCTCCAGTCTATTCGCCGGGAAAACCTTAGATCCTTCATTAGGTTTTTGCTGTTTCAACCTCTCTCACGTGCGCAGAAGCTAATGCAATCTCTTGTGCAGATTGCCTTCAAAAAAATATATATTTGAATATAAGTCAGCATATTTTAACTACTCTGTCATAACATTGATACCAGCGTGAAATGAGTCCAGAACTGGAATCGCATCCGCTCTTCTCTTTCGCGCGTGATCAACAAGACACGAACCGATATATATTATCGGTCTCGGATTTCAAGCGTTTCAAACAAGCTGTCATGAGTGAGAGGAACGGAGAATTGTGAGATAAAGCGGCGACAAGTCAAAACTCGATGATGTAAATACGTCACGTATAAGAGCAACATGCGGTCTTAAATCACGCCCTTTGTCCGTCGAGCTGCTCATGACGGCGGCGCTGGCCGGAAGAAGGGAGTGGGAAGGGGAATTGGATAATGCCCGCCCAGGGGTCAAGCAGCACAGCCGCACTTCAAGGGTGAGAAAATCTGTTGGATGGCCCGAAGTGAAGGAGTCGACGAATGGGAATCTCAGAAGGAAGGATTGACTTCAAACGGAAGGGAGAGCGATGGAAGTGAAGACAGGGGGCCCAGCGGCGAAAGGGCCTCGTGAATAAAGGACGTCTCACACCGCACCGAAACAAGTCAGGAAGCCTTTCGTTTCCATTCTGTATAAGTTCAACCTATTCAGGCGTGATTCGGTGGAAGTTCGACATACTGAAATAGAAGGTAGTTCAATTACTTAATACGTACCTACGATGCGTTTCGGCTCACGGAGCCATCATCTTGTACAAGACATTGTATTCCATGAGAACATCACACTTATACCTTTGAGGAAAGGGTGGGGGAGGGAGCTGTAAAATTGTGATGTTCTCATGTAGATATTACAATGTCATGAACCACATGATGGTCATGTGAGCTGAATCGCGTCGTACGCATCAGATACTTGTGGAAAAGTGCAACTATCTTCATTTCAATTTTAACTTTTTTTACGTAGTGAGAGTAGTATAGTAATTAATAAATATATAATGAGCTATAAGAGAGGAAATGATTCGTTACAGATACAGGACCATTTTTTAGACTGTGATATAGCGTTCGAGATGTGGGTGTGTCGAGGAATGGAGGAGGTCAAGTGGGCGGAGAGGAGGAGGAACGACGAAGTGCAGTACGTGGTGAGCGGGGAGACGCAGCTTTTAGATGAGATACGGAGGAGAGAGATGGTATGGATGGAGCGAGTACTTAGCGGAGAGGGGATGTTGAAAACAGTGTTAGAGGGTAGAATGTTGAGTAGACGAGATAGGAAAGGAAGACAATAAGATTTTAAGATAGAATAAAAGGGAGTAGGCCTTACTTTAATTTGAATAGTGAAGTACGTGAAGGAAAGGGAGGCTGCTAGAATGCTTCTTAAATACTCCATGGAAACCTGCCTCAATCGGTACAATACTTTAATGATGATATATTTTGGACTGGATGATGACTAGAGAGTATTGAAAACTTTTAAAACGTTTTAGAACATATAAGGGGGTGAGAATCCAAGAGGTACAAGTAATTGTTTTCTTAACAGAGTTAGGAACAGAAATTGGCAAAGGAAATATACAAAAACGTGGTGGCCAAGGGATACGAGTGTATCTCTATTCTACGCTGGCATCGTGTGAATCATGAAACGCACTACTAAATATTATCAAGTCGATCTCGTTTGTTTCATTTGCCTAATTTCTGTTACTAACTGTCTTTAGCAAAAGAAATCACTTTTACTCCTTGGCTTCTCACCCCCTTATATGTATTTTTTTGGAAACGGTGTATTTCTGATTTAATGATTTAGAATGACCTCGAGAGTGCTACTCGTTTGCGGAGTCTGTTATCTTGCCCTTCCCTCCTCTCCTCCGATACTCTGAGTATGCGTTTATGCATTTTCCACTCCCAAAAATACGGATACTTAGTGATGATAATGCAACAGCATTGAAACCGATCGGGCCTTTACTAAATATTGTGTGGAATATTTCAACTTTAAATCATTTCTCGGTGGCTGGAGATTTGAGGTGGTGTTATTCGACTAAACACCACCAAATAAAAAAAACAATAAACACCACCAAACAAACCTTTAAATAAGTGGAAGTAAGAAGGTGTCATTCATTAATAATATGAAGAACTTCCACCACGTACAAGCTTCAAGTTTAGATTGAAATACCACCTTTACTACTGGTATTTTTTATAAGAAAAGGAATGAAATAACAGGTTCAGTTGCTAGCCGAGTTACACTATCTTTGAACTTAGTAATAGTCTGCGGCATACAGCAGGTTAAGTTCTCCTCGGTTGGCCTGTCTCGTATTTTGTGAGCGTGCATTTCAATGAAGACGTAGATTTCACGGGAAAGTTTTGGGGTAGTTTTCAGTTTTCCACCCTCAATGTGTTTTGAGCTGCTAAACCTGAACCTGACGTTTGTTAACAAAATTTCGTGATAAAATAATAGAGAAAATGTCCAAAAAATTTATTCCTTCATTAGGTTTTTTGTTTATGCTATATTTTGTTTTGTTAGTCGATATCTATCAAATTATGAGGGATAATTTTTCGGTTCAAAATTAAAGTGCAACAAATTTCCTAAAAATCTATTCTATGGTTTCTTTTCTCTGACGAACCACTTACTTAGACTCCAACGCCATTTTGCAATTGACAATTTTTGTTCATCTCTGCCAATAAAACAGTTTTCTCCGTAATTAATTAAACAATCCTACAATGGTTGCATTTTAAGTTTAAAATAATTGATTCCTATATTCCTATTTAGATCCGAATATAACCTTAATATAATGATATAAACTTAATTCTATTCCAAATTTTCATTTATATGGCAAAATTCAAATTTAAAAATTTGCAGAAATGGGCGGGTGACGTGCTTAAACCTTTATTGCGATGAAATTGCCAAATATTTTTGACGAATTCTAGGCCAGACTATTCAACAGAGATAAATTCATGAGATATTTTCGGACGCGTTCCGAGAATAAATCTCATTCCTAGAACTGAATTCCGTGCGTAGCGAACGCGAGTAATATATTGAATGATCACAGCTATGACCTTACTCTAAGAGGTTATTGAAAATGGATATCACGAAAGGAAAGATACAGTCCCTTCTACGATCGTTCGGTTATCTCATTTGCTGTCGAGTTTTATTTAATGACATAATTGAGTCGTTTCTAATTTTGTAAAATATGCTATTTTATACAGATGACGAATGTTAATCCTTTTTTTTTTTTAGTTTCGCCGATTTTTCACGGTGAAAAATCGTCATCTTATGCCAATAACACGTTTACCGTCGGATATGGTCATCAACAACATCGCTATATGTTCGTTTTCAGTAGTCAACTTTTATCACTACCTAAGCATTGGGACTCAAGGACAATCGGAAATCGAGTGAATATCGACAATCCACGTAGATCATTGACACTCGAAACAACTGTCAACAGCATTGAAAGTCATCAACAGCTGTCAAATAAATCGGTTTGATCCTGCTTTCGGCCTATAAATCAAAACGTCCTCCTATTTCCAAGGGAATGATTGATAGGGGGAGGTTTGAGGAAATTTTGGCGGAATAGCCAGCGGTAGGCCTTCACAAAATTATCCACATGCGTACACGAAATGTAAAAATGCCACGGAGAAAAATAATAAACTAACCTGAAATTGAAAAATATATTACCTAATTTGCAAATACTCTATACGTTAAGTTACCAAGGTATCTTATCTCGTTGTGGATGTAAAAGAAAGGCCGAGGAACGGTGATGGTGCTCAGAGAGAGTCGGGCACTGAAATCGGCATTAAGTTTCAAAAGCGGGCATCTACATTGAAACCCGTCATTACGTCTAGGTTATTTGATACATGAGAAATTATTTCTTTCAGTGGAAAGTATGGCGAAGAGAAATTTGACGAAAAAACTGGAGACTAGCTTGCGCTAAACTAAATATGTCTGCATGTTACTCCACAAGCCGACTCGATAGGCATTTGGTGAGAGGTTTTGGGACGCCAGCATATAAGAGGATATAGAATAAAATTTGGTGCTCATTCTGAGAGATTTGACTGCTCGAGTGCGACCCAGCATTTATTGAAGTCATATATTGTTCGGGGGGAAAACAAGCTTTCCTTTCGGTAAAATATCTCTCTTCTTCTTTATCGTTTCTGTTGGACCCGGAAATATTGTGTGACTGAAAGATGATGTTCTCCGTGTCGCTCTGAGAGTAATTTGACACCAAAATTTATCTTAGTCGCCCGCTAGTTTTACTCTGAGTGCAAAAAACCTTACCGAGGAAGATCCATTGTCCATAAACCGGGATAGATTCAGAAAATACCAAATTTGCTCCGAGTACACTACGAAGTTAAGATGTTTTGATATCTTATTCCGCTGTGGATGCTAAAAAAAAAGAGTGGACGAGGGACGGTGAAGGTACACAGAAAAGGTCGAGAGTGTATACGTAGTAGCTTCGTGGATGAAGAGGATCCTTTCAGAAGTAGCGAAACAGAGGACTCCTCTGTCCTCGCTTTTTTCGCAGCCTCCTCCTCCTCCTCCTTCTCTTCATTCTTATTCATCCGGGAAGTCTTCCAGAGATGGAGAGGAAGGACAGGTTCCGGCCAGAAGGGTGGACCCGTGGGTGTTCCACCCCATCCCAATCTACAAGGGGCTGAAGCCTGCTGCCTCGAAGGAAAGAATTGGGCGCTTGTAATCCTAAAAAGGGAACCGTTTGTGTCTCTAGACTCCCTCTCTCTCTTTCTCTCCCTCTCTCTCTCTCTCTCTCTCTCTGGCTTGGAATTTCTTTGCTGCAGCACGTCTGGGATGCTGATTTCTCCCTTTCTCTTTGCTGCTTCCTCCTTCACTGGGTGAGCTTCTGGCTTCCATTTCCCGGCTGATTTCTTTCCCTCTTTTCAAAGGAGTGTCTCACACTTTTTCCTCCTCCCACTATCTATCTCTAACTCATTCTTCCCCTCTCTTTCTCTCTCTTGAGACCTCCTACATCGCTGCAATCCACTTCCTAGGATTTCAGGAGACTTCTTTGTTCCGCGAGGGGACAAGTGCACTTCCTTGGGTGTAGTGGCGCCGGCATGACGTTTCATCGAGTGGGCGAATGAATATTGTAGACTTTCTCGTAGACTTCCCTCATCGACGCATTCGAGGACTGGGCATTCAAGTTTTAAAATGCTTCTATCTTAACAATGACCGAGCTTTTAATTTGCTCTCAATTAAGAAATATTTCGTTCTCTTCGCCTTTTACACCATTATATTGATTTATTTGTTCTTATTATGAGCTTGAGTGCAAATACAGCGTAAAAGAATTAAGGAAAGAAATAGAAATAAATAGGAATATAAAAGTTAAAATGAATTGCGTATAAAGTTTTACAGTTGATAAATTTTACTTTCCGCGATTATGGAAACAATTATGAACCATTTCGTTTAAATCCCTTTTTTTATATTCATTTGATGAATATTCATTCTGGTAGAAGTTTAAATTAAAAATTGAAACAATTATTATATGAAATAATTTACAGACATGCGTTTTCGAGAGAATTCTATCTTATGTGGTTGTAAAAATTGCATGTTACGAGTAATAATTCACCGCATGAAAATAAACAACACCAATCTGCCTCGATACCGTTTATTACACATTTCAGTGTAAGGAAAAGTAGTTTCCTCAAAGACAAGTCTAAAATACTAAATGAAGGAGAAACGTTTTTGGAAATTCCTGCGTAACGGTATATAGTCATCACCATTAAAACTAATCCTGGAATTAAAAAAAAAGTGGATGAGTTCAAAGCAAACAAAAAATTGCAAGATCATATGAAAAAGTGGGAAAGCACCAATAAATGTTGCGATCATAGAATGCGAATTTGTCCGTATGTATTTCATTACATTGCCTCCGAAAATAGGACATAACTCGTATTCCGTCAATAATATACATACGTCTTTAATGTTGTTAAGAATGAATAATGGTTGAAGGTAGCTATAATCAATGTCGAAATTATTGTAACACGCATCCACAGCGAAATGTTAATTTATACAAGAGCTAAAATCACGATATGATTGTAAGACGAGCTACACCTGACGCTGTAATTAGAGGTTGAGTTTAGCCAAGCAGATATTATTGATGCAATTGAAAAAAATTACTTGTATTACGGTTTCAATAGAATGATAGGTTTTGAAAAAGATGAAAAGGATATAAGTTAATAAATTATAGGCTTTTCTACGAGGAAAGGAGGATATTCCAAGAGGAAAAATGGATATAATGCAATGAAAAGAGATGGAAGAATAGTCTCTCCAGTTAAGGAGTGAATATTATTATAGATGGTGAATTAAGATGGATTAAATAAGCTATCTGAAATTCAGCTACATCGAATCATGCAATGGAATGGCAGTTTATAGTCATTCGCCCAGTCATTGGAAAAATTTTTATCGGGTCTTTTCCAAGAAGTGCCATGGCCAAGAAATTTCCACTATATAATTAACTGAGCACAGGAAATCTGCTATACCATACAATGTTTAGCTGATACAACTGATCATACTCAAAATTTGTCGTTCAACAAGCCCGAAAAGAACCTTATCTTTGCGTTAGTTTTAGAATAAACTCTAAACTATGGACATAGTGAAAGACAATGATTTTGCTGATTAAAATTTGATATGATGTGAAATATGTGGTTTGTCAAGTGCAATTGTAAAAAATTCGAAGAATCAAGCGAGATGGAGTGGAATTGATTCATAATGAAACACTGACTTGTGGAAAATTGCAAGTCAGTGTTTCATTTTGCAATTGTAAAATTTTGCTGAAATATTTTCATAAATTTATTCCTACGCAATAAAAATCTTAATCTTCAAGGGGTTTTGGTGTAATGAAACCGATTCCCCAAACGATATGATGAAACATGGTTAAATTTACGGCTAGATTCAAATTGCGAAACTTCGCCATCTTGTGGAAAACTCTTATGGAATGACACCATAAAGCGAGAGATTTGGAACAGCATTCACGATTTCATCTTCTCAAAGAATATCCTTATCGCATTTGATTCCAATTGGTTTCCCTACTCTCCAAGTGTCCTAATAGACTGTTTGATGTTTCGCCGCTGCTAGGATGCTTGTTGAATCTCCTCCTATATCAAAACCTTTCTTAGCCTTCACCATCTTACCATTCTCTTTATATGGAGCTCCCTGTCTGCCAATGGCGACATTAATGAGAAAATTCGCCTTCACACTCAGCCTTTACGACTGGCGTATCCTACTCAACGAGTGTATATACATCGACGGTGGCGCCATGCAAGTGGCACTTACTGACATATTTAAACACTATTGCCCTATAGAAGAAAATGGACGTGGTTCTAGGCACACGATGGAAGCCGATATAGATGGTATCCTCAAGATAAACTCACCGAGTGTGAAACTAGCTCTCTGCGATGAAACGATGCATCATGCCGACATGAGATTCGCGTCGACGCGGTTCGTAAAGAGAATCCGAAGGAGCGGTTGTTCCTTGCAACGATCAATGCTGTAGACCAGTGGCGCCGACTCCATGGGGCCTGAGGGGGCCCGAACCCCCTCAAAGATTCGTTTGGGGGGGCGGAGCCCCCTCAATAATTGAAGAAATAATTAAGTCATATTATGCTTTGTGAAATCACAAAAATATATTGTTAATTTTTATTTCCCATGTTTGACGATTGTTACCTTTTAAAATAAATTCAACCATGTGTTAAAACAAATAATTACAACGTTAAGCAGGTTAACTGAATCAAGTGATGTGAATCATGATAGTGTTTCGGTGCTGCGACACACTTTGAATTTAACCTCTTCCCGGGGCAAGACCTCCGATATGGGCCCCCCCAATATTTTTTATAAGTCGGCGCCCCTGCTGTAGACTGTATCGCCCGCTTCGCACTGGATGTTCCTCACTGACGCGTCTGTTCTAACGAGTGGAGATCATTGGAAAGCTCGACTTAATAATAGGGTGTTTTCCTTTTATTTTTTTATTGCCTAAATCGAAAGATTATTACTCCTGGAGTACGCATTTCACACGTTTAGATTTTTAAATAACTATATCTATTTTTCTCGATTAAATGAAAAGTGAAAAAATTCAAGCGCGCGAAAAGGCGACGGCTAAGTGTGAATGTCGGGAAAAGCTCGTGTGATGTTTTCTGGTTCTTGCTGTCGCAAAGTTAGGTGACCTTGGGGCGAGGACATGTGCGCCGCTAGGCGCAGGCTGCTGATGCAGGCTGCTAGCAGGTAGCGCTTGGCTCAATTATGGATTATTTATACCTTATCAAACGAAGGAAACTTTCTGATCATAGCCAGTTTTAATAGGTGATTATTAAGACATGTTTCCCTGAGCTCTGTGCCTCATGCATGCATTTGTAATCTCAGACGATGTGAAACTCCTATCTACTCGTATAGAAACTAGGTCCCTGTGACGTCACGTGGAGTGGCATCGCATCGCGCAGTGGCATCGCGCCAATCTGGCCTTCTTCAAATGCGGTTAAAATTGACCATATGCCATTCGCCTAAACTGGGGTTTCTAAAACCAAATAATTTGTATATTATGAATACACCAATGGTGGGTAACGAATCGCAATCAATGCCTTTCGTTTTCTTTGATGAAGGAAACTACCCTATTGGATTGATAAAATAAATTATAAATAAAATTGTAATCACAGCGTAGTTTCTATCTTTTGCGGATCTCAAATGGGCTCTCTCAGCGCCTCAACCTGTTGTTAGGTATTGATAGGTAGGGCCGACCCGGTATGAAGCTACAGGCGTGTTGCATAACACAGTCGGGGTATGGGGCACTTGCACAACCTATAGCTACCTGAAAAACCTTATCCCAAGGATCATTTTTTATTGAGAAATTTAACCTCCCTGGGTAAAAAAATAAACCTTAATTAACCTTGAAATTTATTTTTAGCGAATTTCTTCCCTCATTAAAAATAAAATCTTTGAAGGAAGCTTTGTAGTCTTATTAACTATTTTCTACAGGCTCTGGGGGATGAATCACTTGTCAGTTGTATTTTTATTCACTATGATTGCGTTTTGTAAATAGCATGAATGTTTTTCGTATTTTAAGGTACTTAGGCTTACCCACTATGTAACTTCACATGAAAAAGAACTCCTCTGCCGCTCCATGTTCTAAAGTATGCTGGTTTTTTATTACAAAAAGCATCCAGTATAAGTAATTGAAGCGGGAGTGACCTTGAGGAAATCCTTTATCATAGGAGTTGAAGGAATTAAAACTTTTCTCTTCCACATGATGCTTTATTTTTTTCCGAGCATGCTATCGCTATAGATAACACCTTGAAAATGTTACCCTGTAATGAAACTATGGAGCAAAACATCATGTGGAAATAGAAAAGTTTTAATTCCTTCAACTCCAATATATATTAATCCAAAGAATTTTTAAGAAATGAATATTGATCCTAGCATCCATACATGCATTGTGCATTTCCAAAACGTTGTTAATGCCAAAAGTAACACTATACCGGAAAAAGAAAACATTTTTGCAAAGAAAAAATTTATTACTAAGCAGGTGAATAACACATTAATTTATTTTTGTAGTCGGAATTGCACCTGCTATTCTTTAATAAAAAATCTACTTATATTTACAACGTGTTTTAGCATGAAAAACAATATTTTCCAATTTTGGCGTGCACAATTTTTGGAAATGGACGATTCGTATATTTCTTTTCAATTCATAAATATATACTGCATTTTCTTATATTTTATTTTTACCGTGAACTTCCAACGCGTTTTTCCTTCATGCAATTGCCTACGCGAGTGCCGACCCATAAAATGATGGCCTAACGGTGGCCTGCTTTTCAAATGGCCATGGACTCTTAAATTTGTATTCAAAGCGGCAAGCTTTTTAATTGCATCCAAGGGCTTTCATTGTTAAGTCCTCTTCTTAAGAGTGCCGGGCAAAGACATCCGCGAGTAATTTTGTGCTACTCCTTCGAATTGAGAATAGAATTTTGAATCACCCTCTTCTGCAATGTGTTCCTCCTCCTTGTTTTTCATTTAATTAAAATTGACGAAATTAAAAATGCGCATGAAGAAATCGCGGAAGAATCGCTCAAGCATCTTCGTCATTTCTGGAGTAAAACGTCTAGAATTTGAGCTAATGAGGAAAAAAGTACATTAAAGTGCATAGAGGGAACGTCACTGTCCTGTTTACCTAATGGCTCAAACATTTGGTGAAGTTTTAATGCCTAGACTTTCTTTAATTTTCGGAGTAACGCGGAAAAATTTTTTGGACACATTTTTCTCCTCAACTTAATCCCTGCAGGAAGCGAAATCAATGTTGAGCACAACAAATTCTTTGAAATGTGAGAATAAATTAGAACATCACAATATTTTATTATAAATGGAACAAGATACGACGATTTATCCTAATATTTATTTATTCTAAAATATGTGTAAGATTCAACGTATTTTTTTTCTTGCCATTTTTCGGTAATATCCGAATAAGTACTTACAATTCACCTTAAAACTTATAACTCTTAATTTACTTACAAATTCTTCTTAATGAGAATGTATTAAATTGCTAGCTAATCCTACTTACTAAGAGTCTATATGACCTTCAATCTTTGGCTATTGATAATAATAGCCTTAGAAGCGCTTATTATTACTATGTATTTTAAAACTTTTAAAACATTTAAAAAGATCATATTTAAAGGCTTTTAAGAACAGTTGACGTTTTTACTGAAAGTAACGGCGCAAATCAGAGAACGAGGGCAGATATCTCAGGACTTCGGCCGAGTACTAATTATTTGCTATTATCATGCGTCTGACGTGACCTTGTCTGCACTGAGTGCAAAATGTCATTAGCCGTATCATCGCTTTGATCATGAGCACATACAACTCAGATAGTATTTAACTCGCTGAGTGCTTGTTACCCTTTGAAGCCTATATCATCATAACGCGAGGAAAGTTCGATTTTTTCATAATTAGCGCGAGAAGTACCTGCTTGTTTTTATATTTTTTCTTCAATTGCTGCAACATGACTACCACGCCTTAAGCATTTAAATTTCAAAAGGATTTGAAAAGATTCCCCCAGCTAAGTAGAAAATGGTAGGCGGAAGAGTATCAGGTTTCTTCATTCGTAATTCTTGCTGACATTATTAAATTTAGCTTAAATGCACCCCATCGGGACATGCAGAATTGACTTAATGTAAATATTGGCTTTCTATTTATCAATTGATTACCTTTATTTTTATTTTGGTGGCTTATTAACCTATAATTTATTCATTTTAACCCTTCAAAATTCTAGGACCTTAGTCTCAGCTACCTTTTCAGAAGAACAACATGTACACTCTTGGAAACAAATAATGAAACCGCCATTGAGAGGGTATTCACCAGTTAAACTACATTTTTTCTAATATTTACTTCTGAACATATATGTACATGAGGAAGCGTAAATTTACTACTTTCTTTCATTATTTTAGCACTAAAATACTCACTTGCCTATGCTTTTCCTTTGTTTGTTGCACTTCAAGTATCGTTCTTCCATTCTTTCAAGTTTCCACTTGCTTTTTGTTCTAAAATCTACTCCCTAATTGCGTTTCCTGCTCCCAATACCACTTTGCTTGCTCCGAAGTGCCTCTCACTTCATTTCTCTTCCATCCGCCGCAGTTCATCACCGCTTTTCTTCTCTCTCCCTCAATCTCCTCCTCTTTGTTTCCTTCCTTTCCTTTTCTTTCCGGCATTCTTTCGACCATTATTGCATCCACCCTCTCATTCCGTTCGTTCTTCACCAACCTCATGTTGCCATTCTTCCCCAATTTATCAAGCGTGCCCCTTAATCCTTTTAAGATCTTAATGTGTCTCTGGTTCCCTTTTCTCACACGCCTTCCCTTTTCCACAGGCTGTCTCCGGTTTCCACTTTTTCTCTTAAATACCTTCTCCCCAAACGACCACCACTTCACGTCCGCGTCCCTATCATTCGTTTGAACATGGTTAAAGCCTTGGGATATATTTTTTCTTCTTATCCGCTCAATTATGGCCGTTTTTTACACCTAAGCTTAACTTCCTGGGATTTTAGTTCGTATCGCTCCTGCTGAATTTGATTCTCGCAGTTGCAGCTTTGGTAAGGGTTGGTGCGATACGCTGGAGCATTGTGGATAGTTCGTAGGACTGCCACAGCTCTTTTATTGGTTGGCATACCTTTTATGGTGATTTCTATGGCCTATTTTGCTGGTAAATTATGACTAAGAAGCTTAATATACTTTACTCCGGAATTTCCAAAAAATTATAAGTAAATTTAACCGGCCGCAATCATATAGCGCACCCATTAGAAAAGGTGATTACATCATGTGAGTCTATTTTTGCCTTGATTTAAGATGAGAATATATGAGGGAATGCTGCTTAAGTTTTAACCATTATGGTGGATATGGATGAAGTGTTTGCGTAGAATAAATAATTTCCTATTTCAACGAAGAACTCAATTGTCTAATATAGCCCTGTAAGGGAAAAAATTGAAGGGAAGAGTTTTATAAAGAATTTGAAGATATTATTTCAGTTATTTATATTTATCTCGATGATGGAATCACACCTTTAGTAAGGAATTCTGTATAATCAATGGAAACTGTAAAGAATTAAAAGGTGTGATGCACCCTTAATGTGATCCAAAAGTAATATCTCAACGAAAATTTACGAAGAGCTCTATCGGACTAAGTTCGTCCGGTAGGTCATGCAAGGTTTGGCTCTTACACATCTTACGTTTAGGCTAGGATGATTTTACAGTCGAAGGTCTCTTTATATCTCTATCATAGTCAAAAACTAGTCCTTCTGTCGCCATTCATTCCACGTGCGTACAACCACGCACTTGCTAATTTGGATTCCTTTATCGACTGTATAGCGAGAATAACACTTAAAGTAAATATTTCTTAATATTGCGGCATAATTAATAATTAATGAATTTCTACCGTCTAAAAATATTTTCTCTCAAGCAGACAGTAAAACGTGCGTCATGCACTTATATAAACAAACAATGAAAGCCTCTTTAGTCGATATAGGTCTGTCTTAAGAAATAAGCTTCTTAGTTAATTTCGAATCCCGCGAATGTTCTTGGGCCAATTATTTTTGACCTTTTGTGATTTCTTCATCTAGCTAGAATTCCTTGCCATAGAAAGAATTTCTGTCCCAGTTTCTCAAATAACCCGGTTACGCAGACAGCGGATGTATAAATTTGTGGAATTTAGCACCTTTTGCAGAACAAGGAGTTATTCTTTACCTGACGTGCCCATAAGAATCACGTATAATGGCACATCTATTTCTTTCCTCGTGGAGTACCTTAGTGACAATTATTAACTTGACGCCTTCCAGTTGCTGCCATAAGGCGCTAAGGTCAAATTTTCCTGGAAAGTGTGCAGCCCATATTGAGCCTTTGAGACATTTTTTCGACGTTACTGCCCCAAGGTTGTTTCCATGGGTCAGGGTTAAACTCAGCCTCCACTGTGCTATTGACGTATATATTCCCTGCATTCAGAGTTAGAGGGCTAGTTCTTTTCTCTAGACCACTTGTAACTTCTCATGGAGTTCTTACAGCCAGAATTGAGAGGCGGAGTCAAATGGTTTTTCCCAGATTCGAACTCGAATCCTTCCATATAGAAATCCATTGCCCTACCTGCAAGGGGAATACACGCAAGACATTCCTATCATAGGTGTATCTCCTTAGTTTTAGGACGTCACGTCGCTGTCCTAGGTTTTGAGATAAATTTATTATAATGAAAGTTGCTTTCGTGGACTTTTTCCCAGTTATGCCAAACTCTGACCTTCTAATGTAACTAGGGATGAGGCTGATCGTGTGAGTTAATGATAATTTTTGATAGGTAGGTCCTTAAAATAGTTCATGGAACCGTTAATTTGATGTTGTACCCTCGGAAATAGTGTAGTAATGTCAAATCATGATTTTTATATACAATTACAAATTTCTAATTATTATTTATTTGGCCGCGTGTATTAAATTTTCATTCTTCTTGATTATTAGTGTATTAGCATAAATATTTTTCGCTAACTGATGATGGCTTCAAAACTGTGACCAACTTCAACCATTATTTGAGAACTTCTATCAGCATTCGTAATTTGGGAATTTTGCGGTTCAAAAACATTCATGAACGCTGAACGCAAAACCTGGAAAGGAGTTTTCCTCTCCCCCTTTACCTGTAAAATTCATATCACTTTTGCTTAGTTCGAGGTGAACTTTACCCTCACCTATCCGAATACACCTTCGCACTGAAAGGCTGAGCAAGTGTGAGTGGTAGTAAGCAGTAAACACTACGAACAGTTGCGGCTCGTGAGTCAAATGCTGGGAGGGGCACCGGGGGGGTCAAAATTTTTTAATATTTTGTGTATTTTAGTGAGTTTTTTAAGCAATCTAGAGTCCACTAATACACTAAACAATCGCTAACACTAACTCGATTAACTCAACTACAACTAGGCCTATTTACATTAAAGCAATTTACACATAATAAGTGAACAGGTCACAAAAACAAGTTATTCTGCAACACTGCAACACCAAGATTATACGGCCGCCGGGTGGCGCGGAGATGTCAACTCACTAGATAAGTCGTTCTGCGCATGCTCGGGCGGCGTCCCAAGACAAGGCACAAGACGCGTCATAGCACCAGCAGCCCCCACTACTACCACTCTTCATATAACTGCATGGTGTTGGATTGGGGCGTTCTGGCCAGCGCCCCACGGCTACAAATACGAAACTTTTGCGCTATTTTTGCGTGTTTTTTTCCTACATTTTCGATGCATGCGATTAAAAAAACACCTTGGTAAATAGATATATAATTACAATTGAATGGGTATTTATTTTTTTTCCTTTTTCAAATCTTTAGGGGGGGCGGCGTCCGAGAGTCCTTACGGGCAAGCCGCCACTGACTACGAACCGAGCAATTTCGTGACACAACCGCTAGTGATTCAAAAACATTCCTCCACACACCACTGTGGAAAGTATCTGTCATCCTTGTGAAATTCCTACGACTTTGGTTTAGTTGTTCCACGTGAGCTCTACCCTCACCTATCCAAATATAACTTCGAATTGAAACGCTGAGCGAGGGTGAGTGGTAGTAAATGGTGCGAGCCGATCAATTTCGTGACATAACCAGTGGCGGATACATATGGGGGGCCAAGGAGGACCCCCCTTGAGGGGCTGCCCGCAACGCCGAAACAAAATCGTAACTTATTTATATCATAAGATAGCATTGTCTTGAATATGCATATAATAAGTTTTCATAAAACTATGTTAAATTTTGCATCTAACTTGATTCTTTTTCACTGCGATAAAAGCATTGGAGTAGCTCAAAATATCTTTTGCGCCCCCCCCCCTGTCATCCTCCCCTGCTGTGAAATACATATAACTTTGGCTTAATCCGAGGTGAGCTTCACCTATCCAAATATATCCTCCAATTGAAGCGCTGAGCGAGTGTGAGTGGTAGTAAAAGGTGCGAACCGAGTTATTTCGTGACACAATCACCAGCGATTCAAAAACATTCCTGGACATACACCCTGGAAAGGAGCTGTCATCCTCCCCCACTTGCGAAATGCATGCAACTTTGACTTAGTCCGAGGTGAGCTCTACCCTAACTATCCAGATGCACCTTAGAAATGAGCAAATTCGTGAAATAACCACTAGCGATACAAATGCAATCCCCCCTACACACACCCTGGATAGGAGCTGTCATCACTTTCTGTAACCTGTGAAATTTATACGACTTAGGCTTAATCCGAGGTGAGTTCTACCCTCACCTATCCAAATATACCTTTCAATTGAAACGCTGAGCGAGTGTGAGTGGTAGTAAATGGTTCGAACCGAGCATTCCGTGACACAACCATTCCCTATGGAAAAAAGTATTCGACACACCTCACGCGTAGGCATATGCATTTTTGAACGCGGGTGACCACGTCCAACTCGGTTCGCTGCGACCGCGCATTGTTTCGTTATGAGTCCCTCACGTCATGCGTATGTTCCCCTAAGCGAACAACGCCTGCCAAGGGAATACCTGCGGCACGCGACCCCTCCAATAACCTCACCCTCCCCCCCCCCCTCTCTCATCCCCAAGTGCCACTTTCCGTTACAACGGATGCAGAATATTCAGTTGGATGCAAGGATATGCCGGAAAATGGGTCGGAGTCGCTGTTAGTGCGTCCATCTCATAATTCCCCACGGGTCATCATTCCCATGTCCTCGTCCGAATCAACTTCTCCCTCTCCTCTCACACACACCCTGACGCACGGACAAATAAATCTCCGCGGGAATATACATAATTCCCCACTTTTTTCACTTTTTAACATTCGGATCGCGATCAGCGTGCAATGTTTAGCGCGTTAGCCCCTGTACGTCTCTCTCGCCTCGTGTGAAGGCCTGCATTGGTGACTGACGTTCCCTAGGGCATTAGCGTCGAGAGAGCGGGAGCAAGCGAGAGGAACGTTCGGGAAAATTAGGCTATCATGCCAAGGGAATCGTGTGCCCACCTCGTGTGCATATACATATATATATTTTTGTGTCCGACCGTCCGGAGGGTCTAATTGCCTTGCTAATGACCCATTACCATGCCTTGGCGGGTGAAGCTACTGAAATGCACATGCAAATGTAAATTGCTGCGAGTTTGCACCTTTTTTTGTGTTTTTTTTTCATCCTTCTTTTAATCGCATCCTTGGCATACTTTCTGCACACCACTGTGTGCTGCGATTCTTTTGCCCGCATCGCGTCCTTTGTTTACCACGGGAAATTTGTCTTCCCATTATCATCGCTAATTATTGGTATCCCATTCCTGCTTAAACTGCTCGTCGTATGCAGTCGTAATTTAAAGAGTGTCACAGTCGCCTTCCGTACGTGTAAAACATCGAGGGCTCACCATTTCTGGTTGCAAATTAAGCTGGCCTTATAGTTGGTATTCAGCGTCTCTCGTCTACCTACGGATGCATACAAAACTTCCAAGCCAATTTTATTGTAGAATGCAGACGTTGTGTAAACGTTGAGTAAAGTAGCTTAAGTTTTCTTGGATATTAGACTATTACTTATACCGCTTCTTTTTTAGATAGAGCGACCCGGGTTTCGATGAATTATCATCATCTTCAGGCGCAATTTAATTAATTAAGTTAATAATGAGTTAGTGAAATTAGAAAGTAGCTACCGCTTTTTCACTGATATGCAGTAAGTATTTTCTCATTAATATAGTATCGAAAGCTAGTATTTTATTTATGAAAAGTCCGAATGAATATACTCAAGCTTTACCACCCGTTTGTTTTATAAAAATCTCCAGATAAAATGTCCGTCTTTGGGTAACGGATCTTTTGTTAATAACGAATTGAATAAATTGCAAAAACTTATTGTCATATTCACTAGATAGAAACTCTTCATTCATAGGGTTTTCATGCTATTTAAGTTTCATTAGTGTCGGTGCATCAATAAAATCCAGCAAAATTGAAACGTTTGCCAAGAATATACAAATATATTCTATTAAATCAATGAAATTCGAGTGGTAGTGGTGTTGTGACTTCACTTTGCTAATGTATTTTGGATTTTAGAGGTTTTGTTTTTTGGTCCATGTAGTGTATTGTTCCACGAAATGGCCTACAAAGTCAAGGTGCGTGGTTTCCCTCTCGGTGCAAGTGGATTTTTCTCATGGCCTTCTATTCGTTTATCAGAATATCCCGATTTTTGCATTGGTCTTCGCCTTGGCCCGGTCATAGTCATAGGGTCTGTAACTCGATCCTCGACCCAGATTGGCTATTTATTTCGTCCAGCATTTCATTTATGCTTCTATGCCGTTTGCGCGGGATGCAAATGATATTTTCACACTGTTTAGTAAACGCATCATGTACGCATTTGCACATTTCTTAATATTCAAGGCTTAGAAAAATGCTCACGTTTTTTGAAGGAATGAGAAATTGACTATATTTGGAGGAGTTTTTTATTTTAATAATATTTTTTCAATCGGAAAAATGTAAAAAGTTTAATAAAAATTTTCTCTGCTTTCCATTACACACGACCATATTTTTTCCCGCGGCGTACATTTCTATTGTAGTCATGAATCTTTCACCACCCTCTGCTGCACGGTACGGTGCAAATTGGGAGTGGACGCATGGAGACGTATAACTTTCAAAACCCAGGTTGTTCCACCGTACTTTACCGGACAAAGAAATTACAAGACAAGCCCTTTCCTTTGTCGCGAAACGATTTTAATTCCGCTGAAGGACCCGTCTTCAGGACTCCGTATCTTTTCCAATGCCGCTCTTTTTTCCCCCCCGACAAGCCGGCGCGGAGACAAAGGGAATGTTTGAGCACCTTCATTTTGTTCGCAGTCCGAAAGTAAAAGAGAAAAAAATAACTTGTCTACCGGCTTGTTCCACCTTTACTTCATGGAGTGCTTTCCCACTGCCGCTATACCTATACCACACTCACCTATTACTTTTCCTTCGCTTCCCTCCCATTGGCACTGTCCCTGCCGGTGCAATATAAGTCGTCCCGTAAGCCGCGAGTGTACACAAAGCCTCCTCCCCACCACCCAGCGTCTCGCGTCCCCTAGAACTCTCTCTCCACCGTCTGTAGCCCGGCACCGGAGTCTGGAGACCCCGGAGGTACGAGGGCTCTCCACCGAAGTAGTTTGCGGAGCACACAGGATATACGTCGTGATACCGCGTCCCCCCGCCCATGCTTCCTGTGTAAGTCACTCTCTCGTAGACTCATTTTGGTGTGCAGCACCTCGCCAAAAGCTCTGGTTCTGGCGCGTCATCGTCAGTACTAAGGTGACTGCAAAGGGGAGCCCCTGTTCTTTTTTGCAGAAGCTATATTTATGCTACCATTTCGCGCGCTTTATCTTCGGTTTTAAATAATGCCCGCTCCGCGGCGTTGAGCAGATATAAAACATATTATTTTTAATATTTTAAGTGTGGTGTTTGCTCTTAAGATGAACATAATAGAAAATTTATGAATTCGATAGACTATATCATCACGAAAATAAATGTACAGCTCTATTTGTGTATGGTACCATACGCGCGCTTAATATCGGTTTTCAACGATGCCCACACCACGGCGTTGAGCTCGCATCTCCGATTTTTATTTTTTTCAGCGAGGTATTTGCGCTCTT
This sequence comes from Ischnura elegans, assembly GCF_921293095.1. Lineage (NCBI taxonomy): Eukaryota > Metazoa > Arthropoda > Insecta > Odonata > Coenagrionidae > Ischnura > Ischnura elegans. Next base: position 69,981,927 of record NC_060249.1, on the reverse strand, counting down.
AAAGAATATCTTACAACAGTAATTAATTTGATAGAATAAATCGTCATGAATTTAAATTTCGGTTAGCAGACCTAATTGTAGCGTATTTCCCCGTGTAAGTCGGATCGCTCTACTATCGGTGACACGAGTACCACTTCAATAAACCCATTGAAATGAACGATGAGTGACAGCACGCCCAATGGTCGACTTAAAAATCCTCATTTGTAACATTCGTGGTCTGTACATTCACCGCGAAAATTTACGGCGTTATGCAGCACATGATTTTTGGATTGGAGGATTTTTTTATCAGAGAACCTGTTGTAACAGCTACATGGTTAATACAGGCCGGATATTTTCGGAAACTTTTATTTTTCAGCTATGAAATTTTTCATTTTCTCCACAAAAGGCCATAGAGAGTGCATTGTTCCTTCTTAAAAGGTGGTAGCGGAGGGACCACGAGTAATGGTAAAAGGGCGTAATAGATGAAAAAGTATCCAAGATTTACAAAGCATGTATTATTTTGCATGTAACTCGTCCATTGCTTTGGTTTTTACAGTTCGTGAGAAAGCTTACGGCACTATAATTTGGACAATTTTGAGACAGTGAAAGTCTATTTTCTAACAGCACGTTGTCGCGTGAGGTGGATTCATAGTTAAGGAATATTATGGGAAATAATGTATCCTTTTGGTTCTAACGCATATTTTCACTGAAAAATAATTACCCACGATTCACACAGCATGTGTCATTCTGCATTTGACTTGTTCCCAGTAATAGGTTTTACAATTGGTGTGAAACCTTACGGCATTGCAATTTATATGATTTGAGACTTAGTATTTTTTGTAACATAACGTTATCAAGAGAGATGGATTGATAGTAAAGAAAGAATATTTTCGAAAATTAAGATTCCTTTTTATCCTGACGATATGTAAAAGTAAAATAGTTACCAACGATTTAAACAGCACGAGTCATTCTCCATTTCACTGGTTCACTGCTTTGGTTTCAATGGTTTGTGTGAAAGCTCACGGCAATGCAATTTAGACAATTTAGTTGCTTGTCGAAACGTTGGAAGGAGATATGGAGGACCTTACCCGATGCAAAACCCGAAAAATCTTCACTGCTACTGTTCGCCGGGAAAGAATCAGACATAATATTTCTAAGATTTAGTTCTAGAGAGAGTTGAAATGACCGTTAATTATCAAGAATTTTAATCAAATTATAAAAAATTATCAAAAATTATCAAATTATTAACAAAGATAAGGTATCCTCATGCTCCTTCAGTGAATGCATTTCCATCTCCACCCTTCCACCGCCTCCCTCAACTCACAACTCCAGACCCCCTCATCCCTCCTGCACTTCCCGGCAACCCTGAAGCCGACGCCGCGCCCGCCACTTTGGCAAACACTCTTTCTCTCATGGGCTCGCCTTGTGGCTGAAAAACCGTTTTCTTCCCTTATCGCCGTTTCCGGTGTGGATGGGGGAAGAAATGAAGGGGGGGAGAGAGAGAGAGAATCGCTTTGGTCTCAGGGGGGTATAACCGACGCCGCCTCTCAAGACACCTGACTTTTTCTCTTCGAGCGAAACCCCTTTTCTTGCTCTTTAATACAAGTCGGATATCCCGTCGGCGGCGAATCATGCCGCCTCTGATGGAATCTACGTCTCGAATGCTTCTTTAATGCATCAATTGTAGAAGCAGTGCCGTTTTTTACGTGCAACTCTCTTTCTCTCTAGAAAGTCAGTAGAGATAAAAGCGCCGCCTTGGGCTAATGAGACATGAATGTGTGCGTTGGAATGGGAAAGCATATAGAGTCCCATTTGACTGAGTGTAACTTGGTGGATAAGGCATGTATTAAGCACTAGAATAGCTAGAAAATGAAAATGAGTGAGTTTTTTAAGGAGACAGTTGAAGATTTTTTGCGCTGTGGTATCACTCGTTCAAAAGACCATTAATGCTTTCTGTTACGTTCGATAAAATTAATAAAAGGGCATTAATATTAAATACACAAATAAATTATAATGTTTACCAAGTCTTGTTTTTTTCAATGACCGCTTCCCACTTTTTCAAGACTTTAATCGGAAAAGTATGTTAGCTCGGTGGTAGGTTTGTTTAATACCTAAGCCCTACTTAAAAACCTATAAATATCGAAAATTGAGGGACTTCCGGAATATATGTTTCAATAATAAATTGATTGAATCTTTGAAATGGTAATGCTGCTTGTTCGTAGAAGTGTAATAGCCTTCAAAGAAAATGGCATTCAGAGAAGCCACAGAGTTTTTTCACCAAGGTCAAAATTGGAAAAAAATATCAGCGGCATTGGATGCACTTGGTATTCTGTAATAATGTGAATTCCTCAATAGAAGTGCAATTTCACCGCATTGAACGCGAGATGGTCTGGGTATGATCGCACTGACGAACCTGTGGATTATAAAAATAAGTATTCCGTAAGACATCGAAGGGTAAGTTTGAGAGTAAGAGAGTGGAGCAGAGATTTAAAGACAAATCTTGATATTTGTTTATGATGGAGACTCAGGGCACAATTGACGTCGATTGTGGCGCTGGAATTTTGAAAAGCCTTTTGGTTTGAATAACCGATAGCAGTGTGAGAAAATAATTGGAAGACGTGGGCGTCCGATGAAAGTAGTAACTCGGAGCATATTGGCCAAAATTTCCCGCTTTAACTTCTAGAATATGGATCTTAACTTGCGTACCGTACATGCTGCAAGATTAGATCTATAGAAAATCATCCTTGAAGAAACGTATCGCATCTCTAAATATATTCTTCATTTCTAAAATATAGCCACACAGTGAGGAGTGGCAACTTCCAGATGGGATACGGAGAAGACAGAAGGTATTTCGCGTACTAGGCGGGGAGGAGATGCTGAAAACAGTGTTAAAATATGCTAGAATGTTGGGTAAACGAGGGAGAGGAAGGACGAAAATAGGATTTTTAGATAAAATAAAATGAAACTTTATTATGAAGTGAAGAGGGAAGTCCATTAAGGGAGGGGAGACTGCCAGAAAACTTCTTAAATACTCCATGAAAACCTGCCGTAATCGTTAGAATACGTTAAGAATAATAATAAATTGAAGACGTGGGAATTCCAAAACACCTGATTATCCTCAGGCAAAAATCCGTTTTACCACGGATTTGTGAGAAGATTCCTGGGCCGAGTATGATCGGACAGTGTAGGATAAGGTGAATTATCTTCCTTTACATCCGGGCCTAATCCTAATTTGCCCTTAGGATGGGTGAATATTTCCAGGTGCTCTAAACCAGCCGAGAAAGAGCAAAAGTCGAAAAATAATACCAACAATAAAAATAACTACGCACTTGTGTACATTAGGAGCAAAATAATGAACGCGTCAGTTACCACTCGAAATGATGAAGCCTCTGGCAATGCGCTCGAAAATTCGGCGGTTCAAGCACGCTCGAGAAAGAAGCCGTCGGTTATACCAGAGAGGTTCCTCTGTTATACGTACGTCGCGTCGCGAGATGGCGACTTCTACGCTCATAGCGCAAAGACCCCCGAAAAGACCCCTTCAGGCCATCATTGCAAAATTCATCGGCGAGCCGCATGGTTTCGCGAAAAAAAATACCGTATTACCGTCGCCGACCGACGCAGTCGTCGTTTTTCCGCCGACCTCGGAAGTTTATTTGAGTATGTCCGCGCGAGCCGGACTGTCTAGCGAAGTTGTCCATTCCGCTGCACGGCGCGTCACAGGGATGCTAAGGGGACAAATGCAGTAGAGTATGGTGGCCGGCCGCTGCTCCAATATTAGACCGTTTCCTGGGCTTCGTCATGTGAGGAGGGGTTTTTAAAAAAAATCAGGCGCTTTCAAGGGGGGATATTAATGCGGTTCTTCCCTCGGGGCCGTATTGCAGTTGACGCGAAATAAATTTGCTGGAATTGGAAGAGTTATTTCTCGTTTCTCCTCGCATTGATGTATTTTTGAGATTCTTCTCGTATTGACGTATTGCGGATTCGATCTCGGTATAGTATGTATTCTCCCCATGAGTTCCCCGACCGAGTTCTATCACTTCTCTGGTACTTGCGACATAATATTTTTTTTTTAATTCGATCCAATAAAATTGTCCAGCAAATCCAGCACTTCATATATTCCATCCAAATCCAGCACTTTGTATATTCCACAAATATTTCAGTCGATCACTGGGTTTCATCACACACATGCCGTAGCCCCTTTTTTGAAAGCGGTTGGTTAATTAAAATATTGCTTAACACAAAAATAACTGGATTTACGGTCCTCTCATTGGACAATGTAACGGTCAAATCATTTAACTCGACAAGTGAATGATGTTTCCTATGAGGAATTGTTTAAGTACGATTTCAATTGACGTTGCAAAAGGTCATCGCTGGTTTTACCGCGGTCGCCGCGGATGTGTGTTGCCGTTTGTCATGTCTTATTTTTAAATGTGTGTTGCTCTCGCGGTTCACAATTTTCTTGGGAAAGAGACGGTTAAAAGTTATGCATGGTGAGAGCTAATCCCATTATTTTATTACCATTGTGACTCCGTTGTATGTGTGGAATTCTTAGGACTATTAAAATTTTGGCCCGTTGTTTTCATAATTGTTAATATCGAAACAGATTAGGCGATTTTACGTGTTTATTTGCATAAAATAATCGCATAAAAATATACCATAAAAAGAAACGCTTTCTTATCGGTCATCGAGCCAGTTCCTCGTTTAAGATACGAATATTTAATGCGCAAGATTACAAATTAGTACGAAATCAAGTTTCATTTTATTAAAGTATTTTGGCCGTCTTCGATTTTTAAATTCGTGCTAAATGCAGGTTGCATCATGCCTAGATAATAAACGATTATATTGCGCGATTACCAAACTGAACAGAGGGGAAAATGCGAGCAAGTTATATCCCTTGTAATTAGCGGTAATTATGAGCATTGAGTCGTGGTTGTAGTTTTCTTTTCATCCTTATATACTTTTTGCGATAGTATTATCAGCAATTATTTATATCGGTTCTTACATTTAATCTCCCAGTGCAAATTTTCCGTAGCTTAATTTACTAAACTAAAAAAGTAGTCACGAATTGGTTGAGTATGAACTCGTCTCAATTTTCACTTCTTTCTCAAAGTTTTGTTCTTTTTCGTGAAAACTTAGCCGAAAATTTTCTTCCTCGGGCATTCTTTCTTCACTTGCCGTTACAACGTTGACTTTTCGGACGACGCCAAAAAATGTGAATGACCGCTGATGGTGTAGAACAAAGACCTTAAAAGATTCTCGAGTCCTCTCTCTTTTTTTTGCGATTTCTATTTCGCTTCCCTCGTAGGCGACACTCTTCCCCTCGACCCACGTGCTTCGCAACCCTTTTGTTCCCTTGTTTGCACCTCTCTCTACTCTACCCGAGAGCAACCTGTCCACCCAGCCTTTCCCCTTCCCCTTCTTCCCTTTGCCATCCTACTTCCTGTCCCCGCCCGCCTCTCAACGCTCAACGACGTTCAAAAAACCTCCTCCGCGCTTCCACCTCCTCTTCGCGAACGAACTATGCATGCATGTGCAAGTCTTGCATTTTCATGAATACGATCCTCATTCCACCCTACTTCTAGTGCTACTGCGATAAGTTATAGGAAAGAGTTTAAATGTTGGAACTAAGGAGAGGAGTCCAACATTTCCAATACATCAAATACATCATATATATGAGAAGCTAATTTAATATTAAAATGATACAATTTTCAGTTTTAAGTTATAGTGAGCGAAATGTTGGAAATTATCTGCTTGATATTAAATTTTAAGTGAGTAATCACCAAATAAGACAAATCCAGCGGGAGGTGTGCATAATACGTAATCATTACGCACTCTTGACTAAAAACTATCTTCATTGCTCTGGGACATTTGTAGTCAAAATTAACGTGTATTGAACGCCACTTATCACTAATCTTAGGACTAATTACAAGCTGCGACACACAGCCTTAAAATTGAGTTGAATCGTTCCTTATCTGCCTTAATACCTTTTCGGAACTTATTCCCATTTCATTATTATATCCGCGTTATTTTTAATCCCGGAATGTCTTCTTCCATTATTTAAAGGTTGAGTTTTTCAAAACGCGAAAGAAAATCGCACGAAACAAATGAATAAGACACTGCATCCTCAAACAGTTTTCACGCTAATTTCAAATCGACAATACTCAACGAGAGCATTACGTCACCATACTCAAATTTCCCATTAGCTAATTCCGTTGTGTGATAATTTTCATTCCGATCACTGCCTCCATTTACCTAAGAGTAGGTACTAGAATATCATGCTTATGTTTTCCTTTCGGTTAATTTTACTATAAAACATTGCACATGGTGTGTGCTATGGCCTAAAATAAACGAACCGTAGAGTATACAATACTCCATACCGTTGAAATTGAACGAAAAGAATCGCCAGATAAAACTGCTGTGCACCTATATACTGTATGAGTTAAAAGTAGCTCCTGATATTTTCAAATATGTGTACATTCATACAATTTCGAATTTACATTATTAATCCTTATTCCTTTTCGCCAAATCGTTCGAACTTTAACATTTCGGCAGCTTATTCAGTTCTCAAACCACCTTATCCATCACTTTCAGCTGTCTGCTTTCCTAACTCCTCTGAGAACCGCTCGTTGAATTTTTTAAGCAGCCCTGTTCAATGGTCATTTCTCATTCAGAATAACGATTTGCGTCTATGTTGGTCATAAACTTGATGACCGCACATTTATTTTTGTCTTCAAGTAGTTTATCGCCGTAGGAAAATGAAGTGCCAGGAAATTGTAAGGGAACTATCAATACTATAGGGGCATATGAGCGTTTTTCTGAGTATTTTTTTTTTCATTTCCGCCATTGCCTCATTGAGGCAGTTCCTGAGAGAAACGTGGCGAATTGCCTTTCATAAGATTCCGTTGTGCAATTCGCGCCCTCCGTTCCCTGTCGCATGAGAACCAGTCCATTCACAAAACAAGCTGAAAGATTAAATTTGTTTGAAGACTGGGAATTGAATAAAATGTCGATCTGATGCAAGCCAAGTAACTTGACAAACTGGCAATCTTGTACGATGGGAAATAACTTTTTGCCATTGGAGAAACTCGGCCACTCATTCTCATGGGGTATTCAAAAGGCGTGTGACGGAAATTTGAATTAGATGGATTTGAGTTGAGAGCTTGCCTTTTCCTCATGTTATGAACGATTAGGTGTGATATGTTTTTGCGTGCGGAAAAAAGGCGCCTATTGCTGGTCTGTAGGAGGCATGTAATTTCTTTGCCACTGCTAGAAATTTCCTACAACCAAAAGTTTTGACCCGCATACCATTTGACATTAAATATTCCTAGCTTGTCATTTTGCCTGTTCTTCCATTGAATGCAATGATTTTTGTTGGCTGTTTTGTTCGGAACAAATACTACAAATTGGATTTTTTTCCGGATAGCACAGGGATAGCAAGAGTAGATCATCATGTAGATGCAAGTAATGCTCTGTAATGAGACATTAGTTAAGTTACACCGAGAAGTTAAGGAATGAATACGGCTTTAGAAATTAAAGATCTAGGGCCATCTGTTACTCATATGGTTCTACACATTTTACAACTACCATCTACTAAAACTTTACCTTCTTATAGTTTGATCAAGTTGTAAATATTAAGCACATAGCATAATTAGAGGGCGCTTGAAAATTTGTTAGAATCTAAAGTTTTAAACTTGCGAAAGCTTGGTTCTGATATATCATAAAGGTAATTTTCCTTTTGTTTTAATATACGTAGCTTTTCCTTTTTATAGTCTTATTTCTATCATGCCAACCACGTCTTATTTATATCATATCCACGTATCGGCATTTCTTTCCGTCAAGATTTTAGTGAAATTAAAAAAATTATATTTTACTTTCTCACTCAACTTTTCGGTACATTTTTATGCATCCCTAGGATGGTAGCTAATCGATACAGAAAATATTTTTGTTAAAAATCAGATTCAGAACCCATTTTCCGTGAATTGAAGATAATGAAATATAAAATTGTAAGATGATGTTTCGGTTTTCTTGAGAGAATTTTTTTTTGCAACTTGAAGTATTTTTCCGATTATTCCTAGCTTTCATTTCCCCGTTAACTTATGGGCAATTCCATTTCTGACGGAATCGCAGAAACAAAATTAATTATCGAAATAGCTTCAAAATATGCCAAAAATTAACATGTGACAGAATTACTTCCAGGTCAACCTCCTAAGCGTGTGATTTATAACATCTTCAAAACTTTGTGAATAGAAGTGTAATTTGAAAACTTTTAACAAGGCTCTGAATAATGTTTCAAATAGTGACTTCACAAAATTAAATAACTTAGCCGTTGATTTATCGATATAAAATATTTCCAGCCTAAATTTTAATTTGAGAGAAAAAGTTGACATTTTCATGGAAATGCCCTTATAATTCCCGAATATCCCGATATCCCGATTCCATACTTCCAGTTCCACACCTCCGTAAATGCTCCTCTACCCCCTGATAGCAGCCCCCCTCCCCTGCAACCCCTTCCCGTCCACCTGCACTATACTCCCAGTATAACAACAGCATTACGGCCCTCGCGACAAGTGCACAGGGACGGAAAGCAAGCGAGCGTGAAGTTTTTGTTGTCAGGCGCGTGTGTGTGTGGGTGTGTGTGTTCGACGTGGGATGGGTTCGTGTGATGTGGGAAGTTTTGAGCGCGGTGGGTGGAGAAGGTACTCCCCGCGCCAGTCTGTTGGGAATTGTCCACCTGTTATTGTGAGCTAGGGCGCTTTTAAACAGAGTGGCGACTGATGACGGAGGGGGGGGGGGTGAACCGAGGAAAAAAGGGGTGTGCCCCGTGGAAGGGAAGGAAAATTGTAAAGATTACTTCCTCCCCGTCTACTCAACCCCACGCTTCTCCCCATCCCTATCTCCTCTTACTCCTCCTATTAAAACACGACGCGCAGAAATAGGGGAAAAGAGGTTTTAGGTGTGTTTTTGGTTCCTTATTTTATTGTTAATTTCAGCAGGAGGAAAAGCGTAAAGTGTCGGACAATAGACGTAGAAACTGCTCTCTCTCTCTCTTTTGTCATGTCCGTATCGCTCGAATAAATATTAGCGTGGCCTCCAGTGCGTATGAAATTTCATCGGGGATTCGATGTATTTTGTTGAACTATGAGAGCAAAAATGGCAGTAGTTGCCGTTAAAGTCGACAAACGACAAAGGTCACTTTTATCCAGAGGAGGGAGATAAAATGTAGATGAGGTTTATTGTATTTAAGAATAATGGGAAAAGACTTACTCAGCGATGACTGAATTGTAAGGTTCACTGATAGAGCAGAAAAGTGCGCAATACATGTATCATTGTATATCAATGAGTAGTACCTAATATATTAATAACAGTAATACTGTAAAAATTTATGTATACCAAATGTTCAAGGAAGTAAAATTTTGATGAGATTTATTTTAACGAAGAATGATAAAAAGGACTAATTCAGCGGTGTCTGAATGCGTTCTGAATTGTAAGGTAAACTGATGGGGTTGAATAGTGCTCAAGGCGTATATCATTGTGTATCGATAAATGGTACCTAATTATGTAAATTAATATGTAATAAATATATGTTTTAAAACGTGATGACCACCCTACATCTCACAACTATCCTAGTTGTTATATAAATGCATGCATGTACTAGAACTTTGATTACGTCACAAAATTTGGAGTGGGCGGTAACTTTTTATATCGGAGACCAGTCATAATTTCAAGTTATATTTTTTTTAAGAATTTCATTCACTATTATATGTTTCACTCTTAATTTAAACGTAAAGGCGCTACGTATTGCGGCGGTTTTTTAAGACGCAGATAAATTTAGCCAATAGCAATTGTAAATAATTATATTTAAATGATAATGTTCTTCGCGATACAAATTTTACATTCACGGTGCATATAAAACAAGTATGAAACAAGGTATTTTATACATTTTTTATATTTTACAAATCTGTCTACGCGGGTGGATGTGGGTTAGAAGTAGGGAGGGTGAGTATAGAAAAAATTCAGGACACTAAAGCGGGCTTATATAGAAGTAAAAACCTTTAAAAGGATGCTGACGAGGGTGAGTGGGAGTATGAAAGGGAGCAACGCTTTTTCAAACGATGTGACCGTTTTCTAAAACTCGTCCGTTAAGCCGTTATAAATTCATCCTTTGCTCTGCAAATAAAAAAAATACAAGCCTTGAGTCTTGAAAGACTAACAGGTGTGACTCGGTGTGGATGGGTCTGCCTTCATTATGGAGAGATGGGATAAGATGTTGAGATAAAAGTGATTCAGCGTAGAAAAACGTGCAAAAGGACACCATAATGGAGGCTTTGTCTTCCATCCGTAAAATACATAGGTTCTGTAATATACAAAAATTTTATGTAGGCTCCAGTTTTGTCCTTATTAATTTCTTTACTGATGACAACTCCACTGTCGATAATCTCGCATTCTTTTGTGTTTGGGATAACTGTGAGCTAATTATCCAATTCAAAACATCTGAAAATTCCATTGGCAGTAATTTCTGCTATTTTTGCGAATGAAAGCTGATAGCTATTTCTTTAATACGCCCCTTCTTCCCAAGGCTACTTCGGCAATCAAGTTATACAAAATATAGTTTGAGAAATTTGAATAAGCGCTGGCAGTCTAGTGCAATCGAAAAGGCTAATGCCCAATGAATCCTCGAGATTTTTGTTATCTTGGAATCGCCTCATAAAATTAGCGAATTAGTACCTTGTGAAGTAGATGCATGCGCGGTCCATGGATAAAATCTATGCATAAACTATACTATTTTATCTGGCTCACAGAGTTTTCTGTAGTATATTTTTTAGGCTTTGAAATTGCAGCTTGAAAAGAGGACAAAAGCTTTTATGTGGTATTTTAATTATTGCTTCGATAATATCAGGTGAGTATAAGCTTAAAAATGGAAAGATGAAGGTCTAGTGAAGAAGGTCATTCACCATTTTTTATTTTGCTGATAATTTAAGCGTTGAGGTTCTACTCATTTTCACCTAAAAATTGTCGCAATGTTTTTAAGACGCAGAAATATTTAGCCCTTAGCCATTGTGAATAATTTTATTTAAATTGTGATATTCTTTGTGGTTCAAACTTCAAATTTACGAAAATTTCAAGGAAATGCTCCTAAAAATTTCTTACCAAATACTACCCTGACGAATGAGGAATAATTTTTTTCTCAAAGAATCTACTTTTCTCTCCACCTACCGAAAATTATGAATTTAATTATATAATATCTGGCCAAAGCACACAACCCCGTGGGCTGGAGAGAGGAAAGTTGGAATGTTTATTTATTTATGAGAAAACGCCGAGAGCGGAGGAAAGGGTTGCGGTGATGATGGAAAAAGAGAGAGGGGGAGAGAGAATTTTTCTCGAGAAATTTTTGAGAAGGACGAGTCTCTTATTCGTGGTGGGTCGAATTTATTCCAGCGGTGCGTGGACGAGTCAAAGGAATAGTTCGTTTGGAAGACTTAGCATTTTGTTCGACCGTGTATATACGGGGAAAGAGTGTAGTCAAATGAATTCAAAGAGCGGAAAGGACTGCTGTTGAGAAGGAGACCCAAACTACTCATATCAAAGAGGAAAGAGAGAAGTGTAGCGAGAGAAAATATAAAATAATAATATTTTAATATTAACGAAACTTTGAAAATCTTTTGCTTATTACGGAGCGTGAAATTTTCTCATTCCATATACACGAGGCCTTTTACGTTTGAACTTTTTTTTTTCTTTCGGCCCACTCTGCCGTAAGGGTCTGCGGTGGAAGTGCCCGGAAGTGAAATGTAGATTCGGGGGCGATACGAAGAAAAACCGTCTATTATTCGAGTGGTTCGAACTCTTCCCTACCTCCTCTGTATTACCTCCCATCCCAAAACCGTGCCCTCCCCCCCTTTGCCCAACTGTCTTTTTCCTACCTGCCGCGTTCAACCGCCTTTGAATTTTTAAAAATCGCCACGGTTTCTTCCCCTTGCACCCACCCCTCCAGAATGGGGCTCCCTCCCCTCAAAGCGGACAAGTTCACCGAAGAAAAAAAACGCGTGGACAACGATCTTTCAGTATCACGTCTCGCAGGTGTTAGCGGCGCCATGCGGTTTTGTTCCGGCTAATTGGATATAATAATGCTTATCGATTGAATATTTCTTCGGCCATATTGATTAGAAGTCTCCCGCGACTAATTAATGCCAGTATTATTTTTGTGTTTAAATATTTTGTTAATACTGTTTTATCCAAGGTTGATTTTTATTGTTACTGGATATAATAATGCTTATCGATTGAATATTTCTTCAGCCATATTGTTTAGAACTCTCCCGTGACTAATTAATGTCAGTATTCTTTTTGTATTAAAACATTTTGTCAATGCTGTTTTATCCAAGGTTGATTTTTATTATCATTTGATTTATGTTTGAATTACTTGTTCCTTAATAATCTTAATAGTTATGGAGGACGCGTACTCAATTCCATAATTTAGGTAAAGAAAATACATGAGTGAAATACTGATTCTAAATTCACTAAGATACGACAGGCAATGCTAATTTTTTAATTTACAGTATTGATTAATAGAGCTCAATCTGGAGCTCAATAGTCCACATTTCTCTATTTATGCTAAGAAGCTTGTCTTAAATAAAAGAATGAAAATCGTGGAATAAGACCTATGCGATGTGCGCGCTTAGTTACATTTATCAAGAAAGCGATGTCACTAATTGTCCATTCCAATATCTGACGACCACCTTCAAACTTTCAATACACCTCTGCCATTATGAAATTCCCTGACCTAAAATTGGGCTGAAGAAAATCATAACTCGATGACTTAAATTTCAAAAATGCATTTATCGGATAGTATCTGCCCTTTTCAAATCCATAAACTTATTTCTATTTATCAGTAACTTTAGTATCAATTCCAAAAACAAGCTCTTTTTATCGGCTGTAAAAAAATTAATCGGTCATTGATTAGTACTAATATTTGGTCTAAATCGGTCATTGATTGATAACTAATACTACCGCTATTACTATAAACACAGTTAATCAAGGGGTAGAGGGACAGTTGGCAAGTAGAATATATTGGTAGACAATAGCGGACATGGCCAAAGGTCCTCTACTGAATCTGTAATGTTGCATAGCTTTTGTACAAAGTTTGGAGCCGCTAGAAACTCGAGGGTTACGTGATATGCTTCCATTGCTTGAGCAATGAATACGCAAATTTTTCAGAGTGGCAAGTAGAGCATATTCTCAGAACTGCAGTACACTTACGACTGAATCGATTAAAATGAGAGAGCTATTTTGCCGAGCTAATTGGTGTAGAAACTTTTTTCCCACGAAAAATAAAGGTTTTCAATAAACAATTTGGTTCGCTTTGAGAAGATGCCTTTGAGATGTAACTAATTAACATACCTGACGGCCAATTGGGAGATCTGGCTTCGAATCCCGCCGAAGCTTAATACTTTTTCATGACGAATTTTACCATTGGTGTGTATATGTTTCATAAATTCAAAATCGAACTCAGGGAGTCAAGTCTATTAAAAATTCGTGACTGAATGTTTCGTATTCTCGCACAGGACAACGGCTTGTTTCCTCACACCTGTATTCACCATTCCGTGTTTTAGTTGTTCTCAAACCCCATGCAACCGCAATTATAGGAGATGGCGTTAAAACAGGCCACAAATGCTTTCCCTATCGATCCAGCCTGAGTGAAGCGAAGGCCCCTTTGACTAAAAAATTTGAGAAGGACTGACTCTGTAACGGGTCGCCTGTATGAATGACCAGGCGACAGAGGGATATAATGCGAAGCCGTCGACAATCGGCGGTCGATATTGCGAGGACAATGGAGAGAAATGGATGGCCATTGAGGGGAGAAGCTGAATGGAGATCGGAAGTAGGCGTCGGAAAAAGAAAAGGAGTCGGCCTATATCGAGTCGAGGAATTATGAAGCACCCGGCGACATGGAAAGAGAACGGTAACGAATGAAACGCGGGTCGCGGGAAGTCGGAAGTTTTTCTCATCGTAAATCCTTAGGAGGGGGAAGACCGTTTCCATTTTAAGGAAGAGGATGATGACCAACAGTTCCCATGCCTTATGACAATGGAGAAAGGGGAGCGAGATGTATATGTGTGTTTGAGTTAGCGGGCAGCCACAAAGTTCTCGCAAAGAATCGATAATTCCACTTTGTTGAATTGTACAAATTTTTCCTATCGCTTTCCTTCTCCGTGAAATTTTCCCCGCCACCTCTCTAAATCATTCGGCGAATGTATCTGGGCCACACACTTTCCTGAGCGAATAAGTCAATACTATCCCTCTCACACAGTTGTGCATCGAGAAGTAGAGCTCGAACTTCTGTTTGCTTTCCAAAAGAGAAACGAAAAAACTTTTGACATCACAGTCATCATCAAGAAGAGCTAATTAGAATACTATATTTTTCTTTACTCCATTAGACTCTGGTAAATCTTTTTCATGAGTAGTAATCAGTTTAACTCATTAATATTTCGAGTGTTTTATATGCGTACCTAATATCAAATTAATTTTTCACGCGGGGAAATATCGTGGACATTAGTTATAGGTTTTATAGTTATAAGTAAAATTAAGTAAAGCATCTCTTAACGTTAATTACAGAGTTTCAATTCTCACCTTACCTACGTGCTATGACTTAAAGGAAATCATAGAGGTTATCCGCCACAATTCTCCGAAAATCCCTGCTTTCTGTAAATCCATCAGCTAATTCTGTTGAAAACAATCTGCGTAAAACACTTACCCTCCGAATTTCTAGCGGCTCCCAACATTATTTGCGCATAAGCCGTGTGAAGCTCTCTGTTCACTCGCAGGATTTTTTTGGAACGTATTACTCTGCTTTCCTTAATATTTTCTTGACGTCACAGATGAAATCTTTCAACGCTGGATCCCATATGCTTGCCGCTTATTCGAGGTGAGGCCTGGCGAGTGCGAAGTAGCACTTCTCTTTCATTTTTTCTCAGGCGTTTCAAATACGTGGTTGAGCTATTCTCGCTCTCTTATCAAAAAATGTTCCCGAAGTATTGAGTTGCAAACTAACTGCATGCCAATTCCACCCCATTTCATTGTTATCAGGCCATTTGAAATTCAAGCTGTGGTTCCAATGATCATTCATTCGTGATTTCCGGTTATCGAAAGCGTGGTCGATTTATACTATCCACCGTAAGATCGAAAACTATCACCCACGAGCTTTCCCCGATCCTTTCCAAAAAACGCGTCATCGAAGCGCAAATTTTCCCTTCAAAATTGAGATCACGAGCCTGGCATATTGCGATGTAATTACTTATATTAACGTCGAGTAGGAGAATAAAATGGGGTATTTGCGATAGCGTGTGTCGCGTCGCTCGCACTATTTATCAGGAAACAATGACAGCTCCGGAGAGAAATGTTTTGGTAGCGGAAGAAGGCAATTTCTTACGCTTTGTTTGCAATTGGTTTTATCACCGTCAATGGTTTCCTGAACGAGGAAAAAAAAAGAATTCCTGGTGTTTGTCTTTTGTGTTCAGTGAATCGGAGAATTTGCCCTTAATTCCAGAGTTGGGTTGACAAAAGGGCATTAGGAAAGATAAGCGGATCGGAATTTTATTCTTTGTGTCATTCGCTATGTGCCCGATACAATGACACTACATGGCGAAAAATGTAAATATTTTTCCCAGCACTCAGCGGGAAGTTTGTTCTTTTCTCCCTAAATTTTATATAAAATCGAGAACAACACCTATCGTAAACTCTATCCTGAACGTTTCCATGGTGAGCCTAGTATCCTGCGTGACGACCAAATAAATATTTTATGTGCTAACGATGTCAGAATTTTTATTCACTTTCTAGTGCAACATGCATTGGTTTTTACGGTGTGAGTAGGTGTCCTTTGTTGAAATAAAGGTTTAAATGAATTTGCATATTAATTATGAAGTGCCATATCGGTTATACCACCTTTTTTTAATTGTAATCCGTGTTGTGGAGGTACTGGATAGCTTTATATAAATATCAGTGATCCTTTTATAAATCGTCAATGACCGCAATGCCTCGCGTTGCACATGCATGGGTGGTTTTTAATTATCGCTTTCATATTCCGACGACGTGCAATGCCCCCACACTCGCGATTCATCGTCAAACTTGCGCGTCTATTATTGTTCCGCGTACAATTACGAATATATGACTGATATTCATGGTATGAGAAAATTACTACGGCTATATTTTTCGCGACTTTTTTATTTTGAAGGTTTCTTCTTCAAAGTAATGTGATGGTGACTAAATCCGTCTCGGTTTTTACTTCGGTGGCCTGGGCATTAATTGTATCAGAAAGGCATCATACAGATGTTGCGATGACGTTAACAGCATGTAAGAGCAGCAAGTGTGGTTGGAAATTAATACTGTACCATGTGGCATATGCGGTTACTAATCCGAGCGCTGCAAATACGTCATTTTTAATCAATGCTTCCATGTCACCTAAATTCCCTGCATTAGTTTTGGCTTAAATATTTAAGCATTAAAATAATAAGAATGCGAAAGAAATGCCCGAAGTAACATTTATACATCCCTGTCCCACAGGTACAACCCAAATTCTTCTACATTTTGCTTTACGTTTCGCCTTTTTGTATTCATCTGGGGGCATAGCAGCAAGTTTTAATTCAATTTCCTACATTTTTTCCTTAAGGTATATCACATCAAGTAGTTTTATTGTCTTTCTCCCATTGATATTGTAAATAACTATATTTTTACATACATTTTTGAGTAATTTATCATTCTGTGCCATTTGTGTTTTATTGATTTGCTGCTAAAATGTGTGCAATTTTGTTTTTACTACCAATAGCTCTTGGATGTTTTAAGGAGATTTTGAGTTCTAGATGCTTCAATAATTTGCAATTGAATATTAAAATATACGATCAAGTCTCCTAGCTTTAATGTAATCCTTGATCTCCCTTTTTCGTGAAACGTCTATATTATGGTTCTCCCTATTTTTTAAAAAAAGGATGAGCCTATCATTTTGTAGCAATATTGAATTTCTTTATCCTTGAAATTTTTTTACAATGAAACATTTTACCCTTTCTGCATACATGGGGATTCCCTCAGTCCATTAGATATCCGTCATCATTGAACCATATTAACAACACCATATATTCCGTTTATATCTTTCTATTCTCAGGGTCATAAGAACCATTTTTTAAATAATCATCCTGAGAGCAATAAGGAAACTCTAACAAAATGCTTGCTTACTCGCTCGCTCACTTTAAGTACCTACCAATTCCGTTTTCAACTCGACTCAACTGTTGACAGTTTGGCGTCATTAAGGTCTTATTCAGCGGGCCCAATAGCATTATCGACTTAATTTTACCGTGCTGTTCATTTCCAAAATTATTATTTCTCTCATTGCGGAATTCTAATTATCAATGCAGTCTTATTATATTATGTTATGAAAATGAAATTTCAAGTTACCATGTCGCTAAAAATATATTATCCCTGCTATATTTTGGGCGAAAATATCAGACAATGAGGAAGACAAAGTTTTTGGAAAACAGATTGTCTAAAAATAAAAATAACAAAACGTTGAACGCACAGGCTGTGGTTATGGCTATCTCTCTTTTACAAATTTTCGGTTTGGACGTCACTTATCCGAAAAGTAATAATTTTCCACCGATCGAGTCATTCAAAATCCAAGTCGATATCTTCAGTTGGGCGAAATATTTCCATATTTCACAATTGTTTGGCGTTTTCCTTCTTCTGTCTCCATGACGTATCATTGCAGCATTGTTTTCAATTTCTTAAGCTCAATCTTAAATGATTAGGCTTTATTTCTTAAGCCCCATGAATCTTTGGAATGGCATATACCATGCTGGGTGTGTAGTGATGCAGATAACGGGAAACCCTGAACCACCCAGGGAAAATTTAAGCCTTTAAAAATTCAAGGTTATGTATTCTCCCAATTTTGTTTATAAAGTAAGGGCGCTCGATTTTCCGTCGAGTTAATTTTTTTAATTCATTCCCGATCCACTGGAAACAGCGCCATTGGTCTTCTACCATGAGGGTTATTGACTTAACAATCAAACTTATATGAATGACCATACCGTGTATAGGAGCAACCTACCTAAGCGGGACTCAAACCCGCCACCAGCAATAGAGAGGTCGTAATAATAATATTGCTTTCACACTGTGCAGTGTATATTCTTCACCAAAGCCTATCCTTCAAATGCGGGGAAATTTGTGGTAAACTTTGGGTTGGGTCATAATAATGAGTGAAATGAACAGAGAAGAAAGCAAGCCTATTCTAAGCAGAATGGCTAGCAGTGCGTATCATCACCTTTTCTGCTTCAAACGAGCTCCATTTTTCATTAATACACTTCTAATGCCTCAGTTAAATAAAGTGTGCGCCTGAAATTATTACCCTAGCTTGAACCTCCTACATCACAACTCATCATACGAAACCCTGACACGAGACTTCATACTGTTCCCGCAACCCTAGTTCCTGTGAAGTTTCTATTCAATCATGTCGATCAGTGAGGTGATTAGGAATATGCTTTGGGGAGGGATGGGATGGCCTGGGGTGGCGACCCTCAGGCAACGGAGAAATTTTTGAAACATGATATGCCTGCAGAAAGTGGCGTAGCCAGGGGGGGTTCAGGGGGACCCCCCCCCCGAAATATAAAAACAAAATCATTTTCCTTCATAAAAGAAAACAAAATATTGAAAAATCATGAATTTAAAAAATATTTCTTTAACAAATTAAGTTTTTTCGATTATGGAAAGGGTTAAAATTAGTTTAAAACCCATTACTTAGTACCCTGTTTTTTTTTTATTCTCCCTTCCCCCCTGATTTTAGACTCCTCCCCCCTAATTTTAGACCCCCCCCCCCCCCCCAACGAAATTCCTGGCTACGCCACTGCCTGCAGATACATTTTGCATCACCTTGGCAATATATATCTAACTTTAAGCAGATGCAGTTACTAAATTTCAAAGCTAGACAATAGTTTTAAATAACTTTTTTGTTTCTCTGAGGCTTTGGGGGGATCTACCCCCCCCCCCCCCCATAGTTACGCCATTGATGTCGATGCCCCTGAGTGTAATGATGAACGGCGGTCGCTGGTTATTCGTTGGACGGACGGGTACGATTGCGTGGGCATAGAATATTTTGGAGCCGTCATTCCAATATGCATTAGCAACATTTATGAGCACTTTAAAGGTAAATATCCCGGCCGACCAAATGAAGCGTTCGTTCCTTGGGTTTTGATTGCGAAAAGTATGAGTTGTTTCCTGCAGTTCCATGAATAATATATGATCGGCAATTTACCTACCATTCATTGAACTTTGTTGTTCATTAATTCATTACTATAGGGTGGGTTTGTTTATACTGGAAACGCTTGATTGAAATGTTATTTTCATCTGCAATATCCTGTTCGATTTATGAAAAGGATAACTTGTATCGTTTTGTAGAGTTGATATTTCAACAAATAGGTACTAGACATGAAGCAATGAAATGCACATTACGAATTTCCTATTGATCGTGAACGTTAAATTTTACTGAGGAAGGGATCGAGTTGAAGAATAATATATTATTTGTGTTGCGAGGATTTTTTTCTGGAATAGTGTTACTTTTCTAATGATCATACCCAAAACGGACTCGGTCATTCTTGCATTGTGTTCCCTTTCTGAACCTGTATCTATTCATAATTATTTAGGAATTCTAACGAAAGCGTCATTCAAATTTAATCCATGTCAGACTTTTCATTGCGGTATGCTCTCGATGCGATTTTTTTTCTAGGATTAATCTGCATGTACGCATCATTCTATGATCTCATTTCCGAAGAATTATTTTCGCCGAAGGTTCAGAATTGCAAATATGAATAAAAAGGCTAATTCAATATTTTGAAGTACATAGTGAGATGGTAGTGTGATACTCATTTCAAGGGATTTATGGAAAAAAATGATATATCAGCGCATGAAATTGGTATGATAAAATGGACAAAATGTAAGTTCCTTGGTTTCAGTTGCTCAGTATCTATGCATACGATAAGGGACATTTAAATTGGGATTTCTTTTACCCGGATGGAATCAATGACATTGTGACAAGGGAAAGAGCACATTTTGGATTGTACCTAGTATTCAATAAATATGGTAGTATCTGGTATTCGAATTCATTTATTTTACCGGTTTAGGTGTATTTTTGTGTTTGAATAGAATTTCGTAAATGATGTAGATATCCCGTTGAGGAAATCGATTCAAGGAACCTGATTCATGTCTCTTTTCAGCACAATTTTATAACATCAAGCTTATGAATTACAAGGGTCAAGATATACGTTTTGAAGGTGAAATACTAGGTTAACGTGGTTACACCGGTGTAACTTTGGGGATCGGGTTGGTGTGGCGGCTATAGTGTTGGTTTCCCACCCCGTGGGCCCGGGTTCAAAAAGCGGTAGTGGCAGAGAATGCTCGGATACTACCCGATCTCGGCTTGAATGTTGTGTGGATTATTTCAAGCGCAACACTCCGTCCGTCGAATGGGACGTTAAGCCGTGGTTCCCTTGGCGCCTTTCGCTAAGAGCAGGCTAATTCCGACGCCATGTTTCTCTCCATCCCTTCCTTACCTACCCTTCCCTCATGGCGAAAATTATCTCAGCTGTCGGTCGCCTCCTCAAATTAACCAAGGCTGAACAGTATTTCAAATACAAGTATTTTAAAGTACGTATTTGAAATACATTTTAGTGTTAGTAATTTTTATTTGGTATTTCAAATACCGATTTTTTTATATTTTCCCATTCTCAAATTAAAAATTTACCTTTGTGAAATACTTTTGAAGTAGCTCTGATCACACTTCTGTAACATTATGCTACAGATATTATTTCATTTTCAAAAGAAACCTTTTCTTCGTGTTTACAACTAGCCATAAAGTGTCAAGGCAGGTTATATTTCTTTAAGATCTCCTAATATTCTTTCAAATGTATTTTGTACTCAGAAAGGTGTTTAAAGTATTATTTCGTAGTTTATTTTTCAAATGCTTAAATCAAAGGCATTGTGCATATTGCATTTAAAATACATTTCGAGCGGCATTTTTAATTTCAAATACTCCTCGGCCTGTATTTTGCCCAGCATTGCAAATAACATACCATGCCGGTGTCGATTTTTCATTGGAATCATACATTTAATATTTGCTTAGCCATCAACTTAATGAATTCAAGGTCGCCTGTTGATGATTCCACGGTGGAGGAAACTCAGGCGCATGGACGAGAGAATAGTTGCGCTTGAATTATTTTAAAGGGGACGATGCATAGATATCTCCATTCCAAGACCCTCTCGGTCCGTTTCCCTCTGGCTCTAGTTGATCCTTGGTCATGTCGTCGCCTCAGTCGGGATTATTAATTTTGTAATTGAAGCGCACTTGTGGCAGGAATAATGCCAGGCTTTAATTACCCGGGGAAGTGAAAACATCGCATCAAAGCAGTGAGCATTGCACAAACTTCACCCCTTGGGTGGATATCAACCGCCTAGAGAGAATGATGTGGCTTGCATCCCTTACTTAGTAATTTTTCTCTGTCTATTTATAGTGGTCATGTTAGATTTTCCTACTGTGTTGTGGCCTCCTGGACTACCCATCTGCAGACACCGATTGAGCCAGCTTCATTTGATCAAAACGAGAGTGTAAATCATGATTCACCGTATTGTCTGCGAAGGTTGTTTTTGATTTGGAATCGTTTGGCCACGGCATATTGAATCTTTCCCTTTCTTTCACTCTTTGTATAAGTTATAAAAAACTCTTAACGCTTTACCATATCTTTGGTTTATTCGTTTTACGAATTTGAGAATTTGATAAACATGTTTATTCACTCGTAAAAATTCATTTATATGTAAAAAAATGTATCTATAAACATTTTTACTTCTATCACTCCAGTAATAGTATTTTCACGTCTCTGTGATGTCCCATCGACGTTGCTTCCTTCTGGATGCCTCTATTGTGACTTCTTTTCTCTTCATATCCATTCAACTTTCTCATTTGAGATTAGTGATTGTATTCTGTATATCGCCGCAAGTATTTGAGAATATTTCAATTTTATCTTGATCGAGTTATTGAGATTTGCCTACGATACAATATCGCAATCAGTGGCGTAATGTCGCAATCGCAATCAGGAATTTTGTTCGCGGGGTGGGGGTCCAAAACCATGGGGAAAATGTTTGAAAACAGGTTACAAAGTAATGTTTTTAAACTAATTTTAACACTTTTAGTAATAGAAAAAACTTCATTTGTTAAAGAAATAATTTTTAAATTCCCGACTTAACAATATTTCGTTTCCTTTTATGAAGGAGAATAATTCTGTTTTTATATTTCGGGAAGGGGTCCGGACCCCCCGGACTCCCTAGGCACGCCACTATTCGCAATGCTCCAAACCACATCGCAGCAAGCGTTTAAGTCTTTTTTCTTCTAGGTGACTCTCCATTCTATTTACCATTCAGACCAATCATGAAGCATAGAAAAGAACGAGCACGCACACACACTATTTTTCTCCCGTAATGAATCCTTAACTCGTTTTGCATATGCGACAGCAGTTGTGCTCGTTCTATTGTTGTTCCCTGAATTCACGTCTATACACCATTGCGGACTTGAATTTAACATCCGCTTACCCTTGCGAGCCCATGAAAAGAGAAAAACGTGACCCGCGAGAAAAGTAAGAACTTGATTGACTGCGGTTGCGTTCATATGATCGCCGCGGCGGGGCCGAACGGCGCGCCGTTCGGCCCCGATTACAAGGGATAGACCTCAAAATTTAAAAGGCCGTATGCGACAGTACTCAGTGCCGGATTTGGTACTAGGCGAGGAAAGCGGCCGCTTTGGGACCTCGGTCAAAAAAGAAGCCTCAGAGTAAATAGAAAAAAATTAAATATAATTTGAAATTATCGGAAAATTTAATGTTAATTCAGAGTTAAATTTAAGTTTTACAGTGCTAGATTTAAAAATTTCACTTTCAGTAATCTGGGAACACAGGCTGATGGGGTGGGAGGGAGAAGTTCGGCGGTATGGAGGGCCTTAAGGTTAATATGACCTTGTTCTTTCTCGGCGTCCGATACTGGTGAATATTTTGGGTTTTCCACCGGGTGAGTTGATTTTAGGCCGACGCACAGTGGTCTAGAATCGAAAAAAGCTGGCCAAAACCTCAAAAACGATTTTGTTGTGCTAGGAAGTTGAAACTTCGCGTACATATTCTCAAATAAATTGCGCATAACTTTCCAGATTATTGATTTCCTGTGTTTTCACGTTAACAATATATTTGAAGTCAAAGTTGAACAAATTTAGCGAAAAACGACCACCCTCGATTTTTTCTGGTTACTGATGAAACAAAATCTTTGAAAACCCTTCAAATGATAGAAATATAAGTGTCAATTAAGATGGTATAACGGTTTTGTCGATAAAACTATTCATGAAACCACTGCACGAGGATAAAGTTGGCAATTTTAAGAAAAAATAGAGGGTGGTCGTTTTTCGCTAAATTCGTTCACCTTTGACCTCACATATGTTGTTAATGTGAAAACACAGGAAATAAATAATCTGGATGTTTATGCACAATTTATTTGAGAATATGTATGAGAATTTTCAACTTCCTAGCTCAAAAAAATTGTTTTTGCTGTTTTGGCCAGCTTTTTTCGATTCTAGCCCACTTTGCGACGTTTCAATGGCTGCCGACTGCCATTGAGACCTCTAATGCCCTGAAGACGATGGCAGAGACAGACATCGAAACTTGGGCCTACAATCGATCGGCCCGGTCCCCGATCCCGGTGGGAAACCCGAGAAGCTTTTATCCACGAAACATTTTCTTTTCGTTTCACTTGCCATCCCCGCTCAAAACACGATCGACTGCGGAAATATCTTAATCCCATGTAACAAAGTGCGTCAAGGAATTTATTGAACTTCCTACTCCATAAATGGAAATGAAGATAGATGTTCATTTTTTTCCAGTTTTTAAGAACTCGGCTTCGTTCTCAATTCAGTTCCTCTGGGACGATTACTTTCGCTATTTTTTTCACCGCTTTGCAGTTGCATCCATGAATGCACCTCTGCATATTTTTTTTCATCCCTCCGAAGTGGAACTTGGATTATGACGACGTGGCTCTTTCTACCGCATTAACTCCGATCTTACTTTTTTTAGATCGCCAGCGGATGACAAATGGCTGCGGATTTTTCGACACGCTGATTTATACCCTCTTGCATTTTTTCGTCAACGGCAGTACTACATTCCAATGGGAGCGTGATAATAGCTAGAATTATATTTCATTGAACTTCAATAATGGATACATCAGTGGTCAGTACCGGTTTTGGAAACAGTAGAATAGGTATCCGCAGGGCTACTATGATTTGACGAGAATCAGTGGAAAAAATTTTAATTTTCCATTGAGAGCAATAGCAAATTCGAAGTTTTCCACACAGCCTTGGTGTCATGAAGAAATTTCACAAAATTGATCTGGCAGTTATTGAACAATATATGTGGTATCACCATTATCATCACGGTAACTGTCCACTTAGAGAATATAATCAACTGATTTGGGCGTTACTTGGTGGAACGGTGAAATGTTCATGGTGAAACAAAACCCAGTACTATTCCACAAACTTTTTTTGTCCATTTTCATAAGATATTTTGCCACCCATTTTCAGTAGCTATGAAATTAGTCTTTGGGCTCATCATTTGAATAATGCCATGAAAATATTTATTATTTAATTGATCCCTCGGGTTGATTTTCCGTTGGCTATGGTTAGCATTTGGTTGCCGGATAATATTTAATATCCCATGGTTGTCAATTTTCGCTCATCTACGGCTGAAACTATTCCTCAATTACCTTTGTCCCCCTTTTTCCTATGAACTTCAACTAACAATGTTTATCTGTTTGCGAAAATTCTCGATTTTTAAGAGTCAACTCAAATCGATGTTGTTCGCTGCTTATACATAATTAGATATGGGCATTATTTCAACACCAGCATTCATTAGTATCCAAAAATTAAATCATTCAATCACATATCATCAAATGTTTGGTCGTCCATAGTCAATCGATTGTTAAGGATCGCTTGTATATTGTTCGATCTGTCGCCAATTTCTTGTATTGGGCTGTTAATACCGTTTGCAGCATTCAGATAATATGTTACCACAATCAGCCTTAAGGTCTTCCAACCACGATAATCGACGACCATTCACAAGTCACGACCATCGACTAACGAAAAAAGTAGTCTATGTTTTTCATCGACATTCAAAGCCCCCACCGTAAAGTTAATGAACAGAAAAAAATAAATAATAAACTCGAATTGGCAAACCATCGTTTTATCTCTAAACATGCATTGCTCAGTCAGTAAAATATAGCAACATAGTGGAACCGTATGTAAAATCGCCGATTTTTAATCTTGTCTATTAAATTCAATTAATTGTCATTTTAATGTATCTTATTCAATTTTCATTAATATATCGGTACCGCATATGCGATAATGTATGTAATGTCATTAAACAAAGCAACAGTAGTAGCATAAAATGTTCATGAAAACAGAAAACATTGTGTTTGATTGTGTTCCGTACACTCGCGGTGGTTTATTTTGACTCAATGAGGGTACGTATTTCCCTGCGCAAACACGCGGTAAAGGTGCTTCCTTTGGCTCTGGGGGCAACTCAGAATGCTTAATAACGATGTTTTGCCCCGCTATCACAGCAGCCCAAAAATTTCACCATAGCCGGGCGCAGATAACCAGATGCAATATCCTGTGCAATGACTATGATATCGGTAGCGCAATGAATACTTGCGCAGGCAGTGTTGGGAATGCAAGAGGAGATGATGGACCGCATATTATGAAAATTTAACTCGGGAAAAAGCAATATATATTAATGGGAATGGTCGAAAGAGATAGAATAGGTGTTTAATGCATAAATACTTGGGCAAGGTGACTGCAATGAACCTGCAATATTAGAGTTGGCGAACAAGCGGGTAGTGATCGCGACAGTGTTCATCAATCATGAAGCTCTATGACAATGGTCTCGTGTTCTCGCAATGAAGGGCTTCTATCCAAAAAAAAATGACATCTATTATGACCACGTATGCCTGTTACGCAGCTAGCTTGAAAGCGTTTACATTCAAGTATTGGAGGGATTTCGTTTTTTTTCTGGGGTATTCTTTTATTTCGAGCGTAATCTAAGTCCCGTTTTGGTCAATGAAATAGAGGAGTAATACATTTTAAAAATAGGAAATGGAAGTGAACTCGTTAATTTATTGAAAAGGATAGCTTGGAGAGTTTTTAGGACCTTTTTATCATTGTGGTTACAATATCTACTGATTTTTCATCCGTTTGGTCAAGGTTCAATTTCGGTGGTCATTGATATTTTGCAGGCGATTTTTATTCCTGGATCAATGATACTTGGATGTCAGTAATAAAAAAAAACTCTTTGTTATTTTTTACACTTCACATTTATTCCCTTCGACAGGTTTCACTCGTCAACAATGTCTTTTTAGAAGGCTACAATCGAGTAGAATTTTGTTATAGAGTTATACGTATGATTAAGGAAGAAGTGAGGTTCACTGTGTGGAACGGGAATGAGAGCCAATCAAAGTAAACTGTCTTAGGCCAAGTTCTTTAGGAAAAGTGCTTGATGGAAAAAGGGAGATAGCACACGGATACAAGAAAAGACGATTGAGTAAATGGCACAATGGCAGTATGGTAAAATGAGAGTAAATGGCACAATGCCATGTACTCTCATTTTACCATATTTTAAAGTATTATTCAGTATCAAATTTTCCTCAGTTAAAATATTGCTTGAATTACTTATTGACTTTAAACATTTATTCTTTTGAAGAGCGCTTAAAACACTTTACTCATGCCTTGGAATGAGATGTGAAGACGTTCCTCTTAGCACCAATTTTTTATCGTCAATTGAAATCGTAGTTTTCTTTTCAAATTTTTTCTTACGGTGGCTTTTCTTTCTTCGCTCTGCTTCCTCATATTTTCGACTTATTGGGAGTAAAATCACTGTAGGTAATATTTATTTAACAGGGCTTGAAATGTTGTTAATATTGCGTCACTCCCAATCACAATGGATACTGCGCAGGATTTCTGTTACATCGCCTTTTGGACAACTCATGACGTCACAAACTATTTAAGTAGGTGGCTACTTCCACAAATTATTTCATTTTCGACGTAAGTATTGAAAATAGTAGAATATTTTTGGCACCATAACACCATTTTCTTATCCAAGTACATGAATAAAATCATATTCATGAATCATGTGGGTCTAAACAGCTCCATTTGTTTAATGAATTAGTGACACCATTTTCTTATCAAAGTATGGAGCTCATGAATAAAATCATATTCATGAATCATGCGGGTCTAAACAACTCCATTGGTTTATTGAATTATAGCGCGCCTAGTTAGCAGTGCGTTAAAGTATATATGGCTGTCGTATGCGATTGATTGCTTTGGCGGTAAAGATAACATTATCGAATGTACTTCCGCGTTGAAGACAACGCACTCAAACGCGAGGAATACGTCTGTAAATGTGGGAGCAAACATATGAGCCAGGTTCGATGTCTCTCACGAAGAAATTTTCGATCAGGTGAATGTCTGATAGCGGATCGTATTGTCGACCCGCTGCCGCAAGGACACGTGACACATATCGGAAAAGACGACCGTCGCACATGACCCAGCGGTGCGGGAGCACGTCCGTGACTTAGGACAGTGGGCAGCCACATAGCCAGAAATTTCCTTCGTGGGGTCTTTTGTAGGAATTCTGGTTACCTATATCCGATGATTAGTCGTCAATTTGTGAATTCGGAAAAACCGCACATTATCCATCCATCCATTATGTTTCTCTTGATTTTAAGGCCACGAATCGCAGCCAAATGGCTGTCTCCTGGCAGTTTACATAAGTTTGTGTTCAAAAGTAGGTAGTTCTCTTTATTTTCTCATAAACTTGCTGTAAGGTTTGGGGGTGGAGGGTTGGGGTTAATTAAGGATTGGGATATGGGAATGATTTAAGGCACAAATAGGCAGTTTGTGCTTGGGTTTTTCGGGTGGAAAAACCGCACATTTCATTAAGTCGGCTATATTTTTCGTTTGCTTACTTCTGAAAGTTAAATTCACCGTTAATTGTTGAATAAATTGTTGTGGTCTCCTCAAGAGATGCGTTGCGGTAGTCGACATATGGGGAAAAAATTTCTTGGGGGCTGAAACACCCAAATACTGAAACTAAATCACTAAGTTTAAAATACTCTGCTGGCACACCCTCTAGCTACATGCCTGACCGTGGGTAGATCCGCGCGAGGAAAATCTAAAGCGTACGTGTGCGCGAGCTCAGGAAATTCTATCAAAGTAGTGGGTTATATCTAAGATGGATGGGAAAAAGATTAAGCCGTACCAGGGAGGAGTCTAAGTTTCCGGAAAAAATCTCTAGGAGTAAGTAGAAAATATCAGAGAATGGATGTAGACTGCCAGAGGGATTCATTTTTTTGCTATTCATATCTTCCACATTTCCATCCAAATTGTTGAAGAGCTTCTGATAACATGCTTTTGTAATGAAAAGTTTACAATTAAGTTGGGAAAATCTGATAACATGAAGCATCTATATAAATTAATTTAAACAGGCTTAAAAGTTTATTTAAGAAAGAATGCAATATAATGATGTTTAATTTATTTGTGTGCTTTCTTAATTAGAAAATTTTTCAGCAAATGTTGATTACGCCGAAATGTAACGTGGTTAAGAAGTTAAGAGAGTGAGACTCAACTAATTCACTCAAAGTGAACACAGATAATATACTAATTGTCCAATAGTTAATTTGAATAAGGCATAAGAAAAATATTTAGCATTCTACCTTAATTTTAACGTCTTCACAACGAAAATCCTCCGAGATTCCACGTTAAAAGAGATAATGATATTATCTTATTTATCTCTAAAATAAAAAGATGAAGTGTCGTGTAAATATATTCTCCTTCGTGCAAGAGGTGACGAGAGGTGCCTTTTCGTCTGGAGTTTAAATTTAACATCCATTTCAAAGGCTCTTCGAGGGCTCTGCTGGTGGTTGGTTAAGCCACTGGCTGGCGACTTTGAATTGTGGCCCTCACGCTTGTTAGAATCGTCGGAAAATTGTAAGCGAAGGTTGTGAAAAAAATGTCATCAAAATCCACTGTCTCCCATACAACTTTGCGAGCTCTCCGTCCCAGTGAACCCAGCCAATTTAACGAGAGCGATAATCACAGTGGGGTCGAGGACCTTGTTTCTTGTACGGTGGACATGAACAAACACGGAAGCATGGGAAAACGTAGCCGGAGAACTGAGGCGCGTTTATTTGTTTCCGCGTTGGCTGGGTCTCAATGGTCAGGCTCCCTCATCAACCAAGCCCGCTGGACGTTTTTATTGGGACTCCAGAGCGTGGTATGAGTGCATCGTCCTCCCTGGCACACTTTGGCTAAATTTAATTTATTCTCGACGGACATTAAAAGTACCAGTCGGGACTACGGGAAGTTCGTCGTCACCAATTATTGGAGTTGGCTGGTATTTGGAGTGGAGTAATTGAATGGTTTTTAATTTGAAGCCGCAGCTTCTTCCTTTTTTTGCCACAAGTCCACATAACTGAGGTCTCTTCTTATCGGTGGTTTTAATTGTCGTCTAGCAAAGTTCATGTTTCGTTTGATTTTGTGGCTCAATAAATCTGAATCGTCGATTTCGAGCAACGATCGGGTGACTATTTTAAGTGGGTGTTTTTTGTCTGTTTGTTTCGGTCTAGACTTTTACTCCTCTCTGCGATGCATTCAATGCTTTTATAAAAAATCTAAATCTTTGATCTTGGAACAGGAAATCCGCTCATTGCGGTGAAAATAAAGAAAATCATGATTCAATCAGTTACGCCGTAATTGAGAGAGGATAATTCAATGGAATCTAATTAGAGGTACATAAGGATCATCCATGGCTTCCAGCTCTGAGCTCAAGGACCAGTATATTTTTCAAGACCTGGAATATATGAAGCGAAATGATTTTTGCTTATGCCATCGTGAATTGATCAGATACGGCTTAGTGATTTTATCGCCCGCGTTTACCCCTTTTTCTGAATATCCTTTACTGCATCCTGTTAGAATACTGCTTTACTGTATGACTACTGGTAAATGAACTATAAATATGATCGCTGGATGGCGCTCTCTAATCAGCGAATAGCGAGTGAATGAAAAATTTGGTGTGGAGCATTGAATTAAGTGATGTAATGAAGTGAATATCGTACTGTGCCGCGTATGCTTGGTTTCGCTATTTAGTGGGCACTTTTCGCTCTGTAGCGTTGAGGTGTTTTTCCCCGTCCCCTCCCTTCCGCTCCTATCCCCTCCCAGAGGCGTCGGCGGGCTCCCATCGCGGCGGCGCCTCTATCCTTTTTCCTTCCTCTCCAGGCCCTCCCCGGGTGACCGGGCGTATAAGCCACGGGCTTGGTTCCTGGCCTCGGTGTGTTGTAACCTCGAAGGGCTCCCCTGAGCCCTCATGCATTGTGCCGCGCAGGGTATCATTCTAAGCTTGATAGGCCATATTGGGAAATCCGGGTACCCATCTACTTAAGTAGTAGAGAAAATGTGTGAAACATGAAAAGCCTTCTTCTGAAACTATGATATTCAAATGAAACTTTAACTAACCACAATAGCAAAATGAATTTTCACGTTGCTTAGGTTACAGTAATCTGATAATTATGCTGATGCAATGAAGCCTGGGCCGTGTGGCTAATTGCCGTTTTCTTGTGGTCGGCGAAAGCTTCGTTGTATCATAATCATATACAAATGATTCCCATGAGAACCGAAGGAGAGTAAAGGTATCCGTAAGTACACGAGTGTTCAAATTTCTAAATATGCATGAATTTGTCATGCATTTGAAGATAGCACCCTTAAGGTCAAACAATCACCACGGAAGCCTTCATTCTAATACCACCCTACTCGTAAGACGTTCCGGAAATCGAAATATATTTTGCCCCTTATATGCCTGCTTTCGCTCTCCTTGGTGATAGGTTGTCGTTTTTTTCTTATGAAGTAATTCATTTTCAAGTAGCAGTAATTTTCACTGAAACAATTTCTCTGTATAGGGTTTTGCTCTAGGGGTAGCAGCCAACAGCAGAAGAATTCATTAATTCAATTAGCGTAAACTAATATAAATTATTGGATACGAGAAACTCCGTCAAACCTACCGTAATAACGATTCGGGGAAAGTAAGCTTCTTAAGGGAGAGTAGGAAAACATTTTCATTAACTAAATGTAAAAATGCTAGTCTCAGAAGCGATTAATTTATGGGAATTCCATCCGTGACGGAATTACCTTTAGAGAAAAATATACCGTTGGATATTTCGATAAATTGATAAAATACAAAATATTTGTCGCATTTCTCACTGTGCATGATGGAAAAACGTTTATGAAGATAATGTTCATATACAGAAACACGATTATTATCGAAACACCTCCTAAATATGCCCAAAATTTACGTGTTGGAAATACTTCCAGCTTAACTTCCAATGAGTAATGACATAGAGTAAGTATATATGTGAATAACTTACTAAGAATATACTTACTCTATGGTAATGATTTCAAACATCTGAAACTCTCTGAGAAGCTAAGAAAAATTTGAGAATTTTTATTGTGGCTCTGAAAAATGTTTGAGCCATGCTTATGATGAAACAGTCTGTCAAAACGTCAAATCAATAATATTTATATAACCTTCATAAACAAACACGAACGGAATTACCAATTGCTTCTTGTTCCAAACTCATGAAGTAGAAGGTCATTGAACTTCTAACAACTCTGAATCAACAAATAATGACAAGTTAAAACAAAAAAATGTAGCTTCTACAAAATCAAATAAGAAGTACATAATGGCATGTAGTAATAATAAAAGTGGGAACTATTATTATTAAATTGAACTAATTTGTGTTTTACTTTCCATTCACTGCATTGCGAAAAATGTAATGAGTGTACTTTCCAACCACCTGAAGTTTAGCCTGGTGCTCAAGGTGAACGACGTCCATTTTGTCAATGCAGCTACTGTCTTCTTTTCTCTCGAACTATATACCCCATCCCCTTGTCATCATTTCGGCGCATGTTCAGTACCTCATAAAAATCCGAATCTTCATTTGATACGGACGATATTTGTGCTACATAAATTCTTTTGTTTTCCTATCACTGCAGCTTTATTAACTTAAATATCAGCAATTTATCCAACAAAGATATCTATAATGAATTACACATTATCTAATCTTAGGTAATTCCGTCACCCTTCTGTATGGCCTCGATTAAGCATTTTTAGATAATCTAATATTAAACCTTATAGGTTGTCAGACCCTACCTTTCCAGGAAGAAAGTAGAATCTCTATGTTATGAAAATGGTGATAAAATAAAAACAATTCATACAACAAAAAAAAAAGATTTTTGTGACGGAATGACTATTTCTGCATGTACACTTACAAACGTATTTTACAGTATTTATACATTGCATATTAAAGTTGATATTTTTTCATGCTGAATTCATAAAATTCACTCGTTTAACTGCTGATTTATCTAGATAACAATTTCCAGGCTAAATGAGAGAAAAATTTGACATTTTCATGGAAGCGCCCTTATTTTATGAAGCACATATATGAAGATTCACTTCAAGTTCTCTTAGTCTGGAGCGAGGTAAATGCTTATCTTTTTAGTGATGGAAGAACTCGATCTACAAATATACATGATAATTATAATAAATCTTTCGCATGTTTCAGTGACCAATAAGCGTCACTGTGTTTAAATCTCATAAAGGCCGTTTTATAACAGGCACGGAGTTGCGCCGGTTAGAATTGCATTGCTTTCTCTTTTTGACGTGGAATTGCGCGAATACGCGAACGAAATTATACAGGACTATTTTGCCATCTCAGTCAGTGCAGCCTCGCATGTGTTCTAGCAATTCACCGCTTTACACGATGAAATTTTGACTGCGCCTTCGTACTCACGTCAGATTGTGCAAGTAAAATAACTTCATAAAGCCTGGGAAAAACGGCCTTGATGAAGTTCTTTTGACATACCCTGACGTTTCGTAAATGCGTTTTCCTTCTTCAATTCTTTAATGAGATGATGGAGAAAAAATATGTGTATCGTATTGTTTCATGCTGACTGCTCACATAAATTTTTCCTCAATCAAAGAAACCCCTAAGGAAAAAGGAAATATCAGGAAAGAGGGGAAAATAGAGACTGTTTAATCACAAAGCCTATAATTATTAATGCTTCATGTTTAAAATTGTGGCCAATTAAACTATTCATTTTAATTAATTTTCACTCCGTGAAACATGCCGATCGTCGGTGTGATTGAATTTGTTTTGATCGGTACATAATGGAAAAAATGTTAATTATGAAATTTTGTGAGTTATCGAAGTTTGTAAATAGTAAAAATTAGAAGCGGGATTTGTAATTCATGACATATCTAAGTTGTGTTATTAATTTAATATAATAGAAGATTGTCCAAACGCTGACGCATGGATACGCATTCCTTTTGTTGCGATTGAAATGCAGGTCACAGAATGAAAAAAATTCGGAGTGCATCACAAAAAAAGAGAATTTTATGCAAAGAATTTTTCTCTAGTTTGATGTACTCATTCGACTGACCTTGTTTGCTAATTTAATTGTATGGCTATATGGATCTCTAAGTTCTCTTGTGACCTGAATATCTGTCTGTCGATGTTATTCGAAGTTTAGCACGTGAATCAATTTATTTACTGATAAGAAGAGTTAATTACAAATTTGGAGCATAGTTTTCAAATGTTCTCTTATTAGTCGACGATAATTACGTCACGCCATTTAAGCATATTATTGTTTTTAAAATCCTCGTGTATTAAAAATACTCTTCTGATAATGATGCGTTAAATCGATTGCGGTAAGTGTGAGAAAATGCCGTAGCGCTTATTTTTTTGCAATTATCCCCTAATTCATGTTTGGATGCTCCAAATTTTTTACGGTTTGCCTTGTCCTCGCTTTTGGCGGAATAGAAATCAAAAAATTATTGATAACAAGCTTGATTTTTTGGACAACCCGTTTTATATACATTCTTGAAATATATAACTTCTATATAGATATTATTCAATTTATTTTTAAGTTCTTTTCATGTAATAAGTGTTTGTACAGATGTCACTACAAGAGCACCGCGTATATCCTTCGTATTATTTTAAAGGAAGATATTAGGTGGTTTTCGTAGGTATACATAATGTACGTTTCCACCCTCAGTATTTCCTGTAAGTCCCGAAACATATTGGCAGAACTATAAAGGACTAAAAACTTATTTGCAAGAGATATTTAAAAAATAAATTAAAAAATTTATTTTTAAATACTCACTACCTACCATTGCAACTTTCAATCTAAGTTTCTCAATATCAGAGCGATTGCATCTTTCCAATAACTTCATACATTCCTTGTGAAAATGCTTCGCAGTCTCTAGTTTTTCCATCAATACCTGATGTCATCTTTTTCCTCCCGAGAAAAACCCTGCAAATCGTCCTTCATAGCACAAGTACTCAACTTTCGACCACTATCACCAATGTGTGAACTACAATCCTTCCATTTCCTTCTAATGTTAGGCTCAAGTCTACGGAAGCGAGCAAGGGAACTGCATAAAGGAGGCTCAATTCCATTCGATAGAAGGCTGATTTCTGCTGTCACTTTGGTCGCATTTTAATCGGGTTTCAAATATGTTCGTGGCGTGGTAACGAGTGCAATTCGATTCACTTTTTTCCAGCATTTTTTATTATAATTTTTGTCATTGCGAGGAATGGTATTGAAAAGTGGTAGTAGTGATATTTGGAGGAGGCGGCCGATAGCTTGCGCCATGAGGGATGGGTAGCGTCATTTGCGCCATTGTCATTTGCCCCATGAGGGGTGGGTAGTTAGGAAGGGTGGAGAGAAACCCGGCGTCTGCATTAGCCTGCTCTTGGCGAAAGGCGCCGAGGGAACCACGGCTTAAAGTCCCATCCGACGGACGGAATGTTGCGCTTGAAATGTCCTCCACAAAACGCTCAAGAAGGGATCGGGCAGTCTTAGAAAATTCTCTGCCATCGCCGGGATTTGAACCCGAGCCCACGGGGTGGGAAGCCAACACACTAGCCACCACACCAACCCGATCCCCTGGTATTGAAAAGTAATGAATTTGATATATTTCATCATCATGTATATAAATTTCTGTTAACACCCCTAGTTATACCTTATTTCCTCATGAAACTCGGATCACATTGTCCTTCAGCGGCACGAGTGGCGACTTTTGTAAATCCATTTATATGCGTGGTGTGTAACAACACATTTAGAGGCCTACTTGAGGATCCTCTTTTGTAATATTCTTGGAAGCCAGCGAGATAAAGATTCTGCTCGAATCAAGATGAGGTTAAAGCGCAGTGTTTCAGCCGGCTATGCTCGTAACCTGCGGATCGGAGGAGTTCCTAAGAATAAACCAAGCGGGATATCTGGTAGACTTCTTTGAGAGAGATAGAGATAGATTATTTTCTCATCCGTTCACCACGTCCACCATATTTCCCTCCATCCACCCCCAACATCGATGAAATGTTGTAAAAAGCTTTCTTTCCCGTCTTCTTTTTTTTTATCGAGGAGATTCCGAGCCCATCACCTTATTGGCCTTATTGGTATTCGGTTTAAGGGGGGCCATGTGGTGTGGTCTCACTCCCGCTTTGGCGTGAGGGAGGAGAGAGCCATGTGGTCCACGGGGCGGAAACGAGTGGGTGGTGCGAAAAGCACGATGGTCCACACGATATAGCCCGGGGGAAGGGAGGAGGATTCCATGAGGGCCGAAAACTCAGTACATCACACTCGAAAAAGCTCAATACGTTCCCCGTGGAAGTTTGGTATCGATGGCACTTAAGTGCAGTCGGTTGGCAGGCGGAGTTTGCCCTTCTTTTCTCCTTTCCTCGCCTACTTGCTGTGGAAGAGAGGGGTTTGATTGGTCGCGGAGAGGGAAGGAAATGAATTTAAGTGCTAACGAAATGGATGGACCCATGTGTCCGCGATGTTCTCTCTTTTTGAGAATGAGCATTAGGGACCGGGTGTCAGAAGTAAAAAGATTTTAGTTCCAGGACTACTCTGGTACCTCTCTTTTTTACTTCCCACCGATATCTGTGTCGCGAACTCCATTGCCATTTGATGGACTGTGTTCTCCCATCAAGGCTCAAGTCTACGTGCAGACTTTTAATTCTCACTTGCACCAATCTGATTGCATGCTCTTGTTCAAAAGTCATGGAATAAGTTTTTTTTTCGATTGCTTGGTAATATGAATAATTGGTACAAGGGTGGTTTTTTTTCAACATCTGATGGATCGAGAACAGAAGACGAAGTGATTGATTAAAATTTTTTCAATGCTAAATTTTGGGCACACTTGTTGTGTCCTTTCGACATAATGACCTCGGCGAATGAGGAATTGGTCTAATTGATTTATATAAATTTTTTGGGTGAGAAGAGTGAAAAATCATAAAATTGACCCTTCTAAAATTGTCTGAAACCCTAGGAAAAATTGTCGAAACATTAAATTTTCTATCTATCACAGTGTTTCCAACTGCCTCTATATCTTTACTATTTTGGGGCATTTGGGAGTCATAAAATCGATTTAAAAAAAACTTCATCCATACCACTATCAGGAACCAATTTTCAGACCTCTTTGAGCACTTTAAATTTTGACCAAATCATGCAATTTAACTGTTTTTCGAATTATTATCTAAACAACCGAGGGTGTTACAATGTTGCGTCTTAGGGTTCGACAAAAATTTTAAGAACTGGCAGAAGGAAGAAAGGGCGCAGGCCTTTTCTAGGGAGGTCAATAGAGTCAGAGCGTCCCCAACGATCGAAAGCGAGTTTAAGAAATGTGAATCATTTCATAGCTATTTTAAGCGATGCCTCCTGGCGGTGGCGGGATGAACATTGACGTCACTCTCAGTTCTGTCATCTGTAGCATTTACATATATGTCATCCTCGTGCTGAAATTTTTAAATACTTTGACGCACGAGGACAGCTTAAGTGTATTCGCTGAAATCGCCGAAAAAATATTTTTAAGTCGTGCTGAACGATTCAGGGATTTTATTTAGGGTAAAATGATATCGATTTAGCTTCAATT
Organism: Ischnura elegans; assembly: GCF_921293095.1. Classification (NCBI taxonomy): domain Eukaryota; kingdom Metazoa; phylum Arthropoda; class Insecta; order Odonata; family Coenagrionidae; genus Ischnura; species Ischnura elegans. Next base: position 69,944,860 of record NC_060249.1, on the reverse strand, counting down.
AAAATTTGTAGCAGAAATAATCTCGTAAATAACTTTCCGAATCGGAGCAAATCCAAATGAAAAACTTTTTCAATTTTCTTCTGGATGAAGCTCATGCTTAATGTAAGCAATAAAATCGCCACTGCACAGACACTGTCTCGTATAAAATGTCCAAAAGAGCATGTGCCTGGAATAGCGATTTGAAACGAAATGTACGGTTGGTAATATTTCAAATCTTCCGATATCAAAGAATTCTTCTCCTTTTGTAAATAAGATAGAAAGCTCCTCGATTTTTGTCGATTAAATTCCGTTTCAAAGCGTTGGAACTGCTCCAAATTTTATATATTCTAAATTAATTGGTTTGAAAATCGCATGATCAATAAATATATTTAATTTATTGATTATACGCTATCGATTTTATCGTTGATATTCATTCATCACAAAATGATTCTTAAACTCTAAAAAGCCAGTTTCACTGTCACTTTACTGTCATCGCACTAGCAGTATGATATAGTGATGCTCTTTTTATTAATTTTTTGAAACGCGAGCATAAAGAAGGGTCGAAAATTAAGAAAATTTTGGTTTGATTTTGTTTTTATCTTAACTAATTTGAAAATAATAATCACTCAATTCATTTTTATTTAGTGATTGTAGTACATTCTACAGGATTGAACCAAACTAAAATTTTTCTCAGTTTTCGACTGCTAGTATATTTTTATTTATTTATAGTATATTTTATTTATAGTCAAGTTTCAAAAGTGAAAAAATAACTTAAAAGAGTATAACTACAAATTATAGTTAGTAAATGGCAATAAAATGGCTGTGAAAGTGGCTCTCGAGAGTTTAATAATCGTTTCCACCGAAATGAATATCATCCATAAACTTATTGTTTCTCTCCCTCATGTGAACCGTGGAAAAGGAAAGGTAATATCTCTTGACTCAACCGGGGCGCTTCTCAACCCATCAATATCATTCCCAAGACTTGGATTTCGGATGTAAGTGACAGAAAATGTCTGTCACTTGCATCATACAGGATCAAACCAAGCCATTTTTTTCAGTTTTCGGTTGCTATTTATTCTCAAGTTTCAAAAATGAGAAAAAAAAATAAAAAGAGTATAACTACATATTAAATTAAGTAAAATAGCAGTAAAATGGCAATTAAAAGGTGGAACTAGACAGTTTAATAATCATTTCCACATAAATTAATGCCATCGATAAACTTATTGTTTTCTCTCCTTCTAATGAACCGTGAAAAAAGAACGGAAATGACACTTGGCACAACCGGGGCGCTCCCCGTCCTGTGAATACCATTCCCAATATTTTGATTTCGGCGCTTCAAACAGAAAATGTTTTTTCGAATTTTACAGAATCAAACCAAACCAATTTTTTTCGGTTTTCGACTGTTAATGAAACTCAAGGTTTAAAATTTGAAAAATAGATTTAAAAAAAGAGCATAACTACATATTATATATAGTACAATGGCAGTAAAATAACTTTAAAATTTGCTTTCGAGAGATTAAGAATCATTTCCACCATTTTCACATAAATTTATATCATTGATAAACTTATTATTTTCTCTCCCCCATATTGGACCGTGAAAAATGGAAGGAAATATCTCTTGACTCCACCGGGACGCTCCCCGATAAATGAATATTATTATCAATATTTTGATTTGGGCGCTTATTCCAAAAAAGAAGTCTCCCACAAGCCACTTTTCGCCGAGAATACAGCCACACAGGCTATGGCCTCGAGGTAAGAATTCATGGAGACGCTCCTATGCATGGAAACTTGGCGCTACGCGACACGCGTGTCAAACCATCCGTGGGATATGAGAGTCGTCCTCTCTTTAAACGCAGCCGATCCGTAAACAGCTTAATCCGTGGGCGTCGAGAGGACTGACGTGGGTCAACAGGAATGCTGAGGAATATGGTCGCAGTGGGACGAGTCGCATTCAGTGCGGTGGAGCGTCGACGTGTGACAAGACCGGGGACCTCGATACAGGGCGTGATACGGCCGACACCTGTCATAGTGTAAGGTGGGTTAGCTCAATGCGGAGGTCGAGGATGTGTCCTTGCGGGTCCAAGGGCGGCATTGGTCGCCGCTGCGGGTGCTGAGCGCAATTAGCTGCAAGGATTGAGCGTATCGATCAGGTGCGCGGTGCTTGAATATTGTTGAGCGATAAGCTCAACACTTTCATACATTACTGGGACAGCATTCATTGATGAAAAAGTGACTCCTGATCAGCGGAACTAGATGTTAATAGATTTTTATTGATGGATGCCATTCCAAGTTAACTGAAATCATTAAGTAGTCTATAGTAATAGATTTATACTACTCGATTCATACATTCTCATTATAAATATCTATTTTTTGTCACAACCCATAATGATATTTGGATCAGTGGTAGCTGTCTACAAAACTGCTGCAGGTGAACATGTTTTTTCGTATTTTTCATGAAACTTAATAGCAATAGTTAGACATTCATTGTATTTTCGATTAAGTTATATTTGGATACATACATGATGGTCTGGAGGCTGAGTTTTAATCCTCCGAGTATGTCCGCGGGGTTGCGGATGGTGGATCGACCTCTATTCATAATGGTAAGCTGCGATATAGGCAATTTTTCTCGTCGAATTCCCAGTGGATAATAGACGACATTCCGAGTTGCTATGGGTCTGTCCCTGAGTAAGACAGACCATATAAATGATACATAGAGCCTATGAAGATGCCGAGACTTGTCGATGGGAGGCAGCCAGCAATTATACTTCCCATCACCAGGGGGAGAGGGCAACAGCTCTCCTTAATTTGAGTGAAGGTGGAAATAGCAGTGGTCAGTACAGCGACACCCATTTCACTTTAGGTGTGGTAGCACTCACTTAAAGGCTGTAGTGCTGCGATGTGGAGGGCAAGGGGAAACCACCACATTATATCCCACGATTAGATTTTATTTCACCATGTACTCAAAGTGATGAAAAGCCTCAGCATACTTAATAATGTATTCCAACGTGAGTCAATGGCTGCACCAAAGTAATGGATACTGTATTATTGAACACGTATTCATTGTGATGTGTCATTATCAATTTCCGGTATTAATATTTAAGATTTTCATTCCTCATTCCTTTCCCTTTCTGTGAATTTGAGTATTATTTATCGGTCATGAGACTATGCTCTCGATTTTTAATCATCAATTGCGTACTGTCTTCGCATCACTCTATATTACTGGTTATTGGTCTCATCGGACAAATCAGCAAAAAAGAGTCTTCTCACGATCAAATAAATTTTCATATTTCATCAAAATGGAATGATAATGTGCTTTGAGGATTGTAGCAGACTCGATCAAGGGGAAACAATGCTCGAGATTGAATGTCCCTGAAATCTTTTTTTTTAGAATTTCATCTGAAAATTTGACGACCCTGATGATCCATTTGCTACATAAATCTAAAATTGCTTCCTCATCAGATTTTCCAAACTCTAAATCTCTGGTTGGGACGTAGGCACCCGAATCACCGATTGACAGCCTGAAAGTTGCCAGTCAAAACCAACATTTCAGAGAAACATTCGGAGCTTTCAGTACATATTTTTATAAGCTTCTTTAACGTAAATATCTCTGCCGCCCGTTACTCGATCACCAATAAATCATTTTATATAATCCCACGAGGAATTTAATCCCAATTCTCGGAACTTAAACATTACTTCACTCAGAGTTTGAAATTAATTAATTTCCTTGTCGAAAGTGTTTGAACTCTTCCACTGTCCATTGCGGAGCCCTCTTAATGACTCCTGGTGATTAAATGTTTCTCCGTAAGTGACTTAGCAATAATCTCTCAGAATAATTAAATAAACACTTTGAAGGAATATAGCAATATACGGTATATTTAGTTATGTGAATGGATTGAAAAATTATGTCAAGTTAAGCAAATAATATTTTGGATTTTCATTAATTTAAATACTATATCATTTATAAATTCATAGAGTGTACCTACTGCAAAGCGTTTCCTGTCGTGGAATTTTCAAACTCTGTTACGTAATTATTAACTCTGTAATGATCATGGAAACTTGTATTTTACAGGATTTTTTGTGGTCAGCATTTGATTTAAGTTGAACGTCAGAAATGCTTTCAAGGCCCAAAGCTATGAGATTTCATTAATTTTTAATTTCAAACAAAATAATTAGCGCAAACGCTGAAGTAAAAAAGAAACATCATCAATACATATTCAATTTGAGAAAAGGGTACTCGTTAACGACGGTTAACGAATACCCTTTATGAAAGTTGTATTTTCAAAAAAAGCGTATGATATCTCTGATGGGCTTACAAAATCCTATTGCAGACGGCATATATGCATTTAGAAATATTACTTTTTGAATACTTCAACTTAAAAGCGAAACAAATCAACTAAATGGCTTATAATAATTATTGTCCATTAATGGAGTCCTTATTGGATTTTCTTGTAAATATTCATGGAAAACTAACATAATAATGATAGATACTTAATTGGACGTTATTTGGGAGAATTATCCTTATTAATCCTATACCAATCAGTAATATCTAGTAATATCTTACATGATGATGGATTATTTTGGAGACCAACGCCGCTTTTGGTCCTCAAGTTTATCAATTTTCACAAATTTTGACATCCTAGAGGGCCTTCTATCTTCGGTTTGCATCAATAATTCTCAACATTTATTTTCGACGAACTTTTACGATAGGATAAAGACACACATGATTCGGCTTTTGACGATTGATCATCTAGCATGTGTATCCAATCCGAATTCCGTCATAATACATTTTGAAATAGCTATAAACGGATTCTTTTCGGGAAAAACCACATCAGATGCAACGAAAAAAAGAACTTCTACGGACATGGGATGAATTTCCAGGCGTGCTCGATGGCCCGATATGGACCCGATTGCTTGAAACCTGTTTGATATCACTCTCATGAATTTCCCAAATTTCGAAATCGGGAATGGACTCTCCCACCCAAAGGATTGATTAAGCATCGCTCCGAAAAATAAGCCTTCCTTTTGAAGTTCTTGGTGTGTTTTGTTATCTCGATCGCCTCACTAATTCATTCCCTTAGCCTCCGCCTTCTCTCCGCTCTGGTCTGCCCTTATTCCTCCAAACACGGCTCCCTCACCTCATCTCCTCGGTCTATTTTATGTGGTAACTCTTCTGCCCCCCATGGCTTTGCCCCTTTCTTTGCACGTGCCAGTCTCCCTAATCCCACCAAAACCCCTGTCCAAACCCCCACCAAACTCCTGTGAGCCGAGCCCCAGATATCCGTGGATTCCTATAAATCCTCCCCGATAGAGGAATAACCCATCCCCTCAATCGGAGGGTGTTCCTCCCACGTCCCGCCATCAAGACGCCTTGCCGATGGATCTATTGCTTCCTGTATAGTACCCGGGGAGATATTTAAACATCCGAACACGCGCCGCGGCTTTAACCGCGGATGTGGAGCGTCCGTAAAGGCTCAATCGTCGCCTCGCGACTCGGGCGACCTCACTCGGCAATTAACGGAAGTGCACTAGTCGGGAGAGGGTTGAGTGAATGGGGAAAGAGAATTTAGATTGATGGATTAGTACCCACGCAGTGTGTGCTGATGTTCGATGGGGAGTGTGTCGGGTTTGCTATCCACCGCCGTGGAAAATCAGGGAATCTTTGTAAATAAAGCGTAGTGACTCGTCAAGTACTTGTATGTTGAATCTTAATACAAAAATAGTATTCAGAATCACGAAATTAATTGCTTTTAATGAAGCACCAAGGATTTTAGGAGCGTCCGAGTATAATGAAAGCATTTTTTTGTTTATTTCTGACCCTAAGTATCTCTCTCCCCTTCAAAATGTTAGCAAACATTAGCATTTGCCCCAAAGAATAAGTTTATTACTTAGGAGTGTTTACATGCACTTGGACGCTCCCTTGAAGGAATCATTTATGGATAATGATGGCTTGTGAATATGACGGTAAATATATGGGATGAAGTTTCTTCAGTCTAAAATAAGTGAACATTATTTAATCGGAGATTTGGAATCACTAACTTTTGAAATTCGATATTATCGGAGATATTTAAACCTAAAAAATAACGGAAGAGGTATCGTAAAAAAATGGGTTTTGTAAGTTGTCGATAGTCGTGATGTCATTTCATGCATCACTTTAATCAGGAATGACCGTCTAAAGATGCATTGAATGGCGTCACCAATAAGGCGTTTTACGTAAGGAAGCGAATTTCTAATTTTCAAAGATATATTATTTAATATTATTACATTACTCGACGGTAAAAAACTAGATGATATATGTAAAGTTCTCTCGGGATTCCATCTGTTAGAAGGATGCATCGAATTATAAATCTGTATTTTTTTAATTGACTTCTCTACAACATTTATTTCATTACATTTTTAGTTAACGTGGTATTAAAGAGTAATTCCGAAAGATAATACTGACTCCCACACAGAACTTATTACGGTAATACAAAAGTGTAGCAGAGAATATTTCAATAGACAACTGAGAGTGAGTGATGCGATAGCCTCAATAAAAGAACATATCACAGAATTTTCGGTGAATCAAATATTTAAAGTGATAATCGAAAGAGCGGGGTTGGAAGGAAATAGGTCAAAAGCTGGATTAACCCTGATGCATAGGAAGGAACGATCATAAATTCTAAATTAAGTTCAAGAAGCAGAAAACAGACATGTTTTTAAATCCGTCCTACCTGAAGGAATAAAGGAGTGGAACGACGCACCTGAAGGTATTTTTAAGATCTTCCCCACAAATGCCAAAATTTTTAAGAGTAGGTCTTCATCTATTCTTGGATGATGCCATTTTTGGTAATTTAGGAGAGTTGGAAATTAACTTATCTGGGTCAATCTTCATTTTTTAGCATTATAATGTATGCATCTTTTATACTACAGGTGTATCTTCTGCTTCTTTATTTTGTTCTCAGATAGGTAGACTTGTCATTCATTTATTTATATCTAATGCTGCCTCCAAATAATAATAAATTTCTAAAGATGTTCTCCATATCATGATCTACGCATTCGTCCCTTGGTCGTCCTCATGGAATTATTCATTTCTCTAGGAAGCTGGAGAAAGTTGACGGATCTCGACACATTGGATACGATAGATAATAAACGCGCCCGGTCGAAAACTTGAAATAATTGATATTTGTATTATAAATCCCTTGAGGGTTCAGTCAAATTAATAACAAACTTTCCTGGCCAGACCCTCAAAAATAAAACGAAATAAATATGAAAATAGAAGTGATCAATAAAACAAAAATATGTACCCAATTAATTTGTCGGGAAAGCGCCAGATCTTTCACCTAGCGGGATAACATGTGTACTTTACTCTTATTCTGAATGTTTACGAAATAAAATGTGGAAAAAATGTTTCATGAGAAACCCCACTACACTTCTTTCTATTCCCTGAACGTACGTAGGAGAAGAGGGTTGTTTGCTTGAGAAGGGAGGGACGTTAATTGAAGGAAGAATTTTCAATTAACCGACAGGATGTGGGAGTTCTCGTTGAAGACTTGAGTAAGATCCTAAATCTCTTAGGAATCTCTATTATGGAGTTCAGTCGGGAACAAAAACGAAGCTTCGCCCCCAGGCCTTACATATAATTCAAAATATTTGATTAAAGGCGTTTATATAAACAGGTCAACTTCGAAAATGTATGCAATAAATTATACATTTTGATTTGTTAAGTGGCTCTCTATTCAATCCTGGTAACTTTTAAAGAAAATCAATGAGTTTGAGCCACTCGGTCACCATAATAACTACACTTTGTGATGAATGTGTAGACATTTTTAGCGACTTGGTACAGCGATTTTATAAGCACCTGTGGTATTTAATTGTCCCGGGAAGCATCGAATTATAAATATATACGTTATTATTGACTTTTCTTGAACATTAACAGCATTACATTTATCGGTAGAGTGTTACTAAGGAGCTGTTCCAATAGACAATATTGACTCCCAAACCAGATCTATTATGGCAATACAAAAGTAAAACAGATAATATTTCAATTGATTACAGTGTGTGAGTGATGCGATAACCTCAAGATGAGAGCAGATCACAGAATTTTCAGTAAATCCAATATTTGAAGTGATTAACTTCTAACAATGTCCTATGCATCAGAAAATTTGAAAATTTTAAGAATACTCTAACCATATACGCAGAGGTAAACACAAAATATGTTCCGTAGTTTCTGACTATGGTTATTCTCGACCCGCAGACGAGAAAATTGTGTTATTGAGGAATACTGTGCAAAATATACAGAGTGGAAGAAGGACTCGTTATATATCTTTGGATGTCTTGCTATTTGAGCACGTTGTATTTTTTTAGACTTTATGCTTGCGAAATTACCTACTGAGAATTTTCAAGATTGCAGAGAATTTTCCCTCGAACGTATTACTGAGACAACCTCTTGCTTACACGGCTTCTAACGGCCGGTACACTTAAGTGTTGTGAAAAATGATGCTGATAAATTTGTCAATAAAGGCACTTAATGAAAATATAACGTCAAACTTTGCTCATTCATTACGTTACGCATAAAGGATATTACAAGCTCAGATCTTTAATTTCCCTCATAATGCGGAGACTACGAGTCATTCGTCGGAAAATATAGACGCACTGCATTTGTTTTGATAGCCCCGTTGCTTCCTCGAAATGAAACCTATCTACATATTTGATGGGTGTGACATGTGTTTGGGGTCATTCGGGTCGCGCTTCGTGCAAGGTTTAAGGATAGTTACTGCTCGCGAGTGAGCCCCTTAAAACGTGAAGTGATACCTTAATTTCCCAGCGTGCAAACGACCAGGAAGGATATTTCGGGCGCCCTGCGCTTGCTATAACTAGCATGTCCTGATTTTGGTGCAGCGGAAGGTTATGCAAACTAGGGTCACAGCGGTCGTTTGTCATATTTAGTCTTGTCTTAGGGAAGGCGGGAACTGCAATCGTTGAAGAAGGTTTGTTGGCAAGAGGCTTGAGTATCCTTCGTAGATTTAAGGCTCCGCCGCATTTCCCAGCATCCCTCGCTTGCTTCATTTCTATCATCCACGCGCCAGAATCACAGCTGATAATATAGGCTTTTGTTTAGAACTAAGCCATTTGGAGTAGCCTTGTGCGATAAGGATATTAATTCATCGAAATATGATGGCTAATATTAATCTGTGGGCTTCGATATCGGGCGTCAAGGATTTAATTCGATTTCCCAACAGCCGACGGTCTATAAGGGTTATTGTGGAAGATCGAAGACCGAAATCGATCGTCGATAATTCTATATTGTTGGTGCACACCCTCCGTAGTCCTCTCCTTGATCATGCTTTTAAACCCCATATGTGCGTATATACTGTGAGAATATATCTACACAGGAATCAAATGAAAATACCGTCCGACCCAAGGGAGGCAAAAGCTGGAGCAAAAGTAAAATTCATAAAAAGACGCTAAATTTTGGTGTGAAATAAGAAAAAAATTTCATATTTCTTTCGTTTTTTATTTTTTCGTCTAAGTCGTCATAATTTAATGCATTAATAGAATTTCAGTTTACGTACGTGTTTCATTTGTTACGGTGCCGATTTAACTGACCTAAATTAAGTAGGTAGATGTATAAGGAAATTAATTTTAGTAATGCTATTTTTTCAGCTTCTTCATTGTGCGCTAAAACCTTAAAATCTATGTGTCGCAAAAGTTGTCGAACGCTCTAGCAGCTCGTTAATTCATTATGAATCCGGTTCATCCAAAAGGGAAGTGCTAGAGTTGAGATAGGTTTTTATTTCATTTTTCGATATTTTATTACGCTTGTTTAGTGAACGATATGCTCTTTTAAACTCTGTTTTCAATAGTTTAAGTCATGGAAGAATTTAGCATTACGAACAATGATTATTAACTCTTCCCGGGCTCTACAGCGGGTGAAAGAAAAATACATCACTGCAATTCTGCGGGAAAGCTTGAAACCTTCACATTTTATGTTTTTAGGGCATCAATTTTTTTCATCGAGACTTGCTGAAGCGTAATCGAGATATCATCAAGAATAGTAATCACGAAGGTATTCTATATTTTTTTGATTGAAAACATCACAGATGCTAAATCATTGCAAAAATATGAAAAATTGTCATGAATGAAATATATGGTAGCTAATTCCACTTTTCATCATTGATATGAACCATATCAATGAAGAGTGACGTTATATCATCATTATGATGATTATATTGTTTTACTCTTGAAAATGTTATTATCGAAACACGCTGTAGTTAAAATGTTTCTAAAAGGTAAAGTTGATGAAATTGCGTTTCATTAGTGATGGGACGCTTCCATCATGCATCGGCGGAAATATTTATAGTCCGCAAAATAGAGCTTTATCAATTAGTTTTCATCTATTGGGGCTATAGAGTAAAATGATACGGGTAAAGTGCCTCTGCATAGTAAAGCATAGGTGTATCTTCGTATTCAGGTATTGAGTCTTTCATCTGGGCCAGTCCACGTCACCTGCTGTTTGTTATTCATCTAAGTCTACATACTACCCCACGAGCCGGCTAAAAAGGCGTTTAGCAGGTGGTGTTAGGACACCAGCCGTCTACATGTAAAAAGCAAATTCTCAAACAAAATTACGACTAGCATTTACTGAAGTCCTTTTTGGCTAGGGGGAAAATTATTATAGTGTTTCGCTGAATTTCGATGGCAGCTGAAATTTTGCGCAGGCCGGGTCTGATGTTTCAGTAGGATATAGTGGAAAATCAGCCAGGCTAGTAGGGTATAGAATGATAGGGATGCAGTTTAAGAAAGAATTAGGATCTAAATGCTTCACAATGTTAAATCGGATATTTTTCTTTACCCTCTGCCCCGAGTTCTATCTCTTTGGAGTGATCCTACCTATGAAATAGACAGAGTCATATGCACGTTAAATGCATCACCTGTTGTTGATGTTAGAGTAAAATTGAGGAAATCTTTAGGCCGGTCGTAAATTTCGTATTTTAGAGTTATCGGTTTTATGGTTGCGCATGTGAAGTGAGGGTGAATTTTCTCTAGTATCCCGTACCCTGGAGCACATGCTTTAAATTGGCAAGGAGCCCTTGTTTTTATCGAAAATCCTGGCAGCCGTAATATATCGGAATACTGTGAGCTAGCAAATAAGGAAGAATGTATCTCGCGATACATTTCATCCAACTTTCCATTGCATCGCTATCAATCTCTTTGGCTGCCCCGTCGAGGAGATGCATAGGGATTTTCCCCGATTCAGCTCCTTGCGAAGTATAAATAGTGTCGAATATCGACTCGTATCCACCAAAGGAATACTTTCGAAGGCCTAATATATTAATATGGATGATTCCAGAGGAAGAAAGGAGTCATAATTTCTCAAAAAATTCATTGAAGGACTTTGATTCGGACCAATGGCTTCTTAGGGTAAGATGAATAATAAAAATTATAAACCATTTCGTTGTTTCCACTGTTTTGATTTGGATTCAACATTTTTGTTTGACTAATACAAAGTTATTCCCCTGAAGGAGGACAATTAATTTATTCGAAGCGCTAATCAAAGAGGAATTCAATATCGAAAATGGCTAAGTGAATTAACAGCATTTGTTTCATGGTCCTTAATGCGATAATTTTTTCTCTTGTTCGAATTAAAATTTTTACATATTCCTCTATAATATCTCTGTTTATTTTTATATTTCAAAACGCTTTCCGTAAGGCTTATATGAGTATCTCAAATTTTCAACCTCATTAGAGGTACTGAATCATGTTATTTTAATGTTTCCTTGAGTGTTCATCATCGTCATATTTCATGCAAATGAGAATAATTTCGTGTAGGAGATTTGAGTAAATGATGAATTGCTGAGATCTAGATGGTTCGGTTGTTACCAGTTTAGAATGGTCCAAACAGCGCACAAAATTAATATATACATGATTTATATACTAATTAATATTTAGTATTTTGCACTCTTGGTCGATAAACTAAATCTATGTAATCCTCATATCAGAGCATGTTTCCCAAGTAGGTAAAGAGAAATATGGTTCCATTGCTGGTGGAAAATACTCTTTGAATAGTCGACTGCGGTTTTGTTTTTGATCTTAAGGCCTTTTTACATTATACAATAACCCGTACGAGTTTATGTCTAAATGTATGAACGCGTGAATAAACACGAAAATGCACCGTGCTACCACCTAACTTGTGTAAATGCATGTGCAGAAAATACAACGTGTTCTAATTTGGTTCATGCATTCGTCTATGTCCCGTTCCGGTCCACAAAAATCGTTCATGCAAACAGACATAAACTCGTACATGTTAATTTACCGTGTAAACAGGCCTTAACAGAAGCCAGCTTGAGATGGCAAGCAAAGATAAAGGTTGCTCATTTCTTTCAGTCAGACATTTTCTCCTCCCATTTGGAAGAAATAATTTTTTTGCTATTATAATAAATGTGTGACCTTATGAACAACAATAATTATGCCAAAACTTTAGGTTATCTTTCATAAAGTAAATTTCGTGGTCTATGCCCGTTATTACGGACAGATATACTAATTAGGGAATATGAATTCCTTAAAGGTCATGTCCATTTTAGTGGACATTATGACTAAAAGGGTTAGAATGACACGCGTTGAAATTGTTACATTATAAAAGTTTAGTAGAGAGACTACGTACTGTCTTTCATTTTTTTCTTACTCGCGTATCCTCTTGGTTTCTAGTTCGATTTTTTTTCAAATGTCTCATTCCTCCCCCCTCTTTTTCCCGCTGGTTCAGTGAGAATATCATTTATCTTCATAACCTCCATCTTTTTGTCCTTCATTCAGTATTTCCTGGTCTCCGCCCTCAATGGCGGCCTGGATTGTCCTTATAAACGGCATTCTAACTAGGGGATGAGCAGGGGTAATGATGAGGGTAAATACATGTTTGTCATGCAAGGAAGGAATTTCAGTAACGATATTTATATTATAGAAAATGTGGCTTTTCATTTGAAGAAAAAATTATTTATCTCAATTTAAGGAATAGCGTATAACGATGGGCATGAGGTCGGAAGCTATGAAATTCTATGATTGAGCTAGACTTAAAACAACATCAAAGCACTATTTTGTGGATTTTCGTATTTAAAGAAAAGGAATCCATTGTATTTGAATTTCAGTAACTACATTATTTACGAGTAATTTGTTATTTGTTTAAGACGTTAAGCAGCACTTAGTCTATGTTATGATTTAATGCTGTTAATGATAAAAAGCATCATTATTTATGAATATAAATGCTGTAAATTTTCATACCACCTGAATTTCTATCTAGCCTAACCATAAGTATGTGATAGCATCGAAAAACACTGCGTAAAAATATCTATGTGTGATGAATACATATATTCCTTTATCCGCTGTGCATCATATTTATTTTGATTCATGTGGAAGACTTTGCCTAATATATTTAGGAATTCTATTTTGAAAACAATTTCAATATCCCAGTTAGCAATCTCACGAAATTGAAATTGCCTGCATTACTGAAAATAAAAATTTAAAACGTCCAAGAAAAACGGTTACCCTCCTAGATATTGGAAATAATATTCGCGTGACCCCCCTACCATTGACGGACTTCCTAGCCCAGACGCCTACCCTCTGCAATATGGTAAATATATCTTCGACCCTTGAGACCCTCACTGTCCGGGAAAGGCTTTGAAAATTTTTGCCGTCATAGGGAAACTGAAGAAAGAGCCACCTTCCCTTGTCATCTTGCTCGGATCCCCTACTCCTTCCGTATCCAGTCTGCCTATTGTCAAAAATCCAATCCGTATCGACAGCTTGAGTCCTTCAGCTCAGAAGCTCAAAATAGGTCAGTGTTCCCGGAGCGTCACGGTAGGAATACTCCCGGTCGCTTCGAGCCCATGCTCTCTATGCTTTTTGCTTTGACTTGAGTGGCGCTAAAATTCTCTCAGTCAGCTACTATTTGCCCCAGATATTGGAAGGAAGAAAAACGCTCGGTACATGCGACAAAATAGCGCTCGGTGGTAGGATCCAGGCGCGTGCGCAGGATGTTATGGACTATTTCTGAGCTATAGCGAATTTCCGCTTTCTTTTCACGCCCCGGTGTTTTCTTGCGAAAGATTCGCATAGTAGCGCTACTCGCTGCATTCAGCTCGCATGATATAATTCCACGGAAAATATCCGCTGCAGAGGAACTAACCGGTAGGGATTCATTGTCCCACGATCGGCGGGGAAAATTCCATTTAGCCCTTTTTAACGGTTTGTGTATTATATTCCAACATCGTTATGAATTTCTGCGGCCGTGTCTGTCGTAAATTTCATGCTTCGTTGCTCTGCCATTATATTTCCTGCTGCGTTGGAATGTAGCGAGCATGTTATCCTTCAAAGGTGCATTTCTATGCGAGGATAAATTGGAAGGTATGTTATGTTTGTAATTGGTCATTCTTACTTACTGTTGCTTCCGTTTAGGGTCTCTGAAGAATAAATCTTTTCAATTAGGATCAAAACTTTTCCCTAGGTTTCCGGTGTAAAATTTTCCTTGATTTTAGGGTCGTTTTAATCTAGTATTATAGATTCACTATTTGCTTAAAATATAAAAATGGGAATTAAAGTGTGTTATATCTCATAATATGGTATACTAACGTTACGGAGTTGGCATAGTCGGTACATTTAGGAGTATTTTTTGGTATTTTACAAAAAGGTAGTGAAATGCAATTATTTTTTCTGAGCCTTTAGTACAAGAAAAACGGTATGTAGCCATCGATGAGATTAATTAAATGTATAGTTGAAGGCTAATATACATTAAGTCCTCCTTACCATGTTTTATGATAAATTAGCATGTCAGTTTAAGATCGCCCCGAGAAAATCTCATTCACTGTTATCATTATTGAACTTTCATTTGCGATTTAATAACTTTATAGTACGGTTGATATATTCTTACTTCACACATTTTGTCGTCTGTCTCAATTTTTTGACGTGATTTAAAATATTCTCTTATTAAAATTTCCTCTTGTCCCACTCACAGGAATCTATTTATTACCTGTTAAAAACTGTTTCAGAATTTAGTTCTATTCACAGAAATTATTATGCTCATTTGGGGTCTGCAGTTCTAACTCCATTAAATTCGGTATTTCGCATTAAAATACCAGTGTTTGCTACGGGATTAGTTAAAGAATTGGATACTGGTTTTATTTTGAAATCTATCCACTGGACTTTCTCACTTGTGTGGAGCCTTCTTGTTGACATAGCGTTGTAGGAAATGGCACGCATCCAAAAGAAAGCAGTTGGCCTTTGTATCCTAAATGAGAGTGGCCCAAAATAATTGATACTGAAAGAATAGAGTGGGGATGTATAGTGTGGATAGATGTGGATGTTTTTTATTGCAAATTCTGTAATAAGTATTCCGTAGCGCACTCAACTTAAGTCCATTAGCCATCTTTTTCAAGTGTTTTGGCTCAAATCGTTGGCCAACGTCCTCAACATTAAAGAATAGTCGAGCATCCGGGGAAAGTCAACTGGAATAGTGGCATATATGAAGAATATGAGCTTATGGCAGGTATGCCTACATCTTAGCTGAAAATTTGCAACGTGATTCGGCAGGCTTAAATTTTTAATTTTAATTATTATGCAATCAGGTCGAGTATTTATTGGAGATTTAATTAATGAATTTGCCCCATAACATTTATCTACACTCCAAAATTAGGCAACAAATACCATTAAGAAGTTCAAGAGCCTTATTTCATTGCAGGACAGCAAAATATTGAATTTTTATTGTTTAAATTCATTCTTTCGATAATTTCATCCAAAAAAATATCGTTTGATCAAGCCCAGAATTAAACGAATGTAACAGAATGGGTTTGAGTATTCTCAGTATGTTGAAAAGATATAATAATTATTGAATTGCTCACATTAATAAGATACTGGACATTTATGACCTTTCGATAGATATCTATTGATGATGTTTTTTTAACTGGTCTTCCAATATTTCAATGCCTATTTCGCAAATCTTAATTCTTTCTTTGGCAATGGAATCTTTGTTTCGTAAGTAATTTTATCGATTCAAAAGCTTTATGTCACTACTATAGTTAAATTCGTTTACTCATCGTACGGAGAATCATTGTGATGAGTGTTGAGGGGCTATTTAATGTGTCATGTGAAATTTAATCCCCAATCAAGCAGTGGGTAATTTTTTCATAATAATAGGGAGAAACCAGTTGTCTCCGATCCGCTAATGATGTGTCCTTTATCTATAGCCGAGAATAAAGCATTTCAATCAAATAAACATGACATTGTGTTAATCATCATAAGTATACCTTGGCTTTTACCATTATTATGGTACTTCTGTATGCCATGACGCTGATTGGAAAGACGTCAAATTCTTGCTTTATGCGATGAATGAATGAACTACCCATTCATATAAGCGATTGCGTGTTATTCATTTTCCTTTTGATCACTTCACCTTGATCATCTCATGATTTAGGTGGACTGTATTTTTACTAATGAATGCCTAATGTTAGTGATAATTTCTTGAGACATGATTTCTGATGAAAGAATGAACCGTAAAAAAAATATTGCTTTTTACTATTGCCGGTGAATAATATTGGCATTCTAAGGTTTTATTAACTCTATGTTACATTTTAAATATAATTGGACATGCATGTAAAAGGGTTATGAGGTTGATTCTAGCGTAATTATGGGAAGAATTATATTGTATGGTATGGTTTTACAAAGCACCCAAGAAAGGGATGGGGTGGTTTCTGAAAAATCCGTGCCACTTCCGGAAATTGAACCCGAACCCACTAGATGGCATCCCAAGCCATCACACCAACCCGATCTCTGATTTATATTTCTATGACTCATGATATTGATGATGTCTGAAGGAGGTACGTAATCTGTTACTTTGCAAAATGACCACGAAACGGGAGCGAGTTTTTGCGACACATACTAAAGGAGTAGCTCATACGACAAGTTTATACCCTTTTTTGCATCCTTGGTTGTGTGCGTTGGATCAAGCGGCCGAAGAAAATCCTGTGAAATACTGTGAAACGGATATGGTTGGACCGCGAGTCCCATATAATCCCTTGGAAATATTTACGAGAAATCTATGCATGACAGCGCACTCGGAGTAAATAGTGATACATGAGGAGTACAACATGAAGAATAGAATATGCAATTGGAAGATTTTTTTTCTTGTCATCAGCCTTTAGGATATTTTATTATTGTTATCAACTCAATATTTATTAAACTAAAAAATAACCACTCTTATCCTGTACTCTTCATAGCCGATTCCGGCGTACATGCCTAGCAACATAAATATTTCTATTTGTATCCTGAACCCGGCATCCTATCTATATTGAATTTTGAGGAAACGAGTGGCAGTACAACTTTTTTTGATTTAACCATAAGCCATAAGCCTTGATTAACAATTTAATATTCAGCTAGTGTCTGTGATACATAATAGTTATATGTAATTCCATTTCGGTGGATGACACCTAATCCATTGGCTGCATATGACGGTTGTCAATTGTGAGTTTGAAATACTGTTTCCCATTAGACACTCGCTTCCAAGGTAATGGAATATGTGCATTGCATACATCTTACGTTTCAAATGATGCATTTCTTTTATAAACATTTCTTTTGAGGCGACGATACACGTTATCAAACTTCTGTTGTTGTGCCTTTGTAGAGCTTTGAAAAACATCATAAAGTCGTTTTGACGTAAATTGAGCGAAGTCTACGACGTGCTTCATATTTTTTTCCTTACTCAAATCATTTCATAGAACACAACTAGTAATTCTTCGATAGCCATTTATTATCTGACGTAGTCTTTACTAAGTCAATATTCTTGCTATTGCTTCTTCATTTATCATGTTAGTGCTATATCTATCTATTTTTAGGAGTCTTAAATCATCAGCTAGTACTCTTCCCGATTAATGGCTTCACAAGAAGTGGTTATTTTGCACTAGTGACGCAACTTCATCAATATCAGATGGAATGGTAAAAAACTTTTATGTCAATGTCAAATTCTATAAATTTATTAATTATTATCTATAAATTTATTTTAAACAATGCATGGCATCCCGTAGTAAGTTTTAGTGGCCTATATCAAAGGATAAAATTTCTCTCAATGTTGAACAATAATTAAAAATTTTCAGTTAGGACCACAATTATTTTCATTCTATGAGTCATTATCAATTCATCAACTTTCAAAATACATTACATACGCAAATACTTTTTCAAAGTACAGTGAAAGAGTTTCACTAAAAGGAGATGGAGTATTTATTTCGGAAATCGATTCCAATTTATTTGCCACAGATATGAGAAAATAATTGAGGTCAAACCGTTGACCATTGCTCCAGCAAATGGGGGTCAATATGAGGGTTATAGTTCAATAAGCCTTTAAATCTGGTGACCTACCAACTACTTTTTTGAGTTAGGAAGGGAACAATGAAGACCGTATATGATGAGACTCCCCTTTTGCCCTGATTTCCAATGATTAAGCAGCAGTAATATCTACAACACACATGCCTTAGATGGAATAGGGATATCAAGCTGCCGATCAGGGTTCGGACTCTTGAAATACATAATCGCTAAAGGTCCTTTACCTTAAGAGAATGCATTACTCCCGAACGCCCGATTGTATTTTTTTTCTCTGAAGAAATACTATTTTGAAGCGCTGGGTATCAAGTAGAAGTTTCCTGGGTGTATTGATGATAGAAATTTCAACATTATCATTGATATCACGTAAGACATTTTCATCTCGGAGAAAATATCAATATACACTATTGGAAATATCAATGTGATAATTTTTAAAACAATCGCTACTGGTAAAAAAGTTGCTAACTAGTAGCGCTAAGTATCGAGTTTTCAGGAAACATTAAGTTGACACTTGTCAGCATTTTCTGGGATATCACATAGGAAAATTTTATCCCGGAGAAAATTTCGGTATATACTTCTGAAAATGTCTAAATGATTGAATTAAGTTTTTAAGAAGAAATATGCCTGAATAAAGCTCGATCGGGATTGATGATTCTCCTTACGGCGAAGGAATTGGTCGGAGAAGAATGAATCTCTATCGTGATGCATCTACCACCGGTTGAAGACCTTAAAGGGTTACTCCTGCATGAAGGGGTTCCCGAAAGATCGGTCTCTCTTTAAAGTGTTTCCCCCTTATCTCTCTCCCTCGGGTGGACTACAAAGAGAAGTGAGGGTCCCGGAGACCTCGCGCTGCGCAGTCCACCCCGACCGAGACCTGAGATCGCTGTGAGTCCCGCTAACAGCTGCCTCCTTCCTTACGTCTTTCGAGCCCGGCTGTTGAATTTCGTCCCTCATTCCCCTACCGCCTTTCCATTGGCCCCCACCTCGAGTCTCGACCAATTGGAGCGCCACTTCCCCTCCGATCGCCACCCCTCCGTGCGCGCGCAGCTCGGCGGGTTCCAAGCGAGAGCTTTCGTCGAGTTCGAACACACAGCCCGACGGGAAAGCGAGGAAACGACTGCCGTCCCTTGTGCGGGTGTTGAACAGCGGGTGAAAGAGATTTTTTTTTATTGAGACCTGAATTTTTTAACGGTTAACCCTGAGAAGAAGGTGTCATACGACGAGTTACGCGTGTCTCTTTGGTGGGGTGTGACATCCCTCCAAGGTGATTTTTTTGAGGGACCCACCCACCCACTTATTCTGCATTCGACGGAGCATCTTGACCATGGGAAGTGTCCTCCGGCTCCTCTGAGGACTTGGAAGTTCCACCCGCCGGCTGTTATTACTGGCGAATCTACTGCCGCGCGAAGTTCTCGTGTTGTTCGAAGTTCTGCAACTTCGCGCCTGCACACTCCGCGGCGGACTGTTCGTCTTCGAGAAGGCTGCCAAAGGATCCAGTGCCCAACATCACAGCTGAGGACGGTGTTTGAGAATTTTTCCAGTGTCTTAAATGTGATTTTGTGTTCAGACGGCAAGGAATTCGTTTCGCTACCCGTGTGTTTGTTATCTGTAACCAAACTGTGCCGAGGGTTTAGGAGACTATCTCACTAGACGCAGACTACGTTCCGAGCTCTCTCGCAAAGGATATAACCACTCTCTCATTGGAATAAGTTTCCTCAAATGTTGGATGTGAAGTGACGTTTTCCCGTTGCCCTTATATTGTTTTCGGGAAATAAAATAATATTCGGTTGGTTTTTTGTGTGAACTGGGGTCGAGAACAGTGGGCAAACATGTTGGCGTTGGGTTGAGATCTCCCGATTTTTTTATAAATCTTTTTTTTTATCGATAAAATCGGAGATCTTTACCAACTGTGAGGTTACATATACATGAATTCATATTTCTCTCTCTTCGTCAGAGGAAGTTTTTCGTTGTTTGTGGGAAGAGCCCGGGAGAACCGCGGCCTATTCCTCTGAAGGGGAAGAGGTCTTGATTTTATCCCGATCGTTTGAAAGCTTAACTTGAAAAAGAGTGCTTGTTGAAAGAGTTGGGTGTTAATTTGTGAAGAACAATGGATTCGCCGAGACCGTGTAGGAGGTCCCGGGCTTCGACGAAGGCAATGTGGAGATTCGTCTTCATCTTAGTCGGTGAGTGTTACATTTTACCTGGTGTACCTTCTCCAGTCTGGAGGCTCCCGCACTGCCTAACCACGATGGTGTCCGGCCTCCCGTCCCGCAAGGTCCGGCTGAGGCTTCGGGAGGCTGGTCCCCTTCACTTACCTTGTCCCTCCGCGAGAGAAGGAACTTTTGATAAACGCTCAAATTTTTACTGCGGATGATGGAGTGGAGTTTTGCGCCGGAGGAAGCCTTTTATCCTTCGTTTCTTAGCTCGTCGTCCGACCTCTCTACTTTTTCTCTCTCCTCCAGTCTTATTTCCTAATGAGTTTTTAACCGTCTTCTTGAACTCTCCGCACCGCCCCAGAAACTTTTCCGACACCTCCCGAACTAACTCGCATCCGTCTTTATCCCTCCCGAAGTCTTGTCGTTTTTCTCCATCGAGTGAGTCTTGTACCGTTGCCAAGTTTTCATTTTGTTTTCACGTGTCGACTTAATTTTATTCTCTCTCTCCCCGATCTTTTCAGTAATTTGTTGCCCGGCTAGGCTGGAAGCATTAGCCGCCCTCAACTCAGCTCAAAACTTGATCTCAACTCGTAGCCGGGCACTTAAGGGATCGAGAGAAGACAGCTGCCTTTTTTTAGTTGCATTTTCAATGTTCCCGAAACTTTTATGAAAAGTTAATGCTAGCTTTTAAGTTTGGGCTTTTTCATGGATAAAAGTCAATGGTGATCATGTAGGGGAATGGACTTTTCCGTTACTTCGTTCAGTCGCGTTGTGATGCTTCTTCGCAAAGTGGTGTGTGCATCGCGCCGTTCCTAGCCATAAGCGAGCTCTTCATGCGTCAAAATGCGGCAAGTGTTTTGAGATTTCAGAAAAAAATTGAATTCACTTTGCACTTCCCTCGCCATCAATCACGATAAGGCTACGGGACGCTGGAGCGTAGCAGGCGGTTATTCCTGTGGAACGCGGTTTATTGCTTACCAGCTGTAGGCACGTAATACTCAGATCGTGTACATCCACCCGACAGTGGTAATAGCATTGAGTACGCCGTGTTTGTCGGAAAATCATACTTTATGTGATCGGTCGAGAGGCTTATCTTCTTCGCGTCCATTTGCGTCGGAATGAAGTTAGGATGGGAGGAATTTTTTTTTCGAAAATTTCTTTTAGTTGAGGGTCAAAGTAGACATTGAAGTTTAGCGATAAGAATCTCGAGTGTTCTATTTTCATTATAGTTCATAGAGCGTTGAAGAGACTAAGCCGAAATTCTACTACTGCTTCTGGACTCGGAAAGTGCCGATGCTAAAATAAATATTCAGGGACAGATTTTTCGGTCTCTTGCCCGTAAAATTTGAATTTAATTCTCTATATTTTTTCTATAAAAAAGCCTTTCGTGGTGACCTTAGTATTTTTTGTTTTTTTTTATGTTATGATCCTTTACCCGAGATTCACCGACGAGACGAAACTTAGGATTTGAAGTACATTAACATCGAATTCCAGGGTACGCATACAAATTTTGGAATACTATAACTACAATTCATAATTATATATAACTAAATATTCTCCTAGTATTTACTCCTGTGTTTTGCGTTAGTTAAAATTTTATTATATATTTATTCATCGTTTTCATCGAATTTTAAAATGAATGATTTCATCAATAAAAGCGATGCTATCGAATCGGATGCATGGTAAAGGAATCCGTGAACCCTTTTTTTTTAGAATGTGCATCCCCTAGCTTATTTTTATCCGCGTGGAGATTTTCGTCGGATTTGAATTTTTTAAGGACGCATCGGAAATTGATTTTTTTTTCGCTGAATTTGGTGGAAAAGTTTTCTTTCGAATCGGTGGAAAGCCATTACACTATGTTACAAAATGGGTCGACCGGTTGAAGTGTTTCCATTGAAGTGGAGCGTTTTCCCCGCACTGCGTTTGACATGAGAGGAAGCGAAGGAATTTCACTCGGAATCCTTCCGTCGCGAACCAGACGTCGCATTTAGTGTCGCCTGTACATCAGCGTTCGACTCGACTCGCCGAGCACTTGGGGAGACCCACTAGAGATCAACCCCGACAACCCTGATATTTATTGGATCGATTCGAAATTGGTATAGACTCGTGAGGAGGGGAAGAAGTGATCGAGCCACTTATTAGTCACTTAGTTCCTTAAAATCAATTGTTATTCTTCCTGTAGCAGGGACATTTTCCCGCTTAATTTGGTGGAAATCTTTGATATTTAACAAAATGTAATTCCTTGTCTAATTCCACACTTACTCATATCGACCAACCCAGGTTTCGGAACATTCTACCACATTAAAGTATTAATTTTCTAAACCTGCGTCGGTTGAAATAGTATAAATAATTAGACATGAACTTACATTATGTTATCCTTCCTCTCCGAATTTTACACCAGAGGTACTCGCATAATTCCAGCGGAGGGTATAAGCCGTCAATACTCAAATTTAGAAGTATTTGGGCTGTAAATATTAGTGTTTACGCATAACGGATATATAGAGGTTTAAGTGAGGTAGAGAAGGAAATATATCCACGGAATGGGGGTCTGAATGTATCTTGCAGAAATATATTTGTTTTTTCTTGCTTTTAACTCATCGCCATATATATGTGTTGTGTGTCAAAGTATTTTTTTTGTAATTCTACCGTCCGTGAAGTAGATATTTGTAGGTCGCAGTCTTTCTGTAAAACTTCCTTTCGCAAGAAGAGTATTGTTTTTCGTGCTTCTCCATGCTGTCTCCGCAGACATTGAAAAATTACATACCCTTTAGTCGTAAGACGTTTGTCAATAGTCTGGTTGTAATTTTTATAACCACTTTTGATGGTAGGCGAAAACAAGGTATACCTCACATTTCTTAAAACTTCTTCAACCCACGTTTCTGAGGGGAGTTTTTAGTGAGGAGAACACCCGTGATGTGGTGTTCCCTCTTCGCCTTCCCTGGCTGTCGTGGGCCTTGCCTAGGAGGTGGTCAGAGTTACAAAGTAGACTCATAATTTTTGTCTTTTCACTAATTTTAGAGTTACCTTACCTTAGAATTACCTCTCATAACATTTTACTGTTTCATGGGATACTTTTGTATTGAAAAGTGTTGGTTTTGAGTGTTTATTTTTTCAAAGGTAGGACTAAGAATTATATTTTGCGAGAATTGTGTGCATGTTATCCAAGTCTCTCAGTATGATAGCCGGGTCAGAGTTTATGGAGTCAACGTATCGATGACGGTTTTACTTTGATAGTATTCAGAAAATGGATTATTTCCTTGTAGCGATTGCGCAAGAAACCATCGTAACGTCGGCTACTGTGAATGCAGACCTGGCTATCATGTTGAGAGAATCCAATCCATGCCACTCTCCGGGAAAGCTCTCTAATGATACTTAGGTTCCTCCACTGAATATTTTCCTCTGCAAGAGCTAGGTTAATGCATGTTAAGGCATCGTAATGTCAGGAACTCATCCAAAGGACTAAAGGCGTAACATAGGGACAAAAGCATGATTCTGAAAATTCAAAAAATTGTTTATTTTTTCGGTGGAGACAAAGATTACAGTAGGTAGTAATGACCCTGATTTTCACACTTTGTACTGACACTGAACAGTCGGTATCACATAGATATCACTTAAGATTTAAAATAATTTTTTATGGATAATACATTTCATAGAATAATGAACTGGTTACGGAGGTTACTCGCCTTTTGGGTGCCCAGATTCAGATGATTCGAAAAAAGCTAAAGCTCTAATTGCTTTTCCTCAGGTTTTCATGTGTGCGTGTGGGGGAGACCCTGTCAAAAATCCCCTCCTATCCCTTGGTACCGCGATGATCGCTCTCTTAGCACACACTCGCGAGGCAGCCAACGGCTGTCGCGGAGACGTATGAACCTGTCGCCGTATGGGGCCCTCGGAGTGCCGCGCGCTGGTTTAGCGTGAAATAATTCCTAATCGAGCCGAGGCATCCTCTCTCCTATTAGTCTCTTGGGGATAAATTATACGCGTCGACGCGGTGGAGATTCGCGAACTTCACTTCGGCGAGACGATAAATTACCTCGCATCTTTCCCCACCAGCACACCGTGGAGGAGGAGGAGGAGGAAGGCCTTTTTATCGGAGACTTGGGCAATAGATCCAGCTTGTCGTCGCCACCCGGCAGCTCCCCCCGCTGTTCCCGGCGATCCCCGGGCGCCCTCCGCGAGGTAGGCCCTGCCCCGTACCCTTCCCGAGTTCGATGGGATGCTGGCCTTACCATCCCCGTTCCCGCCCACAGATTCTCATCCTTCATACCCGATAGATGTGCCACTCAATCTCTCCTCCTCCCGCTTATTCCGTTTAATTGCTCTCCCCAACCTATTCACGCTTAATCACGCGGGTGGATTTTTTTCCTGGTCCATTTGCCGAGGTTGTTCGATCCCGGAGACGTTTTGTCGAAGACGTAGCGAGCGTGATTTTTCATCCGTGGGCAACGTTATCAGATACGCACGGCCCTCCTCTCCGTGGATGGCTAATCCGAAGCCTACCTGTGATTCTTTCTCGTTTCATTTGTTCCAGTCTCATTTCTTTTATCAAGCCTCCTGACGTGAGGCGTGTCTTTGAATTATTCAACATTTTTTTTTATTTCCATTCTGCCTCTCGGTTCGACGCCTCGCCCACTTTGTCATTGTAATATTCACGTTTAAAAGGCGTAGGATGCTTTCATCGCTTTGCATTCGGTATATCCTGTTCATTTATTTTTTTAGAAGTGCATTTCTCTCGATAAATCTTCGATGAATTAAGTATACTCGAATCGTTTAGGGTCGGAGATGATGCCATCAGGTTGTTCGGTGTCCTTTAAAAAAGGTTTATCCATCTTCTTTCGGGGGACTTGGACATTCTCTCCGTATCATCTCGGAGAGGGCCAAGTAAGGAACTAGATACATTTTTTCTCATTTCCTTGCGGAGTTAAGTTTGTCGTGTTCATTGCTTCTATTCGGAATGAAATAACCAAATGTTTCCCGTCTCTATAATTCTAACTTTTCTCTTTACCTATGTAACTGGTTCCCTTGTCAACTTAATGAGGTTTTGAGGGAATAAATTTTCCTTCAGTTTAAGACATTTTTCATTCTCCAAGGCTTTTCCGATAGGAACAGGGGATGAAAATCTTCGAGCTCACAATGCTTTGGTCCCCAATGATCATGAATCTCTTTTTGGACGGCAAAGAGGAGCGAGTATCACCCTCAATTTTGCCTGCGTGTGTATATATATTTTGCGACAATGTATCGGCGAACGGCAATAAATTTCTTGGTCGAACGAGAGCTAATAGAAAATGAAAGAGAAGTGAATATTTTTATGGCTCTCACCCATTCGCGCCAACCCAAAGATTTAAATCCAGGTACGACGAAGGCAGATCCCAAAAAGGAAGGCGTAAAAGAAATTCGCCTTGTTGCGAAAAAAATTAACTTATTCTCTTTCCTACATCTTTTTTTCCCCATGCCGATAAACATTAGCTCCCTTGACGGGTGGCACGGTGTTCGGTCGAAGGGCTAGCGCGGACGCTAGGGGTGAGGGAGTATGGATTTTCATGGGGACATCACAGAGAGGGAACCTCCCAATCCCTTCCTAACTCATCCGCGGCCCTTAAAAAAAACCGCCTCGTCCTTACACACGGCTTAACCCTTCCCTCTCCCCCCAGATAACACGTTACACTCCTCGCTGTGGGGGAATGAGAAACGTCAAACGTCTGCGGGGTTTGAATGTAAATGGAATGGGCCTTCGTTTCTTCCTCGGCCAGAGGACGGTTCGCTCTCGGCGTGGAGGAACTGGTTCGGCCGGTTCCCTTCCCACTCGGCCCGCCCGACATCCTCGGCTCTTCCGATGGGGGGGAACAGCAGCAGGTGGGGCCGCGAGGGGGCGCCGATGATGGGGAGGATGTGGCCCGTCGATGAGGTCGGCCGAGGCTCCTCATTACGCATCTCCTCATCGACTTCTTCTTAGCCTTCTTGCTCCTCTACCACCAGAGGCGTTTTAAGTCCACCTAATCTCGTAATTAACTACGATAATGTAAACAAAAACTCGTGATTTGTGCTGGGATCGACGCTATACTATTACTTTTACAACATTATATCGGGATCAATAATCTAACATAACTATTAAAATCCTGTCCTCCTCTTTCACGAGAGGCGTTTTTATATCCATCTAATCTCGCAACTTACTGCAATGATATTGACAAAAGCTCATCATTAGTGGTGGTATGTACCGTATATTATTACTTTTCGAACCATACAAACCATCTGTCTCCTTCAGTATCTTCCTCTCCTTGCCCAACATATGTAGAGCTTTCTCGTCCCTTTTCCGTAACAGTTCGACTGTTGCAAAGTTATGGAACGTAGCCCGCACTCTCTGGTCTGAAGCTCAATGCATTACTCACTGGAAGAGAGCAGCTGGTGTATCATCACCAGCTGCAGAGGTTTGAGGGTCAACTTTTGGGAAGCACGAGTTTTATATTTTGAAATAAAAATTTTAATTCATTTTTTGACATGGACAGAAGTGATTGTGATGATAAATAGCTGATTTTTCCTCACAAAACCTGCGTTACTAAAGTCAAGTAATAATGATAGCCATCACTCTTTTTAATAGAAGGAAGTTCAATTGACTTTCACGTGGGCACCTCTGACTCAGATCGATAAGGTACTTCCTGAAAGAATGTATTTTCCAATTATTTTTCAACTTC
Organism: Ischnura elegans; assembly: GCF_921293095.1. Lineage (NCBI taxonomy): Eukaryota > Metazoa > Arthropoda > Insecta > Odonata > Coenagrionidae > Ischnura > Ischnura elegans. The sequence goes on along the minus strand of NC_060249.1, from coordinate 69,917,706 downwards.
TTGTGCTTGCTTTTGAATTCGCCCCCGCTTGACATTGAGAACATGCATACCTTCAGTCGTGCCGATGAATTTTAAGCAGATGGTCTCGTTGTTTTTACTTGACGCACTCACGGCGGAATGGCCTTAAAAACGTCCAGTTGCTCGCTCCTCTTTTATCCATTCATCTCATGCTTTTTTCCCCCCTTCTCGTAGGCCTCATTTTCTTCCTCTCTTTCTATCCTTCCTTTCCCATCCATTTTCCTTCCTTTCTTATCTCCTCTCCTCTTACGACTTGGAGGTAAGCAGCTTTTTTTACCATCCCATTCTCCTTTTAGTCCGCGCCAATTGGGTTGTATCATTTCGTCCTGACGACGCAAAAAAAAGGCAAAGGTAGATGGGGCTTTAAGGCTTTAGGTATCTCTTTGCATCGGAATCATCTCTCCATTTCCCTTCTATCCTCCATCTCTCTTGGGTACGTAATTTGTATCTTTTACGGCAGAAATCGAGTAAAGTGCCGAGAATTCGGGTGTCCCCAGCGTCTCCACGTGTTCTAACAGCCTCTCCTTTCTGCACCAACGCTCCGGCTGATAATCAGGAGCGGGTTTTCGGGCGTCTTGCGAATCTCAGACTGTTGCCGATTCGTCCAAGGAGAATAGGGATCCGCTAAAAATTTTCTCGCATCCCGCAGATTTAAACGTCCCCGTGATGCCATCGAGGGGCATCTGAGGTTTCGGAGAGTTATTTTCTTTTAATTAGTACGCTTTACGACGTCTCGCACCGAGGTTGTGTCTGAAATCCTTAGAGGAAGTGGAAAGAGACAAAATGGGTGTTGATATTCGAGTTTTATGCTTCAGTTTTGATTCATTTCGTAGTCGTATGAAGTCAATGTTGAAGTGAAAAGATGTAGATGGCACCCATTTTTAAGTGTATTTTTTCATGATAAATTCTACCCTGAGGCAGCAACTAATTTTGTCGTAGGATGCGAAAAACTTTTAACTATAGGGTACAATTCCTGTTGTATATGGATTTTGCTGAGTTCGAAGCTGTACTACTTATGCGAGAACAATAGGGAAGTGAAAGAAATGAATTTATGAATTTGGCAGTGCAATTCAATGCTTCTCAATTTTTTTCATAGTGAATCATGTGAATGAATTAAATTTAGCAGTCCCACCTCATCTGTTTATTTCTAATGATATGGGAATAAGTGAAATCTCTGATTTGTCTTCACTAATTGAATGAATGAACACGCGTACCTGTTTCATAATTTGACTGTGCTGTATAATTTAATTTGTGTTTAAAATAAATGCACATTTAATTTAAATCCTCAATAAAATAAGCCATTCATTATCTTCGAGCACGTATTCAGCAATGACTTTCGGATTTCTAGTTTTTAAGTACACTCATTCCCTTTCATTTAGGTTGAGTTAAATCTTTATGATCAGAAGTTAAGCAATTTAATCAGAACCGTGGAGTTTCCGTCGTACTTCATGTTGCGTAACTAATGATTTAAATGAGGATCTTTCGGCGACTTGCAACTCCCTAACAGGGGCTCTCAAATTCCAATAACATGAGTACTCCAACTATGGATGGACTGTTCTCGAGTACGGCGGGATATTTCGGATCTGTTTAGCGAGACGGCGAAGTTGGGTAATAAGATGACGGGACCAAGATTCAGGTCCCTCCCACTCCAGTGCGTGGGAAAATCCTAAGAGGGCGCCAAGTATCACGTTGAATTCGCGAAATTTCACCGTATATAGGTCACAGTGACTAATGGATACGCGTAGAAATACATTCGATTATCCTGGCTAGAGCTGGTTTCGTGACGTCTATTTACCTTCCGAGCTTCTACAGGTTTCTAATTCTGTTTTCCAACTGTAAACTCATTTTATTATATCTCTTTAACTCCGTATGCGGGGTATCAAGTGAGATACTGAAGATACAAGCTTGCCTCAGATTTCTTAAGCGATGTTTAAGTTGTGTTTCGAGTTTCCTTAGAGATTATATTTCACTGTTTTAGTTAATTTTTGTCCCGTCAGTAGTTATACGATACCTACTAATATCAATTATCGATCAAATTGGTTTGAAAGTGAGGAGCTGTTCATATATTTCCCAAATGAGAGGTAACCTTGTAAACTTTTGAATGTAGAATTTTCTTATCAGAGGATGGTCTACTATTGCATCAAACTACTGTACGGGAAACATCATTCTTTTCAATGGACTAAGAGTCACAGCCTTATCGGAAATTTTAAATTTAGTGTTCGTATATTATTTATTCTTTTTCATGTCAGTTAATGATTGCTCTTCTGTTTGAACTAGCTAAAACCGCTGAACCTCTTCTTTATTAGCAAGACTGCTTTCAGTACCACATGCGAGGTCCCTTTAGGTATCACGGGCATTACCGTGATCGAGATGTGTAATTCTATACTTAATTGCGTGTGCATGAGTGTACTTATTATTCGTGCCCCTTTCATCAAAATTGAATACCTACATAGTTTTTTTACTAGAAATTTCATGTTAAGCTGTTAGACAATACATCACCATGAACTTAGAGCAAGAGTAAGAGTTCAAGTACAAAAATGTGGTAGGTTAACGCGATTTTTTTGTTTTGCTGTGCTTTTGCATTTTTTCGCAAAACGTTACATGCGAAGGATATAGTGTACGAATTGTCAGGGGCAGTGTCCCTGAAAGGGTGTGGTCTACTGGGCCTTTACCCTCCCTCTTTCCTTCTCTAAATAATTCACTAGGATATGTGCTCGTGCCATATCGATTCTCGTATCGTGGTCCATTTTTTTTCGTCCGCCCTGGATGTGTTTCACGGGAGAGTTCCGCGGCACACTGGGTGAAATAGCCACCATGTGTTCCCGGATGGATTCTAAGGCGCACAGCAGCACCGTGGCACCGACGAAAAGCTTCCGTCCCAACACCCGGATCAAAAATGCAAGCCGGGCCGGTTACGGACGTTTACGCCGGCAATCTTTTTTCCATAGCTCCAGTTCGATCGCGCGAAAGGTCGTGTTGTTTTTTTGTGAGCGACAGAGTAAAGGAGAAAAATGATGAAAACTGCATCGCAACAAGTTATTCTCTGGATAACGCAGAGTCAGCGAGCTTATTTTATCTTGGCACAGTTGGACTTCTTTATTATTTAAGGTGTGGAAACCGTTCCCTCTAATGTTAAGGTCCATATTCCCTCTCCCTTTCATAGAAATCCAATTATTCGCAGTTTTATTCTTTTTAGTTAAAGCCCGATTTCGGGAATGATATCTTCAGTTCCTAGTCAGTTTAATGTTTGATTGTCTTAATGATTATTGAACTTTTAGTAGGATTGGATAATAGCTGTCGTAGAATTTGCACATGATAAGCTTATTTCTTTTTCTTTAAATAAATATATTCCTTAGTGTAATTGTGGCACTCTCTCCTTGATTATCACCTCCTTCAATGATTCGTCCGCGTATTCTGAGAAATTCTCGAATCCAGTTTCTCAAATTAATTCAATATCTATCATCAAAACAATCTCATTTTACCAAGTAACCAAAATGCCTGAATTTAATTCAAGTTGATGATTAATTAAAGTCTTCGATGTGACTTGTTTTATGCCATAACTTTATTACGAAAGGCTATTATGCCCTTGAATTAGTTTCACGTCAAATTCGTTCGCCGAGTGTTCGAGTTGATTTTTTCATCAACCAACCTCCTCGTGTTCCGTCAGAAAGAGTTCGTTCCGCGTGTGTCCTTAGTCCTCCGCAAGGTTATTCATCCCGCCCTTCGGGCCCCGTCTCTTCTAAAATATTCAAATGGAATTTCGACGGAAATGAAAAGAAGGGATTCGTCGCCGGCGACGTTCGGGATAACTCGTCGCAAATGGTTCAGTGGACGCTCGACCTCGTTCCGACAGTGACAAGTTGCGGATTTAATGGCGATGACAAGCCCTTTCCCAATCCCCCTCTTTCGTGGCTTTTGGGCGTTTTGCGTGGGACTGGTGCGGATACAGAGCGGGCCGCGAAGTGCCGCCCCTGCATCGTATTGGATCGGAATGAAAGCGAACACACTCTTTCTCTCTCGACTCCGTCAGATTTCCCTCCTCCTCCTTCGAATGACTGCCTTAAAGTCTCGGTATTCCGTTGGCGAGGTGTCTGTCCTGTTGGCTTTCTAGCCTATAGCCACTAGTTGATTCCTCGAGACCTGTATTTATTGCCATAAAATATTCGATACTTGCGTTTGGGGAGATAGCTTTTCGTTTAGATTTTTTTTAGGCTTGCTCATAGCGAGATGTAATCAAAGTAGCAAACAGTTTTCTGTTATTCGGACGTAAAATTATGATATTCATTTTCAATTAAAACTGATGCCAAAAATACATCCCTTTTTTTGTCTTAAATTCTCTTCCTTTTTTTGGCCCCATTATTATGAAAACGTTAAGTATAGTTGGATTTCAGATGTATATCCATTACTTAATAACCCATGTAATATTTAGTATAGGAAATTTATTATTCATAGTAAGTTAGCGTACAAATGTTACTGCTAATGGCAGCAACCCTCGATTGCTAGTAATCATTCATTTCCTTAGTAGGTACACCAAACACTTTCCTTAATCTATCTATAAGTTCTTGTATCTTTTTCCCCATAGCTAGTCTTTCTGCCTATCCAGGATTTCGACATCGCCTGGCTTCTAAGTTCCATTCTCATTACCCATCTCTATCTCACCTAGCAGTTGACTCTTAAAATATCAAAGAAGTACCTTTCAGTATTCTTAAATGGCGCCTTCTTTGGCACAATCTCTAGCTGTGGACAAACTCTGAGCACCTCTGATAAACGGATATCATCGGTGCATCGTTGCCGAGGTGATGCATCACTAGATCCCGTTCCTGATCAATCTCCCGCTCCTTCTCTAGCTCCTGATGAATCTACGCCAACCGCTGGATTCAGTGCGTAAATGCGGGTGCACACATTGACATGATATCCCTCCGCGGCCTGACACCGTCAAACCGGGGAAGATAACGCCCTCCCTCACACAGTTAAAGCAATTCCCTCTCTCCTTTTGTTCCCTTCAGTTTCTCCCATCACTATCTGTTTGTCTGTCCATCCGTACGTCTCACCATTCACCTCCCCATTCCCCTTGGACAAACAATCCCTCATTTCCATCCTATCATATCCCCCCCCCTCGCATAATCGCATTATGCGACTTTGAGCGAAGGCCCACGATATCTCGAACGGCACTTTTCGCGTCTCTCTCTCTGTATCTCTCTCTCTCTCTGTGTATCTCCGCGTTCCAAACCCTCTTTCGCGCAGGATGTGTACCCTCCCTGTTGAGCTTCACCGCCTGGGGTTGTTATCCAGTGAGACCATACCCATTGGAATGGGAGGGTGATATATCCGGACCCCCAACGCAGGAACTCGATGGTGATCAATCCAAATGCTTGGACCCTCCCTCTCCTTCCCGCCCCGACATCCTTTTGTTTCCATTGCTAACGAGAGCCGATCATTCGGAAAGGGATTCGAGATGGAGGGGATATATCCCTGGTAAGGGACTGGTGTGTATGTGTTTGTAAGGGTCTCGTGACGGACAGCAAGGGGTTCCGCGGGGTCGGCCATATGTCTATCGTGCGCCTCCCCGCTAAATCCTCCCCCGCGGTCCGTAACTTGACCGAGACAGCGGATTATCGGGGTTAATTGAAGGATTTCTCTCCCGTAATGGGTCGGGTTCGATTCTCCTCCCCGTCTGCCCCTGGTGGCGTATGTGCCAACCTCATGATGTATCGGCACGTGTCAGATTTCGGGTTGGATATCTCGCGGGCGTCAAAACAGTGACTTGTGGCCCGTGTCTGACGCTAGAGGTGGCCATGTATCATTCGTCTCCAGATCGGTTTCGTTATCCTGGAATTTCTTTGCATGTCTTCGAATCTGCGTGGGATTTTCTAAAGAAGAGTACGGATCTCATTCATACGTTATCAAATTCCGGGGGATATTTTCACGATTTTTTAAATCATTTATTACACGCGTATCTGTTCACCCATATAAGAATATCTTTCGCATATTTGATTCCGAATTTATTGAAGTGATTTTATAATCATGTTCTGAGAAATAATTTTTATCAGCAGTTTCGGCATGAATTGTTTTTTCTCTGCCACACACAGTAGCAATTATATGAATTTGTGTCCCTAGTGGTACCTTATTTCCTGTATCCATTGAAAAGAACGAAAGAGTAGGCAGATATATTCGAGTACTGCCTTTATTATGAGATAATTAGTATTTCGTCGAAACAGGCTGTGATGCATTTCCATGCAGGAGCCATAGCGTTGTTACTTCCTTCTCGGGAAAAAACCGGGAGGATGTTTTTCTCCCAAAAACTTAAAATAGGATTGTTTACACAAGCAATCTCGGCAGTTTATTTCAAGTATTGCGATGAAATCTCTATTGAACCAAGTTTAATTTCTCTCCCTCAAGAGTGTAATCGTGGAATTACGTCGTACTCAAGCTTGAGTGACCTCAACTAAGGAGCTCGATGTTTTCGCGACGGATTGTTTTGCAGCGTGGTCTCCCACCTTTTGACGTCAGCGATTGAATAAAATATTCGTGGAAAAGTCTCTTGACGATTGCCGTCTGCTTACCGTTTCCGGTATTGAGCGAAGAGAATCCTGCAGAGACCACCGGTATCCCGTCTTGTTCCATTTTTTTTATTCTTTCGCATCGTGATATAAGGCCGGGATTGCTGGAGCGGTATCCTGTGTAAGGATTAAGGTAAGCATCGCTGAGCTATACATGCGACGACTCCATAAATTGAAGTGTAGGTGGGCACTCTCTAAATAAAAAAGCCTTTGTGCCATAGCATAGATGGAGTGTTGGTTGGTAGGGAAGAGATTGCGAAATACCGCTCTAACCCAAATCTGCCCCATCCCCTGTACCACCACAATGTCCTCTCGCCCTGCGGATGTCCTTTTTTTGCGTTATTTTTGGTCCTTTTTGCCTGTTTACCCCGTCTGGACTATCCGGTGTCGCCATCTATCGAGCCACGCGTGCGCTCCTCTGCGGTGTGGGCCTCCCAGACCTCTCTATCTATCTATCTTCACCCCTACCACACTGGGTATCCTTCCCCCGACCCCCATTATGATGGCGCATACCCCCGGAACCAATTTCCCCAACCCTCAAACGGCCCTCTTCCCACTTCTTGCACTAGACTAATGTTTGATATGTTATCCAGCGAAGAATCCCCTTTTGTACTTCAACCGTTGTTCACGAAACGGTTAGCTTTCATTTTCCACCATAACTTTCCATACTTTCCACTAAAATAATCCTCTTATAATTTGGTGGGGTTGGTATGTAGGTTTGTGCGTGTCCATGAACTTGATTGTAAAAGAGGATATATTGTCCCAATTGTTGCTGGTTACTGGAGGCGAAATTATTTTATTTACTATCACCGATCAAATATCCTGAGATTGGCGTTCTCTCTTCGCACGTGGTTCTCTTAAATATATCATTCCTTACCCGTTATGTGCGTTTTACGTGAACGTACATTCCCTGTTACATTATTTTTTGTGCGATCAAAAAAAATAGTCGTATACTTCACCAGGAGGAATGCCAGATGCCATAGAAAAAGCAAAAAGATCATTTCTTTACTATCTTTATTTTTTACCGTCGATGTTAAATTTTATAGCGTGAAGTTGAGCGAGTGTTTCATTTAATTATGTTTTTGTATGATTTTAATCCTTAAAATTCCGTTTCCCTTTCTCGAAATTTTCTCAACGACAAAACTAGACTCTAACTAAGCTCCCCCCTTCGTCTGCCCAGCTGCCACCTCATCCTAATCCCCTCTTGCCCCACCACATATTCATACACACAGACACACTCACTATCTCCTCCGACAAACCGCGACGTTGAATCCATCCCCTCCACCCCACTCCGCGCTCTCTCGGACGCGCCGGACCGTGAAGGGATGCGATGAGACGTTTTTGAAAATTCCTGCTACGTCCTATAACTCCTTCCATCGGTGTGTCAACCCAGTTCCCGACCTCCCCCTCCCCCCCTGTGTATACCCATGCTACGTTCCTCTCCGTGTTCAGTCGAGGATATGACAGAGCGGAGTCGGAGGAAAAGGAGGTGACAAGAGCTGGAGGAGGGAAAGAAAAATCGCTCTCGTGGGGAAAAAAATGTAATGATAATAATATTAAAATACATTCCCGCGACGGTTGAATTGATGGGAAACCTAAGGTGTGATTTATATTATTCTTCGCCTCGCTCCCTCCCTCGCCACTAAGTATTCATGGGTTCTCTCTTGCTTTCCTGTCGGAGGGAGAAGTTTTTTTTTCTTCTGTCTACCTTTCTCATTCCTCCATATACCTATCGCAGCAGCAGCGCGCACGCCCCCTAGCGGGGATTTTTTTTTCATTATCGCTCCTGACGTCTGGAAAACGGGATGGAGTTGGGAATTCGTCCCGTCATCCTAGGTTCCGGGAGGGTGAGGGAAAATATGGTCCGGAAAATCGCTCCTAGCTTCCACTCCCGGGAAGGCCCGGTTATTTGGTCGATTCCTCGAAGGTGGTGCTTCCCCAGGAATCCGCCGGGTAGCAATCTGCTGACCTAATCAGTTCATGTCGGCATTACGTTGTTCGCGTCATTAGCGACAAAATTTAATGGTATTAGAACTTTTCGATATTAAATGATGATGTCCACTAAATAATTTATCGATAAAATTAGGATCACGGTACGTATCAAATGGAACATGAAAATGTAGGGCGCTTGGGAAATTTTAACGGTGAAAATGTGCAGGTAATTTTACTAGAAGTTTTATTTACATTTTGTTAGTCTACATTGTATTTATTTGCTAGTGGTTTTGAAATCCACACTGTTTAAATAAGAAAACACCCATGGTGTCAGGCAAAGATTTGTTTGAGGATTGAGCTAACCCAGGTCTAGATCATTGGTTGGTTAGTTTTGAAATTCAGGTTACTATTGGTATTTCCTCATACTGAAGAACATGTTAGAGGTATATTTCACTGGAAATCAGAAGCGTCTGTATTAATATATTTCGTTCGCATCCATCGTTCTTTGCGACGCATTTCAGAGTAAAAAATTGTATGGTAGACTTCTCATCATGTTAATTTCCCCTCAAGTTCGCTAAATCTTCCACTTGCACATAGCTCAAAGGGATTACATGGTCCTAATAAAATCTTAGTTCACGTTGTTTCGTTTTAATGGGATTTTTAAAATGTTCAAAGAGCTGCGATGAGTGCAGATCGGACCTTTTGATCTGAATATTTTCAATTGAATATTAGTCCTTGCAATATCATTGAAAAGTTATGATATTGATAGAATACATCATTTTTAATACAAATTTACGTCTATATTTCATCGCTCTGTCATCTATCACTAGTGACGACCTTTGTAAACCCATTTAAATGCACTGTGGGAGGCAAAACATTTAGTGGCCTACTGGAGAATCCTCTATTCGTGCCATTGATTTTGCGAGGGCGTTTCTTGGGGAGACTCTCGGTCGGAAACCCGGAGACCACCTCCGTCCGTGTCACCGGCCCTTCCCTTTGGGTTCGGATGTTGCCAGCCCTCCACCTCTGAGCAAATCATCACCCCGGACAACGAGGCGACGTAATTTCTGCCGTCCTCTCCGTTGAATAAACACTTCCACTGTGTTTACTTTTGATATTTCGATGGAGATCTCTCTCTCCAGCCATGAGCGGATGAGTTCCAACCCGTGTTTTCCAAAGCCTTGCCCCACCCTCCCAAAATCGTCGTCAGTGTTCGACTCGTACGTTGTCGGTTAAATTACAGTTATTGGGGGGAGTCTATGGTCGGGAGTGAATAGTTGGGTGTTTGCTTTGGCGTATTATTCTGCCGGAACAAATACCGTATCGCGCGGGCATCAGCAGTGATTAAAAACTTTTTAGATGCTCCTGTGTGTAACTCTCCGCGAAATCATGTGTGTGCGTGACCAATATTTGCGCAATCCTAAGAAACATTTATTGGGTCCTTAACGTACCTTTGTCGAAAAGGCTATTTATCGTTGGACATTTGCGTTATGGCAGATACTATGAAAATTCCTTCGTGATTTTATCCCAAGTCTGATTAGGTATTCCAATTTTGCCCATCAGAACGGCAAGAGAATTTTTTTCAGCTATTTACACAAAAGTGTTATATGCGAAGGCTTTTAATTTTAAATCGGTCAAAATTTTTCCCCAAAACTTGAGAAGGTTATTTATCGTTATAAATCTACGTTATGGTAGATACTACGAAAGTTCCTTCGTGATTTTATCTCAAGTCTAATTAGGTATTCCACCCTATCACCGGTAATTCAGAGGCTGATTTTCGGAATAAATTATGAAATGTATTATGTACATACTCAAATCTAGGTACAAAATAGTTCAAATGGGTGTAAAATTGATTCCGTCATTTAAATTTACTTTTCTATAAGCGTATTACCTTTCTCATTCCTATATTCCTAAATAAAGGAATTTTGTCATCAAAAAATGCACATATTAATTTGAAAATCTCGGGATGTTGAACGGGCTTTTGGCTAAATTTAAGTTCTTTTCATTTTCCACGAGAGATTCAGCCGTCGACATTTATTCGGCGAGGAAATCGAAATAGCACATTGTAGAAAGGAGGTATTTCATCCACCGATCTACTCATGCCCGCTTAAATCTGCGCTTGAAAACAAGTTTCTTCGGCATGCGAAAAAATATGCTGAAGACGGGAAAAATTGTTCCCATCAGAACGGCGAGAGGATCTTTTTTTTCAGCGATTTACACAAAAGTATTTTTTGCGAAGGCTTTTAATTTTAAATCGGGCGAAAATTTCCCCCTAAACTTTTAGAGTAGGATCGTCGTGAATATGTCTCGTATTGTTTGACGATTTCTTTTCGAGCCATATTTTTTGCCAGATAGAAGCACTGTATCGTTTAAAATCTCTCTTTTTCTCTCTTGCTGGAGTATATTTGATGGTTTCATTCATCGCCGCCGATGGTGTACCGCATTGTCTTCCTCTCGAGTCGACTCACTCACTGGAGAAAAGTCGGCGAATCATTCGCGAAAATTTCTCCACTCCATGGGATATCCACCATTCAGCCGCGGAGCACGCCTTGAGATTTTCCGCGCTGTTGCGGAAAGCAATTTAGCTCCGCCTCGTTGTTTCCTCATTAGTTAATTTCGACGTGACGAAGCATTGCCGTTCGATGTAAATTCTCGCCCACGAATTTCTGTAAGCCCCTTTACCTGTTGTTCGTGAAAGCAAAAACATCGATTCGGGAGTTGGGAACAGAGATAACAACACACTCTTGCCGATCTTTTTCGGTAATTCTTGGAGTTTTCCACCTGCTGAATCTGTAAGCACATCATAATCTTGTAATCTCCAGGGGTAGTATGCATTTATAAGTTGGTTTGATTGGAATCCGACTCAACTATAGTAGTATCCACCGCAGATGATCGATTTAATATGGGTTCTATTAGCTCGAAAGACCCTTGCTCCTATTTGTAATATATTTTTGTAATAATTAGGATTAATTTCTTGCTTTGTATATATGCCAAAGCTGCCACCGTTCTGTTTAAGGCCCTATCTCTTGGTTTCCGTCCTAAAACTGGTTCATTATTTCTGCAAAAATATGTATGCACCCTCGTCGTCCTGTTTTCAATTCATCTCCGTACTATCTGCAGTCTCCCAACCTCAAAATTCCCATTTTTCAAACCCCTTACCCTTTTGAACCCTCGGCACAGAACTCGCCTTTGTAGGGAGGGCGCAGCCGTTGTTGCGAGGTTTCTCCGCGCCGCGTCGCCAGCGGTCGGCCAGAGGAGACATTGGGGCTGCGGTCTCTCAGAGGGTTTGGTGCTTAGCCTCCGCCAGCGGGGTCGCGTCCGATACTCCAGTTATACATTCATACGTCCCCTCTGTCTTGTGTTCTTCCCAATGTCTCCTTTGTCCCGACAGATGGTCAGCAGTCTGACACACAGAAGAGCTGACGAGCCGTGTTGAGACCTCGGGGCGGGGCTGAATGTGATTTTTTTAATTTTTGCCTCCGCTAACACCCCATTCCCGAGTGAGGGAGATATCCTGCCGCCCTTATTCTGCACTCGTTCTAGTGTCGCTAATGACACCCAGGTGGACTGTGCTAACGAGACGCGGGAGTGAGATTCGTAACGAGTGTCGAAAGCAATTCTCTCTTTGCCCGGAGATAAAAAGATGGACTTATGCACAACGTGCTTACGTCTGTATCCCCCACCTCTCCCACCCCATTTCAACCCTCTCGTATTCTCGTTGTCTTATTTTTAACGCCATTTTTGGGTCATTGCATGTCTCCCTTGGCCATACGGTCGTTTCTTTTTGTTTTATTTTAGTTTCATTCCTCGAGGCCTGGGCGCTGTGGCTTCACCACCACTGTTTTTGCCCCCGCGCCGTGAGGACCTAAATATGGTAGGCATTCTTGATGTTCCCGTTGTGTTGCATGAACTCGTGGGAGTTTAAAATAATGCATAAATAAACTTTGGTCGGTATAGACTTGTCGTCGCGAATTCATGCCGTTATGAATCAACAATAGCCTCGTGTCCCTGCTCGTCTTTTTTTTTATTTGTTTCCGTCAAACTTAAATCGATGGCAAGTTTTTCCTCCCCTTTACGTAGCGTGAGAAAATTCCGGGGCATGAATTATAAATTTTTGCTCTTTGATGGGATTCTGGGAATGTATGCACATACATTTGTGAGCCTTTCCATCCCTGTAAAATTTAATTTATTGGATGCATTTTTCAGCTCCGTGTGACGCTTATCAATTTGTAAAATGACAAGCTTGAAATTGAAAGTGATTGAGAATATTATATTATTTTAATGATCTGCTCCCGATAATAATTATGTGCGACCACTCCTCGGAATTTTTTAATTAAAGCATCATAAAAACTGCGGAGGATATTCATAGCGATTTTAAAACATAAACCACTGATATTATAGTTGATTTACGAGCCGAAGTCACAGTGTAGCATTATGTTCAGTCCCACAAAATCCGTTGGGAGCGGGGATACCTCATTAGCGCGGAGTTTGGACAATTAAGGACTTCTTATTTGAGGATTTTTCCTACTCTTTCTGACGATAGTGATTCTCCTATCCGTATGCTCCTCTGTTTCGAGAAATGACGTTTTTTTGCTGCACTTTGCGACCAACGATCCCTCCTCATTCGGGTCAAAAAAATCCTCCAACTCCTGTTCATATTTATTTTCGTTTTCATTCCGGTTTTAATGGTAACGAATCAAAAAGGCTCGTCGCGTTGCTGGTGAAGATTCAATGAAGGTTGATGTTTTGGAATCGCGTTTTTCTCCATAAAAAACCTTTTCACATCTTCGGCAATCATTTCTTCGATGAATTTATTATTTTTTCAGCAAAACAGTCGTGAAGAAAGAAATGTTCCCCCAAATCGATTTTGAAAGTCGATCGGAAAAGAAAGTCAAATCGATATTGCGACGAGGAATCCAGCGTATTGGAAAAGATGTCACGTCTTTCATGCTTCTCAAAGAGAGTAGAGATGGGTTGGAGCGGTGCTGGTTGTCCTATGTAGTGAAAAGGTTTGAGGTCCTTGGGACTGAAAGGCTTACCCCTACTCCAAAATGGGAATGGAAAGCGTTGGGAGTTGAGAAAGCATTTCATTTCCTCAGAGAATTTATGGTCTTCTATTGGGTCTAGTAGTGTCCTACGATACGAAATTGCCATTGGCCCGAAATAGATTATTTTCTTCCTTCGTAATAACTTCATTTTTTTTCATCTTTTCGCTTGTTCCGTGATATCAGTAGTCATTAATTTCAATCATTTATAATAATAATGGGATTATGTTTAGGAAAATAGCCCAGTTTAACTTCACAGTATACCTGCAAGAAGTAACTCTAACTCTATTCTTCACTAAAATATTTCCTCTCGATTATCTCATACGAGGAGTTGGAATTTAATTGGGTAGGTGTGAAGTTATTGACATAACGTATTACCCCATCCAATCGCTATATGAAGGACAAGGCCCTTTCCCCACCCTCCATCTAAGAACTTAGCGACAGAAAATATTCTATAATGTTTTTAATAAGCTGGCTGAAATTTATACATATTTTTTACTAATTGAATGGCTGAATTAACTATTAATTGTCTTGAAAGTATATATTTGCATCGATAAGCTAAGTGTTTGAAATAAATAGCGAGTTTATTTTGGATTAAAGCATCGCATTGTATCCAGATGACCTCGCTTTTGCACACGTATTCAGTTGGAGATCTCCGTCGTTTGTTCAGGATCCCATCTTCCAGCGGTGCTTACCGTCTCCTTTGCGTCGTCCTTTACATCACGACCAACATCCTCTCTAGCTTAGCCGTTCAGTAATCGCATCAAGAGGCCTAGTAGCTGCGATCGCTATCTCCCGCACTCTGAATTGTGCCGTCTCTTTACCCGCGGCGCCAATCTCTTCCGCCGTGGTACCTGTTAGCGAAGGCGTCAGCACACCATCGCGGAGGTCATCCGATAGCCCCGGAAGTTTTCAAGTGCGTTTCTTGTCGAATTCTCATTTCCTGCCTCGCAGGTTAAAACACAAACAGGAGCGTATCCTACCATCTTTGCGATCCTCATTCCCCTTCCTAGTTTCGAACTTTTTCTAGCACTCCTTCTTATCGGAGGCATCGAATGATTGAGAGTTAACTTAGAAAAACCGAGCTGCAATAGAGGAAGTACTTGGTCCTGCACGATGCAAGTTTAACGAGTTGTTTAACGTAGCCTTTGTTTTTACATCTTATCGTACTTTTTCCATTCGGATGAGCGGCATTTTTTACTTCAACCGGTTAAATATATTTTACAAGTGTTAATTATTACTTGCCGCTCATGAATTCTTGTTTTAGACTATTTCTGAACGCAATAAACGATAATTTACAGCTTCTTTTTAATTAAGGTCCCATTTCATAGTCGAAATATATATGAGGTATGTAACGAAGCATCACGTTGCAGTCTATGGAATTTTGTGATGAGAATCGAGCCTCCATTTAGTATACCTACAAGAAAAAAAATTATGACTCACTTATATTTTAACTTAAAAACGAAGTACAATTTGATGATTTGATTCAGTACCCGAGTTTTATCTTTCGCATTTGATGATGCATCCATTCTTTTTACGAATCTTTGTATTACAAATTTTTCTTAAACGAAATAATATCTCCTCATAACTACATGGATAACGAAGATGTCACCGTAATTTCACGACAATGGGTTAGGGTTTAAAACAGTTTCCTGAAATGAGTCGCATGATTTTTTGCAGTCACCTGCGTAAC
Source organism: Ischnura elegans (assembly GCF_921293095.1). Classification (NCBI taxonomy): domain Eukaryota; kingdom Metazoa; phylum Arthropoda; class Insecta; order Odonata; family Coenagrionidae; genus Ischnura; species Ischnura elegans. Next base: position 69,902,458 of record NC_060249.1, on the reverse strand, counting down.
AAATTGGTGAAAAATTGGTCGTATACCCTCTAAATAAAGGTCTTGCTCGATGTGCGAACCCCGCACCCTCGATTCATGAAACCCACTCTTCACTCCCAGAGCTAATCCGTCCTCTCGACTCGATTTCTTTCGTTCAGCGAAATTCCAATGCTTGCATGGGTGAGCGGGAACCCGTTGAATCGGAGCACTCTGTTAGTGGGAATGGGACGTTAAACGGTAATCCTCTAGGTGCCATCCGTCAAGGGCATGCCCATGCCGCCTTTTCCCTCCCCGCTCCTCTCTCTCCTTCCATTGCCAATGTAATCCTGCGCTAACCCAACTTGCCACTATTCCGCATTGTCCCAAATGACCTCCTTCGTCGGATGCCTGCCCAGATAAACAGCTAGTCGTATTTTAAGTCCCGCTCCGCCCCTTGCGCCTTCACATTTAGTGCGATTTTAAATACACGTTCTTACTTTCGGGATGGCCATGGTCAGAACTTTCATCATGACATGATCCTCAAGTCTTGGTTGTGTCAGAACTTTTGTAGGTGGCTATTGGTTGCATTTCATTCGAAATTTTCTGTAATTATTTGGTAATCAGTTTACTTGGAAAATGTCAAACAATAAATTGGGTGTTCCTACGCTAGTAGCAACAATATCACTTCATTGCTTACTATTCCCTCATTTCTTGAATATCGGTGCGTTGTCCCGTGAGATGCCACGTGAACATAGAGTAGGGAGTATTAGATGGAAGCTGTGTAAATGCAAAAGTGATTTAAGAAGTTGATTATGTTGTTAGTTTTTCCTGCACTGTACTTTTACAGCTCTTTATTTGGGAAATGTATTCTGTAACTCATCCGTTCATTAATAAATGTGGTTTTTTTTTAGTCTTTCAAGCCCTTTTACCACTCTCTAACGCCTCTTTTTTCAATTGCTAAATCAATTTAAGCATTCCGTATGCGTATCTTCCAGACTTGACTCGGTTTTCAGACTCTAAAATGTATAGCCTATACTCTCTTATCTCCGATAAAGTATTGATTTCTTTGACATTACGTACATGGATTGAGGAGTTTACTACGTATGACGCCAATTAACTCCCGATGTAATGATTTAAGTTACAAATTTAAACTGCGCACTGTGACAGATTCTATTTGGGCGTGAGTTTTTATGAACTCCTTCAGTGCCTCCACCATCACCCTTGCCGTTTTAACCTGATAATGGGGTATGTAGCCCTACGGGATGTGTTGCATTCTTGATACGTGCAGCCTTTACCAACCCTCGCTCCGCTTCGCCGTGCCGTTATTATTATAGTCGCGTGGGTGGTTGGGGATTTGCACGCTCCGGTGATCTTGCACGGTGTGTCGGCCACATCACGCCGCGCGCGGGCGTGTTCCCGTGGATCCCGTGCATATATTTACTGGCGGCGCGTGCGGCTAACAGGCCGTCAACGGGTGATATATTTTTTTTCATCAATTCCCTCGCAGGCGGGTAAAATTTTCCGTGAACTAATATCCGTCCCAGGTTATTTTTCATTCCGCTCAGGCGGTGCGGAAATCGTTGGTCTTTTGTCACCTTGGGGGAGAGGCGAGTGGATTATCCATATTTGTGCTCAATGGAGCGTTGTTTGCTGAGTTCTTATGCCTATATTGGCGCCCTAAAATATCCTCCGCGGTAATGAATCATGTTCGCCGCTTTTCACTCGACTCGTACATGCCTTGCGCATCTTGTTGTTCTTCCGCATTCCGTGTGATTTGTCATTCGTGTCCTTCTCACCTTTCGTAAACACGCGCTTGTTTTTTCCACCGCTTTGCTTTCCTAGAATAGTGGATTTGCGTGGAAAATACCGCGCATTAGAAATGTCATCCCTTCCGAATGATTGGCCTAAAGTCGAAAAAAAACAGATTCCCTGTGGTGTATTTTTAAGCAGCGCTCTTGCTATCCATTCTCACTTCCTCCGGCGCCGTGAGGTGTAGAATTGAACCTCGATCATTTCAGGCTTTCGATAGCGTGGTTCCCTCAACTTTGCCCAAATTTCAATAAAGGTAAAGGTACAGGGAATTTTTTTATCGAGTCCTTTCAATTTTCTTCATTATTCAAGCAATATCATTGATTTTTTTTATTCTTCAAAATGTCACTTTGTAATGAATGGCTGGTATTGAGAATCCTGAATTAAGTTATGCTAATTTAATAAATACGAAGTTGATCCCCTCGTTGTTCTGTGATGTGAAACATTGTCCTCGTCAGGTCCTATGTAGGTGCTTTCCAAAATTTCCAAAGTAACGAATAATCCGTGTACCCTCAAATAAAGATTCAGGACACCACGATGGCTCATTGCGGTTCGGGAATTGTAGCAGATTTTCAGGGGATCTCCTGAAAAGGATCTTTTAAGAAAATACCCTTAGGATGAAGTGCAACGCGCTCTTCGAAACAGTATTATGTCGGTGGTTTTCATCATATTTATTTATCAGAGAAATTTTGGCTATACCTCTTCCTTTAACATCCGTCTAAAACCATTCCCTTTCCGATTATTTATCTACATTATGAACACTTTCTGTTGATGTAATTGCGAGCCGTAACAAATAACTAGCTTCCTCTGATTCTTAGAGTCTCTCATATTAAAGTCCACAGCTACTATTGTATCTGTTTTTTTCCCCTCGCAATATGTTCCGTCAGCGAATCGAGAGGGAATTGTGCAGGCATCTGAAGAATTTGAATGGAGGTTTTCCGAAATGGCTCCCGAAATCTTCGCGATGAAATCTTCCTGCAAAATTTGAAACGGGGCTCATCTTTCAATATCCCCTTCTGAGGCTTTTAATGCATCCCTGAGCGCTTTGTACATATCTCCTGTATCTATCTGATTTCAAAATGTTTCCTGGAATCTCCCCGGCAACTCTGGTTGGTTCAACTGTAGCCGAAACCCCCACCCCTTTCCCCATCCCTCTATTCTTTCGTATTCTTAATCAAAGGCTCCGCGACTCCCCGTACTGCGCATTGAGAACATGCTCACGGAAATGCTCTTGCTTGCGGAAAAAGGATTTTGAAGACGAAGTAGGGAATGGAAGAGAGTACGTGATTTGCGGAAAGCTTTCTCAGGTTTTTCACTCGGTAAGCTGTACTTCCATATCTCCCGACGCTTCGAAGAGCGACTTTCAATCCATTGCACCTTGGCTGTATCACTTTCCGTCTTTCCGTTTCTGCATCACTTTTCCGTGTACCCTCAAATAAAGATTCAGGACACCACGATGGCTCATTGCGGTTCGGGGATTGTAGCAGATTTTCAGGGGATCTTCTGAAAAGGATCTTTTAAGAAGATACCCATAGGATGAAGTGCAACGCTCTCTTCGAAACGTCGGGAGACATGGAGGTATAGCTCACCCCGTGGAAAACCCGAGAAACCTTTATGCACTTGATACGCCGGGAGAATCTAAGATCTTACATTTGTTTCGGGTTATTCATTTCATTCCGTCGATTCCAAACATCATCCAAAGAGAAAGCTTTAAAAAATTTGGTTCCCGAGAGAGGAGGAGGTGGTGCGTAATGTATCGTATCCAATCTGCTCCGTCGCTCTTGTCTTATCGCATTCTCATCCTACTCAGTCTTATCCTTTTTTTCTTCGTAATTCTTTTATTTTCCCCAGAGAGATGGCGTAAGTTTTGGTTTCGCTTTAAGCACTGTTTCAAACTCCCTCATTGTGAAATAATCTTGATTAATGTGTATTTGTACGGGACTGGTAAATTAATCGACATTGCATACTTCCTTAATGTTAGTCCGTAAGGGTTTCATGCTGCTCCTGGCACAATTGTTTCTTTGCAGTGATCCGTCACTGCCAACTTGATGTTGCCCGGCACGATAAGGGATTTTCATTTTCAAGGAAGCATACGGACAACTTCTGTAGATATTCTAAGTCTGAATTCAAATGAAACCACCTTGTCACGAAATCGAATGGGGTTCCCTGTAATTTTGCGTTTTTGACTATCATAATCAATTAAATTGCCGTCTTCAATCAGTTAACCGAGAGTTTCGCAAGAGGTTTTTTTATTTCAATTATTGGTGGCGATAGGTCTAGGTAATTGGAGATATCGAGTTCATTTGGGGACATTAATAGTGATCGCTGCCATTTTTTAAATAATCTATAATTTATTATTGTCTCTAAAATAGGCGTCAATGGATTTATTTTGAAGGGACGAGCGACAGCTGAGGTACTTAGCGTCATTAACGGAAAGAGATCCGCTTTAACGTATATCGAAATGGTAAATCTAAATAAAACAATGGGTCGTGCACATCCATGCGCCTGTGGACCAAGGTCGGGAGGTCATATTTATCTTGTCGCGAGGAGGAAAGTCGCCGGTCACGGCCTAATTCCTGATTTTCCGTATAATGTAGGGACTCGGGCCAAAAGCTCCGGTTCGCGCATAGATGATAAATTTTGCGCGGATATAATAGGTGGCCAAAAAGACTATCCTAGGACAAAGGAGGGAGTGATAAATAACCAAAAATTCAGTCCAAAACGTAATTATGGATTTAAAATGTTATCTTCTCCCGTGTCATACGATACGTGGGCATATCGGGGGTGGGACTATCTTTAAGTCTTAATAGGTACCACAAAAGGATTGTCATAGTATAATTCGCGTTTTGGTCAATAAAAAATTATAGATTATTTTATCCTACAGTGGTAACCGTAGCTGATGAAGTTGATTTTAACTAATGAAGGAGTCCTACTTGGTATGGCACTTAGCGTTTGATTTATTGTAGATGTGCAATAGATGAAGGATTGGATTCACTATGAAGTTAGCCCTTGCTGTCTAATTAAGCCAGTACACCACCTTTTGTTCGTCGAATTGCGGCACAAAACTAGAGAGGCCGACCTATCGACCTGTTATGGATCTTTCCATTGAATCTCCTCACCCTTTTTTCTTTCCCTACTGAAAGACGTAGTTGGCCACGATATATATGAGTCCAAACAAAACATTATACTCCTCGCTTCCCTCTACGGAAACAGCAGGGCCCGGAATCATAACTGTGGTGAAAGTTCATCACGTGTTTATCTTGTTATTAAAGTTCACAAATGTCTTTAAATGAAAGAAGCCGTGGAAATGGCTACTTCAGCAAACACAGACCGCTTTCGTGATGCGACGAATCTGAATGAAGGGCTTCGTTTGAAATCTCATTTGCCTTTTTTTACATTTGGCCTATTTTACTCTTGACATTTCCGAAAAGGATTTTCTTGCTTTTTTGGCTTTCTTACCGCTTGGAACTCGAAGCCTCCGTGTTGAATGCGGTCTCATTGAACGATCTCTTTCCGTCTTGCTCATAACTTCTATCCAGAAAGAGGATGAATTGCCAATGTGTCCGTGTTCTCTAAAAAGAAGGCATTTTACAGAATTTGTGGTGGACTACTTGTTTCCTTCGGAGTATGAATCGACCGCGCTCATTCATTGTAATCTCGAATTGTAGTATTTGGTGAATTTGTAAGTTAGTAAGAAATGTAAGTGTTTGTTTCGGAATATTTCACCTACATCACATAATTTCATCTTCTTCTTCTTCCTTCCAGGATTAGGCTACTAAGCCTATACTGGCTCCACAATACCATCTTTTTCTTGGTCCACCAATACTTTTCTTGCCAATTGGCTGATATTCCATTGCTTGTTTTGGAATTCGTTCATTTGGCATTCGAAGTATATTTTCCTTCCCTCTGTGTTTGTTGTCTTGTAATTTATCAATAATTTATTCCATTTCGCTGTGCTAGTATATCACTGTCTAATCGGTCATTACTGTCATTTCAGCTTATTATGCTTAATTTGCAATATTTCTGCTTTTTCCCCTCTTTTCTACGAAAAAATCCAGCCCAATGAAAATAATATTCCTCCCCTATTTCTGTTTTAATTCGTTGAAAAGAGTGATTTTTTACCCAAAAAAAATATATAATTTATCTTTGGTCATGCATTCATTAGAAATGTGAGTAAATCGTTTACGGAAACATCTTTTCGTTGGCAATAGTACATTTCCCATAAAGTATTTCCGAGCATTTTCTTCCGAAGCATCTTGAATACAAACAAGGTCTCAACTGCGGCAGAGGAGCGTTTATTTGTCCCAGTTTGTCTCCGGCGCGAGGACAATGCCAGCATTGCGGCGTTTCCATCGTCAAACACGTTTGCCCTCTGTGCACGGATATGACGTGCATTTCTCCCCCATCCGTGCTGGACCGAAGCGAAAACCCGCCCATGTACGTACGCTAGTTCCCACCTGGCCAGATGCATTTCCGCCTATTGGTACACGGGGTCCTCAAGGGGCGAAGGGGAATCGGGGGCGGTCCACAACAGATTTGAGCGCTCCGGGAGGCGGCGGAAGCGAGATGACCGCTAGAATAGCACAGCAGGGTCTTCTTCGGGAAAAATAAGGGTTCTTTTTTTTCGTGCTTCCTGTACGAGTTATATCGCCCGCATGATACTACTACGTGAGGTAAGCCGTTTCCCATCTACTCATAACATCATCACCTCCACATGCAGGGTAAACCTAAGGCCAATTCTAGGTCATACGAATATTTATATTCCGTTCCATTTAACTCAAATCATTGCTAAAAAAATTGTTCCATTGTAACGTTTCTGGGTTAGCGGGAATCTTCTCACATATATCCCCGACATTGGTTTAGACCCCTTTCATTAAAGCCGATCAGTGTGTAATTACACCAGATTTGACAGGAAGTTGGATGACAATACGATAAAATATTGAAATCGCGATGGTAACTATGAATGTGAGAGCTGAAACATTACATCTACAGCTATGTTTTGTGGCCCATAAAAATTATAACTCACAAATACTCCTAGTATTCTTACGTGAAATGATCGTTTTATTCTGGCCTTTTAAAAAACAATATTGTCGCACGTTCACACGGCGCAGTTCTATGTCTTAATTTTAATGCCATGTACCGAAAATATTGCGTAATTTTGGCACATAATAAATCGAAAGCGAAACCAAAAATGAGATGGCAAACTAAATTTTCTTTTTGATTTTTCTGTGATGTACCCAGGTGTTGAAGGTACGAGAAAGCCTGCATGGAAAGGACATTGGCAACTTAGGGACCCTTGCGTATGTAGCAATATCATGATTTCATATGTGGGTCACCGGAATGGACCATGGACTGCTCCTAAGGGTTTTAACGTGCGAGGCGACTCAGGTCCATTATTAAGGGGTGACTGCCCTCATCCCAAAACCGAGAGCGGATATCTTCACATTAATATTTCATCAAATCTCCTCCGGTCGAATGGGGGTGCGTTTGAGGACTTCATAAAGTGTCCCGTACACTCCGGAGATAATATCCCTCACGTCTCACTAGGCTGTAGGAGTAATCTTTCGAGATTTCTGCTAGGAAAGAACATCACAGTTCCAAGAATGGAGTTGACAAAGCGGCTTGCTTCGGGATGAATGTAGGAGAAGCGTCGAGTCGGCGGAGAGGAAATTGGGTTTTCCATCTTTTATCCTCGCTCCAGATTTTCCGCTGCGCTCGTACCTTCGTTAGGGATGCTGCGTGTTTAAAAAATTCCACCATCGCTAACCACCAGACCCAAATGGGTCGTTGGGTCCGTCGAAAAATCTCATTGTCCGGGAGATGACGATCCGTGGTCTCATATTTATGAATCTTTATGAATCATATCTCAGTTCTCGTCTCTTCCCCTTGTGCTGTTAACGTTTGCCGCTTCATACTAGGTGGGATAACCTAACTATCTTCAGGGTGTCGGTGGCATTAGCTTAATATTTTCAGTAACTAGGGAAAAACAGTGCCGCGCTGTATTAAGCGGTCATATTATACGGCCGGGTGGTATTCGGTGACCATAAACTTCTGACGCACGGTTTAACGGTGCTGACAGAGAACTTTTTAAATGCTAAAATCTTATCATTATGGAATTAAGCTGAAGGCTGAGTACCACTGCTGTGTTTTGGGTAGGTTATAATGATGTATTTTCAGTCATTCATCATATGTCCGTGCGCATCTTCGTATAGTCGGCGTCGCGACGTTGTTGTTATTTTAATGAAGACCGTAGATATATATTTCATTTGCCGTGATTAGCACATGTAAGACGGTACCTTTCCTCCCATGGTATAAGACATAACGTGAGTAACTCTTGGCGACTATTTTTTATAGGTAAATAGTGCACAACCAACGTCATGTTTTCACTACGTTTTACTAATTTACTAAAAGAAACTTCCTTACTCTGTGAAGTCAGCAGTTACAATCACTAACCCCACTATTGTAGCGTTGACCTGGTTGTTCAACTCACCACGTAATCCTCCAGAACCTTCCGTCTCGTTTCTGTAGTTGCCACCTTCAACCTCCGTAGATTTATACCTGTCGGGCCGGATTATTTCGTCATAATTAAATTGATATTTCCCCTTCCAAGTTTTATTTCCATCGCTGACGCATGGCCGTGACTCTCTTGGTGGTTTCCCTTCCTGTTTTTGGAGAATGCTTTTTGAGAAGGATGTATCAAAATTATGGATAAGGATTTTACGTTCTGAAAGAAATTTTTCTGCGGTTTTATTCATAATTTTTAATGCCCCGTCTTCTCCTCTTCGATTATTACGCCTTTGAAATTGCGCGATAAACCTGTCTTTTGCTGATCATATTTTTCGGACCGTTATCTTTTGGAGGATGAGAGGGAAGGGTATGAGTGTGGGAAACCGGCTTGTACAAGTTTAAAGCTCTTTCAAATCCACCAAAATGTCTAATGGTAGACTCTGGAACCGATTTCCTACCCTCAATAATCTATTCCAATCTTAACCATACCCTCTTTTTCGTCAACCCTAAAATATAATAGTTTCGATTATAGTGCTCCTTTCTAACCCATTCCTCATTGGGGGATAACTTATGGCGAATAATTAAAATAGCAAGTTTTATAAGCAGTGAGTCGATTTTAGGTAACCTATAAATTATTAAATTATGATAGCCAAGATGAAAAACGATGTATTTGTAAAATCAGAAAAACTAAGCGTGATGAAGTGGAATTTTTCCAAATTGAAAGAAACGCTAGCAATTTTCCACAATTGTAAACCGGACTACATTTTGTACCTTGAAGATGATGTAGTACCATCCTTAGTTCGGATAAATAAGTTCATAATCCTGTGAAATTGCAAGTGTTTCTTTGAACGAGGTATTTTTCATTGGTGAACTCGAACTTCTTTTACCTTTACTTAAACATGTTTTCTTTCCTAAATTTTGCCCGTGTGTTCTTTTTAAATGCGTTTTGGACCGTTGAGTGCTCATGCAATGCGAATTTAACGGAGGTGCTACCCCTGGGAGAGGGGATTCAAACTACGAATATTTTGATCCCCTCAACCCGTTCACTTCGAACTTTATCTCCGCTGCAATGCAATCAGTTTTGGCAGCCCGGCGCGTGTTACATTTCCCTAACCCGATGAGCTCCATCGACAAAATATGTCCCGTGCTGACTGAATCTCTCGTCTCTCGCGGGTTAAAATTATTCTCCGCGCACCGAATTAAAATTCCATTTACCTCCCTCGACGCGGGGTATTGTTGCATAATGCCGAAGCGAGGGCGGGATAGAGGGAGATGTTAAAATAAGTATTTTACGCCGAGCGAGGCCAATCGCGTCGTAGAATGGAAGTTGCCATCGAACGGCTGGCGGCGTATCGGTGTCGGGCAGACAAGATTTGTGTGGCCTGGAGTCCCATCCGTTATCTACTTAATTAAATGACACTTCTTTCAAATCCATTGCCCCGCACACTGTCGCTTTAAAAATTCAGTATATCACGGGGCTGTTTAAAAATTTAAGCGAAAAAAATCTCGCATCCACGTTCGATGTTATTTTTTTTCCTCTCTCATCCGAATCAGGACGGTTTTCGCGCGATACCGGAGGGACGGAGAGGCCGTGTTTATTTTTTCCCACTATCGAATGAGCTCGCTCCATAAGCGAGTTGGAATGTAAAACGGGTCATTCCGACGATTATCCTCGAACATCTCGTAATACCATCCTCATCATCGCAGCGCGAGCTTGTACTCCGCGGACCCTGTCAACCGCAACAGAACAACACCCCCTTCCCCCGCGAAACATATTCAATGCGGGGCGAACTCTGTAAACGCTCCGGCTCCATATCTTTGGTGGGCTTTGAGCGTTAAGGGGTGCGTTTGTGCTGCATCGCGCACGGGTAGTCTCGAGCCCTGAGGAATGCTGCGCCTTTCCCACCTCCCCACCCCTTTAAAACACTAGTGTTTGTGAACGTCGGCGTGGTGCGAGGTGTAAATGGTCTCCTGTCCTCACACGGTCGTACGTAAATGGGAGGCCCGGTCGTTGTAGTATGAGTTGGGTGGGGAACGAGAAGGCTCGCCTAGGGTCTCCTGGTTATGGCAGGAAAGGCATTTGGAGTTGGGAAGCAGAGAGGGAGAGGTTTAGCAGTAGTAGTAGTCGCAGGGGGTAAGACAATGATGGCAGAGCAGATGAAGGACGGAGTATTACGGGGTTGTGTTGGGGTGGGCGTAAATAGCTTTTGAGCTCGCGATGTGAACAATGCTTCAGGTATGATTGTAGCCATTGTTTGGGGAAGTGACACCCCCTTCCTCCCTTTTCCCGCTTGCCCATCCATCTGGTGCACGCTGCAGCCTGCACCAACCCTCCCCAGTGCATGTGTGAATGTGCAGAGCGGCCCCCGGCGAGTGGCGAACTACTCACGGATCTCACGCAGGAATCCGATGGAGTGGCGTGGAATGGGCCAGTGGACGGACGCCGAGCCCATTTGATTGAGGGTGAGATTCGCTGTGTAGTCACTGAGTTACGTAGTACATCCGTCCTCGCCCCTGCGAAAAGCTCCGGTGTCGGACCATCGGTAGGGGGAGTGGGTAGGGAGGGCTTAGAGGCGACCGCCGCCTCCGGTAATTCATCGTGAAGCCCGCAGAGGATTTTGATTCGTAAACGCCTCCAGTCGTCTTACTCTGCAATTCTTCCGCCCTTCATGAGGGTGGTTTATTTTGCTTTTTACAAGATGGAAATTCAAAGGGAAACGGAAAATGTTAGCGTTTCAGGGATTCTCACTTTTTTATTTTCGGAACAAGCTTGGGGTTTGGTTGACCTTATGATCTACATAACGCCCAGCTACACAAATTTTGCTTCTATAGCAAGTTAGTATGACACTTGTGACATTATTTTGGAAACGTAGCGGGTGATACCCTTTAATTGCTACTAATATTTTTTGTTGGAATAGAAGAAATAAAAACTTGGCCACATCCACATGGTAATTGATTTTGACCGACCTTGGTTTCGTTACAGCTTAACATTGTCAAGGTCTTTATAAAATAAATAGTCAAGTTACGCCCGCTACTATTAGTTATAATTAATAATTTTTTTTTCATTTGTTCCGGAGAAACTTCATTTGTTACCTCTTTGCCCTGCGTGAGTGTTTCAATTTAATGAATTTGTGTTCTCGTCGAAGAGTTCGATTGATTATTCATATACTCGCACCTTGAGAGCTCTGCCCAGCAAATTAGCACCTGAGAATTTGTTTAATTAGCACCGAGTTGCTATTAATGCGTAACTAACCTTGATTAGGTATCGATATGAAAGTTTACATTCAGATAACCACGAGAAAATTTTTGCGAAAGTATAAATAAATAAATCTTTTGTCAGATAATTCAAATAATAAATGGGAAAACGATATTAATAGTCTTAGCAAAAACATATCCCTGAAGAAATGAAGAATAAGAGTGCTAAAGGATTTATTAAATTTAAACTCTCTCTGGATATCAAAAGAGTAAACAATCCTAGAAGACCTTTATGAGCATTTCCCTTAAATATTATTTTCTATCACAATTTATTTTATAAGGGCGCAATATTTTATTCTCCGTTCTTAATCCTCCAACAGTCATTACCTGGAGGCATTGCGGCAATAGGGAGCTTTAATCAGATTGGAGCTTATTTTTTCATCTTCTTTTTGGAGCGGTACTTCCGTTCTCCGAACCCATCGTCCCATCGCCTCAATAAAAAAGATGAAAAATATATATTTCGAGAAAGCGACTGTAGGTGTGACTGAGTTCGATAATAAGTGAAAATAAATCGCGCCGCGGACGAGATGTGTTTTGTTTCCTTTATTCGATCGCCATTTTCCTCGGGCGTCGCTTCGTACATCGTCATCCGGTCACATCAGTTCTCGTTATTTCCCTCCCTCTATTCCGTATGGCAGTAGGTACCACTGGAATTGCTCCCGGCATTTACTCCTCATGAAATCTATCCTTCCATCGGCATCCGAAGCCGTCCCTCTCTATATATCTCTCTGGTGGCGCCAGATCTTCTTTTGTCTTGGCCCTGAGCTTCATCGTCATCTAACGGGGCTTTGCGAAAGTGACCGGGAGAATGCAGTGAGAGGAGAGAGGTGGGGAAACGGAAAATTTACTGTGTATATATATGTATGTGTCGCAATTCCGAGCTAGAAATCTCGAGTGTAGTATACTTGGCGTTAAAAGCTGCAGTGGGTGCCTCCGTAGGAAGACATCCCTCGCGAGTGACGTTGCGTTCATGGCGCGGCGCTACCTTTTTTTTTTATTTTCTCACTGGAGGCGTGTCAACTTTTTTTTTATTCCTTTACTTCTTTCAGCAAGGGATCGCTTTATGTTTATGTTTTTGTTTCTCGTTTCGCGTCGCACGTTTCTTTTATTCCCTTATACTTCAAGTCGTAGCTGGGGCGTGAGAGGTCAAGAGGGAGGTGTCTGTAGTGTTGGTGGGCAAGAAGACCGTATAGGTTGGTGACGGAGAAAAATTAATTGACCTATCCTTCCGGAAGATCGTCGAACTCTTGACCCGAATTCCTCGGGAGTTAACAATGAAAGATAGCTGCCCGGCGTTTTCGTATTTACGGACGTTTTTTTTCTTTCCACCCCGTCCGTGAACGTATTTTTCTGTTTCGTTCCCTTTGGTGGTGCTTTTTCAGTACTCACCGTGTATATTTTTTTCTTTTTTGGGGATGGCTTCGCGAAGGAAGACGACCGGCCGATTTTTGTCCACGGAGGAGCGAAAAAATAAATTTGAAAAAAGTGACGACGACGATAATTCATCCCGCGACCGATTCCTTTTTCGACGGAAAAATGATTTCCGCGATTTCATCGAGTTTTATTTTTTTATTTTTCGCCTCCAAAACGCTTCGAAGCGGAGCATGGCTGCAATGGGTAGATACGTGCGAGAAACGGTGGTAATTGGGTCCTCGCGTCATAAACAGTGACGTTCGTTCGCTTTTTTCACGGTCGAGACGAGGATTGGTTTGAAAATGTTCTTCTCCCTGCTACCGAGTTCTTCCACGGTGACCCCTATTCGAGTAAAAAAAATTACAATCCATACGCTCCCCTGTTTATCGATGCAGTGTATTCCTCCATTCTTGACCCTCACCGTACCATCGCCGTCCTTGCCAATTATACCGCCGAGATGATGCTGTCGCTTGCCGTGAAATGCTGGGATATTGTGGATGACGTAGAATAAAAGTTGTTCTGGTGCAATCATTCACGTGAATATTCACGTACGTATGTTACCCAAGCCATCACTCGTCGAGGTAGCGTTTTTTTATTCCCTCGTAGCTGCACCAGAAGGCTCTCGAATCATTCAGATTGACAATGATTATTTTTGAATTTGAAAAACCATCCCCACATGTGGTTTGCCATTTCATCTTTCGCTTGGCCAACGCATTATTTAAATTGTCATTTAATCTGATTTCCGCATCTCTTATAGCATGAAAACTTTTATCTAGTAGTAAATATTTGGATAATATTACAAGTTTGATTTTCTTTCCTGTCTTTTTAATTGTATTCTTATTTTTGGGCCCTTAAGTCACGCATGCCTATTAAGTTAATGTGTAGAGTAAATCAATTCTTAAATAATAAATAAACAAAACTGTTTGAAAGAAAAAAATTTAGGCTATTAAATATCAGGGTAAAGGCACTAGAATAGTGCATGGGACAATTTTAAGGAGTCTTGGTTCTTTCATAATTCGAACTAGACAGGTTTATCCGTATTGGTGATTATGTGTACCTTTTACCTCCATATGAATTAAAATGGTTCGTTAAGCTTTAGTTCCAGAATTTACTAAAAATAAATTATATTGATCGATGTTATATTTTTATGTGGAAGACTTCCTATTCCTGCGAAGATGATTCCTTCCTATTCATGTGACACTTCCACCATATCGTCCGTGAATCGTTTCTCCACGTAGGTTCCCGTAATTTTGAACGTGGTGTGAGACCGAATAGAATTCTTTCCCATCGTGTCTACCCTATTTCTCTCTATTCATCCAACCAGCGCTCCAGATAAACGGAGTGTGTATCGAAAAGGGGTCCATTTTTTTACTTTTAAAAAAGAATATTCTTCGCGAGCGACTTCGCTCCCGCATAAAAAAATCGTTCCGGTACCCGGGCCCATTTATTTTAGTTCGGAAAACTGCGTAATCCCTCCTTGCCCCAGTTTACCGACTTTTTCGCCGGTGAGCTTTTTAAGAATTGCCGCCGCGTCGGTGGTGGTATCTGCAGCGATCCTCGGGAAACTGTCGAAGTGGAGGCGCGGACGAAGCACTTCGGCGAGAGGGACAGGTGGAGGAGATAATAATGGCAGCCCTTGAAGGAGACAGGAAGTGGAAGAAAGAAGGGCGATTTATAAGATCGACCTGATATTTTCTCGGTGATAAGCGGGCGGAAGCCTAATCCCTTCACGTCCATGTCTTCCTCATTCCCTTCGGAGTTTTAAAAACCGCGCCTCAAAGACTGCTGCCGTTGAGGAGAGAGAGACCACACAAGCCCTCCAGGTTTCGCGTCATTTCCGCCGTCGCCGACGGTTTAAGACTCGTTCAAACTAACCGACTTGTACCCGCATCCGACTTGGTCGTCTTAACCGTGCATGCGTACGCAAAAAGTCATCCAGTCACGCGGCCACCCCGGGATTTCTTCCCGCCATTCTATGGAATGCAACTACCTCTCGGCTTTTTCGATAGACGGCATCCTATCTGTCAAGAACGTTTTCCGATGACTGAATCGAGGGGTCTCAGAAAAATTGAGCTATGGGAGTGGGGAGCTATTGAAGCAGCTCCAGGGCATGCTTCTTGGGCGCGTGGATAAAAAGTTTGGGCGTGTACAACTCTTTCCCTTCCCCCTCTGACCCAAGTTGTCCGTTGCAAGCTTCCAAGACAGGAAGCGCGCGTTGGCACATGGCTGGTCGTGCGAGTACCTAGACTTGGATGAATTGTGCATCCGTTTGTGTATCATCAGGCCCATTATGTAATATCCCTCCACGCGTCGTCCGCGGGTTTCTTTTGTGTTTCCAAAGGAGCGGGCGTAACCTGGCTCGTGGATATCCCTAGTGTGTTCGTTTGAGAAGTCTGGCAGGGCGTTTTTACGGTCGGAAGAAGTCATGTTGACTGTGCAATGGCAGAGTTAAAGATTGAATAGGGAAAATAAGTGTGTGATTAAATTCATTCTTATTGACCGGAATTACGCCTTTTTTACAAATACTTGTTTGATAAAACATTTTTCCGGGCGTAATAATATCGAAAAATTTCTCAAGTTTCGCACTCGTGTACTTACAATATGCCGTTACTGGCTAGCATAATGAAGGTCAATGAAAGATGTATTTATTTATTTTACTCAAGATACTTAGATATCTACACAGGAAAATTGACTCCAACTCTCTGGCCATCTACTTATTGACGTTTCTATGATGGTGTCACCACATAAGACTACCAAGTGCTTGGTGTTCTCATAGAGAGAAACACAAATGTGTTCCAATGCAAGAAATGGTCTAACTCCGGCAACCTTTCTCTCTACCCTATAAAATTAATAATATTATAGAATAGATCGTGGATCTCCTGGCCTTCACCGCGGCTCTCCCTCTCTGTATCCAACCTAACCCTGATACCCTGAAGCACAAAAACATCCTGCCTCACTCCTCAACCACTCGATCCCTTTCAAATGCGAGACCCTAACCGTCAAGAATAAGAGCGTGGTAGTGTTTAGTTCGCCGCCTCGCGGTGTAGGTAGGGCGATTGTGAAGGGGATTGTGTCCATCTGCGGAGGCGGCGTTGGGTGGGCGTGTTAGGGGCGGGGAAGGAAAGTAGTAAGGAAACCAACGGCTGTACCGAGGAAGAATCAGCATTTGAATTCTGGCGTCGCAGTGCAAACTCCATCTGCTGAGACATTTCCCCGGATACTTACAAAGGCTGTACGATAGCATAGATATCGTGGAAACTGGTGCAAATATACGTACTGCTGCGCGTATAATACTGTGTTTTGAGAACTCCCATCCAGACCGAGGAGTTGTTCCGAATTAAAGGATGTTCTTACGGTCGTTTTACAGTTCTTTTTTCTTTGAGCGTTTTGTTCTCTGCATGTAATACTTCAAATTTCCCGGATTATTTCCTAAATGTACAATTTTGAAATTTTTGCGCCCCCTAGTTACTTTTATGATTTAATTGAAGGACATGATAATGGCAATGTCTGATAATAATCTAATTCTTATTTTCGTATGTATTCAAAAACATTTCGGAAGAAGAAAGGGAACAAAACAGCATCTGATTAGGAGAAATACAACATTATTTAATGAGAACTGAGAAATATAACATTATTTACCTATATTAAATCGTAATTTGATTCAGAAACTTGCAGAAAATAGGTGGAGAGTGGAGCAGTAAAAAATATCTATTATTTTTCGTCTAAAAATTTGGCATCTATTGCACAAGGCCACTCACCTATTCGCAGACCTCTGTTTTAAGAATAGGATTATGTTACTCTCGGTCAAGTCTCCATTCTCCGGACCTGAATAACGTCGTGTACGGTTCGTATAGGGGTCTTGCGCGAGGGGTGGTTGAGTATACGCGCTCTTCAACCCCCTGCTGCATTAGTCGAGGGAGGGGGATGAGGCGCATGAGGATGAAGCCCTCTGCCGAATAAAGAAGAGAGCGGTGCGTGTGCGGTTGGCCATCACTTCGTATTCCGGCGGGAGTGGTGTGGGTTATATCCCGGCGACAGCTGCTGGCTGTCTGCTCGAGCTGAGGAGTGGGATGGGTACGGAGGGGAAGGGGGGGAGGGAGATCGCAACGGTCGCGGGATTTTAAAAAAACCAAACGCGCCGGATGATGGGAGAATGGAGAGTTAACAAAAAGAAGGACAAAGAGAGAGAGAGGGAGAGATCAAGAAGTCGACGGTCAACCTTGAGCGGCCAGCTTAGCAGCGATGGAAGGGGAAAGCACAAGATGGCGCCCACGCGTAATTTTTTTCCAACGGACGTTCGCCGCTGTCGTGATGGTCCACGCCGTCGACGTCCGATTTTAATTAGTTTGTACACTTCTGGAAACGTCCTTTTTTATTCTTTCCCGGCTTTGAATTTATATATTCTACAGCGAAAGAATCCTTTCATCCATGGGATTTGCATTTTTTTGAAACAGATGTTATTCAGAATTCGCTTGTGACGCTGGTATATCAGGCGAATGTTTCTATGTATTTTACGTTAAAATAATGAAGCTTTCCTCTTGCCACGGTGCTTTCTCCGTGCTCACATTGATAATTTCCAGTAAGAGGATTATTTTTGCTAGGAGATCTTGAAGCCTACGCCTTAATATGCTGAGTGTTTTTATTTTTATTAATAATAAAGAAATTAAAAGTCGGATAAAATCTTATTTTATTCTACGAGTAATCGAATTTGCCTTGACCTCACCATATCCTTTCTCCCTTCTGGAATACGCGTGCAGTTCGGTGGAATTCTTAAAGATTAAATGCTGCCCACGTAAATTTACTAAAATTAGTCTATTTAGAGATAGATAAGTTTCTTTGATGGTTGTTGGTATTTTAACTGTAGGATATAGTTTCCCCTAGATTTAGGAGCTGTATGAATGGCTAAGAATATTAATTTATTGTATCAAAATTAAATTATAATGATTTTTTACATGTACTTAATTGAATTGAACTGAAAATATATTATAAGAAGTATAGATAGCATGTCAGCAAGGTAATTATAGTCTCTTTAGGACATGGTGTAATATTTTACCTTTATTCATCAATTAACACTTGGTATTATTATAGGGATGCAAGCAGATGATGGAAAGACGAAAAATATCATCTAAATGTTCTTCACACCCATACACTTTTGCTCGTGTTTTATAATGAGATATTAGATTTGAATTCGAGAGAAGTATATTGAAAGATACCTCAGGGTTGTATCCGGATCTCGATCTACGTTGACATTGAATCGGGGCTTAGGAGAATGTAGGCGATACGATTTGATACAAACCTTTCCCTCCCCTCGAATCGAGGGTGCAGTGGGACAATTAAAAAGTCCACAGAGGATTCGCGTATGTACACACACAGATGGGTATGTACGTATCCGGCGAATGTACGGAGTCGTTGGTGCGCAATGATGCGACTCAGGAGGGGATGAAGACCTGGGAATAACAGAACCGCGGAACGATGAAGCGTATAGATTTTTTTTTATTCGGTCGGGGGAAAAAGAGATTGGGGCAGGGTCGCGGGGGTATATATAAGGGCTTCGGGTGGGTGGTTTGGTGATTTGGTCGTGGCGCCAGGGGGTGCGGAACGGGAAGTTGATGCGGTGGTATGAGAATTATAAACGAAGCGAAGCCTTGTTGCCTCGCCACGTCGGGAGGGAACGGGGCATAAATCTCGCATCTCCCCTCGGAGCGTTTTGGCGGCAGCGGGAGTGATTTAACCTTCCGCCGTCTCCCGTACCCAAACACTCGTGGTGGCGTGTGTATCGCTCAAAAAACTCCGTGGCCCTTGCCCACATTTCTTCTTCCATCTCGTAATTTACGTAGCGTTTCGATCATGGAGCATCGCGCGATACTACTCCCGATGTTGCCCCGGTTTTCGCCGCAAGAGATAGGCATATGTATTTCTGGATGTACAATTGTTGTCTCGCGTGTTTAATTAACTTTCATTGGAGATATTGAAATAAACTTATGCAATTTTCCTCTATTGTAACTTTTATTCCGACCTAGGCTTCGATGTTACCAAATGTTATAATCGTGGGAAATTGCAAGTGTTTATTTTGATATGGAATAAATCCACTCCATCAAGCTTGGATTTTCGGATTTTTAATGAGAATTTTATGAATGAACATCTTTATCGTGTGTTCGCTGTAACACAGATTTTGTTTTGTCTTATGGTCATTGAGGATGTGACCTCGGACAAGAGATCAAAACAACCCAAGATGCGGAAAATTCGGTCAATTTATTTGGGAAACACTCGAAATTCTGCCATAGACTGTGGCTTAAGTTCATCAAAAAGGGCATAATTGATATTTCCTCCACAGTGATTAGGTATATTTTAATAGTTATGCAGGCAATCTCCCACTTACTACTTGCTTACTTACTAACCACAAAAGGTCTTAATTAAAGCTTTGACATACTGGGGGGGTAGCAAATTCATGTTCTTGGGTAATGACCAGGAATAACATTGTAACTTAACAACTGAAAGATTTAACGAGAGTGGAATCATAATCTATCGAAGAAGCTGGATAGAAAGCGTTTAAATATTGCCTATTTCCAAAATGTTAAGGGGGTTTAACAACTTCATGGAAGATTGAAATTTTTTTAATGCCCGTGACATCCCAGTTCGCTCTCTGAATAAGTTTTCCCTTTTAGACATCTCGCTGCGTCTTTTTCCAGAGCGACGAAATGGGCGCGTTTATCTCGTCGTCTTATAAGTGATAAAAGCGGAGGCCAGGACGACTTTAGTGCGACCTTCCCCTTAGCGAGGCGCGCGCCCCTGTGACCCAACCGAGAAGGGGGTTAAAGTTTTCCACAGCCGAGGCTCGATAAAAAGGAAAAGGTCGTCGGATTACGCTTTCGAATGGAGCTCTGCGCGACCCAATAAATGCAGGGCGAGTCACTGGGTCACCCCGTAGTGTGTTGCAGTCTCTATTTTTTATCCCCGGGCGGGTTACGTCGGGGGTGGATTAAAAAAGTGGAAGGCGATCCCTTAGGTGTCCGTTGTGCTGATATTCCCGTCCCCCGTAAATAAATAATACTTTGAAGGAAAAATATTATACCAAGGGAGCAATCTTGATTTTCGTCGGGTTGAAGAGAGAAAGTACGCGAATTTGCGGAGAAGGAGCGGGCCTACGATTTTGAATTTCTGCGCCACGGTTCATATAAAAATTGGAGAATAATTTTTACAGCGTTCGGCGTTTAACATGTTATCCCATTTAAAAAATGGCTAGTTTTTAGTCCTCCTTGGCTTCTCAGTGGCTAAGCCCATCTTGATTCAAAAAGTTTCTGTCAACAATTATTATGCGCAGCAAATGTTTATAGCTGTATATTCACAGTAATCCTATTCCAATTTCTTCTTCCCGGAATCTGTAAGACTACACGTCCATTCAAAAATAGTAACCAAACTTCCCAAAGTTATGCCATAAATTCTCATTAATATCTTTACGTTATTTCAACTGCCATTGATTAAGTCTAGCTTTTATTAAGCACCGTAAAAGAATTCGTGGTGTTGTTTTTTTATATAGTTAGTTATCATATGAAGTTCTCTCGTCAAAAATTTTCGGAGTTTAGAGTATAAACATTTATTGTCCATTTTCCTAAATTACCTGTTGTACATGACCGATTTCGAGAGATTTCATGGAAATATGAGTATGGAAAGTGAGCAAAAGGGTTATTGTTAACGAAAATAATATCTCTTAGTACACCCAAAAAATGTTGAAGTAGCATATTTGAATAATCTTTGAATAATCAAGTTTTCACGTAATTAAGACTATATAACTTGGTTTCACTCACTCCATGCGATACTTTAAAGACTTTTCCCCTCCCTCTTTTGCTACCGATTGAATAATGTTTGCGAAACATTGACCCGGCCACTGCCGTCGTTGTATGTTTGACCTCTGGAACGAATGGCTCCGCATTGCTGGGGCAAGATGGATTGTGAAGCAGGATTTGGGGAAATCGGAACCAGGGGCCCACGGACTTGTGCCCGCAAATCTTCACCAGGGCCGGCCGTTTAATTCATTATCGCGCGTTGGCCCTCCATCTCTCTCCCCGCCTTCCTTATCTATCCTTCCGTCTATCCCTCCCGTCTCCGAATTCTCTTACGCTAATCCCTGCTCTGACGGGCATCGCAGCTCAAAACCTCCCAAGGCTGGCGTTTTGAGGGTGGGAGCACAAAAGAGGCGATGTGACAAGCTCTAAGAGAATTATAGAACGGTAATTTCTCTTCCACCGATCGAAGAAATGTGCATAAATTTGGATTCTCTCTACATCATGGTGATTCCCATATTATTTCGTCGATAAATCATTCGCCATTAATTATAGCCCGAATAGGGGAAATAAGCCATGGAAATAGGTCATTCGATTACCAAGCCTAGTTGCAAGACCAAAGCGAATTTCCGAGGAGATTTACGAATATCCTTACGCGCCCACTTTGCCCAGCCTCATTTTCGAGTGAAAAATGTCTCCTCTGAAGTGTAGGAAATTATCTTGCATGTAATGGCCAACTTGACCTGCTTTCAAAATATAATCTTACCAGCCCAACTTTATCACCTTACATGAATAGTATGGTGTTTAATTTCTAAAATCCATACGATAAATTATTTTCCGAATTAATAATAAGATAAAGTAGATCATCTTGATAGTATTAAGCAATCCCAATGCACCATCGTCGTCTATCACAGATGAGTGGGCTATTCCTTATTCGCTTTAAGTCATTTTCCAAGTTCTTCTACATTGAATACTTGCGTATTTCAATGTTTCTTTTAATATCAATTTATATATTTCGGATTAATTACTTTTATAATCATTCTTGCGAAAATTTCGTGGAGGACCTTGTGTATTTTGGACACATTTGCACATTTTTCCTTTACCAGGGGAAGCTCTCTTACATTTGTCTTTTCTTTCTACCGGGGAAGCTGTCGACCCTACGCGATACTTTTTCGTCATGATAAAAAAGGCAGAATTTATATAGCGTTTTATTTTTTGGCCCGGCGCTTTAACCTTGTCCCCATCCGATCTGAACGCTTGAAACTTCCCGTCGCAAAATTCCGGGAGTCATTGGAGAGCTGCCGCTATGGCTTTGCCGTAAAAAAACGTCGTATATTCACTTTCATCTCTCGAATCGAATTAAACGCTAGCATTAAAATTTACGCCGCCATTAGAGTGGAAAACTCGCTCCTGTCCTCCGCGTTCTGTCCTCCCCTCGCGACCGAAATGCATTATCCCAATTCATGGCATGTCGACCCAGGGTAAACCCTCCGATGCCGCGCCGCTATTTGAAGTAGGCAACGTTTTAAAATGAGTTTGTCCAACTCCGAAACTGGCGGTGCTGAATTTGAACAAGGGATCAAATAACCTGTCCTGCGCCGGTCGGATATAGACATTTTTGTGAACGCCGTGTTTTTAGCGTAGGTTTTAAAAGTTTTTTTTTACACTTTCCCCATCAGGTCAAGTTAAATGGGGTGGGGTATTTGATTTCCATGAGGGGTGGTTGGGATTGTGGCTGATTCTAAGCGGGATTGAACCCGGGGAAATCTCGTGGGAAATCAAAATTGAAAATCTCTGGGGAATTTGTAAATATTCTCTTGTAAAATCAATCGGTGGTATCCAACCAAAAGGACGGAGCGTTTGCGGAAAGTTACGACGGAATATCGGATGGGTCGACCACCAATTTTTAAGTGTCAATTGGAGTTCCGCATTCGTTGATGGAAATTTTCTGACCCGCACTAAAAGTGAGGCCTTCAACGTTTGATGTGAAACGCGGCTGAAAAGGTATGGCTGCGCAATACCGCAATACTCAAGTTTTTTTTTGCATATATTGGGACGGTTTGAATGAAAAGGCTCAATTGATTTCCTACGACTCTCGAGTTCTTGTATTCTATGAGGGAATAATTGATGCAGATGTTGTAAAAAAATATGTTCCTGGAAATCCCTAGATTTGTCGAAAATGAGAGGTAGGAAAGTAGAGAAAAATTAGGGAGATATTTCGCATTTTTTGGGCGTAACTTCGATTAATAGGTTAATCATTGAGAAATGATATCTGTAATGTGGGGACACTAGAGGAAATATCGTGGTTAATTCATTTTGCCATTTAGGGACACGACACTCACCGTGAAACAATTCAAACGAATGGAGTGGGTTAAAAAATAGAAACCAGGTCAGCGTTTTACGTTTCGATGCTAAACGTTTCGTTTGCTTCCCCCGCCACTTCCGAATGCATCCTCCATTAATTTCTTCCTTCCTTTTCCATCCTACCTCAACGTCCAAAACCCCTCTTTTAGTCTCCCACTCCCCCACACCACTCTGGGTTGGTTGGATACCTAACACCCCGGCCCCCTATAGTTCCCAGGTCCCCCGTGATTCAACCACCCCGGCCGATTCGTGAGCACGCTGGCCTGGTTTTGTGCAAGCGGCGTGTACGTTGTGTTGGTGTGTTTTTGTTATTCCCGCCCCAGCCGGCTAGCCCCACGGCTTGCCCTTCTTTTATCTCAGTCCCAGCATCTCCTCCACCCCCTCTATGGGGTACCACTCCCCCCTCTCCTCCCATCGGATCTCCCGCTGCACGGCGGAGACTCCGGAGGTGAGCGGTCGTGCTGTGTGCTTTGCTTTCCCTTGCCCAGCTAGTAACCACCGCGGTTTCGAACGCCGCCCTTCAGCCTAGGCCTCCCTTTCCTTTTCTTCTGAGAATATCTAGCTAACTACAGAGTGATTGGTGAAGTCAAAGAGGTTACCCTAACCAGAATAAGTTTTCGTTCCCCGAATCCCAAGTTCATTGAGTAGGTTATCATATTGATGTGTGCTTTAAGGCTATTCTGTTTTATTGATATAAAATTTCATAAACCAGAAGATCAATTCGGGCTATTAGGAAATAGCATAGCCGGATAATTTGCTAATATCGTACGTAAAAAGAGGGAACTAGCAGCCACTTCATAAAATATCTCTATTTATGTAGACATCAGTGCTTGATTATTTTGTATCTTCGAGTCAATTTAGATTAAGTTGACGGTTGTACTTATAAATATTCTGTATCAAAATTCATCAATTCGTGGACCCTCATACTGTAAAATTATGGGCTTCGTTGAAACTCTGCAATCATTGTAACAAATGGATGTCAGGTTATTATAGATGTTTATATTTATGTAACAATAAATATTCTTTTTATCTAAAGATAATAAAAATAATTTTCTGGTATAATGCCCACCTCAGTGCTTCATGGCGTTCGGAGGCCTTACTACCAGCCGCTCTCTGCTTGGCCCGCTTACCGCTCCGTCCCCCCAACCACTTTATTACGGCCTCAGCCTACCTTCCTCCGTCGCCGTCAGAGATGTGGAGATAGACAGGCGCACCGGAGATCGGTAGGAGCAGGCCGCTTTGGCCTGCTTGCTCGTGGATAGCAGAGGCGGAGGTGGCGGGCCTTAAAAGCGATTACGTTTTCCGTTTCGTCCGACGTCTGCTCTCGATTCGGGACGCTCCGTGTTTGTCTTCTGGGGTGAAACTTATCTGCATGGTGCATTAGAGGGAGAGGAGCGGCCGTCCGCCCTCCACTCCTCCAAAAGCTCGAACAATCCGTCACCGAGAGAGTGGGAATGGAAGAGCGTATGAGTGGGATGCGAGTGATACAAATGAAACGAATTATTGAGGAAGTTGATGAGGAAGGGAAGATGGATGGATAGAGTTGTCTAAAAACGTGGAGAAATCGAAGGCCCTCATGATAATCTGCCACAGCCGTCATTTTATTTGCTCCAAAAATAATGGTATTGCACCACGTACAGTGGTGAATAGTAGACAATGCTATGATAGCAAATAGTAAAGGAGTTGGAATTCAGAGTTTGATTTGATTTAGCTTGCAGTGAAAATGGGATAGTAATCATTTCGTTAATCATATGATCAAGAGGCAAAGTCGTTCATTGGATAATTCTGAACTGTGCACAATTATAGTGATGCCTTACCTATAAAAATTATATTCGGTCTTTTACATAAGTCAGTGGATCAGTTCTCGATCCAAGCTTTTTCCTAAAAGAAATGAACGCATAAAATAAATGAGTAGCTCAAAATAGCTATCCAAGAAAGATATCCCACTCGAGGAGAATAGGAGGAAATAAGTATGTTTCAGATTGATTGACGATTTTACTGTGTAGAAGTTCATCGATAGTAATAATTCAGACAACTGTAGTAATTTTTCACACTTTTTTACTTTCTCAGCCGGTTTCAATGCTTACGCATCATTTTCAAGACTTGTCTAACCTAAGAGCAGCCAGCCTGGTATATGTATATGTTGAAGGTAGGTGTAGGTGGGGTAAAATATAGAAGTAGGAATCGGGGGGGTTGAGGTTGGGTACTCATTTGCGGTATGTCCAGTCAGGGTCATAGGACAAGGTTTTCAAGGGAGTAGGACGGACTCGCACTTTAATGAAAGGTGAGATAATCCTCGGTACCACGTCTTTGACCAGACCTCCAAACAACTTAGAATACACTCCTATTCCAACATTTTCTACAAAATCCAGTTTTTACCTTTTGTCAAATATGTGTAAATTACATACAAGTAATTACTACAGCTGTTTGAAGTATTTTTAATTTGAAAATTCTTATGTTCTATCTTCAGAATGAATGACACTCGTGTAAAATAGGCTCCATATTCCTCATAGAAAGTTTACGTAAAGGATTCCCGTATGAAATAGGAGAGGATCAAGGTTGGAATGCTGCGCCTAAATACCACTTGCATTGCTTTGGCATCCAATTTCATGACGATATTGCTTGTCCTGGGTTTAAATACTTTTTCCTGTGGACAGTTTGCATTTTATAAGAGTTGTGGGGTACAATCTTATTTGCTAAAAACATTTAACCCACGTTCTAGATTTTTTGATACATAGGTACTAGGAAACATGAGGAGGGAGAAAGTTGAATGATATCTCAGACAGGCGAAAGTATAAGAGCGAAATTTTTTCGAAAGCCATCCCTTTTTTTCATGGCTCTGTTGAATTGAATTCCCCTCTCCATTTCACCGGCTATTTTGCATTTTTGGAACAAAAATTGTTTCCCCGCCTAACACTTTAATTCCCTTCCTTCGTTGTAAGGGATATCTCTCTCTCTCGGGAGAACGGACGTGACTGTCCGGCCAAAGGAGAAATTTTATGTTAACCGTGGAAAGGAAGCTCTCCGAAGCTGTGGACGTGCCCGTGGAAAAATCTCCCTTCCAAACCCGCCGTTGACCGCAAAGATGGTAGTTAAGGAGGCCCGCTTTCCCTAAGACCCGCGATTGTTGAACGCAAGGACACCCCGGCTTGCACACAATTTCCTACTGTAGTGTCCAATGTTCACGATCGACCTAGTGACACCGCGGTTCTCGGGTTAGCGCGAGCCTGAAGCAATTTCCAGATTTCTCCTCGTTGCGGTTTCAGTAGTATCCCTTACAAGCATTGGAATGAATTAGCTTTATTTGGTATAATTTGAAGTGAATTTAATTTAATCTTGTGGTATGATTTAAAGCATTTTTCTGATACAAATCTGGTTTCTAACATTGAGCATGTACACTGAGAAATATTCGGATTTTTTTGTCTCTGCGACCTAGATTTCACTTGATAGACTGCCTTAACAAGGTTGGCGTAAAATGACGCCTGTCGCCTTTTAGACAATGCTATAATTTGGTATATTGCGAGAATGAAATTTTTACGGGGTTATGGTTTGAATTTTAAAAATAGTTTAAATTGAGTATGTGATTATATTCAGGTGTCCAAAATAAGGAATACAGATTTCACCATGAATATACGGATGTCTGAAGGTATGATCGTCAGCTGTTTTCGTAATATTCTGCAATTGGGAAAAATCTTAACTCGAGTGATCAGGTGGAAAAATTACAGTACTTCTTTCCTTGGTAATAAAATAGAATTATTTTAAATTTTATTTTATCATTATTTTTTCCTAATACAATTTGAGGAACTCGTTTTTTTTTCGGAACCATACTTGAGTAACTTGTACCGAAGCTCTTAGAATTAATATTTACTAGACACCACTTGTCTTTGTCACATTCACGTATATACTCTTTAAATTTATCGTATATCTAACCGTGATAGGTTATGCTCTTTCTAATATTATGATAATATAACTCAATTACCATTTACGTGAGGTAGGTACTTGTTTGATGCGAGCGGCACGCTAGGGCAACCCACCAAATGACGATTACGTGATCACTAATTTCTGTTAGTGCTATTAACTCGTTGGTCGAAAAAAATAATGACTAAAGGAAAACTCTGGACTAAGAAAAGGTGGTATTTAGTCAGGTCGTCCATTTCTGAGAAAAAAACAACAACCCGAGATTGCCAGTAAATTGATGCGATAATACTTCACAAGCGTGGACGTTTTCTTAAACGGCCACTTTTTTAAGTGTAATCTGTTGCTGATAACCCCACTCCTTTTCGGAGAATGAACTCGCTAAAATGGATGATATCCATTCTTTTCCTTTTTTCTTTTTTTACCTCGAGAAAACTCCCACTGTCCCGTCGTTTCTTTTCCTTTTGAGTTTTATTTCCTCTCCTCTACAGCTTTATTTTCTTTCGCCCGTGAATAATGCGGGAAAACTAAGATCCTCTCGTCCGCTTCGCGTGTTGGCGATACTCCACCTCTACTCCTTGTGTGTCCTTTTCCCCCGCAGCACCGGTGCTTGTCCCCGATAATTATTCGGAAATTTTCTGGGACAACATCCAAGAGTGCACTAAGCGTTGATTTAAAGGGCTTTAAAACGCGGCCTTGCTCTAAACTGCAACTTTGTGCTCTCCCGACACGGTGGAGGATGGGCGACCCTCACATGTGAATACCTTAAGAGCATACGTGCATGCTCTGAGGTGTATTATACTCTACCTTCTCGTATCCCTGTCCTCACCTCCGCCTACTACTGCCGCTCCCCGTGGCACATATCTCCTTCGTTGGGGTGCAGAGCTCGGGGAGCGGTCGAAAACTTGAGCAGGGGTCGGTGTTGTTTCCCCCAAGTTTCTGGAGAGGGAGGGAGGGTTTGGGTGTTGTAAGCAAGATAGTCCATCCGCCGCAATCACCTAAACTTGCCAAGTGCTCCCGTGAGGCATGGCGAAACTAGTTGAAAAGGAAACCTCGCGGACGTCCATGGCTCTCTTTGCATTATGCATCCGTAATCCGTCCTCCCAACTTCCTCCGAGGCGTCCCTCCCTTCCCTTCACAAGAGATCCTCTGGCCAAGCCACTTTTCTCGTCATCGTCGGATCCTCTCTTGCTCTTTAAGGTTGTATCCATATCGACGGATAAGAGCGCCGACTTGATGAGCTCGATTGATTAACATTTCGAGAATAAGACGCGGTCACGAAAAGTATTCTGTCTGACCCTGTTAGCCCCTGACCTCATATTATGTAGACTTCGGTACATGTGTGTTTCATATGAAGTAACTTGAAATCCATACCCTATAAGCATTGAAAGAACATACCCCACAGAATGTTTTCAAACCATGCACTATAAAGAAAATATACGTATTATTTCGAGTATTTTTCTTCTCCTGGGTAATATATGTAGTATTTACGTACAATATTTGAATGTATAAAAATTATTTATTAACTAAGAAGCCGTTGCCAGTGTTTCTTGGTTATTAATTATTGGAAAATGCGAAATTATTATTTTTTCTTACCGCCCGCGTCGTTATTCCGTCAATCATAACTTTAATTTTGATGTTGATGTCGCAAGTCAAGTAGCCTTGGTACACGCGCAGATTTTTCCCAGAGCTAACAAGAGTCTGGATGAAGGAGGTTGCTGGATATTTAATTGGGTTTGATGTGATGTGTGGTATTTTAATGAAGCCGAGATTGATTTCTATTGATCGCAATTGGATTTATAAGAGGGATTGGACGCGGAATCCAGGAAATTGCGAATCCGCAAAAGTCAACGGCTCCGAGATGTTTTATTCCACTCTGCCCGTTTTGAGTTACGCTTTGCGATTTAACGACCCCTCCGGGCAAGTCATGCGTGATCACCGCGCTCCAGTTGATCCGCGGACGTGTGGCGAGATAAGCGCGTGCTTTTTTGCGA
The DNA here is from genome assembly GCF_921293095.1 of Ischnura elegans. NCBI lineage: Eukaryota > Metazoa > Arthropoda > Insecta > Odonata > Coenagrionidae > Ischnura > Ischnura elegans. Next base: position 69,873,462 of record NC_060249.1, on the reverse strand, counting down.
GTCAATTTTTTCACCTCATCTCCGTCACTGAAAGTCATCTAACCACTCTTGTTCAACTTCCACCATCTCTTCCACCCCAATAATGTCTTTTTTTTCTATCTCACTCCTTGCCAGCAGTGCGGAGTCGAACCCGGCAGTAGAAAACGAGCGTAGATGCCCGCAGAAAAAAAACAAGTATAATAATAAATTCATAACTTGTTCTAGGAGTGAACTCCTTTGGGATATAGTATCGATTTACAACGGTGGGCAAGACCAGTAATGCGGGAATAAGCTAGTAAGACATTTAGGAAACAAATAAGGGAAATTTTCTACGTGATTGTTAACGATAGACTTAAAGGTGACAACGTCAGCATTCAACAACATGAAAAAAAGAACATAATGCTTACTCTAACATAAAAAGTGAACATTCAACATACCAGTTAGCAAATAAGTCCATTAACTCAGTCAGTAACAACTTAACAAATGTAACAAAGTTGTTAATCAACAATATGAAAAATACTATATTGCTTCTTCTAACTCATAAATGAACATCAAACGTGTCAGTACACAAATAAAACAGTGAACTCAGTCGCTAACAACGTAAAAAAAACTCAGTAACTCGGTCACAGTAATCGACGTTACCAAAGTAACAACTTAGTCAATCAACTGTATGAAAAAGGAACTAGATTGCTTTTTCTAATTCAACAATCATCATTGATCATATCAATTTACAGAAAAATGTATAAATGGAGTCGAATGACCTCAACGCGAATGATGTGGCGTGCTCGGAAGTGCACATTTTTTGCAGTTGCACGCGTCTAAAGAGTGCGGTATTGCAAAAAACGATCTCTGGAAGACGTTGGGAAAGAAACTGCAATCTCTCTTTCCCTCCAACGAGATAAATGCTTTTCGCCCCGAGGGGAAGGGAGGAAATCGCTTTGAGTTTCCTCAATTACGGAGCACGCATGTACTTTCGAACGGTGATTGTGGGACCGGGCAACCCCTCTCGGAACCTTGGAAGGCCTTTTTTTTCAGAAAATAATTTTTTCGCCGCTTGTTACCCTGGCCTGGCGACGGTCGTGGAAGTGGTCGCTGTCATGTGAGGATCTCAGCTGCGTGCAGAGAGAGATTAATGCAGTAACTTGAGGCGTTCATGTTGATATCCATTCGCATTGCGCCAATTGCATCTCCTTGCACCCTCCATGCAGTTCGTTTGCTGTACGTACTGAGTCCGCGGAGGCCTAATTACAGTGTTCCGCCTCGCAAGGATATCTCGTTCAATGTGTAGTTGTGATTTTTCTGGAGTGCTCTCTCGTATCAAGTAGTTTTCTCCTCTTATCTTTGGTTGCTCAGCGCCTTACGCTCAAAGGCACCTTAGTGGCCAGTTCCTAGCCAAGAAAGCGCATTGAGAATGGTATGCGGAATTTTGTCATCACAGTATTACAATTCTGCCGCTAAGCTGTTGTTGATATCTTTTAGACTTAGCAGGTTCGACGGCACGAATAAAATTAGGCGTTCATGTTCATATCCATTCGCATTGCACCAATCGCTTCTATTTTTAAGAACGGTAACTCTCTGGTATGTTTATGTATTTCTCTTCTAATTTAAAACAATCTAATGCTTTATTCGCTGATGAAGTGCTAGTAAGCATGCATTTCGAGTGTGTGACTAACTCTCGCGACGAGAAACTTGTTACTCGTGAAAACTTCCCCAAAGCCATGCGGTGGGGAAAAATCTACGTAACACCCTGCCAATTACCTACAGAGGTGTTTGGCAGGGGGTGTGCCATCTCTAAACCTGGTATATCATGTTCTATTGATGAAATTGATTTTTGTCTAGCATATGCATTGACTCAAATCATTCGAAAAAATAGATAGCTATCTCTCCAACAAGTCCATTTACTCAGCTGGATTCATTCGAGAAAATGGGCATTTTTCGTCATCTATCATTTTAGGAGAGTTCTCTTGGAATACTCATTCCTCCTCATCTCCGTTTAGTTTACCACTTGTGGTCGCCTTTCCTTCCTCCGCCTGTGTAAGGATATGATCGGCTCGTAACTCTCGTAGCTCGAACCCCGTAGGATTCGACGCTATCCTCTCGGACGCCTTAAAACCATTTTGAAGGATAAAGATGCCCTCGGTGCGTCTCTCCGACAATTTCGGCTAATTAGCATTAAGCCTTCTCCTCCCACACGGGCACTCTGAGTCCGTCCGTTCCTCCGTATTCCTGGGCTTTAAGAGCCTCCGGGCTTAATAAATCTTCCCCGAGGATATTATTCGGGAGAGATAGAGAAAGCTCCCATTATTCGACCGGACTTAATATTCTTACGTGCTCCGTAATACTTTCCATCCCAGGTTCTCTCATCTTTCTCATCTTTTTGTTATTTTTTTCCTCGCTCTTATTTCCTCCCGTCCGCCCATCTGTTGCAATTAGCGTCTTTTCGAGAGCGGCAGCCCAGGAAAGCGTGTGTATGCAGTATATCCTCCGTAGGTACGTTAGGCGTCGGCTTGGGAATTTGAATTTTTGTCGGTTTTGCACGAGAGAGAGAAAGAAAAAGAAAGAAGAGCGGCGTCCGTGCTTCGAAGCAGAAAGTTATAAAGCCTCGGAGATTTAATGCGTTGCCTTGCATGAATGGAAATATTTCGAGAAGGCGTGGGAGTGATTTTGTGGGTAACCCCCGTTAGCGGGCTTTTTTCCTGCTTTTCTCGCCGTTTTGCCTTAATTGATTGTTGAGTGGGCGAGAAAAACATTAGCTCGTAGGCTTCCGACGTGTTAATAAGTTTTTAAAACATGTATTTCAGGATATTTTTTGGGTTTAATTTAAAAACTTAGTGAGGTATACATTATGCAGTAGGTATTCTCTGATTTATTAAGAATTTAGCTCCGGTATCGCAAATATTGATGGCGTATTACGAGATTTTTACATTGTAGAATATTCGATGGCATGGTGGAATGAATAATTCTTTTACAGAATATTATTTCCATATTTTGCCTTTGTCGTCAACGTGTGCCTTCAAAGGCGATAATGACGAGCCAAAAAGTCAACTAAAGCTAATTTAAAGTGACAATACTCCATACAGAATGAAAATGACCTAGATTTATCTACAGCATTTATTGTTAGCTTGGTTTTAAACGAAGTAATTATTACCGAAAACACCTACTTCAGCCTGAAAATATTTTAGAGTAGATTTTTTTACTGCTGTGAAAATAGAGAGATTTTGGGTGGAAAGTTCACTCCATTATAATGAATTAGGAAAATTCGACACTATTTGCGAGAAGCGTAACTATTCCGTGCCATTTATTTGCGCCTCCTTTGAAGCGTGGTGGGCATTCCTCTCTAGTATGTTTATACGAATGGCAAGCGTCTGGAAAAACGCCCTCCTACCCCCGAAAGGCAGGCACCCTTCCCCCGCACCGGAAGCACCCTTTCACCGCACTCCCCACGATACGACGACGCCCGCTCCGATTTCACATCCGCGACGGAATCCACCGAGCGAGACGCGTAAACACGCCCTTCCTCACGCACGGTGACCGAAAGCTGTTGCGCCTTGACCCGGCCGAAATACAGCGGCCATCTTCTGCGATCCTCCAGGTCATGTAGAGGCCAGTTAGTGCCAACACTTGAGAATAGCACTGAGGACTGGCCTTGTATCAAGCAAACCAATACAGTTCGTTAAAACTTCCGGCCATTTTCACTTTGAGGTAAAGGTTGTATCAACTTTAAGCTAAAGAAAACTAGGAATGATGAAATTTTGATTGTTTTTATAAATTTTAACAACGAGAACCTGAATTTAAAATTCCAAGTTATTCCAAGTTTACTACTGATGTTTTTTCTGTGACTTAAGAATTTGACGCAACCTAAGGACAGTACACATTGGGTTTATAGAATGAAGTATGACTTTCTGGAATTAAAATTATAATTTATATTTTTTTTAATGATAATGTATTAGGAGAAGCAGTTTATTATTGAACGTGACTTCAAAATTTATGGGATATCACTAACACGAACCAACTTTCCTCACATTCCTCTTCTTATAAATAGTTAACTCGTAAAAGTCAGTTTTTGTATTCCCTGTTCAGATAGATTGTTTAGACTTATCTTTATGAGAGAATTAGGGTGCACATTCAACGAATTCCGTTTTTCAAGCCAGCCCTTTAGCATATATTGTACCTGATGATGGCGACTTAATAGCTGGAACGGGTCGGGCAACGTGAATAAATTTCTTCTCGTCGCCAGCCGTGAAAACCACGCCTGGGCAAATCCTCCCTCAGCTCTGGGAGTGAACTTTTCTCATCGTCCGCACTCTCCTCATTTTATCATTTGCGTTCGCTATCCGCGCCGAGGGACGCAAGACGGCGTCGCCAGCGAAGTGAGGAAAAAAGAAACTAAAAATAGGAGAGAACTCTCTCGCTTAGCTCCTAGCAGTGTTTCTTTCCCTTGGTGGGTGGGGGGGTGAGGTGAGTTGGGAACAAATGAAACGTTTAAAGCGCGCCTTAGCGAAGAAAGAGTGCGTTAATTATTTGTTGGAGGGGAAGATAGTCGTTGGCGGGAGAGAGAATTCTCGAAGCGAACAGAGAACTTTATCTAGTAGGCGAATTTTTTTTATTTTTTCGCAAGCGTCCGTTTACTTTTCCTCCCCACCCCACCACACCTTAAAGCTTTTACATGCCTGCCCGGGCTCGACAAACGCATTAGTGTTTTAGTAATTAGCGCCGGCACATTCCACTTGTTTCGAAGGAGAAAACGTCGTCCCTTTTTTTTCAACGTCCTTTTCTTTCCCCGGAGATACAGGTAGAGAGAGAGAGAAAAGTATGAAGCGAGAGAAAAAAGCAAGAAATATGACGTAATTCTTGCGTTTTCATTTGTGTTTTTTTTTTCTTTCAAAATTTATGTTTGTTAATTTTTTCGTCACTCTCGTTTGCACTCATTCGCGTCCGGGCCTTGCTTCAATTTTGACGTTCATGTCTTTCGGGCTTCCTTATTCTGACAAATGGGGACGCGCTTATTTGGGAGGTTGGAGGAACAAAAAAATGAAAGCGGACATGAACGTTTTCCTTTGTGCGAGCGACGTTTTTTTTACATTTTCTCCTCTTCTTTTGAGGTTTTTTTTCTCTCTCACCCTCCGATGGGGATATTTCAAAATGTTGGGGTACCTAGTAGGTATACCGTTACCCATTTACCATCCTCACGTAGCGATAGCGTGTATGTTATTAGTGTCCGGAGAATGGAGAACTCCTCTGTTCTTCCTTTGTCCGAACACGGAACAGCATTTTCCTCGAATGTTAACGTTTTCTACGTCTGTCACTTTGTCAGTTTCGCGAAATGGGATCTCCTAGGAAGAGCGTCAGTTCAAGCGAAGTAGCTGACAGCTCGCGAGCGGTTTTGTGGTGTCTTTTATTTGAGAAAATACGTACCATTGAATTGTGAAAATCTTATAAACGTTACAAGGCTACAAATTACTAAATTCACATACATGTGCAACAGGTAAAGTTTACAACACTAAATAGCTTTAATCCCGAACGATTATTCACATTAATTACGGGGCTAATTAATTATTTTTGCGTCAATGCATCATTATTAACTTCGCTTCGCGCACGTGGGATCAATGTCTCTCGTGCTAGAGGGCCCTTCACCGAGTAATCCTGAAGGCGAGGTTGTTACTTCCAAATTTTCTTGATTTTATGAAAATTTTATTTTTGCAGCCTATTTCATTTATGGGCTGTATTTTCAGCTCGGGAATAAATGGATTCGCAAGAAAATGAAACTAACGAATGTATTTGGTAACTATATAAATTCATTTGTTTAAAAATAATGAATTCAGAATAAAATATTTCAAAAATATATTTCATTCGGTCATCAGAGTGCTGAATAACTTCTATTTCCATTAAACTCCTATGCTCACGTATTCCTGCGATCGGAATTGCATAACTCGCGAATCAATCACGTCAGGTGCTCGCCGGTCTCTGCAAAGCGTCTATGCCTACTCTTCCGAAGATGGTGGCAAAAGAGCCAATTAATCTGGGGGAGGCCTTTGATACGTCATGTCACGCAAGTGCTAAGCGGTTTGCGCGAGGCTCTGCCTGCGTACCTCGACGGGCGAGTTTAATTGGATGCAAGGTGCTTGCTTGTGAGCATCCACGTCATATTTACGATCGATCTCTCTCACATTATTTACACAGCGGTGACCGTTTATTAATTTGCGGCAGGAATAGGTACGCTGTTTACCAAGCAAGGAGGGCATATAACCTCGTCCCTGGCAATTTTTATTTGATAACCGCCCATTTTTAATAGAAAATATCCCTCGAATATTTCGATATAAAGACGTGCCCCGCATTTTCCCATCCCATGAGCTTCTCCGTCTTAACTAATATTTCTAAGCCTCCTCAAAATATTAAGCATGCCTACACTTCCTTCTTCGCTACTGGATAAATAACCGACGCTGAGTTATTCATGAAAAGGAATAATAGGACTGTAACCTTATTGTGATAGGACAAAACTCTACAGAAGCACCTTCTTTTTTTTATTTATTGGCAGTAATTCAGCAGAAAACGAGTGGTCTGCTTTACGTTCCAATATTCTTTTGTATTAAAAAATATTTCGGATTAAGTCACTAACTAAAAGGGAAAGAATCTGTTTCATTTCTTCGATTCGTATTTATAATAGTGAGTTGTTTATTTGGGAAGCGAATTTAAGACACTATTGTCCTCATTTTCAACTACCAAATTGGACTTGGGAATTCAGCCATGACTTTTTGTTAAAAAACTCACCTATTCGGGATCCAAAACCACGTCCTCGTGGCTAGTAAGCAATGAATTCAACCCGGACGTCTCCTTTTCCTGGTGTTCGGAGCATTTGTTTCCCAGCATCACACTTTGGAGTGTTCTGGCGTGGCCCAGGAGTCGATTTTATAAACACTCCGGACTGGGATGTTTATGTAAACCCTCTTATATCAACATCTCTCAATCCACTCAATACATACCGCGTCTAGAATAAAAACAAGAGTCGGACATTGAGTGATCGTATTTTGTCTCGACAGCAGTGGAAATCCACCGTGGGGTTGGCTTTGAGCGATAGGTCCATCCCGCAGAGGCATCGACTTTCGGTTACCGTCCAATGTCAAGCCTCCGTCCTATTTCACCGTGCAGCAAAACTCTCGCCCTCAACGCTCTAGTGTCCCACGAATCGCACGATTGGCATATGTGGATTCCAGGCAGTTCTTGATTTACGTACAGCTTTCAGCCAACTTCGAATTTTACTCTAGATGTTCAGGGAAATGTGAGGTTTAGGCGAAGAAAGTCCTTGAAAATATGATAGTTTTAGAAATATTTACAGCAGTAAGAGGGAAAATATATAGAAGTGGTTTAAAAAATAAATATTAAATTGGATTCAGTAGCTTAAGGAAGAAACGTTAATTAGCAGGTTACCTTTTCGCGCGTGTTGTAAATTTTTATTGTCTTAGAGATAAAAATTTGTAGCTCAGCGTTGAAAGATAATACCATGAAGGTTTTTACAGACAAACTTCCTATATTTTGGAGAAGATGATGGACAGAATTACTTGAAGTATTTTCACGTGTCAAAAATATTTTTAGCTAAGTATATGCCGTAATTAAAAATATAACACTTTGAGGAATTATCTCTTCCCCAACTCCCTCGTACAAGCTGAATCACGTAATTGGAGAATGATCATTAGGTGCTAACGTATCTTATACCAGCCATTAGAACGGAAATAAGAGCGTCGGTATAATCAAATCCGAGGAATAAACGTCGGCATTGCAGCCAGCGGTGAGATTGCCAGGCTAAAAGTATAAAATCGAGTTCGCGGCGACATTTTCAGAAAAAGATCCGCCGTTTATGATAATATTCTCTCTCCTTCTTCCCCACCTCCAGGGTGACGTTTTTTGCGAATTGAAATTCCGGACTTGTGCTCTAGCCCGCATACTTCCTGGCTTCCGATCTGTCAAAAAGTGTATCTACATTTTTCGTTACCTTTTCCGGTGGTCACGCCCACTTTGCGAAAACCGTGACCTCCCCGCCACAGGAAAAATGTTAACCCACGTGTTATCTCTTGCACCCCTTCGTTGTCCCCGTGTCGCGCGATAAAACCCTCGCAGCGACAACGCCCCCCACCCCCCGATGTGGTCGGCCCCCGCAGGTGGAATTTTCACATTTTTTCCTGATTTTTATTTTTCTGTCGTGGTGGATTTTATTAAAAAATATCGGCCTTCTAAATCTATTCCCGACATTCATACCTTTTCCGTGTTTCCCGGAAGGTGGAATGTGGTGATTAATTTTCCTACGATGATTTATTTCATTTTTAAGACGCGCATATAGTAATCGTCATTAATTGTTCCGAGGAAACATTTAACATAAAAAGCACATTTCTGATGACAAATACAAATGTTTGGTGAAATTTTTGAGTCGCTGGAGTGTATTTATTTGAAATTATAATTTAAGAAATAATACGGGGATGAAGAATATGTATTTCCCGGATACTTTTCTGCAGAATTTTAATGCGGATATCATTGATAATAAATTCCCCTTTCCAATAGGTAATAGCCTTTTGGGAATCTAACATTAGCGATGATCTATCGTTCACACACGAGTGCATGAATATATCATAATCCTCCCAATCTATTCTGCCTAGACCATTAAATTGAGGAATGTTTTCCCGGATAACGATTTAAATCTCGTACGATTTGATGCAATTAAAATGCGCGTAAATGCTTTTGTCTCTACGTAATTATAGTGGTATCTTACTATAATTATATATTTTAGATTCAATTTAAAGAATGGTTTATTTTAACGAGATTTTCTCGTAGAAACGCCGAAACTTTTCACAGTATTTCCGTAATCGGTAGCTGTAACTGGAGTGAAGATTTCGGAGTCCTATCTATCGGTAGTAATTGCACATAAAAGTACGGAAATACGTTTAAAGTTTACCATTACACTCGATGTCGATGAGTAAATGTCCGCGAGGGACCCGGATGTTTAAAGAGCACTTTTTTTTTAGAAAATCCCTGTTAGCGGTCCTAGCTTCCAGTATTTTGTTTACTTCAGTCATTTGTGTGGATTGTAATACCATTGCATCATTTAATGGTCATTCTCTACCGTGCAATATGCGAGCCGAGGTGAACTTTTTAACGAGCGAGGAAGGAGTACCCCCTCCTATTAAATACGCAAACTGTTGGCACGTAGAGAAGAATGTTTTTAAATCGCGTCACGGAGAGCTGTGACCTCGTGCGGGATCTTTTTTTTTTATTTTTCTTTCTTTTTACGGCTCTCCCCATCGATATCACCTTTTTTGCTTGTCCTAGTCCGTAGCGGAGCAAGGAGCTTGGATCTCCCCTTTTAGAGGTTGTAAGTTTGATAAATAAATTAGCATTCGTTATTATTCCAAGATAGGATTAAAGGATTTATTCCCTTTTTCCCCCGCGGGGAACCCCTTCTCTTCATGTTGCAATCTTCCGTGGTCATGTTTACAGGAGCGACGAAATCAGGTCGGTTGACACCTTACGAAAGCCGCGGAAGGGTAAAGGGGGGGGGTGGCCGACATTTTATCTCGATAGTTACGTTTCGCGAGCCGGAGGGAAAATCGATTCGGAGATTTTTTTATCACCACAGCTTCGCCCATTTCTCTCAGGCGTCTCTTTAACTTCTGGATAGGAATCCCAATCGAAGTGTCCCGTATCCCAGGATCCCTGTTAAAAGTATCAATACCGGCATCCTGAGATTCGATAACTTGGATGCGAGATTAATGTTCCACTTCCCTGCAAAGATATTTTTGGTATACTCTACGCGAACTGTCGCTGGAACCATCAGATTTCCACCGACTCTTGCGACGTTTGATCAGTGCTTTTTATTCTAGTCGTGATTAATGAACAGTTGAAGGTCGCGTTTTCAATAAATTGATGGTATAAAAGGCTGCGGGCATGGACATAGAAAAGCAGTGAATTAAAGCAGAGATTGACGGATGGTTTTCAAGCTTTCATAATTATTGCTTCGAATTGAGCTAAAGATTTAAACAATGCAATGTTATCAATATCGCCCAATGATACAAAGGTCAAATTTATTCGTAAGTGGTTCTTGTTGGCAAAGATCTTACTTACATCATTAATTTTTTAATTACAAAAAAAATCAGGGAATTCATATATATTGTGTTATTCTTCTGTGAAACTCATTAACGATAATGGTGACTCATTATTTTGATAACTTCTAGCCGTTTTGAACGCTATTATTCTCACGACTGTGCGTATTTTCCAATTAATGATTTCTACTTTTTTTGATTAATTTACTTTGTTTTAATTATTTTAAGTATTCCTTAAACGAACCGTTCGACAACACAGGGTTTTAATCATTCTTCCAAGATGGCAGGAACTCATCCCGACACATTTTATCCCGATTTCGGTCCCATATTTAGGTTCCACAACTTATCGACGGAGTTACTGCGAGCAAATTTTATCGAGAATACCAATTTTCGCAAATTATCTCTCGAGGTCGGAGATATAAATACATACATTCTGATGGAACGTTTTTTTTTTTATTTCTCGGGCGGGAGGTATAAAAATCCTACTCTGAAATTTTTCGCGAAAACTCCGAGGGCTCGACGAGTCCTTTTTATTCAGCAGCCCTTCGACAACGGCGTCGCTTTACATTTCTCCACTCCCGTGGCCTCCTCAAGTGTGTCGGACCAGGAACATCAGTCATCCCAGTCTCTTTTATGATAGCCCCACACCACCACTCATATTATCCCTTCCCTTCGCGATGTGATAAAAAAAAACAAATTCGCCATTCTTTTTTTTTCTTCCTCACTCTCTCGACCCCTACCACCAATGAATACGTCGGATTTTTCTCATTTTTACTCCATATCTCTTTTGCGGCGAAGAGAGGTTAAGAGGTGGGGGTAGAACGGATGGGAGGGTTTTTGGAGTGGGTACGAAAAAGAGTGATCTTCCCAAGTCCTCCTCCTCTCCTTTAGTTTTACCGCATCAATCTCTTCGATCATGCCTTTATAGAGAATGGCGGAGGAAAAAAAACTGAAGGAAGGAAATGGAATGGGGTGGTAGTGGGATTCATCATCGTAAAACGCCTCACTCTCGTGAGTAATTCGATTAAGGCGACAAAGTTTTTTTTTCTGCGGGGCATCCGACGTTGTGATCGTTTTACGTCTTTCTCCTCGTGGTCTCGACGTTCCCTCCTGCGTAAGACGTTACTCCTTTCAAAATTTCTAACCCCCCGAACTTTAACCCTTAAACGGTGACGTGTTGTAATATGCAAGATGCGTCGACGTCTCCTGAACGAGTGTTCCTCGTTCGTATATTTTTGTCCTCACTGAGAGAGCATAAAATACTATACTTTTATTTATTTCTGGTCCCTGTGGTAAATATTGCCAATGTAGATATTTTTCCTTATTGCAGTTGGTGCCGCTTATTGAAGCTTTCCTTATTACGGTGATGTTGATAGGGTGAAAATGTTTCGGGAAAGGGTTGAAAATCATTCATACTTGTTTTAGCAGAATGCCTTACTAATTGGTATTTTAAAACGAGTTAATTGCATTAAATTTGACTCATATACACTCTTGCTTAATACGTCGGGAAGGTGGTTTTGTAGTTTGTGCATATTAAAATAAATAATTCGCATTCAAATTCTAAATATCTCTTCTCAGCTCAGTAGCTCCTTATTCTATTATTCACCACCCATTCATGTTTGGCAAATATTTGATGGTCTTGTAATCATACATTGAGATTATTTTGTTTTATATATTCGAGCGTTTGACAATCTTCAACATTTCATTTAATTCACTTAAGTCATTAGCAAGATTAAATCGCCGATCTTAGAGACGGGGAAACATCACTCCATAGTGGGTCCCGCAGCCGAGACTAATGGTTAGTGGTGCGAAGCAGGCGCTGGGAGTACCAGTATCCTCTGTAGCGTTTTCCTTTCGTTCTAATATTCCTTTTTGCGCTATGACTCGGCGTGAATTCTCCATGTCGTTCCCAACCTCCATCCAGCTCCCAACCACCACCCACCGACCGGCTGCTTCAATCGAAAATGGAATGGTATTGTTGGCGCAATAGTAGCGCCATCGCGCGAACCTAAAGGCGACGTTGTTCAATTTGTCGCTTCGACGTGGGTTCCCTTTGTGACTAGCCCACGACCTAGTCGAACCTCTGAAATGTGTGGATAACGGTGGGAAGACCGGAGGTTAGCACGGACCCTGGGTGTTCTGATGTTCGTCATATTTTTTTCACTATTTTTCGCTCGTCATTTTTTTTATGTTGGCCTCCTCGAGATGTTTCTATACCTCCGCATTCATTCGCGATTTTCGCCGCACGGTCACGGTGACTTGCAATGTGCAAACGTTCCAGCATCTATTCACCTCCGCGCACCTGTTCAAGTGGGCAAATTGCCTCGCAGTGTCCGCTTTGCCATCGGCCAACGTGTTCTCACGTCGAAGGGTCATTTAGAATATTTGTCGCGGCGCCTAATTCGGTGATGATGAGGAAAAAATGAAGATCGTTATGAAAATGTTTTTATGTCCCTTTGATATCCAATTCATTTCTTAATTCCTTAAATTCTTTTGTTCGTAAATGTGCCGCAGCTGGTGACTTGTCCATAAATAAGCGCTGCGCATTACCACAAATCATCCTGTGACTAAAACCAACTTTTGCATTTCACGAAAGGTGGGGGAAAATTTTTTTGCGACTGTTTCATCACAAAACTATTTTCCATCTGGTGTGAGAGTACGAAAGACTGTAAATACGAGTTAAAGTCATTAACTCTCTAAGCTGGGCGATTTTCCGCAGGAAATAACACTGTATATTTTTTTTGCAAGAAAAATTTCAAGCTGATGTATCTTTAATACTTAGGAACGCCGCTTTCTCACATGATATGCTACCTGTCCAACGGAAAAACTACTATTTCCCTTTAAATATCACAGTGAAAGATTGTTCTCAAAGCTGTGGTGCTCGGATTTTTACGGTTTTGCCAGCCAGTGTGGCTCCTACTTTATCACCCGGCGTCCTACCTGCTCCGGCCGAGGCCCATTCAATGTTCAGTTACGCTAATGACAGTCCGGTCACTGACTCTCGTGGAGACCACGTCATGTCGTCCGCCTTGTTTCGCCGTCGAATCTTTTTCATTCCCTGCCACATTCTCTCCCTTCATTGAACGAGACACCCTTTCTGTACAGAGTCGCGCCATTACAACCACTGCCCTTCCCCCCTTTTCTCGTAACGTCCACTCGCGTGTCAATCTCCTTCGTCCGTCGGAATTTTTTTCACCCTCAAACCCTACGTCACTTCCCGCCCTCGATTTTCCGCGATCGTCTGCTGTTGCGCTTGCCACTTTGATTTTTTTTGCCAACCTACTCACCTCACCGTATAGTAATCCTCCAATCTCGGCCAGTCCTTCCTTCCATCTTATATCATCGTATTTGCTTTTCAATTCGTTAGCGCGTTGAGGACTACACTCTTTTTGCATTTATAATGATTGAAGGGAATCAAACTGAGATTGAAATGCGAATTAATCCTTCGCTTTTCACGTAAATTCTGGAGCGAAACTAATATATTTTATAAATATTCAACCCCGTCGACCTCGTTGGCAGCGGGGTAAAGTCCTTGCCTGCCAAACAAGAAGTCGCGGGTTCGAGTCCCGCCTGGCTAAGTGGTCTCTACCCAGGACATTATTTTTCGTATATGTAGAATTTTTAATCTATTTGAAAAGCCCCAATTAAGGCTATAAATCGCTGTTATCGATAGATTGGGAAAAAACAATTTATCATGAAATGGTATCCGAAAACGTAGAAGGTGGATGGATTACATTAACGTGGAAGGAGGAAGGAATACATTAACCCCTATTAACAATCGGATTATGAGTGAAATATTGCGCGTTTTTTTTCTCCGACCTCTATAGTACATGGTGTTACAAGGTTTGTGCGAGAATTTTTATAGGACACTCTTTTTATAGCACTTGTTTTTTGCGCACATGTATTTAGCTATTCTAGCGAGTAAGGCCGCGAATAATTTCTCTCAGAAAATACTAGGTCACTGGAAGGCAGCATTGCGTGAATTTTATCAGGTATAAAGGATTATTGTTGAAACTTCATATCGCAGTCTTTGGGTTAAAATATGTTATCTGTATTTCTAGATGAGATCGCTTTATGGAAGAAATATTTCTATTTCCTAATTGTAAGTATTCAGAGCCGCGCGCACAAGGGTTCTTTTGTTCCTTTACCCTTATTCCTCTCTCGACTCCTGCGTCTTTCGTCCGAGATATTTAGCTTGGGCGATACCGTAACTCGAAAATGTTCCTCTCCCCACCGATCTAATCCGGAGTGCAGTCACGTTCTGAGTCAGTTCGTGGTCTCAGGCGACTCAAGGGACCCAGTTGTCTTCGCAACGCTTTCGATTGCCTATGACGTGTATGACGACTGTCGTGCCACGAAGTCGTCCGACCCTTATCTCACTGAAATCAGGGAGCCCTCGAGATTTGCGAAACTGTCCAGTTTCAAACGTCAGGGAACCCTAGAATTTGCGAGTTGATATGCATGTAGATTTGGCTCGCGAGTAATGGACACCGAAGATGAATGTGTGAGTGGTGAACCGATTTGGCCGCATTCGAGTGTTTTTGAAATGTATACAAAATGCTGTGATCTTTATTTCCTCTTCACACGGCAGCTAATCTATCGGCTTCGATCCAAACATTTGTATTTGTGTCCAACCTTCCTCAATTTCAAAATTTTTGTCAACATTCTTCCGTCTCGACGTTTTACGTGACACCCGATTGCAAGTCTAACTGGTGATGTTGTATAGATGATTCAGAACTGGTGATATTGTATAAATGATTCAGAACTCTCAGCTGCTTTGCCTGTTCCTAGTGTATAACGATTTTATTGGTTATTATATTTCTATAAGCTGCCTCAATATGGCATCAAGGATTTCTCGAACCATCGATTCATTAGCAACTCCAAAATTGTTGTAATATGGTACTGAAAATATTAATATAATTGACCAATAAAGAATATTGTAAGTTGTTGCAAAATATTGAGCGGTGTCTTGCGAAAGGAATTTGACTTACCTTTTGGAGTTGGTACTCTGCTAAATATCTCCGAGGAATACGCCACCATTCAGACTAACATTCCAGCGTATCTCAAGCAGCCATTCAAATTCTACCGCAAACTCCTACGTTCTCAAGTTTATGTATCAATATTAAGGGAATCGTTATAAAATTTTTGGTCGGGGGTGAGTTTTCCATAACTCCTCTCCATGAGTAACAGAGTTGTTCGTAGATTAAACTGCTAAATTGAGTGAAAATATTTCCCAAGAAGTTATCATTCGGGCCACAGTGCCTTTCCTCACGCGAGCCTTCCCTAGGGAATACCCCAAGTTTAGAATTCCGTCGCTTGCGGGAGGCTTGGCGCTACGAGATCTTCGGAAATATTTTTGATGAGCCCATTCCCACCCGTGGAGTCCTTCAGCTTCATAGACTATCTAATTAAATTTATCCCGCATCCGCGAAATTGTTCGAGCAAGCCACGCGCCTCCTCTCAAAACCCCAATGCTTCACTCATGGGCGTGCGTTGCGAAACTTTTGGATCGATAGTGACGAGGAGGGCATCCATTACTGTCGTATTTAGCATTTCGCTTCACCCGTGCCAAGGAGACGAGTGGTCCTTGCGATTGATATTCGGCGATCGAAGGGTCGTCACCAGAAGCACGGCGAGTGATTTGTATCCATAAGTGAAGCAATAATTAGATAAGCCCAAATGAGTGTAAAGGCCGAAATTACACGATACGTTCATCTACAAAATCTCTTGAGTAGACATTAAATATACTCTGCGTATAATAGCAAATTGTTTGAACAAATATACGACAATCTGAACGAGACGTAGAAACGGAATTAATCCCATTTTGGCGAGAATATACCATGCCTATTCATGTTTGCTCATTAACTTGCATGGTTTTGAGGCCATTTTACGCGAAGCATTTATATCTTCATTATATCTATTGTTGACTCTTAATGAATAAATGTGTACCGTGAAAAACGACAAATTAAATGGACGCTAGAAGAAAATCTGAACGGGGAAAGGAACGTAAGCAATTTTCCAGGTACCCTAGGATAGTTTTCACCCTAGTGAGTGGTCTGTTTAAATTTCCAGTGGTCCATTAAAATTTTCAAGGTATCTTAACCCCTTCTTGCGGGTATTGAGGAGAGCTCTTAATTGTATTACTCTGTCCGATTGATGAGAGGCTAAGTCGCTCTCGCACTACCACCCTGCGTTGAAGCTAGGGGGCAAGCTTCTCTCTTGCAACCCACCTTCCGCCTCTACCCAATTCTTTTAAACCAATTCTTGCGGTACAGAGTTGTAATATATTGATAGTGAAACGAAGTATAAATAAACATTCCTAGACTCCAGCTGTATTTCTCTGTCTTATCTATTTTATTTGATAAAAATGAGTGCCGATTTCATACGTATATTATGGCCCCGCAGGTTATGATGAGTTAGCACCGATGGGTCCAAGTCCCCCCCCCCTTGTAGAGTAATGCTCGTATAGACTAAAATATGGAGGTTCCCGGAATGCCTGACCCAAAATCTTAGTTTTTTCGCGCGGTATTTGCTTTTACGTTACGGCCACGTCCAACCATTTCGAATCACTCATTTTCAGCCATGAGGAGGAGGAGAAAGGAGGCGATGTACTTTATTTCTTGTCCAAGAGCGCGCGACTTTCAGGATTATTTGCGTGCGCAAATATTTGTCGCCACGCTTGAGATCGTCATAAAGTAAGTAGTAGTATTTGGGCAGCGATAGGAGCGCCTCCACAGGCGGGTTGAGCGTGCGGAACAAACTCGTCCCAGGCGAATTCTCCGCCCCTCGACAGATTCCCCTCCCATCCACCCGTTCCTCTGCCGCAGGTAACCACCTAAAGGAATCCAATAACGCGAGCGAGGATCTATTTATGTGCGCGCTTTCTGCTTTCCCAGCGCCCGAAAACCGAAGGGTTGTGTCGCGAAAGGTTTTCGGTATTTGAGCGCAAAGGCTTGGTATGTGTCCCATCAATTATTTTTATTAAAAGTATTCTAACGGTGAAGGGAGGCTTTACATGCAGGATTTTGCTGATCACCCAACCTCTCCCCTGTCCCCTAATTGATCTCTTCAATTTCCGGTAAATCCTATTCCCCTTTATTATATCTATAAACACTAATCTCCTCCTTTCCCCCTTACCTAACATTCTTCCCTCTAACATGACATTCGCCAACCCTTCTCCGCTAATTACTCAGCCCTTCAAATGTGGTGGCTAATTTTTACGCTTTTTAGTGTCATAAATCTGCTCTTGATTTTTTTCACTGGCCGTTATTTAGTTTTAATTATTTTAAATATAAACCAAATAATCGTATAATTTTCTTTCATGTTTAAAAGTATCTAATTTTGATATGTTTTCTCTTTCCAGGTAAGTTTCCATGACAACAGTAAGAGTCGGGTGATTGAAAGAGAAATTTCCTGTATGCGGTAAGTTTGCATGTTTATGCGGGAACTTTCGATGCAGGTACGTGGGTCCAAGTCAAATCGCCGATTGCCCTACGATAGGTGACAAGGTAAACGAAACTTTGCGCGATCGTAATGGCTAATATTTACTCTCATGTATGAATTCCAACTTGCTCCGAATGCTCTTGCTACCCCATATTAAAATGATTCGTTGACCCACCCATTAGGTGCGTCTAGTCACATTAGCTTCCATCTCTTGGTTTTCTCTGGCTCATTTGACCTTTAGGCCTAGCAATAACTGTTTCGACTTGAATCCATACCTGGGCCGTAAACGTTTCACGATGCCATTTTATCATTGTTCGTTGCTGAAATCTATTGTTGAATACTTCTTTATTGTAATGGGCAGAGTTGTCAGGAAGTTTTAGCGCACATACTCAGGCGCTTGAAACAAATTTACTTTAAATTCAGTGGTCAATAGGTCATATTGCGGAAATTAGGAACGGTTTTTAAAGTATACTTCATTTACTAATGAAGGTAATACAGAGTACTTACTGCGTAATAATTGAGTCTAAGCGTGACGCAGTGAAACATTGAGCATACGAAAGAGAAAAGAGGGAAAATGCCATGTTGTGAAATAAAAACGTAACGTATCTTATGACGATGAAAACACAATGCGAGATCTGGGACAGGCTGAGGTGATTATCATTACATGTTACATTACATTACAGGTAGATTATTTTTAGTGTAAAGTGACATATTCTTCTTTTGTGCAGTAGATTGTAAAGGCAACGTATTTTCCACCCTCATGCCTCCGTCCTACAATCTAAACGCTGAAGCTAGCGCGGCTCATTTAAATCATTTGGCTCCATGCTACCACCTCCTCCTCCAACCTCCTTGCTCAACTTCCTCTTCAGTCCACGCCTTGTCTCTCGCCATACTCACAGGTATGTCTCACTCAGTCACCTAGTTACCTCCCGAGCCCCACCCAACCTTCCTCCCGTGCCCAACATCCGTCGCGTCACTAATGAGCTTCCTCTGGGAGGGTATGAGGGGGGGTACGCGCCATGTGTTGCTTGCTGCCTTTTCTCTTTGCGAAATGGGATGCTGCCCCCATCCCAACGGTGAAGTTTCCGTCACTTTGGCTTTCCTCTATCCCTTCGTGGTGGTTGGTGGGGAGGATGAGGCATCCTTGCCGGTCGGTTTTCTGTGCGGCTCTACGGAACGTCTCCCGGACGATGGGGAATATGCGCCCGGGCACCGCGCAGTGATGCTGAGAGGGAATTTGGAAGGGTGGGATGATGGCACTCGTACCTTTTATGAGTTAAAACGTTATTTTGAGTCGGTGCAGCGAGAGGAAGATGAGGGAAATAAATTGGTTTGGCAGTTTCGCTCTGAAATATGTTCGCGTCTAGTTTATCTCCATCGAGTGCTAGCTGAAATTCATCAAAGGCGTGTCTCGTGGAGGGAGAAATTAATCTCCCCGATCCTCAATTTTCGCGTGGTTATTTTTTAAGTTTTATCGTCAGTGTTAATCAAAGTTGCACGGATTTATTTATGTCGGGGCAAGGATTTTTGTTGATTCTAAAATGGAGCTAGAAATTGGATTGCTGAATACTTGAAATTATCGTCATTTCCTTATCAAAATGAATTAGCCTTAATTTTTATCTCTATTTTATAGCTCTTAATAATCTTTGTTTTTTTGAACGGGATAACTCGTAAATGCAAGTTTGACGCGACTCGCCTGAAACTGAGAATCATAAATGGTGTTCCTTAACTCTCTGTGAGCTTGCCGGCCACGTCAAAATAAAGAAGAGATTTATTTATATCTTATTTCTTGAGAATCTTTTTTAAATAAAAAATTATATTTTTCAGTGTTAAATCAAATACATCGCATTATTCTACTATTACTGACGTTTTTTCATTCCTACGACAGTCAATTTCCTTTGTTGGTTAATTTTATAGGACGTTTTGAGGCTGATTCTATAAGACTACGTTACTGTATTCGTAGAATTCGGGCACAATTTTCCTCCGTCGCAAAGTTTTTCTAATGAAATTGCCAGCAGGAAACGCTGTAATATCAGCTGAAGTATAGCATCTCCAAAGGGAATTCGATTCGTTTGGGGGACGATCAAAGGTTTCCCATGGACGCAAGGACTGGCCGGCGGTCGGGTCACCATGCTCGTGTGGCGCAAAATTCGGCTTATCCGAAAGCAAAGCGAGTTAGGCACACGGCCTTGCGGGGAAATTTTGCCCTCAGACGACGGCGAACGTCGCGTCAGGGGATTGCTTCTGGGTGTGAGGCTCGGGGAAGATGGAGTAATGGAGAGATTAAGGTGAGGGATGAATCCCTTCGCAAAAGGCAAGGAATCGGGGCATGAGAGATGAAGTGGGTTTTGCGCGGTTTGAAATTGTGGTCCGCTCCGGCTTTAACGGATCGCCTCGATTCAGAACCGCCGCGTTGCCGCAGACATCCAGTGGGGTGCGTGGAGCTACCGCGCGTCTGGCCTGCGACCCTCAATTCATCCATTACTGCCCTACCCATTCTCTGCTCCGTTTCGAGTATATCCCATTCATGCTTATGGGTTAGCCACCTATCGCAGCATACATCTGTGGATATGGTGCTTCTCTTGAACGAGAATTTTCAAAATCAAAAATTTACAATCAATTGTCGTTTTAGCATCCAAAAGCAATCTATAAAATAGAGTAGTGCGACTACATAATCCTCTTCATATACCTTGGGTATTGGAAGACGGGCAAATATTTACATGGGTGAGCAAACTTTTAGAAATGTTGATAGTTCAGAGTGAGCTTTATTCATCCTAGTTGGCTTTAAGGAAATTACGCATCCACCACTATCTATTACTATGCTCAAAATTATCCTCTCTTCCTAGATATGTTTGATAAGAATTACTGCAATAGAAGCGGATACCTATATTGTTTTTTATCAATGTCAATGCGTGCCAAATTCCTTTTGATAATGTTAAATTCAATAAATATGACTTTATTTCTCTTCTTTTCCATTTTTCTCCTCGCTGAATTATTATTCTATGTTACGCCTCTCATACCCTTCCCCGATTTCCACTTCGTTCTCAGAGCTCAGCACTGTAATTCGGCCACTCTAGACACCATGAGATGCGCGCTCAAGGATATGCATTCGTGCGACTTTTTTTAGCCTTCGCGCTTAAGTGCGAGCGTCAGCACTAGCGTGGTGTGATCGGGGCATTACCGTTTGAAAGCCTTCTCCCCTCCTTTCAAAACACTTCTCATATCTCGCCTCGTTTAGCGCTGGAGCCCCGTAGAACAATCGTTGAAGAGGGGATCTTCCATACCCCTTCTGTCCATCCTCCTCCCCTACACCGATTATTCGTGCAGGATCACCCCTCCCTTCGTCACCAGTGCACAAGCAACCAGTCAAGATCCCCTCTCCCCATATTCTACCCGGCAACCAGACCACCTTGCGCGTATATGCATACTTGACAGCCACGAATCCATCTCCGGTCTGTCTCGCCGTTCCCCTCCGCGAGCAGAGAGGGCGCTTTTGTCGCCCGGGTCCGATGATCCCTTTGTTGGACTGCACTACTTCACGTACATACACACACGTCACACAAACACCATCGGCGATGGTCGAGATGTTAGAGCCTCCGGCTCCCCTTTTGCTCGCCCGTTTTCGTAGCTGGGCGACTCTTGTGAATTCTACCCGTCCCTCTCTAGTGTTTGCTTCAGTTCACCCTTGCGCCACCGTGGCGATTTTTGTAGGCTCGTTCGGCTTGCGATTTTTTCAATTCAGTTTTGGTAGCTAAAATTTATCAAGGGGCTTCGGTGGGCATCGAATAATCGATTCAATGGCTCTCGGTATGATTCGATTGGAAATGTTTAAGTTGGCCCTTGTTTTGCGACACACCACGATTGCTTTCGATTGTCGAAGCCGTTGAAATTAGTGTTCAAAGATGGCTGGCCGTCTACTGTCGCTGATCAGTAATTCTAAATCCAGTTTTAATAGTTAATTTACCTCCAAATATCCGCTTTACGTCGAGAACCTTTTACATAACAGCCAACATCAGGGTTTGGTAATCTATGATTATCTATTCATGATGTAAACCATTGTCAATCAAAGAACCAGCAAAATTAAGTTTTCGATTGAAATTAAATTCTAACACATAAAATGGCTTCGTTTCACCGATTCATCCTCGCCATCTGTGAAATGGTGCTGAGTTATTTGGCCTCAATTCCAATGAGTTTTGTGTCCTCGTTTACTTGAATATCTCCATGCTTGAATAAGCTCCTCTTCGATTCTCATGTTTCTCCTTACTCAAAAATGTGATTGAAAATATCCAATTCCACAGTGCCAACTTTGTGCGCGACATCAAAGTGAAATACTGGCGCTCGAGTTAGCATCCTTTTCGGGTCTGTGATAAAAAGGCGAGGCTGAGGAGAGAGCAGAGCGTAAAAATTCGTTCGTCGACCGAGAATTTGTGGGCCACCCGGTGTACACTCTCGCGTCCCGTCGCGGTGAATGAAGAGCACAGGGTTTTGGGACGGCCGCACGAGTGGTGCCCTAGAATGTGTGCGGTACGTACTACTCTGTGGATAAAGGGAAAGGGGATGGGGGACGTGTGCTGGATGAAGGATGGAGTGGAATGGGGTCGGTTTTCTCGGCCGTGAGGCGGCGCGGCGGTGGCGGCGTCGATGGTTTTGCGTACCGTGGTGGGCCATTGTTTGAGTCTTCAGACCGAGAAAATCGCCTACCCACCATTATCCACCATCCCTCAACGCTCTTGACTCAAAAGCCTTACCCCCTCCGCCCCTCTCAGTTAGATTTTCCCATCCCCCACCAAACCACCCAAAAACCCTTGTGGATTTAGCCTTCCGACTTTGATGAAGTGGATCGGGGAGTGAAATAATGTTTGAGCTGAAAAAAAGAAAAGAAAATAAAACGAATCGAACCTTTCCGATGCAGCGGAATGGTCTTTGTGTTTCCCGCTGGCTCCACTTCCGTTTCGGGGTTGTTTGCCGCGGTCGGGCGAGTCGATGGTGTGATGGTATGGTATATATGTAAGCACGCACTTATATTAAATGTGTGTCAGTACTTACCTACTCAATGCCTCAGTAAAAAAACCGGATCACTGATGCGCAAACAGGAAACTTATAGATCAAAGAGTAGGCAAACTGAGCTATGAATTTTGAGGTGATTTATGAGTATTTATATTAGTATTATTTTAGACTCCTATGGTGTTACGCAATTTTTATGGTTGTATTATAGCAAATTTCCCAAAAAATTTAAATGCATGAAAATTATTCGTACATCAATTCTAATAATGCAAATGAATATAAATTAATAGAATTTTATGGATTTTTACCGATGCATTCACTTTCATTTTATAATCTGTGGTTTTTTTAGGTGCTCGACATTAAATTTTAAGACCTTACTTGTTAGGATTCCCATTTTTGTTCTTACATGCTACCAGTACTGGTTGAACCTATGAAATTAATGCAGGAAGAAATGATCCAAGTTTTTGAATCGTGAACGCCTACGTATGACGTTCAATAAGAATGGTTTCTACCGTGTGGGGATAGGGGGTTTTATTATTTGAATATTTTAGTCGCCTTTTTTAGTAGTGCCGATTTAAATGCGTGTGAATTGTGATTTTATATTAATCCTCCCAATTTCCATTGATTTCCGTATTATTTCCGTTGTCAGTTGAATGGTTACCGAACTGAAGATAAAAGAGAAATTCGATGGTATTTAAAGGCAGTAAATCGGAAAAGCGACTTGCGTAAAGCCCTCAAGTATGGAGTACTGCGAGGTTTGTTGTCACCGTTGTGGGATTCGAGGGAGGAGGATTGTTTATCTTCCTGAGCTTCGAAACGCTGTACGATACAACAAGCGGAGTGCAATCACCCGATATATTGGTATTGGAGCATTGGCCGAGAGTTCTTTGCTTGAATACCTACTCCCTAAATGTTATATAAACGCTGAGGGGAAGCGCTGAACTTTGCATTTTGAAGCGTGGGCAGTTAAAAAAAAATACTCTTTTCATCAAAGGACTTTTAACCTTCTTAATTTCTCGGTTATTATATGGCTATTATGTTTAAATCATAAGATATAATACAATTGACGGAATTTCACCTCATCAACTGCATGATACCGGTTGTTTGGATATAATACCGAGCAGTAGTAATGTTGTTGTTTCGCGAAAGCGTTCAAATCTAATTTAGAGGGGCTGTTAATAATAATATTGCAAGATCAAGATTCACTTGCGTGACAGATTGCCTCTGGCTAGTAAACAAAGAGCCACATGCCCAGAGCTACATGCCCTTCAGCATGTGCTACTAAGGGAAAGTGAAATTCAAATCACAAGCTCAAGAGTTCGGCGTGAATTTCATGTGGAGAAAAATATTATCACGATGTGGTGATAAGCGTTACATGTTTTTACGGATATTAATTCATTTTTGTGACCTATTTTATTCATCGTCATCAATTTTTTATGTTTTTTTTTGTTTTCTTGTCGGTTAAAATGTCGAATTTTACGATTTAAAGGCGATGAGTAGATAAAATTTTACTGAATCGCTCTTATTTTCTTTCAAACTTGATATTAAATTAAAACTCCAGACAGAAAAATTTAATTTCAAAAGTAAAATTATTTCTTTACAATTTACAATAAACAGGACGAAACCTGCATTTAAATTCCTTTTAAAATTTTATGAGGAAAGTGAGATTTATGGAGCTATATTTAATCATTCAACTCGCTTATCTGTTTAGAATAAAACCTTACTTGTGTCAATTCTATGTTGTCCGTGGGAACAATCCTGGACGCATTGCTGTGACACTACGCTTGAGGATTGTAAAAATTTGCTCTCCGAGCGTTGTGAAAACAAAGGGCTTGAGACGCGATGGGCCCGCGTCCTTCCTCCCCACGGAAATTGTAACCGTGGAATCGTCAAGAGGAGGAGGGCGTTCGTTTGCTTTCGAGGCACACCCTCCGCTGCCAAGCGGTCGCGTAACGAAGGTGAGCTCCACGCAGCGGACGTGCGTTTCTTTTTCCTCCCCCAAGTGCCTCCGAAGCGTGCTGAACGAGACTGCGGTGTTCCACAGGGTCCTATGCCGGGTCCCCATCGCTTCGACACCCGCCTCCACCGACCCTTCTCCCTCCCTCTATGCCATTCCAATTCCCTCCCAGCAGTGCCTTCTGTTTCTGTCTTTGTCCGTATCTCTTTCTCTACCTACGGAAGAAGACAGGCGAGTTCGTGGGGTGATTTTTTCTATCGACTTACGATAATCATGAACTAACTCCAATTTCGAACATGAGCTATTCAAATTAGTATATCCAATTAGTGGCTATTGACTGTCGCTAATATCGCTTTTGATTGTAGTTATTTCCAGTTTTAAAAATGGTTTTCTATTCCCTATTTTTTCGATTGTTAACAGTTTTCGATTCTTGAAGTCGACTTCCGTCACTCATGGCTGGTGTATTGTCATACTTTTGTACATTTTACTCCGTTATTATTAAGCACTAATTAATTAAAACAGCAGTTCGTAACTTGCAATAAAACGCGATTATTTTATCTGACTTCTTTTCGATTACAACCATCTACGACGCCCAAACATTGGCAACACTCGTTGATTTAAAGGAAGCAAGTGATGTCTTCCATTTAAAGCGAAAGATGTAATCGCATAGTCGATGGCCAAAACGGTGATATTTTTCTCGATGCATCGAACCATCGAACAATCCTATAGGAAACTGGATTGAACCGCAGGCTGTTCTCAACGCGGGCTAAATCTAAACTGTTTCGGATTCCTCTTTCCCACGTATTTCCCTCCGCAATCCTCTCCTTGAGAATTTCATCCGGGTATCTCTTTCTCCGCCTCACTCTCTCTCTCTCTCTCTCTCTCTCTCTCTCTCTCTCTCTCCCTGCGACCGAATTCAGGGATTCTATCGATCAAAGGCACGCTTATCCCCTCCTCATTCCCCTTCCCTTCCGAGCACCTCTTTATTCGGCACGGCATAATTCCCTTCTCTTTTCTCCCCGTCGGAATTGCCTCTAAATTTCTTTTATCCCCTTGACCGATAACCCTGCCTTTCCCTCAATCTAAGCCTCCGATATTTCTTTGCTCGGTAATTTCCCTCCCCATTCGTTCAGTCTCCTTTTCATTTCCATCTGCCTCTCATCCATCCCCCCTTCAAGTGGGCAGGATGTACCTCCTCTCTCTGAAGAACTCTTTTACGTGTATGTTCTATCACCTGCTTACCCTCTCTTCCCTAGACCAGGTTTCCGAGTCAACGGAGCCAAAATTCTAGTTATACCCCTAGCACTTGAACAAACCGTTCATGTTTACTTTCGAATTCATTTAGTGAATGGTTGATTTTAGTGACCTTTGATTTAGTGACCTTTGATTAATAGTGCGAAATAAATTGTTTCGTAATGTTCCACTGAAGTATTTTGTGGAAACTTCAAAATAGTTTTGTGGAGCATTACAAAGTGATTTATTTCGAGCTAAGCGCAAGTGGTTCGACCCAGTGGCGGGTCTATGGGGGGGGGGGCTTAGGGGGGTATTGCTGCTCCCCACCTTGGGTATCCGATTTACACTAGATATAATGGAAATTTTTCTTCGGACTCCCACTACTGCAGGGAGATTACTCCCATTTAGCCTCCCCTTGTCCCTATCCTGGATTCGCCACTGGTTCCACCAAGTGAAGTCTGAACACTTGATATACCTTAAATTAAGTTACGAACGTTACGAGGAAAGTTTTCCTTGCTTAAGGAGGGAAGCAGATGGAAGAGTTTTGTTATCTTTTGAGTTAAAGACATATTTTTCATTCGCTATTTCTCTTGCTTAACTCTTAAAGTCGATCATTTTCTTTATAAGCCTATCGTTTTAAGTTTCTCGGCATTGACCTATGTTATCGGACCTCCTCTCGGTATTGAAAAGTCTAATATCCCGAGCCTTGGTATCGTATCGGGTTTGGATATTTTGAAATCTTCAAGGAATAAGTTTCAAACTTGGTATTATCTATCCACTTGTGTTGATGAAAGTTAATGCATCGAAGTGGTGTACATGGTACAAATACCAACTGCTCGATCCGCTTCGATCGTCACCCAGGAAAGGATGGGAGCAGTTTTATCCACTCAGGTCGGATTCACCCATCGCTTTCAAATTGAGGTGGTATTCGGTGCGGCAAAAAAGAAGTGTATTTGCGGCTCGCACCCCTGTGTGTGAATGTGTACGTGTGGGTTGTTCTACCCTCTGCGGAATCCCTGTACCTACATACATACACGCCAAAAGCCGCTCGACCCTGCCGCTTGATTTGACAAACCTCTCACATCCCGTGTCCTCGGCGTCGTGGAATCTCTCATCCTCCTCTCTCGTCAATTACGCCCGAGCAATCGGATTCCTGCGACGAGCATCTCGTGGTCCCGGGGACCGTGAAAGCCTCCCCGAAATCTCTCTCCCCTTCCTCCCCCGCCCCTTCACCCCTTTGACCTCCCCTGTAACGTATGCCTCTCCACCTTCACCCCTTCCACCCCCCAAACATAGCTTTGGGCCAAACTTAGTTGCTTGATTGGGAAAATATTTTTGGTGCTTGTGTGTTTTCATGGTAATAGATTTTTTACCCCATAGTTTACTGTATAAATCTTTCTCACTTATTCTGTTTCGTTAATTCTTCTGATGTCATTTGTATTGTTGAGTATTGGAAATTTGTCACAGTGAGTCTACAAAAAAAAACAGAGAGAGGAAGTGTTTGTTGAGAAGGTTACGTCAGCAGTCATATTATTTTTGGGGCAGCACAGGTAGAGAAAATATAGTTGTTTTTTTTTACAATTGATTTTTTTCCTCTTCGCTTTCGGTTTCAATTGTCCCATACTTACATTTTTTTAGAAAACTCTTCTGATGTCACTGGCATTGTTTTGTACTGTCAATATATCTCGATAACTGTGAAAAATACCAGGTACAGTTTACATGAAGGCTCTCTTTTAGTTAAAGCTGTAATTTTATAGTGTTTTTTTGTGACCAACGTTTTCAGCTTCTTTCTTCTACCAAATTTCTTCAATCGCAAATTGCATTACAATTGGTCGCTTGTATCATCTGAATCCTTGTGAATTTTATGGTGCTACGTTTCAGATGACCGAGCCTCAGTAACTGCCGGTTTTCACCTGGAATAATGCCAATACAGTGATAGACGTTCCATGCGGCCCACATTATTTCACTCTTATGAACAAGCACGCCAACTCCAGTTTCCAATTCCGCCCAACCCTCCGCAATACGCATCTCTCTCTCTCTCTAAACCCCTGTTTTCCCATCTAACAACCCGCTGCTTATTTTCGTATTCCACCATCCTTCTCTTCTCCCCCGAGTCATATACTCGTTCCGTTTCTGCTCCAACCCCGGGAAGACGAAAACCCCGATGCGTAGAACGTGACGCTCCCGAAGGAGACGAAGACGCAACCGAGGTGCAATCGTTTCCGCAACCATATTATTTTCCATCTCACGCGTTTCCATCTCCCCAAATATTTTGTCTCTGACAATGAAGAGGGTGGGGTTGTTGTGGTAGCTGGAGTACTTGCGATCCTGTACTTTGATAGACAAGGGGTGCTATTCCATCAAGTGTCGGAACTTTCGTGACGCGAAAGAGGCGTATTTTTGTCCGCAGGACCTTCAAATTTAAAGGAATGGCATTCAGAAACATTCCTTTTCGTTCGTCAAAGTAGAGGTTTTGCGCCCGCGAAAATTTCAAATGCTGGTCTAGCGAAGGCTTTACTTAAAATATGATCTGGAGCTTTGACTTCGGGGTGTGATGAGGGCCTACTTTCTCACTGATATCCTGAGCTGAACAGGACGCATCGCTCTTTCCCAACAGGTTTTATTTTGCTTTTTCTCGCGGCGAGTTACTTGTTAAAAACCTACGTTATCATCTTTAAGTGTTCAAGGAAGCTATAAAGAAAAGGCGTTAGTCAATATTTGCCCTGTATCCGTGGCGGATGCAGGATAGGGACAAGGGGACGCTGGCGAATTTGGGGGTAACCTCCCAGCAGAAGTGGAGGTCCGAACAAAATTACCATTCTATCTAGTGTGAATTGGATATCAAGGGGGGGTTATAGCCCCCCCTCATCCGCCACTGCCCTGTATCGAGTAAAAAAATTATGCACCTGAGAAAATACTGAGTAATAATTTTCAGATTTGAGATATAGGTAAGTTAAATCAAGTTAACAAATCTCTCCTCTGTATATCCTGAAAATTTCAAGGTGATATCGAACGTTTTAAACGATTAATATGGGGTGATAAAAGACCGATCGAGTAGAACGATCCATCCTTGAACCTGGTTTCATCGTAGAGAGACGTACATTCCTTAGTCCACCGTGTGGGACGTTTGACTTCAGTCCTTGCGAAGAATTAATGAGGAGTAGACGTACTTCAGTGTCAAGCTTATTTCCACCCTTTCTCCCTTCAAAAAACAGTCACACCCAAAAACGTATTAACCTATTTCGGTGACCTATGAGGCGAGCCGCCAGGACAAGATACTTTGAGATGATAGACGTAGTTTGCTTGCGAAGTAACGACAAAGTTGAAGGGTATTCCGTGATTTTTTCTTCATTTCCTTCGTCGAATTCCACGGCTCATTTCCTCTGGTAGAGGTCTCATACACCCACACGCGTTCGTTTCAGTACAGCTATTTACTCAGTTCCAGCAACTAGAGCCCCTACTCTCTCTAGCCTCCATTCCTATCGGAGTGCTGGAGAATCCTTCTTTCTTTACTACCACCTCCTGCCCCTACCTTCTCTTCCAGAATCCAATTAAATTTTCCCGAGAGTCGGAGGGCTAAAGAAGAAAGAAAGTAAGGACTATTCTTTCTCGCTCTCCAATCCTCCTCATTTCTACGAATAAGCACTCGAGAAAAACTTTCCGACAATTCGGACTTAAAACACGGTCGAGAATTTTCCCCTTATATTCCGTTTTCCTTTGGTGATGCGAAAAAAATCCATTCCATTCGGATTCTCGTAGCGTCCTCCGTAACTCGAATTACTGTGAATCGGAAAGGATTTTCTTTTTCCTCCTACATTATTTTATGCTTCCTTCCTTTGTTTTCAACCACTCTCTCTCACTGTGCAGGTTCAAGTGAGGTTCCGGTAAGTTGAGATTTTTCTGGAGTGCTTCATATTCTTTAGCTTTGTTTCTTCCCGTATAACTGGGAGATTGGTTCGTCCAAAAAGTTCTCGACCCCTCGAGCGAACATTATTTACACCTTTCAAATACGATTTCACCCATTTGTCTGAAAAAAAATCGACTGTTGGCTCTTAAATATGAGAACCATTTTGTTATATTACTTTTTAAAAAACCAATATATTCGATTGAAATATCGATTTATGAAAAATAAGTTCTAAGTTTATAAAATCAAAATGTTATTTTAAAAAATATTAACACCACGAGCCCCGTGGTATACATTGCCATCTTCAAGATACAACAGCAGAATACTGTGATAAAGGAGTGTCATTGGCCTATCATACACACGTAAATGGAAGGTAGTTCATAAACATGGCCTGGCCTCCATGCTTTAACAATGAATTGAATAAAAAATGAGAAAAAATAGATAATGTGGCGCAAATATAATAAATAAGCGTTTATAATAAATAGCGCGTAAGTATTAAGCGTAATTAATACTATATATTTCTTATGTATTAAACGAGAATCATAAATAGCGTGCATGTAATAAGTTAATAATATAGGTTATTTCGTGAAGAATACGAGTTGACGCCAATATCTATTGAGGAATAGGACGGGAGTCAGGGCCCCGCAAGGTCTAAGGCTAAGGGCTTCCGCGCTCTCTGGGCGGGAATGTGGTAGTCACCCTTCGTTTGCTCTAGCTTTCAATTTTTTTGTACCGACTGCCTTTTCAAATATCTCCCTGGAAAAAATACCGAAGATAAGAAGGAAAGGGAGAGAGAATCAGTGGTTGTTTTAGTATTTTAAATAAAAAGTTTTTTCTGATAGTTCCTTTCTCCCCTCTACTTGTATCGAAGCCTTTCCCCTTTTTCTCGTTTCCGTCGTCGAAAATTTACTTTAGACATGTTTTTTTCTCCTTCCGTCTTCTTGTATAAACGCGTGAATCAGCGCTCCATCGGAGGCACGGGAGCGAAACAGCCTTATTCCTTCTCGCATCACGGACTCCGCTCTCCTCGACGAAGAAAAGGACTTTTTAGTCGGGGAAGAAAAACCGAACGGCGGCTCCGTTAATTGCAGTAAAGTACGTAAAACATTTCCTTTGAGAAGGCGAAAAGCCTCCACGCACCGAGTGCGATTCTATGCGGGAGAACTATTCCATCTACTTGTCCCCAGGTGCCCCAAACGGATATCTTAGTTCACTCCAGCCAGTTGCTAGCGAAGCTAACTCCCTCGTAGCTATAACACATGTCGTCGTCAATCGCGCCCCAGGGAATTTTTTAATTGCTCTGCCCTGACGGCATATACGCTCTTAGAATAACTACAATTAACGTAACGAGTGTGCAGGAACAAACTTGCCTCAGTTTTTACAGACTGTGATGTACACTGTGGTACTTTCTGTGGTGAATATGTGTCAAGTAACAAGTTCACACTCTATGGAACCAACCACCATGTTTCTACTCCAATGATGGAAAAAAATTTGTATGTAAAAATATATGAAATAATATTAGTGTTCATATTTTTTAATGTTGAAGAAATGATAAGAAAAAAATCATTCAGCGAAGAGTGCACAATTAGACTCGGCTAAGGCTTACTGGGGTTATGATTTTCAATATGATTATCCCTTTTTTAATTTGACATTTAGCGTTCTTTTCATCTCTCTCATAACGGCCATTGTCTAAATTATAATGTCTTAATCATTCCACCAAACTAAAGAGAACTAAAATTCCGTCACTTCATGCTCTGTGCATACACCAGAGCTTAAGTGCTGGCGTGAGTTTGAGCATAGAATTTACGGCCGCTGCTGGAAGAGTCATCTCGCTTACAATACCAGATAGTGTATAGAGACCTATTTAGAGGAAGGCTCGAAGCAAAGGGTGGATTTTCGCTTTACCTCCTCGCTCTTTTCCATAAACCGTTGCAAGTGTTTTCCTTTTACTCCCCCTCTCATTATTAACTCCTCTAATCCAGCTTTTTCCCACTGGTTGGTTTTGTATCGTTACAAATCGTCGAAGAGGATTTTTTTTCATTTTTGTTCGTTAAACCGTGTATATTTTAAATTGCCGGCAATTAATTACGTCGTCTTTATCTTTCAAAAAGAGGATGAAAGCGTGTCGGTAAGGTGTGTATGTGTGTTTGTTTTTTTTCCAAAGCGGATGAGTCTTTATTCAAATTTTTCACCCCCGCTTTATTAAACCGCCTGAGCGTTATAATAATCTTCTCTTTGACTCACCCCTCCCCTACCCCTTCTCCTCGTCTCCCCATCCCCGACGGTAAGCATTGTTTCTCATTTCTGAGGGCCTGGTATTCAACGAGGACCCAGGTGCAACCCGTACTTTGTCATGGAAGGGAACGAAAAACGTTAGTGAAATGAGGACCATGGTGGCTCAGGTGATATTTTAGCGATATTTTTTCCCATGATGCTTGGAAACGTCATTTGATTGAATGAAGCCACTAACAAGATTGATGAAAGGAGCGAAACGAAAAAGAATTAGATTTCAACATTGTAGCGATCATGAAGAGTCACACATGAGGTTTTGCTGTTGACTCTCACGGTAATGAAGGAATAATCAGCAATTTTTCAGTAAATATATCATGCCGATGAAGGTTTCTAGGGCACATTCCCTCCCTAAAAGAAAGGTTTTTTGTACTCCAGTATTTTTTTATGTTTGTGAGTAAATAGAAAATTTTAGGCATGTTTATTGATAAACAGATCGGAGTATTTAGTTTTTCCCGCAAGAAATAGAATCGCTATAAAAGGCTGAGCGACTCTTCTACACTATGCTCTCTGCAACTCAACGTCCGATACCAAACGCAAGCGAGGCGGCTCTCGGTGACGCGTGTCGATGAATATTAATTTGATAAAAAGTATTTTTTGATCACATGCTGCATGAAAGAAATAGAATTCCCTTCCGCCTCCGTTTATTTTTTTTCACTCAGCCTATCTGCCTCTCCTCTTATTCCCTCAGATTCGTTAACATTCAAAGGGTGCCCAATTTCTTGATTCGAAATCCTTCGGGGATAATGGGAGACGATGAAGCTGTTGGACTTACTCGTGACCCCAATTTCCCTTCTCGGATCCACTCATCAACATTATACCTCCTTCCGTTTGCTTCAATCCTCACGAAACTATTTCCTCACCAGTTTGCTCCAAATCGCACTTACCTCTCATTTTTTGAGTTCTTAAAAAATGCATTTTTAATACATTCATGGATTTGGGATCCCGAAACTTGGTCTTTCTTTCGCATTCATGAGTTCCAGCTGTGTCAAGAATCGTGACTTTCTGTCCTTGAATACAAGTCTCGAAATCTTGGTCAATTTGCATTATCTCAGTCTATCCGCAATACGTGATTCATTACGAAGGGGCTATTTAAGTAGCCATGTCGTAACTCGCCATGCTGAAAGTGTGACTATCTGCTTTGCGTGCATAAAGTTGTTGGTTCGAACGTCAGAACCTATTCTTTTATTAAGCCTGTTGGGCAGGAACGGGGCCAAATAAATGTCTTTTCAACCTA
Organism: Ischnura elegans; assembly: GCF_921293095.1. Classification (NCBI taxonomy): domain Eukaryota; kingdom Metazoa; phylum Arthropoda; class Insecta; order Odonata; family Coenagrionidae; genus Ischnura; species Ischnura elegans. The sequence goes on along the minus strand of NC_060249.1, from coordinate 69,840,331 downwards.
GATATCGTGAGTTCATATACGATCAAAGAGGAGGTTTTCGATGAATCATACACACATGAAAGTTATAAATGATAAATTCACTCCTCTAATTTTTCGGAATTTCTAATTATAATTGTAGCTAATTTGTTGCTGTATTATACTTACGACTGTTCTGTTTCCCTTCCCTCATATCTCATTCTTAGGAGGGATTGCTTCTCAAACAGCTCATACAGTTATCGTGTGTGGGGTGCCCTGGAACTTCATTCGGCGGGGGGGTCCAAAACCAGGGAGAATGTTTTTTTATAACAGGGTACTAAGTAAAGGGTTTTAAGTTGATTTTAACACTTTTCATGATCGAAAAAACTTCACTTGTCAAAGAAATCTTTTGTGAATTCATAATTTTTCAATATTTTGTTTTCTTAAATGAAGCAAAGTAATTGTGTTTTTAAAATTTCGGGGGGGGGGGGGGGTTTCCAAACCTTTCGGACCTTACCCCTCGCTACGCCACTTGTTATCGTAAGGTGACCTCTCTTTTCGGTCATAACCGCGAAGTATCGCTTTCCACTCGCCCTTGGGAGGCCATCGCGAAGGCTTGGAAGGATAAAGCGGGAACGATGGAAAACTTAGAAAAACATTGTTTACCTTCGTGTCACTCCTCTCGGTCGTGATGATGAGGGATTGGTTGGGAGGCCAGGAATGCGTAATGGAAGCTCTTGTTCGCCGATCGTGATGAAAAAAACGCACGGGCGCGGAGAGGAAAAAGGGGGACCGGCTCAAGCCAAGCGTGCAGATACGTGCATGCTCCCTCACAATGTCTAACTACCTTCCTCTTTCTTTCGCCGCTTTCGCCGTTGAGAGAAAGGAATGGAGAGAGGAGCATTTGAGAGAGGAGAGTGCAAAAAAATGTGAAAGGACTTGAGCTAACACAGAATGAAATCTTTTGATCGCCCGACAAGACGTTGCGGCCCCTTAAAAAGTTTTTACCCCTTTCCTTGTATTTGCGCTAGCTCTTCTCAACCCTTCCATCCCAACCAAGTGGAGGAAAAGATTTCAAAAAGAAGATGAAGAAGAGCGACTAGTCCCGAGTAATGGAGAGAACGGAAAACGGACATAGTTATAAAGATCCTTCACTGTAACCATTGTTATATAATCGTATTATAACCTCTATTTCTCCTTATTGCATAAACAAATAATGAATTATTATGATGAAATTCCGGTAATAATTAGGATGACTGAACGGTAAAGAGAAAACTTGAGCTCATATTCCGCTCTGGATAGAAGTTGCGCGATTTCGGATTCCTTCGTTCGAACAAAAACTTGCTCCGCATAAAACGGCCTGTAGAGAAGACGGCGGAGAAGTGAGGGTAACCAAACGACTACGGCTTGCTTGGAGGAAGAAGGGCGGATATAAAAAATTAAACGAACGGAGGAGATGGGTTCTAGTTTGGTATGGGAGGGGATGACAAAAAAATTGAAGAAAATACAGAGGTCTTTGACGAATTTTCCACCGTGACGGAAGCTCAGGGGAGAGTGAGGTGGGTGGGGGGTCTGGTCAGGAAGCTCCGCGCTTGTGGTATGGGGAGAAAAGAGCTGGTCTATACGTGGAGGTAGGAAGTAAGGGTTCAATGGCATAACTAGACCTTAGCAGGAGTACCTGTAGCAGGACTCGAGCGACGACTCTATAACCTGCACATTTGGCATGGCATTTAAGTATTAACGTTTGGATTAGAAAAATGTATTAATGTATCACATAAAACATATCACGTGTTTTAACAATCGTCATAAGGTAAATTAAAATTTCGAGGCGGAAAAGTGGTTATCATGGGTCCGGTGCCACATTTTTAAAACCAATTCCGCGGGGTGGAGACAGACAGTTTAACCAGAACTCTGATTACGGCTTTGTTTTTACCTTCACGTTATTATCTTTATAATGTTTTAGGTGTGGGAATGTTTAAAATCTGTCAACATATTTTCACAAGTCTCTGAAAACTGATCCTTATGTACATTTATCATTATCTTTTTAGAGCACGAAATATACGTCCCCATAGAGATATCGGTTTGTCCCCGCCTCGTCTCACCGCTTGTTATGCTGTATGCGGTGGATGATCTGCGATAATGTGATGTAGAGAAAGAGTCTTGGGGAGTATGGGGAGGGATAGGAAGATGAAATAAGGAGCCGGGGCTACGTTGATGCCTAGCTCTGAAGGATGATGGAGCGTCATTATCGAATTGAGGTTTCAGGGTGGCTTCGAGGGAGATTGCGGGGGGAATCGTAAGGGAAAAGGTCCCAAACTTTTGTTCTCACACTCCTCCTGCCTATCTTCAAGCCTTTCCCCACCTTCGTACCCTTCTATAACCCTTTCCAATTCAATCCTTTCCCTGTATTTCGTTTCTCCTGCCGACCCCTTCTTCCTTTTCATTTTCCGTCCTTAACGACTCGCTGTGCATTTTTTTCGGCTTCCCTCCTTCCTTCTTTTCTCCTCTCCCTACGTCTTTCCATCCTCCCCCTTTGCTTTCAGGCCGTCCCACCGTGAGCACTAATTGGGAAGGTGTAGTCGGGGGGTTTACATTTGCATATTTGCCCGAGAATACGCGCTAATTCTCACTCGCGGTAGCAAGCCGCACTTTGCCTTTGAAGAAGCAGAGAGAGATAGAAATAAATAAAGCGGGAATAAATCCGACGTCCAATCCCAACCCGTTCATCTTTAAGGGGCCAAAGGTTTTGGGATAGCGATCCCCTTGAGGGATTATTCCATCGTGCGATTATGTGATCGCGAGTTCTTCAATACCAGGATCCAGGGACTAAAGTAAATTAAACGCTTGGTATAAATTTAAAATGGAGCCGTTGTATTTTTCCTTTATTAGACGTTGTTAATTCCTTTTCATTAAATGTTCATGGAATCTTTTTAACTAGAAATATTTAGACACATTACTTTTAGAAAATTTAATTCCATGAAGTGGAGTGAAAGTATTCTATCAGTTTATAGAATAGCAATCACGGAGAAGTATAAATATTATTCATACGAGGGACGAACCAACGATGAATGATGTCTAAGTGGCAGTAGTATTTTCCTTATTGCTATCTTTTTTACGATCCCTTTAACTATTGCATTGCCAGAACTCCACTGCGTTGATTAATAGTTCAAAGTGTCTTAAAACATTTTCCACACTCCCTGCATGAGTATTCGGTGTCGTCTTTGTTCCTTCTTCGATTGCGTTGTCGAGTTCTTTTCTCACCATTAATTTACTATTCATTCAAACTCATCTACGTCCTACTTGGCGATGTCTATCCGCAGCCGCAAAGGCCATCAAAAACAGCAATTGGGTAAGAGTCCACAAAATTCCCGAAATATTCAACATGTTTTCATTTCTTTGCATTTGCGAGTAGCCATGGATGTGTTTGTGATAAGCGGTTGATGAAACTGTTGCCGTTTTGTGAGTGAAGAATGCAGCGTACGTGACCATGCGGCGTTAAGTCTTCCGTGAGGTCGAGCACGGTTTCGAAAATCGCTGATACAGATTTGAAAATGATGAGTAAGACCTCCTTGCTTGAACAGCGGCCAAAATTTCGTGGCCAGCTTAATTTCTTTCGAGGATTCCTGAACGACACCGCTTTTGAGTCAATGATGTGAAAACTACTTATGGGAAGGGCATGTGGGGAAAATTAAATTTCCAACGTTTTGAGAATTACTCCAAATGCAATCAGATTCGTTTATATATGATTCCAGGAAATGTATTTTCTTTATTTTTTTGGGAACCCGAATCCTGAAAATCATTGCAAAGATTTCCAGTACCTAACGGAAAAGAAGTGCGTATTATTCAAGACCGTCAGAATTTCTTTTCATTGAAGTTCCTTTTTTTTAATTTTCGCTTTTCACGTTTATCGTGCTTCATTTCTTCTCTCCACTTTCTTACTGTCCGAAAATAAATAGGGAAATGTGTTTGCTTGGCCCTCTCTTTTGATTTGGAAAAGGGAGGAAAAAAAATTTTTTAATCCATAAAAGGATTGACTTTTCCGGGAATCGGGCAATGAAATTCGCTACAGGACAAGAATGAAAGGAGATTCCATCGAAAAATGCGTAATATCTCTCTATTATCTTGTCTCTTGATTGCTTCCGCTCCAACCTTTTCCCCAAAGTTGACGAAGAAGTCTTCCTTTCCCGGAGTTTTTAAAGGAGAGGTTCGTCAACTCCCGTTAATATGCGAATTTCTCAGACAAATTCCATATTTTCTTTTCGGAGAAATAAGAATGAGATGTTCCGATAAAATTATCTAACTGATGCGTGAAAGCTCTCCCGTACTAAAGCTTAAAGCAAATCCATGTGAATGAGAAGAAGCTCCTTTCGATGGATTAAAAAATATGAAAACCCTTATAGCGCCTCGAATTAAAAAAAAATCGTGAGTGAGAGTTTATTTTTGGATTGATTGGTCCATTAAATACTCGTAGTGGCATGAAATCTTTCGAGCGATGGAAGCATCTCATCAGTTTGAGTGTTTTTTTTTATTTTTGTAGAGAGAGCTCTGGCAACGATTCGTTGAGAGAGAGGTGAAAGATTTTCTTTTTGACGAAAGATCGAAGCCTATTTAAAATATCATCACCATTCGTCCTTAAAATATTATTAGCTCCCCCATTCTCTCTCTCTCTCTCTTTCTCTTCCTCTAATTTGCCCGCGCAACCCAAGGACTCGAGTGGCTCACATAGAACTTACGCCTTGTTGAACTAATTCAAACTCTTGTCTCCCGAAGCATTTTTAGTCTCTCACACAGTTCCACACAGCATCTCCCTTTTATCCCTCTGGCTAATTTAATTTCGCTTTTCTCTCCCCCATTTTTTTTTAAACCAATCTCTCCATAAATCTCGATTTAATAACCCTACCCCCCCACCATTTCAAATCCTCTCACGGTGTCACGGATTTAAAAAATAAATTTGCAAGCTCCTCTCTCGGGGGGCTTTAAGGGCCCCTACACTGTTTTTTCCACCATTTTTCTCCCCACGCTTTGAGCGTTGCTCCGAAAGTTTTTCGAGCAATTGGCTGCTCCGAAACCAAGGACGGAGAGGTGACATGAGAGCGTTTACTCTTTTGACTCGTGGCAGTTCCAAGGGGAAGCGAAAGGGAGAATTTATCTCAGTCGCTGTCGTTTGTCTCTTTCGAAGAATTCCTTCGAGGAAGGTGGGGGGGCCTCAAATAAGCAATCAGCCTTCTCCGTGGAGCTCGTGCTCGCTGCCTAGCCGTCTCTTGTTTTTTTCTTCCCGATCGTCAATTATCAGTCCTGCTCGGCTCGATTCGAAGGGCACTTTCGCTGGCTTGAAAACATTACTTGAGTGAAGGGTTTTTACCTTCTCGCTGTGATTGTCGGTGTTTAATCCCGCATTCTCTTGTGTTCGGAGAATTTCAGAACGCTCGGTCGTTCGGTACCTTGAAATCTTGAAGTGATCGAGTTCAATTATCTGTGAACGTCATCATTTTTTATTGTTCTTATTGAATGAGAATAAATAATATAGAAAGCCCTTTACTCTTTATTACTATTGTCTGTTTCACTAATTACGTTGATAGTTATTCAATGACTTATAATATATTTGTGCTTGATTATGACTTATTATGTAACTTGAACCGGATTGAATAAAAAATCTCTTTACAATTTGCTTCCTATTATTAAAAAAATTACCTCGCTGCCTAGCCGTCTCTTGTCTTTCTTCCTCCCGATCGTCAATTATCAGTCCTGCGCGGTTCGATTCGAAGGGCACTTTCGCTGGCTTGAAAACAGTGCTTGAGTGAAGGGTTTTTACCTTCTCGCTGTGATTGTTGGTGTTTAATCCCGCATTCTCGTGTTTTCGGAGAATTTCCAAACGTTTGGTCTATTCAGATTCAAATGATTTCGGTCGAATGTTGTCGTGTGTGCATATTTCTTAAAGCCATAAAGTAAGTGAGTTCAATTATCCGTAAACTTCGTTGATTTTTTAATTATTCTTGTTAAATGAAAATAAATAATAAATAAAGCCATAGGGTATAGGTTTATTGCTTTTTCTGTTTCAATACTTATCATTATAGTTTGCATATGACTTATAATAAAACTTGGAACCGAGTTAAATAAGGACTCTCATTTCAATTTGCTTGGCACATATAAATCTCTGATTAAAACAATAATCTGGCCAAGTATGAGGGAAGTTCCTCGTGTACAGCACTAAACATTAATAGAAGTTGTTACATTCCAATCCGTTATGAGGTGACGATATCCTGAAATATCATTGCATGCATTCGTGTTTAATGTGTTCTCAAATTTCGGAATTTTAGATCTAGGTCATCTGTAAGTCCAAATCGTGAACTAAATTTTCAAGGCTTGAGCATCGGACGATTCAAAGATGCTCCGAACCGATGATATGTTATCGAAAGCCTTGCGGTGGCCGGAAATATGCAGCGTTGCAGTGGCTAGAAATCGACGGAGCCATCCTATCTTTGGTCCCATGCGGGGTTTTGCAATTGAAATAATTTATTCGCGCCGTTAATTACAACATCTGGCAGTAAGCCTTGAAACTAACTGGGACCGTCCGCGATGCCACGTCGTTACGAAGGGGAGCACAGGAGGCGCCCAACCATATACGCCAACCATACAGACCAGAATTCTCATAGCTGTGTGCTCTCCGTACCTTCACACCGGCAGCGCCAACAATCACATCTGCCCCAATTTCCCGCTTGCGCCAGAGTCCATAATTGTCAGCCCTCGGCGCTGCAGTCGCCTGGCCATCATCAAGGCAGAGGCCCACGACAATCGCGGCCCCTCTGCGCCGCGCGGTTGCGACGAAAAGGCGTGCTTGGGAGATGAAGTCGCTATCATTGTTGAGTTTACCTAAATTTCTCGTTTCGGCCCCCAGTGATGTCGCCTACTAAAAATTATGCCGTGCAATTTCCTCATCCATGTCAATAAGGGATTTTAGTTTCGGGTAGTGAATTTGCGTTGCCTAAAATTTTAGAATTAATCCTCATGCGTACGAAAAGCTAGCGAATTCGCTGCGTTTTTTTCACGCCACAGTATTTTCAACTGTACCGTATTTTATGGCATTGTCGACCTTCTCACAGCTATTTAAATGCGGAAATATTTTTGTGAAAAGTATTGAAATTTAAAGGGATCAGGATCTTAGGTGCTGAAATCTTGCTATTTTCACCTGAGGTAAGGTACCCATAATTATGTTACATACTTTCATCTCATATATTTTTCAATGAGAATTTTTCTTCAATTTCTATTTAATGATAAAATGCCATTTTTATTTTATAATCTTTATTTTCTGTTCTCGTTGAAAGACTCCGTCATTTTTGAGTTCATTTGAAAGCATAGCCGGAAGTTCGCGTTCACTACACTCGTACCTAAATATCCTCTCGAGATGCATCGGCTCGTGATTACCGTCTATATTTCCTAGCAATGTGCCGGGGGATATAACGACTTTATTCTCGCGTTTCTCCTTAAGACGCACTCGTAGTTACTTAAGTATATTTTCAAGTGGACTGCAAAACCCGGAGGGCATTACCCCCTGGCAACGAAGGGACGGGGTCTCCCACGCCGCTCTTGGCGACGCGACATAAGCGCGTGGGTGGATAACGCGCTATTTTTTGCATTTAAAGCCGCGTAAGCGCTGGGCGCCTATACGGAGCACCCGCCTCCATACGCCTCCACCACCCACGCCGGGAATGTCGTAATCGAAGCCTTTGGCGCGAATGAGGTACCTATAGGTTCTAAAGAAGGGCTTCACGTGCACTCTGGTCGGCTGAGTCACGATCACGAGTGGTTTGGGGGGCGGGGTCGATGCAGATCGTGGGCGACGGCGGGAATAATATCCGGGGGGGGATTTAGCACCCCTAGTCTTTGGATCTCCGTGCTCGTATACGGATGTGCTCGAACGCCTTCTACTCTATTCCAATGGGACCCCTCTTTGTCTCGACGTTGGCGCGTGGGCGCCAGTTGGTCGTGCACTTCTTTTGAAGCGGAGGCTCGGCCTCGTGTTCGCATCACTGCAGTGGGACGCCTGAAGTGAACGGAATAAAAGTTGGCACTATCTCCGTCGACATTGCAATTTCACGAGGGAATACAGTGACGTTTATTATTTCCTCATAACGCCATGACCGACACACTCACTGTAGAAGAATGTCTGGAGAAGGTTCCGAGAAATTTAGCTTCATTCCTCTCATAATCGCTAGTCCCGGGAAAACTCAAGCTATATATGAAAAATTTGGATTTCGAAATTTATGTGCGAAAATTTATCCAAAAATCTGTCGTTGTGGTTGATTTGACTGCCTTATTTCGACCCAGCATTCGTTAAAACCATTCATGTTGTATATAGAGGTACAATTATTTAATGTTTTGTAAAGTTTATGTATTAAACTTTACAGGTCATAAACTTTACTAAAGGTGCTGTTCTCAAGGTCTGATTACACGGCACATTAACACATACAAGTTAATGTGTAAATTCCAGAATGATTTTTGTGGACCGGAACGGAGCATGTACGAATGCATGAGACAAATTAGAACAGGTTCTATTTTCCATTCATGTGTTCGCACAAGTTGGGTAGTTACAGGGTGCATTTTCGTGTTAATTCACGCGTTCATACATTCAGGCATTAACTTTTACGAGTTTATGCATCGTATAACTAGGCCTTAAGAGTCAACAAATGCGGTGGAATATGGTTTTTGCACTATTTTTATTGCGGGGTGATTATACAATAAAGCTGCGAATCACCCAGCTCAAAGTATAATGAGGGTTCGGAGGAATGACATTGGCTGCGGGTGTAGTAAGAGGCCGGAGTTGAAGAGGGTAGATTGAGGAAAATGACAAAACATAAGCGAGAGAGAGATTTTCTTTCATTGGTTGCGAGACCATCCGAAGGCCCTTCGAGAGATGGGTCCATTGTTCGGGAAAAATAATCATCTCTAAACAGGGAGAAACCGTTGTCATCGGAGGGAGGAATAACTGGTGGAAAACTTTTTTCCTCGCCCTTGGAGGAATAAAATTGGCCGTCAAAAGTTTTTAATGGTCCCCGATTTCATTCTCTTTCTCCGGATGGAATCGCTAATCAAAACTCAAGAGAGTGGTTCAGTCTTGATTTTAAGAGGACGAATCTTATCCTCCTCCCTCAGTGTCTCGCAAATTGCTCCTTTTCAATATAAAAATGTACGGTTCAGATGATCAAATTAGAGTTTCCAGAATTAAGTATAGTTTTTAATGTGAGAGGAATTTGATTGAATTTGATCATTTGGAATTGAGGAGAAAGGAAGGGACTGTGAGGAGGTTTTCCGAAGGATATATGTATGTGTTTCAGTGAGACCCTTTCCCTCAGAATTATCTCTTGATATTGAGTTGTTCTGGTACATTGATATGAGTTATTAATGAGACCCAATCCTTCACTACAATTGAATAATGTTCCTGGAAAGCTGAGAATAGCTGGAGAAAATTGATGGGATCGATGTTTGGGAGTTGAACCAGCTAGTGGTTTTTTGGATGAAAAAAGATTTACGCTATCAAATGTGAATCTTTTACTGAAAATACTTCGCGTTATTCCTTCTGCATCTTTCCTTTCCAGTTACTATCAATCATCTAACAGCGTTACTATTCGTTATAATAAAAAAATAAGTTGGGAGGTTATGATAACATTGTCGAGATTCGATTCTCAAAATACTGGAGAAAATGACGCTGTTTTGGAGAGAGAGAAAGTTGTGAGCGAAGGACAAACTGTTTGGGTAAAAAGGTTCTAACCTTTTCGCCGTCAAGTACTCACTGCGCGACAAATAGGGAGAGGAGCGTGTGTGTAGCGTAGAGCATCCAGGGTTCTGAGATTAAAAGGTCCCTTCCTCGGGCGACCCCTAGGTCTTTCCTCCGAGCGGAGATAGTGAGGGTGACGCCCTGAGAGGCCAGAACCCTCGTTAAATCTCCTCTCGCGAAAAAGGAGGAGGAGGACGTGGACTCTTCCTCCTCCTCGACACATGTGTTTTGGTTGTGAGCGTCGGCGAGACATCAAGTTGTAGAAGAAGAAGCCTTTCTTCCTCGCCGGATCGTCCTGAGAAGGCTCAGAGGAGGGATTTGGAGGTTGATATAGTTATGGAGATACAGCCGCGAGCTACTGCGCGATTCAAAATAAATACTTTTCCCTTAAGTTATTTAAAACATGCTTCCCCAACACTAGGCGGCTACTTCGAGGTTGAATATGCTAATTTATTTTAACTGAAGACCATTTTCTGCTATTTGTGCTTGATGTAGCACCCATTTCATGAAACTGATTTCAATGACAGCAGTCATTTGTTAAATCGTTACCCAAAAATCAACTCCTCAACGAGCTTAAGTCTTATTTTTATCGTATTGCCTGCAATTTGGCGTACCTTCAATCAGTACTTTTTGTAAAATCAATATGTGTTGTAATGCAAACGAAATGTACAGACCAACATCGTCATATGAGCCGTAGGAAATAGTGTGATATTCAGACGAACTTTTCGGAAAATATAACGAGGAATGCCCAAGATTTTTCATCTTCAGTCAATGAAGCACCGTGAAAATATCATGTTGTGGATTTTTCACGAAAATAAAATTTGATTCGTTTCTCTGTGCGACCGCCCCATGGCTTGGAGGGCGACAGACACTTCCCCGAACTGTTCGTATCTCCCGCACCCCTCTCCACCCCTTCAGAGCCCTTGCCTGTATCAGGAGGAGAGAAGAAGAAACACCTCCCCAACCCCTCTCTATGCTTCCTTTTCTCACCGCCCGTAAACAGTGCTCAAGTGGGAAGAAGGCAATGGCCGTCCGGCCGCCGCCTCTTCTCAGCGAGTGGGGTCGGGCATCCCATACTGTCAAACGTGACTCATTCGTTCGTCTCGAAGTGTATCGCTTTTCTTCTTTACCTACCCTGCGGTCGTCTCCAAAAGGATTAGAAAGGCTCTGCTGCTGTCTTTTCTTTTTTTGTTGCTCTCCGTCGTCTATTTTTCCCTCGAATGGTAAGACTCTTGCGACTTGACCTCTCCCCCGCCCTCTTTCTCGACAGTGGTTGTGGGAAAGTGCCCATTACGTGATTGTTTCTGGCCGTTTTGCCCGTGTCTTTGAACTTTAGGTCGCCCCACTTGGGAAGGAAAGGAGGCAGGTTGCGTTCATGTTATATTTCATCTAGGTTATTTGCTAATAGCTTGTTAGTATTCTTTTTGTTGTTTTTTTGTTAGTCGTTTGCTGCATGCATGTTCAGGCATTTTAGATTTACTCAATCTATCCCAGTAGGAGATGGTGAAGGAAATGCACGATGTACCGAATTGTGCAGAAATAATCTCACTTGATCGATAAGCAAATATTGTGGCATTTTTATCCCCCGCGGATGAAGTTTTCTGTGCTTTTTAACTGCGTTATAGGGATGGCGGCATCAAAACTCCGACGCCAAACTCTTGCATCGTCCTCATTGTATGGTGGCGTCCTCATTCTCCCTGAACATAATACCAGTGTTGGGTATCGAAACGGCTCACTTATGTGATGAAGAACCCGTGAAGACTTCATCGGCATCATAGGCTAGGAAAACAACGGATCCATTAGTTTATCTCATATTTTGCGCTTGAAGGTTTTACTTATACCAATCAATGCTTTTTGAGGATGAAGTCACATAAAATCTGCTTTACATTTTTGGTTTCTAAAGATATTCGGTGATTTCATGGGAGTTAAACGAGCATTGAATGCATCCAATATGATTTATTTCCAGGTGAGATTCCAAACCAGTGATTTTGACGCATTAGCTCGTGAATACTTCAGTTTCTCCCGCCCCTAATACTTGTATGACGACAATTCAAGAGAGAGGGAGGGGAAAGTGACATTTAAAGATGGATTTGCCGCTGCCGCGCTTTCATGAAGTCATTTATCCTCCATTACCCGTAATTTGATATATTTTTAAGCCCCTTTTGTGGACTCTATGCAATGGCGTGAGAGGGATTAGTGTTTTCCAAGAACCCTTATCGGGCTGAACTACTTCCTGCTGTCACCTAAGTGACAGTTGCTATCGCCTCAATCAATACTCCTTCGTGTTGTTCCTGCAGTTCTTGGGGGTCATTATTTTCTCGATAGTTCCGCGTAATGGGCGCGGTGAAGGAAAAAAGGCTCGCCATTATCTTTGAGGGGAAAATATTTCTGGCCCTAACTCTACGTGGAGTTCATTAATAAGTTCTCAACGTTCAAATTCTCAGACTAATCGTCCTGAGTTCTTGGCGCAAAGACTGCCGAAATAAAAATTGGACCCTGGCTGAAAAGCGATTAAGATTAGGATGAATTCTCCGAAAGAAGGTCGGATATCGATATTCGATTGATATGTTACGTAAGGATCGATTATATGAGATTAGATTTATTTTCATACCTTAAGCGTTGAAATGTCGGGGTGAAGTCTCATGTTATTGGTGCCTCAGATTTCTTCGCATAAGCCAATGAGAGGCAAGGAATGGCGTGATTTACTTACTGTTTACTGTGGGTCCCTTTAAAATATATTCATTATCAAAGTAAGATACCAAGTGTAGGTTTACCGCAGTTCCATCCCTTTTTCATTATCTGCAAGAAAAAGGACCTCGTCACATCACATTTATCGTATCTGTTGGTATTCAACGAAAAAATGGCTTAATTTATAGAACCCTCATGATATCGTTCGTTTTCTGCTTATTCACAAGGAAAAGATATTCATTCAAACATATTCGTCATCAGATTGGCATATTTAGAGAATCGTTCAATCTTTTAGTAATGAAATCTTCCCCTGGCTAAAATGATATTTTTTTTGTAAACATTGCTGTTCACGTGTTGCAAATGATTCTGACAATGAGTTGCAGAGATATTTCTTAAGCTTGTCACTTAACTATTCTATCGTTTACTTCACGGATCCCTTCATCAATCATCCGTGTCCTGCTAGCTGACTGAGACACAGCGGCCAATTTTAGCGAGCAAGTACAATTCTCCACAAGTCCTCCCCAAAACAATGAAATGTCGCCGCACTGTCATCCACAGGATTCTACAAAGCGTGCGCGCATACGCGGAAAATTGAATGCGAATGTATCTGCGGATTGCTCGTCACTTAACTGTGGCCGATCCATTGGGAGTTACATTGCGTATTCATTCCGTATGCATTGGGAATCCTGGCCAATATAAATCTCCTCTTTCAATCACCGTTGAGCTCCTGAAAAGGAGTAAAAGTAATTACCCGACCACTTTCGGTCTCGTACTTCGTTTTGCTCCATTATCGGTTCGGTGAGGTTGGGGGGCAAACAAATCCGGAGATTGGTCCGGGGATCGTGACGGGATTACCAAGCGGTGCACGCCGGGAAAAATCCATCCCACGGCGATTCTTTGCTAAATGAGATGGGTAAACTAAATGAAAAGAAGGAACTGGGCTTAGTTTCCGCAGCTTCATGAATTTTGTAATCAATCACTAGAGGCAAGTATACTTTTTTAAATCGTCAGTTACATTCAAAAGAACAGTTTCAGTTAATGTTTTAATACTATTGAAAAAATGATCAAATGTAGCTAGGAGTACCCATATTTAAAAATCAAGGAACTACTTGCTTTTGCGAATACAGTTACACTTACTTTTTAATTAAGCTGGTTGAAAATCTCTAATAGGCAAATAAAAATAAATCATGGTGGTTTTTATGCAACAATTTACCTCCCTGTATTTAGTTTTAAAAAATAATGGATTTACTAACCTATTAATCCCTATCAGAGCAATTTTAAAGAAATTGCGGATAACCTTATGCATTCTCTCGAAGTTTTTGGCCTTTGGACTTAGATATACTGGTGCATAGAAAATAATTATTACTTTCAGAAATCAACAAGTAGATTGCAAATAATAGTTACATCTATTGAACGTTTAGCTATTACCTGTAATGATTACTTAAAATCTAATCGTTCATTGGTACTCGGATACTAACATGATGAATTAATTTAACATTGCTTCGCCAGGGAATAATAGTCTAAAGTAATTGCTCATAACCTTACGTATTCTCTCGACGTTTTTAGCCATGGGACTTATGTACAATGGTGCATAGGAAGTTATGATTACTTTCAGAAATCAACGAGTAGATTGCGCGAAATATGACGAAATTGTAACCATGTAATGATTACCTCAAATCTAATCGTTCATTGATACTCGGGTACTGTTACTCAATCACTGTCGTCAGTGCCCCGGGAAGTACGACTGGATATCCGGTCCCCGAGCAGCACGACCGCGGTTATTTGATGATCGCGAATTGAAATTTCGGTCGTGCTCGGATTCGTTTTCCGCGGTAGCTCCGTCGTCTCTACCTCCCTGTATAACTGCAATTGATTGTGGCATTAATCTTATACGGGTCTTTCCCTCCACCCACAACCAGGTCGGAGTCTTCATTCCGAGTCCCTCCTCAACCCTTCCATAACCACCCTCTCGGTGAGGGGTTGGAGTTAAGGGAGGAGGCAGGCGGGTCCTTAGTTTCCCTGGATTTCGCATCGCATATGCTGTGAACTCTCCTCCTCCGCCTTACCCCACGTCCGCACAAAATCCGGAAGATTTCCCATGAATTATTCATCCTCTCCACTCCTCTCTCCATACCTCCTCCTCCTTCTTCATCCTTTATTCTTCATTCTCTTCTCCCTTCCTTTTGGTCGTCCCTCGATGATCCACTCCTCATGTGAACCTTCGGCGGTTGGCTCCTTCTCCTTAGTCTTCCCTCAAACCCCTTGTCAACGGGCGGCGGTGGAGGTAGCCAAAAGATCGTGTCGAGGATGGGTAAAAAGAAAGGGTTTGTCTGCTCCTCGTGGCCTAAGGACTTCCTCTCTCACTCCCTACTCCCTCGCTCCCCCCCTTCCTCCAAGTATCTTTATCTCTTTCATTATGGTGAAAAGTAGAATTCCTCAACTGAACGAAGCTATCATTGATGTGTTCCCCCATCAACGATGCGATTCTCGATTGCTCAACGATTTTAGTCTATAGGTGTTCATCTATTATCGATGTCAGTTAATTATACTTCAATTTTGAGTATGTTGATTAATGGCGTGGTGATGCTTTTGGCCATCGAAGATGTGATGACGGATTGTGTATGAAGAGTAGACATTGACGATAACATATTCTAGTTATTTTTCGCAGTAAATCAATCATTCCATGATCATTTCAATGTTTCATGTACCGAATCTATGGGACTCGGCAGTCGTATACAATCGAAATGCGTAAAATATCGCGATCAATGATATCGACGGCTGTCATCGATTTTTAATTTTTGTCTCCGATTGTTCATTTGCTTTCGATGGCAGAGATTTTTTTAAAATCCGAGTTCATTTCCGATTTCTGAGTGTGTCAATTAAGGCCATTTTTTATATTTTTGAACATCGAAGGTACGATGGAGTCATTCAGTATAGATGGTGAATAAATACGCAGACTATCGGTACTCATCATCAGCTTCTTAGGTACTGGATATTATAAGTCATCCGAAATATATGGCAGAAAAATCGCCCATCTAGCGAGACCACCGAGAGAGAAGAGGCCGTCCACCGCCCCCTCACCACCACCCCACTCCCACCCTAGTTAGTTCCCTCTCCCCCCACCCCGTGCCCCACCCCTCACTTAACCGCCCGCGCAGAACTCGAAACTCACGATCACTTTCGCCCACCTCCTTGTTTTCTCTTTCTTCCCTCCCCGCGCAATCCATCGGTAACACTTTTGGAATCGTTTTGTGGGAGCCACGAACCGTGTCGCTCGCGTGACTCGTATCACCCAATGCGATATTCCCCCCACCCTCCCTCCCCAGTGCCACGCTTATGTACCCACCTTGCCCGCCTTTCGCCGAGTGACCACTCCGGCTGACCGTTCCCATTTGTTTTTTTTTCTCCTTAAGCCCCGTGCAAAACAACTTAACTCGGCGTAACTTGGCTTATTATGAACCAGATCGATTAATTACGGATTATTTCTATCACAACACGAATGTGCATCCATCGTGAAATAAAACGTGCGAAGTTTTAAACATACCTCGTTTTATGCAACTATTTTCCATGCTGCTATCCAATTTAAAAAGAAATTTGTGCTTTTCCCCACTTATAATTATTATAAATCGAATATAAAGAGTTTTTTCGGGCTTAATCTGGTTTAGTTTTAACATAAGAGCAAATTAGAAAGTACTAGTAATTTTCCGCAAATGCCTCGATTTTCCTTTTACGATCAGTTTCAATTCATTTTTTTATTGTCTTCAGTTCAGAGACCAACAGGCGTTCTTTTTTTTAATAGGAGCTCCGTACTTAAGCCCAGTTAAGTCAAGTTAAGTTGGTGTGATCAAATCTTAAGTCACTATTCCTGCTAAACGATTTATTCCACAAAGATCTTTACGAATCACCAAGCCTCCCAAACACATTTCTTCTTTTCATTCTTCATCCTCGCTTTATTACCATTCTGGTAGTTATCGGATTTCGTGCGGAAATCATGTGGACTACCCAAAGCCTTAGTCGCTTGCATGTCCGCTCTTGGGCCGTATAATGTTCTTCGTATCCCGATCAGCGATGGGGTCAACGGCGCTTGAGTAGGATGTGGTGTTGATTTGTGAGAGGGAAGTGGTGGTATCAGTATGGCGATGAATTATAATCATCTAACGCTTGCTGTACATCGTTGGCAATCTTAGTCTCTCCATCGTGTTCCTAACTATCCAGCCCTCTCTTTATCCGGAAAATATTCGCCGTAACGAAGGCAATATTTAGTTTGCGTGGGAAATAACATGCATATACTCTTTAAGGTAATTGTAGATATCTAGTAAATGGTCATTTCATACTCCTCCGGGTATGACTTACCTATATTTCCCACCTATTTTGCCTTTTATGTGAGTAAAATTAAAGTACTAATTAGTTGATTTCTGTCCTTTTTTCTTTTGATGTTTCTGTAAGTTTTATACGCAGTTTTTGTCTGACCAAAGATGTTTTTTACATTTAAATTTCCATTTTGTGTGTTGGAGATTGATCAAATAAATTCCTGACATTTTCGTGGAAAATCACGTTTATACCCAAATTTGATTTCTTAAATTGTCATTAGATTTTTTAACAGTTTTTGGTAATTTCTTACTCTTCCGGCAATGGATTACCTATATACCCTATTTATTTTTGTCTAATATATTTCAATTTTACTCGCAGTAATACTCGTGTCTAATATATTGCGAGTAAAATTGAAGTACTTATAGTATCGTAATCCCGTGTTTTATTGAAGTATTACCTGAGGTTCCATTGACATGCACGTGATACCGTGGCCTCAGGCACAAGAAGCTTTAGAAACTCTGTCCCATTCCATTTCCTTCCCTAAAGACTGATGACTTCCTATATCCCTCGAGGGAACGGGCAAGCTTCGCAGCTTGAAAGAAATCGCGCCAAGAGCCCGAGTGTGAATGCGCCAGCGCGTTCGATTTCACGTGGACGCGTGGCCGAATTCGAGCTGGACTACTCCGCCCCTCTGGTCGCCGGACGTCCGGTAATAATCCAAGACCGTGGAATGCGGTCGACGCCGCCGAGCCCGTCCGGATCCATCGGTGAAAATCTTTCTCGAAAAGTGTGGTCGGGAGAGTGGGCTCTCTTATGGAGCCAAAACCACCTTCCGCGGCACTTTCCGGCATCCAGAGTCCGGCCCAAGTCTTTTTCCCCAACGAGAAGTCTCGGTGGTGCGGCCCACCAGATCCAATCGGGCGTAATTGAATTGTCGGCTTGAAAGAGTCTCGCGAAATGGCTGGGAGGAGAACTTTCGGGTCGATTTTTGCCGCTTTCCTCACTATCTTCCTTTCTTACAGTACAGCCCCTTTGGAAATCCTCGGTCCTTCCCCCCTCAACAGTATTGTGTTCGCGAGATAACACATTTATGTGGAATCTGTTTTAATTTCACCCCATTTTACACGCTCCTGTAGCTTGATGGAGAGGCGGAAAGAGCTTAAAAACGCGTGCCTGGCTTAATGGCGGATGAGAGGTAACAAGAAAAGCCTCTTGTCTATCCTATTACATCCCTTCCTCTCCTTCAAGTTGATTCCGCGGAGAGATATTGCGTCTCTCGTATGTTGGTCGCTCTTAGTATCGGATGAGATCATCATGGAAGGGGGAAACTCCAGGGGTGAGGGGAGTTTGAATACCTCGTTTGCCGTAAAAACCGACCTAATATTGGCCGGGATCAACAGAGCGCTTTGAGGGGGCAGTTTGTTGCCCCCCCTTCAAAATCCTTTTCAGCGCGAAGGGCCTCGTATTGCTTGGGTTGAATGCACCGCTCATTGCCTGCTCTTGGGATGGATTGCGCGGATTGGGGTGGGGGGTCCTCACCTACGCATAACCTTCAGGGTTGTTTCCCCTCCGCCGAGAGAGCTTTGTACTTCGTGGAGGTCCCCGAGGAGGGAAGCCTTTGGCCCCGTCCCAAAGCGTTGTCCTCTTCATTAGGGACCTCTTCATCTGCCACCCTCTCCCGCAGGTGCCCTCAAGTCTTCTTCGTCTTCCCCCGACCAGCATCCTTGTTTCGCCCACATCCAATTCTGCTGGTCGCTCCTCCTTCCACCCTTCTCTACTTCCCTCAACATTCCGTTCTCGCGACCGGCCTGGCAACGTGCGCGTGTAAACTTCCTAGATGCTGGCATAAAAGGTAGTTCCACTTTTCCACAATTATTTAATGTGTATGACACTTTTCGGCTCACAGAGGCATAATCTGGTTCAAGATCTGGTAGATGGTGATGGCTCTATGAGCCGAAACGCGTCGTAAGCCTTAAATATTCGTGGAAAAGTTCGACTACCTTTATTTTAATGAGTCGAACTTCCACCATATCATGCCTGAACTGGTTGAACTTCCTACATGCGTTTACGAAATATGCAATTATATGTATATATATTTAATTTATTAATATGTATTTATAATTTAAGATTGCGATGTATATTTAATAATATGTATTTATAATATAAGATTGCGATGCCTTCGTGCTAGAAAAATTCAAAGACAATACTGACTAACGCGTTCAGTTGGTAAAAAGATTTATTCATAAAGATATTAGAATGATGGAGGGAAAAATCACGAGACATGTACTTGGGGCTTGGCAAACAGGATAGGAGGAGGAAGAACCAAAGACAAGAGGTGACTGGCATCGTGAGAGATCAAGGGCTGAAGTACGCTAACACCAGGATTTTATTACTACCTTTCCAAAGGCCAATCCATCATTCTGTTGGGTATTCGTAAAGAATAAAAATTAACGTTTCATCTATTTTTTACACTCATTCTAGCATAAATATTCGGCCATGTACTTCGTAAATGTCATTTCTTATTTCTTTCTCCGATTTGGACTACCAAAAAGCCTTCCGTCGAAAAATCGTTCTAGAGAGAGGAACTAGGAGACTTAGGTCGGGGATTGGTTTGTGTTCACGTACTTTTTTGGTCTTTACGATCGAGTACTCGAGTCGATGGCAGCAATCGCAGTACCATCGTTGTGTGAACTACCTCGTGTGGTATAAGTCAAAGAAATTCCCTTTTCCTCTAGCTTTCCTCCTCCTCCTCCTGCGCTTATCTCACCCTCCTATTGATTCTCACCACCCTCTTGCCGTTCCCCGTTATAGCCCGCGGGGGCATCTTCTTTATCGGCGGAGGCTTCCAGGCTGTGAAGAGGTTGATTCCTTTTAGCCCGTGCGCCAGGGGTTTTCTCCTCTTAGGTGGGGTGCTTTTGGATTGGTCGTGGAGTGGTTGCGTGAGGGAGATATATGATGGGTATGGGTGCTCCAGAAAAGGCGAAAGGCCCTTTTCTTTTTCTCCCCTCTCTCCCTCTCTATCTCTATCTCCTTGGGTTGTTCCGAGAGCCAAAAACCTCCCCATCCCCTTTTCCCTTCCAATTAGCGCCACTTGTGTGGGCGATACCCCTCCTCGCTCCCCCCCAGAGGCTACCAAAACCATGGACATCACCGCCAATTACACTTCCTTTACTCCGGGAAACTGGCTCCCCCCAACTTCACGTTCCCATATCCTCCTCTTCTTGTTTTCCTACATACTCAGGATGCTCTTTTCCCCTCATATGCTTTTATTTTGCCACCAAGAGACACCTTTGAGTGTATCGGTGGACCGTATGCAAGCATATACAGTCGACGAGAGGAGATCGTAGTGCTTACGTGTACGTCCCGGCCATAAAAGCACGTTCGACGTGTGTGAGAGGGCTTGTATGTATTTTCCTCCGGAAATTTTCGAGCTCCGAACAATAGTATCGGATTACGTGCTTACCCCGAAAGGAGGAAGTGGCGTGAGGGAGTTGGGGGGTTTAGCGAGGAATAAATGTTTTTCCTTCCGCTGTTTATTCTGTGGATTTTCTCTAGCTGTAAACACCCGACGAAACAATGTAGCTTTTGGATTAATTTAATCCGGAAATTTATCGCTTCCCAGCTTTTATTTGATGCATCCTCGAGAGTCTTTCCATGCTCTGTTAGTGGGTAGGATTTCTGTTCTTGAAAGTGTATATTTGCCTATTTTGGTTATAAAAGGGGCATGCCTAACGTTCGAAAAAATTTAAGACCCACTTTACTTAGATATTTTTTGTTGAATCGTGTGTATCTCCTAACTTTTCTTCGTGTAAGTGTTCCCGAAGTTATCCTTTCACCTATATGCATGTACGGTCGCGCCACAATTATGTGAGTATGAATGAAGTGTAGTTATGGCATGGATTCCTAACTATGTATTATTTTCGACCCATACTTATGGAGTCTATACCGTCATGGCTGTTTTTCTCAGAAAAAGCCTTCTGACTTTTTCGATTTCGCTGACCTGTAGGCGTACCGCAGACTCCAATTCGAAACCGAGACGTAATGAATATCTACGGCTGTGTTTAGCTGAAAAGATCTATCTCGAACTTCCGTTCGGGACCAGAACGTTTCGGTTGGTGTCCTATCGGGTGGCGCCACAAACTCCGCGACGGAAAAGTTAATTTGTCGCATCGAAACTAGTCGGAAGCACACACTCGTAGTGTGGGCGTAGAATCCACTCAGTGCCTTTAAGGACCCATGGCCATTAAAATAGTTCCGTATGCAAGGAAACTCGACGCAGGGTTGACCTTCGTGGAATTCAATGTTTTGGAAACTCCGGGAATGGCTCCTACGGTTGAACCAAGCACTGCGCTCACTCAGCTAAATTACTGTTTCAATTCATTCCGAGGCCTCCGAGGCGTCGTGTGTGTTCCTCTTGTCGCGACGTTTTCGAGCGTTCTCCACCCTCAAAACGCGTTTGTCAACCTAGTTTTTTTTATCTTCCTTAAATCCCTCCCCAGCACCAAGGACGGCGCGACGAACGTCGCCCGACCTTCGGGAGAGCATTTTTTGAAACTGTATACCGCCGGAAACTGAAACTTACACTCCTCTCGTGCAAGGGAAAGCTCTTCAAGAAAGTACCCCAGCGAGAATTTCGGCCTCAACTTCTGTGGACAGTGCGGACTCCGTAACACCGTCGTACCAAAATAACTTAAAATTTACGATGGCAATATTAATATGCAAAACGAGATGATGTTTGAGCATTTTTTAGTGTTTACGAATTACGCTAAACACTGTTTTGTTTTACTTGTATCTGCAACTTTACTATTATTTTCAGATTAAGATTTGATATTGTATGTTATGATATTGCATAAATATTGTACGTTTTATTGCTGGAAATATACATGCTATGGTCAATAAATAAAAATTCATATAATATATAACCTTGTACATTAAACGAAATCTCTAGATCTCGGAATTCTCGCTAAAAATGAGAGTTAAGTTGAGAAAATAGCTAATTTTGGGAACACGGCGGTCGTCATTCAAATGTTACATCAAATTATTTGAATGAATTGTCCATCAGGAAATGTATGGGAAAATACTTTCACATTATTTTAAAATGATGCGCTTATCATGATAGTAACTTGCTAACAGATACAAATGTTTAAAGTACGGTGGTACATCGTGCTGACAGCGAGTCAACGTCGTTTTTCCCTCGGGGAATTGATGTTCGTTTCCGAGCCTTCATGTGTCATGAGTCCCGCTGTCTCCTTATTGCCCTACAAATCTGGTATGCCGCAGTGGAATCAAAGAGATTCGAATTTTCTCTTTCTCTCTCGTCCCTCAAGGTTTTCAACTCCTTTTCCACCTTTTCTCTTTACCTGTCGCGAGAAATTCTTTCATGTTTTTCACGAGAGATTTCTCGAATCCAGCTCTCTTAGTCCTGTCACTGGTTTTTCTCGCCTTTTACTTGCGACGCCTCAACTTTTGAGGAGCATTTTTTCGCTGGCTTGGTAGGTCATTTTTTAGCTTCCTAAATTGCACGACAGATCGCTCTCACCCTCGGTCATACCAAACAAGATACATGGTGCCTTTGACTATTTTCCTGCAATAGTATTCCGTAGAGCTGAACTTAGAAAAATGAAAATTCCTTCTTTGGAGTTATCAATGCGATTTACAGCCCCTTTCGCTCGTTATTAATATTGCATTATTTATTTGAGCGGTGCCACATTATTTAATTATATCTATCTTCCGCAATTGTTCCTGATATTTACCTGCTACCGCATTAAGATTTTCATCGCCGAAAAATACTGAGATTAATTATCATGATTGTGTCACAGTCAAATAAAAAACTCCCTACACTTTATACCCGGAAAATATCAGGAAGAAAGCATGATTCATAAGCCATTACTCACATGCGACAATAACGCTATTCGTGTGAGAGTGACGGCTCCTTTTTAAGTAAAATTTCAATTGTGATCTACAATGGTGCCTAAAGTATCGGCGCCAATATTAGACAAAATATATGAATTCGTTTCAGGCTTGATTTCGTGGACTATTGTTATATCCATGATAAAAACACTAATGGTAATTTCCACACTATTTCCATTATTTTTTTGGACGTTAAGTGTTAAATTGAATAGGGTGGAAATTACCATTGGGGTTTTCATCGTGGATTAGACAAAATATTTTTAAAATAATACAAATTTTAGATAACAGAGCATATCTACTCTACCAGCAGCTTAACTCCCTAAGTGTTTGGAAGAAAGACGTGAATATTGAAATTTTGATCATGTTTGGTCCTCTGTATCTGAGCAACGGATGTGATCTATTGTTTCATGATCTTCAATTTTTTTGAGCGTATACGCAAAGTTTTAAGTCTATACCTGTAAAAACGCAAATTTGGACTTTTTTTTCCGGCTTCTTCCGATTTCAGACCACTGTGCAGCGGCTGAAAATCTTGATTCGCGACCAGATCAAACTGAATTATGAGATATATCACGCAGGTGCAAGCATTTAACACAATGGTGCTCGACTTATTACCTCGTATCTCCGCTTCACCCCCGACCCCTGTCCATTCTTTCCCTCCATCATCACCAACCTTATCCCTTCAACTCCAACCACCCCCTCCGCTCTTGGAGATAGGGAGGAGGATGGAGACAGATGTTTGGATTTACGTTCGTCGCCCGTTTCCGTGAATCCCTCGAAAAACTTTCCTCATCCCTCCCATATCCACACACAGAGAGAACCTGGAAACTCTCCGTTTTCCGTAACGCGAGGTCCCATCTTTCCCATCCCTCTCTCTCTCCCTCTTGGTCCCTCAAACCGCCGAAGGAAGATGGATGTTCGGAAGGGGGCCGAGGGAAAGGAATTCTGGAAGATGGGGTCGTGGAAGGGTGAAAAAGAGGGACGGTAGTTTTGATTCCGTCGTCGGGTTTGGGGTTTCTGGAGCGTAGTCGCCTGTCCCTCCGCGCTTCCACTAACTCCAAGGCACTCTCAAGTCCTTCAGACCCTTCCACCCCTTTTTAAGGGTAGCCAACTCTCCCGGACTTT
Organism: Ischnura elegans; assembly: GCF_921293095.1. Taxonomy (NCBI): domain Eukaryota; kingdom Metazoa; phylum Arthropoda; class Insecta; order Odonata; family Coenagrionidae; genus Ischnura; species Ischnura elegans. The sequence continues at coordinate 69,816,573 of NC_060249.1, read as the reverse complement.
CAAGTTCACCCTTTCAATTCAATGTTTGAGGAATAAATTTTGAAAAATCTCTCAACTGCAAACGATGGAGATCCCTTGAAACTCTTCACTGTTTAAAATTCTTCCAAGCGAAATATTTTGTTCTATTATGATCGCTCGGCAATTTGTTTTACTTGGGTTACTGGTTGTTGCTTGTTGTTTTACTTAAACTTGGGTTCATCCTTAAATCGTAGCCAATCTTAAGGTTATTAAGTCTTTTTCAACATTTTTAATTCCAAATATGTATGCTTTCAAAAGTCATGTACTCACTAAAATGAAGGATTGCGATTCATCTGAAGATTGTTAATTGTCACTTTTCGTCTTTCAGTCGTTGTATATTAAATATTTTGTCTTTTCTAATGGAATCTTTTGCCAACCGCTTAGACGTTTAATTCGATTCCGGCCATTCGACCATAATTACAGTCAACCATAGTTCTAATTCTAAAATCTCAGTAGCACAAAGGTTTTTAATCCGTATCATGTAACTACATTAAAAAATTATCCATATGGGTTACTGGGCAACGAGCAATGTTCTCCTATAATTTATTTTTAATCTCAAAGTTATTCTTGAGGATATTACATATCCTGATGAAGTATAAACGATAATTCCGTAATTTTGTCCTAATTGACGGATGGAACGTCCATACATCAATTTTAATTATGGGTGATTTTTTTGGGTCGTAAACCAGGCTACCGAAATACCCTAGAATTCCAAAATCGTGGGGCGAACAGGTCCCTGGAATCAACTTTTATGTAGTTGGCAACCCCTACTCACATGCCTCCCGTAAAGCGTCGCTCATCGGTTGGATGGCTCAAGGAAAAAAAAGTGGATTCCATCTTCCTTTTTTTTTATTCCGTGGGCTTGGAACGGGGAATGGGAGCTCCTAAGTCTCCTTTCCATTTTGACGCCTCTTTATCCAAGCTGTGCCTGACCCCCACCTCACACAAAAGCGGAAAACACTCTGCTTTATCGCCAACCCGTCCTTCGGGTCTCTCGTCCATCTCCAGACCTAAACCTCCCAGTTTCTCTTTTTATATATATTTTATATGCGTACGCCCGAAGATGCGTGCAAGCACCACACAAACCCACCTCCATACATTCGTCATATTTCCCTGGTAACGCGACCAAAAAAAAAGCTTCCGTCCGTTAGGTGATTCCATCGTAAAAACGACTCGAATTCGTTTTATTCCCAGTTCTTTTTTTCATCGACAAATGTGCCGTCTCTCTGATAAATTAATAAAAAATCTCGTCATAGCAAACCGTTCTGCGTTTTGCCTAGTCCAGCTAAAAAATTAAATGGTGCTAATTACAGTAGAATGAGAAACTTTGGTATAGTTTTTTCATCTAGTAGATACGTGCAATATACATGAGAAAAAATGTGAGCGGAATAACCTGTTGTATCGACCAAAAATATATCTCTGGCGCTTTACTGTGCTACTTCTTTGAGTTTTTAGCTGAATTAATTACGTAATCGAGGCCAAAATGGGTATATTAAAGGGAAATGGTGGTGCAGTCAAACGGCAGGAAAATAGTTTGATGTCATTAAAAAATGAATTCGTCGATTAATCCGCGTGATAACGTTTCCAGTCTTGCGTTTTAACGTCATATGAAAGCAGCCTTTTGCATTCATTGTATTGACAAACATTGCACTCAAAAGGCTTGAATGTAAGTTATCTGTTTTTAATCGCTGAGTTGTCGCAGAAACTCTTTAACTATCCACGAGATAAGTATCTTTCAAGGCTTACTACCATCCTCTCTTATTCCTCTGTTGCTAGCATTTTTATTTTTCGTTGCCTGCCCACCTTTAAGTTTTCCTTCTATCTCAAAGACCTCAAAAGGAAAATCCCCGAGATATCTTGACTCAAGTCCATCCTTTTTCAGGCCTCTTCCCCCGCCCTCACTCATAATTCCTGTCTCTCTCCCTCGTTCGTTTTCTCGGGTTAAGCCATTTACGTTCGTTCTCCTCTTCTCCGGACGCCTTCGAGTCCTTCGCTGACCAACACGGGCCACCGAGGGTCCTATATTTTATAATTCCCCTCACCGGAAAACTTCTGGTCGGCAAGAGATGAGGAAATATGGTTGACGGAGCCGGTTTGCTACCGTCTCCCACTCTGCTCGTGATCTTGCCACCCGTATTCCTTTCGTGTTTTCGTTTATATATTTTTTTCTTTAATACATCGGCGACTTTTGAGAGACTTAAAAAGGTAAAAACTCTCTTTTGAAATGGAGACTTTGAAAGGAAAAATGCTCACAAAATGGAGAGGTAAACGCGGAGAGAGAAAACTTTCGGAATGAAGGCGGATGATGTTCATCGTCAAAAGTCATTTCTTCTGAGGCTCGTTAGTTTCAACTCTGTTTATTTTTCATTTCGGAAAATGACTTTGTGTCTTCACCAGGGAAAACTTTTAGGTCTCCCAACTTTTCCTGGTCGATATTATCCTAATATTTCTGGATAATTTAACATACTATTTGCTTCTGTATTCATTATTGCTGAAAGAAGGCTGTCTTATCTCACATGAATTATTTTACAGCATACGTGAAAAGTCTCTTATAAACAAATTAACTCAAGCTTCTTTATATAACAACGTTGTTTGCGCCATAATATCACATTTCTCAGATTCCAGGCCTCTTAAGGTGCATAATGATTTTCTATGTTTCATTTTGTGGCACCCATATTTATTTCAATTAAATTTTTAACTCGTTACTATTGAATTTCGCGCTGGCATATTATTTTTCAATACCAATCCTATTCTTTCAGTCGCCTCTAGTATTCTCCGGGGATACGTTATAACCGTCTGAAAATCACTGTTATAACTAGTGTTTTTTTTTAGGATAAGCAGCCGTTGTTTCCAGTCATGTTGCTACGAGCTTTGCTGCGGAAGTTAAAAACCCATACCGCATTCCCGTAGAAAAAGTATGTCCTACTCTTGAGATATCACCTTACTTTTTCAAAGCTCTAAATTTTTATGTACTTATGAAAATGTATGCGCCCCTGACACGGCTTCGCTCCGCGCATTATTTCCTCGGCGACGTAGTCACATGTGGTCGGAAGCGACCTACCTCCCCATACATACTTTTACCCTTTATGCCCCCCAGAGGTGACTCGGAGGTTGACGGGATGTTTTCAGGTCGCAAAGTCATAATTCATTGCCGTATCTCCCGGAAAGGAAAAGGGAAAAAAATAATTATAATAACAACGTTCTCTCCGGGAAAAATGCGCTAAATTCCAGTGTGGTGGTCTTCGCCGCGTCACCTTGACACGGTTCGCGGAAGAGATTTCACCCTCCCACGTTCATCTCGCAGACGGAAGTGCTCGTCGTCGTCGCTGGGGGAATACTCTCGCTCTCTGCTCCGCCCTCATCTCTACGCTAGTGCATGGATATATATATTCTCGGTTTTGCATCGGAAGGGAGGGGAATGACTGAGGGAGGGCCGGGAATGTCGGGAGACCACACCGTGTGCGAAGTGATCACGAGCGGGAACGGAAATTCCAGTCGTAACACCTGGAATCGAACCACTTCCTCCTACCCCCCACGCTTTCCTCGAGATCAACTGTTGAGTCTCAACTCGTTTTATGGTTTGATAAATCTTAAGGTTTTTTTTTTGATGGTTTATTAATCATCAATACTTGGAATCGGAATTATCGTTATTTCTGGCTTATTTTGCTATTACTTTCTCTCTAATTGGAACAGTCATGCATTATTTTTGCCATTATTATAGCCTAGTTGTATGGCTCCTAGTTATGCTAATAATTAACATAGCTAAACCAGTATTGGCGCTTATTTAACTTCAAAGAAAATCTGAATCGATATTAATGTCAAATAAAATTATGCATAGCGTTGTGACAACTGCAATGAATCAATCTTTAAGTGAACCTACATTTGGCTATGTATTGACATATTACTAACATCAAAAAATCTAAACAGAGTTTTAATTTGATATAAATAAAAATAACTCGCCAGTTATCCGTACCAACTACATTAAAGAAGGAAGTCGGGATACGAAACTAGTACTCTAAGTCTACTTTACTTATAGCTAATTAAGTATACTTTTGGTTGTTGATGGTCGTAGTTGATCAGCCATTGTAAAAGGTTAACGATAAAGACTATAAAAGCGAAGTTTAAGTACGAATAAATTAGAAGACAACCGATGATCCTCAGCTATGTATATAAGACGCTATCTACTATCGTAAAACATAGATTGCAATCGTTCAGGAAGTCGATTATTCCGTGCTGGTTATCGTAATTGGATTTCATCCATAAATTTTCTTTTAGACAATCGATGGCAAATATCGCCCTTCGAACGAACCCATTTGAGTCACCCAAAGTCATCCTCTTTCCTTCGAAGACCTCGACTTCGGCACGACCTGTGAGACCGTTTGCCATTTGCGTTTTCCGGGTACCAGCGAGATCGTTATACGCCCACTCATTCGCCCAACCAAAGCTCCCTTTGCAAAGCCTTCCGCCCCGACAATTCCCTCGCACTCGTTCAGGTCAAAGTAAAGTTTTTCCGAGAACTTGGTGTCCTAACCGTCCCCATCTCCGGGCCGGTTCATTGGGAGCGTATTGCCTTTTCGCCGGAGCCGAGCCCATGATCACGCCGCAGTGCCGTCGACTCCCAGGGCGGAGAGAATACCGCTCAGCCCTTCCAGGTAGTAGAGGGATGATGCTGGGGTAGCGATCAGCCTTCAATCCCCACTTCCGGCCAAATACCTTTCCCTTTGATTAATATCCTCCCGCCCTCAGCACGCTTCCCCGCACCTCGTTGCTTAATTCACTCGCGTTTTCCCGATGCTTGCTCGCGCACACGCCGTTGGATGTGTTTCTGGATCGGGGTCCACTCGTCCGTGTCCTTTGTTCGCCTAGCGAGCATCGCCAAGCGCCTAAGTCGAGGCAGCGTAAAACTCCTAATCAAATCAATGAAGGAATCAAATTATTATTCAGGCAGTATCAAAGGGTTTGGTGGGCTTAAGGGCTTCTCCCTTATGAGATTTTCCGTTAAAATGTGACTCTAATCGTTACGTTTTATTTCAAATCAACAAGTGATCATCTATCTAACGCTAGGAACTATTTTAATAACAGTTTGTAGTTTCTGTTCTCGTCGCAAATATCAATTAACATGAATTGCCTTAAAATGTTTTAGAAAATGTTTTTATTACCCTCCTTACAATAATTAGTTATGCATCTCTAATATTTCTGCGTCGTTTTTTGCATTCATCATTAGTATTACACAAAATTGTTCCGTTAATGTACCTGCCCTATTTAGTATTAAGCTGTTTGTCGTATTTTTATTCCCTGCATTTTATAATCGCCTTTCCAATTCCCTCTTAATGTATAAAAAATTGTTGGTCTCTTATTATTTTAAAATTACTAATTGATCATTTTTTATCTTTTCAGGTAAGTTTCCCTAACAACAGTGTGGGTTTGTTGATGGAAAATGTGAATCCCCGTTTGTGGTAAGTTTGAACATGCACGCAGGAACTTTCGAATCATTTGAGCAACCCGAAGTCAAATCACCGCATTACCCTACGATAGGCGACAAAGTAAACGAAACTTTCCCGCAATTGAAATGGCTAATATTTACTCTCATTTCAGAATTCCAATACCGAATGCTCTCGTGACCCGAGATAAACAGTATAAGTTGACTCATGCACGTAGCGTATACTACCACTTCGTATCCAACTCTCGAATTCCCGTGGTTCATTTGATATTTCCGATGAGTAATTATGATTCCGGTATGAATTCTTGTCTGGCAAATATTCGGCCGATGACCCCCCAGTCCCAATCATTTAACCACGCTACAGACCTGCGAAATATGATTTTAAAAATATCGCGCTTACGTCGTAAACATAATGAACTCATCTTGCAAATTAGTTTACTGACCTTTCTCATTAACTTTCAAAATTGAGATCTCGTTATTTTTATTTTTTTATTCACCTCTATCTATTAGATTTTCTGGAGGGCAAGAAAAGAATTTTAACCCTTTCACGATTAAAGTTTTCGGTTTCTTTAATGCTCCCGCCTGTTGAACATACACGATACATTTACCCTCCCAGGTTTTTTTTATCCAACGCGTGAATTCTGTAACAAACCATAACTCAAATTGGGTCGCAAATTTTTGATTCAACGATATTTTTGTTGTACCATGGTAGTTGGACACAAATTTTTTTTCGCAAAAATCTACCTTACTGTATATCTCTCAGGTTTTTCCGTTAAATTTCTATTGCAGCTCTTATTACACGACTCCTTTTACCGCAAACTATGTTTTTTGTGCTCATCTTCCTGGAATGGTTGGTAAGTAAAGATTTTAAAATAAAAAATGTGATATGCTCGCAGAAAATAACATTAAAAACTGTTTTCTCGGGTTGAAATCAAGCCATCATTTTAGGCAATAAAAATAATGCACATAATCATCCCGCTTATGATTCAATTTGTGCTGGTCCTGGCAACCAATTTCTGTCCTCGTCCCTTCCGCTGTAATGGAAAATCGGCGTCGTTGAATACCGAGAATGTGTGCCACCCCTTTGAATTCGTCCAATCTAAGTAAAAGAAAAATACTAAGAGTATTGTATTTAATCCCCTCCTTTCTCTTTCATCCCTTCCCCGAGGGAGTCTTTTTAATCGGTTATTTACGATTTGATATATCGTGCCGATAACAGCCACGATACCCTACTTGCGCACGTACTCTTCGTGGAAGTGGACTTAAAGGAAAATTCAAAAAAATAAAAGAATTGGAATTTATTCCTCGCCCATCCTCATTCTCCTTCTCTCGGCCCTCTACCCCAACGGATCAATTAATCCTTGAGATCCCCATCTTGGAAAGAATGTCCTATCCGTTGGATTTTTTTGGAAAAAAAATATTTGTCTTTTTAATTTTTTTTCTGGAAGCGCATCTCCTTCTCATCCTAGTATCTCTTCCAATGCCCTCCCTCTCATCCACTCCCCTACGTAAGATACCCTCTTCCAATTCCACCCTCCTTTTTCCCCCGTCCCCTATTCTTTTAACCCCAGCGCTGCCCCTTTTCTCATTGGCTCCTTGGAGTCGCTCCAGACCGCGGGGTCTTCCAAAATTGGAGGCCAGGAAAGGCAGGAAGTAAGGGAGGGAGGAGGGGGTACGTCAGGGTTTTTAGGGAGGGTTAGAAGAGAGGTGTTGATGACCGAGGTGTTGGTGGTGGTTTGCGGTGGTTTTTGGCGATGGTATCGCTTCGGGTCTTAAGATCCTTCCTTCTCGTTCCCTTGATATCCAGCGGAGAGGTGCCGGAGGGGATAATGGGTCTGCAGAATGCACCGCCGTTTGGGGAAGGTGAGAAAAGGGATGATAGTGGTTTGTTGCGAGGGTGTTTCAGCTCAGTCTGGGGAGAGGCCGAGGAAAGCTTGGGAAATAAATGTTTGTGAGGGTATATCGTAATATGGAAAAACTTGAAAATCCTGATGGTATAAATGTAGTCGTTTCAGGCGTATTTTGCTGGAATAACATAATTAAATAATAATAAAACTTACAATTGTCCACAATTACTTCAAGGGTGTGTGTTGAAGTGGACGTTTAATGTAAGATCGAAAGGTAAACTTAAAATTTATTTCAATTTTTCGTCGGATAATCTCGGTCGATTGTGAAATATTGAAAGAAAAACATTAAATGACCGGAAAATTGAAAACATGTAAGTTTCAGCACACCCATGTGCCTAATAATGACGCCGAAGTTTTCAAACTTCTCCTATGACAAAATAAATTTTATCGGAATCATAAAAAGTTTCGTAATATCACATTTGAATCGTTTGAACGGATTTCATTCGTTGAGGACATTGGGATTGTTTACTTCAATTTTATAGAACAAATATAATCAACAGATTTAGGCGTTACTTGGTGGAACGATGAGATATTCATGGTTAAATTAAAAAAAAAAAAAAAAAAAAAAAAAAAAACACAGTACTATTCCACAACCTTATATATTTGAAACTAGTTGAAACTAGTTGAAACTAGTAGACTCCAAATATATAAGGTTGTGGAATAGTACTGTGTTTTTTTTTTTATTTAACCATGAATTTATAGAACAATTTTCATCTGCTATAACATCTTGTTATTAGATTCCCAAGGCATTAAGATTTCCATTGTCGCCATCAGGTATGCCTTGATGTGATGAGTTTCATAGAATTGGCTTGACTTAAATAATTTATGTATTTAAAAATATAAAAAATAATGTATTTTGTAGGTCTTTTAAATAATGTTCTTTTCAAATAAAGACTTTCAAAGGAAATAATTTCTAAAAATTTTAATAACCACCATATATTTTATTTCTTATGGTGGTTTGATTTGCTCATTGTTTTCATTATATACTAATTAATTATAAACACTTAGAAATGTTCCTCGGCGAGGTAAATAATGTAAAAAAAACCCTATAAACTACATATTAAAAGAGAATATACATTGACCAGCGGTACTGGTGATATCTCGCTAACGATAGCACTCCATCAGTGTTCTACATCCTTCTTCTTGATTAGGTGCGTCGTTGGAGACGTTCCGTGATCAGTCTTTGGTAAGATGGATAGATGCATCGGGGAAGTGCCTGGATGAGGTAGGGGAGGACGGAACAAAGATGGAGAGAGGATATTCAGTGGACGGTGCGTTAAGAGCAGTGGGACCGGAAATAAGCCCTCGGGGGGTGTGCAAAGGGATTGAAGGGAACGGGGGTGATAAAGCCGGAGCATGTGATGATCACAACTCGTGTGCGTTCCGGCGATAGATGGGTTAGACGAGGGTAATTAAGGGATTGGACGCATTGAGAATCATAATCGGATCGAAAGGGGAAGAAATGTATGATTCAGGAGCCGGAGGAGGATCGGTCGGAAACGAGATGACGGAATCACGGTTCCATGGGTGACGCATGTTCTGAGATCGCCTTTCCCCATCCCAACTATGATTCCGTTTGCTCCCGAAAATGTTTACGACCGACCGATAAAAAAAATTTTTCCTTCTGTTTTTATTAATGCGATTTTCCGTTGTGTGGATTGAAATTTCCTCATTCACGGCCTCCCCATTAATTTCTCAGTCTCTACTTTCCTCTACGATTTTTTATATTTTTATTTTCAAGTGCCCATCATTTATTCATTGGTCCGCGGAATGGTAAGAATTTCGTGCCGCACGATAAAACAAAATGTTAAACGGATAAAACTTTTCATGACGGAATCATTAAAAATGAGTAGGGCGGAAACTTCCTCTCTCCGATGCTTTTTTATGGCGAGTCTTGGCGTATTTTATATAGCCGCTTCAATTACGACGCCCCACAATGCATAGCGTGTATATAATATCTTTCTCCTCTTCATCCTTTCAAGATTTTCGGTCGTAAAGAATCAAGAATTCATCTGCGTCACTCCAAGTGAATCCTTTAACATTTTAGCAAATAATGATCGCTTACAGCCGAGGAGACTTAAAAAGAGATTATCGCCGGTCTGGCAGTAATGATAAGGAGAACGGCCCATTTGAAATGTTTCGAGTAAGCCACTGAGCGTCAATGCAATTTCGTCTTTTATAGACTCAGTGATTTCGCGCCACTCCAACCCCTCCTCGTCGAATAAAACGAGTATTAGTTATAACGAAATGGGAAGGCTTGAGTACGAGCAGCCATTTAATCAATTGATTCCGTTTCGTTTGGTCGGAGAGTATTTAATAGAACAGCAAGTTTGCTTCCGCTCCGCGTTTTGGCCATCAACGTTTAATTAAACCCCGGGCGACGTAATTTCATTAATCAATCGTCGTCTGAAGTCGAATAATAGACGCAAGTCATGCATTCCCCGGCGATTGGATTGCGTATTTCCGAACGGGCGGGAATTGTCCGTAATCATGCGAATGGGGTCCGTTACTCTGTATTTACATGGTGGTCCACCGAGTTCGAGCCGATTGACCCTGTATGCTCGTGGCAACGGGTTGGCATTAGCTTTGTCGTCGCATTGGAGACCATTTGATTCAATGAATCGCGCAACGGTGGAATGCTGGGACGTTTTCCCTCGTGGAAGCGCGAATGTTGAAGGGTGGCCGCGCGGTGGACCAAATTGAAACAGAGACGACGTGCATCGCCCGCATGAGAGTGCATTAAAGAAATTTACTATTGAGTTGTTATAGAATAGGACTCGTGGGGAATGCTATTTACTCTGGGCTTACTACTGTGGGTTCCCTCCAATGATGGTCAAAGCACATACCATCTGAAAAGTGTTCCTCCCCGGCCGTCTTTTCCGTCACTGTTGTACCCAGAGAGAGATTATCATGGTTGAATGGAAAAGATATTCTATTTTCATTTCTGCACTTTATATCGATTAAAAAAATTGTTTGCTATGATAAATCAGGAGCTTTTTTCGCCGAGTATAATTTAGATGGAAAATTTTATTATTAAAAAAACCTATAACTTCTTCAGTTCTCTTATGGCTTGAAACACTTCATTCTTTACATGACCCCTATTCTCATTTTTCCATTTCCTTGCATACCCGATATCCTTCGCTCGGACATTGTCTTCAACCTTCCTCTTCTCGTATTCCACTAACAATACACGCGCAATATCTCCTTCGCATCACCCGTGGAAGTTTTTTTGCCAGGTCTAAAACTAGAAGCACGCCTAAAACTTCCTCTTCATCTGTCTTCTCTTTCTGTAGACAGGCAGAATAGCAGTAAACACACCAGTTGCTCAATAATTTTTAAATTTTTTTGTATATAGTGGGATAGACTCCTCTATTCTCATCATTATTTCTTTGAATACCCGACATCCTGATTTTTCATTGTCTACAACATACCCTCATGTCTTTTTACACGTACTATTCATGGTCAATTCCCTTCTCATCACCTGTAGCAGGGAGAGAACTTGAAATTTCCTAACATTTCCTCTCTCCTTTCCCTCTCCGTTTATAAACAGGAATATTAACAGTGAACTCAGCAGTTGGAAAATAATTTTTAAATGTGCTTTGAATTGAATTTTTTATCAATCCATAAAAATTTTGGGTTAACCCACTTTTTGTGGCTTAAAAGTCAACTTTTCTCCCCTAATGTGGTTTGATGAGTTGAAAACATATGAACCGCGAGAGTTTAAACAATTGAACAATTTAACAACCTATTTTACCCCTCTTTCTGTGTCTCACAAACCTTCCAGGTCTGCGTCATTGCCATTTTATCTCCATTTCTCCTACCCACCCTCCGGCCACCTTGCATCCGTGCCGTAGGAGTGGGAAGGGTTAGTTGGTTCCAGCATTACCCCCGCTAACAGATAGCAAACGGAGTGGGGAGGTCGACTCAGACATGTACCGTGAGCTCGGAGATACGATGGCGAGAGATAAGGGGGTATCGCAGGATGAGTAGAGAAGGAAGCCAGAAACATTTTGCCAAGAGTCTTCTTTTTTATAAGATGTGGAAGGGGTCAGAACGATTTCTTTTTTAAGTCCTCCTCAGCCATCGCTCTCTTCCGTACAACGAGGTCAGGGCGGAAAAAAATGGTGGGGCACGTCGTGGATGCGGTGTAATTTTCCCTGCAAGGTCTCTCTCCTTTCTTGGCGGAAGGGGTTGGAGGGTAAAAAAAAAACAAATTGGGAAACGGAGGACTGGAAATGCATTTGTTTCGGGAATCGTTTTGTTTTGGGCTTGGTTCGTGTCTTTTTTTTTTAAACCAGGGCATAGGTCACGGATTGCGTTTCTTCGTGGAGATGTTGGGATGGTCGTTAAGGTTGGGCGGGAGGTGGTTTCGCAGATTTTGCCTGTAGTATTTGCTTGGAATGCCGCGTGAAAGATATGCCTGGTTTGGGGGTCAAATTGACTTTTTTTAAGGAACCGTAAAACACCTTTCTATTTTAAATCCTAATTTCCGAAGTTGTTTTGCATAGTTTCACCTCACTAGACCTATGGGGTTGGGGTTGCTAGATGATCCTGGGGCAGTGTTGTGTTCTGTGCAATGTGCCTCAGGATCAAAGTACGTACATATTTAGGTAGACTGGTTATTTATAAGAAAAATAGTCTTGGCAGACACACTTTTCTGCTGACTCAGAAATTTTAAAAAACAAAAAAAAAGCTCTACTTCTCCTTTTTACCACCCGCTTTTAACGTTACCGGCGCCGAATATCATAGTTCTACAGATTGACGGGTAAAGTTGATATCACTCGCCGCTTCCATGCTATCACAGCGGGTCACATGGTGAATTCCCCTTACATCTATTTCTGGCGAGAAAATTAGGCTCTAAACAATACCGCTGATGACTTAGCGAACTTCTCGAGTGGGCAAAAACTTAGACAATTATAATTGTTTTGAGATAGCTAAATCTTTTTCATATTTTTTCAGCCTTTCCAAATATTTTTAACCGTCCATCCTTCGAATTTAATGAATTGAGTTGCATTTTTGGTCAGAGTAAACAATCCCTTCGGATTTGAGAGATGGATAGAGGAATCGCAGGTAATATATAAAGAGGGGAGGGAAATTTTTGGAAAGGATCTCCGTGAGGAACTTCTTGAAAGGGTATAGGGTTAAGGTTTCGAACAATGAGAGCGAGGGGCACTAATTCTGAATAATGAGCCACGAATTGTTCCTCCTCCTCATCGGAGGAGCTTCTTGGAGGTGCTCCAAATCGCGTGTGGAGGGTCTGTTACTTCCCTTTTCCTGAGATTCCCTCCACAACCCTCTTGTCTTCTAAGGGGAAGCTTGGTTTTTAAAAAAAATCCAGAAGTGGCTAGGGATGGAGCTGGGTTTTCGGAGGAGAATAAAAAAAGCTGGAGTTTTTCGAAACGGATTACATGCCGAAAATCCCTCTTTGATTCCACGTCTTATACCGTGAGCGATTCCCAAATCTCTCTCCTTCTCCAGTTTCCTCTGCCGCAAAGTCGTATCAAGCTCCCCACCACCTTCTCGACCTCATCCGCCCGCCCCCGCTTTTAAAACTTAAAGCCAACTTCCGTTGGCCCGGGTCCAAGAAGTCGAAGTGCCCACCCCTCCTATAGATACCAACAGATCTTCCCCTCAGTTTTCCTCCTTCGCTCGCCACCTCCACCCTCCACGCTATCTTCTCCTTATAACCTTCCATCCCCGCCCACACAAACCCCTTTATTTTTTTTTCGGAAAAAATATCAACCCTTGAAACATGCCAGTCGGTGAGGGCCTGAGCGGAGGTGTGAAAAGGCTTATCTCTCAGGTGTCCCGGGGTGGGAATATTTGAGGTGGCCTGAGGGGTTGTGGGGTTTTCTACACGACAGGAAAGCAAAACATGGGGGTTTCTAGGCCCAAGCGACACAAGTTATCCCCTGGGGTGACAACGTGAGAGGGTTGCCGGAGCGTGTTCAGAATATTCTCAGATTTTTTTCTAAATTGCATTATTTGTCAATATCGAAATGGTCGTCGTAGATTTTCTGCACGATTTAAAATGGATGTTTATTTTTTTCTCACTGACCTATCTCTGCATACTTACTTGCTTATATTCTCTCCAAACTTACTTTAGTCATACTTTTGCCGACCTTCTAGGAAAATTCATGTTTTTTTCTATACAGTCACATTTTTCATAGGGATCAGAAGCCTATATAAAAGGAGTTTATTTGCACTTTTCCAAAAAATCAACCAAAAACTCTTTTGCGTAAACAGGATTTCCTTAATGCAGGTTCTAAGGTATAAAAGTAAGAACAGTAAAATATTTAAATAACGCTATTGCTCGCGATATGTGGTTGAAAGGAATTAGGGACGCAATTCTCTATTTCGCTCGTGCGGAAAATGGTCCCGGGTCGGCTCTATGTTTGACTACGATTTAGTCCAGAGGCCGAGGCTTTCCCTACTAATGTGGGTACGTGGTTTCAAGCGAACATTTCAAGGATTACTATTAGCACGGCCCTCCCAATAAACCCACCTCCTAACAAAGTCAGCTTATGCAAGGTGAGCTTCACGCGGTAACTTTTACGATCTTGGCCAATACAGACTCTGGCGACTAGGCCAGATTTTTAAAAAATGATAGTGCATCTTACTGCGATTGCCAACATAAGACAGTAAGCATGTTCGCCCGTTTTAAAATACTTAGTTAAAATTTTCTGTGCGTGAAAACGTGCGGGAAAATTCTCCAACTTACGACTACTTCCGATTGTAGCCAACTTATCCGCAATCCAAATTAATATATATGGACTTCTCTCAGACTTCAAGTTAAGAAAAATCAAGTTAAGAAAGTAATGTCTATTCCCTGTTAATTTTATACACATTTTTTAACTCGCATCACGAAAATATTTTATCCAGGGTAGCTCAGAATCTTATCATGGATTTGAACACAGCACTGTCGTATCGGTTACCCAGCACATCACCCACCCCCCAGAATTATTCCGCCTCTGAGAAAGGAAAAGAATCGGTTATTTTTTTAAGATTAATTTCTATCCTTGAATTGGTTTTTCGTTTCGCGAGAAATGGAATCCGAAGAGATGTAGGGAAACAAACCGCTTGCCTTAATTTAAAAAAAATCATTTTTAGTTAGTGTGGTGACAGGTTCATCAAGAAGAAAAAAAACAACTTTTCGTGCCATTTTTTCCCCCACGCGTTTGTTTTTCGAATCTCTCGACTTCTCTTGTAGTAATGAACTTTGTGAAAATTTGAATCAAACTGTGTCACCTGCCAGAGCAGCCCTTTCGGTCCTAATTAGGAAAAGTTGAGGCCGTCCGGTCCCAAGCGGAAGAAACAAGAGACTCGTTTCGTGCTGTCACCGGACTGACTGCGGTGGATTAAGACATCGTTTCGGGCTGGGTTCGTTTATCCATCCAGCATTCTCCCCCCGCCCTGTTCTCACCGACATTGGAAGGTGATCAACCCCTCCACCACCTGCGGTCTGTACACCCAGGGGAGGTATAAAGGTTTCGAGAGGAAAAAAACTTTTTCGGTGGTCGGGATTTCTCGTTGGTTCGTCGAAGGGTTGGGAGAATGTCGCGATGGAGCTGATTCCGACGCACATCGTCGATAAGGGATGGGAGGATGCGAGACCGGTTAGCGTCGTGCACAAGGGCACAACTTTAGATCGTGTCGCAAGACCGTTGAAATATAGTTTGTTTGAGGTAGATACCATCGGCGACGCCCCCCCATCGGCCTCAAATTATCCCCAAATGTGCCTCTCGTAAACCCTACAAGTCGCTTAGGGAGCTGATCGTAGTGATTTTTTTACCGCGAATTTTTCACAGCATTTATGGAACTTCAACAGGATAGTGGTCTGAGCAACTCGTAGGAAATCCAGATGTGGTTCGATGAAATAATTTTCCTTGCGACTAAACTTATTTATTTGAGTGTTAAAGTCAAGGTCAGTTATACTCGACTGTGTTAACGTTTCATACCTTAGCTATTACGCTGGGTGGAGAAATATCCGTGGCGATCAATATGTTGTGGAACTAAATTAATTTCAAATCATTGTCCATCTTCTTCAGGGCACACACAGTTTTCTCAATTACTAATGCACATGGAAATGTTGATATGTACCCCAAAAATGGGACCATTATACGTATGTAACTACAACCCCAAAGAAAAATCAATATTTGCTTGCAGGAGGAAAATAGTACGTCCCCCAGTTTGGGGACGCGATGGAAAGCTTAAGTTACACTGTGATCCTAATTTATGCTCACGAGGAGAAATGTGAGCCTTGCCCTACCAGAATATCCTGGCAGCGTTGGTTTGTGGCTGTAGATTTTAGGTGGGGTTGATGGGGGTCCTATTTTATAACTGGCTCAGGTGAGAAGCTAGGACGGGAGATGTAGCCGATAGATCGGGTTGGGAGGAGGTTATTTGGGATGGTTTTCAAGGGTGAAAGAATGCTGGGCACATAATTCTCTCAATAGCCCCGCTGTAATCTCGTCTCCCCCTCACTTGTTAACGGCCGAGCAAGGAAATGCTCCATAAAAGCTCTCTACCCTATCGTTATTTTTCCAGGGTTGAAGGACAAACAATGGAAATGTCAGCCACGGCCCGTTATTCCTCTTGGCCGTTCGTTATCTCTGGTCAAATGATTTAGAACCAAACGACTATGATGGTGGAAGTATCGCTCTGCTTTCTAGCTACCAATGTCGTGAAAGCATTTTGATCTCAATGAAAAAAATGAGCACGATTCGTTGGTGATATCACCATATCGTGATTAAAATGTAGTGTGTTTGTAAATTCTCCTTGTCACGTTCAGTGTTTGCTTTCCTTCGTCATTTATCGATGCGGTTGGAATATAACGCGGAAGGGGTTTGAATGACAAAGGAGAGGCTGAAAACTCAAATAGAGATTATTTATGTGAAGAGATAAGCAGCTGAAATAATATAATTCGTATCATCGAAAAGTAAAGAATTGAAATTATCGGAGTTTTTCAAGACTCCAAAAAGTGTAAGGGAATAATTTTTCTCCCCGCTGAACGATATTGAAGCTTCACTATCAGCATTCCATTCGGTGACTCGTTTTTCCATATCCTTGTATTGTGAGATATTTATATTGCGAAAGAGTAAACTTTATGAATCTTCGCCAGAATCAAAACCTGTATGAATTTGATAGGTAAGGGTGGAACACAGTCACCACAAAATGACCAGTGTAAGGAATACGCAAATTCAGACCATGTGGCCAGTTTCCCTGGGCGACCTACTATTTAGCACGAAGTTTTGACGAACTCAAAAAAAGAACACCGAACATTACTAACAGTAAGTACGAATGTAGGGGAATGTGGAAGATTGAAAGAAAAATTTGCACACAATTGTTAATTTTCCCTAATTATCTGACGGGAATGAACGGGGAATAATCGTGCAAAATTGCAAGTGTTTCTTTCAGTATGGAATAATTCCACTTGATCACGCTTAGTTCTTCCGAATTTATTGCTAATGGAAGACTTCACTCGTATTAGAACTCGCGACACTCCAATGCATGACCCACAGCTCTACTTCCAAGACCGCAACACCTCAGCCAGACCACAAAACCCCCACGAATGTATACATTGGTGGAGTTTATTCATGATCCCAGTAAGTAAACGGGAGAATCCACGAACCTGGAAACTATATTAAAGCTGCTTTAATGGCAGTTCATTTGGTGACGGGCACGGGAGAGAGGGATAGTAAACAGGCTAATGGGAATATAGGCCCCTTTTCATTGGTGCTGTAAGCTATCAAAGCATAATCTCTACGCCAAATCCCTTCCCCATATATACCTTCTCTTTCTCCCTCTATAATTCTATACTCTTTCACTGGCAGAGTCTCTCCGTCCTCGTCTCATCTTTCGTCTATTTCCTGTTCCGAATACCATCCTTATTCCTCACCGACTGATGATTCTCGCTCCTCCTCCCAGCTTTTACTCGGCACTTTCAATCGAAGGGCGAAGTGACTTTTCAGGGAGATATTGGAGGCCCCGTTAGGAACGCTCAGACCACCTCTTCCTGAGAAGTCCCTCGCCTCCTCCTACTTACCCCACCCTCTCTGTGGCCCTTTCTCCCTCGTCAAATGGGGTTTTAAAGGTAGCTCTGGGAGTCATTCTATTTCCGTAATTACGTAAAGGGAAGATGAGGAGGATGAGGAGTATGAGGTGAAGCAAAGAGTAATCCTCCTCACTCCCCACCGACCTTTTTAAAAACCTTTCTAAGCCAATCCTCCCACGTTGTGTGTGGTCGTCAATCCCCCATACATATCCCGCTCACTTCACTCAAACCCGATTGCTTTTCCCACTCCGCCATATCAGAGTGATTCTGTGGATGTGAGTCTTTTCTACGTGGTCACCTTTTTATCCTCGTTCGTTCCTCATCCTGCTCTGCCCGTGAGACGTGATCTACCCAACAGTATTATGGTGGCCACGACAAAAAAATAAAAAAAACCTCGTAGTGGGTCCATTGGGATTGATTCTTGTGCGGCTTCGTCCGGCTGCTATCATGAGGAAAGAATGGGTTATATATGTGGTGGTTGGGCGTTGAGAAGAGTTTGGTTGGCGTCGCTCGCGGTGCGTCTTTTTATTTTACACGGCTATATTTTCACGTCTCTCTCGCAGTTAATGATAATGCCGTTTGATGCTTGTTTAAGCCTTTCCATCCTCCCATGCACTCGAACCGAATTGCATACCCTTAGACTAAAAGGGTGGAGTCATTAAGCCATAAAGTCCCGCAATGGCGGTCGTATTTCCCAGTCGGAGTGTCTCCCTTTCGTCAGCGCGGAAAAAAGTTCATAGGCTGAGGATGCTAAGTATTTTGAAGAGTACATGTGTTTACGTTCAAGTCATAAATAAGCTTTCGTACCATTTTTTATTCGTTTTTTTCGTTATTCTTTACGATTACTTTATTACTCCACATTAAGACGGAGAATTTTGATGTACTTCATTATTTGTACACATATATATTTTCATGATCAATTTTCTCATATCCAGCCTTACATTTCGTTACCATCACAGACTCTTTTAACCAGAGCATGAAGTTTCCATACGCTCTATGTAACTAACTACCTTTCTGTTGCTTTTTTTGGTTTAAGTCCTGATAAACTATGCCGTGTTTGTGAAACAAGGGCGTTACCTGCTTAGAATGCGTCTACTATGTCTGAGCCCCGTCACTGAACGACAATAGCTGACCTTTTGAGAAGCTGGATAGATCTGAACGCATGCCTTTGCTTTTCCAAATATGTCCATGACTCGAAATGACCTTTTTCCGAGCAGCTCTCGCCTTGATTCATTCCTATAATTTGAGATTGGGATCAGGAGTGCCTATTCCTCGCTACGTTTCTTCAAGGCGACATCTCTAGTCGGTGGTGACACGCTTTCTTTTCGGATCGGGGGGGAAGCCGCGAATTTTCGCGACCCTTACGGTATTCCGTTTAATGTCCACCGTGACCCGCTTAACATCTTTCCTTTGCGCGGAAAGTGCGTTTTGTTTACTCTCCTCTGGAGAAGACCCGTATTCGTCGTGTTGGCTTTGACACAGTTTTTTGGGGCCGCACTAAATTAGTCCGTCACATACAGGTCGGCCTCGCTCTCTGAGTCGTCGGACCATTTTTAAAGAGCAATCCGTCGGTCGTCACTCCAGCCAGTGTCGTGGATCACGAATTTGGAAACTCTTTTTAGCGTCTGCTCGCGATACCCGACCTGCAACACAATTTCCCTACGAATATCCCTCGCCAGTTTTGTTTTCATTTTTGTGGAGCCATGGAGTCCTGCGGTTTTGCGTGCTGTGATTTCGTTCCAGTTTTTTTTTCAAATTTGTGTGCCATCACGTTTTAGCGCGTGCAAAAGCGGACTTCGCCGAGACGGGAATTTTGGCTAGTCCAACAGGTGGAACGAGAGAAAGTTACACGCCTCTTGGGTTCCCTCCACGTATTGTTTCACTCTCGGTGGTGTTACAAAAGAGTTTCCCAAATTGCTCCACGCTCGTCATTTACGACTAATTAGCGTAATCTTGCGACCTTTTGTGAGACTTCGGAGTACAAGTTTTCCGTTATGCGACAACACGGTATTTTCCTCGTCTTGAGTCGTACGTTACAAGTTTCATTCCCTTGATCTACAAATGTGATTTCGTTTTTTAATGCAACTGAATGTATGGTTGTCCCCATAAGTGCTATTTGAGTGGAGTTCAATTTTCCCGTTGAACATCAACGACAGATGGTGATGCATGCATGCAATTGATGACCGAGTTTTGCTTTTAGACTCCCTGAGAAAAATTGTTTTTGCCATTGATATTTTATACGCGCTACCGTTTCACAATCTCGCATGAAAGTGCTGGAATAGGTCACAATTTTAGAGTCATTTATGTAAGGATAACATCTCTTTAAGTTTCGTCACTGGTAGAAATTATGCATTAAATTAGACAATTATACTTGGATATTTATTTGTTACGTCATCTCCGGCTTCAGAGGTAAATATTCACGTCGGCTTAATATTACCTAAGTGAAACCCGTTGTTAAGTTGAAGGGTGGAGATAATTACCCACCATCTGCATAAGAATGCTTTTACTGGTAGGTGAGCATTAGGGGCAAGGTTCTTACGGCAGGACACGTCATTCAGGGCGCTCAAGCCGTGAGCATATGGAATTATTATTTGTGGAATGTGAAATCGTCACACCTCGAATACATCCGGGCTGCTCTTGGATGGATGACTTTCACCGTGTTTTCGGGGAAGCTATTTACGATCTCAAGGTAGTTGCGAGTGCCTGTTCTTCGAAGTGAAGCGATCATCTCTGAGGTTTTAGTCCGGATAACGGGGAAGTTGCGCTCAACAGGGAGTTCGCACCGTCGCCGATGAAGAGCATGATTGTATTTACTTGGAAAGGTTAAGCACCACTCGTTAACCACTCGAGTAGATTTTGCGACACCGCAGAAAGTTGCGTAAATCAGGATCCGTCCCAGCTACAAGGAAATCATTTTAGATCACAATTTTGTGCGATGTGTTCAAGTTGAACTAAACCGTTATGATTTCGCGGTGACGAAACTAGCGTTCTCATTCGCTGGTTGGGAGTGTGGCCAAATATGGAAGAATCCATATCTGTCCGGAAAATAGTACTCTGAACGGCGAACGGCACCGTTGCATATTGAATACGAAGTCAAAAATTATAGTAATGAAACATTTACGACTCCTCCGTTTCCATTTTAGAAGGCCACCAGGGAGAAACCATTATCTTCGATGCATGAATGAAGGGTTTCTTGCCGAGCATTAAGGTTAAGAAAATAACACGTTCTTAGCAGCTGTTTCTCTGCCTTATCTCCGTAGCCCTGCCAATAATTCGGTGTTTGGAGAGAATACCCCTCGAATCAAGAATATCTGCTTTCCGAAATTACGTTTGGCAAACAAAGTCGCGATATCAAGCTACCTCGACCAAGCATAAACGTAGTGATTTTTGAGCATTGCTCTTAACGGACGGTTATCGCTACCATGTATTTTTCTCCACAATTGGCGCGGGACATGGCATCGAATTTTCGACGCGAAAAAAGAAAGAGTACGACGAAAGACACTCCCAGGGGGTCTTGATTTTCAATTTTATTAACAACTTTTCGGGCTTGTCACATCTACAGTTTAGACTTGCTTCCTTCAATTCAGCATTCCAAGGGATTTGGACGTAAACATTTGTCACACAACAGTCGCAGCCACTTCAGTTAATCTCGTTACACAAGGAATCCAATTACGAACGAATAGTTAGCTCCTGCGTAAATGCAATTATGTTACCCTTTTAAGTTCAGACGGAAAGAACAATGCTGGTAATTTTGGGGGCAAGGACTGTTAGCGAGGAACTAAACCCTTCGTCCGTAGGAAATGGAATAAAACTGGGATTCGCTCGGGGAGAGAGGAAAGTAGCTGCTAATTCAATTGAATGGCTTTCAAGTGGCGATTCCTCCTCGGAATGGTGTGCTTCGGAAATATTCATTCGTTTGGCAATAATCCAGCTAAAAGAGCGATAATTATTTCAAGTTCTCGAATTAGGCGCTCGACAAAGAAGACATCAGGAAAACCGTACCCTTCATTATCGAATTAAGCACTTAGTCATTACTATCTTGGGATTATGTGTCGTATTCAGTGACCCTCTCCCAAATTCGCTTGTTATTGAGTTTGATATGAGTATTTCGGTACTCTAACAGCAACGGCTTTATCTTTCATGTCCTTAACGGTAATCACAAGCTCTATTTTCAAGACGGTGTTAACATTTTATACCAATTGTTCTTTTAGACAGATTTTCAAACTGTTCCTTTTGACATGTTTAGTCCCTAAAAATCTGAAAAGATTGATTTTTACTCGGTTTTTTAAATAAAATGTATTTACAACACGATATTAATCTTGTCTATATAATGCATACTCTAATTTATTGGCTATCTAGTATATTTATCTCATCTCTCTTATTTATGGAGTTTTGTCGTTCTTTTTGTAGTTGTAGGATTCTGAGAATGTCGTAAAATTGAAACGTATATATGATATGCTCCTGTTCTGCGATCCATACAAACAAGAGTTCACTACCGTAAGGACTCAATGACCTTAATAATCCAAACCATTTGTAGCTAAATATGGAGACAAACTAAGTAATCTTTTTAAAAAATAGTGTTCTAACAAGTGTGTCGGCAGAAAATGTTTACATAATTCCACAAACACCCTCCATAAGAATCTTAGTTTTTCAAGACCAACCGTCACGTGCCTCGTAGGGATTCCTCAGTCGCCGGCGACATTTTTTCTTATTCTCTTTCTGTCTACCGTGTCGCGGACATCATTATTTTTTTTTTGGTCTGCATATCGATCGGTCGGGGAAGCGACCTAAGCCCTGAAAAAAACTCGACCAATGCACACGGACACGCATAAAATTCTTCCTGCCCTTAATTCCGAGGGAATTCCTCAAGGCGACGGAGGGAACCATTATGATGTAAAGTAGCTGGGGGGTCCGTGTGAGATATTGAGGCGACGCAGTGGTTTGTTTACCGTCCGGCGGCGTCTTTTCCCCGAGTCTAGGGAGGAGTGGAACCCATTCTTGGGAGATTGGAGCGGAACGTAATCACAATTCTTCTCTTACTCCTCCCACCATTCCACCCTCCGGATCCATGCAAGCATCCGACCTCGCCGTGGATGACCCATTTACTTCCCTCTTTTTCTCTCTATCTCTCTCGCGTTCTCCTAGCCGCCAACCTCTCCCCCCCCCTGAACAAGTGTGTGAATGCCGTGCCATGCAAAACCGTCGCCAGCCATTAAACGCCTTGGCTTTTCGTTGGAGACCGTGTGGGGGTGGAGTTTCTCTGGCATCGCCCGCTGGAAGAGCGCTCAGGTTATGTGGGTTCCGCGGCGAAGCGGAGTAAAAGTAGTCCTCGTGGAAATTTCAAAATGTGTCCTCCTTATTTTGGCCTCTCGGCTTGGGGTTCGAAAATGGGCTTTTCCTCGCTGAATTTCCTCCAAATTTCATGTCAAAATCCGAAAATCAATGAATACTCTTGAACGATATACGTGTCTATCAGCAGAAGACTGTATATGTAATTCAAATGTTGAAAATTTTACGATATCCTAAACTTCAATTAATAAAAAAATTTATATAATTTCCTTCTTAACTTAAAAGTGTTCACAAAAATAAAATGATTACCATTCTACACACTATTATTGTAACCGAATTCGATACGTTTGACGTATAGCATTCACAACATTCATCAATATATTTTTAACCAATCCATCCCTTTGAGTAATTTCATATTGTTTGGAGGTAAAGCTGTTTAATGAGAAATACATTCATCGAATAATCTGCATGCCTAGAGACAAAACTTCTGTTTTGTTGCAGTAGGAGCTGTATTTTTGAGTAGTATTTACGAAAATCGAGGTAAATTATTTGTTTTTAACGGGGCAATAGAAGTAGAACCTCCCTTAAACGTCTTGGCTTTTCGTGGGAGGGCAGTGGGTGGTTTCAGGAGTTAAAGGGAACTCGGCGCTGGGAGAGCTCAGATTAAGGAGAGAAAGCTTCCCCGCAGTGCATGGCTCGATTTCCACGGCTTCCGTGGAAATGCCACTCTAAAATTGGACTGTTCTAAATTACAGCCGCCATTACGAGCGTTGAAGGTGGTATCTCCCGATCCCGCGGAGTCGGCGTGAGTAAGGCCGTGAGGAAAAGGTTGGGGGAAAAGGAGGCTTATAAAGTAGACTCGACGACGTTCCCAGAGAGATATCCTTTGTTCCTTTATACTCCCACCACTTCTTCTGGCGGCGGAAATTTCAGTTACTATTATTTGTACGATAGATTAGGACGGGGGTAAACTTGAGACTCGGAGGCTACGCGCTTGAGCTTGTATTATTTGTGCAATTGAGGGCATATGTCTTACTATTTTGACACGCCAAACATTGTTTTGGCTCCGTGCTACCTCATTAGGTGATGAGATGCTTTTCCGAAATGATAGATACATTAATCCTCTCTTTTCACGCTTACTAGGTGCTCATACATTAGATGGATCCACGCTCAAAATACAGCCAACAATGCGTTTAATTGTTCGAATTCCAGTTTCTTCTTTGAATGCTGTGTTAGGATAGGTGGTTGATAAATGAAGTCAGTCGCGCCAATGAAAGATAAAGCAAGAATGGAGAGAAACTCAGAGTCAACGTTAACCTGATCTTAATGAAAGGGATTATCGATAAGCGTCCCTTCTCATAAAAGGAGTGCTGTACCCAAAGTTTCTTCCACAAAACGCCCAAACAGGAGTTATAGTATCATTGAATAATCTCCGCCTCCACAGGGGTTGTAACCGTAGGCCCTGGGATAAGAGATCCATGAGAAAATCATAAAAATTTTAATATTCATTGCGGCCGATTTTTCGAATAGTGGATATCATCAGATACCTTACAAATCTATGATCTCTGCACTTCGAAGAAACTGATTGTAGTGAAGATTAAAATTTCTGCGGAATTGAAGTTAAAAAAAAAAGTTGTTCTCCTTATTGCCTCGATGAAATTTTAGGATGTTGAGCCTTAAACTATCGAGTATATCCCCCTACTCGAGGAACGAGGAAGTTCTTCACCAGATTCTCGCCCGTCCTTGAGGGCCATCTATTCGATATGATCCCTCTTTCCCCTAGCTGAAACACCCATATAATTTTTCTAATCTTCCTTCCTCCCGTGTAATTACAACCTTGTTTCTCTCCTTTTCCTTCGCCCCATGACAAAACCGATGGCTACCATGATTGCTCCTGAGGAATAAATTAGTTATAAATACGCGGTATGCAAGCATCCTTCGGGTCTGGTCCGTTGGAATTCCACCTTTTAATGATCTCCCTCCAACCTCGGCCATCCCACTGAAAAGGTAGAATTAAAAATTCTAAAGCGAAAAAAAGCACTGAAGTCTCCAGAGAACAAAAGGATAAGAATAAAACCTCTCGGTTCGTATATTTACCACGAAGATTGTCTTTAGCGTGTCTTCGCGCCTGCACCACAACGTGGCGAGTTTCGTAGGAGTTATGGCATGGCTGGGGCGAGTAGATTTAAACGGTCCATTACTACGTCTCACCGTCGATCGTGGAAAAAAAATACGATCGTGTTCCGTGCCCCTCCCCGCTCGTATTATTAAGATTCAAGTGGTGGCGACGGCATTTACCTGCACTTCCGTGCGTTGAAGTTTCCGCCCCCATCGGTCCGCCGAGAACGTTGGGTCCATGTTAATATGTATTCCTCGATCCCCTCCACGTCTCGAAAAGCCGACCGTCGAAGGAGTCCGGCGGCCAAAGTTCTTCGTGGTGGGGTTTAGAGAGGCCAAGAGGAACTAACGCCGTTGTTGCGTGAGCATTTTTTTCATCCGGCTTGTTTTGTTTGAAGGGTTTATGAAGGATGAAGTTGAGGAGGGAGGAAGAGATTTTCGGGGAGGGGATTTATAACCAGAGACTGGTAGAGTATCAAAATAAGTAACAGGGCCAAGTTACAGTTACTTCTTAAAATTTGTAACAAGTACCGATTGCATAATTAAAGTAACTTGTTACAGTTATTCGTAAAATTACAATAGCGTTTCATCAAATGCTTGGAAAATTCCTCGCAATCAGAGTTTCATGCTCGATACGGTGCTTTTTTATGGTAAATACTTTTTAAGATAAAATTGAAAATTCTGCGTTTATTATTGGTAAATAATGAATGCATTTCATCCGAAATTTATGGTGAAGTGATATTGCACTAATTACAGATGATGTTACGCAAACTTTATTTTTGGCCTTTACACGTTTGCACAGTGGTGTATAGGAAGTAATGATTTCCTTCGGGAACTGATAAGAAGATTGCGGATAATAGTTTAATATTTTGAATATGCAACGGCTAATTGTTACTATCACAATATATGTAACCGTCACTCAGTTACTCTTCAACTCTGCTTATGATACTCTCCGTATACCAAGCGCTTCCCTGTCTCACGAGCGTCCGTTTTATAGCGTGGAGGACGAAGACCTCTTAAGTAGACTCGCCGGCAAGCGAGGGGACGGCTCCCCGCGAAAGAGATTATATATTTTTTTCCGCAAACGGCCGCGTGGGTTAACATCTGCGTCGCCGGAGTCCTCGCAAATCGGTCCCCGGTGGTTTTCGATCGCGGCAAAACGCGCATGCGCGAGTGAAATGCGTAAATGGTCGAATGCCGAGATTGGTTTAGTGTTCCGCCCGCGTTTAGTGCCATAAAAATGCCCTCTCGCGGGCTCTGCGGTTTCGGAGGCGAGTGTGAATGAAAGATGCCATCATTGCATGAGGATGCGTACGAATATGCTTACGTGCGAGTGTGTACAGATCTCTTGTCTTCCTCTCACCGTCCCCC
This sequence comes from Ischnura elegans, assembly GCF_921293095.1. Taxonomy (NCBI): domain Eukaryota; kingdom Metazoa; phylum Arthropoda; class Insecta; order Odonata; family Coenagrionidae; genus Ischnura; species Ischnura elegans. Next base: position 69,790,376 of record NC_060249.1, on the reverse strand, counting down.
TGCCATCCTCTTCGTTCTTGACCTTGCCCCGTGCAATGTAATCCGAACGCGTGCGCTGTTTACTCACATCTGCGTGGATTTATCGTAAATTTGGGTGAATTTGGAATTATTTATTGGCAAAATATTTATTTTACTGATGAAAATTTGATAATTTTTGAATCTCTACAATAGTTGACATTTTTGTAGCTGATGATAGTGGTAGTGATACGCCTTTGCGAGTTTAAATTTATTTGTGCACTCCTCTCAAATCTAAGATACGTGACCATGAATCATGGGAACACCTGAAAATTACTGTAGTTAAATTTTATTCTAAAAATATCAGAATTGGACGCAGTGATATGATTGAAAATTGTTTGTTTACCATTCGAAATCGTACGAAATATAGAGGTATTTGTACTCTTAACTGTTGTCTGAACCGTTGAGGTTATTTTACCGCTGTAAATGAACTGCTATTCTTTAAAAAAAATATTTATATAGTGCATATAAGGAAGTCTTTATTTTATGTCATTTTTCTCAATATGACAGTATTTCGATGGCGGTTGACGGTTTCATTTCATTTGGTAAGGAAGTCAAATTCCATTCTGAGATTATTCACAATCAATGTCCATAGGGACGCAGAAATCGTGGAGAAGGGTAAATTGATAGGGCAGGAAGACGTCGGCCCCACAAGAATTTATGGTTCTAAGAATGTCTATGAAGGAGAGGTTTTTCCTTACCGACCTCCGTGAAACGTCATCGACTGATTACATTGACGTGCAGCCAAGTGTTGGACTTGTGTGCGTGCGAAAGATTCTTTTTCATCGACTCTCGCAACCCTTGGATTAGCTGATGATTTATCCCCATTTATCCTCTCCATCGACTCGTAAACCTTTCGTCCCGATGGATTCTTTCGAACGTTTCTTTCGAGAAATCGCCCCACAGTGGCGTATTTATCGGACACTCAGGAGGCTCTCTCGGCTTTAATAGAGGAAATTCTTCGACATCGGTCGATCGAGAACTAATTGTCAGTCGGTGAGGAGTGAGGTGAATAAAATCCTTGAGACTCGCTCTCCTTGAAATACCTACTCGTGTGGCCGTAACGTATCCAAGTGAGTTTCTTTTCATCTCAGTGTGTGTGTGTTTGATTCCGCTAGCCGCAGGAAGAGGAACGTATACCCTAAACCTAGTTTGCGACTTCATCCTCTTTATAATTATAGGGGATTTACTTCAGCTACTCAAGTCTAATCGATTACCGAATAATTAGTAATATTATTTAAGCGATAAGATCGTTTTATCTTATTGCTTACGGTAGCTTTAGTCATGAGAGGTATTTCCAGCCATATTAATCGAATTAAATGCGATATACTAGTATTTTTCTATCTTGACTTTTATGGTTATACTTTTGTGATACTAATTAAATAGAGTAAGTAATTCCATAACAAAATTGTATCGTTTTTATATTCAAAGGAGTGATAAAATGTTCATCTTGGCTTAAAGATGTCTTTGCGAAACTCTATTCTTTTACCTTCCGGTGCTCACATTTCGGATAACTCTCGCATGATGAATCTCTTCACCTTTCGGACCCCGTCGTTTAAAGAGCGGAATACGACGCGTTTAACACCAGATGTCTCCCGAAATCGTATATTTCATCCTCCGCGAGGCCCTCGGGCGTACCCACCTCCACTTCTCAGAAAAATAATTCGCGTTTTCTCCGATTTCCCAGTAAGGTTTAACCGTGAAAAAAAATCCACAAAGGTCACCGCTGAATGAAATATGAGTAATGAGGATTATGATGAAGATGTGGGAGGAGTTGTCGCTTGTGTAGGTTCAACAAATACATAGAGGCGGGAGTGTTTAGCGTGGGGCACGTGGGCAGAGGGCGACTGGGTGACGCCGACGCGGTGAGACGTCATCGCTCAGCACGGCGGCGCATCCGACTCCCCACCACTCCACCGCGGCCGCCTCGCTTCGCCTCCTCCCAGAGATCTTGGCAGACAACTCCCCGCTGATCCGCGCGTGTACAGCCCTCCGGCGCCTCAAGACTCCCTCCGTTCCATCATGCCAACCTCCTCCCGGTGTGGCGTAGTCACTGGGAGTGTGAGGCTACATGCATGAACGCCTGCCCAGATTTAAAAGAAGGGAAAAGACGCGCCTTGCGGTACGAAAGCGCGGGATGGTAGTGAAAACCGTTAAAAATGGGTTTATTGCGCCGTTTGCCTTAAGGAAACGATGAAGTTACTCGGGTTTCGGCGTAATATTTTCATTCTTCCATATTTGTCATAAGCCCGAGGATAGGTTACCGCAGTACACCGTTCGTTTCTATGCCCTGCAAATTGATGTGCGGGAGAAGTGATGGCAGGCTGGACCTATAGGGCATATTTGGGCTAATGAAATCGTATGAAAAAATTATGTAAAAACAGGAAAATAATATTTCTTGACTTTCCGTAGGTAATTTTCCCTTTGGCCCTTCGAAATATTGTTTCTTGATCATATTATTTGGATTTTCTTTTGTTATTTCCTCTGTTACATTACCTGCAATTTGTATCTTGGAGTGAACCAAATCCACAATTCCTTATGTTATGTTTTCTTAATAGATGATAGCTTGGCAAGAACAATCATCCATTTGTTAGGTATTTTTTGTGTGCAATTGATGATCGATTTTTACTTAATTTAAAATACCTTCCGATAGTCAGCATTAAATTTCAAAGCCGTTTGCGTGTAGAGAAAACAAAATGACGCGTAACTTCGGAACTCGCGATAATTATACGTTTCGGCCATCCTCGCAGGCTTCTTTGGGAGATGGGGAGATGAGAGTTGCATGGATACATAACAACCGCTCACTGCCCTCCAAGCCTTATGTGGGGTCTGGGGGGTAGGGGGAGAAACGGGTTGGGGAGGCAGAGAAGAGAAGGGGTTTTAGTCGCGTCAGGAATAAATTGCCGAGTGCGTGTTTTTGGAGTGGGGAGGAGTGAGCAGAGGGTTGGGGTAGAGATGGCGAGGATACCTTCGGGAAAGGGGGGGTGATAGTCTCTCCTGATGCTAGAGGAGGGGAAACATTAACAGGCGAAAGGGTAGATGGGATGGGAAGATTACCTGGTGGAGTGGAGTGGCCGCTCTGTTGTGAGAGTAGGAAGCATCGCGACGCACTTAGGTAACTGTGTACAGCTATTATTTATGACGATATTTAGCAAATACAGGTGATCGCAGTGTGGTTTATGCATTGTGTTAATGGTAGTATTAAATGTATTTGGCTATTTTTGCTCGATTACTGTATCAGGAGTAATCACTGTATTGTGTATTTTCGGACAATTGAGTTTGAAGTTGGGGTTTTCATTGTGAATCCATTTTTACCATTGTTTTCAATCCTTTATTATGAATTTCTCTGGGTTTGTGTGAATGTGTTTCTGCCTTTGAGCCCCAGGTGGGGTATCTGTACGTCAGGAGTGGTGAAAGAATGAAAAGAAGATCGGGTAAGTTAGTTGCTTGGTTCATGTTATCCGTCTGTCCCGGTAACGTTATGCAGCAGAAGAACCCGTCAAGGTGGACCAGGGTATGCGTTGTTCGTCCGCTCCGCAGAAGGCTCTCTTTGGAGGAAAAAAATTGGCCGAGCGTGCGCGTGCACGAGATATTTTTTTTCTCTTATCATGGGGAAAGGTCCGTGGCTGGGCTCAGGGTGGGTACATATTTTTTTAACCCCTTCGCGTACTTTTTGCCTCAATTATGACCCCCGCGAATTTTTTCAGGCTTCCATTCTTCCCTTTTTGGACCCCTCATCATGATTTTATTCCTTTACCCGCATTTTTCATCGCAGTATTCTTCTTTATTTTCCCTTCTGAATACTTTTCCTTCTCTCGCTTGCCGCTGGGGTGGAGATGAAAGGAATAACCAGGCTCCCTCTGCGTTTGATGTTCCCAATGAGCTGAGTCTCACGTTATTTTTTTCATAAGGAATAATTCAGGTGTATTAGGGATTTTAATTGAGGCGAGTTTTTTTAGGACCCGAGGCCAGGCTTTTTCCAGGAAAGCTTCCGGACTCGTGTCCGATTCTTCGTTCGGGGAAAACTTATGTATTCCGTCTTTGTTTCGTATGATTTCGGAATGATGATGTGGTATTCATATATATTTTCCTCGATCCTTTTAACTAATTTTTGTCTGCCTTGCTAACGTTATCACGTCCATATCAATGTCTTGTCGTTCCGTACCGCGTGGTCTTTTGCATGTTTTCTCTCGGCTCGGAAAATGAAACGCTCTTTCCCCCTTTACGTACGCTATCGAGGCATCAGGCAGCGATGCATCTCGCTAAACATCTGGAAGTGTTTTCCGTTTCGTTTCTTTTCACCTCGCTTTCGTGGAAAAACAAAAGCAATATTTTGGACGTGTAAACCGAAATGATCCATCATCTGTCCCGAGTGCATGGCTCGCGTGGCATCTTGATACGGGCGGAGAGACGGTCGGGGGTTTTTCTTGGGAGACCCCCGCGAGATGTGGGTGAAATATATTGCCCCGTTGCCGTGTTGGTCTTTTGTCTTAGCCCCAGAAGAAACCTCACACGGTTTGTCCGCTTCAATCTTCCGACCTGGCGCAGATAGCAAGACCCAACACGCGAGGCTTTTATGTGTGTTTGCGGCGAGCGATCCGACTTACTAGCCCCCTTGAGTGCGCATTTCTCTTCTCGTTTGTCATTTTCAAGTCGGATGGCCGAAGACCATCGATCTGTTTTTCATTGAGCGCAATCCATTCTGAAAGTAGAGGAGCGAAGCCACAGTGATATGAGCAACGCTGTCATAAGAAAGATGAGTGTGGAAGTTGCTCCTAGATCAGCCATGGAGTTTGTCTTGTCGTCCTGCTCATCTTCAAGTGTGCGTAGAATATTCTCAGCTATTTGATCATTTGATACTCAAGAATTTTTCAAGAATCATCAAAGGATGAGGATGAGATTAAAGATTACTCAACGAAATTCAGTCAACCAATGTGATTTTTCAGCATATTGTTTTACAACATTTATCATTTATCGGCGTACGACCATACTTGTGTATATTAGCCAGATTTGCATGAGATAAATCAGCCATGGAATCGAGGAAAAGGCTTATAGATGGAAATTTGAATCCGAAGGGCTTATCGAAAGAAGAAAGCCGAATTAACATTTTAGCTCTAGCGAACCGGGGCTATGAGGCTTATGACCGTATTTTAGTGTGATTGTAATCCCCTTGAATGATAATTTTTATTCGGCCATAATAGAGTTACTAGCCCTAAAAAGTAACCGTGTTTGACATGTATCCTGTTCAGCTCAACTATTTTTTTCTAAAATTGGTTGTCTTTTACGATCGTTTCCACTAACCCTCATTTTGAGAGTAACCATGAAATGAATTCTCATCGTGGGAATCAGGAATAGGAATATGATAAGAGTATTTTGTTGAATTTATGAACGTGATTCTATTTGACTAATTGCGCGTATGTACGAAAGAAGTTGCCAGTGTCTTCCCCAAGATCTTCTCTGTCCGCAAATCTAAGTCGAACCTTCAAACCCCGACCGACAATCGTTTGAGACCACCTGTAGGGTTCGTGGCCCGAGTGCAGGGACCTGTCTTGCGTAGGAAACTGTCGTAATCTTGGGGAGGACGGAAAGGGAAGAAGCGACCGAGGCTTAAGTAGTCGAAACGACCTGTCGGAATGTCGTGTCTGGGAGTGTGTTTTGGCCCCTTCTACCGTGCTTCTTTTGTTTGCCTTCGAGGGTCGTTATGGTAGCTCAGGTGATAGGCACATTTAGCACTAATAGTCTCTTGAGATCGCATGTAGAGATATCTGTTTGGTGACTCTTCTAGCGTTTTGACTAGAACTTCCCAATCCAAAAATTACGTAAAACTACGCAATATTTTATGTCAGAGAATTAAGCCTGTTTGGAAAAGATGGTTTCCACCTGCATGCACTGCGCTTAAATAAGGTTGTTGCAAAAAATATCATGCAAGCAACTATACTAACCTGTGGCGGATTTGCATTTCGACCAAGGATACAATGTACAATATACAATGTACGACGAATAAATAAAGAAAATAATTTCTTCACAAAAAAATGCTATATCGCCTAAACGTACGAAGCATAATGCAAATTAGCAAAAGCGTTCGAAGTAACTCAAAATTATATTGAAAAAATAAAGGAACAAATGAAGCCTATTCCACGTGAAATAATAATGAAAACTTGTAAAATTATGTGACCGCTTTTTGCGTTAAATTTTGCCGCCATAACCGCTGGCATGTGTTCCAATGAGTAAAGTGACGCCCCTGGCTAATCAACATTGTGCCTAGCTCCATTCAAAATCTTTAAATTTACATGCTGTTGAAAAATTACGCGAGCAAATATTTCTAAGATTCCTGATAACTTGTAAAATTTAATAAAAGATTCTCCGTGTACTAAATCATTACTCCCCGCAGATAGAAATGATGGACAGTATGGAACGTTAGTATGGCTACATGATTGACCAAAATACACTTCTAGAGAATCGATCCTGCGACCCATCCTTTCACCAGCTTACGACGAAAATATTCATGTTGCGTGCTGCGTGTATGGGATTAAAATAAATAACCCGCATTCCCCCCCTCTCCTCTTGAGCCGTTGTCACCAGGCTGGCGTCCGGAACCAGTGCCTGCCCTTATTAACGCTTAATTAGGCATAAAACCCTACTCTAAAATGCCAACCCCCCTGACAAAACCCCTCACTACCCCTGCCTTCCGTCGTGGAGGTCGTCGGCGATGGGTGGGATTATGCAGCGTGCGAGACATCCGCAAATGCGATTTGGGATTTTGTAAGAACTGGGCGGGTGTGCGGGGCTTGAATGTGGAGTAGATGAACGGACAGTGCTGGCCCGACACCCCGAGGGTGGAAAGACTTGAGGCCTTTATGAGGCTTCCCTTGCCAACGCGAAACGTGAACAACTCTGTCCTGACAGCATGCATGCCAAAGGGTGGGTGGGACTGCCGGGAAGGACGCAAATTCCATTTTCCAGATTTGGGCTCGAACCCGGGCTCTCGTGGGCAAAGTCCACTTAACGATGCGGTGACTGGCTTGCGTTTCGGTTGTCAACCGTTAAGTTTCTCTCCCCCAAGTATGTAAGTGTATGATGGGCGAGGGTAGGGAAACGTGTAGTGCCTTCGGTGGCTTCGCGTCGTGTTTCGCCTCGAGGTATGAAAATCCGATGACGTCGCGTGCTTTTAAAAGGGCGTAAAAGCACTCGTGAGAGCATGTAGGTATACATATTGGTGCGTCTTCCGCCTTTTCGTTTGAAATGCCGGAGACATGACAGCTTTTCAAAGTGTCCTAGCGAGTACAGAAATTCAAGAGAGAGAGGAAAAAAAGTTGGCATCGTGAGAGCGGAGCTCGTTGAAGGCGACATTCCTGCATAAGGAAGGCGCTGAGCGAAAATATTTTCCTATGTAGTTTGGTCTGTACTTAACGTATCTGCCAGTGTATAAGAATTTTTCGATGTTGGTATCCTGGCCTTGTTATCGTCTTAAATTCGTCGATTATCCAGAGTAGTAGAAATGTTTCAATAATTAAAAAACGTACAATTTTTATCCTTTTTCTGTTGCTGTTTTTGAAGATTAGTTTTAACTTATTGGTATGTCCGAGGTTTACGATGGTTTACTCAATTAATGGGAGCATTTGTGCGTGAAATTTGTCAATTTAATGTTCTTTAGCCAGAAGAATTAAATCCGAAAAAGAAGCGTTGTGGAGGTATTTTCACAAAACAATCAGCAATATTCGACATGAATTAGTCAGAATCGCTTCTCTTTTACTCAGGGTTGTCTTTTTCACGATAATTTCTCTTTGCACTCCTTTCAGATCTCAAGTTGCTTTTAAGGTGCCGTTTTTTGAAAGGGAGTTATTTTCCAGAGTTTAATAACCCATCTTCTATGAATGACAGAAGTTTCGTTTACTACTTAACGTGTTTACTATTTGTGGTGAAGCTTAGTTCGCCACATTAATGACAGTTAGTCCATAAAACTTCGTCTCTTACGTTCCTTTCATTTTTACAATTCGAGTCACTGAATTATTCAAATTTAATTTGATGACTTCGGCTAACATATTCTTAATGAAGTCAAAGTCGAATGGCTCGTGCTACATGGATGGTAAAATTTCTTTTGCCTTATTTTATGACCAAATGAGCCCTGTAAACGCATATGATGTGGTAATCGCGTGTAGGTGAATAGCCGTACGTTATATTCCACCACGGATCCACATTAAGTAATCCTTGTTTCACAACAAATCCAAAGTAATTAATTCCCTCGAATTTATTTTGACATGGGGGTGTATTTGGTGTGAAATTAATTGCAATAATCTTCTTTATTATCCTTTCATTTTTTCCTCCACGGAAAGCTTCGTGTTTAGCCCTTCAATTTCCGCTGGGACACAGCACATGATACGTTTCCCCTCGTTCAAATCGGTAACTCACCGTCGTTGCGTGATCAAATTCCGAAAAAGGTGTCAAAATGGTTTAAAAACTTTGGAAATCAATAAATATCGGCCTTGTTTCACACCCATTTCTCAATTTTCCTCACCCCTGTTCTTCACACGGGATTTTCTCTCCGAAATAAAAAAGTTCCTGTGCTACCAATGTGTCCGAGAGTGTGCAGCAGTTTTTCCTCTCAGCCAACCTTTGATTTCCCAATTCCCTCTCATTCTTTTTTGGGGGTTTTTATATACGTGCCTCTTTTTATAATGCTTTTCTCCCATCCTCCCAAGTTCTCTCCCAGTCTCTCGCAATGTACTTACGCATCGGACGTGTGAAAATAGCGGAAGGCCATTGCGAAGAGTATTGCGAAGTTGTGGCTCATTTTCCCACTGGATGAATTTATTGGCTTACTCGACTCAATTTCTCTCCATTCTTCCCCATTCCTACCCGTTCAGTCTCTATAACCTATATGAATTCGTATATGTCCTACTGTATTTATAGCATATATATAAAATAACTTAAAAATGGCTTCCGATATGCTCGAAGTACTGGGGAAATTTCGAATAAAAATGACTCAGGGTGATACATATAGTATACTTGTAGTATACGCAAATAGTAAAGTAGTGTTACCTTAAAATTTCAAGCTGTAAAAGAGCAGGTGAAGTATAGAGACGAAATCATTGAACCGATGTTTAAAAATTGTCTCACGAGCAATAATCTATAATTATTAATGAATCTTCTACCGCCATTTTTAATTCACTTTCAGTCATACGAAGGATGTCTGTAGCCTTTGCATTTGTCTAATGAGGTGACGTACGACATATGTGTATCTGTAGATGAAGGCATCGCGTTATTTCTCTCGTTCTGAGTTACATTTTTCACCATGGATCATCAATCCGTCCAAAATCCATCCCAGTTGTATGCACATTTACGTTAATCCTCATATTTGATATTTTATGAATAAAAGCACTTGGATTTCCCCGCGAATATTTTTCGTTTGGGCGATAAATTTACGCAAACTCTATAATTAATATATGTTCTAATGGATTGATCTTTTTTGTGTGAATTGCTTCCCCATGCCTTTAGCATGCTTGATAATGAGGAACTTGATTATTTAATATAAATTACTCTGCGAACATCAAATGGTAGCGTTTCGCTATCACGTATAAAATAACTCAACGAATCCAAAATTAAATAAATGGAAATATATAGCAGCACCATAAGTTAATTCTCTTTTTAGATTTATTTTACTGTTTAGCAAAATCAAGTCAGAAAACAAACGGGAGTAGGGAAGAGGACGTTATTAAAAATTATCATCGCACTTTCGCGTAAAAAAAACTCGCGCTTACGTTCCCTGGGGACATCCTTTCTTCCCCGGAGACTGGAGTGACAAACTGTTCGCGGACCAGCGTAATGAAATCGGGCCCAGGTACCCGGCCCGTCGCAGGGGAGTTGAAGGGTCATTAACCCCGCCGAGATTAGCCATTAAATTTGCCCGATCGCGAAAAGCTCGCCTCGCGAGCAACATGAGTGATGTGAGGGTTTTTTTTTTATCGGAAGCTTTTAATTATCTCCGTGGTAAATTGTTATTTACCCCCTAGAATCCATAACAAATATTATTAAAGGTGTTAAGCTCTAACGAGATTATTGAATAGTATATTGATTAAGTGTTCTGATTTAATTTACGACCGCATCTCCCCTCGCGGAAACGATTTAAAAAATGTTTAACGACTTATAAATAAACTTGAAAAAGGTGATGTCCCGGTCGATTGATTTTTTTAACCATCCAGCGAGATCGAAATCCTGTCCCCCGAATTAAGTGTAATCCCACCCGTCACCCTTTATCATTACATTTTCAAATTATTGGAAGCCATTCGCGAAGTCGTAAAAATTCTCTGAAAAAGGCTTCTGTCATGCCTTCTACCGGAAATGCATCTTGCGAATCATTTTCAATTTCAAGTCGACATGAAGTTCCAATTTTTTCTTCATACATAGGTGTTTCACACACATTTCTTGAGGTGTCGTAAATAAAATTCAGTGCCACCTGAAAAAAAATGTACCGATGTATAGTGCCGTGTTTAACGTTCGGAAACTTTCTCACTGCCTGCCTGCCTACCTCACCTCACTGAGCGTGGAGCCCGTCGGAGCATCGTCCGCCACTTTGCATCTCGGTGATATTTCTCTCCTCTCCCGTCAAAACTCTCCGTAAACCTGTTAGATAATTCTTGATTCTCCCCCCTCCGCGAGTTGGCCACGCAAAAGCATCTCCGCGGGGGTGCAGGTGGCAATGACACCGGTTAGGTGTTGGGAGACGGAGAAGATTCACTTGGCCTGCACTCAACTCCGTTACGTTGCCCGAGCTGAGACTAAATCTTCGAAGGAGTGCATGCATGAATACTGGACCAGCCGCTTCTACTAGACTGTGGTAAACAGTAATGGTTTTTCAGTTGTTATGAAGGAGTGAGTTCTTCTGATTGTTTTTCTAGATACAGGCACACCAACGGATGTATTTGCAAGACTGGTATCATCTTAGAACCCCACCATGCATGATCGATAGAAATGATAAAATGAGAGCTACTTTGGCGAACGGATAGATGGAGAAATTCATTTTTCCCCTTCCTTGTTCCCCTCTTGGTTTCTTTCTTGAGCTCTAGATTCTATAGCCGTAGTCAAATCCTCTCGCCTACGCACATCCTAATATTTGAAGCAGAGGTTAAGGGAGTCCTTCTAAGCTGAATGTGCGAGGTCGACGCCTGTAGTTTGGTTTTAGATCACCTCTCCCCTCACCTATCTACACCACTTTCGAGTTGAATCACTGAGTGTGATTGAGGTTAATGGCTCATTCCCTATCATCTCCCGTCACGAGCCTGTATTTGCGGGTTGTAGGGTAGTATATAGCCGCAGATGGTAAACTTTTCCGTAGCCCTAAAATTTCGATGCGTTATAACTGAGAGAGGATTAAGATTTTAAATCACTGAGATGATCTCCGATGCGCCCAGCCTTCTTTCCTGATCCGCCATGCAAAAACCTTGTCCCCCGAGATACAGGTGGCAATGACACCGGTCGGACGTTTGGGAGGAGGAAGCCTTGGCCTCTTAGATCGTACGGAGCTGTGACTTCTTTGGGATCTCCCACTGTGCATTGTAAAGACGGGATCGGTGGCTGCAAATCACGACCGGGTACATGTGCATGAGCGGAGAGAGTTATAAAGCAAGCGAACAAAATAGAAGAGGCACCAGTCTGTTCCGTGGAACCTTGATTTTCTTGTCTTGATTTTAATAGTTTTTCCAAAAATATCCGGAGCACGGCGATGAGAGGAAAGTGATCCATTCATTTTTAATATTTACGATGTTATACGTAAAATCTCGAGGGGTTGCAATGAAAAGTTATAAATCTGCATAATAACCAGCGAGCCACCTCTAGGGTGCTTGGCAGGGGGTGACCAATCCCCAACACGCAAAAGGACCACTTGCACACCACAAGTTCACAAAAATACCTGGTAATATAACAGAAAAATGACGTCCACATTCATGCAAAGACAAAACTTGCCAACGTAGTAATTCCGATAGAAAATCCGTGCATAGCCAGAAAATTGAAACATCAAATCATTACGAATTTAAAGTTCGGTTGGCGGCCCTAATTGTGGCTTAGTTCTCCGTAAAATTCGAATCACTTTGTCCATCAGCTTCGCGAGTGGCGATTATAGTGAACTCATAATGCGCGATGACTGTCAATGCATTTAGAGGTCGACTGGAGAATGGGCATTGTAATATTCGTGATTGACCGCATCGTTACATAAACAGATTTAAAGAATCTGTTTATGTGGCGAGCAGAAGAAACCAACTCCTTTCCTCATCCTCTGCCGGTCGGGGAGGCGAAGTCTCCTCCGCAAGCCGCCCATGGGTGTCGTTGCGTCGAGATCCGGCAACAGCGTTGAAACCAGCAGCGCAACCTGCTGCCTCCACACAGTTTGTTGAACCTTCCTTCCCTCTCCCCGTCTTCTCCTGCCCTTTTCTTCTTCTTCTTCTTAGCCAGAACTGGCCCGACCCCTCACCCCTCCTTTATATAATTCCACCATTTCCCCTTACCTCTCTCTCACTCGCTCCTAGCCATTTCCAGCCTTCTCAAGTCTACCAAATCCTCTCCTCCTTCCCGCAATCATTCGGCTTCTGTTTTCAAGCCTGTCCACCTCGCTTTTCATTTCACTCCTTTGTTCGCTCGTCGGAGGAGACTTTTATGCTGAACTAAACGTCTAAATGTGTTTCGTAAAATTTACTGATAGGGCTAAATTAATATGTTGAAAACTTAGTCAATTTCTCGCAGCTTTCTTCGGCACAAACTCTTTTTGAAGTTGCACCGCTATATTCCTGTGTGGATTTGATAAATTTTTCAATATATTAATTAAGTCATGAACAAGTCCACAAGGAATGACCAGAGGCATTCAAGATTCGACATGCCCTGATGACGATGGACAACTCGTTCATCGAAACGTCGGCCTAGATGGTGTCGGAGAACCTGACCCGGTGGAAACGAGTAACCTTCCACATGACCACAAAGCTAAATCGTAAACAATGAAGGTATACCAATATGGTTTTTAGCAGGAGGTGGGTTTTCAGGTGCGTGACCAAGCAATCAGCGGCGATATTAGGGGATGTGACAACACCTATACCCCACGCCCCGTAATATTAGGAGCATTGAAATAAAATCATATCGTAAACGCGATTTTTTCACAAAAGGCCTTATTTTACCAACAAAAAAATACTATTCCTTGGCGTTTCACGTCTGTGTTTCGCGACAGTGAGATCCTCAAAAAACTCCTCTTGTAAATAGGCATCGCTGGTCCACCAGGCGTCCACGAAAAAAATTAATGAGCTACCTCTACTGGGGATCAGCCTTGATACACACCAACATAAAAAACAATTTTAGAGTGACATACCGAATGCAACCTTGAATACTACACTTTATTGTAACTTCTATTTCTTTGCTGTATTCTATTCATTCCATTTCATCTTTTTTGACGCTCCAAAAAGAATGAAAGGCTTATTTTATTTGATTATTTGGTCGAAGTTAAAAAAATGAGTGATTCAAAGAAAGAATTCACAAAAAACAACCAGCTTCGACTTAGCTCAATAAGTTCAATTGAATTTTATTCTCGTCCCAAGTTTCCTCGTCCTGGATCGACTGCGTGCATCCATACCCCCTGACCCTCTTCGCACCCTCTGCTTCCCCTCTTCACCGCTAGGGAGATCTGCCTCTCCCCCCACTCCTCTCTTTCTCACGCGCTGGTCCCTCCAATCAAATTTACTCGTAATTCTATCCACCGTTACGCTCTCTCGAGTCTCTGCTTTTATCTTTTTCCAGCAGTTCCCATCCCCCTTTCAACACCTCATCCCACTCATAGTTCTGTGCTCCTCTATGTCCCCGGCGTAATTTTATTATTAATTTACGAGCTTTTGGAATCTTTATTATTTCCTTCCCTTCCCCCTCCACCCTGCCCTTTTACTGCTCTGCCACCCCAACAAACCGTTATGATAGCGTTAGAAACGAAATTAGAAACAAATAAAAATTTATTGCTCGACGAAGTGTAATGTAAGTCTTGAATTTATTTCCCATGGCACCATGAATATTTCCATTGATGCAATTCAAAAGTGTGCGACCTTACGAAAATATATTAAATTTTTTGTAAATAATAAGGTTTTTTGGCTGAAAATTTAGTAATCTGCTGCGTATAAACGACTGTGTTCATATTGATTCAATATACTACAATTCATTTCTTTTAATAACCACCTGAAATCATACGAAGAGGTAATTGTGTGATGGTTTTAACCCTACATCGCCATTGCTTGAATGATAACTCTAATAAAATGGCAGAATATATTATTTTGAATCTATCCCTACTAATTAACCAACGCATCTCCCCTAATGTGATTCTCTTTCTGCGCTCTGTCAACTCTTCGTAATACCATTATAATGATAGCTGTAAATACTTTGGTACATTTAAATTATGATTTCGTCTCAAATTTATTTTTCGTACATTATGCTCGATGCACAAGTTCTGGACATGTTTTTTATCATTGATTTCGAATACATTTCTGCTTCTTTGATTGAGTCGTCACTATATCTGTCCGTGGCTTCCATCTGTTTATGGATCCGGGAAGGCGGTGTATTTTCGGCCTCTCTTCCTTCGGTCTCCGGATGCGTTAGGATGGAAAAGGGGAGATTAGATAATGATGAATGATTTCGTTGATTTTTGCCCGCAATGTTTTCCTGAGAGCGCGCGGCCTCCCGAAAATAAAGATTTGTAAACGCGTGAAAGTCGAAATGGTATCCACGGGATCAGCATTCCTCACTAAGCGCCGTATGATTTAATGCTTGCCCCCTTTAGTAGACGTTCAGGTTTTCTCCGACGCACGAAAATTGCCAAGCGTCGATTTCTTCATTCCCTCGGCCTTATCCAATTGTTTCCTTAAAGGCAATCGCCCCCAGTCACATCGGCGTGGTGCACCGGCGTGGTATGTTGGACGGCGAGCCGTGATGTAATCTTCGGTTGGGGTAACCCGAATTCCAAAGGCTCATGCGTTCGAGGATGAATCTGGACGTTTATGGGGCCACAATCCACCCGGGTTTATTTTATGAGGAAATGATTTGCCATATGTCACCCCATAAAGCTTAAAACTTGCTTGATCTTCCGGTATGGCGGTTGAATATTTCACCCGAAGATCGAATATGTCGGAGCACCAATCAAACTGGGAATTTACCTATGTTATTCAAACCATTATTTAGGTTTAGTTAGAAAAGATCCATTTTATGAGAATAGTACTATTTGTATCAAAGTTGATTATTTCATTCTAATTTTCTGAATATTTGCTCGCTAAACTTTTTGGCTCTTGAAATATAATAGCATATATCAACCGTGTCGAGCGTTTTGGTGGAACAGAATGTTAGCAAATAAAATAAAACTAAAACTTTAACTGTCATAGTATTCATTCCTGTATGTAATTCAATATAGAGGCCAAACATGTTTACTTTTTTGCGGGTAATTAGCAGGTCTGGTAACAATGATGACGCGTCAAGTGTTGAAAAACGCATAGTCAATATTAAATGAAGTATTGAGCGGTACTTTAAACAAAGAGGTTTGACATTATTATTTCGAAATTCGTAAGATTTGACGAATTTTGCGAAATCGTCAAATGAATGGCATCAGTACGAATAATCCAATGATTTTTTTATCGATTTATTTCCTTCCTTTGTCATCCCGGCCGAGTTTCTATCCTTAGCTCGACTTTCTCTCTCTCGCTCACACATTCTCTCCCGAACCTCCGCAGACTTCTTCCAATTCTTGGGCCCCTGGCGGGAAATTCCCAAGCACACGGGCGCACGGCGGAGACTCACAAACACGCACGCCTGGCCTTCGGAATTTCATTTCCAGATTTGATTTTTTTTCGCTCCCTCCCTTATCCCTCTCTCTCCCTTTCACTCCCATTGCTACCGCTTTTCCACCTTTCTCTCCTTTATTCCGTTCGTGTCTCCTCGGGTGCCCTACATCTGCCTTCTCTTTCCTTCATCCTTACATCTACATCTACATAATACCCTGCGAGCCACCTCTAAGGTGTTTGGCAGTGGGTGATCAATCACCAGCATGCAGCATGCAGCATGCATTTGGACTCCCACATGCACACCACACTGTCCAAAAAACGTCCCGTATACTAACAAACTATACTGCTATATGCTGTTAGAAATAATAATTGAATTAAGAAACATGCATTAATTTTTACATAGGTTAGTAGGCTACACTACAAGCCATGCAATCTATTTACGAGTTCTATTGCTGCCGTTATAATCTCTTATTGATCGTGGAAAAAATGACATTCGGAATCTGTCTGTTCTACAATCAATCTCTCTTATTTTATTTATATGATCTGATCTTCCGTAGTATGTTGGCGTCCGTAAGATATGGTTAACTTCGCCAGAAAAGACACCGCTCTTGAATTTATCTAAAAGGTTTAGTCTATTTTTCAATCTACGGTCCGACAGAGATTCCCATCCGAGTTTATCTTACTTCAATTCTTATTTTTATATGTACGTTTGTCTCGTCTGTTTGTACGAAAACCTCTCCTCCACTCCCGGGTACGTTTCGTCGAATGTGTTTTTATTTTTCTTCCAGCTTATCGTTGATGATTGATCACCCCCTGCCAAACACCCTAGAGGTGGCTCGCAGGGTATTATGTAGATGTAGATGTAGATCGTCTTCAGTCCGCGGGCGTACCCGGGATCGAAACTAGGGGGGGAAAGCCATGGTTGTCCAAGTTGTAGGTAAGATTTAAGCATGGAAAAGGTTAACGAAATCAACATTTTAAGGAAACTGTAACAACTCTTTATTAGTTTTTCAAATTATTTGCTTGAAAAAGTATTATTTACCTTAAAGACATTTGCGATTTTTGCTTCTAGGGGGGCAGCTGCCCCCTCCTGCCCCTCACTGGGTACGCCCATCCAAGGGGGACAACTGTCCCCCCCTAGAAGTGAAAATAAATATAGGTCAAAACAAAAGTCATGAACAAATTTTCCTTTTGAAGAAAAATGATATTAGTATAAAACATGGAACTAAAATAAAAATCATTATTTTTCAAGCAAATAATTATAAAAACTAATGAATTCCTGTCATAATATACTTCAAAATTTGGTTTCATAAACCTTTTCTGTGCAAAAAAAGTTACAACTTGAGCGACCACAGCTAGTTTTGCCCCCCCCCCGCCCCCCCAGTTTTGATTTTGGGTACGCCCATACTTCCGTCGTTACTTAAAAAGTGCCCGCCGTTATCTCAGTTGTATTTTTAAACAAAATCGCATTTTACCTTTTTTCACTCGTGTATGAAGACTACTTGGGGTATGATTCTTTCAGCACGTGGTCCTCAGGAATTCTTGAGGAGTGATAAAAAATACTCAAACTCTCAACGTGTCCGTCTTTTTATCGGTGGCGAGGAGGTAATTTAATTTATTAGCAACAATAAATGGCGAACTTACAGAAAAGTTATTTTATGCTAATCATATCTTAATGATACCATAATAAGCTAGCTAGTACACGATTTTTCACGAATGTAAGATTTCAGGTTTGTTCATATTTAAAATTCAAAAACACCTTATTTAAATTAATATAAATATTCATTGTCAGTTATTGATTTTAAGGTTGATGTCATAAACACAAAACTAACTGCATGAATCATGGTTAGTTGAGAGATTTATCGTGATTGTAGTAGGGCTTATAGGAAGATTTCAGAAATTGAAAAATCGGAGTGAATCTTTTCCGTTTTCTTTCGGCAGCCTCCCTTTCATCCTCTTTCTTTTTTTTCCATCACCCCGAACACGGGGGCACGGGGTAGAGAGATTCGAAAGAGGACTTCGTGGAAGGGGTAGCGGTCTCCGCGTATCGGATTGAACCGAAGGAGGAAAAAGGACTGGGAGTCCACGAGGGAACTCGAGCACCTGCTCCTCCCCTTCATTCTCCCTCCCACTCCTCGTATTTCCTCGTACACTCCTTCGCTTTCTTCTCAATTCCTCCGCCTCTATCTCTCCTCCTCAGCTTCCTTCAATCTCTTTCGTTTTCTTTGTCCACGTCCAGCGCCGATACGTCCCCCTACCCACTCCTTATTTCGGTCACCCCGGCGAAAAGCTCCTTACATCGAAACACACTTAGACGTCATCGGCGGCGGAGTTCTTTTCATCGGACGCCGTCCATGGTCGCCGCCGCCTTCTGCCTCCGCCCGAATTAATATTGCACCGTGCGAGTGGGTGGGATGACTGCAGATGGAGTCACGGCGGAGTTAATCTGGCCGATCGGAGAGCTCTCTCCCTACGCTATCGCACTTCTTGCCGAAGTTTTTCGCTCCGCGTGCACTTAATTGAACGGGTGGCGAGGTAATCTCTTCGTGCCCTCATCCGAGTATTTCTTTCTATTTTTTCACGATTTTAGGGAGGATATTTTTTTTTCGTATTGCAAAATTTTAGCGCAGTAAGCTTATATTAGTTGATCTGATTTTTTTATGTGTAGGCGAGGTGACTATTTTTGTTCGAAATTTTATTTTAGGCCATTTATTCATCGATTAATGCCGATTATAAACTGTTTGTCAACCCATAAAACAGGATCATATGTTTAAATAATCTTGCACTAATCGGTTTTCCCTAAATAAAATATATAAGTAATTTTAGCGTTGTACACGGTTTATTTATTTGACGCAAATCACGATAATATCAAAGGAATCAATAAATATTCTCCCAGCGCTATATTCTATTTGCATGTTCAGCTTGATAATTATTTGGAAATTTAAGATTAAAAATTTATAAGCCTTGTATTAGGGAAATACTTATGAATATTCTATGACTGTGAGGCAAAAACAGTTAAGAGTTGATTAAAAAATTTACTAAAATTACCAATTAGATGAGCCATCATTTTTAATCGATGACAGAAATAATGCGTTTTATGATAAAAATGAGAATTATACTGCCTCTTTCCTCTTGATATAATTGTGCTAATTTGCGATGAAATATTTTAGCGGACGAGTTTTTATATTTTCGCGTCAAGTGTTTCCGAAAATTTTAGCTCTCGTTGCTATTTTTGCAAATTTAGCGGAAATAAGTTTTATTTTTATTTTCGGAGAATTGTTTCGGGGGGTCCTATTTAAATTTTCGCGAGAGGAGGATATAACGCGCTACCGTTCTTGCCGTCTCTAATTTTCTTTTTCAATACACCGTATTGCTTTGCCATGTCATCTTTTATTCAGAATTTTTTGGTATTTTCCCCTCATCACTTATTCATTTCTGATTGTATTTTTTTATATTCTCGGACCTCTGAATGCTTATTTATGAATGCGCCTGAGGGCTTGCTCCGTCCTCTAAACTTCTGTGCAAGTGAGCCGCTTCCCTATCCATCCCCTTCACCTTTGTCTCATCACCATTTCATGTTTTATTCTCTATGTAGTCCATATTGTGTACATACTTTTTTATTTAAAATGCTTCACCGAGGGTTTCCGCGACTGTTTCACCCACTTTTCCTCTTTTTTTTTCTCTCGGGAGGTATTCATGAGGAACGTCAGGAAACTTCCATCATTGCGTAAATACGTGTATATGTTTTTTCCTACTTTTCGTCTCGTATACAAACTAATATTCATATTTTACTGTTATTTTGCCTAAATATATGATTTCGTTCATATGTACCAAATGTTGTCTCTCTCTCAAAGCGAATTGGTTCAAATTCCCTTTCGAATCGATAAGGAAATACGGTCTTAAGTATTGTCCCTCCAAATCCCCCCCCAAAGATCACCCCCTTCCATCCTCCCACCCCCTCGAAATTATTTTCTGGCTACGTCCTTGCTCTTCTCCCCCCCCCCCCCCACCTCCCCCGGGCCACACTCACACCCCCGGGTCCGCAATTTTCGATGCGGTTTTCCTCGGGGTGTCGTCCTTTTGTTGTGTTGTCGCTCTTAGCTTTCAAACTGTAAGACGAGGAGAAGTCGGGAAGGCGCCAGGTGGTCCGAATTTCGTCAGATTAAAGGGTCTTCCTGGTTCTTTCCTCCCCATCCCTTTCATACAATTGCCTTCTGTCTGTCGATCTGCTCTCGTTCCACACTTCATCTTGTTCAGTTCCTTTCTCGTGAGCAAATCTCGGTCCGTACCCTTGGTCCTCTCCACCTCATTTTTTCCTCATCCAGCTCTCCTCGTATACTTTCCGAATTTTTCTTTCTCTCTCCATCGTGCCCCAATAACCATCATGGCTGGCCCAGTTCGGAAAAATTCCTCCCCAGCTGTGTCCCCAGTGCAGCGAAAAAAGGTTTTCTCATATTGGGAAACTCAGATTTTTTTTAATCTTCTGGAGACGGGGATAAAAGTTTAAAATCTAAGCTGCGACAATGTTAGAATCAATAAGCCACGCATTTTCGCGATGATGAGGCAGCATTTTCAGCTTCACCTTATTAAGAAAGGTGTTTTGTGGCTGAATGATCTTCAAGTGCGTGTAAAATTAACTAACGCATTTTGCAGCTGATAAATAAATAAAATATTTCTACCGTAAAATTACGCATTGTTTGCTTGAGATTACCTTTATCTCCACGTGATCCTTACTGACTTCAATCTCACCCTTTCATCTCTACACTCTCAATTATAATTAAGACTATACCTGATTCAGCCAATGATAGAGTTCATTAGTACTGTTACTTTAATTTCCTAAACCTACGCTAAGAGTAGGGTGAGGTCCCCTCTCGAGTCTATGAAACAAACGCCTTTTTTAGCACTTATTTAAAGGGTACTTTTTATTATACAAGCTATTTCTGTTGATCTATGACTCCTCCATATAAAATTTAAAACTTATTTCAATGTTAATTTGCCATTTGAGGCTTTCAATATCTGCGTTGTTCTTTACCTACTCCATAATCCTGCTACAACTCCGGTCGGTCAGCACCCGAAAAAAATCATTCCCAGATGTGTCCCCTTCTCACGCTCCCTTTCCTTCTCCATCCGCTATTCCCTTCTCCCAGATCCCATCTCCCCACTACCGAAGGTATTCTTACACTCCGCGATATTTTTCTCGATCGATCTCCACGAGAGCATTGTGGGGTCCTCTCATCCCATCGCGCTCCTCTCCAGTGCTATCGCATCAATATTCATTTCCCCCGCCATAAGGCTGCGGGGGTGTTCGCCTGTGTACCTTGCCACTGTCCCCTCATCCCCTCTATCTTCCCCCGCTTTCTCCCTCTCTTTCTCGTCCGTTGCCTAGCACTACATCAAGTCTTCCGCTCTCTTCACCCTATCATCTTGACTCTCTCCTTCCTCATCTTCGGCTTCCCCTCCTGTCCTTCTCGCCCACGTCAATCTACATATTCATGAAAGTCCCGCGTCAAGTGCGGCGACTTTTAACGCATACATTTGTCGGGGGGAAAAATCTGTTCAATTATTTCAAGATTTTTATCTTGTAAACCTGGAATGGGATTGTATTGGAATTGAGGGAGCGGTAGTTTCTCACAGCCTCCAACGAGGTCTGTTAATCTCGTGGCGCCACCTTCTTTTATTTATGTAAATTTAATATTTCGACAGTTATTAAGATTTTTCTAGTGGCCGTCCAGGGAGATAGTTATTCAATTTGAAGTCCTTGAGAGAGGGAAATATTAATAGCACGTCTTTAAATTGAGCTTTAGGGGTCAAAACTAAGATTGTTTTGGTCTTCTCATACAGATTTTCCGTGAAATCGGGGATCAATTACTGCCTTCTCAACTAAACTCAAGAGTCATCTTATCGTCGACTGGAATTTATTTATTTTTTTTTACTTTTTACTTTTTGTTCCCATAAAAAGTCTATTGGTTTTGTTTGCAGTGTTATTTGAAACGGTCTGATCGATGAAAACCCATCAGTAGGAAAAGTTTTCAAATCGTAGACTTCATTGCAACGACTTTAAGTTACACAGAAACAGCTCAGCGAGGAGTTCTTCGTGGAAAATTTGGTCGCAACAAATAAATTCACTAATTAAAATTCCAATTTATTCACCACCAAAACATTAGTGTACGTCGAATGGAGATTTAAATAAAAAGTTAGTAGTAAAATACTCCGGTTCGTCTTTATCGCCTCATCAGTCCTTCGTAAATTCCTTACGTGCTGTATTCGGCTGAAGGGGTGTGCTCGTAGGAAAAAAAATCCGACCCTTATATCGTCCAGAAAATGGTCACGCCACGGAGTTGGACTGCTTGGTCACCCTCGGCTTCTGAGGGTCGACCTCAAGCTCTTTCCGATTAGGTTCACTTGTGTAAAGTGGGTCCTTTGGCCTCACGATACCACCCCCGCACGATGCCGGTCATTATTACGCTCTCCTTCCTCATCTAGGGTCGAGGTTGATCCGGGTGAGGGCATGCCGTGACCCCGGGAGTACCCGCAGAAATCATCGCTGCCAACGTTCACTTTTGGCTGTCCATATCCCATTCATTCATGAATTCCTCGTCGAGTCAATGGTTCGCTACGTTCCACCCGGTTCCATATGGAGAGGATATCGTGATTTGGGGTGGGCAGTGATAAAGTAGATGCTTGATTGCTAACGATGATTCCTACTGGATCTCAAGGCTCATCGTTATAATTGATGTTACCCTTTGATCATTAGAAAGCTCCGTCAGTCTGTGATTTATTTCTTATCCAATGGACTATATTGTTCAAAAAATAATCTGTTTCCGTTGTCTCATGGCATTATTTGGTGAAATTCGTGGAGGGAGTAGAAAAATTGTATGCAAATCATTATAAGGTCAATGATGAGGAATATTGATTTATAACATATATTGATTGTGAATTCGCCTATTTGAGAAATGTGTCATTTTTTTATTTTTGTTTTCCCTTCATTTTTTTCTTTTGTTCTTGTTATAGTAGATTTCAGTCATGTTTTTACCCCTTTTACAGCTCATAACTATATATGATTGGCTCTATCTGCTTTACATGACCTTTTGAATTACATCTCTACTGACACCACTTCGTCTAACCATGCTAATGCTCAAATTTTTATCGCTCTTGTGTCGCTTGTAGGCAAGTAACCGTATGCTGCTCAGCTGTCGTAAATTCGCTTCTAATTGACCTTAATACAGCTAAGGGTCTATTAAGGGACACAGAGGAGCAGGCCGTAATGCATGTGATCCATGGGAACCGGTCTCTCACTGCCATTTTGAACCAATTGCAAATTATTAAGTACTCCATATGGTCGTTACGATCTCCCTCTACTCACATTACGTTTGAGAGTATCGATGGTACGAGTAGGCCTCTTGCTTCACTTATATCTGGTTGAATTCTGCACTTTCAGATTAATCCTACACATTTTGCTTCTCGGGGAACTATTTCCTTGGGGGACCGTTTCGTTGTAAAAATATAGGGTGAAATACATTGTGGAGTGCATCTAAACCTTTTGATTTATCTTTTCATGATAAATCCCTAACCAAATAGGCTCTACTTGGGCGCATTGTGGCCAGCATGTAATACTCGCTTCTACTGGTAGGTTCTTTAAGGTTAATCGCCATCACAGGGGAAATATTTGACCGTGTCGTAGAAGCAAACATATGGGCTTCAGTCGCCGTATATTTTGTTAAATAAATGAAACAATTATGTACGGAAGACGATTGCGCGGAAATATTTGCACTGCATTTATGGATTAAAAACCGATGTGGGAACCTTTGTTCGTCGTTTCTTTTATGTTTGTTGTGCATTTGCATACATATTTACCTCTTAAGAAGTGAAGAGTCAGCGGAACTTCCAATGAATAGCGTGTTTGTATTTCCGGACTCATTAGAATGAAAACCTGACAATCTTTCGATCTCCTTTCTCACAGTCAAAATAAACATCGGACTTATCAAGGAACTCCCATGTATTTTCCACATTTCATAGAACGCGGCGCAGCGGATAAATATTTATCAATCGAGTATTCTGTCCCAGTGTCCACTGGGGGAAACATTTGACGGTTTTTTTTATATATATATACATGTATTCATCTCTGTCGGCCTCTCATAAATTACGAGTCATGTTGAATATGAATGGGGGTGGGCTCTCCATCCTTTTAGTTCACTTTAACTAGGTCAACGGATGCGGAATACTTTCGAGAATACTCCTGCTGACGGTAAATTCAAATTCTGACGATATGCATTTTGAGTGGCGGGGATTTTTAGATAGTGCGGAATGGATGCGATCAAAGGAAAAAAAAGGAAGCAATTCGTTCCTTCGTGCAGTCGCCCCCATCTGTCGTTGACGTTGCCCGAAATGAGCTTCCCGATATGCTCCCGCATTCTTTTTCGTCGTCTCGCAACAATAATAATGGAATCGAAAAATCGAAGACTGCCATTGATGTTTGTGCCGTCGAATACTACAATAGAGGATCCTCAAGTCGGCCTCTAAATGTATTGGCATCCACCGCGCATTTTAATGGGTTTACAAAAGTCGCCACTGGCGTCGCTGACGGACAAAGTGATCCGAAATTCACGGGAAAATAAGGTATAATTAGGGGCGTTAACCTTAGTTTATGTACATAACGATGTGATCCATCCAATTCATTACTTTTCAATGTAATCCATCGCAAATGAAAATATTATACCCACTCATCACAGTGCCGCGGACATTTTTGGAAACCGATTAGAATGCGATCGAAGTGGCCACAGAAATCAGCCTTTAATGGGATGGAATTGGGCAGTGCCCTTGCTCTATGCAGTGCCCTTGTTTGTGCCATCGCGGCTTTTACGAGTCCGTGTGTTACGGATTTACCTGTGGGCTGCGTTCTCGCCCTTATGTTTACCCCATTGCTTGAAGAGGATTGGAACTGTTGTACATTCTGGAATGACGTGGCCTCTCCGTAAGCATCCCTGAACTCTCCAGCTTCCAGTGGGAATCGTCGGGATGTCCGTATCAGTAACCCTCTTGCCCCAAGCACCTGTGTTCTCTTGTATTCGTCATCGGTGCATTTATAATCCGTCCTTACCTAGCAGATGGAGGGAAGAATAGGTGAAAGAGAAGTGGAAATTAGGTTGAGGAGTGGAGATGAGTTACCTCTCCTGCATCAAAAGTAGTATTATAATTATATTCGCACTGATTATTTTCGAAATTTTAACTAAATAATTATAATGGTCAATGAAGAGATTATTATTTTCCAATAATTTCGGCAAAGAAGGTGTACATTTTTGTTTCAATTGTAATTTTACAGATATTACTATTCCCACTTTGACTCGGTGTTTTCTCAATCCTATTTTAACCCACGAGCCATTATCTGATCCATTTGTTTGCTCCAGTAAGAAATATTTCAAAAGTTATCGACCGTTATATCAAGTTGAGATTTAAAACTTTTATTGTCGTTTAAGTATTGCTCTTGGCTCATTTTCTCTGAAAAAATTATTTTTAAATTGACTTCCTCGGCTATCTTCACAAAACCTGAAGTTTAAATTCCCTAAGGGAAAGCAGAAAATTGTGTGAGAAAAATTCATAAATGAATATACCGACGTTTCAGGGCTGCATCTAGATAATCCGCTTCCTTTCCTGTCTCCACTTATTCTCACCTCGTCTTGCGCAAACTTGAATTTTTACTCTTACCTTGACATTTTTTTCCTCAAAAAAATCTCGCTCACGTATTCACTCCTTCGTTTGCCCGTCATCCGGTCTCCATGGGAAGAACGTCTTCTCCTTTCGTCTCGAACGTCGTCTGTCTTTTAAAAAGAAGTCGAAGTGTAAGAAGGGGATAAAAAAAGAATGTCGGCCGGCGACATACGCCAGCCATCTGCGCTGCCTGTCATTTGTTTTATGTATCATCCCTCGTCCCTGTCTGTGCGTGCTATGCTTTGTTTGTGCTCGCACTGTTTTCCTTTCCTTTTCGGCTCATCCCTGGGCCATTGATGAAAACAACATCCCCCTGTCTACCGACTAAATCTCTTTGCTCTCCTTTCAATGATTAAACTCGTGTGCCGCTGTTTGATTCACCGTCTTTCGGCCATTGATGTATACCCTATCATTTTCGTCAACCTTTCACCGTAGCCGTCCTCCAAAACCCTTCGGAGATCTTGAGACTCTTCCATTGTTCTGCCTTTGCCCAGCAACAATGGGAACGAGGAGGGAGTATAAAAAGGCGAAATTTTTAGCGTAGGGGAATATTGTGTGCACCGGTATAAATATCCTTGAAACCTCCCCACTCCCGTAACGAAGTTGGCTTGTCGACCGAGTTTCATGTCTCCTGCTACGAGTGCTGCGAATGCTTGTTTTGCAAAGGAAATGAGCTAGCGAGGTCACGTGGCTCGCAGCACGTGTTATCGTTTGATTCCTGCATCGATTCTTTGGAAAGTGAAGCGTTACGCGCAAGTGGAAGAATGCCTAGATTTTCATCTAACTCCCTCGAATTAGAGGCGGCTTCTTACGACCTAATTGAGCCCGACTTTAATGAGAATGCGACTCTTCGTATCTAATTAATTAGCTTTTTAATCACGCGACCTCATCACATACCCTCGCCGCGTCTTGTAGACTTTCTAGCCATTGTTTCCAGCTTCTGTTCTAATGAGAACATTTTGTTCGACTTCATATTCCATCTTGCGTCATTGTCAACGTATATTTCCTTGCGTTATTTTATCCTGATTGCTTACCTTTGTTATAGCGGATCCCATAATCATTTCCGTCTCCTGTAGATATATGGTACCTATTGGTTTCATCATTCTAGACCCCATTTGTGATTGTATCCAGTTCTATCTGTTGTTAATATTTCCTCCTCCTCCATGAGTGGCTTATTGAAGTAATTGTAGGAGCTGAGAGTTTCATTGCTTTTGCTGGGAAAGGTGTTGCACAATTTTATGGCGTCATTTTCACCCCGATAAACTGCTCTGGACCACGAACACCTGTTTCCTATCCCCCTCGATTGGTCTTTCTGGGTATCATCACGTAATTTTCTCATCAACAAAGAAGGCCAGCTTACTTGATACTCAAGACTATCGCGGTGCACCCTACCATACTCGAGAGCAAGACTCCCCGGGATATGGCGGCCAAGGTCCGCGCACTTGAAAGGAGAAACATTAAATCGGATCCCTTCCGGTCAGGACCCGCTGCGTTTCTCGTTTCCCCAATGGAATGGGGAGACGTGACCGTTAAAAAAAAGAAAGAATTGACCCCACCGTAGCGTCTTAATCTGCCCCCATGACCCCCCTCCTCTCCTAATGAACGTGGCGATCCATCTCCACCACCGGCACCAATGGAGATGAACGATGCGGGGAAGAACGAGGCGGGGGTGGACCCCGAGGATGGTGGTACGGTCTAGTGGTTGGGAATGGTTTTTCAGGGGGCTGCAGCATACGGGGTAGGTCCTCGGTGGTAGCCGGGTGAGCCGGTGTCGCCTGCGGTGACGCGGTCGAGCGGGGAAAAGGCTTCCTTGACACCCGAGATTTCAGTGTCTCACGATACGGAGCATGCGGGTAGCGGGAGAGGTCGGGATAACCCCACGCAATCCCCCCATACCCGGTCTTCCTCCCCCAGCGTCCGACGTGATCATCTACTCCTCTCTCAGAAGATCTCATTGAGCAGATTTCCCCTTGCCCATCTCGGAAATATTCAGCTGACGTTCGCATTGTCCGTTGCAATAAGTAGTGAGCTTAAAATATGTGTTATAATCATTAAAATAGGGTTTTATTATAATTAAAATGATATTTAAGAATTCAGACTTGATGTGGTGGAAGGTATCCGTGCTAGAAAAACTTTATAGATTTGTTTCTGAAAATTAGTGCAGTAATTTTTTAATCATTAAAATGGGTTTTGTGTGAGCATAATTTATTCAAATCCAATACTGCCATTTCAAACTTGGTTGTTATACTTCTTTGAATGACTACACCGATTACCCAAAATTAGAAGTTCATATTGTGTTTTCAGACATAATTTGGTGGAAGTCGCACATACTGACGAAGCAGACTGGTGAGGTCAGGTTACGATGTTACAAACTGTATCGAAACCGCTAGTGAAGTTGAAAATATTCCTGGAAAGCAGACAAAGCATTTCATTAATTTACCAAAATTTTTATTGTCCACACGGAAAACAGGGAGTCGCATGAGAATATCCGATAAACCCTGTTGAATTACTACATCAATCAAGTCAACCCGTGAATCCTTTCCTGTAACTACTTATGCTCATATCGCTCACTCAATTTTTTTTTTATTTTCTTCGCTCCTCGCAGAAGGTCTCAAAGAGTAAGATACCCCCCATCCTCATCTCGCACATGTCTTCTATGGAGACCTGCCACCACCCACTTCATTCACTCTCCGGGCTCGCTTCATGAGCGGACAATCTTCCCATGGCGAACTCCCTCACCCCTTGCAACCACTTTCATGCCCTCCAAAGACCACCACCGCCACCGCCTCCTCCTCCAGCTTCTCCTCCAGTTTCTTTCTCCCACATGTGGGAATCACATCATCCTTTCCCACCCCTTGCCTGTTGTTCGCATCTTCCACTTGCTCACACCCCCGCAGTGGTGTCGGTGATGGTGGTCGGGTCGAAAGGGATGCTGGGATACCCTCACGCCAAACCCCACCCCATCAACCCCCCCGTCTGTTTCTGCCTCCTCGCACCGCCGCAGTGTCCAGGGCGGGTCTCTGTTTTGTTGGGAGGCGTGGGCAGCGGCGCGCCGCTCACCTTGGAAGCAGAGCGCGTTGGAGAGTGAATGTTTTGAGTGCGAGTGGTGACCTTACCCGATGCTCAGTGAGAGATAGAGTGTTTTGCTCGATGCAAATGTCAGTGCTGCAAAATTCCCCGCACTGCAAGTATCACGAGCGCGGAATAGCGGTGTGGAAATGCATTTTGACCGCGATGAAAAGCGTTTAAGATTTACCCTCTGGTTTATTTCAGGCCGGTGGTGTCGAAGTCTTGAGTATAAAAAACCAAATGTATCAGCCATTCCACTATTTTTTTAACAACGCGTAGTCGTCAGTCTTCTGCAAATAATCCCCTCTAAATCATATGATGCAGCCTCAGTTTGGGAACTTAGACCGATGAAATTACTTGAATATTGGCGTAGCGATCACGTGGAGACCTTATACACGGTAAAAAATAAATCAGCCGCATGAACTAGATCAAATATAGCCCTCCAAGAAGCTGTAAAGTATTCGTAAGAATGAACGCCTCATTAGACGTTTTCATCCGTAGTCATTACTATTTGAAAATTATCAGACATCTCAAAAAAATTCGTGTAACGTATTGTTGGAAGATTTTCGGATGAAAAAGGAAAATAATAGGTGCTATTTCGCTCTCCTCCGGCCGCACATTGAATATACAGCGAGCATACGGGATCAGGAACAGAAAGGCATAATCCGTGAAATTCATAAAATCGTGAAGTTAATCAGTTTCCTTTTTCATTATTTAAACCCTTGAGGTCTGTGTAAAACGTCACGAATTATTTTTATGAGCATTTTTGAAAATAAAAATTTTCATAATAAAGTTAGGGATGCGAATAATAGTTCAAAATGCTGACTGAAGTGCCTATGGTGGTGTGGCTCGTTCATATTCGTTCGTATAAAAATGTTTTCCGGGCTACGCACGAGACCAAACTTCCCTCATTTAGGTTCGCTTACGTCCTTATCGAGAACTGGGCCTCCAGACGTCTCGTATAATCCGTCGCCGCTTCGCTGAGGTTGAGGTCTTGCTTTTCCTTATATTTTTTTGTAACGTTGCCCTTTCAAGAGGGCAGACGGCGAGACGAAACTACCTGCGATATATTCCTCCCACTTATACCTTTTTCTTCTGGTTAATACGAATATTCTAAGTGCTTATTTCTGATTTTTTTCCAAATCACGACGCGTGCGTTAAATAGCCATTTAGTTTCGTATGTGGGATGAAAGATTGTGAAAAGCAATCTCTTTCCTGGAAGCAAAAGGTCGGCAAATACAAGATGGAATAGCTTTCGTAAATTTAAAGTGGAATACTCTTGCGCAGGAGTCGTTATAATGTGTAAATATTTTCAAAGAGCAACGGGCTGGGTCTGGGAAATAATTCGGGGCTAAGATAGAATTATCGTCGTGTGTTTACTTTTAAATTTTTTCCACCTCAGGAAAAGGTCAGCTAACCGCGACTCAGTTGGTAGTTGCGTTGGAGAAAGTATGTGAAGGCTGTAGCTGCCACTATCATCAAAAGTGGCCCCATCCGTTCTTCCGTAATAAAAAATATCTCGGATCGTCCTTTACAGAAGTTAAATTTCCTTCCGTCAACCTTTATATTTTTTGTCTGCTCAAAAATATATCATCTCTCTCTTCCCCTCTATCTCTACTCTCGAGTCAAAAAACTTAACTTTTTCCCTCATTTCCAAGTCCTTCTTCTTCAACGGAGATGGTTCTCTTTCTTGAATTTTTTTAAACGCTAGATACTATCATTCCCAACGTCCTGGAAGAAGGCGGTTAAAAAGTGCCCGGTCCATTTTGTTTTCGTTCCTTCGGACGAGTTATATTTTTTCCCGCGCGAGATGATCCCCTTGTAAAGGATAGTCCCTCTCCCTCTCTTCTCTTCGGTTATATAGTGTGGCCACGTCGATAGAGCGAGGAATCCATTTGAGTTTTTTTTAACGATCTCGTGTTGTATCTAGGCGACCACTTCTTTCTTTTTTTTCGACCCCCGAAATCATCTCTCCGTTTGAGAGAGATAGAGAGAGGAAAAAAAAGATGAAAACAAACTGGAAACTGGAGAAAAATTGTACGGCTTCTCCCGGACCGAGAAGTTGGGCATAATCACAAGCTGGACCTGACAGGCATGCGGTGACTGAGGGGGGGGGTGAGGGAATAGTGGCTGGGAGGAGACCTGGAAGATTGCAGGGAGTGGACGGAGGAGAGATGAGGCGTATATTTAAAGGCGAGGATGGAGAGAGGTAAATAAAAAAAGAACTACTCGGAGGAGAGGGGTGAGAGAAGAAGCCACTGGTTGGGTTGTCGGATTCCAGAGTAATGATAATTTCCTACTCGGCGGTTGTGTCTCTAGCGTCGGAAGGGGTGTGTGGTAGGAGTCCATGACGCGAGCGGGGTGGGGTTTTGCCCCTTCGGAGGAATGATTGAGCCCTAATTACGGGGGGACGGACGGAATTAACTCGAGCAATTAGCGTGATGTGGGGGTAACGACGTGAAGGGGTCGACATGTGAAACATTAGCGCGGAACGCACGCCGAACACTTGGACATATTACGCCCAGAGATTTGAGTTGTGGTTCGTGTTGTTGAGGAAGTATTAATTGAAGGATTATTTTGGGGATCGCAGATCATATACAGTGTAGCGATGGTCAACCGATTTTCATTGTAAGTAGAAATTCAAACGAATATAAGGGACCATCAATAATCGAAGACTATCAACACTATTGTTGAATATTGGCTCTTGCTAGCTCTCACTGG
Source organism: Ischnura elegans (assembly GCF_921293095.1). Taxonomy (NCBI): domain Eukaryota; kingdom Metazoa; phylum Arthropoda; class Insecta; order Odonata; family Coenagrionidae; genus Ischnura; species Ischnura elegans. The sequence goes on along the minus strand of NC_060249.1, from coordinate 69,759,081 downwards.
CCAACGACATCCAATGACCATTGTTAGCCATCAATACTTGAAAGGGCGCTAAAAATCGACTACCTAGAGGCATCCTCTACGAGAAACAATAATGTATCATTGTTGACTGTTCGCCTTTCGATACCCATGGACTATTTCTTTCGTCCAATAATTGATCTTCTCCAACAAAACAATCGGTTACCACCGCTGACCACCTTTCGATGCATATCGCCCTCGGTGTCCATCGAGTATTATTTTTAGCCATTAAACCTCGATGGAAACCTATAGGGCAACCCTCCGAGGCTGCACGCAAGGTAGGACTCAGGAAGAAACGCCACGTACGTATGTTCGAGGCCAGCTTTCGGGGATGGGGAAGCGAAGGGTTAAATATGCTGGAGGAGGGGAGAAGATGTCGGAAAGGTGCTCCTCAAGTCCTCAACCTTCTCCCCTTCCCTGCGCCCCGGGCACCTATTCCAATGGGAGCGGTTGCGCGGGGGGAGGAGGAGGAGGTGGGGGTAGGGCGAGGCGGGGTGTGGCGAATGGGCACGCCCTCTCTGCCTCCTCTCGCGGTTGCCAAGTCGTCTTGCAACCGGTTTGTCGGCGATCTCTCCGTGCCCACGCCTCGGGAATGAATATCAGTGCCTTCGCCTGCCTTTCTTTTCCTCCTTGCCAACCAACAACCAACTGCTCACAAACCAGCATCCTTAACTCCTTGATACTATTCCACGCACAAAAGTGAAAGATATCGCAAGATATGATGGAAAGGGTGTATGGATGTACTCCTACCACCCCACCGCTTTGGTTGCTCAAGTCGTAAGGAAAGAATAGATGTGGACTGTCGAATAAATCCATATTTTTTATTAGTTTCCCGATATAAAAAGCCCATCGTTAAATTATATCCTATGATTGTCTACCGTATCCTTTCACCTAATCACTGTATCCCATTCCCATTGGTCATTTGTACTTTCAGTATTCATTTAAACTTATCACTAAAAAGATTACCTGAATTGATTTCATTTTTACATATTTATTTCAAGATACAATTCCAGAAAACAACAGCTTTGGCGTAATTTTGTGATAAATTCGGAGGACTCCATATTTTAATATAAGCAGTTTATCAATTATTCCCTTTTGAGGTTTATTCATGAAATTCAGATGAATTAATTTGCATCATCGTATTGTAATGCCTGAGGTTCGTCAAATATTACACTGGCATGTCTTCACTTATTCCCTTAGTCCTTTCCATGATTATATTGAGAGGAGTCTGTGCAAGAGGTGCAGTTCAAATGCAAGCGGTTGGAAATCCCCGGGGAAGTGCATCGCAAAGCAGAACGTGCACGGATCACGACTGGCCGTGGCTTTATCCCATCCCCTCCTCCGCATGCTCTCGGGTCCGAGTCATGATTTCGGAGCCCCACTGTGTGTGTAACGCGCGGGAGCACTTTCCCCATTTCCTCACGAGAGAGTGAGTGAGTCGTGACTCGTGGGGATGGATGGATGCCGCGGTGGGAAGAAAAGGTGGGCGTCTTGGTGGGGAGTTGGGGCCGCGGATCGGTTGGAGATTTGAACGGGCGGAAAGTCGGATCGGGAGAGTAGCACGGTGGCCAGCCATAAAAGTGGACGACACTCACGAATCCGAATCATTAACATGTTGATGAATCGCCTGTTGTGATGTAAACTATAGCATATAGTGTGGCTCTATTTTTAAGAGCGAGATATAGTCCGCTCTATGTATTCGAGTGGTTTTTGTAAAAATAATGAACCTAAAACATTATTAAACAACTCTCGTAATTCTAGTTGAGTTAAATTTAACAATTTTCCGAGAAGTATTGAAGAAGTACTAATTATGTATATCTATGATGCAACAACTATGTGAAATGGAGATTAGAGAACGAAATAATTCATCTAACATGCCTTTTAAATTAATACGGTATTATCGAATTGGTATTTCGGCCTTACTTATATTTTTCCACGGAAGGAAAGAACGCCGTGACTTTTCACCAATGGTCACGGTTATTTTAATGGCCCTTCTGTGTTTGCTGCAAACGTAAAAGTGTTATTGCACTTAATTTTTTGGAAACTAATGAACGCACAGAAATTTTTAATGATATCCTGTGATATCTGAATGTGAATATAGAAGACTGTGAAAACGAGAAAACTATGTTGAATATTTTTTATTCGTTTTTTAATATTATTATTAGCAGTTTAAAATGTTGTACAATTATTTGAAAAATTGTGTCCTTTTTTGAAAGCTTTATCTAAAATATGATGTACTAACTAGCCGTAATAGCAATTAATTATAAAAGTTTTATGCCCATATCGTTAGGCTGTATTTCCACGTAATCATATTGAATTGCGTATGACTCATTACTTTGCTAATGCCGTGCTTGAATCAGCTGTACATAGCTCCTCGGCGGAATGGCTTGGATTTCATATTAATATGACGTGATAGTATCAAATTCCCTCCTGTCTTTCCTTGTAATTTTTCCTAGAGTAATTCTCATAATATGAAAAATGTCTTGTGGATATGTTTGCTCCGCCGCGTCGATCGTATCAAAAAGGTAACCGCGGGACTTCCGAGCAGGTTTCCTCGCGATGCATGTCGCCATGGTGCCGCTGCTGCTCACTGACTTGAGTTTCTTTTCTGATGAATTCCTTTTCTCCCACCATCGTTGTGTGCCAGATTGAATCTCTTCCTCCGCGACGGAAGTTGATGGCAAAGCGCTGATATGATTTTGCACAATGAAGAACGAGCATTATTTTTTTATTTCGCTTCGGCGTGCGCGATTTTTATTTTTCTCACAAGCCTCGAGAGTAGAAAGAGAGTGGAAGCATTAGAATGAAAAAAGAACAATTTTTTTCTCTCTCTCTCCTCAAAAGATAAGTGCGTGGTTTCATACGAAACGGATAAAAAATATTATATATTGTGGGGAAGGGAAACGTAATAAATCAGCGCAAATACCCTGAGAGTTTGTGCGTGGCGTTTTGCTCTTTAATATTTTTCTATGGCATGTAATTTCCTTCATGGCTGGAGGATATTATCCGTCGGGACAATTTATGTCAAGTTTCACGGGAAAAGATGGTTTGTGTGTGTGTGTTGGGTTTTTCTGTAGCATGTGCGGTGCATCCAGAGTATTAATTCCATCGCGGGAAAGATTATTTTTTCTCCTCAGCGGAACATGAAGCCCCTTAAATTTCAGGTTACAACTCCTCCTTTTCTGTTTGCAGTCTAAAAAAATCGCATTAGTGGCGCTCAGCGTTCACTTTTGGTGGAAATGGAGTGTCGAGAGCGTTGACTTCAAACTTATGAGCATGCACGCGAGCTTAGTGTTAACCAGTGGTCACTTGTGTGAAGCTAACTTGTTATTAATTTCTTTTCTCTCCATTTTCAGGTAAGTGCGGCCGTACTTGGCATGCCTGGCTGTTACATTTCCGCATTCTAAGTTGTGAGTATGACATATTTTTGTAAAATTTATGAGGGAGTCGATAATTTCGTCACGGAAGTTGATATATTCTTTCATCGTGAGTACCAGCCCATGAATTCCTTCCCAAAAGACTTAGCTGTATTGAATGTAGCAGTACTTGGCGTACCTTTTTTTAACTTGCATAAAACTTAATTCAAAAGGCATTACACTCATATTTTAAGGAAAACCATTGATGCCATTGCAGTTTTACGATGGAGATAGAGTAATTAAATCAAAATGTATCTTTTCAAACATGCAATCCTACCAAATATATCTCATAACATAATTTTTCCCATTTTTTGCTTTCAGTAGGGTTGGAAACTGATCATAATCTCTTACTTCGATTAGGCCGACAGCGTTTTATGGTTTTCCTTGATCAGCGGTTGTCATCAGAAGCTTTTCGACAGATATATAGTACAAAACCTGGGTTCGGCATTTTTCTACAGACAGGCCTAAATGTTTAATTAAATGTACTTTGCCACTTTTCACGCTTTTTGATGATCCCCTACAGTTTAAAATTTTTTGTCTATATCTTGATTTCTGAGACAAATGACTATGGCGTTGAAAGATAAGGACAGTATACAGTACCTGCAAAATTTCGAAATGTGTTCAAGAATTAATATTGAAAATTGTCAGTCATTTAGTTTATCCAGCAGGGTATATTTTTCTGTGTTCTAAACTTTAGCCATTGAAATAGAACTTTAACTAAGTATGTCAGTTTGCTGTACTTTTTCTCCCAAAGCCTTGAAATGTCTGTGAATTTTTTAGTGCAGCCTTTAAATGCCAAGTTTTTTGGATGCCATATTCATGGCATGGCAACATTCAATCCATCATAATTATGTCAGGATCGAGATTAGCAATTCGTTGCCTTATAATTACGACTTTCCCTGGCCTTGAGGTCCTGATAAATTTTTGCTTCGAATTATGTGCTTCGTCACCCAGGGTGTTAACCAAGATATGATTTAACTTTACGGCCTTGCCTTGTCATAAAATTAGGTGAAATCAATAATTGCAAGTTTTCTTCGGAAATACAGCGAAAATGCGTCATTACTCCATTTTTTCCTTTTTCCGCGAGGTTATTTTCTGCTAATAGCGTGCGTCTCTGAATTCCGGATGGATCACTCACAGCAACAACTTCCTGCATACCTTAGCTTGTGGCAGTTGCAAGACAGTTGTTATTACACTCATCCCCTGCTTCTTAATATGTTCTGAGTAATAGGTAAGCCGTATCCTCGATGGCATTCGGGATTGCGCCACTAATAAAATCATTTATTTTTTAAAAGAAACTGCCTCCTCATCGTAGTGGAGAATCCAATGAGTCAGGACTCTGTCGCTCAGGGAGAGAAAAGCCTTATGTATTGGACGATCGTGATCTTTATAATCTCTCAGAGAACTCTCCTGGTCTTAATGCAATGCACTAATGCATCATCATTGTCACAACCCGGATCGGAAAAAAATTTCTCTCGGGCTAAGTATTTCTTCTCCTATTTTCTCATATGGACGCTTTATCGTTTCTATGGGTCTTTTCCCCTTAATCCTACTTTACCGGCTACCCTCTAATCTTCACGGTTCCCTCTCATCCGTATCTTTTTTCATCGAGTAAAGACCGTGGATTTTGAAAGCATTCACTACTAAGCTTTCCAATATACCTTTATCAGGGAAGCAACAGCAAGGTGTTCTTAATAAACCCGTACAGATCAAAAGCTCAATAGAGGTCAATGGTAATGTTGACAATATTTTTCCATTGTTACTGCTTGCCAAACGCCAATGTAAGGAAATGTTTATGGCATTGAATGTAGGCAATGATTCGGAAAATATATAATAACCAAATTTACAGAATTTAATTGACCTTTAACTATCCATTCTTGGCCGTGAATGTTGAAATCGATATGATCATATGTTAGAGTTGAAAATATAATTGATTTTATTATGTATTTAAATGAGAGATAAACGTGTTCATTTTAATGCATTTCATGTCGTTATTAAGTATTTCCGCCCCAAGAGTTCGCTAAAAAAATTCACAAAGAATGAGTTCACTGAATGGTGGTGGCAATGATAAAGGTGATTACGAGAAGTGAATCTTGATTTGTAACTCATCATTCCGCCTCTTTTAAGACTTAATGCTCGTCATTCTTCTTCTCCCTCTTAATCCCACTTAATACCGACTGCCCTCAACTCTTCACGATCACCCATCACCCGCGTATATTTTTTTTATCTCGTGCACTCTGGGGCGTCGATTCAAAAGCATTACCCGTCCGGCCGAGCCATTCACCTTCATCAGCGGAGCACGCCGTTGACTTCGTGACTCCAGCCTCGCCAACCAACACCCCCACCACCCATCCCACGACACTTGCGGGCTCTTTTTCCCCCCCTCTATTGCTTTCTTTGCTCGTTGTGCGAGGTTGGGAGGGAGGGGAGTAGATATGGGAGAAGAGGGTAGCGAAAAAAGGGAAGCCCATTGATGGAATCGGTGGATCACGCTTTTGAGCCCTTTTCTCTCGTTCTCTTCCGACACCAACTTTGCCACCCTCTTAAAAGGGGACACGATCCAGCCCCACCCGCATAAATCCACTACCGTGACCCCACTGCTCTTTCTATGAAGTCCGTGGAGAAAGTGGGCATTGTCCCGCCGCGATACTTTAACTTATCGTAATCTAGTTCGGTTTATTTATTTATTCAAATTAAACTTTCTTCGTTAGCATGGACTGAAGATGGAAGAAAAAATATTGACTTACCTAGTGATTTAGCGGGGAGGGGATGTTGAAATTAGTGTTAGAGGGAAGAATGTTAGGTAAACGATGGAGAGGAAGGAAAAGAATAGCATTTTTATTTAGCATGAAAGGGAGTAGGTCTTATTGCGCATTGAGGAGGAAGTGCATGATGGAAGGGGAGGCTCTCGGAATTCTTCGTAAGCACTCAATGGAAACCTAGCTTAATCGATAGAATACTTTAATAATAAAACTTAGTGATTACAGGCTTTCTCGGCGTATATTATCTTGGAAGTTTTATTCGGGATTTCTACCGGGCCAGGTTCCCCATAATGGTCGATGTTTCGATGAACGAGCCATCAGTCTTGGAAGACGAAGGAGAACCTGACCCGGTGAAAATCCCGAATAACCTTCTACGAGACTTCCTTGGTGATTGAACTCTGTGGTTGGCAAGGGAACTTGGTGGTGTTTTGACGAATTGAAAACTTGAAACAAATTTGTTTATTCCGTAACTTAGTCTCGACCGGTTTCAAACATTTTTGGTGATAATGAGAAGTGATGGTAACTAAGAATGGCTGAAACCGGGCGAGTCAACGCTATGGAAATCCGTAGAATAAGCAAAGTTTTATTGTGACCATCTGAAGAATTAAATGGATGAGATTACAAATATTGTTTTTGCGTGTAGTCTGGATGTTTGAGAGGGACTGTGATGGTGTATTTCAGTTTTCCGACGCCTCTAAGAAAATCTTCAAGAGCATGGTGATCCAAATAAAGAAACTTGCGCATCTAATCTGAAAGGCTTATCCTCACGCGCCTGTTGCCTAGTCCGGGTCGGGTTCCACCCTTACTTATTGTAACTTACTTTCCGGTTGAATCACTGAGCGAGTGAAATAAATAAAGCGACTCATTTTTCCCGTTCCATTGTATACACTCGGCATCTCGCGCTTTCCGCGTGTCTCTTGTCATTTCCCGGTTTAAATGCTAAACAGCAACGTAGATAGCGAGCAACAGTGTTGTGGTCCACCCACACATCTTCCACACCAACCGCCATCACTCTTGCCCACCCCCTGCCCTTTGTGGAGTCACCGAGCGCGGCGGGCACCTCTCCCCCGGAACCCGCTCTTCCCCCCCGCCATCAGCTCCACCCTCGCCGCCCCGGCTGGATCCACGGCGGGCAGACCACGCCCTGCGATGCTCCTTTGTTTAGCTCTCCATGCGTTCCCGTTCGCCTTCTCGATTTCCTCACCTTTCGCTCGTGAGGGCGCGGTAGACGGCGCCAGCGTGGGTGTGCTGACGAGTTGCCGTCGCTTCCGATATTTTTACCGCTCGGCGTCGAATGGTATTGGCGCAGTTTTTGGATCACGACTTCAAACGTGTTCGGTCCGGATAGAAAGCTGTTCTCGTATCACTTTTTCAAACTCCAGCCTCTCCTAATTGTTTAATCGAGGGATACCGGAAGGGGGACGGACTTGAATCTATGGAACATTCATCAGGGGCGTGATTATAAGCTTTCTTCTCTCGAGCCGGGCTATTAGACCGCTGCAGCGCGCTGCTCGTAGTTATGCTCCACATTTACATACTACCCCGAAACGTTCCACGCCTCTATGAATAGGTTAATAAATGCGATCATTCGCCACCGACTACTCGATTATCAGGAGTAAGGTCAAAATAGAAAATTTTGTTAACGTTCATTGATCTCTCCAACTTTCGGGTTTTGGCCGCGTTGTTTGTTATAGGTTGACGACAGTTTCATCGTCGACCCGAAGGCGCGTGCTGGAATCCCGGCGAAACTGTCGCCTGTGACAAACAACGCGGCGAAAACTCGAAAGATGGAGAGATCAACGAATCAAGAACGCCACAGAAGACTACGATATAACAAACCATTAAGAATACGAACGGTTTTGCTATAGTAACATATCATAATCCCCCTTAAAAAGTTTTGTTATTAGAATTCCTAGATGTCATGTTAATGAAACTATGTGAAGGAGATTTTGCCATGTTGTTGGTTTAAACGTGTTTATTTAACTGACATATCACCCTTAAGTGGAGAAGCTACTTAGAATCTGCAGCCTCAAAACTCGGTTCGACACTTACCAGATGGACTTTCCACTTATGTGTGACGGTAGACTTTCGTTTCTGGTACGCCTAACCTACTTTCTACGGAATCAGTTTCCATTTATTTTTTCCCAGTTCTCCACCCTCCTGACTCCGCAAACTCACTTCTTTTCTGAATTCCTCACCCATGAGCGTAAAAATAGTACGTCGACTTAAGTGAAATACGAAAGTTATCGACACCCCATTGATTTTTTTTACGACCCGTCTCCCCCATTGTCTGTGGTCATCGGCAAGTGTTGTGTGTCGAGGGAATTTGGTGGCTTTCCGTGGAAATCTCCCACGGCCGTGCGAAGGGAACTTTCTTGATCGAAAACTCCTTTGGAGAATAGGTTTGTAGCGAGCACAATAGTGGACCACCTCTTCGGATGGTGCCAGGGTTGGCGTGGATGGAAAACGAATCATGTTTAAAAAAAAACATGCGCAGTCATTTCGTCCCAGCGATAGGAGCTGAGAAGGAACATAAAAACGCACGGCAGAATTCTCCTTCTTTCGAGATATCCTGGTTTGGTTCTGACAATGGGGCGTCCGTATCACAAAAAGAGTTTTCTCACGCGTTTTCCGAGTTGGTCACTGTTACGTCGAGTTACTCCGGAGACGTAGTTTTCTCCCAAACAGTGGCGTTTGCGCGACTTTTTTCTGCTCAAGGGAAGCGGTATTTTCTTTAGTGTGCCACGAATTCCGTAACACTTTTGGTTTTCTTCGAGGCAGGGTGGCGTTTCTAATCGAAAAATAAGGTTATCTGGCCATTGGAGACAAAATATCAACTTCTTAGTTGAGTTCTATAGCGTTAGTATTTTTCGACAGGTTTTTCATTTCGAGCCAATAGCAAGTTCTGGAGATTCTTCCTGAAAGTGCCTTTAAACTAGATTCATAGCCGCGATCTTGATTTATTACAATATTCTCCCGTTATCTTATTGTTGGATTGGCATTTTAACCCGAAAGTGAAATTAATATGTAGCCTGATATAACAGGAATATATGGATAAGTATTTAAAATATTCACTTGTTTCAAAATTGAATTTCCAGTTCTTCTGCTAAAGTTTAAGCGAATTGTGTAACCAAAGGCCTCAACCCTATTTCTTAGCCGATTCCATGCAAAACTCTATTATGCTGTCCTTCCGGCTTGTCTCTATCGTAAGAGGTTACCGTGCGCAATCTTGTAGCCAAAGCTCATGCCCTGAGAGTACCATTCAACCTCCCTTCCCTTCACTGTACCTCAAATCTTCAATTACAACTTCACTGATACCATCGGCCTGACTAAGCTCTGATTCTATCCATTCAATCAAGCAGAAGGGGTAATAATCTCTCATTCATTTTTATTTTTCGATTTACTCCAGCAAAGAACCTTGACATTTTTTATCGTCTCTAATGAGCATCCTTCCGTATATTTTTTTTCCATTCAGCCATTGAAGTCTCCTCGTTTGAATGACTCAACCGCAAGTCTGCATCGAAAACGGGTGGACTCTCGGCGGTGGGTAGGCAGCTGTTCGGCCTATCGGCATCACGGTCCACTTACCTCCGAGAGGCTATCAAGTGTAACCGGGACGTCGCGTCAGCACTGCCTCGCGGGCTTATCCTCGGAACAGTGGAGGAAGTGCGCGGAGGGGGGACTTGAAATAATAGTACTACCTTCGATCAGTTGATGCAGCAAACGTGGAGTGCGCGGTCCTCCGTTGAAAAAATAAAGGATATTGTACCGTCGAGATACGAATAGTACCAGAGAGGATCCTCAAGTCGGCCTCATAACGAGTTGTCGTCCACCGCGCATTTAAATGGGTTTACAAAAGTCGCCACTCGCGTCGCTGACGGGCGAATTGATCCCAGTTTAACGAGGAAAAAAAGGCATAAATAGGGGGGTCAACCAAAATTGATATCCATGATGATTTTATTTAACAAATTCATAACTATTTAATGCTATACCTCGTAACTACAAGCATTTGTACTGCAAAATATTGGAAAAAAGTGGATCGCTTGCACTCTTCACCGCGCTGCGGACATTTTTGAAAGCCGATTAAGATGCGACCGAAGTGGCAACAGAAATAAACCTTCCGTGGGTTGGAATTTGGCCTCCTCTATCTGGCCACCCCTGGGTCACCCCTTGGGTGCTACCTTCTTCGATGGATGTGCAGCGAACATGGAGTGTGCTGTCCACCGTTAAATAAAAGGATATTGAACCGCCGGGTAATTGTCTCTTTCAGCTGCCATTCGACCCTATAGACTGCGCTGTAAGAGGAGAGAAAGAGAGAAAAAAAATGAAATGGAGAGAAGATAAGGCTTGATGGCGATAAGGAGCGTTTCAAAACAACGGAATCATTACGATAGCGACCTCGATCCTCGCCACACAATGTCTGTTTGTGTGGTTTCTGAAATTGAGAACACGTTCCTCGCGTGGATAAGCATCTTAAACTGCGTTTTTTTCTCTCGTCGAAGCAGTGTGGAAAAATTGACTTCTGATCCGAACGTTCTCGTATCGACTACCTTGTACACCGAGTGCAATAGCAGTGTGAAACAGAGGAACAACCGTGTCGTTTCATCCGTTTCCCCGTTGATATGTGTGTGCAGTGAGTCATAGAAATAAATTAAATTCATTTTCTTTACTCCGTGTAAGGATTTAAGTGTAGGTTATATTTTGCGCTACATCGCTGTGAGATAACCTAAATTTTCCACGTTTCTTTAAATAACTTTTAATCGATGTTTCATTCCTTAATTGGCTAAATAAATGTCAGAATACATTCCATGCTCAAATAACTGCTGTCGGCTGTTAGTCGCAAACTGGCAAATTAAAAGCAAAATTCGAGAAAGTAGTCCCTCATTTTTTTTATTTGTGAGACATGTTCGTCGCTAACATTCCTCTTTTCATCTCCTCGAAAGAGATAGGAAACACTAAGTTTCTCCTCCGATGAAAGAAATAATCTTTGAATCAAAAACGAAAAAAATTGGTATAAATTTACTTTATAAACTAAATCATAATCGATATCAAAGAAAAGTTCGGGAAGCCCATTTTTTTATACCCCTTCTCTCCCGCTCGGGTGGATTGCTTCGAAATTTTAGGGAAGAGTTATTATCCTGGAACCTTGAACCGGGTGTGGAATTTCCGATTAGACGTGTGGGGGGGGAGGGGGTTTAAAAGACGCGATCACAAGGGTGTGAAATCGCGACCCGATCCAAATTTCAGCCAGTCACGCCTCCCCGAACCACCTACAATCGATTCTCGAACGTCTCTTTGACTTGCGCGGAGGACAATTCCCTTCGAAGGAACGAGGAGTAAAAAACCGTATTGAGGAGTGGTGCTCGCGTTGCGTGAAAGGGGAGGAACATATTCCGTAAAAAAATTTAAATGGGCGTCGGTTTGCGGTGCGATACTTTTTTTTTTTTGTCTATCCCATTGTCAGGTCGAGAGGAGATCGGAAGAGCGTGAACTCGACCTTTTACGCATAACGGAGACGGTCGCCTTCGTTTGTTTTGCATGCTGATTGATCCTCGTGTATTCAAGTCTGGATACGCCCTTAGGGTGGTAGAAAGTTCCATCCACAAAAGCTCAGGTGCGTGGTGTCATAAGATTAGATTCACGCGGTACAGTTAAAATATGCTTTCTCGTCTTTTTCACCTTTTTGGTTTGGAAATTTTTATAGGTCTTTCATTTTTACGTACAGGTTCAAATCTTACCCTATCTGGGAAATTTTATAATTTTTTGCCATATTCATCCGAAATTCATAATACGCCCCCCTGTTCAGTGTCTTTGATTGAATATATTGACGTTTGAAAGGAGGTACTGCCTAAGCATAAGCATAAGTTATTTCGGTCAATCAATGGATCGTTCTCATAATGGTCATGGTGACAGTTGCTCCTACTATGCGGTAAGTACCCTCAGTCCAAGCTGAAGAAGATGAATTCGAGGCCCGAGGACGCCTACAGCATAATAGGAGAAACCATGGCCACCACGCGAATGGAACGCGAATGAAAAACAAATAAATCCCGAATTACAAAACAGCGCAAATCCATGTAGTTCCTTCCTGAGACAGATCACTTCTTCTCCTCTGGTCCAATGATATCATAACTTGGTCTTTGCCCCTTGAATGGTTATGTTAACCCATCCAGTACCCATTCATAAAGATCGAAATCGAAGCAGCAATTCTAGTAGCCCCAAAATTAGACACGAAAACCTATAATACCCAATTCCTGTCTAGTGGCCGTTTTTTTTTTTAATTCATGGCTTCATAAATTGCGCCAGCTGCCACCCGCGCTATGCTCTCCAGAAGATGTTGATTGTTCATTAGAATCGATTCGCACGTCGGAGCTGGAGGAAGGTAGGGTTCGATAGCCGTGGAGCATTATTTTTTTAACGTCTCCGGCCCCGCCCGCTTCGCGCAGAGCTCTCGTCCTCATGGTCTGGAGGAACTACGCCCTTTCGACTTCTCGACAGCGCATGCACAATGCATTGCTCACCCTTTTACGGGGAACGGAACCGAAAGGGAAAGTCAGCCACGGTTTCTGCGGCCGGCGCACCGAGTGAGATCGCGGTTTCGTGAGCAAGGGTGGAGGTATAATAGGGCGGGGTGGGTGGGTGGGTGGGTGTGCACCTTTTCTGTGGGTGACAGGGCAACTTCGGGGTAGAACGGATCTAGTCTAGTCACGGATATGGATCAGTGTTTTGTTGCGTGACGTTGGAGGCCCAGGGCGCAATCGGGGAGGGCTGGCTGATCGGAGTTTATTTTTCGCACGAATTTCGGCCATGCCCGAAGGCGTTGCTTGGTGGGTTTAGAAAAAAATCCTTGCGGTTTTTAGAACGATTCATCACTTAAATTATGTCTAATCAAAGAAAGCATCCTTTCTTGTCGACAATTATCATAAAAAATGCTAATGCCGGTTCTATTTACATTAGAATTCGCTTCAAATCCCCTTGACTGGTTGTATTCTGTCATTTTTCGGGACATCACTTTAATTAAATGTTATAACCTTGAAATACTCAAGTTATGCAGAGTAAATTTGTGCTAGAATTTTTTTAGCTTCTCATTGGCAGAAAATGAATCTGAGGAAGTACTAAGATAAAATATTCGAATATGAGATAGAAGCAAACGTTGACAAGGGTCTACTCTTCATGCCCAGATAATTTCAAGATGATAGCTTGTGAATCTTTAATCGTAGGTTATCGGCATAAAAAAAACTCTTCGCTGGCCGTATTTGTGTCTTAATTTTACGTCTTCTCGTTAACGCCCTGAGATCCTACATCATACCAAGCATATTTATGAATAGGGCTCTATTGCCTGCCTTTCGCGTTCACTGCAAAGCCTTGCTGTTGGTCACGAATTATCCGAGCTTCGTAGTCTAGGCCATTGTGCCCAGGAGAGGCCGATAGTATGGTTAATCCCGGCCTTAACAATTTCGGGAAGGGCGCCGAAAAGTTTCTTGCGGGATGAGGTGAGGAGGCATAATTTCGTGCATTTTTTTTGTCTCTGGCGGTCGCGAGGATCTAGGAAGCGAGGGAAGTCAAAGAGTTGTGTGTTTTTCTCTTTTCCTTTTTTGTGGGTGTGGGAAGAATAAACAGAGGCAATCGGCTCGATGAAGAGGCACCTTAACCGTGTCTAATCCCACTCATCGCCTCTCCTCTTCCCGTGCCCGGGATCAAAGGGTGTCGCCCGGATCACGTAAACGGCCCGCGCCCACGTACTTCCACTTTTTTTTAGTTCCTCGGTTCTTCGGTCTTTGTTTCGTCGGAAGGGAAAAAATTTAGGAGGTTTTTTTTTCCTCCGCGGAAGTTACGGGAGGACAAAAGGGAGGGAAGTTTGTTGGAAAGAAGATTTGAACGGAATAACAGAGGGGAGCTTAGTAAGAGCTGGGGTTGTGTACGCGTTTTGTCATCGTACGCGGTCACGTGACTTATGTCCGCGACATTACCTCATTCCAGTTCCCCTTGTTGCCTCCCATTTTCTTTGTGTACACTATCGTAGTCCGAAGTCAGGAGATAAGTGGAGAAGTCATGAAAAACGAAATCTTTCCAATGCGAGGCAATTATAGTCGGTCATATTCGCCATTGCGTAACATCATCCATATCATCCCCGTTAATCAAACTATTTCGCTATCAAATCAAATTATACCATTAATATATTATTATTTCATTTCGTGTTTCATGCTAATTTCAAGGTGTAACATATTGGTTTATGTGTTGTATTAATATAGTATATTAAGTGTAATTATTAATATAGTAGTTTGAGAAATGTAAAAATGAAATTGGAATCCCTACCACTCAATTAGCATGCAGCCCATTATTTTCCTCCTATTATTCCTAACTTCAGTTTGGCGTTGCGAATGTAGTCGCAACTAAATGCCCTATCATCAACAATATTATTAATAACCTGAGTACCAAGAAAACGATTCTGAGTTTTTGAAGGGACCCTATAGTCGATATGTAGATTTTTTTATTTAATTTTATTATAAAAATAAGTTATATTTACTAATAGTTTTTACTTTAGTTTTACATTCGTTTTAATGAGAACCTCGATGTTTCACCCGATTGGAATTATTTTGAATAAGACCTGTATCAAAAATCTGTTTCGGCTCGAATAGATGGATTAATTGTCCATGTTTTTAAAGAGTATAATGAATTGATAGAATTTTCCGTTTGTTTTGTCTCGTAGAATCGTGAACGGACCGCGAAAAGAGCTTGATACGCCCTTTGTAAAAGCCAGGCCGAGCGTGGAGTGGGGTGATTCGCTGTCTTGTGTCCCCATCTCCCGGGATAAAGGAGCACGAGACCTTGGATAAAAGTTCTCTCTCGAAGACTTCCTCTCTCTGTCTCCTCGACTTCCAAGTCGCTCTCTATTCTTCGCTTTGATATTTTTTTATTGTCTCGAATCGGCAGGCACGACCTGCCATTCTTACACGAAGCAAATTGATTTGCAGGAAAGGAAGGGGACAAACCTCGGCCAGTTCTCTTAAGTTGTGAGTTGGCGAGTAGAATGCTCCCTGCCCCTCTTACCTCCATTGCGCGGGCAACTGTGAGAATTATACGATAGCCGCTTGCCAAACTGTAAATTTTCCCACGTGATACTATTCCCCCTCATAGCAACTGGCTGGTGCGTTGTATAGATACCCTTGAAAAAGTGAATGCATTGCGTGCTTAATGGCGGAGAGTGGAACCGTGGACTTTGTGAGAAAGAATAAGTCAGCTGTGTTGGCGCCGTTTAAAGCCTCTTGCATCATCTCCTTACCTCGATGTATGAGAGTCGTTCTAAAGATGTTTGGCAGGCGGTGAATATTTTCCAGCAATTTGAGTACTATGTGTACTACAATTTATTGCAAGGCGCGTGCTCGTAGAAATATTTGTGGAAGAAAGTGCAGCCAGTGTTCTATTAAGCCTTAAAACGCTAAATAGTGAAAGAGTGGTAGATTTTTGTGCAATAAATTTCTTTGACGTATCTGTACTAGTTATTTTTTATTGCAAAACGGAGCTTACTTTACGAACGTAAATCGTAAATGTACAGCTTCGGAAACCACGCTGGAATCCATTCACAATTAAAATCGGATCGTCTTCCATCATCGAGCGAGGATGAAAAATTCATTACATCCATATCCTTTACAACTGTCACTGGCCCTGACTGAGATGAGAATATCATCATAAACCTTCACTTTCCAATTTTCATTAGTTATATATCTCTGTCTTGTGCTTTCTGCACCTTGATGGAAAACGTGAAATATAGTAGACAACGCATGAGGGAGCTCCTAGCCGTTTCTCCTCCCAAGTTTTAATTGCCATTGATAGCTTTAATCGAAGAATTAAATTGCTAGCTCTTCTCGGAATGAAATAGCTTTTACATTTTGCTTCAAAACGTGCCCAGCCGCGTGACCGGAGGAAAAACCGTTATTTTCAGTCATCGTTGCCAACTATATAGATTCGATTTACGAGACAGGGTATGTTATCACTTCAATGCGAGAGTTTTTGCGTTTTAATTGCTCTGTTACTCCTACTTCCGCTCTGATTAAGATAACATGCGTTCCATAGCGTCGATATATCATCCTTTTTTTAGTGAATCGTATTTTTACACTTAACAACCTAAGGAAATTTTCACATAGAGGTTAGTTTCTCTAAGCTAATATAAGTAGTCACCTCGTAAATATGTAATTATGAATTATTAACAATAAGTGGAATATCCCAAATCACATTCGTTTTGCAGATTTTGGAAAATTGATCTCGAGAGCTCTTTATAATTTCTCTTGCTATTGAATATGATGGCTGCCTAATAATATTACCATTTTCCCATTTTTGTTGAATTTTTGACTTCGCCTACCGAAAAGTCGAGTTAGTTATTACATAGTAAATGGTACATTGGTAAAGTAAAAGGTATTATTTTCAAGTAGTCATCACGCCTAAAACTTTGAAGGATATTTTTTTAATGTATCCATCCCTTAAACGTTGAATTTAAGTGACCGTTTAAACTTCTCATGTCACCCACAATTGAAGTTCGGTGTCACTTGAGAATTTCTCACGTCTCCTAATCAGATTTATTCCTGCCACCATTCGGTGTGAGCCAACAACTTTTAATCTCCCGCTAATCACGAATTTTGCGGGCGAGGGGAAATTTTGATGAGACGGAAGCATTTCTTTCGGAGGAGGCGAGTGGAGGTCTCATCAACGCGGAGCACATAATCCGCCGTCTCTCTCAATTGACTGCAAAGATCTCTGCTGCGCCCAACGCTCCCCACAAATTATCATCCCCCGCGGTAGCCGCACACTCTTCGTGCCGACGGCGGAAGTATCATTCTTCCCCCCTTTGAGCTACGATAGGGAAGCCCGATCCTAATGAACGCCAGGGTTCGTGAGGGTGGGGGTCTTAGTGGTAGAGGCGAGGTGGAAGAGGGAGAGGAGTAGGGTTGGGATTACCAAATCTCTTTTTCTCTGAAAAGGGGGAGAACACGATCCGATACTGTAGGGGGAGAAGAAAAGAGACGATCGACTGGCGCAATAAAATTTTCGATTGTCGCATTCATGGATGGACGCGTGAAGGGAGTGTCGCGATTGGTAGTAATGTATCTGAAATGTATTTCTCCTCGTGCTCGGGAGGGGAACATTTCTTTTCATCTGTTCCTCTTTACTGTGTGGGAGGGGTTTGGTGGTAGATGAGATAAGTAGGTGAGGTATACAAGGAGATTATGATTTCAGAGGGGTGTTTGCAGTTCACTTCAAATAGGCATAAGGGAGAACAAATTTTTGTCATCGAACATTAATGGGTGGTATCCTTTGTGGGTGATGGCACATGAAATATCTATAAAATAAGCAATATCTTAGTAAATAATGGTTGGTTTTCGACAGTCGTCAATTTTGGATGTTTTGCAGGTTTAGATGATCATCGCATTTCAATTTTCTGATATTTTCTGCAGTCACCTTTTCAAAATAGCAAAAAATTTCCTGTTTTTTTTTTCAATTTTTAATCGGTGATGTTATATTTTCATGCATGACCGCCGACCATCGTTACTCATCGTCGAAAGTCGAAAGTATACATAAAACCATGGGGAGAAGGAGAATTGATTTTCGCGGACAAGACACCGTCATCGATAATCGTCTATAAACTGCCATCGTCATCGATAATCACCAAACCATTGCTCGATTTCTTCAATTTATTGACTCTTTCCTAAAGATGATGCGTGAAGGTTTCGACCACATTGTCGGAGCGTGCTCATTGGCGGGGGAGGGGTAAGAGCTGGTTTGTGGAGACTTTGAGGGTCACACTTACCAGGGGGTGAGGTAGGAAAGGGTCAGAGATGGAGGGAGACAGACTAGCGATGGGTTTATATGGTGTTAACAATGGTGACAGCGCGGAAAATGAAGTAGCATGAAAGGGAATGGGAGACAGGTTCGGAATAGTGATGAGGCAGGCGTTGGGAGAGGGATTTTTCGGGGGGGCAGACAGGGTTTGGGGTGGAGGGGTCACAGAGTGTTCGGCGATGTGCGTATTGCACTGGGCTGGAGGGAATCAAAGTGGTAATGGTCGTCCCACACTCGTGATTGAGCGAAGCGTGCGATTGCAAAATGGAGGAATAGGTGTGTCGGCGCTGAGGCGAGCCATCCGCCGATTCGGGTCCTTTTGTGTGAGGTACACCCACTCCGCGATACTCTCCTCGTTCAATAGGCTACGCTCTGACTCACCTCTCCCCTCCCCTCACCTCCCGCAGTCATCTCGGATGGAAATGAAAAGAGGGAATAGAGTATCAATGGGAATCCACGTTCCTTCGCTATCGTCTCGCTCAATCCGTCGCTGCCCGTCGATGTGAAATATTACCACCCCAAAAATGTGTCCATCGGAATTCCTTACCGCTTTTAACGTTGGGAATATGTGCGTCACAACATGGGAGGCAAACTGGTCTATGCACGGCGAAATAAGGTATTTTCGTTCTTGTGATTCTCTCTAATGTTGAAACACTGCCACATTAAAAAAATTCATTCTTTTTTATAAACAGAATAACCCTATTTCTGTCGTATGCGTTTTACTACTCTGATGACTGCGATATTTAAGGAAACTAGGTAGTATTCGATTCAAAAATCGAACGAATCGTGTATTTTATATCGTATCGTATAGCTTTAAGTAGAATTTTTCATGTTGATAAATTCAAGTTTCTTCATATTTTGACTTGAAGGTAACATGATTCGACTAGCGCACGTTTACGTGACGTTGTGCACAGCTTTTTCTTGTTTACTTATGCGATAGGCCACGCGTTGATCTGACTGTGGTAGATATCATTAGCAATTGTAGTGCCACGGTAACAGGCGAAATATTCGAGACGATAGCCCACACGTTGATCTGACTGTTGTAGATATCATTAGCAATTGTAGTGCCGCGGTAACAGGCGAAATACTCGAGGCGGTAGCCCACACGTTGATCTGACTGTGGTAGATATCATTAGCAATGGTAGTGTCGCGGTAACCGGCGAAATACTCCCGGTTCACACGCATGAGTAATAAGTATTCCAGCCGCGACCGATTCATTCTCGATTATCGCACGTTGAGTGGGGAGAGTTCGTTAGCAGTCGAGTTTTTTTTATGATTCACACCCCTTCCCCTCCTCTCTTCGTCCATCGCGAATGATCCGTCCGCGCCGTCGTGCCGCGATTGCGTTATTGTGTCACGTACGTAACCTTCATCGCGAATTCGTTTCGCCAATCGGAGCCCCAGAGGCAACCCTGACCGTAACGAGTCGGGGGTCTTCCATATTGCGTGCGTTCTCACTTCCTCCGATTTGCGTTTCGTCCACCCCCGGACCATTCCACTTTTTCCCCCAAAATCGATCGCTTCTAGCGTGGGCACTATGGGATTCGGGAGGCGAGGGAGTTGGGGGAAGGCCTCTCTCCACATTTTATTTTCTCTACGCGCACGTTTTCCGCGAAAATTTTTGCTTATTAAATTTTGCTTAATTGAATTCGTTTGAGGGGATTTGGGAAGAGAGAGGGAGGAAGTGGTTAAAGGTTGCCTCATGAATTTTTCACGGATGCAAATTAAAAAACGTTTCTGGTCCGTGGATTTCAAAGGGAGTTGCGCAATTTTTATTTACCGACAGAAAATGGGAGGGTGAGCGATCGGGTTATTTGGAGGCTGAGAACGTAACCTATTGCCGTACTATCCCTAGGAGAAAGACATAGGTAAATAAATAGCCATACAGTGCAGCTCTTGGCGTAGCGTAATTACAAGGCGAAACTGCTGAGGAAAGTTGGGTGGTTTCGGTTTTTTCTACGTACGCGGTTCCCCGATGCAAGGTTATAAAAAAATATGACGTACTCCAACGGTGGAGCGTCCTCGTAATTACACCCGGGATTAATGGACCCAATCAATTTCGACGTAGTTATTTGTGGACTGAATCATTTTGCTAAAAATGGAGTAAGGTCAAGGTAACATCAGTGACTTTCCACTTAGAAGAAAGCATTAACTAGAAACTGTTTTAATTTTGCCTTTTAGCTGAAATACTCCTACATGTTAGTTGTGGAAAATGTTGGTTACTAGGTGAATCGTGAGGAATAATTCTTTGAGATAAACTATCTGAATCAATCTTCAAGATGTTTAATCGATAACATAGTGCCAAGTAATTAATGTATGCTAATTTCGTGTCCACGAATAATAAATACCTGCAGTACTTAATGCCTACATATCAAAATCACTTATCTCTTTTTTGATATTTATAACCGTTCGTACTTTTAAGTTTTGTTCATTGACGAAACTCCTGAAACATTTTTCTTCTAGTCGATATCCACATTCTACGTGGGATACAGGCTTTCAATTGGGCCATGGGTAACCTTTAACGCCAGAACTTGTAATCAGATATTTCGCTTTGGCTATCTCTTTTTACATTTTGGAACACTCCTGTGTCGGCACTTACTCCAGAATCCAATATCGGCTCCCCAAACATTGCATCGTATACATCCTGAAGTCGTGCGATTAGTGTTTCTGAAGGTAGCAGCTCTGCTGAGTGAGTAAATCGTGAATATTTCAGAGAGGTGGAGGTTATATCTTGCGCTCAACGAGAAGCGTTGAGACGATGCTTCCATCGCTACGGATCCATGTTTTATGTTCTACTGAAATATGTCGGAGCCTCAAATTAATTTGCTCGGGAATGCAATCTTCTCTCTCGCTTCGGATATGTACCAATCGGTGTTCATCATGGTAGGCGTGCAATAATTCGTGCTGTAGGTACGGTCCGCGATAACGTCCCACTGGTTAAATTAGATACACATCCTTCCAACAAAATGTTGCCATGTGGTTGTATTACGTGATATCTAGTCATGTAATCAGAGGATATCAAAGGATCAAAGAGGAAGAGATAGGGCGTGAAGCAAATATAAATTGCTTCTGAGACAAAGGAGTTCAATATCCCTCTAAGGATCAGTCCTTAAGATTTTTCCAATCTCCTGGGGTTACGAAGTGCTTATGGAATTCCGATCGTGTTCATCATTAAACATTCGATATTGCACTGGTTTAAAATAAATTCAGCATTTCTCTCGTTAAAATTTCCTTAATTTTCTTTATAAACTCGACATTTATTTTTTCATTAGGAAATTTTTAGAATATCATTCACCTGCTGAAGATCCTAATAATATATTAATGGAAGCAAGGAGAGTAGCCAGACAAATTTCGTAACACGAAAGTAACTTAAATGGTGATGATATTTATTTTTAATCGGGGAAATGAAGGTTGTTTCGTATCGATTGCGTATATGTGGTGATGATAAATTTTTCACTTAGGGAATTTTTAAAATATTGTTTTACCTTCTGAAGATCCCAGAATATTTTAATGAAGCAAGGTGAGTAGCCATACAAAGTTCGTAACACGATAGGATCCGGTGTGATGATG
This sequence comes from Ischnura elegans, assembly GCF_921293095.1. Lineage (NCBI taxonomy): Eukaryota > Metazoa > Arthropoda > Insecta > Odonata > Coenagrionidae > Ischnura > Ischnura elegans. Next base: position 69,737,486 of record NC_060249.1, on the reverse strand, counting down.
ATAATTTTTTTTAATCAGGAAAATGGAGGATGTTGGAGTCTTGATTGCGCATTTGTTTTTGTTGTCTGCGATGGAGCTACCTGAGGGACGGAACGAGAGTCCGTTGCGGGCGGTTTGTGGAGGAGCCAGTGAAACATTCCGCGTTGGTTAGGGAGTGGTTGAGGTTGGGATGGGAGAGGAGAGAAAAAAAAAGGGGAGGATGGGGAGTTTTTGGGGCCATTGTGGAGATGAGTGTGGGGGGAGGCGGGTAAGAATGCGGGCTGGGGGCCTCTCTTGTGGTCTGCCTCCTCCATGGCGGAGGTGGTTTTGCCGGCCGGAGGAGGGAGGGAGATTTCTGCTGTCCATGGTGTGAGGCGGCCGAGGAGTGTGGAAGATTTTGCGGGGAGGAGGATGAGGAGGAACAGAGTTTGGTGGAGGAAGAGAGGGAAGAAAGCGTTTGAACATTTCGTGGGTGAGGGATCTCGAAGGGGAGAGTAACTGCGTTGGGTGGGTTAATAAGGCGAGCGACGCAATATACAAATGTGGTCATTATTTACGTATGAAATCGTTTCAGGCGTGACGTGGTAGAAATACATTATATCCATGATAAAATATAAACTACAAATGGTAATTTTCACACTTCTATCTCCACGGCTAACCATGGTTTCCGACATAATCTAAGATGAAAATGACATAGAATGTCGAAACCACGGTAGATAGAGAGGTTTATATTAAGTTGTGGAAATTACCATTTGTAGTTCATATTTTATCGGGGTGGTCATTATTGTCCTTGCATACCTAAATTCCACCTCAAAATGAGCTTCTACAGGTTAGACATTTATTTTACTCGGGGAAAAGTTTTTTTATACAGCTTGACTCTCTGCGATAATAGTCTCTCTCAAAAATTGAAAATACTTCCTAATTTTTCAAACTAAGGGTTGTTTACCAGGGCAAAAAGCAAAACAGAGGGGCAGAATAATATAACTGTACCTAAATTAATGTGACTTTCACAGATTAATCGTTCATGACTACTCATGAGTCCTCCACAAGTAACGGTTACTAAAGCTTGAGAAAAAAATTATCATCACTCCTTAGTACGCAAAACAAAGTGATCATTTCAACAATGAACCACGCAAAAAAATAAATTGGTCATCAATAGTTTAAAAATCCTTTTTCCTGACTGTATACTCTACCTTAAGGAATTTCACTGTAATAAAAATTGTAATTAATATTTTCGAGTTCAAGTTATGAATTCAGCTAGTGCGTTCTATAATTTATATCGTCTAACTTCTCCACCAACCGCACCATCTCCAACTCCTCCCGGTTTGGAAGCACGAGGCAGGAGTCGTCGGAGATGGAACAGCGGCTGTGGCAAATCGGGTCCCTCGGCGCGAGAGGAGATCCCGGGGCCAGGAATTTCGCCAGTGGAGGAGGGTGGCCGAAGCATTAGGTTGTCGCGGGAGGGAGTAGTGTAGATTACAGTGACGCTGGTGAGTGGAATGGGCGAGGAACGCTGGCTTTGCAGGGCGAGGGAGAGGCATCCAGTGTTTTTTGTCGAGCTCCTCCAGTCCGCTGTTCCCTTCCGTCTCTTCCAACAGTGCCCATCTTAGCGTTCCTTCCCCGCCCTCATCCCAAAGCCGTAAGGTCATTTGCATACCCGCAAAGCCCCTTAAGGAGGACGCGTTGCTATGTGTGGAAGAGGCGGGAAGGAGGCGCTACAACTCCGCCCACCCAGCCAGACCCCCCTCTCTTCACCTAGCTATAGTACATCTATATCGTCCTTATGCTTTAAAGTCTAACACGTAACTCTTGTAGCTACGAGAGAGTCTGCGCGATTTGGCCGGAAAGCGTCGTGCGAGTACGTATACCGTCACTGGTTTGACTCGTAGTTCCTGATACTGTTGAATTACTGCTTTATTCGCAGCAGTCCCCGGTCCTTACCATAAAGCTTATGAGAAAGGACGCAATTGGGGCATAACAACTAAGAGGAATACGCAAAAGGGAAGTGGTAACATGCAACACGCCGTGAATTAATCTAGCACGTAAGATATCTAATAATGCCTTTTTGCATCAGCTGAAAGTTTCCATAGGTGGTACCTTCTAAACATTTCGCTTGAGAGCCACACTATATCTATATAACGGAGTGATTTTGTATGCTGTATGAAGTAACTTAATAAGGTTTTAAGCGCAGCTAAAGGCACTGCGTGTCCTGGGCGTATGTTTAGCCTGCTAGCTAGCTCATGTGTATTGTAACTTGTGCGCTTTTGGGGTTGTGAGGTGGGGAACAAAGGTGTTGGTGGAGTTGGTGAAGGGGGCGGGGAGACATTGCCATTTATCCTACCCATTCCCTCCTCCCTTCGTCGCAACTTCAAACCTTGGGGGTGGGAGTAAAGGGTTAAAGGTGGTGAGGTGGGAGAGGGAGGGGACAGATACAAGCACGCCAATCACCTCCGGAGATTTAAATTTATTTCGTGCGTCTTTTTTTATTAAACCACCTCGTTCGTTCCTCATCCTCTCACTTTTATTTTTCTTCAAAGCTCTCGTGCTCCTCACCCTCCAGCCCATACACTCCTCTAAGTTGTTGTCCTCTTCATTTTGCATTCAAGATTGAAAATTCGCATAACAAAGGCACTATCTTCTCTAATGAGTTCGGCTCCTTTCTTCATTATTTTATTTTCTATGGCCTGGACGTAAATCAGCTACAATGCAGCTGAGTATCCACTTGTCGATATTCAATACATGCGCTTGATAGTACGCCAGGCATACCTACCCACATGTTCAATTTCCGTGCAAAAGCGGAGATTTTTTGGCCTAAGCCACTCCGACTCCGTCAATGTACGTGATTAACCTACTGCAAGTGCATTGTAATGAATTTTTTCTTCTCCGGATTGACGGAAGTCAAAATTAGTGAATATATATAAATCCTAAAACCCGATTGAATAGAAAAAAATATGCGGTGCTGATATTTCTATCAGTTCGGTTGCTTACCTCACACATTATTCCCCTTTTCTGCTGATTATGTAATACACCCTACTCGTCAAATAGGGGACTTATGGGGAGGTATGAATATATGATAAGCGCACAAATGTGTCATTTAGATTACCCATTAAGTTTCGCTTAGCTTGTTGCCATGACACCGAAACATGGCAAGAGTTTTGTAATATCTCTCGTTGGCGGGTGAAAGTTAAATGTAATGACTACAGTACCTAATGGGCTGTTTACTTTGCGGTAACAGCGAAGCAAGCTTAGGAAGCTTCCATGGCGAACACGAAAGCCTTGGACTCCAGGCGCGGTTGGAAGGATATTCGCGCATTATCTTGTTCTTATTTCGCTCTGCCATTATGAGAGCTTCATCTCCCGTGCCCCATCACCGGGGCTGTTCCGTGCACGTGCACCAAATGGCAGGCGTATTATCCTCCCCATAACTCTTATTTCTTTCCACAGCCACCTATCCTCTCCTCACTCATTACCTCCACATCCAAACCTCCATTTTCTCTCCTTCCCCTCTTCCTTTCTCCCTGTCTCTCTCCGCCTCCAAGATCACCCCTTCCTTCCCCTCTCCCTCACTCTTTCTTAATTGCCCCTCCCCTACCATTATACTCATCTCCATGGAGATTTTGCACGGCTCATTGTGTTCCCTCTACCCCGCGGGACAATTTAATGTCATCTTAAAAGATAATCGCGGTGATGAAATGGCTTGCGGTAATTAATTGCGAAAGTTTTATTAGAATTCTTTTTTTTTCACATTTATGGTTCGAAATTTTTCCTGTCTTGAGGTAGGGGAAAGTAGACCTTGAGGAAAGGTTGAGGTTATTGTATTATTTTTTTTTTGCTTTCAAAAAAATCTAAGATGCAGTCGTTAGAATAATTCCCTTATCCTCTCCTTTCCTAGTCCACTGAATGGCTTGGCTTTTCGAGTGTCATTATTCCTCAACGTTCTCTTCTTGCCTTCCGCGCTAGCTTCTTCTCTCTCTCTGTCTCTATACATGCGTCATGAATTTTCATGGGGGCGTTTGTTTGATCTCGTTTTCATTAAGGCGGGCCGCGAGATGATGTTACCGCTGACGGAGCCGGCTCAACATAATCCCCGCGAATGTCTTCGAATTACGTCCGTGAGTGTTATTTTTTTGGCTAAGACCGCGAAACGAGGAGTAACGGTCGTGAAATCGCTGGATATCTCATTTCCCATTAGCGGAGTGCGAATATATTATTCGCACGGAGAAGTTTTGGAGTAGAACGAGCGTGGTTTTGAGTGTGAAGGCATATAAATACGTGCCCGACCTTTATCGTCGCGAACATTCCACAGTACGACTCGACTCTTTGTCGCGATATGGCAACGCTATTTATGGCTATTTTTCCGAGCTTTCCTAAAATTGTTTTTTTTTTCTTTCCGCCCCAAAAGTCGAAATGGTGAATTCGGGAGGGAACAAACTTGGTTAAACACGCTCCAAATTAAGACGTAAAAGAGGATTAACGGCGCGTCGGTAGCTTCGAGTGGATTAAAAAAATAAAGAGGTCTTTTACTTTCCCGCCCCGCGATTTTCCGTGGCGCGTAACATAATAATTAATGTCAGTGAAAGCGTAAGGGGGTGGCGAGCGGTCCGCTTTGCGATGTGAGAGGATGAGGTCGCTCTGGCCGCGAAAAAATGGGCTCCGCGCCCGGAGGGAAGCCATGCGGAAACAGAAAATATTTATACATGTATTTTCATACTCTGCCTCTTTTCTCTCGCTCCCCGGCGTTGTTATACACTCGCCCGAATATTTATGCGCGAATATAAAGCCATCTCTCCGGGGAGAAGTTATAGATCCGAACACATTTGGGATGCAATTGCGGAATTGTAACTGCCGGGGTCGTTTTGAGAGAGAGAAATATTCGCGAATCTATTTTTTTTATGTGGCTCGAGCTGGCAAGAATGGATGGCCGGGAATGAATTTTGCTTTTAAGGTTTCGGTACGAATCTGATGAGCAAACGAGTCGCCAAAGGCATGTATTCTTGTTTTGATTTAATTGAATCGAATTGGCTACATTTCAATCCGTTTCTTTTCGCGGAAGATTGCTTAAATAGCCTTATTGAGTCAAGGCAGCTCATTCATTGAGAATGATATTTAGGCCACTATCAATTTTTTTGCCTTCGCTTTTCGTCTTTTCATTCTTCCCAGTATGAAACCTTCAAATGTTGCGAGAGACCGCGTAAATTGGGTATAGTTTGAAATTCCTGGGTTACCCAGCGGTACACGTGAAATTTTACTGTCATTTATGTTAATTTATTCCATCTTTCAGATTTTATCGTTACATAAGTTGGATACACACCCTCCATTACTTATTTCATGTTCGAGTTTTTTGTTCCGTGCATCGAAATTATTTTCTTGGGAAACCTCTATGATTTCTTTAAAATCGAAAAAATATAATTCTTGCATCGCTGATATGGAATATTTTGCCAAAATTTTATGTACATAACATGATAGTCATGGTTAAATAAAAACACAGTACTATTCCACAACCTTATATTTTTGCAGTCTACTAGTTTCAACGTTACAACGTCATTATCAAGACTAACTGAGAAAAGCATACAACATCCAGCCTTATTTATCCAACAATAGTGTGAGGGAAGGAGGAGGGGGGGGGAACTAAATGAGGAGGAGCATTGAGCATTGTTGGTTGGGCATTGTTGGTTGGATAGGAGGTTCAAAACAAAAAGTATAAAAGTTTGGGGAGGTGGGGAACTTTTATACTTTTTGTTTTGAGCCTCCTATCCAACCAACAATGCCCAACCAACAATGCTCAATGCTCCTCCTCATTTAGTTCCCCCCCCTCCTCCTTCCCTCACACTATTGTTGGATAAATAAGGCTGGATGTTGTATGCTTTTCTCAGTTAGTCTTGATAATGACGTTGTAACGTTGAAACTAGTAGACTGCAAAAATATAAGGTTGTGGAATAGTACTGTGTTTTTATTTAACCATGAATATCTCATCGTTCCACCAGGTAACGCCTAAATCTGTTGATTTTATAACATGATAGAATGTATTTTCTTTTCTTTGCTCATATAGGTTATCTTAGAGCATAATAAACATGCATTCATCAAAATATTTTGCAATAGTTTAATTATAACCACTCATTCAATCGTAATCATATTTATGGTATTTAAATGTAGAGGTGATTCGTTATCGGGCGTTTGAAATGTGTATTCAAGCACCCACTTGAGGTGTAAGGAAATGAGGAGTAAAGGAAGATATTCCGAAGTCACCACCTCGGCACCGCCCGTTAATTCTAGCCTTTCACTCCACCCAACTCCCCGTTTATCACTCCCTCCTCGCCCCCTCTCCTCATCATCTCTATAGGATGCGAGAGGCCGCATTGTACGCTCACGGGTTCAACTATTTGCTCCACCATTGGTTGCTTCTCTCTCTTCGAGCGCACAAAAGCAATGCACCTACCACCACCCTCCTCACCTCTCCGATTCCTTATCCTCACATCTCACCTCCAGTGTGTTCTCCGGCATACGGAGTTGGCATTCGTCCGGGATCCCGTTCCGATCCTTTAAACACACTAACCGAAGCGCAGCCACGCCTGTGTTCATTGTCTTCGGCTTCTCGGTAGGTGGTGTAATCTTCGGCTCTTGTGGTGAGGTGCGGTGCGGTACCCACCCCGTCGGGATGGAGGGGTCGATGAGATGTTTTGTCTTTGTCGCGATTGGGGAGTATGAAAGCGGGGAGGTGAGAAAGGTACCAGGAAGATGTCACCGCGTTTAGTTAAAGTTTCTCAACCAGATTTGTTGCCATAAATAAGGTAATAAATTTGCAAAGGTATACGATAATAGTCATTCGGACATGAGGATTTTTTTTTTGTTCTTTATGTGAATAATTATTGAAGGATGAATCGGCGTTTCCTGGCATATCGTGCTAAGGAACGTTTCAAGTGTTTCCATTGCAACTAATGGGAAATAAATTGTATTAATTACGACTGCTTACATGATAACAATAGAAGCTGAAGTGTTATTATGGTCCATAAAAACGAAATTTACACATCAAGATGAGAAGCACTATCGGCTAATCATCTGGGTTTACAGCCATTTCCGAAATTTCGGTTTCCAAGTCTTGACTGAGCAGTGTTGGAAAATATTAATCCATTGATACGGATGATTATCTAAAAAGTGATTTGATGCTGTTATTTTGTTTAAATTTAACTATTTTTTTAATCTTATGATTCTTTATTTTTATTTTTAATGCGCGTGCTTAAACCTACGTATTCCCCATTATCAGCGATGCGTATTTCGTCTCTCGGTTTTGTTTTCGTGACGCCATCCCGTCCTGATACCGAGAAAGGATCACTTTACGGAGACGTGCCATTAGGATTGGTATCATTCGAAGTCTCCCGCACAAAAGGGATGATTGCCACCGCTTGCGAGCCCTTGGTTTTTGTCCCGAAGCCGCGTATACCGAAGTGTGTGGGCGGGGTCGCGGTGTGCCGGGCGAAGCGGAGGGTCGTTTCGCGGAACGTGCCCCGGCCCGCCCCCTCTACCCCCTCCTCGGGCAAAAAAAAATTAATCGCTATATCATCCGCCCCATTCGCCAAAACCACACACGCTGCGATTCGAGGAAATCCTCGAGAGAGATGGGCCGTATATTTTGGTAATGGTTGCAATGTATCCCTGTCCTCAATTATGTACCCGTCAATGGTAAATCTGCGCCATACTGCCCCTCAATTCAATGCAGACACACGTTCCTATGATAAAGGATTTTAATTCTCCTTATTTGGTCATTTGGTAGTCCGTATTTGATCGAAAATGAGAATTTTTAATCCTCTACCAGTGATTTTCTTTGTCGTTTTCTGTTATCAAAGGCAGCGGATTTGTGTTTGTGTTTTAGAAGCAAAATAAATGATTCGTGGTTACTTCTGAAGCCTTCAAAACAATTGAACGCGTGTAAAATTTGAATCGTGGTTACTTCTGAAGCCTTCAAATCAATTGAACGCGTGTAAAATTTGAATTGAGCATTCTGTTAAATAAATACCAATCGTTCTTTATCGTGTGCGCTCTTTGATTTTCTCAATTTGGACTGTGATACAGCTGTATCGGCAGAAGTGATTTGACCTCCGAACCCACGTCCGTCTCTCTCTCAGGAATAATCGGGTAAGAAGCTGGATGAGACGTTATCTTGCCTGCTCTGCCGTTCATCTCTCCTTCGTGTTAAAAAAAAAAAGGTAAGGGGAGCAGGGAGCGTTTGCTGGGCGGAGGATGGCGAGGGAGGTGAGGTGCTTAGCTGGAAAGGGGTTGGGGGGCGAGAGAGAGAGGGATTTCTGAGGTATTATTCACCAGGGGGTTGTGCGGGACCCCCCACCCCCTCGTTTTCCAGGCTACTTCCATAAGTAAGGGAGATCTTTTAGCTTGCACCCCCAGGTTCCCGTCCGCTACGCCTCTCAAGCCATCCGTCTTCATACTTCACCCTTATCTCTTTCCTTTGTCTATCTCTCTTTCGTCTCCACTCTACCGCCTCCGTACCGCGATCTCCCTCAGTTCTCTCGTTCGCTAGAATTGCCTAGATAACCGTTTAACATGGAATCTCCAAATAGATATACTCTTCTACCTCGCTTTCCCAAAAAAGAGCGATAATTTTGACATCGATTCAACTGAAAAAAAAAAAATTCCCTCTGCGTAGTATGTTCAAAAATTGCCAATGTTTTATTGAGTAACCAGCTCAGACCAGTAATTAGTCATGGACCAGTTTTATATCATTTGAGGTAATTAAGCGCACTTAAGAGTTTTCTACTTCTAAATAATTCAATGCAGGACAAGGTAAGTTAGGAAATATAACAACTTAATATAACTTAAAGGTGTCTTATACCACTTGGCCTGCATTGTGGTGCTATGTTTGACACATGGTCCTGTGCAGTAGGACGAGGTTTTGATGAACTGCTATATCAATATACGAAATAATGACAGGGATCTTTTCTCCATTATTTATACTATCCCATCGTCAGCATATTGCCATTTTATGTAATGTACTTTCATCCTCTACAAAAGTCCATATCTTTTGAGAAGTCTGGGCATTCAAGAAAGGGCAATGCGTGACATTTAGGTGTTGTTGCAGTTCTTTTCCGATGCATTTGCATCCGCCTTACGTTCAGTAGAGACGAATGTGTTAGCTTATCCTGGTAATAAAATAACTGGAAAGTTTTCTTGATCATTTATGTGACCTCATCATCATCATATGTCCTGTAATGATATTCTATGTAACAACTCGACACTCCGGAGAAAATCGACAAGTCTGACACATCTTGTCCTCCCCCCTCCCCCCCCCCCCCATAACGAATTTTTGAGGGGACTCTGGCCCCCTCAGGACCCGTGAAGTCGGCGCCACTGCTATGTAATGTAACCCTCTAAAAGTTTTCATATCATTTAAGAAGTCTGGGTAATCAAAAAAGGACATTACGTGACATTTATGTATCGTTCTTTTCCAATGTTTTTGCGTCGGCATTACGCTCTTAGCAGAGACGAGTATGTTAGATTATTCTGTTTTCTAGATTCCACACCTCATTCAGGTATTCTGCGGATTCATGCCGATTTCGGTGGCAGCACTAGTGCAAATCCCTTTCGCTCCCTAGCCGAGTTTCTCTCAAGTTGTCCCCTTTCTTTCAACCCACTTCTCTCCGTCCGTTCTCCCCCATTCTCCCTTAAACCTTCACTACTCGACGACCGCAAAACTCTTCTTGTTCCCTCCGCTCGGAGATCGTTCCCTTATCTCATCCCAAGGTCTCACTGCTGCTCCCCTCCTCTCCCTTGTCTTTGTGATGTTTGAGCTTAAAGTCCCCCGAAAAGTTTTGCCACCAACTTGTTACGAGGGTCTTCTTAATATTTCGCCCTCCTTTGGGTAGGGGAGGGGTGAGTTTTATGTGCCACCGTGCACGCAAATGTGGGTGGGTATGTCCAGAAACTTGAGTAGGGCATCCTAGTAGGGATAGAATATGTAGAACAGCCTCCTGGATACTGAAGAGGTGGCGAATGTAGGATTCCATTGCTCTTTTTCCAAATTCACGGCGGCTGGACTTCGCTTTCCGCCCGAATTCCCCTCTTAAATGTTTCATCGTAGCAGTCGCAAATTTCAGACACATTACTTGTAAATAAATGTGAATTCCCATTCTCGCGGCGCCGCATGGTGCTTTCATGGGATTTTGGTCCTTCATTACATTCTGTCCGGTCGCCATGACTTGGGAATAATAGATGATAGATGCTACCACAGTGGAGAGATTTCCAATTTTCGTCTCTTTCCTCCAGGTAATATTTTCATCTCTGGCCCCTCTGATAACGCTTTTGAGAAAACTAAACTGATTATTAAAGGTTCTTCCCCACCAATCCTCCCTACAATCGTTCCCACACCACGCTATCAACATAGGCTCATATTGTCCTGGCTGACGGCCTCTCCCTTCCCCATTTCATCAGTATAAATGATGAACGCTTCAGTCCTCTTTGGTAGCGCGAAAGCAGTCCATTTACGTTCATCGATTGTTTTAGACTCTTTGCGCGCGCCACGCACACTCAAAATTGTCGTCGCCTCCGCCGCAGACTGCGAAAGTGAGAGGTCTTGTTTCGTCTTTCCGTTTACTTTTATTGTTCTCGGAACGGCAACCTTCGCAGCCGGGCCTAATATCCCGGAGACAATCTTCTTGGAGACTATTGTTATGACTCTTTCTCCCTCTCTCCCAACCCCGGGATATTTTTTTCTCTCCCTCTCTCCCTATTCACTGCCGGCAGTAATCTTGTATCGCTGAAGGGCGTCCGACCGTCGCCTTTTGTCGCCACTTTAACGGCGGAATTGTGGGAGTTATGGCGAAAGACCTCCTGAGGACGTGCGAAATCTCACCACGCGGGTAATCTTCGCTTGCGTGCGCAATCGTGCTCTCTCGCCGATAAGTGTTCCCTCGCGTTACTTGATGAGTCGTATTACTTAGAAGAATTCTCTTATTTCCGCTCGCGTGGACTTCGACGCCTTATACCTCCCAAACGCATTATGTTATTCAATTTCGTTCCGCACGATTCGAGCCTTTAAACTGTGAGGACAGGCGTTAGGGCAAAAGGTGGGAAGGGAGATTAGAGGCACGGTTGTGCCATTAGATTGTTAGATGCCAGCGAGAACTTAAGTTTGAAGCCCCATCATAAGAGGGGGAAATGTCCTTCCTGGGCACACGAATGCACTTTTGTTTGATGGGTAGTTGTTCATGGACATAGAAAAATCGGAAACCGAATGGATAGTCGCCGATAGTTATTCCTCTTGATCGGCTTTGACGATCGGTTGCCTCTTTCTTAACATTGTGGCCTTTTAAAGAATATTTTTAATCATTGTCATAATCGATATTGCAGGGCGGTAATTTTTTTATCATTTACAGTTGGCGATGTGACCTAGTTACATCCCATGACGATGAATTAGGTCATCAATTCGATTCATTGAACCACACAAGAGTTCTTCTTTTATGTATAATAAGTTTTAGTTTAAATTCCTCCCGAGGTTACATCAAATGCAACGAATAGTTGCATCAAGCAGAATGGTAGCCCCTACAGATGAACCAGTATTGGCAGTTTTTAGATCGTTGATTGATAGAGAGATTTCGACCATACTTGTTCCTTGGATCATTAACATTGAAAATTGTACCCAAAGTTATATTTACTTCATAGCAATATAATTTGCAAGTGGTGCGTACTGGTTATCGCGAATCCGTTGAAGGATACTTGACCTTTTTGGAGTCGAACACCGGTACTTCGATGGATAATTCGGTCTAAAAGTTTTTCGCGTCCCTTGCAGCCACGCAACGAAAATCTAATGGTCATGCGTGGAAATCAAAATTCTCTTCACGCTACTCTAAGGGATCGTTAATAATGGTACAGGTGTACATGATACAGGAGAACCTCTAATCTCCGTAGCTGTTTCGTCACGTGGTAGTTTTTTTTATTCCACCCTTCATACCCAAAAAAGCCATGAGGCAAGATGATACAATCCATCTCTTCCCTTGATAGCCATTCATCCGCTTATACCGGTGGAGATAATCTCGACCCCCACGCGGAGCATAGAAGAAAGTCATTGGCCTCCGAGAGGGACTGAGTACCTATATCTAGATATCCAAGTAAGAAGATCAGGTGGGTGCAAAAAAAGGAGGAATGCACGTGTTAAAAATAAATTGCGCATCTACGGAGTCTTCAAGAAATAGGTATGTGTATGAGGATTGCGTTTTTAATGAAATATGTATTATATGGAATTCAACAAATGTAATAATGATAAACGTTGAACCAATAAAACTATAAATACATAAATAAAATTAATGCGATCGCCTAAAGTCAAAGCTGGCTAAAAGTACTTTATAAAAGTGCATTAACTTAATTATTATTTTGTGATTTGAGTACTGGACCTTTCTTTTAAAAACCTGTACGTCCAGTGCCTCAATTGATTTTTAGCGTAGCAAGGGAAATCCATGAATGATTCTGCATATCGTAAGCACGACAATGACGAAGCCCTGACGTCACCTTTCCTCGAAAATCCCGTTCGCGAAATTTAATGGGCGGGTATTGTCTGTTCCGTGACGTCACTACCGCCATGTCTCCAGGGATCTCCTCAATGAACGCGCAAAGAATAGTCTCTCGGATTTCGTCCTAATATGGATTGAGATTAATTTATCGAAAAGCTAAGGCGCCCACGAATTCCGGATTAGGTACACAATCACGCTCGTCATCATCCTCCTCCGTTCGGAGGACGTGGCAGTTGGTAAACAGGGGACGCGAGTGAGCCGCCGAGGCGGAGGAAGCGGGGTTTCCTTCGTCGCCTGCCCGCTTGGTGGCTCTGGCTTCAACTTCTCGTTTGCGAAGGAACCCGTCGAGCTCACGGAATGGCCGCCGAGAGTTGTATACCGGGAAGTCTTTGTGGGATGGGGAGGTGCGTGAGAGCACGCGGTGAGGAAGATTGGAGATGGCGTCCTTTAGTGGAGGAAGGAGAAGAAGATGGTGGATGAGGAGAAGGGAAGATGGGAAGGAGGACGACGCTGTACCAAGGATGGAAGAGGAGAGTAAGGGGGATGAGGGACTTCGAGCTAAAAAAAATTGAAAGGAGAACCGTTGAGGGACATCTGGGAGTAACACGAGGTGGAATTTGTCAAAGTGTGGGCTTTTGTAAGGGGTTTCCACGGTGGCACATGTGGAGAACATGTCTCGTAGGGACTCGAAACGGGGTTAAAGTGTGTAGCAACCCGCTTGGAATCTCGTGAACGCAGGAAAAAAAATCGTTCGATTACTTTTCCTCGTGTTAGAAATGTTGGGTCTTCGGTAGAACCACCTAATCCTGCTAGAAAATAGAAGTTTTTGTGCTTGTAAATTTTGGTTTTTGTTTACCCAGCCGTGAAGGCTTTGTGGTCGCCTGTGGAAATGCAATGAGAAAAGCAGATTTTGTATACAAGTCCTCTATTTCCCCCTTATTGCTTGTCTTCAGTTGCCGCCTTTGGGTTATCATTGGGATAGTTAGATCTCTCAGCAACTGTCTTTCTTTAAGCTGGAATCTTAGGTACTAGGGATTGGTGAATTAAGTTTCCCTCTAATTGATTGTTTGAGGCGTAACTTTGTGAAAGTGATTCATTATTAAAATTAAAAAGAACATTGTGCTTTCACATTAATATTTATTCACACATTTACACGACCATGCTTTAAACGTTAAACGACATCAGGTGATGACGTCTAACGTTTAAACCATGGTCGTGTAGATGTGTGAATAAATATTAATGTGAAAGCACAAAGTTCTTCTTTTTAGTTTTAATTTCCCTCTAATGATATCAGCAAAGATATATATAATGCAAATGGGAGGTGAAATATGTGAGTAGATGCAAAGTATGCGCAAATAATATGTGTAATGGATATAATGCAGTCAGGTGTTCCTAGTAGCGTATGCAGGTGCTGATGAAAAAACGCCAAAGTCTCGTATTTTTTTTTTTATTATGTCAACGCTATCTAGGCTTGCATAAAACATTTTAATAATTAGTTTTAACGTGTAATATGTTTTTTCTTGGCATTATTGCGTATGCATTAAAAGTGATGAACGAATAGAGACAACTGCGACTTGAAAAAATATCTTCTCTACCGCTTCCTCCGCTGCTTCCTTATTTTTTTTTTTTTTGAAGCCTGCATCCCACGTGGTAAGGCTGCTAGGCCGTGGGTGTGGGCGATTACGTTTACCCCCGCTCCCGTTGCGACGAATCTGGAGTCGGGAGGAAAGGGAAGGGAGCCCTTACACTCACAGCCTTCCCTCCCATGAGGCATAGCGGCGGCATTGGCGCCAAATGAGTCCTCATTACCCTCGTCGCGGTGATCTCATTCGGACGCGGGGAAAAGCCTAACCCCCCTGCAATTCCCTATCGCGAAATGGGCGGGTGCGAGGAAATCACAAAGCAATGTATAGGTAGTGACTGCGTTAGCGGAAGACGCGGCTATGGTATTATCCCCCTTATGTTACGCGAATACATCGCCCTAGGAGTAAAGCCTGACTGCATGAATGCATTACGCCTCTCCGTATCGTCCCGGCCCTTGACGAAAGGACCTCTCCTGTGTCTTGAATCGAATCCAATGGGTGGGAGTGGGTAGTAATGACGACGCTGCCTACCTCCCCGCCCCCTCATTTCCCCTCATCCCACCTAGACGCCCCGAGCACATCCAGAATATTAGGTGCTCATCAATTGTTGATTCTCCTCGGAGAATCCGAATAGCCTCGGCATTGTTAGGTTGGGAGGAGACCCCACAGCTGAAGTCATCTGCCACGTCGGGGACGGGTGAAATGGTTTCGGTGAGCTGTAGTGTACCTGTGAGTGAGTAATAGAAAGCCAGGAGATACTAACTAAGCAGGAATTAGCCTACCAGGGTTGCACCGAAAGCTCTTACGGTTCAATGTACCGTTCGTGCGACGGAATACCTACCGCACCCAGAATGATTAATGCCAAGTTATCTATTACGGAGGGATACAGATTCTCAAAAGTGCCAAGATGCCAGCCAGAATTTATTACACAGATCATCACAAAAGGCATGCACTGATACCCATGCATGGTTGCCCGTCTGGTGCGAATCATCGACATTACTGACTTAACCGTACTTAATGTGAAAGCTACAGAGATTCATCTTCTGGGATCCAGGCCAGTATTGGTAATTAGCAGACCTCGTGAGGAACTAAGAATGAAAAGGGAAAACTTTCGAGCATCCTAGCGACCCAACTAGTGTAATAATTTTCAGCTCGGAAATTTAAAATGTATCGATCAATGCATTTATTTATGAATATATTTTGAATATATAATTGGAATATATTTCTTACTCAAGCCACCTCGCCAGTCAAGGGGGTCTATTCATGTTCTGTAGCTTGCGTGGTATCTTTATGTAGTTCCTATCCTGAAACCAGTGGCGGATCCAGGATAGGGACAGCTATGTAGGGCTGTAGAGGTCTATGTAGGGGGTAACCTCCCAGCAGTAGTGGGGGTCCGAACAAAATTTTCCATTCTATTTAGTGTAAATTGGATATCCAAGAGGAGGCTATAGCTCCCTTAGCCCCCATAGATATGTCACTGCCTGAAGCTAATATCATTGTAAACATTCCTTCATGAAAATCTACAAAAAATTACCCTGGTTACCTACGCTGCTGAGAAGGTATCCCAGATTGAGTATGAACAAGAAGTTCATACTTAATCTTAATCTGCGATTCCCTAAGTTTATATTATCTAGAATAAACCCTGATGGTCCTCCCTTAAAGTGGAGAACTCGTTCTTATGCTAGTTCCCATGTTTGTCTCTTGCTTTTAACACCTCCAGGCATCGACCGTAGTTGTTTTGAGTGGTTTCTGAGGTTTTTCGACTCGGGGGCCGCAGGCGTACCCATGATAACAGTAGGCTGCCATGCTTGTGGGCAGATCATCTGCTCATAGGTTTTTTTTGAGAAGAGGTGGAAAAGCACCGGTGGGCGTTGCTGGCTGGATTACAATGCCACGTGGGGTGTGAGGTGCTGTAGAAGAAGGCCCAGCACTTACGTATATGTTGTGACGTGGTGGGGATGGTTTGTGCCTTGGGGTATACGGGGTGGGGAGAGGCATTACGATGACAGGGAGTCGTTAAGAGAAGCGCTATGCAGAGGTAGGTGGGATGGCTTGGGGATGGAGTATGAGGTGGGGCCAAGGATTGGGACTTTGGAGAAGTCTTGTGGTGTGGGGAAAGTGGACTGGAGTGGCGAAGGGTGGGGATAGCAAAGGAAAAGTATTGCTGGTGGGGATGGGGCTGACGTAGAAGTTTCTGACGCTCATATATTCGCTACTGAGAAATTTTGTATTTACAAGCGTAAAAACCACGCGGACTTCAACGGAATGTCTGTATTCTGCGGGCGAAATATACTGCTCTCCAGCTAGAAAAAATTATGGGCACTTCCAGCAGATGAAAAATGAATTTTTAATAGCCCATTCACCATCATTTAGTTAAATTTTAATGAGAATATCTTATTTTCTCATTTCCTTTACCATAATTTTCCTTAGTAGGGTGCCGTCGGAAGTGTTCTCATTTTGCTTCTCCGTTTTCAAAAACAATGAAAAAGCTTACCAGTTTAATTTGGTAGTGTTATGGGCCACGAGATATGCTTGAATAAGCAGGTTTGGATTATCTTTTCATGGCTTCGTGGATTGCGTTGCTGTAGTACCCCTAATTATTATATTTTATTATCAGTCGATATTCCATCCCTTACATGTGACCACTATATGCAGTAGCATTCATTTAAAGAAAGTTTTTACTGATTTTATAGAATATTAATAGAAAATTATGTGAATCAAGCATTCAAGGACAATATCTCTCGATTCCGCTGTTTAGATAGTTAAGAAATTGCTGTTTTTACCAGTCAACATCGTTCGTAGTTTTTATTATTATTATTATTATAATTAGAATTGTTACAAGTAGGCATTTAGTCTGGTGGTAACATGTACATATGATGAATTTATTGTCTTTCATATCCGTGCGCCATTAGTTTTTACTTTGAATACGGGCTTGCTGGCCTCCTCCTACGTATTTGCCCAATTTTTGCAGTGCGATAATCCTGCACTGTGCGTTGGATATTCGCTCAGATGACGTTTTTGCCGAGAGCTCGTCGGTCCAGTCGCCGTATGAGCGGGGCAATAGCCTGTGTGCAGCTACCTTTCCTCCACCTCCCCCCCCCCCCCCCCCCCCAGTCTTTCCTATCCAGTCTTCCCGGGGCCATCCTCTCATCCCCCGCCTCCCGGGGTCAAAGAACGGTGACTCCTCACACCCCTCCCTCACCACTCACACACGTCCAACGGAGTCCGTGAGCGTCTTCTTACGTGAGCCCCAAGAAGGCGAAGCCAGCCATTTGTGCGTGTTAGTGAATGTCCACAAGAGTTTTGCCAACAATACGCGCTGATCGCGGGCTCAACCTTTTCTTAGCTGGGGGGGGGGGGAGGGCAGATTTACGATTCAAAGAATTATGGTAGGGTGTAAGTCCCTGGTCTTTGCCTTGGTAATGTTCCTAAATATTAATAATCTTTTCTCCCTTGTAGTATTCTGAAGTAATTTTGTCCTGAAACAATCCATGTTCTTAAGCTGCAAGTATGTCAATTTCGGTGTTCCTTTCTGAGTTTATAGAGATTTATTTTTTACTTACACCAATTTTCTTGGAAAGTGTCTGGATACCGAAAATATACTTAATATTTTGTCTCTTTCACTGGTGCATATCTTATTTTAGAGTTCACTCTTTATTTTTCCCAAGATTCTCTCAAGAATATATCATAGGTTTTAACGATACGCAAACGTTTATATATCCTAAGATACCCCGAGCTCACTTTATTTTGATTGCTTGCCTACATATGTTTCACCGGTATTCAATTTATTGGGAATAGAGACACAGTTCCGTACACCAGGATACCTTCCTTTGAAAAAAATCGACGTGTATACATTCTAACCTTTCTTATGAGCTCTTTCGAGGCCCCAGATGGTCGTTCAATTGCTTGCCTTACGGCCACGGGCGTCTTCACTCCCGCGGTGATATTCGCGTGGATATCCTACCTTAAAGGCTTCCACGCAGATGGAAAGACCACGCGATCGAGCCAAGGGAATAAGTGGGATCGTAAACGCGTAGTTGATGGGAGAATGGATTCGTATCGACGGGGGGGAGGGAGGGGAATAGATTGTTTGCTAGATATCTTTCCTCGTAGATATGTGAGTGGGAACAGAGTGTTGATGCGAAGGGCCACTAGACCGAATCTCCGCGCGGTAAAAGTGACTGGCCTCCGGCTTCCAAGTAGGGACGCTGCTCAACGTGGGGAATTCTTAAAATATCCCTTGAAATGAGGGCTAGAACGGAGTCGCTCGGCGTTCGGGAATCCGTTTAGGATCAATGATTGGTTACCATTGGATCGAGTGTTGAGGGAAAATGCGAGGGAAGTCCAGGGCGCTGAGTTTTGGTTACAAGCGGAGACGCTCTTAATTCGCATCCAACATTTAAGAGTAAGAATTTGTAATTTATCGCAATTCTTATTATTTCACGATTAATTTACACTTTTTCGTAAAAATTCGTAAATTTCTTTAGCATTTTCGCTACTTTGATTGCATAAAATTTTCGATTTTCAGTATATGTAATTTTAAAGCTTAAATATTATAAGCTTTTTCAATTGAAATTGTACCACCTCCATTTGAATTAATATTACAATCTAAATATATGGGCAGTCTAACTCATGACTCTTTGATTACATAATCTCCATTGTATAACATTTTCGCTTTTGAGCTAGTATATTTTTATCTTCCTTTTTAAAAGGGTTATCGTTGACGCTCAACTGTCAAGACTTCAGTTGCGATGATCTGAGAGAATATTTCCGAAAATCTATACCTAAGATCGAGTTTGCTCGGTTTTGTCCAAACCTCGCCCGTTCATTTTGAATGAAAACGTCGTTTGGCCATTTGTCTCGTCACCGGTGAGTGATATGATGCTGTAGAGAGGTGCGCATTGGATTACCATCTTGCGGGCAGCCAGCGTAAATGGCATATTTCGGCAAGCTCCCTGGCATGGTCCCCCGCATGTGGCCGTAAATTACGCAACTCGGTACGATCCTCCCGAGAGCCAAAAAACGTCGGGGAAATCGAGCATGGTCTATAGGTATTACGACTTTTCGCCACCGCGGATCCGATGCCAAATCGTGTGGTCACCTCCCAGACGCTCTCACTCACTCCGCGTCTGTCTCTTGTTAGTTTCGGATTCGTCCAGCGTGACTGGGAAAGGCAACTTGGTGGTCACGGGCCAGGCTCCCGGGAAAGTTTTCGGCAGTCTCTCATATATTTTTTTTCTCCCGTGATTTATATTTTTATGGAGATGTGCCCGCGGCGGTATCGGCGTCCACCTCTCGTAAGCAAGACGTCCGCATGATTGCCCGGAAAAACATCTGCTGCAGCGTATGTGGAATAAATATGTAATTTCAACACTCCCTTCGATATTTAAATGCCTCTCCGAGCATCTCCTTTTGCTTTCTTTTACACGTCACTCGTGAAGTCGTTCCGAAGATTTGAGGGGGACCATTCATTCGTATTCTATCTGACGCGGCGAATGTAACAAGGAGTATTCAAGTCACGTTCGTGTTGACAAGATTTTGGGACGGAAGTAATATCAGTTTGCAGTGAGTAGACTTAGTGCCAAATAAAGTTTGACGCACGTAGTTTTTTCGTCAAGGTTTTGTATCTTCTTAAGGGACACTTAGGAAAATATTTACATCGATGATAATTCATCTTAATGAATGCGTAAGGTAGATGATTACGGTCACATTGGAATTAGCTTTCTATGAAAATGCCTGCGATTTTTTGTATATATTAGACAGGAAAATAATCAATGGCTACCGAAAGATAACACTAGAAATAATAAATTGATCATGTATATGAAGGAGAATATGTAATTTTTATTAAGGCCTTGAAGTATGGCATTAAAAGCTATAGTCGATAGTCTTCGCTGTTTTTTTTCATCAACCTTAAAAATCACCTACCCTGAGTAGGCGGCTTATTTTTCAATAGATTTCATCTTATTTTGCGGACTTGGACAGTAGTTAGGTTTAAAATATCTTGAACATGAATCCTCACGATGTTACCCAATGTTAGAGATCGTTTTCCGTAGCATTTTAGTGGTAGGAATGTCACTGCGGCAAGAATAAACAACCCATGATTAGTAGTATAACAAACTCGCGCCGATGTAATAGTTTCGCAAACTTCTTGACGGAAATGTAGTCATTACGCGTATCATCATTTTTTTCTTCAATGCCTTTACGTGTTTTCGAGCGTAATCATTCCCAGAAGGACATCAGTGTCGCGAAACGAGGATCAGTCAACGTTTCAAAGGCGGCGGACAGGAGTAAAAGGAGGAAGTCATCGCTTCGACTGCGCTTGTCGTTCTCCTCTTCGACGATATTTACACATATTTTTTTGTTTTGACATCTCACAGCTCCGGATTCCTCGGAGCGTCGTTATTGTAACCGATTCCCCTTTATCTCGCCTGGGGGGGAACGTTTTGAGGCCTACCGTAATTGCGCGAAGCATGCACGTATATATACATCGGTTCCATCATATAAATTGTTACCCTTCGCGTAGCGAGACATTTCTAGGATTTCCGCGCTCTTGAACATGCCAACACGCCATCATCGCCACCGGCCAGTTCCCGCTTCGTGAATGCGATTGCATATTTTAAACGTGGTCGCAGTTTCAGCTTTCAAGTGGACGATAAGCACGGAAAAATGTGTTCCCTTGATCCCGATGACGGAAGAAAAAGACATGTTACCTTCATCTAAAGAATCCGGATAGGAATTTGCGGAATCAAAATCTTGGATAGCGGATAATGTAATATTTACGTATTGAGCATATTTCATCTAGATATAGCTTATGGGTTTTATTAAAACCCTTCTTTCCATTGATCTGTAAATATTTGCCAAATTGGAGTGTTTTTCCGTTTCAATTGCTCATATTGAAGCAAATAATCGCTAAGAAAATACTTATTTTCCCTCTTTTATCATGAGTATTTAATTGTTGATTATATTGAATTAACTTTAATAGCGTTTTGGACATTCCCGAAACCTGCCAATCACGAATGTTTCCTAACTATTTATTAATATATGATGGTAGTAAGTTGCTGAAATACTTTAATGAGTGAGGAAGGATAAGTATTTCACCTTTTGAATTTTTGTAAATGTTAGTGCAACGGGTCTCAAGTGATAAATTGTTTCTTTTCCATAATGGTATCTACTTCCCCCCAAAATGAACTTGGCTTTTGCGTAAAACGGCTCAAAAGAAGTAACAAGATCATCTATTAATCTCTATTTTGCGTCTGAATATACATATTTCTATGTACTATCCACTCCTCCTGTAGGAAAAAAGGTTGATTTAACTACCTTTTCCAAGTTCGACTGAACGGATATAACCCGATGACCCGCGACTACCACTGAGACCACCTCAACTCGTTCAACGAATCGGCCGAGAAAAAAACGTACAATAGCGACGCATCGTACGCGCCCGAGCTGCAAGGAAATGCTTTCCGCGACGTTAAGAGAACTCAAACAGGAACGAAAAAACGAATCTCAAATTCGGCGAGGCGAAAAATCATGTCGTCCCTTGCGCTGCATTCCCTTCTTTTGTTTGTTTATTTACCCCCACCCTCCTCCTCTTCGCGTCAATTAGCGCGGGGTAGCGTTAGCTCGAACCGGATCTCATTGGGCAGCGCCGAGATGGGAACGCGGTAAGGTCTTCTGCTTCCCTCCGCTCTTGTACCTCTGAGAATTATCCTATTCTTTCCTAGCTTGATTCTTACGTACGTGCCCAAGATGAAAGGTTAGGAATAGAGTACAATGACCTCACGAGGTCCTCGATACGAACGACCCTAGGCTTGTGTTCTGGTTGCGCTTATCTAAACTGTTTTCCGCCATAGAAGATGCTATGGTAAATTTTGGTGTTCATAGCTGGCAGGGGAAAATTTAAGATTGTGATAATTTTGCCAATGATATTTTGATTATTAATAGACCGTAGATTAATTGAGTTAAAAAGTAAAATTTTTAAAGAAGCACAACATATACCCACCGCCTGATGGTAATCGCATCGGTTCCTCTACTTCAGCTACCGCTAAAAAAAAAATACTTCTCACTCTCTAAGGTCGAAAACGAGCGGCTACGAATCAGCCAAATTTGAAAAGAGAGAATTCTCCATTTTCGACCACTCTTCACTATCAATATTGTTGTTGGCGATATAGGACGATCCATGACTTCAGAAAATCATTGATTGCCATTTAATCAGCGCTCCATTATTCGATCATGACCATGAAAACCTGAATCCATCGTTTAAATTTACCCGTCGAAATTCGTTAGCGAAAAAATCGCGCGTCGAACGAGATTACCCTTACCTGCTTCGTTTCTTCATTTTCCCAAGGAGAGAGTAAATGACCCCGAGCTCGTAAGAACTCTCTCCAGCGAACCATATAGGCTCGGCAGAGACTCTTCGTCAGTTCTCGCATGGCCCTACGCTAAGGGCCCTTATCTTATCGCCGCCAATCTCCCCCTCTCAGACTCGTTTTCCCTTTCGGAATCTATTTTGCCGCTCTTCTTCATTCCTTCCTTTCCTCCCCGTGAGTCTTTTGTCACACTCCGCCGCGCACAGTTTCGCCTTCCGGCGGGCCAGAGCGCGTCGCGGACTCGCAAAAGGATAGACTCGCCGCCGCTTGCGTGCCCTTCCTTCGGCGAGGCGCGGATCAAAACCTCGTCTGCTTCGCCGCGCGCGGGAAAAGGCGAAAGTGCGGAGCTTTCCGTCGTCAGGAATATGCGGGTAATTTGGCCCTCTTTTATTTACGCCGACCGCGTCCCTCAGGGTCTACGCGGTATTGGAATGTGAACTTTGCACGATCGATATATCATTATTACCAGGTGCTAGTGGAAGGCAAGCGGAAGTGAAGAAAATGGATGGGTAACCAGCATAAAGACAGAAATTGGCCTATTGAACTTGGGACACCACTAATTACAAGACATAACTTTCCTTTAATATTCTCTATCCGCAATTGTTTACTCAAGATTGCAGCACAGAAAATGTCTCGAATTGTTTTGCTGTTTAATTTGTTTAACTTTCAAAAAATGGAAGTTGCATATTACGGAGATAATAATCGATTCTAATTTTCCTTAAATATTTTACTTAACCTAAAAAAATTAGAACATAAATTGATTTCAGTTTTTGTAGTTTACTTTTAAGAATGGTATCTAATGTTAAAGGTTACTAGGCCTTGACGGAAGCAGAATTATCTACTATAGATACTATTTTGGGTTATAGATATTAAACTGTTTAGTGTGGTAGGCCGCACTCCTTTTACTCTAAGACTTGATAGAGGTTAACTGTTACCTTCGAATTTCCTTAGACTCACCATGCGGTCGTGCTCTACGTACACAATCACATACGAAACTAATTTATTTGTGGCATATATCTAAACATTGTGATACCCGTCATCTTATCATTTCCAATATATCGAAGCGCTCTTGGCATATCAAAATAGTCGATCAACTTCGACCCCTCTTCGGAAAAAA
The DNA here is from genome assembly GCF_921293095.1 of Ischnura elegans. NCBI lineage: Eukaryota > Metazoa > Arthropoda > Insecta > Odonata > Coenagrionidae > Ischnura > Ischnura elegans. The sequence goes on along the minus strand of NC_060249.1, from coordinate 69,713,929 downwards.
GTAAAAGAAAATGGAAGTGGACGTGCGCGTATTGGCGTTCAAGAGTTTTGTGGTCGGGTAGGAATTGTGTTGGGACTTGGGAGAAAAAGATATCGCTTCAAAACGCGGTCCGCCGGGCAATGATACAGCAAATTAGCGGAAGTAGCGCCACCCCAACCCCGGGGGGGGGGTTCCTTATTGAGGAAAGGGGGTGCCGGAGGTCCGTGTGAATGAGTGGAGAGGAAGTTGGCAACAATCCATTTCTTGAAACCTCTCCACCGAGAACGTCGTGGAAAAAGGGTGGTGGGTGCGGGCTGTATCGTCACTTTTTTATTTCCTATGGTGGAGAGTCAATTACGTTCCGTTCGATTTGTCCTATCGCATGGGAAAGATCCCGAGAATTAAAAGGAAAAAAAAAATAAGAAATAAAATAACAAAAGATCGGAATGAATGGTCGAAGTAATTAGAGCACGGTCTAATTAAATTCTTCCCCGTTTTTGGCGTTTGCGAGTGTGTGACTTGAAAGAGGTTAATCCGGGCTTTGGCAGAGGTTTTCGTTGGCAGGATTTTAGCAGTTCCGATTGATTGCCTAACAAGGGTCGAAAGAAATTTATTGGCTGCTAAGATAGGAGGATTAAAACTTATGGTCATTAACGGCGATTGGCTTCGACTCTACCGCTCTCTCTCTCCGTGTATTCCTTCCAAATCTGTCGGAGGTTTATTCCGCGTTGATTTTATTTATATATTTTTTTTTAATTTTCCCAGCGCTCATCTCCATACGACCGAGCTAAATCGCAGTCTATTGTTTTATGACCCCGAGAAATTTAGGGCTTAAAACGCCTGCATTCACAATGTTCGGCGAAATTTAATGGAACGACATGATGTACCCGTCAAAAATAAAACTTTTAACTGTTCACATTGTGTCGGACGCTGCGCAAATGTAATAACAACAGTATTTCCGTAGAACAGAAAAAAGTGGCTATCATATGCTTCATTTCCATAAAAATGCTAAGTCGAGGTTGAAATATGTTTGAGAGAAGTAATAAGCTGTTGAGTAAATTTGTTTAAAAAATTTCTCCCACTGAATCCTTTCATATTTATGCTCCCAGTCGATATTCGTGAAGACTAGTATTTGCCATACGAGTCATATTTTTTTGGTCTATATAACTAACGCACATGGTGTAAAATGGCTGCTTGATAGCAAAAGTGCTTCTCTCAGTCAGTACATTTAAATCGTCTTGTCTTTAAACTCCGCTGCTGAAGACAATTGGAAATATTTTCAATAAAGTTCTATTTTTTGTATCTGTGCGAAACAGTGGTTTTGTTAGCATTAGGGTTTATTGAAACTAGAGTGTTTATTTTGAGCCACATTAAAAAACCTCATTGAATTATGTTTTTTTTGTTTAAACCTAAGGTTAAGCAAGGGAATGGGATATAAAATAGCATCCATAAGGTGGGTCACGTTGTGCAGGATGAAGTGCGGAATCGAAATAAGTTCATTTACATTGTGAAAAACGTTTGTCAAAAATGTTTGATAGCTCCCCGGGCAAAAGGCCACAACGGGGTCAACCGAAATAAAACGCGGCTTACTCCTTAGTTCCATGCCCTCCGGAAGGCGTGAAAGACGCAAGCAGTGCTGATTCATTTCCATCAGAGCCTTATAAGGTCACTCCATGCCGTTAATTACCAGTTCGCTCTCATTATTCGATGATTATCTTTCTTTCCGAGAGGGGTCGGAGTAAAGCGGAGAACAACCCACTCGGGGCTGAAGTTTTTTTTCTGCTGAATTAGAGTCCGTACTGCTCGCAAAAAGGGCTTTCTCACAATGGAAAACGAGCCGAACACGACTCTTTTAAATAATCCTCCTCCGTAGAGTTCCCTCTCTCGTCGCCTTACACCGAGGAAGGGGGCTATTTAGGTCCGCTCGTCATAATTAGAAGGCACATGGGGATGTGCAGGGAGGAGATAGGTGAAGAGCGAGTCTCCGGATTTGATATTTATTCTCTTTGGAGTAGAAATATTATCTCTCTCGCCATGTTCTCTTTGGAAGTGTTTTTCGGCCTCTTTGAAAACGCTTCGTCCTACCTAAAGTGTATGCGCATGAATGCGATACGTTTGAGTAAAGAAAGGAGACATAGCTAGAAAAAAACCGTTATTACATTAAGAAGTTAGGTTGGTTGGTTGTTTGTTGAAAACGATTTTTTAGTGTATTTCGTGGACCAGGAAATGCATTACACATTTGTGTGGTTTACAGCAAGTTATTGTTATTCTACCTAAAAAAAAACCTATGTCTCTCAAGAGGATAGCCGTTATTTTATAAGGATAATGTTGGCTATATTTTTAGTCATTGAGAACTATAGCACCAAGAGGCATTTTGGGAAAAAATAAATGCTCAATCTTACGAATAGATAGCGTTTACAAAAGATGATATTGTAACAATGTTCATCCTCTCTTCATTATTACCATAGTCGATGCACACACTGCACTACGCTTAAGGGTATGCTTACTTTTAGACAGATATTGACCAAGCCACCGCTATTTTGCGATGCCCTCTTAACTGTATGATGTATGTTCGGCTGCTATTTTATTGGGCTCATCTCTTAAACCAAGTGCGCAAGTATTAAGCAAGTATTTCAAGAATACGTTTTTTGAGATTTGGGTGGGTTTACATGTCAGGAAAGAGGTACAAGTTTCCTTCTCTTTCCAACTTCTCTTATTCCTTTGTCCCTCGTGGCGTTTATCTAACCCCATCTTTTCCTCTCCAATTCCCATTCTTATGTTTTCCCTCATTGAAACCCCTACTCTCCACCCTCTCTCCTCCCCGGTTTCAAGTCAAAATAAACCCCAACCCCCGCCGCTCACCCCTCTTCACCTTCTCGTTTGTCCACCCCCACCCTCTCACACTACCGTCCCACAAGCCCCTATGCTTTGTCCTCTTCCGCGCCAAGTGCTTAGCAACACCGCACTTTTCCCACGATTCCTTCTCACCCTCCTTTTTATATTTTTTTTTTTTTTTTTTTTTTTTTTCAATTCTCCCACCCCCGTTCCGGCGCGTAACAACCATGCCTCACACCCTACGTCCAGTAATCCGCCTCACACCATCGTTTCGTGGGATTTAATTGCAACCCCCTTCTCCTCTCTGCCGTGATTCTTTCCTCAGCTCGCTACCACCCATCCCATCGCCTTCGAGCCGACCAACGTGGCCGAAATCTGTTTTCCATCTTCATTAAGATGGGGGAGAACGCGTGCGTGGGAATTTTTGCGATTTTTTTTTTTTACCTTGCGTCCATTTCTCGCGGGTGTTTCATCATGTTTTTTTTTATTCTTCTACCGAAAGTGTTCTCAGTCGGTCCCGAGTAATAATACGTGATAAAGTGTTTCAGACGGATGATTCGGGACGAAATCCGCTTCCTCCTTTGCAGCCGTCTGGAGGAATTAATAAAGGGAAGGAAAAAATGTACGTTCGTCCTTTTTTCCTGTAGCTTGCGTACACACACACTCACGCTTTCCGTCGTGAGGGGCTTATTCTCATCCCGGCTAAGCTGGGTGTTCTTCCTTCCACCTGTTTTGCCTCGTGCCGATTGCGACTTTGTAACAAAAGCTTTCTTTTTCCGTAGATGATAGACGGTCTGCTGTCGAAAATTTTCTCAAGCCAGTGTTTAACCGGCGTCAAATCTGGAGGCATTTAAGAAGATTTAGTCGTAAAAGGAAAGGATTTGTATTCTTTGGAGTACCGTGGAAAAATTTTATTTTCTTAGGACAGGATTCTGTGTGATTTAAAAAAAATCTAATTAAAGCCTCACTGGAATACAAGGCAGAAATGTTTGAAATGTGGGAGTTGGAATTAATCAATGTATGTTTCCCTTTCATGTAACATCATTCGTTTTAGCAAGTAATGCGTTATAGGTAGACGATTCTTCCTTCCATTATCTTAATACTATCTTTTAATAACTTTTCCCTAGAGCGTATTAAGTTAATCTTATAGTAATGGAATATATAGAACTAAAATACGTCAGATTCATGTGACTTCGGTCCCTTATTTAGTTGTAAATATTTTTTAATTAAAAAAGAATTAATCAATCCATCTCCATATTCCTAAATTTTAAATTCAATGTCAAAGGCATATGATTGGATTCAGGTCGTTCTTCTCTATGAAATGCATTCGGAGAAAAGAATTCCAAATTTCTCCCGGATTGTAATGACGTGCCTATAGCTTATCTCATGGAGGGCTGTAGACAGTTCACACGAAGAGGGTCAGGAGGTAATCGTTGCTTTGAAAATTTCGTTGGACGGAAACAGAACGCCCCGAGGGCAACAGAAATAACCCGAGAAGCGAAGGGGCGGGTGAACGCATCGATGGAATTAAAGGGAAGAAGAGACAATGGGGCTTCCGTTCATAGGCGACAGTTATTTTGGCTGTTAAGTCGCTCTCCACCCGTGAAGGAATAAGGGCTCTTTACATCTTCTTTTTGTCCTGCTCTAGTCTCCCGGGTCGTCCGTCACGCCTTGGTGGGAAAGATGAAGACGAGTCGAGGTTAGCCAGGGCGCCTTATTTATAGCCTTATAAGGGGTGACAGGTGAATTTCCTTCACTCGAATGGAGAAGATGGAATATACAAAGGATATGCTTTTTTCTTCTTTAACTAAAATTTTTTTCATTTAACTAGTTTGTCTATCTCAGCCCAACCTTGGGGGATATATAAAGGGAATATTACGTGATCTAGGGGTAACGGTGGCGAGGGATTGAATCTTCTATAATTCTCGTGCGAAGTAAAAGTTAATTAACTCGCTCAAAGGTATTCAAACGCGAGGTGGTTATTTTCCTAAACTCCTACTTATCGCAGAGTAGTGTTGTTTGCGTTAGAACTCGTTTAGACTGCTTATCACTGGATCTAGCTAAGGATTAAAAAGGGCAGAAAATTAGCTGTAACTGAATGTTCTTTTTGGTCTGACTTCGGGGCAACACTGATAAATTGACTAACTACGTGAGTCGAGCTCCGGAAGTGGGATTTTCAGTACTATTATAAAAGCCCTGCAATACCGAAGATGAAATACGTGTAGAAGGATGCTCTCTGTGGGTGAAAAATTGAAATTTGTAAGTCCTGAGTAGTACTGGACGCTACGGAACAACCATAACTCGACCTTGATACCACCATAATTATCAATTCCCCATTATTTTTGTGAGAGAGAAAAGGTTCCCTCTTTGGACGGCTTTAAAAAGTTTAACCTCAAGTGAGGTCAGTTGCATTATGGGTCATTAAAATTCCCCGTGAGAGAAAATCTATTGACCTATGACCTTTACGATGAAAATTCCCGACACCTGATTGTTTTAAGGTGGAAGCTAATTGTCCGCAAATCGCGCGGTAAAAAATATTTCATGGTCGAGAGGGTTTTTTTCCATAACATAATTGCGGTGGCGGTAACTGCTCGAAACGCTAGTTTTGAATCTCTTTCGGAGACCCTCGTCCACCTTCCTTCTTCTTCCGTGGCGAAATATTTTCAATCTACACGCCCACTTCCGCTCCGAAGTCTCCGCGGGACATGGCGTGGGATATTCGGGGTGTAGATTGACCTCTCCGTCTATTCTCCAAGTCTTCCTCCATTTGATAGTTTCTTTGCATCCTGCGATACGTTTAGTCTGCAATCCTTAAGAACCAAGAACCTTAAGCTGCCCAGCCGGTTGCGAAAAAACGCTAATCTGATATCTAGGAATACCCACTTAATTTTCTCTAAATTTCCTCTCAAATATGGGCCCAGACATATGACTTGATTGCTGTTTATTTTACTCGGCCCAGGTGAGGCCTCAATCCGGCCCCCTGTTTCCCTAGGCCTGGGCTCTTTTACGTGGTTTTTATTTTTATATATTGAGCTTAGATACAGGAATTGTTTCTTCATTCATGTTATTTCGTCTAATTTTCGATTGAGAATGCACAGAATCTCTCCTTTCTGGCATCTTGTTGTGCCGGTCAAGTCTTTGAGTTGCCTCCTGTAGCTGTCACCGCACAGGAAGTCATGATAAGGTCACACGACAAATGATTTAAGACCTCTCAATGCGAGGAACATAAAATGAACTAACATAGATTCACTGGAGTGGAAGCACGACTCCCACTTAACCGATCTTGTTTCGTAACTTGTATCTCGTTCAGAACTAATTCTGTCATCTTGATGTTTTTAAGGTATACACAGTGAATCATTTCTCTGTTTCTCAATTTCTATAATTTTCCCTCCGTTTTTTCTACAGATCTAAAATATTTAGGGTTGAGGTTGGTACAAACAAATGTTAGGCAAAAGTCTTCTGCACATGATCTGAAATTTTCAAGGTGCCGACCTTGAAATACCCTACGCGCTGCTGAAAATGAGGGGTCAGGATAATTAAAAATTCTCCATCACCATCGGGAATCGAACACGGCCTCTCTGGTGAGAAGTCGACACCATCAACCGTACCGAACCGAATTTTACCTTTAGAGTTTCAATGGCGACACGGTGAGTTGTCTTCTTTACCCGCGCCTTCCAAAGTATGCATTTTGGTGATGATTCACCCCATGCAAACACCTCTGTAGGTGGCTTGCAGGGTAATATGTAGATGGTGTCTTTTCTTACCCTCTCCCATTTCCTTCTCCACACCTTTCTCGTCCTCTCCCTTCCATCTTCCTTCCCCCTCTTCCTTTCTTCTTGTTCTTCCTCCCACCACCGTCTTCCACAAGTGAAACCTTCCCTATACTCATCCATTACAAACCTTCCCCTACGCGATTCCGTCCTATCAGGTTCCTTTAATCTCGAAACTCATTGGCGTCCATTAAGACAGGTTAATAGATTTTTGAATAATATATACGGGAATCCAAGGAGGGAGAATCGTTTGGGAACGGAGGAAGGGGATTTAAAAGTTGCGGCTCCTCCCCTTCTTCCCGCGTATACGCATGCTAACCGATTCCGGGAGCCGATGGAGTCGAATGTAATTAGTTACTTAACCCGGATCGCTGCGGTTTCCACTGAGCGGATTACTGAAGCGTGGAGTCGATCCTCCCGAAAGGATGATGAGATGGAATGATCAAGAAGGAATTCCTTTGGAGCAGGATCTTGCGGCTCGGTAATGCTACCCAGAAAAGGTACGCTTGGGTGTCCACCGACTAGGAGAGGTATCTCTAGATATCTTCGTTACAAGGTACATACTTAGGCGTAGAGTTAAACTAATGATAGGTCGTTGTGTTGTAGGCTTGTATCGAAGAACTTTTCGGGGTTACCGCCGCGTCCTAAAATTTTCCTGGATAGAATTTCTCCAGGCTATCATGCAGCCTCCCGCAGGACACTGAATATATTGGAGTCTTGAGAAGCTTGCAGGATATCAAAGTGAGATATTGTTAGAAAATATATAAAGACACGCGGAAACCCCAAAAAGCAGAAAGTTCTACTGATGGATGTATTTCAATTTTTTTCCAACCCCAGTCACGACTAAAGCATATCAGGTACAACTCGATTGGTTCCCATAAAATGTCATAAGATCTCCTTGAAAATAAATGTTGCTACAAAGGCAGAAATTCGTGGAAGAACAGCTTTACATTAGCGTTGATGGCTATATGTGATTAAATGCGTACGAATTTCAACACAGAATAAACATCAATCACGAGGAGGATCAAAAATTCTGTGGAAATGCTTTGAAGCTATTTCGTCTCTCCAACCACCAAAATTTATCAGTGGTTTCGTTTCAAGGGCTTCCAATCAACAAAACTTAAATTATAGATAAAAAAAGGGCGGTGTAAATTCATCAAAGGATTCACCAGAAATTGCAATCGATTATTATCATTCTTTAGTTTAAAATATCGATTCGTGGACTGAAATCGCGAAATCAACAAAGCGTTACCTAAACTGTGTTTGCAAATTGACTGTGGAAGTCTTGATCCATATTGGGAGTGTCACGAAATATAAGTTTATTTTTCATTCGAAGCTCAAAGAAGTTGAATCTCTATTTTTCTTAACTCCACTCAAAAAAGTGGATTTTAAATAATCCTCCCATAGTTTTAAAGATTCGGAACGGGTTTAATATAATAAAATGTGCTCTTTCCTCTCATTTCCTATTCCTGCCTCTCGAGAAATTCAGCTTGCAAATGACGGAAAAGGATAGAATCCGGGAAAAGGCCTTTTTTCCACGATCATTCTCTCTCTTCTCTCGCGTCTAGCAGCCTCCATGACATAAAACGTCCTCAGTAGGGCAGGCAGTGACGTGGAGACGCGCCGCCTTCACCCATGGCTGCGTAGGTATGAAAAGAAGAATCGCCCGCCTTCTCTATCGTCCCTATTGTGACGCAAGACGCCCTCGCGGCGCTGGGAAGAAAGCAGTCTGCATCACAAAAGCGGGAGATGGAAACGCGAGAGAGAGAGACAGCGTGTTGGATATAATTTTTGAATTTCATATCCGCTGGTATGATAATATGTACTTGGAGGGAAGGTTGCCGAGGTTTCCCGCAGAATCATTGTTTGTTTCAACGGTGGCCATTGTCTACGTTTTAATTGTTGCTTACTAATCTGCTGAGGTCGTGTTTCATAAATATTTCAGCAGCCGTCAATTTTAGAATTCTATTTTGGAGTTTTAGAAGTGCTCAATCGAGAAATAGCGGACTAACGAAAGCATCGCGGTCTTTGCCTTTGCCAAAGAAAACATAGATATTGAAAGATCATTCTTAGGGGATGAGTATTGAACATCTTTCCGTGGAGATGAGGAATTATATATATCCTTTTTAACCAAACTATTGTGAAGCCTAATATTTTATATATGTAAGCACGCCTGGAAATATGAAGCAATGATCCGCATATTAACGATAACGGTTTGTTCATATCAATATTTTCTCTCATCTTTATGCAGGCTAGTTTCATTCGATTCTTTCACCTTAAATAGACTGCCATGGTAGATATAAACGAGCGAACTCGCAATCTCTTTCCTTTATTAATAAATATATGACTGAATGGTTGGATTTTTAAAAATTAATAACCCCAATTGTTAGTTATTTACGGCTAAACTGAATTATCAGATGTTAACCTGAGATAGTCAGTACTCAATGTTACATTGTACATTTTGAATGGATGAAACGCAAAATGCCCCACCTTGGAATGAAGAAATTTATTGTGATCGCGTAGTGAGTGTGACAGCGTCTCCGTTCTCCCTTGTGGTTTTGTGGAAAATCTGACAACAACGCTCGCCTGTTGAAAGAGTCAAGAAAGCTGCGTAACCCTGGTTTCTTTCCAGGTGCACGTTGATAATGCATTCGGGGCAGCTCGCGAAATGATTCAACTTCATGATTTTCCCTCATGCATGTCGCGAAGGAGGTTTATACAGCACACACGTGAAGTTAAAAGTGACCCAGCGCCTCAATCCTTTCACTCGTCGGAAGCCGACGCGGCCATCGGGGGGTGTTCGCGTTGGCCAGTCCCGTCGGACGTGCGGCAGATGCACCTGCCCTCCACGTCAGACGCCAGCCAGCCCCCAAAATTTCTTCCTCCTCCCAACCCGAATAACTACTCCCTCCCATATCCTTCTTGGGCTCCCATCAAAAAATCCCTCCTCACTCCATTCCTCCTCCCCTTTGGTTACAACAGTCCCTTCAACTCGCCCGTCAAAACCCCAAACCTCCACCTCCTCCCGGTTCTTTTCCGTAGAAACACCCCGTTCTCTCTCTCTCTCCCACGTACCACGTTGAAGCCATTCTTTTTTTCCCCACGGCCTAATACAAAATCTCCCGCTAACAAGCTCTCACACAAGTCTCTTACCTCCCCCCCCCCCCATTCTCCCTATCATTCACTCACACTCCTTCGTAGCCTTCCTCCCGCCCCACTTCCGTTTTTTTTTAGAAGGCGTCCAATGAACGTTCGTCTGAATGCGTCCGTACTTACCCGGGAAGCATGTGAATTCTTATGATAGTATTCATCAGTTTTTTGTACAAGAGCAGGAAAAGTTTAATCTTGATGGCGAGAGATCCTCTTAAAAAATAATTTTGGTTTCAGCTATCACGATGATCTTGATATCTTAAGGGTTGAAATGAGGTGAAAAAACATTAGTTATTTCATTTTACGTTCTTTTTATAATTGATACATTACGTGCTATCATTTCAATCATGGAATATATTCATTTTTTCCGGAGCCTTTGATTCATGTCCGTCGAATTAACATGCCTCGGACCGCATGAAAGGTATGATTTTTGTCTTAATGTTTGAGACTCGCCAAAAATCCTCAGCAAAATGTTTTGGCTAGGGACGAATGCAGTACTGTTGTTCCTCGTGCAATTCGTTGCAAGTCTTTAGATTCAGGTTCGTCAAGATAGTTCGTCCCAAACTGTGACAATGACAAATTTTATTTTTATGTTGCTTTAATTTTGTCGTGACCTTATTAAACAATAGATGCTTCTACGTCTTTAATACTTGTATTAGGGAACACGTTTGATGTTGACTCTCGAAGATTGTATCCAATAAAGCGAGGAGTCTTAATGTATATTTTAAAACAATAGGAATCTAGACTCTATTCATGCGCTGTTGACCCGTTACACGAATTCTGTGTCTGTGCTTCTGTTGCGCCACGGTCTTTCCTCACTGTGATTGTTTAGAGATTCGTAGATATGTCCACTGTATACATTCATTATACGTGTCCCCTTAGACTCTTGCAGTGGCGAGGGGGAGGGTATCATTTTATTTTTATTTCATTTATTATTTTTTTAATTTTTCCCTTCTCAGTTCCCCCTAAATGGAAGCGGGTCGCTCACTGCTCCGGGCCATTCTGCGGAGAGTTTTTATTTTTCTTCATTTTTTCGAGGGCGTCTCATGGTAGGCTAGGGGGGAGGAGGTTGATGTTTTGGGTCGGAGGGGAGGGGAGAAGGAAGGGGGTGGGGGAATATACCCACGTACATATATGTGAGGGGAAGGGGTGGATGGAGTAATGGAGATGACAGCGGAATGGGGAGAGGAAGGAGAGGAGAGGCATTTACACAATAGGACTAAGGGAGGAGGTGGAAGGGAACACCTTTCTATGGCAACGGTAGTAATAATAATAGCCGAAGACGGCCAAATGGATTCCTCTCCCCTCTGGGCGAATAAAAAACACCTCCAAAAATCTTCTTCTTCCACTTGATTGGTCAGTTTCCCCCCCTCCCCCCTTCTTCCTTCCTCAATTTGCCCTGTCCACATGATTCAACTCCCAATCCGGTTCTGTTTACAGGTGTACGACCCATCGATCAAATCAACCTCGCTCTCCCCCCTTCCTCTATCTTGTGTGGATACTTTTTTTACGGCCATTAAACAAGGAATGAAGTCTTTTCCTCCATTTTTATCTTCCGATATATTTATTCGCGCGGAATGTTTTTAGAAGACAATGTTTACGCTCTGTCCAATTCATCTGCGTTAGAGGATTGGCACTGAACGCTCGAATAACTCCCACACGATGGAATAATTCACTCACAAATCCACCCATCTTTCGAGATCTCTCTCTCCTTCCCTCAGATATCGTTTATTTGGATATCATTTGTCTCGTTCCTTATCTTGCAGGGTAATAAAAGCTTCCTGAAAGGAAAACGTTGCCGAAAATGAAACATCCTCAAGGGAAGAGGGAGACTTAAAAAAAAGTAACCTCCTGTTGCTTTGAGCTCAAGGGAAGTAGCGATATAATGAGCATAAGTTTCATTTTCAATAACGTTTACCTAAAAGATGGCTGATTCTATCTTAAATGGCCCCTTTGAAGGAAAAGCGACTTTGTAAAATTCTCGGAAAACGATCAGATGGAGGGTGAGATGTGATGAAATAGGTTGAAAATCTTCTTACAAGGAGAAAAGAGCTTTTTTTACTGATAATGCATATCATGAGATGATCATAGCAGTTATAATTTAAGAGCTGTGTCCGTAATATTTACTTTCCTCAGCGTCGTGGCCTGATTATAGGTAGCTCGTTTCAGTTGGGTAAAATATTTAGAAATCGCCAGCTGTACAAACTTGGGCAAATAAATACGTTAATTAATGAGAAAATCTGTCGCATTATTATTTTGTAAGCGTTCTCTTTGTTTGCGGAATGAGTTTCATCAAAGCCTAGTTTGGCGTTGACCTGGATAAAATTTGAGGCAAATTAAATTGCAGCGATATTGATCGCTTTAAAAGCGAGCTACAGTGAACCAAGGAATTTATGTAGCAATTTTGGTATTTTTTAGGAGTTACCCACTTGGCGGATGATAGCTTGGAAATCGCTGAGCCATCTCTTCGATACCCTCTGCATCGTATTCCTCATTTCTTTGTCGTTATTCTTACTCGCACATTTGTTTACCCGTCTTTACTCGAATTCTTCCATAGCCTTAGTTGCTGTAGAACCGTCTTTTCCATAATCTTTCCAATCGGGTATTTTTATAAAAACTCCTCTTTAAATTCACCTAATAAATTTCTTGGCCATGATGCGTATTCACTTCTTTGTTTACTATTCTTGACTCGAATTCTTCCATAGACTAATATTGCGGAAGAACCATCTTTTCCATAATATTTCCATTATAGTTTTTCTATAAAAATGCCTCATTCAAGGCACCTAACATATTTCTTTCCCTCCCTGCCGCCTATTTCTGTCGTATTCAGCTTGCGCTCTGGTTACCAATTTTCTATCCCGAAAAGAGATTTTTCCGCACGAAGAAAGAGACACAGATATGAGAAGACTCCCCCCATCCAATTAGCTCCAAAGATAGTTTTTAAGGAGAACAGAAGGAAGCAGTCTTCGAGGAGGACTTTGGGGTAAAAGCTTGAGCATCGGAAGCCTCTCTCTTCGAGCACGACGCGGGCTCAGCGCGGAGTAAAAAATATATTAAGTCCGCCACCCACGTCACTCGATATCATCTCCGGCTAGCACGCCTTGCAGAAAAAATAAAGGAGATGGAAGTCGGCCGATCTTCATCCCCACTTCCTCCTCGCGATAGTTTTTCCGTAATAGGGAAAAGATGAGGGTAGGAGGTAGGTAGATACTCAAAGTAGAGGGAAGTTATCATCCACACTGCCCATGTAACACTCTTGCGAAGAAATGCGAAAAGGACTCGAGAGTGGACTGTTTTGGAAGGTTTTTTTTTTTAGAGGACGAAGTCCATTCGGAAAAAAACAATTGCAGGCCTATCCATTTTACCTCGTTTCCTCTTATTAAATGAGTGATGTGATAAATAAGTGCTGTGAGGCTCTGCGTAAGTGTTTGTGACTGCGGCGTCTGAGAATGATAGTTCTCGTATCACATCGGCGTCGAGTATTTTCTTTAGGGATTAGCGCGTTTATATAGCATCGTTATTTATAAGCGGAAGGGAGTGTGAACGAAATTATCTGAAGTAATAAGAACGATGAAGTTCCAACTCTTCATTTATTGTCCTTGTGCGAAAAAATGCATGCCTTTTTCTCTCTCTCTCTCTCCGTAAGGAATGATTCATTCAATCCTAACTGCAGTGGAGGAGTGAACCACTTTTACGTGCATTTTAATTTTCGTTGTACGTATTCACTGCTTGAACCACGTTGGTCAAAGCTGAATTCCATTAGGTATTTATAATTATTTACCACATCGTGGCCTGCACTTCTAGACTAGACTGCCTGCACATTAAATTTAGTTTTTTCTCCGCCGCACCCTATATCGTAAAAGTTTTCATTACTTTTTTCATCTAGCAGTGTCGTTACAACCCAATTCACTCTTTTCTCTATAATAACATGTCTCATGTAATTCACGCTTGTTTCTAAAATATGCATCCTTAAATCTTCGTGTATCGTTATTGCTTGATTTCGTCTGGAAAAAAAGTTCATCAGTTTTGTTTAGTATTTTCCCTTTATAGCCTAATTTCGAAGAGTAGCGTCAAGAAATAATCCCCTCACATTCCTACTGTTTTATTAACTTCGCTTCAAGTGCTCATTCATTGATTGCAAAAGAAATATTGTGGCCGGCGACCCGAGAGCAAATAGAGAATAAATAATGGATTGAAAATATATTCATAGGTACAGAAAAGTAACTTTTGTCAATCACAAACGACTTTAATTCACTTTGAGTTTTGCCCGAGGATGTAGCGATTTATTTTCATTGGCCTCCAAGCCATAGTAGGTACTCACTATCATCGGTGGAGTGATGGTATTACTACAAGTTAACGGCGATTAAAAGAAATTGGGCGTGATGGATTGGGTGGGCAAGATGTAGTAAGTAATCACTGCCCGAAGCTTCGATGACGAGCCTTGCTCCATTTGTCCTATCAACACCCCATCATCACGACCCACTCGCGGGGAACGCGAGGACAAAATGAAGATAAGCCATCCTCGTAAGTGAACGAGCCACAGAATCGGATTCTATGCTCTCCCATCTCAGTCCACGTCCGTCGAAAATGCCCCGGGAGTTTTTTTCCTTTACCTCAGCAACAGGCCTGACCACTCCCATATCATTTCCAGAGAAGGAAAAATCTTCGCCCGGGCTAACCAACCACCAGGCATCTCCAACCGAATCTCGGGGAATCTCACATTCCCTCCGGGTCCTAAGCAGTGCGTTTGTGTGTGTATGGAGAGAGAGATGTAGGAAAAAAGGGAGTAGGAATGTCCTCGGAGGCAAAAGATCGCTTCGAGTTCATTGTTTGGCCCCTGGGGACGCGTGGTCGTCAGGGGAGAAGAAGGTTTTTGGTAGGTGTGAGAGAGGCCTTGTTAACTACGTGGGGAAAACATGGTTGTGGGTGAGGTGATCAGACCCCAGCATGTTTCTCTCTATTATCCCCTTCCCTACAAACGAGGATAATTCTCTTTTCAACGCTTTTTGGGTGTCTTGTCCACACTTTTAAAATTCCCATGATCGCGGAGGAATGGCTTCTTTTCAACGCCCTCCTTCAATCGATTTTTTTTGTAATTTCCTTCAGTTATAAGTCTCTGATTAGGGGAGCCGGAGAAGGTGGTGGGGAGCCTACTTTAAAAAATTTAAAAATTGAAACTAATCAGTATCATTATTCAATTAAATGACTTATCTGAGTCTGATGGTGAAATATACGGGTATGCTTTTACGTTTTACATTAAGTGTATATATTTGTTTAAAATTTGTGAACACCAAATACTCAGCTGGTCCCAAGTGGGAGAGTAAAATGTTTAGCTCCTTCACTTGGTTCTTGAATGTGGTCGAACCATAGCCCAGCCTTCAGATGAGGCTATTTTCGTCTGTGTCAAGATGGTCAATATTTGAATAAAATTTGGAGAAAGGGAATATTTTTAATAGAAAACATTATTTCATTAAGTAAGTATTTGGATAAAAGAGATTGGGATTACGATATAAAATATTTCAGGTGTTTAGTTTCAATTCGGTTTCTCGGACGCAAAAATCTAGTTTTTGTCCCTTTCTCATTTAGCGCCTATACCGATGATCTGTGCGTGGAGTGGAGTGTATAGTCACTTCTCCTCCCTTTTCTTTCCGACTGAAGAAATTCTTTACGCATGGAGAGGTTATCTTTTTGGAGGGGAGGGGGATGAAGATTTTTCGGGAGAGATGTGTACCAAGAACGCTTTTTTCTTCCATTTTTCCGAGAGATTTTTCTTTCCATCCCTTATCTTTTCTTTTTCCTCCCCTGCCTCAAATTCTTTTTAAGTTCATCGCGCTTTCGGGAGTGGGTATGGCCACTCTAAGTGATTGAAAAACGGGGCGCTTGAGTTTCTTGTCCCCGGGAGTTGTCGCCGTGATGTGGTGCGGGGAAGTGGTGGTGCGTTATCGGGGTGGAGAAATGGAACGTACACGTATATATATAAAGATATTTTTCTCTTTCACGGTAAAAGTGGGTTTGGAGGGTAGATGGGAACGGTGTGGTGGGGGTGAAAGTGTGGGAAAGGCTCTTATGAAGAATGAATCGGCGACTGGGGGTGGAGTGAGATGATAAGTCTACCTCACTCGTCAAGATTGGAAAGTTTTATATTGCAAGGTATTGTGGTCAGGAAAAAGATAGCACTCCCTTTGGAAGCTGAAATCCTCCCGTTGTCTCGTCCTCCCCGCCTTACTTTTGACCTTCTCTCGCAAATCTTTCCTTTCTACCATTTCATTTCTCCTTCGATAAAACGTACACACATCCCCTAAGGGATTTGAGGGAGCCAAGTGAATCAGTGTAAATACTGAATCAATCCATGTTGTAACTATTGTTTAAAAATTAGCCGCTTTCATTCAGCGCATGTTTTAGATAGTGAAATATCTAAATGAGATCCAAAATATGGATATTTGTCGACGGTTGTATACATGCAAGAGTGGACGTAGATATTTTCGCGGAAGATAATTAAATTACTGTACTATTTCAACTGAGATCAAAATTTGAGCGAATTAGTATCAGTTAATCGATGGTAGTCAAATTCTGTGATGGACAAGTTCTCAAATACTACCACCATCTAATTTCATGGGGTTATTAGCTTATTAGTGGGCGTTTTCCGCGCGAATGGTATTTATTTTGCGGAAAGATGCTCTATTTAATTCTTTGCAAGTTGTTTTTGGAAGCCCAAATGATTCCTTCCCGCATATAATTTCAATTTTCATGCACTTTATTTAATTAATTATTATTAATTATTTAAATAGATAACATGAATTTCCTCTCTCGTAACTGAATCACTTAATCGTATTCATATTAACTGTGCAGATATTGCTCTTTCTAGTCCACGTCATTCGTTGAAATAACGCTCGTAACAGTAAACCGTAAACTGGTGAACGACATTGCACCGAAGAGAATTGGGGAAGCAAAAATTCCCGCTTCTTTGCAGAAATTGCATTCCATTTCCCCAACGGCCTTGAATGGTCATCGACTCACTTTCAGAGCTTGTTGCGGAATTGATTCCCACTGCGGATTTCAAATAATAATGAAACGCTTCCTGTCCTCTTCTCCTGGGGAGCAGGAGACTAGCGCTCTTGCCTCTCGATCGGCGAGCAAAGCAGCGCATTGGGACCGCTCGATCATCCGCGAGTATTCATCGGAGATAGGCACGATAAGTGCTGCTCAGAATAATCCGACATCCCGAAATCTTCGCTCGCGAAGTGGCAGCGCCGGGCAGCGGTCCGCGGGGTATTAGCGTCCGCACGCCGCTGGCCGAGTTTTTTTTTTAGGAGATCGGTGAAATAGTGATAATGCAAAGGCCCTCTCGACAACGCGGCGAGTGGACGAACCCGGCTTAGCTGTTCGCCGATAATCTTCATCGAATGATTTCCGGCTCTCGTCTGAGTGGATGCATGGGATATATTGAGGCCTAGAGCACCATCCCTGTCTTTCACATGCTCGGATGGCGATTGTATTCGCGAATTCTAACGGCAAATTTCGTCGGAAAATTTGCCGTTTACTCTCCCCTGTAACAGTTCGTGAAATTTCTATCTAAGTATGCTTTCTCATAACCTCAAGTCATATGACAGCACTTAAATGCTTCTTAAATATTCTAGCTACATTTCTATGAGCTGCATTTAAAGGTATCTGTCTGGATTCCTCTCGCTGCTTTGAATATGTTTTTTTATATTTTAAATTTCTACCATTCAGAGGTTCTATAGATTGATCAATATTAATGGAGACAATTAATTATTCCCGCACACTTATATCTCGAAAAGCGTTGAATATTTTTTCATGTTATTTACGGCCAAAAGTCTAGGGCACCTTGTACTTTTGTACTAACCACCTTGGTAAAATATTTTTACCATGTATTAGATGACTTTTTATCGGTATTCTGAGCCAAGATATTTTTTTAGAGACAAGGAAATCTTTGGATCTCAGAAGAGAGAAAAACAACCGTTAATTTCAAGTAATGCAAATTTCTCGTATTCCCCTGGCGAGAAATGAATGCTAGTATTTATGATGATTGAAACATTATTTGACCTTACTCCAACAATTTTAACCCATAGATACCAAATATATGTCCGAATTAAAGAGCTGTCTAAGCCTTCAAGATACTGTCTCGATTAATTACACCTCTGATCGGTCCTGTCGCCTGGGAGGTCCGCGTCACATCCTCAAGCTGGAAAGGAACACTCAGCGGTCGTGCACGGGGGAGAAAACAAAAGCGAGGAATTTTTTAGTAATAAAAATATAATAAAGCGCGTCATCACTTCTCACTAAATCATGAGGTAATGACCGCATTATGCAGGGAAAGGCGAGAGAGAGTAAGGGTGTGGTGTGCGAGAAATTAGAAGTGGGAGTGGAGCCATCTTCGGGTGTAAAAAAAACCACTGCGCTGCTTTTATGATAGAATGTTTTCGAGATAGAGAGATAGTTTGGGGGAGGCGTCGAGTAGAGGAAAGGGAAGGAATGAAGAGAAGTGAGGATGGAGCTTAAGTGGTGGGATAATGAGAAGCGAGGAAGGAATTATAAGGAAAGTGGACGTGAGTATGAGACAAGGAGGAAAGTCGCAGTGTGGAGAAGAGAAAGGGAGAAATTGTCGCTTTGGAGGGAGGGTGTGGCTGGAGAAGGGGGAGACTCTTGAAGGAACGAGAACGACATCTGGTGAGAAAATGAGCAACGCATGAGGTGCATGACCAGAATAAACGTGCAAAAGGTTTTAAGCAAAATTTTCTCTTAAAAAAATAAAATCTAGTGAAGGTCATATGGAATAGTTAGATTGTCGAAGCAAAATTGATGGCGCTGCGCAAAATTTCAGCTCTATGTGGTCAGAAAATGAATATATTTGATAAGTGAGAAGTTTGTCACGATATTAATATTTTATCAAAATTTTATCCATGATGTCGAACGTAAACACGTTGAGTATTGGGTTGAGTTTTGTAGATGGTTAAATTTATTCCATTTCTTTCGCATAGGTTGCCTTTTTTGTCATTGACGTGAACTTGGCCTAAGATATTTCATAGTTTTGCCTGCTAATTTTTGTTCTGTAAAATGTTAATTTATCAATTAAAATACTGCTTGTATGTAAATAATTTTCCCATTATGACCACTGTATTTCCTCAGTTTTAGCGAAAGGAATTTCGCCGTTTTGATTGTTTACGCGGGCACACACGTGGGAGTTGTTTGCACCAAGCCCTTCTTCGGCTGCTCCCGGCGATTCGTTTCCCCCAAGGGGTTGAGCGGGGTCTTGGAGGGCGGATGAGAGTATTCGGCGGTGCGGGGGCGTCGGCGGGAGGAGAGGGGGCAACTCCCGAGGAGCACCCCCGAGTCCCCTCGCGGATTAACGAACCCGTCTCCTTCAAACTCTCTTCCTTTCTTTCCCCTCTTTTCTTCCTTTCCCTTGAGGGAGAGACAATGGGTTTTGAGAAGGGTGGGTGTGATTTACAGCGAGTTGAGGAGTCTCCCCCCCCTGCCACTGCCACCCCCTGCAATCCAAGATGGACCATTCCATTTTGCCCTCCCAACGTTTCCTGCCATATCCCAGAGCCCTTCCTTTTCTCCTGTCTTTTCCTCCCAACCTCATCTTCCACCCCCTTCCTATTGTCATTTCCCGCTGAGGTTAAAGAGGTTAAGCCGCTTCTATGCCATTCAAAACAAATATTCTGTCGTGCGCATAAGTTTTTAGAGCTGCTTCCTTCAGAGTTAAAGCAAAAAGAGTGTAGTAATTTGGCAAATTAGTGTAGAAAGGCTGTTATAAAATTTACAGTTTAATTATGTGCCTCTAACGAGCTGCCCCTAGGATTTTAGAGAGAGGGTGAATTTTCAGGACCATAAGTTACGTTGTAATATTTTGTAATAAATGTTTTCAAACATATGTACGTGTACGTAGCTAGCGTGAACTGCCACGAAGAATGTGTCTCACAGAACTTCGGATAAAATAGACTCCTTGGTATTGTAAAACTAAAATGAGTGTATTTTAGAATTTTTTCACAAATCAATTAGTTTAGCCCGATTTTTGTTTGTTAGCACAGAAACTAATGCGTCTCAAGCTTATGAAAGTGAATTCTTACGGGCAATAATAAAGCATGTAATACTATTTGAAAAAAATAATACATCTAATGCTATGAACTATATCACAAGTGCTAAAAGGTCTTGCGCATAGTGTCTAGCATGAATACCCCCAGAGTCCTTTGTAAGGCAAGGAAATGAAGTTAAACAAAAAGGCATAGGAAGAGAAACAAAATGATATTTTAAAAAAGGAAAACGTCTTCAATCATTCCAGACGGAGTAGTCATTCATTCAGTGTATTTCGCATTCTCCTTGTCTTTCTTCCCCTTCAACAATCCTTCATGGCATCCCAACTCCCGCCTACCACCACGTGGATCTGAGAGGGTGGAAACTAAAGGAAATCCCGGCGCTGCATAATTCCACTCATCTCTCATCCCACGGGTCGTTCTCTTTTTTTTCCTCCATCTCATCCATTCAACCCTTTCCCCTTTCGCAGTCTTGTCTTTTCTCACCTGTCCCTCACCTCAAAACCTTGCTAACGCCTCTCTCAAAGTCTCCTCGTGCGAAATTCAGCAAATCCTCCCTCCTCCTCCTCCTGCTTTTCTTCCTCCAAACCTTTTGTTTCCCCTTCCCTCCTACCCCCCTTCACAACGTCTCTTCGGGATTACGAGTTTTGGATTGTTTTATACGATTTAATTAAATGCTCCGGATGCGTTACGTGATCAGTCCCAGTGTTCCGAAGACTTGTTCGCGGGACTATTGTTCTCGGGACGAAAATCGTTACCTTTCCGCTACAACCTTTCACCGTTCGTGGAAACGTAAGTAGCTGCCTACTTGTGAGGCTAATGCGGAGAAATTGAGTGGGTTTGGTGTTTTAGGGTACTGTCATTTCCTCCAAAATTCCTTGAGGTAAAAATAATAATTTAATCATGGCCTTATAGCAAATTTAGGATTGTATCAGTAGGTACTTCTAATTATTCAAGTACTCCCGTTGAATATCTGTTTCCAATATATTTTTCCTCTAATATTGAATCATTTTGTACTTGAAACTTATACCGTGGGCCATTTTTATTTTAGGGATACATAAACACATTACATGGTATGAAATGGTATTGCCTGACTTGTTTGGTATAGTTTATTAGGATTTGTACATAGTGAAAGTACTAGCTTGACAAAAAATGAGGATTAGATTAGTTTGGTGACTCGCGTGTGCTGTTTTTGTGCGGTAGGATGGTAAATTTTCATGCATGTACGTTTATCCTCGAGCCCCTTGGCACCTTTCGTCCACCATATGTTTCTCTGTACCCATCCTCGATATCGCCATTGGATTTACCTGGCGGCCGCCTTCTCATATGAGCCAACCCGACAAACAATCTGGCGCGCAATTATCAACAAGAGAAGATCCACTAGAGGCCAATACTCGCGTATGAGCCGCATTTTCTGAATCAACATACTGGTATTCGTCTGTTGTCATGTCGCATACCGGAGAGAGTCCGAGTTATTTCCGCGGCTTTCAACCTTCTCTTCCTCCGCGGATCGCGAAATCTGTGATGAATTGCGTATCATGAATGCGTGACTGAATCACGGACGACTTCCCATCTCCGGGCCATTCGGAATCGGGAGTTAGTGAATACGTCATCGCGCTCCCTTTCGTTCGATTCTCATCGCTTTTCCGCATATAATGCATGCGCGTCATCCAAAGTGATGCATGACTCCGCTAATGAGCCGCGATTTTTACAGCTGTAACTCATTGGGTGTTTTCAGGCCATGTCCCTCCCGCCCCTATACCGTAAATTACCATTGTCTTCGATAGCTATAGATGATGAGTGGTTTTGTTTGTTCTCTCCCCCTCAGTTGATAAAACCGTCTACGTCCGAAAGAATCAATCGAAGTGATGGGGAAATGGTATAATCTCAACGAGGGGTTCAGTTTAGAGGAAAGTTTGAGGACATTTCTTTCTAATGCATCTTTCTGCGTGGGTAATGGTTGGAAATGGAGTATTTTAAAAAATATTTCAACACTAATGCATTTATTTCAATAATCATCGGTTTGTTTAAATGAAAAATAAAAAAATACATTTAATTTAATTACTTCTGGTTTTTCTGTTCTGTTTCACTAATGCTTTTTTTTCTTTCTTTGCAGGTAAGTTTTTTTGCTGTGCTATTGCCAGGTTGTCTCAGGAGGGTGGTGAGTATTGAAATATTCTTGTTCGGAAGTATAAGAATATGATAATTTTCCAACGTTAGCGTTAATTCAGTTTAATTAAGCACCGAATTTAATGAAGCGCTGCGCGATGCATTTCGTAATTATGATGGCGTTGAGCGAATGTTTAATATATGTACACATTGTCTTGTGACTTCGATGCGAGGTGCATACAATAGGTGCCGATGCAAATGAGAAGCACGTATTCAAACTTCCTCGTGCATCGCCGACGCCTTTATTGTGGATAATGTCTTAGCAAGTGTCATTTTTGTCTCATTAATGCGTGAATAAGATAGAACCCCAATCGACCGCCAGACCTTTTGTCGCTAACGAACCATTGTCCTCAGCCAATATTTCTCGCCGCCTTTTGGGTTTTCTTTCCCGTCACTCCTTTTGATAAAATGCCCATTGTAAGCGCTCGTCTTCACGAATTCTCTTTCATTCATCCCTTACCCAGACGTCTCTTTTTTCCTGTTTCTCAGACTTGTCCGCTCGTTTTCTTTTATTTTCAAGATCATTCCACCTTTCGCTTTTATGTGAGTAGGGTATTGCTTTGTTGATTTTTGCAGAGAACTAAGCTTGGGGTGAAACCAAAATCCTTTTAAGGTTAATTTAATGCATTGTACTAGCGAATGGCTATTTGGCTAGTTGAAGAGGTATGAATGGAAACCCGGTGTTGGCATTTCTTAGTTCTGGTTTTCAGGCTTTTTCCAATTCTTACGAAATAGTTAGGGCTTACCTAGGTATTGTATGGAGCATGATGAGACACCCGGTGTCGGATTTGCTTAATTCTGATTTTAAGCCTTCGATTTGTTGGGTTTCCAATAAATGATCGTTATCATACCAGGGGTGCTTTTTTTTAATAGTGCCCTTAGCTATGGGCTTCCTCTCGATCTTTTCTTGAGCTCTTCGAATTTTTATTCTTAGGTACAGGAGCATAGAGCAGGCACAAACTCGAGATCCTCGTCTTATTTCTCTACTCAAATTTTCACTTATTCAGTCTTCCCTCGTCTTTCTACGACGCGCCCGAGCCTTAACAATGAGGGGAAGGAAGAATTCTTTTTCGACTTGAAAGATGAGGATTCCCGATTCGAAATTAGTTCTTTTACTCGTGGTAATCCGTCCCGCGTAACACATTCTTATTTTTTTCATCCATCCCCTACTTTATTTTTATTAAAACCTCCTCATCTTAATCGTGCCCCATTTTTTTCGCCCATTAACCGAGTTACCATCGAGGTAGAAAGGGACGGATGGCCATCATTTGCGGAAAATGAGTTTACCCCCTTTTTACCACCATCTCCACCACTACCAACTACCACTATAGTGGTCCCTTCACCTTTCCCGCCCCCACTCTCCACTTCCAGGAGCTCTTCCCTCACTTCCCCCATCATCGCTACCCACCCTTCCTCACCCGTCCTCGCGCCCACCCCTCGATTCCTACCCGGGAACCCCTGAGCGAGGCGGTGGGGAATTTTCAGCGGTGACGTGCTGGAGCTAACTCCCGGCAGCAGCCCAGGAGATTCGTCAGGGTGCGCAAGGGAGCAGCGTGGGCGGTGGAGATGAAAAGAATCTGAATGCTGAGATGCAGTTAGTGAATTTAAAAGTCCCGGGTAATACGGTACTCAAAGTAACGAGTGTAGATTAATCTGTCTGGGTAAATACACAAAACTTCTCAAATTTGTATTCATTACTTACACGCAAATCAGCGACCACGGCGACGGGAGGAAGAGAAATACGGTGAGCATCTAGGTGTGGAAGTAGGGTTTTCTGAGGCTCTGACGATATTTTTGAATTGGTATTTTAATCTAATAAAAAGTGGTAAAATCCCATCGAGGACAATTCACGGTCTCATTTTATACAATAAAAATTATCTCGACTTAAAAAAATACTGCTTACTGCTATCTAACCCATGGATATCCTCATTTTAATTATTTTCCCTGGTTAATGGTATATTAAGGAGTAAAAAATCACGTACCGACACTAATCGAAAAAGGATCAGCCGGCGGAACTGTATCTTTCGTACAAATCAGTTTTTTAAACAAGAAATTGATGCGTAAGTAGTTTGGAAAAAGGGTCCGAATGTGATGCTTTCGTTGCAGCACAAACGATGGAGATTCAATCTTCCATTTTTTGCCGTTAATGGATCAAAAAAATCCATGGAATCTAATGTTTTATGGATAATCCTTTAATTTGCTCTCGAATAAAGTTCTCTGATTCAGAATGCGTTCTCATTACTTTGTACTAGTTCTAAAATCAGCCGTTGGGGTAGAAATTTCATTTGAACGTCCGACTTGTTGTGGTTCATCGATCGTCTAAATATTTTCCAACCCTCATTTCAATCTCACAACGATTATCCGGCTGTTTTTCAAGGGTTTCCCTCATCCGTTCATCTCATCCCGATTTTTCCCGTTCTTCCGCTTATCCGTTAGATTCCCGACCACCATTGAGCGGGAGAGAAAATTTTATTGGAGCCTGGAGATGCAGAGAAACATGAAATGGAACCCTCATCTCAGAGACCGCGCCTCACCACTTCCTCCTCCTCTACCGAATCAACTTATGGATGTATATATATATACACGCGGAACATTTCATCCCCTCCCTCAACAAGATTACAAATCTCGTTCTACTTCTCAAATATTTGGTTAGCGTTATGGGAATAATGTGAAACTGATTGCTCGCGTGTTGTGTGTGCCACTGAGGCAGGAGTCCACGGGCGTCGTCGCTCAAAGAATTTTTGCGCGAGACGTAAAAAGATAGAGAGAAGCATGCGAAATTAGTTTTTGTTTCCGCTCCCAAAGGCAGCCTCGCGGGTTCTGTTTAATAAAGGACCTAGCGTTCAAGTGGATCGTCCCCCGTATATCGATCCCTATCTCTTTCCTCAAACAAAAAGCTCGCTGCACAGTGTCTCCAAAATTACAGTGTTAGTCTTTCGGTTTGAAATAACGTTTGACCTTTCTCTCCACTATCTCCGTTAATGGACGGTTCGTTTGCCTTCTCTCGCCATTCATGAAGCTTTGTGATAGTCTCGACTCCTTAATGAAGCTTCGATAGGAGCTGATAGATGAATCTCCTTCTCGAGAAATGTTCACTTCTGAGTCGCATATTACTGTTTTCCGCAAGGTATTGGTGTCAATATTTCCTCCGGCACTAACACTAAGGTTATGGAATTTTTGCAGAATTTTTCTACCGAGACAAACATCACTTGTTTCGGCATGCGGACGAATACAAGGACCAGGAGGAAGTTGAGTAAATGTATACCCATTTGCACGATGATGTATATAGAAATTGCATAGAGTTCATTTTACTAGATATATGTGATATACGATATACATGTACTTTATGCCTTTGACCTCCTCTCGCTCGTCTTTTAGTTGGCTTGAATTTTTTTCCATAATGGCTGCATAATAAGCTACTTTTAATTCAAATTATTTTATATTGATACGTGCTTTCATTCAGCGATTGATCCGCGAGGAAAAATTACACACTATCAGGGGCAGCTATTCGTGGAATAGGTTTTCCTTACTCCTACTGTTCGTGAAAACCCAAGGAGAAGAAAGGGCTGTCTGAATTAATTCCCTATGTAAGTCATCTCTTTTTGAGTTTGAGTCTCAGGCTATGATCCCTTTTCAAGGATAATTTTTAATTTCTCTCAGCGTATTTCCAATCCGCACCGAGTGTTAGATATATAGTGGCCTTTTTAATGATTACCGAACTCTTCGAACCGAATAAAACTGGCGGAAATTTTCAAATCGATGGTCGTCTCTACGTTAGAAAATGCAGGTCTTCCCACGCGAAAAACACCCTGCGCTCGGAGACGTGCCATTTGCCCGTGCTCGCTTAACAGCTTCCCAAAAGGCGACTTGCGGTTCCCGTGTGGTTTATTCGGGTACGGAGGCCAAGGGAGCCCGAGCATGCAAAACGGAGCACCTGCGAACTCTCACACATGAGTGCAAATCCGCCAATCCGAACCAGCTCGTGTATTGTGTTCCGATGGCCCCTTTTGCCTTCTCCAGTGGAATTTGCACACCTTTGCATCCTTCTCATTCGTGTAGGAGTTGGGTCGCACGTGCTCCTGCACATTTTTCGGCAGTCATATCTTCTCTCGAAAACCTAGAATTTTTAATGCGATTCGAGGAGAAGGGTCTGGGATGAAAGAAATGGCAGTTGAATGGCGAGGCATAAGCTAACAGCAACAGGATGTGGAGAGTGAAAATTCCCCTGGGTTGTTCTCTCACGTTTCGCCTTGTTAGCTCGGATGTTATTTTCAATTTTACTGCGAGCGTTCATAGCCAGTGTTCACATCATGTGACGTATATCGGCAATCGGGCGTAGCATGGTCTGCTGGTCGAAAGCCCTGGGTTCAAATCCGCAGCAGTTCTATCCAGGCACTGCTAATCCATTGCTTTAAATTAGAAGGTCATAGCATGCAATTAAAATAGCACTTACGCTGTTCTCCTATGTTAATATTAGGTTCGCTGTATTTGATTATTGATTATCCCGCACCTCTTCGTATGAAAAGAAATTTACCAACAATATGATTTCTTTTAATGCATCCTGTCGTCTAAGCATGTATTTTATGGGAATTAAATTAATCATGTACGAATGTAAATGTGTATGTTTCATTGGTGGACTTTACCGGAAATTGCAATGAAGTTGCAATTATTCATAAGTTTGCCCTGTACGATTAAATGAAAATCGCTCGCATGCCGGGACTTTTTTAAGCAGTTACCTGGGTATTTTCCGTCAAGCAGTGAATTTTATTTGGATTACACGGAAAAAAATAGAAAAAAGGGAATGGTGAAAGGAAATTTTAAATTGAAAACATATAAACGTGAACATACATGAGAACCAATTTCCTATCGTCTCGCTCTGTTTGTCACGGTTTTTGATGGCGAGTGGGATGAATGAACTTTCGTTGTGTAGCAGTTCTGAGAGGCGTCTCTATCACTTTGAACTTAGCTCTTCGGCTTGAAAGTTGAAACTCGCCTACAGTTTCAAACAAGGTTTGGCAGTTGACCCAAACTCACCTTCGAAATCCCCGACTTTTTGTGTCTGGAAACTTTACTGCCCATAGTCTCGTAAATTCCCCGCTCCTTACAAAGGCTGGATGAGCATATGTATTCTATGGGGTCTTCTCATCTCCACTTAATTCGTCACACGCCCAGCAAATGCGAGGCGTGACTCTGTTAAAGGGGTTATGTGGGAGGGGACCCTGGGCGGGTCCCTCGACTGGGAGGGTCCTTGGCCATGACTCGGGCCTCAGAACTTCGGAGGCAGTGATTTTTACGACACACGCCCCGTTAAGAAGCCTCCCATCTCACTTCCCGCCGGCGCGGCCGTTTTTCGAGCGAAAAAAAATAAGCCTAGAATCTGAGGGCCGTGCACGAACCGTTTATTGACACTAGCTGACTGGAAATTCTCGCACTTTCGTCGCCTCACTCACTTTCCTTCCCGACGGACTTGAAAAAAATTTCCTTATAGTGGGGACTCAAATTGCTAGATCACGCCGGCCCCTAAATAGCACACGCTCCATATCCTCTCTAAAAGTGCAACGAGGTCAGTGGGGCCTAGGCTTCTCTTTTTGCTAAAGTGGTGGTAAAATGTATTTAAGCTGTTTTGACGGTCGCTTTTAAATTATTCTCCAGCACGACCTCCGAAAGTAATGTATATGTTTTTAGTATCACTAATTTAATACCTCCCTCAAATAACCCCATCAGACCTATCACTTTTTCAGCGAAAATTTTTAGATCCCAGCGACGTGAAACCGAAATCTTCGTCGAACGTATGGCATCAGGTAACTAATTTAGAACTTGTCCCCTATGGAAATTTTTCACCAAAATGCGGGTCACGGCTGCTGAAACTTTAGCAGTAGTATGCCATCGTAATCGTAGAGCAATTTGGACTAATTAGGCTGGTTAATATCATTACCCGGATGGGATATTGTCGGTGAAAAAAATTCTTTCAACGAGCGATATCTTTGATGGGTGAACTCATTGCACTGCGATCCCGTTTCATTCCATCGAATGCCATCGATTTGCAATGGAGGCACTCGTCTGAAATGATCGCTCGTGGAGTATTCGATCAAAAGAAAAGAGACGTTGGCCTTTCTTTTGCAAAGACCAATGAGGAGGAATGGATGAAGTTCGCTCATGCTTTGAGGAGTGGATAATAAATTGGGTACGACCCATCATGGGAAAATTTTGTGCTTTCCTGGATCCTCGCCAGTGGCTCTGCCGTCGCCCGATCAAAGTCTCCCCGGCTATCAAATCTTTTTTCTTCTCCATCCCGCTCTCACTTCCTCCCAATCTCACACCCAGTCATTCCCCGGAGAGAGAGAAGTCCACGTCCAGCCCAGGCGTTTCCGCCTCTCAGACGCACTCACTCACGAATACATCTAAACCAAGCCCAGGCGATGCGAACCCCTGACTCGGGCGGCCAATTTCCCCGTCAATCCTTCGAGGAGCACTCAGGGTACAGTTCGGGCATTGGCGGCTCAGGAGAGGGAGGTGGAGGAGAGGAGATCTTGGACGGGAGAATGAGAAAGGCAACCGAATTCTTACACCCTACCCCGAGTCCCCATCGTTTCATCAAAAGGGTACCACGCCAGGGAGTAACTAAGCTGGCAGGATGTCAGCATTTTAATCGCCGTGGTCTAATGCTAGTCTAATTGGTTAGCGAGATCGTGGTAGCCTAAACGTGGTGGCGCCTGGCTGATTAAATAACGGTTCAAATACCTGGTCCAAACTAATTTTCCCTGGCTCAGATACCTGGTGAAACCTCTGGACACCCAAAAACGAAACTTTAAGTGCGAGGTGGCCTAGGGACTAGGAACTGACCCTAACGTTAATGTGCGAATTCTGAGGTTCGTGGCTGATTTTGAGGTGAACTCATCCCATAGTTTCCCTAACTATCTACGGGTTGAATTCCTGAATGATTGCGTCTGATATTAATGAATAAAATTCAGCTTTCCATATAAGATATATGAATGTGGGTATGTACCAAGAACTTGTGTGCTTTCTTGTTCGCTTCTAGGATCATAATATTTTTAGGTCTTACCATCATGAATTATTGACGGGAAATCATCACGCCTCTACTATGGCCAATGTCGAAATAACCGCATAAGCCGTCAAATCTGCCGTTTCTAAAGATATCCACCTCATTTAAAGGACCTGTGGCGAATTCTCCGACGTCCTTTTATGCCCTCGTCATTACGGCGACCGAGGATATGCTGACGACGCTCTCGAGAGGAATTCAAAGCGCTTGTTACACGTTCATTCCGTCGAGAATTGGATCTTCTGGAGATGCACGATGCGATTCGGTGTAATTGCCTTCAATGCTCGGTCGTTCTCAATCCCAGAATTTATCCGGTCGTAAAGGGAGCTTATAATTCCGAAGCACGCCGGCTGAAGCTGATCCTCGTATTCTGTGCCTCATTGAAGCCGCGACTACTGTTGTTGACACTTTCTTTCGCATTTGCCGTGCGCGTTCCTCCTCTATTCATCAACGCCATTCCTCGTAGTCTCTCTCTAATTATTTTCTCCCCTCAAAAATCGCGGTGCTGTTGGCAAATGAATAGAATTCAGAAAAATCTCTGGTCTTTGTCCATCGTAGTGGGAGTAATTAGGGTAAGTGAAGTAAAGGTCAGTAAATAAATCCCCGCTGCTCCGAAGCGAATCTCGCGAATTAAATTTCGAGAGTCTCAAGTGAATCAAAAGTTGAGATTAAATTGTACGCGAAAGAGATTTTTCCGCCCTATTCGAATGCGAGGTGGGTGAAAACTGATGTGAAATGTTTATTTTTCCAGCGGACAACTTTCAAATTACATGCGAACTCCTCTATTTCCTTGCTCAGTGACTTTTGGCACTCAGTCACAAGGCATAATGTGATTATTCCGGAGTAAATTCTCGGATTTAATTCCTGTTTCATTTTTTTATGGGTTAATGACCCGGCGTGGACGATTTTTCGGGAAATTCACTTTTTCTATGAAGTCTCTCAACTACAAAAAAAAAACTACTTGAAAGGAAGTGCTTGAAAATAGGTTCTTCGGAGGTTAGATAGGATTCATTTTCTGAGTAAAGAATTTTCTGTCTACAAAGAGAAGTGAAAAGCGAGAAAAATTGAATTCTCAGCCTGTGATCGAAGAGTTAATTTCACCGATTAATGTATGATAAAATATTGACTCTTGAATGCGTTACGTCGCAGACGGCTGGTATAGTACACTTTGTGTGAATTCAGGCACTTTTGCTTCCTTCACGGCGGAACGCGTGAGAATTGGGTCACATCTCGCACTTTTTTTAATTCCCGTCGACGAGTCCTTCTACCTCTCGCGATTTCACCACCCTAACCAGAGGGTAAGTCGGGCAAAAATCGTGCTTCTCATTCAAGCCTAAGGTAGACTGGCCCCTATCTTTCTCAAGGCTAACGTAGCGTTCGTTAGCACATGTTTGTTTTGCGAAATTGTCCATACTCTTGGACACTGAATATCGGTACTTTCTGTTGCCTAACAATAGTTCTTTGACGTAATTAAAAAGTATTCTCCGAGTGTTAAAAGCCCCAGTCACATCATTTATTGTGAAATCACATATTATTTTCCACCATTGAGCTTGTCATAAACCGTACCATATCCCATGGTAAGTATGAGAATGTAAATGTTGGCAGTAGATGTATTCATACTTCGATAAGGACAATTAAAGGAATAGAACATTATATGACTTCTCTTCCTTAATATCGGTATTATTTATTATAATATATTCGATGAAGAACAAAGCAATGAATGTGAAACGTTAATTGAATGAGTTTGAATGAAAGTAAGATGATGTTGTAATTTAGTAATTGCATGCAAACATTGCTATTCTGACGTCGCGGAGCTTATGAGTGCAATTTCGGTTGAGAATGTGGAGGCATCGTTTCTGTGTGGAGATTTCTGTTTATACATTCGCAGTAACGTTCTCTAGCAGGTGTGTTGTTCATTCATTAATTATTCCTCACCCATGGCATGCAATCTCCTTCGCATTGCAACAGCCTGTATTTGCGCATCTGCATCAGTTGGGTCGGTAATAGTTGACGCGCTTTCTCTATTGCTATATTGATAGCTCCTGATTTATCGACCATTAGGAAGAAAGGTACCTCTATACTTTTAGTGAGGGTAACAATTCCGGTGCGGAATGAATGAAGTTTCCCTAATAGCCCGTCAGACGAACTTTAAGTATGTGGATTTGATTAAATATTCCTTTTGAGCGTGCAATCACTTACTCGGGATGGGTTCTAATTTTAATCTGTTGTTATATATTAACTACTTACTGGTGTTCGTAGATAAAAAGAATTAGAGATAAAAAGATAAACTGTATACCGGTGCTCGTGCTATCGTGTTTTTTCTCGTAATTTTCGGCGATGCATTGAATTGAATTTCCTGCCTTCGGCGTTCCCCTTGAGCCTACTCGAATGGAAAATGGTGAATAGGTTGTATTTTATATAACCGTCTCGGAGATTTTAAAGCATCGCGAGAGTCTTCGATGAATCTTCGACGTTGATAAATAAAATGAGTGACTGATCCTGTCAAAGTCTTTATATTCTCGTGAGGTTTTGAATTCTCGAAATTCCCTCCTTTTAACTCTTTGAATTCATTTCTGCTCGCATTTTCCATTTTGTGTGAATTCATACAAACATGATACATCAATAATCTTGTTACTCTTGCTTTCTGACAAGAAGCATTCGCGTTCTATCGGCGCCTAATCTGAGAAGGTTTCCGTTTTATGCATAAAGAGGGAGATCTTTGGATAAGCTCTTTTCCCTAGTCTACTTTAACTATCGAATTTCCATGTCTAAAAATATCCGATAGCCTCTTTTGAATTCCGTGGCATAAGTATTTCGTCAACGATTGTCAATGGCCATCGATTTTTATGTGGTCAACTGTAGCCATCGATTGTCAGCTGTGATCTCATTCACCGATGGGCATCTACTATCGTATTTGAAACTGAGAGATGCACTAAGTCGAATGCGAGGAACTGCTTTTTGAATAGCTTTAAATTTGTGTAGGGCCCCTATATTTAAAAATCTGAGTTCATTCCGAATTAAATGTGCGGAGAATACAAAATCATAGTTTCGTGATTAATAATGCATTTAAATGGAGCGCAATTCTCGAGGACCTTCTCGGGGTGGCCAGATGAGCAATTTCCTGGCTTTACTTGATTAAGGGTATCAGCATTTTCTTATTCATAATGCTGTGACTACGGTCTTCTACATCCACAAGTTTGGATAATCAATTATTAATCGGAGATTTGTCGGCAATCATCACTAAGCTACCAAGTGAGGGGGTAATTATTGTTTCGCAGTTGATCGCTACCATTGACGATGGTTAATGATAAATCAAATATCAAAGAAGTCTACTCTACTCATTGATTATACCAACTTAATATCAACTTTCCTGGGGTGTTTATTTCACGAGTCTGGTATCCGCTTTCTTTCGTTTCTTTTCGGATGCTGGCCTCCTCTGGACCGATTGATACTCCCCCTCTGTGTCTCTCCCCTGAACCTCCATCCGGCACAGATTTTCCTACATCCTCACCCCCTAACCCCCCCCCCCCCCCAGCCCTGCCTCCTCTCCACTCCGTTCCCAGAGGAATTCCAGGTCGGCAGGATCAGGAGGATAGGGAGATGGGATGAGAAGGAAAAAGTAACAATCTCTTGAATAAAATAGAGGAGGGGGGTGCATACCTAGCTACCACTCACACGGCCGGGAGAGTTGAGCCGCGTACAATTGCAAGTTTAAGCCTCCCTCCGCTCCCAAACGGAATATTGTTTTCCTCTCTCGGCGAACGAAATGCCTTCCTCTTTTGCAGCACTGCTACTTCCATCTCCATCTCGTTTGTGCCTTCCCAACAATGATAGCGATATTCTCCTCGGCCTGTGCATCCAGAAATGAAAAACGACACGTGTGTAATGATGTGAAACGTAGGTGCAACAATACTTGTGTGGGCAACACAGTTTTAATTATTGTTATAGCAGTCATATATTTTTAGCGATAATATGGTAAAAACTTACATTTATATTTACTCGTTTATCCCACATTTTTCTGTTTTTGGTGAGCCTCAAGAGGAGAAAATTATAATTCGCCCTCTTTCTTTCCATCGATAAAATATTCCGCGAAATATTTTCTCCAAAAATCGGAATTCTTTCAAAAATTCCCTGTTCATATAGGTGTCGTATTTACCTCGCATAATGTCTCATTAGACATGATCACCTTACCACGGTTATCAGATCAAACAACTCTGTAGGATTTGTGTCAGCCTAAAATCACTTTTTCCGCCGGCATTTTCGAAAAAAGTTGCACGCCTTGCAAAACAAATTGTGAATGATGTTCGCCAACACGAGACTAAAATTTGACAATAGCGCAATTATGTAAGGGCAATAGCGCTATATGTGTCTGGTGTCGTCCTCCTGAGTCCGTCATTGGTTATGAGCTTCTAGGTGAAATTGGTTAATTATCATCAATAATTAGATAATGATATGCCTATGTTTTCGTCAAGCAGGCAAAAATTCGAGTATTTAAATAATGCAAATCCAAGTTGTTCTTCAAAGTGATATTTGCGAAAACTTTTCAATTCATGTCAGTCTGCTCTGCAGAGTGGCGGCAGATAGAATAAAATGTTTGGGTACAGAATGAGTCGAGAAGTAAATCGTTGTTGCCCTGAGGGTCCATTGGGGAATTTGAATCGTACCTGAACTTTTCACCTTCACTGTCCTTCTGATCGAAGCCCCGTGACGTCAACTGCCCGGGAACTACGCGTGATTTAGGCTTCCTGCGGTAAAATAGACTTCCAATCCGGTGGATTCTCCTTCTGTTCAATCAGTTCTCTATTCCCCCGGAAAGGGGCTACGTCCCACCCCATTGCTTCGAAGACATTGAAGCCATGTGCTTGCGTACATATCCACCAGAGGCTTCCACTGTCCGGAAATAGAATACGAAGGTACCTTTTTGGGTGGAAATCGGGAATGGAAATTGAGACTCGCGCATTTTCTCCCCAGGCAAAAAAAAAACTAATATCACGGGGATTTGAAAAATAATATTTAAACTTATATGTTACGTCATTCTTGTACGGGATGAAAACTTGGGACAAGGTAATGAATCAGGGATTTCCCCGGTTGGTTAAAGTTATTTTTTCCCCTCCGTTATAAAAAAATTACCTCGCGTATGTATCTCGTGGGAGGAGACCAGAGGATTTTTTTTTCGTCGGTACGAAGGATTGGTTGCAAGCCGGGGTAAAGGGATACACCCCTTGGAAAATTGGGTTTGAATGTGTTTCGGCGGAAGGGAGGGTATATGTATGTATGTGTGCTGTGGAGGAGAGCGGAATACGTCTCACACAATGGGTCCGGTGCATATGGCAGAAGCAATTACATCGTTTGCTCCGTGCTCACCACCAGACTCGCTTTCCTCCCCAGAGCAGAGCCCTCTCTCCCTTCCAAAACCAACCCTCTCCTCGTCTCATTTTTTTAACTCGTTTCCCGGCCAACTCAGCCCGGAGCAGTAAGTTTTTCGCCCGCGCGGTTTTTAACTGCCGTCGCCGTGGGAGTGAGTAAAGAGACTGTTATCCGCTTCCTTCCCGACGTGCCCTGCGCGTCGCGGAGGAAGGCGCGTGATGGGAGACAAGTATGTCTGCACGGGACCGTGAAAGTCGCCCATTAGACGTGGCACATGGGGTGTGTTTACTGTGTTCGCTAGAATGCGTCATGCAATAGGAAAATAGGCGTCGCATCGTTTCTTCCGCTATTTAGTTTTCCTTAGTGTATGTTCGATGCAAAATACAATTGTTAAGAATATCCAGTATCTATAAATTTTGCGTTACGAATTAAGTGTTTCTGTGCATAGAGTAAAGCCTCACACTAAAAACTCCATTCTCATTTGTAGTTCGGGCGTTCTTAGAACTATCTCTGAACGTAAATTAAAAATGCTAATGCAATATTTATGGCAATTATCGAAAGGCTTGTTAATACACAAGAATTAACTACTCCTTGTATTTTATTTACTGTGCTCAGTAAGAGCAGGAGTAACTAAAAGAAATGACACACTAAAACTTTGAACGTAACGAATTCTGAAAATAACGTAAATCTAGGAAGCTATAGCCGTGAATTTAAATAGAGCGATCACTATAAAATGTTCCTTTATTTATCTTGTCGCTAAACGTTCTCTATTGCTGATGTGAATTGAAAACTATAGGAAAAGAAACGCTTTCTTATCGATCGTAGAAAAAGATTTTATTCTTATAAAAATTCCCCGTGAGTTAGTGTTGATAATGTTATTTAGAGGTTGCGCACAATGATGTCTTGCACTCGTGAAGGGCGGTAGAATACTCCGCCACCGATTCAAGGGTTTTTGTTGGTGTAGGGTGGGAATGCAGAGAGGTGTCACGGGAAAGAGTTAACGATGCTGCTCCCCAGGGCGCAAGCAGCCCCTTGAAAAGAGTCGTCAACTGCGTCGTTGGTGGTTTTATTTTCTCTCGCTTTTTTTATATTTATTCCGTAGAAAAGGCGCCAACTCTCGCTTCCCGCGATAGGATGCCTTTACCGCGAAGAAGTAGTAATATTTCTCGACGGGAGAGGTTCGGAAGTGGAGCGTGTCTCCTCGTTCGCGTTTTCACACGGCCCGTGTGCTAGAGGCCACGTCTAACCTTCCAAGGAGTTCCAGCTGCGTCAATCAGTTCAAATACTATATTTAGCCATTCTTTAATGTTTTGTTATGTCGTACTCACGCCTATGAGTGATCAATATTATATCCGGAAATTTAGATTTTTCGAACGTCAAATTTATAATGAGACATTTTTCTGCCGGAGTGACTGACAGCATGATGGGCTTAGGTTATCACATTTTTTCACTATTACCCTTGCAGTGAAAATCGTCTTACGGAGATTTTTCTATAGATTCAATTCTTTGTCTGCAAAGAAGGCATTTCCCATTTCTAAGCCTATGTGGAGCTTGTAAATCAAACTGCAATTCCTGAAAATATAATGTTTACTGTACATTTGTAGTTGGTAAGAATTTGTATTATTTCAGCTAAATATCGATTTTCTCCGCAGTTCGCCCATTTTGAGAGACTGTGACGTATATTTTATTTTCAATGTAACGTCATAAAGCGATATATGTAAAGAAGACTCGTCAGAGACAAATAAGTGTTATGTAGAAAAAATGTTTTGTAGAAAAGCAAAGTAATTTCCTTCCAACCAAATATGTGTTTTTCCCACTGTGGGTAATAGGACTTCGACAAAGAATGATTGGGTATGCGATTGTATCATTTACTGCATTGTAAAAACGTGGATTATGGTTGTACGAATATAGGATCGCTTCACGTCATTTACTTATGATCTTAGTTTCGTCATATTTTTGGCAGTCCGCAGCTGCTCATTAGTCCATCCTTTTGCGAAGACGTTGAAACTGCTCTCATTTCAATCAGATGTTATTTAAGCCTCATTCGCCTGAGTCCTATCCAATTTTCCCTGTCATTTCTTCTCAACCGTCGCACGCGGACGACTAAGTTACAATGATATGACGCGTAAGGGAATGAAAGTTTCATTAACGCTCGGTTTGTGAGCGTGGTAGGATTTTGTTGCTGAATTCTCGCCCTGATGATCATCATATGGATGCTGCGTGATTGTAGGGAAGAGATGAGCGAAACCTCGCCGGTGTTTGTGGAGATCCATCTTCGCCTCGTACCCCTTCAGGAAGGCCCTTTTCTCAAGGGTTTGCCTCTTCTCAGTAGACGTATTCCCCAGAGCCCCTGTGTCGTCTTTCACGGGGAAATCTTCAGTTCGTCTTCGCGCTACGTGCGAGTGACAGTGTTAATGCGAGGTCCTTTTCTGCGACCCCGTTTCACATCCGTAATTCTCACGACCGCAGCAGAAGTGTGGACGACTGAAAATCCCCCCCGGGCTAAATGAAATTCTTTCGGGCGTCGTAAAAATATACAACTGTGCCGTTCAGTCGTTATACCCTTTACCGTAGGTTTCTCATTCTCGTTCGAGCTCTCCGGGCCTAGGGAAACGTGTATGTTCTCGCCTGGAGAGGAAGTATTTTGTGCCTCAAACGCACCGATTAAAAAATTAATACGGCGGTTTTGTTATCTCGGCGACGATAATTCTGGGGTTTCAGAGGTCGTGGAACAATAAATGTATGGTTGGGAAGAACGGGAAGGGAGATCGTGGAAATCTTGAACTAGGATCGAATTTTGAACCACGTGAATCAGCTCAAGCACTATTCAGCCTTGGTTTTTATTTTTTCACAAAACGTCGCTTAGTATTTTTGACCAAAGTTAAGTCCTGAAAGACCTAATTGAGTCTCAAAACTTGGCGATTTGTGAACGGTTTTATTAAGGGGCCTTTTTCCTGGCCAGATTATCCGACTTCCAGTCTTTTTCGAGGAACTTACGAATGCAAATATTGCCGTGAACAATGAATAACAAAAATATTTATGAGATTAAAGATGGTGATTTTTTTTTCGATTTTATCGCTACTGCATTCTAGAGGGCGAGAAAATCATTTACATTGAAATGGACGTGTATAAGATATTAGTAGGTTAAAATATCACCAGAGTTCAATCCATTTTCTCATTAAACAGGCTACAACTTTTATTTTCATGAAAAAAGTAAAGAGGAAAAGAAGTATGTTTAATATAGTCACAGAAGACCGCATTAATAATTACGGATAGCTCGAGGATGAAGAGGATGACATTCGCATAGTTTAACGATGGAAACTCCTCAGGCGTGAGTTCATAGTCTTACTTATGAGTTTCATTGAAGTGGGAGTAATGTTCAATGAACATCACCCGTTTTCTTCCAGAAGTCACTTAATCATTCCGGAGATGAGTTAGCAGCGAGAGATATAGGAAAGGACGGTGAAAGAGATTGGGGTAAGGAGACATGATTAAAACTCTTACCCGTAAGGAATTCGGAGGAATTCAGACATCTCAAATTAATCTCACAGTTTTTACGTGCATCGCTGGGTATGAGATGTAGCGAGATCTTTATTATGCGACCCGGGTAATATCGTCGTGAATTTTGGACCACTTAATAAAATCTTTTGTGGTGGTCGTAATATCAGAGCGGACGAGTTCATTTTTAAGGGAAACTCCCAGACACTTCCTGAAATGACTTTTTTTAATATCCCTTCCCTCGGTCGATGTATTTTTTTGTGTTTTCCACCCGAATACTTCTTCAAGGTCTCTCCTTCACCCGACAGTTCTATAAGAGGCTCTTG
Source organism: Ischnura elegans (assembly GCF_921293095.1). Classification (NCBI taxonomy): domain Eukaryota; kingdom Metazoa; phylum Arthropoda; class Insecta; order Odonata; family Coenagrionidae; genus Ischnura; species Ischnura elegans. The sequence continues at coordinate 69,675,717 of NC_060249.1, read as the reverse complement.
GTGTACTGCCAAAGGAGTTGAGTTCGTATTTTTCTTTTTCTAAAAAAAGGAAGATATAGAAAAAGACCGGAAGGAAGGGGAGAGGCAAATATCGTCTCGCCCCTTTGCCTTCATCCCAAACCGCGAACTTTTTCTCAGGCTCCTCCTTTGACTTCGTTTGAGGAATAGATTCGTCATTTTTCACTGTCTTCCCCACTAGAGGAGTCTATAACTTTTCAAAGTCAACAATAAGTTCCTCTGTCATTCCGAGGAAGCTGTCTAATTCTTCTACGACATAACTTCACCAAGACGATGATGACCGAGAATACGTAGAATCATCGTTGCAGTTCGCAAACATTGCCTTGTTGAAAACTTGAGGTCATTCTCATTTTGATCGACAATAAAATATCTGGCTGTTCACATGGCAAATGATCGAGGATCTTTTCTTTTTCCCACAGCAGGGCACATTCCTTTATTATCCTTTGGCATTATTTCAGGAAATCCAGAGAGGGACTTAAAAGGAATGTATTCTGTGTTGTCTTCCGTCGGGTGTAATCTATGTGTTTTCAGAAACATCATAAAAATGGGTTATCTTTAGAGTTTCTGATAAATTACTGTTTCGTGATCGAAATTTAATTGTATCAGTGCTTTGGAAAATGTTATATTGACGTTTTAATGACAGTTAGATTTATTTCTCTGAAATTTATTTATTATTTATATTGTGATGCCTCTAAAATGTTTTATTTGCTTGATTAATGTAGCAACTTTTTAAATATTTTATTCAATATTGAAATGAAAGGTAGTTGAACTTTTTCGCTGTAATTTAATGCATACGTCTCGTTTCAATAGGTCGAACATCGACTATACCACGCCTCAATCAGTCGAACTTATTTTATTCAATGTTAATGCATTCAAGGTCTTCATTGTAATCCTATATTGATGCTACAATATATGGATGGCAATAATGTTATTTTTATTGTCCTCGTTGAACTCGCTCTTCTCCCCTCTCATCCCAACGCGTGAGTGATCTCGACAGCGTCGGCTCCGAAAGGCGAACATCCTACTCTGGCGCGCGAAGGGAATCTTTCCTTCCTTCCTTCCTTTGCGCCTCTGCTCACTCATCTGCACACGCACACATACACACCCACACAAGCCCTCGCCTCTTGCTTTCAGCCCATTGTTTCCCGGCCGCCAAACACCACCACCGCCGCACCTGCCAACACGTGACGAGGAACGTCGCTGAGTGCAGAGTTTGGTAAACACGGAGCCCTTTCTGGCCTCGCGCATCCATGCTCCCTGCTCTTTTCTTTCGCCTTCTTTTATTCGTTCCTCGTTTGTTTTTTTTTATTTTTCACTTTTTGGCAGCCCCGCGACACGCACTGCATCCGCCGCTTCGGCAATAAAAATGAATGGGGTGAGTTTTTTTTTTATAAAGTGACGAACGAAATCGTTTTCGCCCAATACACTACACTGGGTATAGTTTTATTTGTTTGTTTATATATTCCACCGAACCAGACGCGTACACAAACGCTCCGAAGTACTTGCTTGCCCTCTCCAAGAGTTTGATTTTATGTTTTTCCCTATTCGTTTCTCTCGAGTTCATAAATGTTCGTCTACTTAGTTTAATTACTCGTCCATTTTTCCATTTACATTTATAGAGAGCTATTCTGAAGTAAAGAATTGTTCACCCAATTTCTCTGTCTAAGAGTAAGACGTATTAGTTTCCTATTTTCCTACCCCAATTGAAGCCTTAAAATGTTAAGCTTCACTCGCCCACTTTCTAGGCTTCTCGCATTTACTCATTTCCTTGCTGCTGGTACGGGCACATTGTATGTACATTTTCCCGCATTGTTCCACTCACTAGCACTCCCGTTTCCTGTACACTTGTCCCATTTTTCATGAAATTGAGTTGATTTTTTTTGTTCGCCCATTTTCGCTCTCGCCTCAGCCATCCTCCTCTTTTCATTTGTTTTATGTCCCGAGCCTCGCGCTGTGACAATACATCTGCATTTCCCACTTCCCTTTTCGTCTCCTCCGACCGCGGAATTTATTTCATTTGATTTGTTTTTTTTCTTCGTCCCTTTTATTTTCAGAGGCCTCGTACGCTCACTTATATATACATACATGCACCGCGAGCTCCCTTCCGCTTTCCCGGACTCTTGTTTCCGCTCGCGCGCACGGCCGTGCATATATCCGTGCGCGCACGCCGTGGGAACCGACCCTTCTCTTCATTCTACCTTTCACGTGATGTCGGGCAAGTGACTCGAAAACTGCGCGGCCGAGACACAATGGGTTCCCGCGAAGGGCCTGTCTCCCCGCTTATTTTTTTTGGTACGTCTACTTCCCTCTATCTCTCTTTCTCTGTCGTTGTCAGCGTTTTATCTTTTGCAGGTGCCATGTTGTGGTTAGGCTTAAGCGATGGCTCGAGTAATCGAAATATTAGTTATTTATTCGATCTATCAAAAGCTTTTTTGTTGTATCTGGTTATTGCCACCCAATGGCAGTCATTAGCAAATAGCGGCTCGTCGAATGATTTTTTAGAGTATGATCATGACATACATTACAGGCTCATGTATGCCGTTTCTCATGCCTGATGTGTATTTTACAAGCCAAAATTATCATGCCACGGTTTATCATTGTTAATAAACAAAATCTAAAGTATTTTAAACAACTGGCCTCTCAGGATAGGCGATAAGACCATACTCGATAATGAACATTGATTGATATTCAAATTACGAATTCTAAACTACGAGGGCGATTGGCGATGTGTAGCCATCGACTGCCATTGATTTAGCATTCGATTGTTTGCTGCCCATAATCGAAAATTGTAATCATTGCTTGTTGAATCCCGTCAGTCTTTGTTAATGGGTACACAGTGGCGCAGCGAGGGGGGGTTTTGGGGGATAAGCCCCCCTCCCCAGAGCTCAGAGAATTTTTTTATATTTAATCCATTTTACTTAATTGCATTGGTATTACAAATAGAATAGTGTAAGAATAAATCAAATATCACTCACAAAGCCGTAAAATTCACGATTTTGAACCATTTATCTTAAAATTCCACAATTTATTAATCTCGCACCTAACGCTTATCCTGGTGGGTATTCCATACCCCCACACACCCCGGTATTAGTTGCACCTAAACCTCCCCCAGCCTTAATTCCTAGCTGCGCCCCTGTGCATACAGAACTCCAGATTCTCCCTCCTCTGTATCTGAAGAGCCAAGTGTTTGTTTATTGGAAGGCATCCGGTGCACACTTCCCGGCTTTCTAACCAAAAATTGTGGAGCAACAGATTGCCCGCCCTGTCTCGAAGGAGTTGTTGGTCGGTCGCGGGGTGCGATTTACAGGGAGAGGGGAAGAAAGGGCTTTTATAAAGCCTCCGCAGTCAGCGTCGACTTTCTCCCTCCCTTTTTAAGCGGCGAAATGTCGGCTCGGCGACCAATTATCCCCATCGCTCCCGACTTTATCCGCGCCGCGATCCGATCAGATTCTCCTCTCCCCTTGACTCTCTGGGATTAATCGGATCTCGTCAGGAGCGCGGTTGAAGCCAATTGATGATTCCTCTTGCGCCTCGCGCGGCTCACACACTTGCAAATCTCCTCGGAATCATTCGCCATTTCCTCGTTCGAAAACTCACACTCTCACTATCGCCATCTCGCCGAGTTTAATTGAACGAATGTGATGTTCCCGAATGTTGGCGTCTCGTCCTCCCCGTCTTCTTGCTCGAGCGGGTTCCGCCCCGCCAATTTGGGGGCCAATCTCACCTCGGCGTTGGCTGTGGCGTTTAATCGATGTGAACTCGGGCAAAGATCCGCGAGATCGGAAGGATACAATCGGACGTGGACATTTATAGCGTGGGATGGGGAACGATTTATGTCGAAGTACGTTTGCCATGAATACACATTCGAATGCAATCGAGTGAAATTGATTCCTTTTTTGTCGCGTTCATATGCCGCGAGTAACGATTGTCTTTGGTAAACGGTTTTGGAGAGAGGAAATTGGTGAATAGAGTAGACCTTCTCTCCATTAAATGGGAGTTGAATGAGTTTTTTATTATTTTGTATCTATTGGGCGTTAAATGTAGTGTATTGGATAGTAGTTGATTCTCGACTTGAGGATTATACGCAAGTCCTGTTTAAGGCTGCGGACTCTAGTATCTCTAGATTGTCGGGTGATATTACTCTGTATTTCTACGCGATATTCTTTCATTGGAAGCGTTGTAATTCTGAGATTGGTAATTTAGCCCTCCAATTTTTCAATTCCAAAGAGTTATGTCTTTCACAAAATACTCCAAATATTTATCTATTAATTTTCCTCGGGGGAACTTTCCCGTCCAATACATTTCAATGTCTCATGACATGACCTTTTACTTCTCTTGCCTATGGTGCTCCACACTTCCTTTTCTTCCATTCTTTGGTGCACCTACTTGTCTCTAACCCTTACCGTCCACCTCATCCTCTAAACACGCCTCCAGCGCCAGGTCTAGGAAGCTTCGAGTCTTCTCTGGTTATAATTTCCGATACGATGTATTTACCTTCAAGTCGAGCATTGGAGTTAATTTTCCAATGGCAGGTCGCAGTTTTATGTTCCACCAAAATCTTCATTGGGCGCAGAATGGGTATCATTGGTATTCAATTGCTACGAGTATTAATCGCGGTATTAATCCCCAGTTAGGCATGTTTCGGCAGTTAAAATGAAGAGCAAATATTTAATAACCCGTCTTCATGAAATGGTCAATGAAACCCCCCTCTTTCAGCTTCTCCATAATTCTACATAGCTGGTGAGAAGTGTTCATGGTGAAACAAAACCCAGTATGTTCCACAAACTTTTTATTATTATCTGTCAACTATAATATAATAATAATAATAATTGTTTATTACTCCAAAAAATAAAAGTACAGAATAGAATTACTTACATAAAACGGAGTAACTTTAGGTAGCCATTAAGGACAACCTGTTTTTTGGCTACCATCATTTGCATAGGGTCATGCTAACATATAAACATTTGAATTGAAGCAAGCACAACATTTGAATTGAAGCAAGCACAACATTTGAATTGAAACAAGTAAGTACATATATTACATGGTATTACATCATAGAAAAAAAATCCTCCACACTTTGCATTCTAAACAGCCAAGACTGAATATTTTTCATAATTACGTTATTATTTTTTGCTTTCAGACATGATACGGGTAATAAGTTGTACACTTTTGGCCCTATAAACAAGAAACAACGTTTATACAGCGTAAGGTTAGTCCTAGGTAAAGTAGTACGTGATCTTCGTAGCCTATACCATCAAGACTGTTAGTCTAACAGTCTTGATGATGACTGTACAGACGTCGAAACTAGTTGACAGATAATAATAAAAAGTTTGTGGAACAGTACTGGGTTTTGTTTCACCATGAACATTTCATCGTTCCACCAAGTAACGCCCAAATCAGTTGATTTTATTGGTGAGAAGTGTTAAAAACCTACCGGGTTACTGCCTTATCATAATGAGAATCGACCGAAATTCGTATGATCGATTGACCGAAATCCGCATGCGAGGGTGCTATTGAAGATGATAGGGGGTGAGTTTTAGCCTTGACGAAAGATAAGGGAAAATCATTTCCCAATCTCCCGCCGAGATGAGATTCTATGGAGGGTTTTGGAGATAAAACCGCTGTCCTTCCCCGTTTCTCCTCACCTCCCCACCACAAGTTCAATCCATCCCCAATATTCTTGAGATAAGAAGAATACAAACTACCTTGCGTGATCCTTTCCCTAATTTGCGAACAAAGCCCCACCGTCTCTTCTTTTCCATCTCTCTCTCTCTCTCTATCTATCTCTCTCTC